>NC_140593.1:608694578-609894578 GCF_964204655.1 Triturus cristatus | reverse complement strand
AACATCACTTTTTTTTACGCTCCGGTGGCGTAGCGCCATTTCCCATATTCACAAAGTGGCATTAAGTCTCTTAAAATGGCTTTACGCCACCTTGTAAACATGCACCTTTCTGCCACAGTCCTCTGCGGCAAAGGGGCGTGCAATGGGTGTTGCTGTGGCCGTTCCACCACGACACCCATTGCTTTTTGACGCTGCCCTAGATTTACAAGGCTGAGGCAGCACCAAAAACAGCACCATTCTAATGCCATGGAACACCAGACATTAGAATGGCGATACGGGGAGAAATTATTAATTTCTCCTCGTTTTTTGTTCTTTCCATGTGTGCTGCATTCTACAGCACATATAGAAAGAACAAATTGCCATGAATGATTGTTTATGTGCCGGAAGGTTTCCCTGTGTCAGTCGGCCACCACAGTTAGGGCGTGAATATGTTATATTTTCCAAGCAGCATGATCTCCATTTGTTGGCTATTACACTTGAGGTGGTTCGATTTCATCCATTCAAAGACAGAGGAGAGGCATTGCTAGAAGTTGTCTTCTGCCGCTGTTGACTCTTTATCTAGAGTTGGGATAATCTGAGTATTGTCAGCATAGGATACAGACTCGATGTCAAAGGATGGCATCAAGTCTAGTATGGGCACCATATATATATTGAAAGGCGTTTGGCTCAGGGCTCCAGAGAGCATCTGTTACTCTGTTGATTGGTAATTGCCAAGGGTAACTATTTGTCTCCTGTTCTCCAGGAACGATGTTAGCCAGGCTAACGCTTTGTGTGAGATACCGCTTCTTTTTAACTGTTCACCCAAGATGTCATGGGAGACAGTGTTGAATGGGGCCGAGGGATCCAACAAAATCAGCACTGCCATTTTTCCTTGATCTAGGGAAAATTTTAGTGTTTCCGTAGTATGTAGCAGCGCTGACTCTGTTGAATGACCGGACCTAAGCCCTGATTGCCTGGGGTGTAGAGTGTTGATTTGTAGGAGAAATTGATGAAATGATTTTAATAAGCAACAGTGCCACATGAGCATGTATGTGAGGACCTTAGGTCAATAAAACCTCTGAACAAGCATTAGCATCTCAGGATATATATAACCCGATGCTTGCTACTACCTCTCTTTCTGAAAAATGCCTTCTGAGATGTTTACTTTTGTTTTTGCTGCTTCTTTTCATCAAAATTTCTGACGTTCTCTTCAGATGAAGCTTTATAGAACTATGAATGACACCGATATCGAAGTATCTCTGGCAATTAACTGCGCTCCCAATACCAGCCTTACGGCCAACGTGCACACAAAGGATCAGCAACAAAGGTTAGTCAATTTATGTAGGATCCATATGGGAAGCATTGACTCTACTCACTTCCTAATTTGTCAAGAAAAGTAATAAGTAAAGAGGACTCAAGTTGTTCACACAAGCCCACCACTGGTGCTGCCAAATATTAGGATTGCTAAATTTCAAGGTTGCCTAGTTTTGATTCTACTGCAGGTCTCATCTCTGTTTCCTCCCGTTGCCACTGTTGTCCTATCTTTCTCTTCCTCCCTTTTCTCATCTTTCTGTCTTTCTACCTGTTGCTTTGGGTCTAAGTCTAGTGATGAAAAATAAATGCCAGTCCCTAAATTGAGTGCCATGTCAACCACCTGCAACCATCTGCACAAATCAAGCACTGGCTCTACTACCATAATGACTGCCATTTATCAATTTAAACATTAAAGCACTCAAGATTTGTTGTCAAGAGGCTTTAAACTCAAATGCACAAGCTAACATTCAATTCAGATCATGTACATTTGTACCAGTACAGTATAATTTTGGGTCAACTTTTTCTGTGACCGGCCATTTAAAAATGATAATTGCGCAATCCGACATTTACAAAATAATGTTATTTTTTAAGTTAGTTTGTGCAAATATTGTTTCTGGACTAGCTGGTCTGTGTAAATGTTGGTACAAAACCCCTACTCAGGTGCAAATTTACCAAATCTGGCCAATCTGATTACCAAATTTTGGTAAAAGAAGTAGAAAACTAAATGGAAATGTTCTCATTGAGAGGAAATAAGCTTTGCCATAAAAGCCCCTTATTTATCAAACCTTTTTTCAGTCAATAGTTTTGCCTAACTAATGGAAATTCTGAAAACGTGAAAGAATTAAATAAGACAGTTACACTTGCAGCATTTTAAGTTGTGCTTTAATACTCCAATTACTGTCAAAATCAAGTAAATTAATTCAGATTTACAAAATATTCTGTAATGCACTTTCGCCAGAAATACAGAAACTCGTATGGCGATTTGATGTTAATTATGATATAGAAGTTAATATTTAATCCAATGCCTAATAAATTTACCAGATCAGTTAAACTAGAGTGTCTCTAGTACACTGAGGCATTTATCTTACAATGGTCTTCACCGAAAAAGTTATCTCACCAGAATCCCTCTTACTGTTCTCCATAAATTCTTAAAGTATATAGCAAAACAGTGTGTTTCAGCTTATTCTGTGTGCCATAATCATGTCTGAAGAAGCTGTACTCCTCTCATTCACTCTTGTTAGAGAGAAATACATGTCTGGAGTTACTTGTATTATATTCCAGGTTGGCTATAATATTTATTATTTTTGTAATTATTGCTCTACAATCAGTTGTTGGCCCTTTTAACTAGGATTCGACAAAAACACCCTCACTCGTTTTCTATGACTTACATGCATTTTCCAATTTGGTTAATTCTGCCCACTGAGAATGTGCCTACTGTCCCTTATTTTTCCCTTCTACTCTGCAGATAATAATGGGGTGCTCTGCACTATCCTCCGTGCCACCATCAGTGTATTGTCTTTTTGCCTAAATTCCATTTATATTAGAGATAGAAAAATAGCTAACACACTGCTTTTATAAGGGTTATTATTTTCTTTTTAAAACATAATAACGTAGCTTATGAGTAAGAACCTAAGGGGTATAAAGATTTGTAGATTTTGTAGTTTGTCAGTGGGGCACTGCACGCATATAAAGAGGGCTAAGTTGGCAGCTGTCATGTCCGTTTTTAGGTCTCGCGAGCCAAAGGCTCGAAGAGACATTTTATATGTGGGATTTTCAAAGTGCTACCCACCGTTTTGGCTGGCCTAAACCTTGAGTGCACGATCACATGCACGTGCACAGCTACTCCCACTCCCCCTCCCTTCTCTATAGCTTTGGCTCCTTTGTTTTTTATTACACCCTCCCTTCTCTCCCCGCTGTTTTCACACTACCCCCTCCCTTCTAATCAGTTTCCTTTCTGCTCCCTTGATCGCGTCTCCGATCACTGAGCCTGTCTCTCTCTTTTTCAGCTGTCGCTATCTGCCTCTCTGTGCTTCAGTCTGCGCCCCTCTTTCCCACTGTCATTCTCCGCTTCTGTCTTCCCCCCTGAATGTCTCTATCTTTTCCATTGTGTCTCCTTGTCTATCTCTGCACAGTCCGCATCTGCCTCGCTCTGTGTATCAGTCTCCCTGTGTCTGTGCATTGCACTGTTTCTGTCACCGCCACTCTATCATTTCCCCTGTATTTCCCTCCCTCTCTGCTGCGCTATCTGCCTCTGCTGATTCCCTTTCTTTTCCCCTGACTGTCTCTGCCCCTCTTTCTTCCACTGTCTGCCCCAGATAGTCTCTCTGACTGCCTGTCTCTTTCTGTTCCGATGTCTCTCTTTTCTACCTTGCCAGTCTCACTCTTCCACGGTCCATCTCTGCCCCGCCCTCTCTTTTTGACTTGCTCTCTCTGCCCGTTTCATTTTTTTCTTCCGCTGAATGTCTCTTTTTCTTTCTTTGACTGCCTGTCTCTTTCTCTTCCGTTGACTTTCTGTCTGCCTGTCTTTTTTACTTGGCCTCGCTCCTCTCGCTCTCTCTCTCTCTCTTTATGCTTTTATCTCACTCCGCTGCCAGTCTCTGCCTCTCTCACTAACCACTGCCTGGCTTGCGTCTCTCTGTGACTGCCTCTCTCCCTCTCTTGGACTGTCTCTCTCCTCTACCCCTCCTGTGTGCTCTCTCTCCTCTACCCCTCCCTTGTGCTCTCTCTCCCCCCCCACACGCTTTCTCCCCTCTACAGCCCTCCTCTGCCTCGTGCTCCACGACGCAGTCTCTTCCTTTATCTTTAATTTTTGGCCGAGGCGCCGCCAGCCAGAACCAAAACAAACCGCAGAAATATTTCCAAGCAGGCCTCTCTGTGCTTCAGTCTGCGCCCCTCTTTCCCACTGTCATTCTCCGCTTCTGTCTTCCCCCCTGAATGTCTCTATCTTTTCCATTGTGTCTCCTTGTCTATCTCTCCACAGTTCGCATCTGCCTCGCTCTGTGTATCAGTCTCCCTGTCTCTGTGCATTGCACTGTTTCTGTCACCGCCACTCTATCGTTTCCCCTGTATTTCCCTCCCTCTCTGCTCCGCTATCTGCCTCTGCTGATTCCCTTTCTTTTCCCCTGACTGTCTCTGCCCCTTTCTTCCACTATCTGCCTCAGATAGTCTCTCTGACTGCCTGTCTCTTTCTGTTCCGATGTCTCTCTTTTCTACCTTGCCAGTCTCACTCTTCCACGGTCCATCTCTGCCCCGCCCTCTCTTTTTGACTTGCTCTCTCTGCCCGTTTCATTTTTTTCTTCCGCTGAATGTCTCTTTTTCTTTCTTTGACTGCCTGTCTCTTTCTCTTCCGTTGACTTTCTGTCTGCCTGTCTTTTCTACTTGGCCTCGCTCCTCTCGCTCTCTCTCTCTCTCTTTATGCTTTTATCTCACTCCGCTGCCTGTCTCTGCCTCTCTCACTAACCACTGCCTGGCTTGCGTCTCTCTGTGACTGCCTCTCTCCCTCTCTTGGACTGTCTCTCTCCTCTACCCCTCCTGTGTGCTCTCTCTCCTCTACCCCTCCCTTGTGCTCTCTCTCCCCCCCCCCACACGCTTTCTCCCCTCTACAGCCCTCCTCTGCCTCGTGCTCCACGACGCAGTCTCTTCCTTTATCTTTAATTTTTGGCCGAGGCGCCGCCAGCCAGAACCAAAACAAACCGCAGAAATATTTCCAAGCAGGCCTCTCTGTGCTTCAGTCTGCGCCCCTCTTTCCCACTGTCATTGTCCGCTTCTGTCTTCCCCCCTGAATGTCTCTATCTTTTCCATTGTGTCTCCTTGTCTATCTCTCCACAGTCCGCATCTGCCTCGCTCTGTGTATCAGTCTCCCTGTCTCTGTGCATTGCACTGTTTCTGTCACCGCCACTCTATCGTTTCCCCTGTATTTCCCTCCCTCTCTGCTCCGCTATCTGCCTCTGCTGATTCCCTTTCTTTTCCCCTGACTGTCTCTGCCCCTCTTTCTTCCACTGTCTGCCCCAGATAGTCTCTCTGACTGCCTGTCTCTTTCTGTTCCGATGTCTCTCTTTTCTACCTTGCCAGTCTCACTCTTCCACGGTCCATCTCTGCCCCGCCCTCTCTTTTTTTTTTTTTTTTTTTAAACCTTTATTCATCAAAAAACAGGGACACAGCTATTCAGCCGACAACCCGGAGGTTCGGCAGCTTCAAGAAAGCAGTACAAAGAAGCGTCCACAGTGCATAAAAGGAGAAGCAAAAAGGTTCTATTTTAAATAAACACAAACACACCCCAAACCCAAGCAAGGCGAAAAAGACTGAATACAACTGGTGATTGCCCCTCAGGGGAGACCGGGCCCCCCTCGTCTATCAGTCACAGTGCTGTGATAAGAGGAAAAAGGGGGAAAAGGCGAGACCCAAGAAGGCAGTTAACAATCAAATATATGTACAGAGCTGGAAAGAATGCTAAGGAGAGAGCTGCTCCTCGGGGGGATCCAGATCAGGGGCAAGGCATATGCCCCCCCTATATTGGTTCCACCGCCCCCAGATGGCATGCCACTTCCGAGGGCGCCCTCTAGCACAATATACCGTCTTTTCTCTGAGCATACTCCAGTCCATGTTTTCCTTCCACGCAGCCAATGTGGGGGGTCCCACGGAGCCCCACAGGCGCGCAATGTCTCGCTTAGCCACCATGTTACCCAGTGTCACCCACTGGGTCTGTGCTTCATCGTGATCAGTAGGCCCCCAAACGTTCAGGAGACAACACCGCGCCTCCGGCTGCATAACAATGCCCGTCACCTCCCCCATTACCGCATGGACTCTTCTCCAAAATTCCGTGATGACGCCACATTCCCAAATGATATGCAGGAAGGTACCCACCATACCACAGCCCCACCTACATAAGCCCTCCTCAGAAAATCCCATATGAACCAGCTTTGGCCCCGTAACATAGACTCTGTGGAGTATTTTGAGCTGCACCAGCCGCAGACGCGACGGGATCGCGACCTCCTTAGGAGAGGAGACCGCAGACTGCCAGTCCTCGTCATCCAGCTCAAGTCCGTCCCAAGTCCATTGGTCCCGCAGCCCCAATAGCAGGTCCGCCCGAACATTAATCAATTTCTTATAGATGAGAGAGATTGTACTCTCTGGCATATGGCCATCGAGGATCCGGTCCTCCAATGGAGAGGACTCAGACACCCTCTCACCTTCTACGAGGACTGACCGCAGGGCATGACGCACCTGAACATAGCGGAAGAACTCGGATTTCCCCAACTCATACTCCTTCTGCAGCTCTTCAAAGGACTTCACCCTTCCCTTAATCAGCAAATCTCCAACCCTGGAGATACCGATCAAGTCCCACTTCTCGAACCCTTTCGTGTGCCAAAGCTTCCCCAATTTTTCAGAGTCAAACAACGGGGTAGCAAGGGTGAGCCTATCCTTCCAGCCCAGCGAGTCAGTCGCCAACTTCCACACCCGCACCGCCACCCCAGTGGGCCCTGTGAGGGACGAGTCCAGCGACCGCGAGTACAACGCCCTATGATAATTACCGCCACGCAACAACCATCGGTCCATGGCGTAGCCGGGGCTTAGAGCCGGACCATAGAAACCATGATTAATCGCGCTCAACTGGGTGGCCCAGTAATAGCGCCGAATGTCTGGAAGCGCAATACCCCCGTCGTACCACGGAAGCGTCAACTTAGCAATCGCTATGCGCGGCCGCCCGTCCCACAACAACGATCGTTGGAGGCTTTCGACCTCCCGAAAGTAACTGGCCGGTACCCAATCAAGAGTGTTCTGCAAGGCATAGAGGAACCGCGGAAGCGACATCATTTTGAACAAGGCGGTGCGCCCGAGGAGGGAGAGCGGCATCCTCCGCCAGCCCGCAACATCCCGCCGCAAACGCGCCAGGGGAGGTAGCAGGTTCTTCTCATAACGCAAAGTGGAATCAGTGGAGATAAAAATCCCCAGGTACACGAAGCCCTGCTGGGCAATCTGGATCGAACAAGTTCGCGGGACAGGCGGAACATCGCCGCTCAGGACATACAGATATGATTTACTCCAATTGATGACGAGACCCGAGTTCTTACCAAAAGATGTCAGAACGTCACAAACCACTATAAGCGAGTTCTTGGGCGAGGCGAGATATAACAGGATGTCATCGGCATAGAGCGAAATACGGTCCTCGTAATCGGGCGACCATCTAAGTCCACGTATATCCGGGTGCCAGCGTATCCAGGCCGCCAGCGGCTCGAGGGCGAGGGCGAACAACAAAGGCGACAGGGGGCAACCCTGCCGGGTGCCCCTCCCAAGCTGGAACGGAGTCGACGCCCGCCCGTTTACCACAACACTCGCAAGGGGTCCCTCATAAAGCAACCTCACCCAGCTCACAAAACCAGGGCCAAAGCCGAACTTGGCAAGCACAGCCCACAGATATGTCCATTCCACTGTATCAAAAGCCATCGTGGCATCAAGAGACGCCACAATAGCTGGTTCTTGCAGCGTGCTCGCCCTGGCAATCACGCCATGAAGACACCTAAGGTTTAACGCAGTGTTCCGGTGCGGAATAAAACCCGATTCATCCGGATGGATCAAGTCTCCGAGCACCCTGACCAAGCGGCCCGCCAGAATTTTGGCCAGAATTTTCGGCTCAGCATTAAGGAGTGATATTGGCCGATAGGAGGCACACTTGTCCCGGGGTTTACCATCCTTATCTATCACAACAATCGTCGCCAATCGCTGGTCCCGCGGAAGGAACCCATCCCCCCGCGCCTCCACGAACATGGCGCGCAGGTGAGGGGCAACCCTATCCGGGAATAGCTTATACAAGTCGATCGGCAAACCATTTGGGCCTGAGGCCTTGCCCGAGTTCAGCGAGCGGATAGCACCCGCCACCTCATCAACCGTTATATCTCCATCGAGATCATCTCTATCTACATCAGAAAGGCAGGGCAAAGCGATGTCACGCAGGAGGTCAAGCGAATCCTCAGTTGGCCTATCCGAAACCGAGGCGTAAACCATACGGAAATAATCCGAAAAACACTGTACTATACCCTCGGGATCAACAACCACCTCTCCCCCCTCTCTCGTCAGCTCCGGCACCACTCTATTAACACGTTCTTTTTTGTCCAGCCACGCTAGGAGTTTCCCGGCCTTATCGCCAACATCGTACAAGCGACCCTGCTGTTCCCTACTGAGGGTCTTGGCGGCATTCGCCACCAGGTCCCTATATTCCGCTTGCTTCAAGCTCAGATTATGCAGTGACGCCTCTGTAACCTCCCCCTCCAGGGCCACCTCTAAAGCCGCGATCTCCTCCTCAACCTGTATAACCTCGCCATCTCTCCGTCGCTTGGCGGCCACTACCAAGGAGAGGGCCTCCCCTCTCAACACGGTCTTAAATGCTTCCCACAACGACACAGCCGAGTCAACGGAACCCTGGTTGTCCTTAAAATAGTGGTCAACCGTCTTCAACAGCGCACTGCGCATCTTGGGATCACGAAAGTACCAGGGGTTAATAGGAGCAACCCTGCCCCCTCCCTCGCGGCCGACCTCCAGCCGGACCCACACTGGCGAATGATCAGATATGCCCCGCGCCATATGCCTGGCCTCAGATACCAATGAGGCGTGCGCAGCCAGAGTGAGCAGGTAATCTATCCTAGAGAGACTACCATGCGCCCCGGAGTGGAAGGTATATTGGCTCTGTGTGGGGTGCCGGAGCCTCCAGCAGTCTACCAATCCGAGTGTATCTATAAAGTCTGGAAGCCACTTCTGAGCCCCCCCGGTGTCCCTTGGTGGGTACCTATCTAGCAACCCAGAGCCGACAGCATTAAAGTCTCCCCCCACCACTAGCATACCCTCCGGGAGGTCCAACTGGGCCCTACCCAGATCTGCAAACGTGGAGGCCTGCAGGGCAGGAGGGACATAGACCGAAACCAAAACCAACGTTCTTCCCTCCCACCTCCTCGCCACTGCCACAAACCTCCCCCTATCATCAACAATGGTGGAGTCCACCTCGAAAGGTAGTGAAGCTCTAACAAGGATGCCCACACCCCTGGAGCCTGAGGAGAATCCCGAGTGGGCGATGAATTTATAACCTTTTCTATTAAGAGCATAGCAAGTATTTCCTATAAGGTGTGTCTCCTGCAGTAGGGCCACATCCGGCAAAGACCGTTTCAAGAACTGAAAGACTATCCCCCGCTTAATACGATCTCCCAAGCCATTCACATTCCAGCTAATAATATTTAGGACCCTACCCCCCATCCCCACACACAACGAGGCCCACCCCACACCCAAAGAGCCACCATTGAGCAACCCTGACAACCATTTCTACGCCTTGCAAAAACAAACCCCCCAACAACAACCCCAAAATCCCAACTCTCCCCCCCACCCTGCACCCCTGCTGCAGCTAACAAAGCCCCCCCAACTTGCAGTGTGCCTGTCGCCCTACCATAACACAAAACTACAAAAAGTACCCTGAGGGAGGAAGAGCTCCCATCGTCCTCCCGCAACCCTCCGTATTACTGCAATCAGCTCAAGTCATTGTCCAAGCAAGTCAGTCCGGCTCCAAAGGCATCAGTCCTGCCCATCTCGGTCACCCTCCACGTCTGTGGTAGCATCCCCGCCAGTCCGTCGTCGGGGCAAAGCGTCCAACCAATCTCCGGCCATAGCAGGCGACTCAAAGAAGAAAGTCCGGTCCTCATACACCACACGTAGTCTGGCAGGGAAAAGCATAGCATACTTCAGGTCCCTCTCCCGAAGGCGTCTCTTCACCCCCAGGAAACTCTGCCTTTGCTTTTGCACCAGCTGGGTGAAGTCAGGATAGAAACTCACTGATGCGTTCTGAAAAGGGACCAGGCCCATCACCCGCGATGCTTGCAGGATAGCGTCCCGATCTCGGAAGTGAAAAAGCCGGGCGACAATCGGTCTCGGAGGGGCTCCCGCCCTGGGCCTCCCGCCAGGAACCCTGTGAGCCCGCTCGACGGCAAAAAACTTCCCAAGGCCCTTAGGCTTCAGATGGTTAAGCACCAAGTCCTCCACGAGCAGATCTGCGGAGACCTCGTCCGAAGATTCCGGGACCCCAATTATGCGCACGTTGTTGCGCCTGGCCCGGCCCTCAAAGTCCTCCAGCCGGCGGGCGGAGAGGCCGTTCTCGGCCCTCAGCTTACGAACTTCGGTCTGAAGTTCCGAGACATCATCAGCGAGACCTGTGGTCTTGAGATCAAGGGATTTAACCCGCTCATTAGTTTTGCCCAAATCCACGCGGATCAGGTTAACATCCACCAAGATAGTATCCACTTTATGCGCCAGGGCATCAAACTGTCTCCCAATCGAGGCCTGCATCCCCTCGAGCGCACCCATGACATCCTGCAACGAGAGGTCCGAGGTCGGGGATGAGGCAGCCTTCTGTACGTCCAGCGACTGGCCCGAGCCACCAGGCGATCCCTTCTGCTGGGCATAGCGATCCATATTATTGGATTGGGTATAGGCTCCCCGCCTGGTAGCCTTGGGTTTCAGCCTGTCCACCTCTGCTTTACCCGACATGTCTGGCACCGAGCAATCCGGTGCAAAGAGACGACCCTCTCTCAGTCAGAGGGAACAGGAGAAGCCAGATCTGCAATAACCAGTCAGAGTAGGACGCAAGGCGTCCGGAGGGTTGTAAAGCATCAGAAGGCACTCCCGGGCCAAGGCAAACAAAGGGTGAGAAAGTGAAAGTGAAAGTACGGCGTTCTCCGTCCGCCAGTGCACACCTCGCCAGGCCGCTGTTGTTCAATTAGAGGCCGGGCATCCTGCCAACGCCAGCCCCTGGCATCCCTCGGAGATAGGCCTCAATCTTCCACCGTGCACAACTCCGGTTCCCGGTGGGCGATCCAAGCCTGGGCGGCATCAATCGCCTCAGCAATGAGTCATCTGCGAGATGCCGTGCATAGAAAACAGGATTTAAGACAGGATAATCGACGGAGGGCGCGTGGGTCCCGGGAGCTCAAAGCTCACGCGGCCATCTTGGTCAAGCACTAGGCTCCTCCCCCCGCCCTCTCTTTTTGACTTGCTCTCTCTGCCCGTTTCATTTTTTTCTTCCGCTGAATGTCTTTTTCTTTCTTTGACTGCCTGTCTCTTTCTCTTCCGTTGACTTTCTGTCTGCCTGTCTTTTCTACTTGGCCTCGCTCCTCTCGCTCTCTCTCTCTCTCTTTATGCTTTTATCTCACTCCGCTGCCTGTCTCTGCCTCTCTCACTAACCACTGCCTGGCTTGCGTCTCTCTGTGACTGCCTCTCTCCCTCTCTTGGACTGTCTCTCTCCTCTACCCCTCCTGTGCGCTCTCTCTCCTCTACCCCTCCCTTGTGCTCTCTCTCCCCCCCCACACGCTTTCTCCCCTCTACAGCCCTCCTCTGCCTCGTGCTCCACGACGCAGTCTCTTCCTTTATCTTTAATTTTTGGCCGAGGCGCCGCCAGCCAGAACCAAAACAAACCGCAGAAATATTTCCAAGCAGGCCTCTCTGTGCTTCAGTCTGCGCCCCTCTTTCCCACTGTCATTCTCCGCTTCTGTCTTCCCCCCTGAATGTCTCTATCTTTTCCATTGTGTCTCCTTGTCTATCTCTCCACAGTCCGCATCTGCCTCGCTCTGTGTATCAGTCTCCCTGTCTCTGTGCAGTGCACTGTTTCTGTCACCGCCACTCTATCGTTTCCCCTGTATTTCCCTCCCTCTCTGCTCCGCTATCTGCCTCTGCTGATTCCCTTTCTTTTCCCCTGACTGTCTCTGCCCCTCTTTCTTCCACTGTCTGCCCCAGATAGTCTCTCTGACTGCCTGTCTCTTTCTGTTCCGATGTCTCTCTTTTCTACCTTGCCAGTCTCACTCTTCCACGGTCCATCTCTGCCCCGCCCTCTCTTTTTGACTTGCTCTCTCTGCCCGTTTCATTTTTTTCTTCCGCTGAATGTCTTTTTCTTTCTTTGACTGCCTGTCTCTTTCTCTTCCGTTGACTTTCTGTCTGCCTGTCTTTTCTACTTGGCCTCGCTCCTCTCGCTCTCTCTCTTTATGCTTTTATCTCACTCCGCTGCCTGTCTCTGCCTCTCTCACTAACCACTGCCTGGCTTGCGTCTCTCTGTGACTGCCTCTCTCCCTCTCTTGGACTGTCTCTCTCCTCTACCCCTCCTGTGTGCTCTCTCTCCTCTACCCCTCCCTTGTGCTCTCTCTCCCCCCCCCACACGCTTTCTCCCCTCTACAGCCCTCCTCTGCCTCGTGCTCCACGACGCAGTCTCTTCCTTTATCTTTAATTTTTGGCCGAGGCGCCGCCAGCCAGAACCAAAACAAACCGCAGAAATATTTCCAAGCAGGCCTCTCTGTGCTTCAGTCTGCGCCCCTCTTTCCCACTGTCATTCTCCGCTTCTGTCTTCCCCCCTGAATGTCTCTATCTTTTCCATTGTGTCTCCTTGTCTATCTCTCCACAGTTCGCATCTGCCTCGCTCTGTGTATCAGTCTCCCTGTCTCTGTGCATTGCACTGTTTCTGTCACCGCCACTCTATCGTTTCCCCTGTATTTCCCTCCCTCTCTGCTCCGCTATCTGCCTCTGCTGATTCCCTTTCTTTTCCCCTGACTGTCTCTGCCCCTCTTTCTTCCACTGTCTGCCTCAGATAGTCTCTCTGACTGCCTGTCTCTTTCTGTTCCGATGTCTCTCTTTTCTACCTTGCCAGTCTCACTCTTCCACGGTCCATCTCTGCCCCGCCCTCTCTTTTTGACTTGCTCTCTCTGCCCGTTTCATTTTTTTCTTCCGCTGAATGTCTCTTTTTGTTTCTTTGACTGCCTGTCTCTTTCTCTTCCGTTGACTTTCTGTCTGCCTGTCTTTTCTACTTGGCCTCGCTCCTCTCGCTCTCTCTCTCTCTCTTTATGCTTTTATCTCACTCCGCTGCCTGTCTCTGCCTCTCTCACTAACCACTGCCTGGCTTGTGTCTCTCTGTGACTGCCTCTCTCCCTCTCTTGGACTGTCTCTCTCCTCTACCCCTCCTGTATGCTCTCTCTCCTCTACCCCTCCCTTGTGCTCTCTCCCCCCCCCCCACACGCTTTCTCCCCTCTACAGCCCTCCTCTGCCTCGTGCTCCACGACGCAGTCTCTTCCTTTATCTTTAATTTTTGGCCGAGGCGCCGCCAGCCAGAACCAAAACAAACCGCAGAAATATTTCCAAGCAGGCCTCTCTGTGCTTCAGTCTGCGCCCCTCTTTCCCACTGTCATTCTCCGCTTCTGTCTTCCCCCCTGAACAGTGGCGGCTGGTGGATTTTTAAAGTGGTGGGGCGAAAATATTGTACCTGAGAAAACACATCCGAGTATAATGAGCGAGCTCGAAGTGCAAAAGGGGGGTGCAAGGGGTTGCTCCCCCCCAAGAAATGTTTTAAATAATGTATTCACATGGCCTCTCTTACATCACACATTTACTGCCAATTGTTGAAAAAAGGGGATCCCAATATAGCATTTTGAAGCACAAATGTGAAGAAAACATTAGAAGGAAATCAAATATGTGCCATATTCTCAAACTGGTCTGATGCAAAATGACCCTCTAGCCAAGCACATTCAACCAATGGAAATAGGCAGTCTAGAGTCCTTGTAAATAGCTCCACGAAGACTCCGGGGTACGTTGGCTGTCTTACTAGTAATGAGCTTCAGCAAGAGGGCTCAATGAGTTGTGACTTCTAATGGCATCTTATGTGACCTGTAAGTCAAGTGTTTTATTAAAGGCAAAACTAAACAATCCTTCTGAGGCAGGAATATTGAGTACTTTTGAATTAGGTAAAAGTAGCATTTGTATAGACAGTGCTTAAAAAAATTAAAGTGAAGCACTATATGAAAACACTCGGCCAGGTAATCATGCATTAAATGTATTGCAGAAGTCCTGAGAATTGCAGGTACTCTCCTTTTCAAATTGAAGAAGTGCAGGAGTAGCAGACAGTACATGCACACTTAAAGCACTGCCTTCACTACAATTGCACATGATAAATGTCCATTCAGCACTTTTTCTTTTCTAATCCTCACTCTTAGTGCTTCTCCTTGCCTTTCCATAGCTATGTCTCAACTTCTACCCATGTTCTGTCCCCTACCTCTTTAAATGTTCTATCCTGGTTCACCATCATTCTCTCCTCTGCAGGTAACTTATAGAACACTGCCAGGCCACCTGCCTCTCAGAGAGGGCATTTAGGGTTTACTGAGTCATTGGTTATGCCGAACAACACCCCGAAACTGTTTAAATGTGTACCACTCAAGCACAAACAAAATCAGCCCACAGCTGGACCTGAGTCACCGGCTCATTGTTCGCTGCCCGAAAGCCAAGTTTAACAATCCGACCCCGGAGTTTAAATATGTATGATTTCTCTGCTGCAAGGAAAGTGCCGTCTGAGGGACAGCAAATAAAGAACAACAAGGCAAGGGCGCAACGAAATCAGACATGGGGTAACCAGAAAAACAGCGAAGTGACAACAATAAATCTACACACGCCTCTCCCTACAAATGTAAAACAGAGAAGAGACAAGCAAGAACGAATGAAGTGAGGGAATCCTTCTCCTGCATAGTGCCCCTGCGCTTTGTAGCGCGGCCCATGCTCTGTAGTATAAATCTGATACATACACACATGCATTTAAAAGCCTACCTTTAGCTCCTAAAGATGGCTGTTAGGTCCTCTTATCACAATTGTTATTAAATATAAGGAGGTCTCAAGTTTTCGAAAAAGGTGGTGTCACGGGGCAGGGAGGTGTAAAAGGGCATTTGATGTGGCCTACTTGTTGGTTATGGGAAACAACACAGCCGTCCTTATCCTGCAGTGCTATCTCTCAAGTTGCAGGGTTATGCTTTCATGCTCTTGCAAACAGAGCCAACCCTCAGAGTCAGCAAATAACGGCCTCGCACCACAAACGGCGAAGTGGACTTGCTACCCCATGAATAAAACTGCCCAGGGATAAGAACAATACAACGAAGAAATAACTAAATAATGGGGGACAAGCAACAGAACACAGTCGCGGCTCGCGGGGGGGGGTCGCGCACGGGGGGGGGAAATGTAATATTTTTTTTAAAACTTACCTCACAGCCGGTCCACGGGTCCACGCCACCTCTCAGACCTCTGCTCCCCTGCGCGCCTTCACGAACGGCACTGGAGGGGCCTACCAACCCCTCTCAGCCAATCCTGGCGCTGCCAGCAGCGCCAGGATTGGCCGACGGCACAGCTTACGCTACGCCCGCCGCCTGCCCATTAGGAGACCGAGGGGCTCCTAATGGGCATGCGCAAGCCAGTGCAAACACAAGTGCGCATGACTGGGCACGGGTTCCCCACTCATGCGCACTTGTGCTGCTGCCTGTTGCCCCATGTCTGACACAATCATGTCAGTCAACATGACGCCGGACCGCCCACCCCCTTCAGACTCTGAAGGGGGTGGGCGGTCCAACGTCATGCTGACTGACATGATTGTCAGTTGGTTCTCCCTCGGCTGCTCGGCATCTTTAAACTTAAGTAAACTGATTCAGTTTACTTAAGTTTAGAAACGCCGAGGGAGCTACGGGCGGGGGGGCTACGCCCCAACGCCCCCAATGGACGAACCGCCACTGCCCCTGAATGTCTCTATCTTTTCCATTGTGTCTCCTTGTCTATCTCTCCACAGTCCGCATCTGCCTCGCTCTGTGTATCAGTCTCCCTGTCTCTGTGCATTGCACTGTTTCTGTCACCGCCACTCTATCGTTTCCCCTGTATTTCCCTCCCTCTCTGCTCCGCTATCTGCCTCTGCTGATTCCCTTTCTTTTCCCCTGACTGTCTCTGCCCCTCTTTCTTCCACTGTCTGCCCCAGATAGTCTCTCTGCACGCCTGTCTCTTTCTGTTCCGATGTCTCTCTTTTCTACCTTGCCAGTCTCACTCTTCCACGGTCCATCTCTGCCTCGCCCTCTCTTTTTGACTTGCTCTCTCTGCCCGTTTCATTTCTTTCTTCCGCTGAATGTCTCTTTTTCTTTCTTTGACTCCAGGGAGCAGGCCCTGGACGTCAGGACGACGTGTTAAGAGTGGGGAGGGGCACTGAGGCAGACTGGTCATAAAGGTCCCTCTGGTTAGGGGTGAATAAAGGACATTTAAATAGTTCACACCACAAAATGTAGGTCCTTGTTGACAATGCGGATTATTACCTAACTCAACTCTGAGCGTTGTTTTTCATCGACCTTCAAAGGATTAAGCCCTGTGTCAGTCCCGCAGCACTGCAAACTCTTAGCTGCAAAGTCTGCACATTTCCTAGCCGGGGGCTCTTTAGATGTTTATAAGTGCCATAGTTGGTACTATACCCTATTTAAAGGTACTCAATTTACCAACCTCGGAAGGATGGAGTGCTGAGTTCACCTTGCTCGCATCCAAACTTCAGCATGCATGTCACTTCGGATGGCTGCCACGAGTGTTAACTTATTGAGAAGATCTGGCAATTTGCTTACCCTTGAAAATGCAAATATCTATAGCTGCTTTGTTTATTTGTGTCCTTTTATGTAGCGCAAATGTATCGCCACCCACGGCATCAGAGCGCTTTACAAGGGAACAAGAAGAGCCGTGTGGATAACTCTCAACAGAAACAAGCATTTGCAATGCAATAGGTCCCGCATTTACGCGAGTTTGAGCCTTTGGCATTGTAAATGACAATGCCTTTTATTTATATTTTGGTTTATAAAACATAAATAAAAGGCATTGTCATTTACAATGCCAATAGCTTAAACGCGCGTAAATGCGAGACCTATTGCATTGCAAATGCTTGTGCTTCCTTTGATATGCCCAGCCCCAAACTATCCCCTATCGTTATCTTGTTATTCAGTTGCTGATGATCCAACCACATTCTCCTTTCTCCAAGACGGCGGCCATATATTTCCCTTAAGATTGCCCAATTTGGGGTTTAGATACTGCACGTTATTCAGATTGTGGCATGAAATGAATTTGTAAAACCGGACAAATTTCTCCAAACCTCAAAGAAGGTCAGTAGCTGTCAGTGGAAGAATGTCTTTGGTTCAACACATTTTGTGTGACTTGCAGAGCTTTGAATCACAATGGCCCTATATTTTTGATCGTGCTTTGCAAGACTTGTTGTGCCAGACAATCATCTGGGCTGCAGAAAGCATAACAAGCATACTTTGTCCCACATCAGTCATGCCACTTACTGACAAACGAGAAGCACATGTCCAAACAAAGATGGCCTCTGAAAGATTCTGCTACAAGAGAAATAATTTTCTATGAGTTGGGGAAATTCTTTGGAATATAGCAAGCCATTAGAAAAAGTGATATAGAAATGATTTCACTATTACATTGGCTGTCAATCTGTAACTCACTGTACATGAAATATGTAGATAGATAAGACCAAATGCAGAGATAGCTCTCCGTTTTGAAGCTGGAGGGATTCACTACCCATCACGCTTGCATGCGAAATCCCAACGCATTGTCATAGGCTATGACTTCATCTTCAAGACCGACATTACCAAGAAGAATCAAACCAGCTGCTTTGAAGTCCCACTAAAGTGAATATGTAAAACATGCCTTCAGAATAACAATCCAAAACCTGGGCATCTCCCAACTGGGGAATAGCAATGATACTGTAAGTTCCTGCCACATTCATCAAAGGTCCAAAGAAATATGACCACAACAATCAAACCCAAAAAGCACTACTCTGTCCACTCATACTAGCCTGCATTATCTTCAAAATATGCTGCTACCTATAAGGCACTATCAGCTACCACTCCACGAGGAAAGGCACGTCATTTTTGAATGGCAGTGCACATATAGATCTATTTTTTTAATTTAAGAAGCTTTATTCGAAATAAAAACATTTACAAAGAGTAAGCCATAAATGTAGCAACGTAAATAGAAAGTATCAAAAAGGAAAAATGCAAGCATTAAATAGAGTAAAAAGCTATTTACATTTTGACATTATCTTAGTGAGGGAGGGGAAACAGGAAACAGAATATAAATATACAACGGAAGATTGAGTAACCTTACATGCTAATAGTGAACAAAGAAATAATAAAATTACCTTAAAAAATGAGGGAAAAGCAGAGAAAGTAGCAATTCACGGAGATTTTATATTTCCAGAACGTTTACAAGATACATGCATCATTGCAACCTAATTCAAATAGTTAGTTAATGGTGACCAATATAAATCTCTATTTACAATGGTTTGTAGGAGGAGGCAAAAGCAACATCTAATCTGGGATAGTGACAAACATTGCTCCACCAAGACTTAACTGAAAGTTTAGCTGAACATTTCCAATTTAGTGTAATTTACTGAAAGGCTAAAGTCAACATAAGGTCAAATAACCCTTATTCATGTGATGATATCCCCAGTGATTCTGATAAACTTCCCGTAAAAAGAATAACATTAGATAAAGGGATATGGACATTAAAAACAATGGATATACGGGACCATATATTTACCCAAAAAGGTAGTTACATTAGGGCAGAAAAACAAGAGATGCATCAAATCAGCTAAAGGAAAATCACACCTACAGGATTTGTTATTAGTGTGCAAAAATTGAGCTATGGATAGAGGAGACAAATACAATCTATGATATAGAAAAAACATAGATTGAGTGGTGGATGCGTACCTAGAAATTTTTAAAGATCCAGCCCAGATCTTGTTCCAGAAATCCATGCTCCAAAACAGCCCAAATCTGCCACCCAGGTCAATTCCAATTTGGTTTTGGAATGGACAGAACCTGGGGTGAAAAGGTGTTTATAAATCAGGGATGCTTTTGGAAGTAAAGTCAGTAAATTGAGAAGCAAATCTTCTGTCGAAGTAGAATCATCTGAAGAAAAGGAATACAAAACATCTATAATTATTTCCATAAGGGTTGAAAATTTGTGCCAAAACGTGTGTGGACACTTAAAAGTAGCTTGAAATTGAGGGAAAGAACAAGGAGTCACACCATCAAACATATCTTGGACCCAAACTATTCCCCGCAGTCTCCAAGACTTCCAATAAAGAGGTCTATTTTTAGTGGTAATGAGACGGTTGTACCAAAGAGGAGAATTTCTAGAGATGATCTTTGACTGACAATGAGGCCTAAATAATGGATGGGACATAATATTTGCCTTTGCAGTAAAGGCAAGAATGTCTTTTACAGACAAAGGTGCAGGTAAAGACAGTTCAATGAAAACTCACAAAGGTGTGAAAGTGTGAAAGGAGGAAGGTCTGTAAGAAACCATTTAGATGCATGTCTGAGACAGAAGGCCCTATGATAGAGTCAAAAGTCAGGAAGTTGTACTCCTCCGTTTGACTTTGGCTTCCTAAGATGTAACAAAGAAATTCTATCTTATAATGCCATAAAAACTTAGAAAGAAGGGAGTAAAGTTTTTTAAAATAAATGGACAGAATACAGCAAAATAGGGGTGTTCATCATTTTAATGGTATCAAGACGTCTCCACCCTGAAAGAAAAAGAGGGTTCCAGAAGGAGAGGAGTTTAGAAATACGGTCAAGCCACTCCTTCATATTCATTTTAACCAAATCCAATATGGAATTATTAAACCAATTGCCTAAATATTTAATTTTAGAACTATTCCAATGGCATTCAGTGAAATCAAAATGCTAGTTAAGATCAAATTTGGTGATAGGAAGAATTTCTGTTTTATCAGAATTGATTTGGTAACCAGAAACCAGAGAAAAATCAGATCTCTTGCAATTAAGGGGGGATAGAAGTTTCAGGGTTTGATATAAAAAGTAAAATATAATCTGCATATGCGGACAACTTCAAATGTTGATTGCCATAGAGAAATCCGGAGATAGAGGTATAATGGCGGATACGGGACGAAAAGGGTCAAGAGATAGAATAAATAAAAGAGGAGATAGGGGACAACCTTGACGCACACCACGCTGCCATGGAAAAAATTGAGAGATAAGACCATCAATTAAGACAGAAGGTGTAGGGTCCATATAAAGTAAAGAGGTAAGGGAAATAAATCTAGGACCAAAATCAATGCCAATAAAGGACTTAAAACAGACCAGTCCACTCTATCAAATGCCTTCTCCACATGGATAGAAACTGCATCTAAAGAATAAGAAAGAGTGGAAGCCTTGTTCAAAATAATAAAGAGTAACCAAGAGTTATCAGAGGTCAATCTGCCTCTAACAAATCCACATGCTCTGGACCGATTAAAACAGGTACGAGAGGTTCAAGACGTAAAACAAGAGAACTAGGAAATCTGCAAGAGTATGAACTGAGAAGAGTAAAATCAACGTGTTTTAAGGCAAATACCAAAATACAATCTGTAAAACAAAAAACAGAGTAATCCAAGTATATCGAACATAGTTATAAGAAAAGAGAAGAAAAATCAAGTTATAGAAGGACCAGCAGTTTCCATAGAAGATATAGAGTGTGAGTGGATACATTTCTTAAGATACACAAGATACTCAAAAGTAGAGGAGCTGTTTTGAAAAGTAACCTTAAACAGGCAGGGATGAAATAACCCATACCACGCACCCAATGCATGGAAAGCATGTCGGAGTTCCAGGAATGCCTTCCGTCCTTTGGGTGTTGCTGTCGACACATCTTGGGATAAAAACAGGTTAGTACCAGAGCAAACCAGCAGATTTTTTTTAGCTCAGCTGCATTTAAAACCTGTAGAAGGTCAGTAAATGTAAAAAATAGAAGGATCACACCACGTGCCTTCGATGGAGCAGATGAAGAAGACAAGCAGGGGCCCAACCTATGAGCACGTTGAATGTTCAGATTCGTGGACGTAGGAAGGTCTAGAAGCTTTGGAAGAAAGGCAGTGAAAAAGTTAACGGGATCGTCACCTTTCAAACCCTCAGGAAGACCATACAAGTGAAGATTATTGCATCTGTTCCTATTTTCAAGATCTTCAGATCTCTTCAACAGGAGAACCTCCCTCTCCAAGGAAACAATTTTGGTAGAGACATCCTGTAGATCACTAACATGCTGTTCCACCGAGGATAAACGGGCTTCCATGGAGGACCACTTAGTGTCCAAAACTTGCAGGCGAGTATTGGTTTCCTCATGAATGGACGTAAAGCACTAATCTCTTCTTAAACAGCGTCTACTGACACAGGAGAAACAAACTTCGGCGGAGAAGGAGGAACTTGCTTAAGACATTTATTGGCAGAAGATGGAGTCTGCATTTTGGTTGAAGAAGATGGCGAAGCCATCGGCCGTGAAGAACCAGATTGGGCCATATTACTGATATTTTGCATTGCAGATCCAATAAAAGAAGCATCAGATACAGGAGCCTGAACGGTGAATCTCTTGTCAGTGAGAAACAATTTCTTACTTCTGCCCATTTGTCTAAAAGGAGGAAAGTCAGCAGGAGCAAGAGGAATCCACAAGCAGACAAATTGAAACTCCATAAAATCCCCCCAATAGATTTCCTCCCAACATGAAAGCTGTAAGGCAGTGCAAAATTATTAATGTACAATATAAGGAGGAGTCCATTAAACCAAAGCAGGAGGGATTTTGAAGAAAATGAGGAGAAAAGTCAGTACCTCAGAGAAAGAGCTGTGTGAGGATCTTCACTGGAGAAAAGTTGTGAGTCTGCTGAACATAACTGGTCCAAAAGCTAAGAAAAAATGACTGGTAATGCAAGAAAAAGTAAGCCTTGCAGGGTATTACAAAACAATCCCTTCATTATTGGCAGCCTTGAGGAGAAATAGCATTGCGGCACAAATCCAAAATGGCGGCCACAGAACAGCTGCTGGAATTACTCCACGTTTCTCAGGGCAGAGAGCGGTAGTGAAAATGCTGGTTGGAAGGACCTGCTCCAGGAAACTTCCGATGCAGGAAAATCACCTTCTCAGAACAGAAGAGGCGGGAGCCGCAAACCTCATGGTGGCAATACTCAATGTGGCGCGTAGCCCCGGAGTCAGGCAGCCATCTTGAATAAAGCCGCGCGCGCTCTCACTGCACATATGGTTCTATGACATTATCACACTGAAAACTGACAAGTGCCAAAAAGGAAAGACTGGGAATCATTTCTTCACAAGTTATATGTCATGTCTGTAGCACAGCATGCTGAAATAGATTGTGTTTGTTCCTTCTCTTTTCCATTTCAATAAAGGTGACCTTCCCCCTTCATTTATACTGGATCATTAGTAACTCCGAAAGTTTTGTACCCAGTAATGAATTGCCCATCTAGGCTACTTGTTCAGTGGTTTGTTGTTTGCTGTGGGGTTTGCACTATGTGATTGCCAAAAGATACATACAACCAAAAGGATAATACTGCAGACAGGGTAGGGGCTAAAATCATGTAAATGGTGAATACCCTAGGCAAGCAGGGCCCCCAAATGGAGAGACCATTGCATTATGATAGTGCTAATGCGACCCCCTTCTCCCACTCAACTAGCTAGTCTGTAGTAGGACACCATTGATGCATGAAGTAAACAACTGACCTTCACTGAATGGGGATGTTAAAACATTCTAGAAATGTGAAATGCAACCTCTATTTAGGATATATTACTGTTTGTATATTCTCTGGAATTAATACATATAATATTTGTCCACACACATTGAATTATATGTTTGATGTGATCAATGATTTAGTAGCACCATAGCATGCTTCATTTGGTGTTTTCATTTGTGTGCAGCAAATCCATTATTTAATGCACTGCAAGCTTAGATGTAAATAGAAATTACTCATTTCATTTCTACAAAAGGTTTGTTGGTTTCCTTTTCTGTTTTTTAGGAAGGAACTGAAAATTGAAGTGCATCAAAATATCGCCTTCCTTATGAACTACATACCAGGCACAGCTGCACTTTCCACAAAGGTAATAAAGAACTTCATTTCTGAGCAACATGACTATATAATGCGTACACTTGTATTTTCACACCCCTCTTTCACTTTCAATAATGATTTAATCCGTCAGTGTAATGTACCTTCTTTAAAAGATGTTTTGTAAAGCAAGGCATGAGTAAGAAATTGGGTTACTTTTGATTGGGGTGTGAGTCCTGGCCAATCAGCAACCTCAATTCTAATCAGGGTAAGACACAAGCAAACCCAAATTAACCTGTGCTTAACCCCCAGGTAGCTTGGCACAGAGAAGTCAGGCTTAACTTAGAGGCAACGTATAAAGCATTTGTGCAACACTTCACACCGTAAAACAATGAAAAGACCACATAAAAAGGCCCCACAGCAGGTTGGAAAAAATAGAGCAAAATTTAAGAAACAAAACAGTCAAACATGACAAAAACCCAGTCAGTAGAACTAATGTTATTAATTTTTAAAGAATAAAGTGTAAAATAGCACCTAAAAGCAGAAAGAGCAAACTGAGGCTATCTGGCCACTCTAGACCAGGTCAAAGTCAAAAGTTTAGACCAACCATGATGGAGTGTGGGTCAGATACAGTCCCAGATTATTCCAGATGAAGTTTTGCTTTCTCACCTATTGTGGCAAGAGTCCCATCCATATTAAAGAGGGCACAGGGAACAAGGAGAGCGTTGCGGGTGGTTGTCGGTGTGACGCTAAGAGCAGGCCATTGTCACTAACAGGTGAGCTGGTGCTTCGTGTTGGCAGTCCACTGTGGGCGGTCGATGCTGCTGTGTGAAGAGAGGGGCTAGCGGAAGATTGCGCTGATTTTCGGTGTGAATGGCACGGTCTCAGTGCAGACGGGCCTGTTCGTGGTCACAAAAAAAGCCCATGAGCCACGCCAAGAGTCCAGGACCAGAGGGGCACCACTTGGGGTTCAGGAACTTGTGGTAGCTGGGTTAGTGAGCCTTTTATGTCCCTGAGGGTCAGATCAGGAGGCCAGCAGACTAGCCCTTTGAGTAAGTCTAGGGTCCCAGGTTCAAGATAAACTTGCAGGCTCAGTTCTTTTTTCCCAGACAAGAGGGCAACAGGCAGCAGGTCAGCACAGTAGGGTATCAGTTCCTTTAGAGCAGCAGGCCAGCACAGTGGCAGTCCTTGTAGCAGCACAGTAGTCCTTCTTCCTGACAGAGTACCTACAGGTCCAGAAGTATACAGAAGAGTTGGTGTCTGAGGTCCAGTATGTATATACAGTTGTGCCTTTGAGAAGTAGGGGAGAAGCTTCTAGAGGTTTCCCTTTATAGTCCCCATGCATACCCCTTCCTGCCTGGCTTCATACTAACTACAGGGGGTGTACAACTCTTTGTGTGGAGGCAGCCTATTGAGGTGTAAGTGGGGCTGTGCCTAGCACCACCCTCCCATCCTGCCAGGGATGGCCCATCCAGGCACATCTTTGCTCTCTATTCTGTGTGGTTGTCTAAGAGGATTTCACAAAGCTCAACTGTCAGCTACACCCAGTCCTGTGACTAGAAACAAGCTACAGGCACTAAATGGCTAAAGCGTGAAAAAGCCAACTTTCTAAACATGGCATCTTCAGAATTTCAGTTTAAATTCCGACTTCACCATAAAGTACAATTTTAAATTGTAAATTCAGAGACATTAAACATAAACTGACTATCACTTCCCATTTGGAAATTACACTTATAAAATGTAATAAGGCAACTCCAATGTTATCCTATGGGAGAGATAAGCCTTGCAGTAGTGAAAAATTGATGCAAGAGTTTTTCACGACCAGGACATGTAAAGCATAAAAGTACATGGCTTACTTTGTAAAAACAGTGCACCCTGCCCTAATGGCTGTCCAGGACCTACCCTAGGGGTGACTTATATGTGTTATAAAGGAAGGTTTAGGCCTAGCAAAAGGTTTATTTTGTCAGGCCGAAATGGCAATTTAAAACTGCACACACAGGCTATGCAGTGGCAGGCCTGAGGCATGTTTAAAGGTCTACTTAAGTGGGTGGCACAATCAGTGCTGCAGACCCACTATTTTTTTTCAAACATATTTGTATTGGCATTTATTGTATTGACAAGGAAACAGACAGGTTACCAGCATTGCACATGACATATTTCAAAATACTGTTTAGTGAAGCATTGGGGGATGCTCCCCAATCATAGCATATATCTGTAGAACCATGAAGAACATGTTATACAGCGTACTTTGTATCCCCAATACTTCCAGTAAAAGTCGTGTCAGTGCAACGCACCACTCGAGCCCTATGAAATTGTTCTGTTTTCAAGAATAGCCAACCCAGCTCAGAAAGGGGTTGTGGGAATGCCTTCTGTTTGGTAACAAACAAGAACTAAAACCAACAGTTATAACTAACTTGTGCAGGGGAAACACTGTTGTTCAGGAGTATGGTCTGGGGGAGTCAGTTCGTAGGATGGGGGTGATGGGGAGCTCTGGTTGTTCCCTGCCAAGTCTATGGCCAGAATGCTATGCACTACACACCATGGGGTTGCACGAGAGAGGCTTGGGGTCAATTTGGGTAAGTGGAGATTGCCCCATCCTGTCTCACCTACACATACCCTGCAATACGCAACTCTAGGGGCCTCCCTATGTATGGGCGTCTCCACAAGGGTTGGCACGCACATTAGGGTCCTCACATCTGTATTCTCCTACTCAGGCCTATTCCCGACCTTGC
Organism: Triturus cristatus; assembly: GCF_964204655.1. Lineage (NCBI taxonomy): Eukaryota > Metazoa > Chordata > Amphibia > Caudata > Salamandridae > Triturus > Triturus cristatus. Next base: position 609,868,874 of record NC_140593.1, on the reverse strand, counting down.
TTATCCCTTCACCGCTATGTGCCTGCGCTGGGTGTTCCCAGGCATCTAGGACCTCCTTCCACTGCTCTGTCATGGGACGACGACTCAATCCTTTTGACTCTTCCTTAATTAGGACTCTGCCCTCTGTAAACTACATCACGTTTCCAGGTCCCTATCACGGGCCCATTGGCGGATTTCCCGGCCATTGTTTTCCTCCTTTTAGCTAGGACCAGGGCCAGATCAATAAACCTATTTCCCACCTTCCGTTTGGGCAGTCGGGGAAAAAGCCCCAGCAAGCATACTTCGATCTTTTAATCAAGTGTGCGCCCCAATGGCGTCCTTATCATTGTTACCACTTCATCCCAAAATGGACGAAACATGGCACAGGCCCAGGTCATGTGTGTAAAGTCTGCATCACTGTAATTACACCCCTGGCATCTACGTACTTCACCAGCGAAGGCGACTTGAAGTCGATGGGGAGTCATATAAGTCATATACACAAATTTGAACTATATATTTCAACCTCGTATTTCGGGAAACCCTCTTAGAAGATGCTAGAATTCTGCCGCATTCCAAGTCAGTAAAGTATCTGTCTCCCATCGTCTATGCAGTTTTTGTAAGGGAGTTTGGGATATTCCAATCAATGAGGCATAGAACCACTTCACCTGGTGCCCAGCTATATCTAATGTGAGCAAAGAGTATAACACCACATGCGTCTCAGGTTCTTCCCGGCCCTTCCCCCACAGTGCCCCAACGTGCGTCCCAGAGCCTCTTACCGCAGGAACTGCCCAGGCGGGAGGCCATAGCCTTCTACCACATCCTCGAAGGGGACTAGAATGTTCTGCTGATAGCAGTCCCCAACCGTCTCCAGCCCTGCCTCTGTCCAAACTGTCATTGGTTCGGCAGTAAATATCAACCGTGGGTCACCACGAAGCAAACCGACCAAGGGCAGCGCCGGTGCACACCGAGGGGTCTCGGCTGTTTTGGTCATGCAGTGTTTCCAGCACTGCAGGGCCGTAGTCTGCAATACTGACCGGTAAGGGACTACCACGTTTGGATCGAGCAATTTAGCTATTAGTAAGTTGAGGTGGGTTCCAGGCTCCATCAGATATGTTCCCTCCGGGTTCACTCCCTTCAACCACTGCGCTAGTCATAGCATCTGAGAGGCCAGAAAATAAAGCTCGAAATTCGGTACCCCTAGGCCACCCAGATACTTGAAGTTGGAATGGGCCCAATTAGGATCCATAGGGAGATTCTGGGGTCAAGGTAGGGCTCCAGCCACAAGGAATACGTAAGTCTTGTTTTTTTTAACCCTTAAACCCGACAGGAGCTTAAACTGTCCTAGGAGGCCCAGCCCTGTGTCAGAGCCCACCACGGCGTCCTTCAGATAAATCAGGAGGTCGTCTGCATATAGGGAAATTACATGGTCACATTCTTCCTCCATCAGACCCATCCCCTCACCCCCCTGTCGGAACAGTGCAGTCAGTGTCTCGATTGTCAGGGCAAATAAAAAGGAAGACAGAGGGCAACACTGCTGAGTGCCACTAGAAATCACATACTGTGTGGATACTGTTTTACCGTCCTAACCCACGCCATAGGGCATTCATATAACATGTTCACCCACTTCACCCAACTATCTCCAAGACCCATACGTCCCATGGTCTCAAATAAATAATCCCAACATATTGTGTCAAAGGCCTTTTCCAGATCTATCTACAAGAGGGCCACAGTCCCACTAGTAACATTACATTTACAGGCACTGGACACATGTAGTGCCACTTTACTAGGGACTTATACGTAAATAAAATGTGCCAATTGGGAATAAGCCAATATTACCAAGGCAGGTATAGAAGAAGTAGCAGGGAAAGTTTTTCTAATGCAATAAAAGCAGATTCACTAATGTAAGTGTGAGTGGCATTGTGCCTGTGTGTGAGTATAACAGAGTACAAATGTACGAAATTGCGCAAGAAATATAGTGAGAATGTGTGTTTGAGAGAATGTATGTGTGTGAGTGAATGTATGTTATGCATGCAAGTGTGCTGCTGGTCTGGCATACTGGAGGTTATTCTTGCCTTTTAGCATATGGATGGGAGGTGTTACCTATGGCAAACTGCAGGCCCTGACATGCTTCTATTAATACACCATCATTGGCTGTGGGGACTCGAACCATGTAACTGAGAAAGCTGCTAACCCAATCATACCTAGGGGACACAGAACACGCACCACTACACCTGGCCAATGGCCCTGACACGATGCACTTAATTCTTAGCATATGGGGGGATCCATAGCAAAATGTTGGAACTAATATTTGAGGTAACTCTTGTCATAAAATTTCCCGTACTCATTTTATAAAGGGTGTCAATAGCAAAATACTGACCCTTGTATACCATAGGGGATTTTTAGAGGTACCCATGACTGTGGCTAACGTATCCATGGAAACTTTCTGGCATTGAAATATTGGATGTACTCCTTAGCATTAGGGGCTTAAGCATGAACAAATGATGACCTTGATATAGTGGAAGTAATTTCTGACTTACGACATTTGAAAAAGCCGAGATCTACTCCTAGGAAAGGCCAGGCTTCCCTGGTGCCCCATGAAAGTACTGGAATATTTCATGAATGCCCAACAAGGATCTGCGGCGCTTTAGCAAATTTGATCCCAAAAGTTTCAAAAAATTCTCAGGGGAGAAGTCTACTCTCCCTTAAATCTCCTACAAGAAATCTGTTAACTTGTTTTGCTTGCTGGAATTTGGGGAATTCTCACACCCAACCACATACATAAATCTTTTTCCACCTATAATGGCTATGAAGTTAGCTTTGACCTCATTCTAGAAATGCTTGTCCTACCCCATTTCTGGGAGCAGAACTGGCGTTAGGGCAGTGCGACCAGTGCAGCTGCACCTGGTGTTGACTTTGGTGGGGGGTGGGGCACTGTGTTTAAACATAATTTTGGGTTTAAAAGCACATGAACTTCCTTATGCATCAAGCAATTTTCAGGCCAAAATAAAAATGTAAAGATGACTCTGACGATCAATGTTCCTACTGGTGAGAGTTTGTAATGTTGTCTAGTGGCAGTTTTGGCTTATCATAAAGGTGCACAGAGAGTTATTGTGCCTGCTGCAAAGAACATGTACCATGCAGAAACACAGAACTGATTTTGAGTGAACTATGTGTAGCACTATAACAAAATGAAATGTACGTCAGAGAGAGTGAGGCTTTGGAGAGATGAGGTGCACTGTTGAAGAGTGGTAGTGAGGGAAATCACGGAGAAGGAGGATATGGGGGAGGAGAGTGCCAAAAAAAGACAATCGCCACCAGCGCTCGAGCCAGCCGTGGCTGGGAGACCTAGCCCCCGAAGTTCAGGTCTAGTTGCACCACTAGTAGATGGTGTCTACCCATGTCTACCCTACACTTGAGCCCTGATTATATGCCAGCATGATTGTTGGACAATTAGAAGCTCATTCCCCCACCTACCAGTGGTGGTGCGTCCATTAGGGCGCTGGGGCGTTGACCCACAAGTTGCGCCCGCCGACTCCCGGGGCAGTCATTTAGCAGAGGCTCAGCTCCCTCAGCGTCTCTGTCTGAAGGAGGTGGGGGGGGGGGGGGCAGCCAGCAAGTTGAATCCCGGCGTCATGTTGGCTGGCATGTCATTTTCAGACTCAGCAGGCCAGGTGGTGGCGCGGAGCGCACAGCAGGCAGCAGTACGCAGGTTGGGTTTGGGTCGGAGCATTTTTCCGACCAGCCCAGTCATGCACACTAGTGTTTGCTGTGGCTGGCGGCTGCGCATTAGGAGAGCGAGGGTTGATCAATGCTGCATCCCTCGGTCTCCTAATGGGTGGCGAGTATCCCTGCTAAGCCAATCCTGGTGCTGCTGGATTAGTGTCTGTATTGGCTAAGAGGGGTTACCACACTCGCGCCAGCACCAGCAGCATCAGGATTGGTGTATAGTTGCCGCCGGCGGGCGACACTAGTACACAGCTCTGGGCCGGGACCGCAGCATGCATTTAGGCGGCAGGCAGTGCTGGGGCATAAAGATCAAGGCAGGTTGACATGGAGCCTTTGGGTCAAAAGAAAGGACTTGATTCCCCACAAATTCCTTCATCGCCATGTGCTCGAGAGTCTCGACGCGGGTTTGGAGTTTCTGGCGGACCTGATTCCAAGGTGAGGGGGCATTTCCATATAAACGCTGTCAGCTGCGACCATTACGCTAACACCCTTGTCAGGCAGGCAGCAGGGTGAGTCCAGGAGCTCCAGTCAGAGTGTGCGGGAATTGTGTATGGATAGGGCCAGAGCAGGAGCTGCACACATTCACACAGTGCGTTGTGTGTTAAAACAGCTTTGTGCTTGTATATTCCATGCATGCACTTCTATCTCCATACTCTCTCTGTCTTGTCTATTACACTCGGATATGCACTCTTACGCCACACCACTTTAAAATGTCACCAGCCGCCACTGCCGCCTACCTGCTGACCAAGCTACGCCCCGAGTATTTGTTTCACCACTTTAAAATGTCACCAGCCGCCACTTCCGCCTACCTGCTGACCAAGCTATGCCCTGAGTATTTGTTTCACCACTTTAAAATGTCACCAGCCGCCACTGCCGCCTACCTGCTGACCAAGCTACGCCCTGAGTATTTGTTTAGATTCACGGTCACGCGTCCCACATACCTGGCTATTGTGTGAGTACATTGCCGTGACCATTACATTACCCATACAATAACCTGACCATTACATTAACCATATACTAAGTGCACTGATGCATACACATTACGTTGCAGACAGTTGTAGCCAACCTCCCACATACAACTAACTTTTACACCATTTTTGATGGCTACTTATGTACAGCGCTGTGAGGTTCGCAGGGGCTTCGTTTGCGCTTTACAGAGCCTAAAGCCCCGTAAGCTGCCATTCAATGAATCTAATAGTGTTTTTTTCAGATGCTCGAATCCGTAACTAACAGCATTACAATTCCAAGGAACTCTCCCATGGCGGGGTCAAAGAGAGGACACACTCACAATAGCTGAACACGTTTCCAGAGAAAGCATTTGCATGCTAGCAGGGCTTGATATTGTTTCAATCAATGAGTTGTGGACTCTGCGGCAAAGCGTGCCATATCCCCAGGAAGTCACCAGATAAGGACTGGCAGGCCCCATTCATGCGAACAAGTAAGGTATACCTCTTCCTGTGCTTTCACACCAATTCTTTTGGGTGCATTCCCAGATTTCTGATATTGCTAAAAAGCGCGCGATTGCCATACACCCTCCTACATATGAAATGTGCATAATAACTATGTGCATAACAATTAATTGTGATTTTTCCCCCTACAAAGGATATAGGGGCATATGTATCAACCGAATTTTAAATCGCAAACGCTGCGATTCGCAAAAAACAGCGTTTGCGATTAAAAATTCGCAAAGTGGGATGTATGAGGCAAATTCTCATCGCAAATTTAAGGAATCGCTAATTTAGCGATTTCTTAATTTTGCGTAAGCATTTAAGAAATCGCAAATTGCGATTTCTTAAATGATATGTAACACGCACCACAGCATTGCGAATTATCCTTAAGAAATCGCAAATTACCACCAACTTTTAGTTGGTGGTAATTGGCGATTTCTGTTAAAAATGCACTTTTTGGAATTTTACAAAGTGCCACGTGGCGCACATACATGCCCTTAGGGCATGTATGTGCGCCATATGCACACACATGCTCATTTCAGGGGTGCATCAGGGTGTCATCATGACACCCTTGCACCTTTGAAATTATTCTCAAATTGCGATTAGCAAATTGCGAATCGCAATTTGAGAATTACTTCCCATTCATTCCTATGGGTCTCCTGGCCCATAGAAATAAATGGAAGGTATTCCTTAATTGCGATTTCGCAATTTGCTAATCGCAATTAAGGAATTTTAAGAAATCGCAAAAGTTTTGCGAATTTTTAAATACATCCCGTTTTGCAATTCTCAAATAGCGATTCTTTAAAAATCGCTATTTGAGAATCGCAAATGGAGATGTTGATACATATGCCCCATAGTTTTATAAGGCCCTGCTAGGTAAAAAGCGCGTTCTTTAAGCTGCCCGAAAAGGACTAGAATCTGAACCCACGTGCAGCCTGCAGCCACAGTTCAGGCTTGGTAAAGATAATATGGGTGCAGATGGTACAAAGCACACACTGTGGAAATCGGTGCTTTCATCTCATTTTCAGTAGGTTCTTGGCAGATGCCCACTCTTTTGCTGGCAATACACTAACGTACTTTGTCATTACATATCATGTTATCTTTATAAATTAGCAATATTGGCCCCTTGTAGCTGAGGAACTCAAAACAAAACGAGATGGATTCAAAAATACACACTAAAGTTCCTACTCCCTGATTACAGTCTGTAGAAATCACTTTCTTGCTTGCTGTCTTTTCTTGATATACAGGTTTAGAGAAAATCAGGGCCAGCTTTAACACTGGAGGCGCCCTGTGCGACAATGTTTGTTGGTGACCACACTGCCACCTCTGCCACGGATCCTCTCCCTAGCACTCTTTAACAGTGCCCCTCAAGTCTCCATAACCACAGTCTCTCAGATTCATTTCGTTTTATAGCACCACTCATACCGGTGTAAGGTGTCAGAGCACTTTACATCACACACATATTGCACGGAGACAATCAGAAGTGTGTAAATCAGTGTATAGGAAATGTTACATCAGACAGGACTACAGGGTGTAGTGTAGGAGTGATATGTCATCGATACTGGTAGGCAATATAGTTTAAGAGTCCTTATTCTGGAAAAGCACAAACCCAGAATTTAAAACGTAACACAATTGTTAGGGGTTCTCTTCAATAATAACAATAGTCTTCTACCCAAATGAACCCTTTTGGGAAGATTAGGATAATGAAAGAGTGTGCAAAAAAAACCAACATATAGCTCTAACATATACCTTGTAGTTTGCATGCAGCTCTTTGATGACAGAGAATAGCTCAATGTTCTATATTAGGATTTGACTTATAAACTACAAGTAACAAAAAGAGCTCTTTTACAGAAGTAGCATCCCACTTACCTATTTACATTATGTATGCACTATGTGATCTGCATGGTACACGTTTTTAGCAGCAGGCATTTTAACACTCTGTGCTCCCTTAGGATGAGTCAAAACCTCCACTAGACAAACCTCCAGTCTCTTTCCAGGAAGACAATTAATCACTGGAGTTATCTTGACATTTTAATTGATGCCTAAAGATTGCTGGAGGCCAGGAACAAGGTAGCAGGTGCTTTTAAAATGTTAATATCCTTGCAAAAATGAGGTCCCCACCCCAAGTCAGCACCCTGTGCAGTGGCACCGATCGCATCACCCTAGAGCCGGCCCTGGAGAAAATGTAATATTTATATTAAAACTGACCTACACTTGATGTATACACTGGTGTTTTATCAACGATACTCACATGGTAAACAGAGTGATAAACCCGACTGTTACTTGTGGGACACAAATAGTTGTGTGCATCTCTATGATTCGATGTACATTTTTTAAGAAGCTGGGATTGTGTCCTCTACCTATGTTATGTTGCAGTGCTGTTGGAAGCGTTAAAGTGGCTACACAGTGTGTGAAGTGCATTCCTGTGTATAATTCTCCAATTAAGGCACCTATCATCATGTTTCTTCAGTTTAGCCCTCAGGCAATCTCACGATTACTAGACACGTTTCGGTTGTGCTGGAAGAACACCTCATTCAGTGCCCTTACTATGGTCTTGGAATAGTCTGAATTATCGTTCATATACACAGAGAATATTCATAAATAAATTAAGGCTTGAGGTAATTCTTATTCATTCCCATTTACTCTAAATCCCACACATGAAGAATGCTTTCCAATACAAAGCTTCACTCTTACACTGGAAGGAGGATAACAGCTTGAAAAATGGCAGTACACCTTTTTTAATATTTCCAAAACGCTTCCAGATGGAAACACATAACCAACACAAGGGTGGGAGGTCAGGGTATCAGGAGTGAGATTAGAAAGAATACGGCTAAAAGTAACACATAATACTGGCAAGTAACTGTTTATTGCTCATTTGTTCAACTTCCTTGAATCAGTCCTTTCTATGTTAAGTGTCCCAGGCAATCACCTGATAGAGCCTAGAAAGAAATGCCCTCAATAACAGAGTGAGGCACTAACACCTTGTGAATTTGATTAATAAAACAAGTATTTACCCATGACCATCTTTCAGAATCTTAACACCAAAAGCAATACCCAATAAACCACAGACCTGTGCTAAAGTGTTAAGGGCAGCCCAAGTAGATGCTGTACATGTCAGTCAATGAAACCTTCGACACATGCTCTAGAAATGCAGGCATACCTAGTGAACCTTGCTTGATTATTGGATAAAGGAGGGTTCATAGCCAGGTATAGGCTAATGCCATAGTATATCAAATCTACCTACTAATTGAAAATAAAAAATATATGTCTTCCCTGCCCTGGGGCACAAAAGGTTACAAACAAATGATACAATTCTCAAATGGAAGCTGACCTACCTAAATAAAGACAGCATACCACACAATTAATCCTGAGAATATGCTCCTTCCCCAAAGATGAAAGAAACAGTGCTATGGATGAGTGGAATTTTGACAAGACTTTGAAGCAAAAAAGGCCATAAACAGAGTGGTTATATGAATTAAAGGAAATGTTTGAACCAGACCTCAAGACCATGCCTGCACATTCCAACCTCGTGGACATTCTTCTGGAAACCTGGAGGAGAATCTCAGGAGTGTACTCCAGAATGTCCTGTATATCTCCTGGAACACCAGAGGACTCAGTACCACGTCATTGCAAAAGGATAACACGCTACATAATTTGCCTGATAATGAGATGTTCATATCCCCGAAGTGCACAGGAATAAGTGAGAGCAGATTGTCCTTGCCACAATAGCCTACGGAGAATGCCAATTGTACCAGGTGTTGAGACATTGACCGCCATTGCAGTTCATGACGGCTTGCCTTCAACTCTTTTCAGTTATAGGATTTACTGAACTGTACAGATGAGCATTGACTTTGAATCTACTATATCCAGATGACTACACCCCATCCCACATTGCTGGCTTTCTTTGTATTGATTACTGATGTAAGAGAGTGTAACATGAATCCCCAAGTAAAAATGGGAGTGAAAAGCCATCATTTTATTGCTTCCTTCAGTTGCTGTATGACTGGTACCATATCAGTGAATTCCTGGTACCTGGTAGATCAACACACATTCTAATGTGCCAATGAGGTACACTAACAATGGGCCATCGTTTGATGTCTACAAGAGTTGCAATATACACTTGTAGTATTACCATTTCTTAGTGGATGCTTCTAAGGATAAGTTGTTGAATCAGAAGTGACCTGACCAAGGTTCAGAACTGACATTAACAGAAGAAACATGAATTACTTATCTGTACAAAATCTGGCCTTTATGAGATGACGACCTTATGGCAGTGTTAAGCATGACACTTCTCAATTGAGTAGGAAGTCACACTTTTGCAACAGGCTTCTGTGCTGCCTCATGCCTCTTTGAACTACTTTGGCTGCTGATTCCGGAAGGAATCAGTCATTGAGGTAAGGTACAGCTCCAAGGAGTTCTTGTTCAAGTGAGACCCCCCAGTACAAGCACTTATGTAAACAGTATAGGCACCATTTTGATTCAGAATTTTAGAACAGTAACACCATTTATACTTCGTTCACCATGAAGAACAAAAACCTCCAATCGTCAGGTTAGATACGCACATGAAATTCAGCAACCTCTAGAAACTAATAAACCCAAGAAGCCCCTTTCCTTGGCACTTTCAAGAAGAGAAATCTTTGCAACGTATTCATCTTGACCATTGGTGTCACCATACCTGTTCAGCCTTTGCAGATCTAACACTAGATTGAATACCTCAGTCACCGTCAGGACCACACACTCCTAACCCCACACCACTCTTGGGTCTCAATTTGTTAATGACAGTGTTCTTGTCTAGGATATGAGAATCATCCCTCCATACGGTGTCTTTAACTTCAAACAGTAGCCTTGGTTGATGATGTTCAATACCCAGTAATCCATAGAAAGTTCCTCCCAGTTCTTTCCAAAGAAAAACAGGTGCACTTTTATTGGCAGGTCTTGTTGGCCGGCAAAATATAGAGCACTGATTTCTGCTATTGCAAGCCAAAGAATGACTTTAACATTATTTTTGAGGTGTTAGGTTGCTTTGGTTCCTGCTAAAGTATGCTATGTACTTTTAGTTGGCCTTTGTGAGGGAGGTTGCCAGAAATAAATACTTTGGGGCTTTGAGGAATTTGGGTCCATGAGGCCAACGCCATGGTACTATTTATTCGAAAACAATTTCCATTAAATACTTTGCCTGCTTCTCCATTATTTCCAGCATGGGTGAGCAGTCAGTCCCCTCATTCAATGACTTGAATAGGGCTCTAAAGTATGTCAGTAGTGACTACGTTTTATCAGCTACATATATGTACACGTGGATGCCAAGGTGCATACCAGCATAACATTTTTTGAGGGTTGATTTTACTGTTTTATCATCAGGATTGCTCGGTTCTTCAGAAGCATTGCATAACTGATAGTGATTTCACTTGCCTCATCCCTAGACAGGAATCCTCAAATCCCCACAGAAGACACAGAAATGTCATGAATATTGGAAGGGATATCTTATAATAGAATGCCATTCCATGCGAATTGCTTCACTCAATCAATCCAGCATGAGTGATCCTTAATGCATCTAGTGCTTTTGTAGAGCTATTTCACATACTCATAAATGCAATTCACATAGGTAAAGGCGTAGATCAATGTCTACACTGACCCTATGTCTTATGGCTGTAGTTCCTCACTGTTAGAAACTGGGTTACTCGTTGACTGGAGTGTGAACCCTTTCAATCAGCAACCACAGTCCTAGTCAGGGTAAGGCACAAGCAAACCCTCAATTAACCTGTGCTCAACGCTGTGGTAGCTTGGCACAGAGCTGTCAGGATTAACTTAGAAGCAATGTGTAAAGTATTTGTGCAACACTTCAAAGAGTAAAACACAACAGAAAAAGATCTCACACTAAGGTAGAAAAGTTAAGTAAATTTTAATAAATAAAACAAGACCAACACAACAAAAATCTACATTTAAAGAGCCTGTGAGCCACATCAAGGGTCCAGGACCTGAGACACGCCATTTGGGGGACAGTAACTCGATGCAGCTGGTTCGGGGAGCTGGTTTGGGAACCTTTTATGTCCCTGAGGCTCAGATCAGGAGGCCAGAAGACTAGCCCATTGAGTCACTCTGGGGTCCTGTGTTCAAGATAAAGTTACAGACCCAGTTCTTCTTCCCCAGGCAAGAGGGTAGCAGGGCAGCAGGGCAGCAGTTCCTTTAGAGCAGTCTAGAGAGTGGCAGTCCTTGTAGCAGCACAGCAGTCCTTCTTCCTGGCCGAGTATCCACAGGTCCAGAAGTTTACTGCAGAGTTGGTGTCTGAGGTCCTTCTTTTATACACAATTGTGCCCTTAAAGGGGCGAGAAGCTTCTAGAGACATGCCTTTGAAGTGCACAGATGCCCTGCCTTCCCTGCCCTGGCTCCAGACTAACTACAGGGGGTATGCAGCCCTTTGTGTGAAGTCAGAACACAGCTTATTCAAGTGTAAGTACGGCTGTGCCTAGCTCCTCCCTCCTATCCTGCCATTGATGGCCCGTCTAGTCACATCTAGGCTCCCCATTGTGTGTGGTTGTTAGGAGGAATATACAAAGCCCAACTGCCAACTACACCCAATAATGTGACTAGAGACAGGCTGCAGGCACAAAATGACTAGGGCTAGAAAATGTCAACTTTCTAAAAGTGGCATTTTTTAGAATTGCAATTTAAAATCTGCTTTCATCTCATTTTAGCATTTTAAATTGGGATTCCAGAGATACCAAACATGACCTGGTTATTTCTTCCAGTTGGAAATTACACTTATAAAATGTAATGAGGGAACTCCAAAGTTATCCTATGGGAGAGATAGGCCATGCAGTAGTGAAAACAAATGTAAGAGTCATAACTAGCCTTGCCATATTCGGCTTAAAAGTACATGTCCTACTTTTTAAATACATTGCACCGTGCCCTCTGGGCTGTCCAGGACCTACCCTAGGGTTGGCTTATATGTCTTAAAAAGCAAGGTTTGAACCTGGCAAAAGGTATGTTTTGCCAGGTCGAAATAGCAGTTTAAAACTGCAAACACAGGCTCTGCAATGGCAGGCTTGAGACCTGTTTGAAGGGCTACCAAAGTGGGAGGCACAATCAGTGCTGCAGCCCACCAGTAGCATTTAATTTACAGAACCTAGGCACATGTAGTACCACTTGTCTAAGGACGGATAAGTAAAATAAGTATTCCAATTAGGTATAAGCCAATTCCACCATGTTTAAATATTTAAAACAAACACTTTCGCACTGGTTAGCAGTGGTAAAGTGCACTGAGTTCTACAGCCAACAAAAACAAATTCAGCAAAAAGTGGAGGGCAAAGGCAAAAAGTATGGGGATGACCCTTCAGAAAAGGACCAGGTCCAACACTTACTCAGAATGTGTAGAACTTGAAATACTTACTCCTATGTCTTAGGTGTAAATTCAGGAGTGACAAGGGGAAGTGGCTGGAAACATTTGAATATTCACTATAGGGGGCAGGAGGAAAGGATAAATTAAGGAGGGACACAGGGAATGTTCGGCAAATATAAAAACACGTCTACAAAAGGGCAAGTCAGTTACAATTCACTAAATGTACACCCAAATGCTCTCCTGTCGTAATACAGCCCAAAAAGACTCAAAGCTACACCAGTCAAGCCTTTGAGTTAGTCTCACACTACACAGGGCACTCACGGGTGCTGACCAGGAATCACATATAAATCAACAGAGGCATGGAATAACACTGCCAGCACAAAGCACACAACTGAAAAATTAATTAAATGATACATAGATAAAAGGTCATATAACTTTAATCATTAAATCTACCCTTATACATCATGTTGTACCATAAAAAAATTACAAAATAAAATAAAAGATTATTTATGTAAGAAAATATTCATATAACTGTAAGCTTTAAATACACCATGGTGCAAGGGTGCCTGTGTTTTAGCTAGGATTGTTTTTGAACAGGGAGGGGCACCTTCCTGCACAAAAATAATCCTGAGAGTCATTTCCCCCCTTTCTAGTGTTCAGCAGAATGCAGCACACATAGAAAGAGGAAAAAACAAGGGGAAATACAAATATTTCTCCTCTTTATGCCTCTCCTGGGGAGGCGTATCTTTTTGGCACATTTCCAGGTTTACAAGTCCCTGTAAATGTGGGAATGCATCAAAAACCATGGCAGTTGCTTGGGAACACCCACTGCAACACCCATCAAATGCCTGTCTTGTGCAGAGTAAGGCACTTCAGTGATTTGCACTGCATTGCTCTTCTCCTGATTTTTTAAGCCATTTAAGGCCACACAAAGTGGTTTCACTTGGCTTCATGAATATGACTTAGAGGTTTGAGTCACGCATGTACCACGTTGCGTGGTTCAAGCGTGACGCAAAGCTCTCATAAGTATGCCCCCAAGTGTTTTGGTTGTTGGTCCATGCTCCTCTTCCATATCTAAGTCCAACCGACCGGACATGCATATATTCACTAAAATTGAAACTGAGGACTTTATAGTTAGGAAAAAGGATTAACAAAACGTTAGAAATTCACTGAAAAAATTACAGGGACATTATAGTTAGGTTCAGATTTTACACACACAAAACAATAGAAATTCAGCAGTTGTAGTTTTAGTTAACTCAACTAACTATAACTTGTGCGCTAAGGTAACTATAACTCGCACCCCGGCCATGCACAGCTTTCTCATCTCTAATGTCACTGCAAATGTTGCAGTGATATTATCAATGATGTGATAGAAGGTGTCATGAGTGATGTAATATGTGTGGTAATTAGCAGTGCATGGCAAGGGCGCGAGTTATAGTTACTTTAGGGCACAAGGTATAGTTACTTGAGATAACTATAACTGCTGTATGGGTATGTGAGTGTGTTTGTGTGTAAGGGCCATGTGGGTCTATGAGTGGGTGAGTAAGTGTCTGTATGGGTGTGCACATGGGTATGTGAATGGTTTTCTGGGTCTCTTAGTGGACGTATCAGTGACAGTATGTCTCAGTGTTGGTATGCATGTGTGAGAGAGTATGTGAGTGACTGTGTGGATATTTGAGTGGGTGTATGTATGTGTGAGTGGGTGTATGAGTGGTTGTGTGGGTCTGTGAGTGGGTGGGTGAGTGATCCTCTTGGTCTTTGAGTGGATGCATCAGTGACTGCATGGGTGTATGAGAGGGTGTGTGTCTGATTGTATGGGAGTGTGAGTGTGTGTATTGATGAGTGAGTGGTTCATTTTTTTTTCTAATTGGGGTCTGAATCCGCGGATCCATTGCAGATTTACACGGTAGCGCATTGGGTGCCGAGGAGGATCCGTGGATCATCACATGCAGGAAAATAAAACATTTTTGGGCAATTTTTTTCCCCATGTGGGGCCCTCACAGACTCCCCCAACAGTTAAGTTGGGGATTGCTAGCACAGAAAATCTTACTTCAGACCACCTCCTGGCGAGATTCCTCTGCACGGGCGGTCGCGGTTGGTCGCTAACACTCTCATTGAGAAACTTTCGTTCTAATTGAGGAAGGTGCCACTCGAGTAGAACATCTACACCCTGTTGCGCTGTATGTGATGCTGCTCACACTGATTTTACAGAGCGGGACAAAGACTTGGCGCTAAAAATCAGCATGAACAGTGCAATGTAGTGCACTCTGCTGCTTGCAGATCTCTGCGTAGGGCTGCGCAGTTTTTGGGTCACAAACTCCTTCCAGGCCTACTGGATTGCTGGTTCACCTTCAGTGTCAACCCTCAGTAAAGGACTATAATACTGTAAGTCTTAGAAATGATACATACAGCATTGCCAAATATCCAAAGTCAATGCATGACTCCAGTCCAGTTTTTCTCCTTAAATTCTGGCGCTTCTTGCCTTTGCCATTCCTTTAAAAACCAGGACTAAAAGTTCAAAAATTCAAAAACAAAAAACTGGGTTGGAGCATCTTATTAGGCCTGGATTTGGGAAACTTGGCAGCTATGTATATATTTTCGTGCATCATTTCACCCCAATCACAAGATTTTAAGAAGTGAAGCCCCATGACCGTTGGTCTAGAGGCTTCAAAAGACGTAACGTCACATGACCTTGTGGGTCAAGATCCGGCCAACCGGAACCTTACAGCTACTTACACATTAGCTACCAGGCTGGACAGATGTGGGCAGGGATGGCTTTAAGGCAGTGCGACTGGTGCGGCCGCACTGGGTGCCGACTTGTGGAGGGGGGCGCTGTGTTCAGCAATATCTCATGATTGGAGAGATGAAGAGCACTTTTGCAGGTGGTAGGGAGAGAATTTGAGGAGGTGGTTATGGGACGTGGGTCGCCAAAAGTTATTGTCGCACCGGGCGCCACCAGCACTAAAGCCGGCCCTGGATGTGGATGAGGGGCCTATGGAGCGCATGGGACTGAAGCCATCTTAAGCCAAACTGCTGCCTGTGGACTGGAAATGAGTGCATGCCTGTGTAGTATGAGAGGAGGCTTGGGGGGCAGTACTTGTACCATGGCTGGTAGAGGATGCTCGATATTAATGACATGGATGTGATTTCGGTCTACAGGTTTACAAGTTCATATGTTAATGTTTTGATCCATAATTGCGCAAGTTTGTTGATGGTGTGGAACAGTGTATGAGACACGATAAGTACAGCTGGTTACTGCTGATTGCCATGCTGTATCTGCCACATACTGCGCTGTGCAATCAACTACAGAAACATGAATAAAGAGCTATAAAAAAAAGTGACATCACATGACCTTAAACCCCAGTGCCCAATAGCGGGCCATTGTAATCTCGTTGAATATTTGTGCACTAGCTTTATTAAAAATCTTGATGGTAATCTGATAATGGAAACAAACATAGTTACTAATGCTAATAAAAGTCAAAGGCTAGGTTACTTTTTGATAAATAGATTTGTTAAAAGCTTGAGATAGCAAAACAAGCATCCAGCTATAAAAACTGACTAAAGTTCAATGTAAACTTCCTTTGAAATGACAATTAGATTGATTGATTCGTTCAGGTTTCAGAGGACTTCAAATGCTTCACAAGCAGTAATAAAGGGTAGCAACATCCAAGCTATCTCTGAATGACATGCGAACCCAGTCAGGTATATTTAACAATAAACATATATGGCAAATACAGTATTCGTTACGTTCCGAATTATTAGGAAGCAATCGCGCATATACTCACCTCAAATCATTTCCTATAATTTTTATTTCATTCAATAGTTTTCCACTCGTGTTTATATTCTGGTATTGTTAGATGTATATTATTATCAGAATGCCAACAGTTGCTGGCACTTGCTGCAATTAAACATAACTAAACCATGTTAAAAGTGCCTTTGATACACTGAACTCATATGTAGTTGTTCACAAGCAGATCGCAGAAATGAACAATACTTGGCCTGCCATGTAACGCATTTCCTTATGAAAGGATGTTTAGATTATGTGACACTATTTCTGATGTAGCTTCTCCGCTTTGTTTTTTGTTATGAATGTGCACTTATGGTTCTGGGTTGAATAAAGGGGCCTTTTGCGAATTTTAAGGTCTCTTACTCATTGTCAAGAATCTGGAAAGTGATGTCAGATGATAACACTTTCGCTTCCTTTTTCCTGAGAAACCCTAATGTGTTGGCTTTGTTCCAAGCACAGTCTCTTTGATTCACTTGCCTCGACATGAAACCGCTGCCAGATATCTTTGCTTTAGGATAGGTGTATACTGTACTGATCTTTAAGTGTTGTCCATGCTCGTCTGACAGTTAAAGCCTAGTTCTGCTGGCTAGAAGGATTCCCCATTGTGGTCTAAAAGCTCAGAACTTGAATGGCCACCTGCCAGTGCTTAATTTGAGCCTGTGGTTTCTGGTGCTGGGCACCACCACTTAATTTTCAGCAGTTATGGCGCTTTGTCACATGGTGGCGCTGTCTGTTTAATTTTGAAATGAGCACAACAGTTGTTTTGTAATTGGTGTCTGATCCCCGGATCTATTGCGGATTTACACGGGGGCGCTGGGTGCCGAGGAGCATCCGTGGATCTTCACAGGCAGGGAAATAAAAAAAAATGTGGGCAATTGTTTTCCCCATAAGGTGTACCTCACAGACTCTTCCATCAGTTAAGTTGGCTAGCATGGAAAATCTTACTCCAGACCACCTCCTGGCGAGATTCCTCAGCACGGGCGGTTGTGGATGGTCGCTAACGCTCGCGTTGAGAAACCTTCGTTCACATTGAGGAAGGTGCTGCTCGAGTAGAACATCTACACCCTATTGAGCTGTATGTGGTGCAGCTCGCACTGATTTTACAGCTCAGGACAAACACTTGGCGCTACAAATCAGCATGAACGGCGCCATGTAATGCACTCTGCCGCTTGCAGAACTCTGCGTACCGCTGCGCAGTTTTTGGGTCAGAAACTCCGCCACGGCCTACTTGATAGCTGGTTCACCTTCAGTGTCAACCCTCAGTAAAGAACTGTAATACTGTAAGTCTTAGAAATGATAAGTACCACATTGACAAATTTCCAAAGTCAATGCATTACTCCTGTCCAGTTTTTCTCCTTAAATTCTGGCTTTTGTTGCCTTTGGCATTCTATTAAAAAATCAGGACTAAAAGTTAAAAAATTCAAAAACAAAAAACTGGATTGGAGCATCTTATTAGACTGGATTTGGGTAACTTGGCAGCTATGTGTATATTTTCGTGCATCATTTCACCTCAATCATGAGATTTTAAGAAGTGAAGCCCCATGACCGTTGGTCTAGGGGCTTCAAATGACGTAACATCACATGACTTTGTGGGTCAAGATCCAGCCAACCGGAACCTTACACCTACTTACATATCAGCTACCAGGCTGGACCGATGTGGGACGAGGGGCCTTAGGAGCGCATGGGACTGAAGCCATCTTGAGCCAAACAGCTGCCTTTGGACTGGAAATGACTACATGCCTGTGCAGTACGAGATGAGGCTTGGGAGGCGGTACTTGCAACATGGCTAGTGGAGGATGCTCGCTATTACTGACATGGACGTGATTTCGGCCTACAGGTTTACAAGTTCATTATGTTAATATTTTTGATCCATAATTGCTCGAGGTTGTCGATGGTGTGGAACAGTGGACAACACACGATATGTACAGCATGTTACTGCTGATTGTTATGCTGTAACTGATACACACTGCGCTGTGCAATCAACTGCAAAAACATGAATAAAGAGCTATTTAAAAAAAAAAAAAACACGTGGCATCACATGACCTGAAACCCCAGTGCCCAATGGTGGGCCATTGTAATTTTGTTGAATATTTGTGCACAAGCTTTGTTAAAAGTCTTGATGGTGATCTGATAACGGAAACAAATATAGTGGCACATTACGATGGCGGGCGGACAACGGTAAATGGGACCGACCGCCAGAGGTGCGGCGGTCCCGCTATGCCAATTAGGATGCGCCTGCCACCCTGGAGGTCGCAGCCTGCATATTATGCATTGCGGTGGGCGGTGCTGTCAGCAGCACCCGCCGCAATGCACAACATGCATGTTGTGCATTGGCATGCACAACGTGACAGGCACTGCGCTGTGCCTGCCACCTTGTGTATGCCAATGTAGGGGGGTACCATAGGTACCCCCAAAGTGCAGCCCCCCACCCCCCCTTCCCTGGGGGCCTGCAACGGGTCCCCAAAGTGATCAACGCATGCCTTTCCATGGTGGAGACTCTAAAAATACACATCCTAATATGGGTGACAGTGCCTACAAGGCACCGCCACCATATTGAGGCTTTTTTCCGCCCGCCCACGAATCAGACCGGCGGAAAAGCGGCAGACAGTCTTTCCGTCCGCCACGGTGCCCCTCACCATTCTAATTTGGAGGGGGTGAAACGGGAGCATGTGGCGGGCGGATCGGTGGCGATCCGCCCGATATGCTAATAGGCCCCATAGTTACTAATGCTGATAAAAGTTAAAGGCTAAGTTACTTTTAAATAGATTTGTCAAAAGCTTGAGATAGCAAAACAAGCATCCAGCTATAAAAACTGACTAAAGTTCTATGTAAACTTCCTTTGTAATGACAAATGAATTGATGGATTCATTCAGGTTTCAGAGTACTTCAAATGCTTCACAAGTAGTAAAAAAGGGTTAGCAATATCCAAGCTATCTCTTAATGACATGGGAACCCAGTCAGGTATATTTTACACCAACCATAGATGGCAAATACAGTATTCGTTACGTTCCGATCGTACCTTTTTGTGCACATTGTAAGTTACTTGAATTAGGAGCAAGCAATCGAGCATATACTCACCACAAATCATTTCCTATATTTTTATTTTATTCAATAGTTTTCCACTCGTGTTTGTATTCTGGTATTGTTAAATGTATATTATTTTCATAATACCGATAGTTGCCGGCACTTGCTGCAATTAAACATAACTAAACCATGTTAAAAGTGCCTTTGATACACTGAACTCATATGTCGTTGGCCAGAAGCGAAATCTCAGAAATTAACAATACTTGGCCTGCCATGTAACGTATTTGCTTATGAAAGGATATTTAGATTATGTGACCCTGTTTATTATGTAGCTTCTCCTTTTTGTTTTCTTTTATGAATGTGCACTTATGGTTCTGGGTCGAATAAAGAGGCCTTATGGTAACATTAGGGTCTCTGACTCATGTGTAAGAATCTGCAAAAAGTGATGGCAGGTGATAACACTATCTCTTTTTTTGCTTTCCTTTTTCCTGAGAAACCCTAATGTGTTTGCTTTGTTCCAGGCACAATCTGTTCTATCCACTTGTCTCGACATGAAACAGCTGCCAGATATCTCTGCTTTGGGATAGGTGTATACTGTACTGCTTATAACCAGTAAGAATGTCCCTTCAACACATTTTTGTTAAATCCTCCAGTGACAGAGGACAAACAACAAGAGATAGGTGGGGGGTTCCTGGGTGTGAGATGGTAAATCTCTCAAGTAAGATTTACAGAGAGAGTCAACCCGTTGCTACGGGTGGGAACGGAAAGAGTCCCTTTTCTTTTTATAGCCCTCACTCACTCTAGTAGTGAGATGCTTCATCATTGGGCTCACCCAACTCCTAAAGGCCGGTTGGGCTTATCCATCTTCCAGGGAGCACTTAAAGATACGGTGTATGGGGGCACACCATTAAAGATAAAATTCCTCACTCACTCCTAAAGAATTCTTTCATAGTGGAGTGAGAGGGAAGGTTAAAAAAAATATATGCAATAAGGTGTCAGGATGTGATGGTCCTATGACCCTAGAATATGCGCCAACATGTTTCCGGACTCCTTCTCTGGCATAAATAAGTCCTGGGCTTTCGTCAGGGTGGGGCGTAAAGAGGTTACTTCCCCCAGAGACGTGAGTGCACACACGCTATTTGCCTAGTGCACTTCTATGTGTAAAAAATGGAACAAGCCTAATACTTGCCACTGGTTTAGGATGAGGAATTACCCCATAAACTCAGGGCTAATGATTCCCAAGGGAGCGCAGGAGGGAGGCCTTGTAGTCACACATTCGTCAAAGGTCCTGCAAAGGTCTTGCCCTTCTGAAACCTACTCGTTATTGAGCTCCCCGGCCTGTGCTTATTCTAGGGTCATAGGACCATCACATCCTGACACCCGATTGTATATATATTTTTTAACCTTCCCTCCCACTTCGCTATTAAAGAATTATTTAGGAGTGGGTGAGTAATTTTACCTTTAATGGTATGTCTCCATACACCGTATCCTTAAGTGCTCCCTGGAAGATGGTTGAGAACACCCCGACCTTTAGAAGTTGGGGTGAGCCCAATGATGAAGCATGTCACTACTAGAGTGAGTGAGGGCTATAAAAAGGAAAGGGTCTCTTTCCCTTCCCACCCATAGCAACGGGTTGGCCGTATATTAGACTCTCTCTGTAAATCTTAATTGAGAGATTTACCATCCCACACCCAGGAACCCCCCACCTGCCTCTTGTTGTTTTTCCTCTGTCACTGGAGGATTTAACAAAAATTTGCTGAAGGCACATTCTTACTGGTTATGAGTATATGAAATATGGAGGACGTGTCCTTTCTAAACCTCGTGATCAAGGACCTCTCTACCAGCCCGGGACTTCCCTAGTCTTACAGGAATTTGTGTGCCATATACTGTACTGCTACAGGTCTCTAAGTGTTGTCCATGCTCGTCTGACAGGTAAAGCCTAGTTCTGCTCGCTTGAAGGATTCCCCATTGTGGTCTACAAGCTCAGAACTTGAATGCCCACCTGTCAGTGCTTAATTTGAGCCTGTGGTTTCTGGTGCTGGGCACCACCACTTAATGGTCAGCACCAGCACTTATGATGCTTTGTCCCATGGTGGCGCTGTCTGTCTAATTTTGAAATGAGCACAATAATTTTTTTTTGTAATTCAATGTACAATAAACATGAGTGATACCTGCTGCACATTCTTATTGCT
Organism: Triturus cristatus; assembly: GCF_964204655.1. NCBI lineage: Eukaryota > Metazoa > Chordata > Amphibia > Caudata > Salamandridae > Triturus > Triturus cristatus. The sequence continues at coordinate 609,847,382 of NC_140593.1, read as the reverse complement.
TTGAGTGGCCTAAATGAGTCTGGTGAGCGTTTCGGGGGCAAACTGTAGCCCCATCCTTTACCTGGTCCCTGGAGTGAGGCAGCCAACATCTACGCTTCGCCGTGACCGCGACCGCGGCAGGAAGGAGGGACCACAATCCCCAGACTCCCCAGCGGTGGCAGCAGCCGGAAGGTGCAATCTTCGCGCCAGGAGGTGCATAAAGCTGCAGTGAGACCCGGCAGAGCGGGTGTGGTGAGCGTTTCGGGGGCAAACTGTAGCCCCATCCTTTACCTGGTCCCTGGAGTGAGGCAGCCAACATCTACGCTTCGCCGTGACCGCGACCACGGCAGGAAGGAGGGACCACAATCCCCAGACTCCCCAGCGGTGGCAGCAGCCGGAAGGTGCAATCTTCGCGCCAGGAGGTGCATAAAGCTGCAGTGAGACCCCGCGACGCGGGACGCGTCGGACGAAGCCCGGACAAAGGGCGGGCCGTCTGTGGCCGTCCGGGGCCGGTAGAGGCCGGGCAGGGCCACCCCCCTTATGTGCTGCGATACGGACACTGTATTAAGGTACTGTGACAACTGCAAGCGTTGGGACTTTGGTATTCAGTTGCACGTTGTGGATCGTGATAGCCCGGGGCAGAAGGGGGCAGTGACCTTCTCCTTACGTGTAGTGGCACTAATTGGGTCTAGCTCATATTGTCATAGTGGACTGTGGAGAACACGAGAGGGTTGTCAGGGTTGGTAACTGTTTGTCATCTATGATCGAATTGCAGTAGTTTTGTAGTAGTTTACCCCATGTCTAAAGTTAAACCTACTTCGGCTAAATCAACCATGGACAATTACCTTGTGAAGATGGTCGATAAGATAAACCAAGAGCGGAGAAAATCATTGGGGCGGGTGGAGGCTATTGATCCTATTTTCTCAAATATTAACCCTCCTACCCATTTACCTGCTGTAGATAATGTAAATGACGAGGTTAATGATCGGATCCATGATACGGATGACACCATAGTGGTTGCCACCGCAGATGATAATAGCACAGTTGACCCCTCTTTTGAGGATCTAATACGTACTTCAGACCCACCGACTGCTATCTCGACGGCTACAACATCGCAGAGAATATTACGTTCTAGCCGGACATATAATAAGATTGTGCATTCTAAGAGGGGGGGGGGCGATCATTACCTAAGAGAACTGATCCTTTAACCATTAATTCTGCTCAAACCCCTATCGTAGTGCAGGATAGTAACCCGGTCACTATTGAAAGCAGACAGTTGGATCTCTTAATCAGTATGATTGATGCCAAGTTTGATCTACTAATCAAACCATTATTGAACAAACTTGATATGGTAGTTACTGAAGTGGCCAGACTAGGAGGCCTGTTAGAATTACATCTTAATGCAAGCACTGGTACCAAAGTTAACATTGAGGTTCCAGAAAATAGCCATGTCCCTCGACAGGCCTTTGAGATAGTTCAACCAACGGCCAAGATTAACCCCCCTAAGACATCATACGGTGAACAATGTGATGAGAGCAGAAATGTTACAGATTCTCTGCAGACCGCAGGCCAACAAAGATTGTCGTATATCCCTATCGCTGTGAATCAATCTGGACCTGGTGTAAAAAACACTGGTACTTCTAGGCCTGACCTGCCCCCAGCTTGTGCCCCGTTTGTGGCGGTTCTTACTAATGTTCCACAAGTTAAAGAAACAGGCCGCAATTATAGCGAAACCCATGCTTCTTTGAAAAACAAAACTGTGGATTGGTTGCACCGGGAATGCGGCTTTCCAGTAGTCTTGGCAAAGGATATAATAAGTACAAGAAGAGTCAATTGGATTGGGGGTGACTGTATTATAGTTAATTTCCGTAGCCCCCATCTTGCATCCACAGCTTTGTTAAGAGCACAGTCATCTTCCTCATTGGACCAAGGGATATCCCTTCGGCCTCTAGGGTATTTTTATAGGCATCTTAATACCCGTCCCAATATTGTACCCACTGGGACGAGAGAAGGAGATATGCATGTTTTCCCTGGCCCTACCATCACCACGGCAAACCGATTTGAAGCATTGAGCGGACTGGATGGGAATGATTGACTGGCGCCAGTTTCGTTTAATCCAACGGACGCCGCTGACACCGTGGGAGGCAAGGGAGGGAATGTTACTGTGAGGGTGCCAGATACAGTAGATGCCAGTGGGAATGACATTACCAGTGGGAAGACTGGTCACTGTGAAAGAGAGAACTGCGCCCCCCTGTCCGGGGACCAGCCTTGTAGTTCTATGCCTTCTGATCTTACTAGTCCCATACCCTCTCCCAGACCCCGGAGACAGAGTGCTTGCTCGATCGCTAGCTGGAATATCGCGGGACTCTCATCTAAGGTCACTTGCCTGGGATGGGTAGAATTTATTAATACTTTTAACATTATATGTTTCCAGGAAACCTGGTGTGTTGACCCAATCAATTACAATGGTTTTGTTTCTTTTAATTTACCAGCTGTGGCCTCATCGTCGGGCAGAGCAAAGGGTGGGTTATTGGTTTTGATTTCTGTAGATATACCCATCAAAGTTAAAAAACATGTTTTGGTTGGTGCACATTTCCAGATTTTATGGCTTCAACAGGAGCAGGACAGGAATATCCTTTTAATTAATTTTTATAATAATGTCTTTGACCATTCAAGGTACCAGGTTGTACTTGCATTGGAATCCGCTATGGAAGATATTGTAACTAAATTTGAAATTGTTTTTGATATCATTTGGGTAGGAGATTTTAATACAGTGGTGTGTCCTTTTGCCGCTCAAAGGGTATGTGGCTTTATTAACCATTGGGGGGATGGTGTTTCTCACTTCCCTCACAACTCTTATGGTAATTCTCTGAACAAAATTTTAACCACATATGACATGGAAATACTGGCTAATCAGGCTAATCACTCAGGTGAAGTTGTCCCCACTTACACGGGTAGGAACGCTAACACAGTGATTGATTTTATTTGTATATCATCTGGTATTGGTCCATGGTGTTCAACCCCTGTAGTTGTGGATAACTTAATCAGTGATCATAATTGTATCACTGCTGAGATAACCTTATGGAAGGAACGACCTGTGTATATTCCATGTACCATTACCAATGTCGAGCCCCATCGCCCTAATGGTATTCGTATCAGATGGAAAGGTAATAAAGCAGACATTCAGTCTAATGCCATTGTGTCAAAATGTCTTACGGAAATTGTTACAATTTTAGAAAGTGAGGAAGGAAATGCCGAAATCGTGCATACTTTTAACAATATTAATTTAACTATAGATAGCAACTTCACTGTATCTCATAAGGGTAGGAAACTCCAGCATAAGGGATGGTTTGACCATACCTGCACTACTGCACTTAAAAGGCTCAAATTAGCATTGTCAGCAGAGAAGAGAGATATTGGAACCATTAGGGAATTACGAGGGATTTACCAGACCGCTATTAAGTCTAGGAAAATAGAACTAAGACAAGAGGCATGGGATAAATTGGATCAAGCAGCCTCTAATGCGGATTCTTCATTATTTTGGGCAACAGTTAATAGTCCCTTTCTAAAGGTTGATAAGATTCCCGAACTAACAGCAAATGTTAGTTCGGAGAGTTGGGTCACCCATTTCTCCCTGATTTTTGATTCGGCTAGAAATGGAGAACTCTATGATGACAGGTGGCCTGTCATACCTTTGGATATCACTACCGCCGAAGTGTGGGATAGTATCAAATCTAGCAGGGGTGGGAAGGCCCAGGGACCAGATGGGGTTCCTATCGATGTATACAAAACAGTACCAGAGATATGGGGCCCGTTGCTTACAGAGGTATTCAACAATGCTGTATGCACCGGGGTTCCACACACCTGGGAGGAATCCATTATTGTACCAATCTATAAGAAAGGAGACAGAGGGGATGCAAAGAACTACCGCCCAATTTCCCTCCTGGACTCCTCGGTGAAAATCATGAGCCGGGTACTCATGGTTAGGTTAGAAGAATGGGCCGAGTCCAATAATATCCTGGCTGATTCCCAATATGGCTTCAGGAAGGGCAGAGGAACATTAGAACAATGCCTCAACCTTGACTTAATTATAGGGAAATATACCAAGGCAAAAAAAGGATCTCTCTATCTCTGCTTTGCAGACTTGAGTAGTGCCTTTGATATGGTGGATCATAATATCTTATGGACCACGCTATTGGAAATGGGGGCACCAGAGTCTATTGTTTATTTCTTAGCGAGACTCTATGCTAAATTAAATTCTAGTGTTCGCTATGGTCAGGCTGGGGAGTGTACCCCCAAGTTCAGTGTTAGACGGGGAATTAGACAAGGGTGTGTGCTTGCCCATTTACTTTTTATTCTTTTTATTAATAAAGTGGACTCAGTTTTAAAGGAGGTTGTGGCTGACGCACCAAAAATTAACGATTTCAGCGTCCCCGTACTTCTTTACGCGGACGACTCTGTAATTTTGTCTAGGACCCCCATTGGCCTACAGCGTTTGATGGACAGGTTCCTACTGTTCATCAACGACAGGAAGCTGTTGATTAACAAGACAAAAACTTTTATTATGGAATGTGGTGTGGCATGTAAAAAACTCCATGCCTTCTTCTTAGAAGGTCATAAGGTGTCAACAGTGGAGTCTTTTAACTATCTCGGCATCACTTTTTCTAAATCGGGCAGCTGGACCAGCGAGATCAACAGTGTCCAGGCTAAGATGGCAAAAAGCTCGCATGGGGTGTTTAAATTTGCAACTAATATCGGAGATAAACGGATTATAGATATGCTGACGATCTTTCAAATGAGATGTTTATTGGTGGCCCTTTATGGAGCCGGAGTGTGGGGGCATATCAAGGCAGGGAACCTGCAAGTGGAGGAAAACCTCTTTCTTAAAAGGCTGCTATGTTTGCCTAAATCAGCTACCAATGATTTGGCTCACAGAGAGCTAGGTATCTTCCACCTCTCTGATTTACTGGCACTAAGGCCCTTAATGTTGTGGCGTTCCGTCTGGTTAAAAGAAGAGACCTCCCTAAGTAGAGCAATTATTGGTCTCCACTGATGGCCATCTAAAAATTCCCTGGATTAAATATGTCATAAATTGTTATATAGAGATTTATGGTATCAGACTTAAAGATGACTGTAACGCCCCCTCCAGTTTGTCTAAAGAAGTGATGAAGTCGGGTTTTATGAATTTTAAGCTAGAGCAACGGGAAAGGACCAGTAGTAACTTAAGTAAATGTATGTTTTACGGCAGATTCTGTGAAAACGAGGGATTTCAGCCGTATCTGAGCGTAGTTACTCGACCCTCCCATAGGTATGTTATTACCAGATTAAGGTTTGGGATAGTCCATCATCTGGTGGCCTACCCGTGTATTAAAAAACATCCGGTAGGCCCATGCCCATGTGACAACGTATCAGCTCAAAGCACCATGCACTTTCTTCTGTTATGTAACCTTTATGATAATTATCGTCAAGCCTATCTCAAACCTATCCTGTTAAAATATGGAGTTAGGAATATACAAGATGCTATGAAGTTGCTTTTTAAATCATATCCTGATGTATGCTTTTTTACTGCCACCTTCCTCCTATCAGCTATCAAAGCAAGGCCTGGTATGCTTTTTTAATTATTTAAATGTTTTAATCATGTAACCTGTCCGCAATTTTATAATGTGATATGTTTATTGTATTTGTTGTGTATTTGCTTTGCTTTTATGGACTTGTGTTTTAAGCTCGGAATAAAGCCTTATGAAACGAGTCTTAATTGTTACACTTGTAGAAATTTGGTGTTTAGTAGTTGTGTTAATACTGTCACTGGCAGCGCTGACAGGGGCAATGGGTGGTGCAGGTTGCAGTGGCCTCCTGACTAGGGCCCCTGGCATTTGTTTTACAAATTAAGCACTGCCACCAGCAGTGCTTTTGCTTTACATTCTATTTATTTCTATTGTAACACATTGTTACTACTGCCTCACCTGCTCTTTTTGCCACAAACCAGTGGCTAAGGCTCTAAAATTAAATTTTAGCATAATTTTGTTGATCCCTCTTTTTTTCATCCTTATCCTATCCCCTCCATGCTCCTGCAGCTGGGCAGATGAAATGCGGACTGCGTTTTTCCTGCCCTTTTAAGCATATTTTCTAAAAACAGACACACATCACAGATTACTTTGGTTCATGGTTCTGTTTAATATTTGAAACTGGGTGCATCCCCATGCAAGTGGGGTATGTCCCCTGGGCACTGGTTGTGCAGTCCTTACTGTGAAGGTTTCTCTGATCAATCAAAATCGTTGTTGAGAACGAATTCTTTGTCCAAAAAGATTGTGTCTTTATTGAAATTGTTGCATCACAATTCTATAGTTATCGTTTCAAACTTCATACACTTCAACTCCCAGAATGCATTATGATTGATTAATGGCTCTTAGTAATCCCAATGCATTTCGGCATGGTTGCCTTCGTCTGGGGATGTTCTGCAATGATAACAAACGATTCTTCTGTGAGTATTAGGCTTAAATACATGAGGGAAGTCATAGAGAAGGGAACTGGAGGTCTTTATCTACTGATAGTGAGATGTGGTTGATTAACGTGAAAAGGTGTTCTAAAAGAAGTGATTCGGTGTTTCCCTCTCGTCGGATGCCAAACTTGTGAACGAGGTGTTCTAGCGTTGTATACGATTACACTGTTAGCTTTTACACAGTGATTGATTTTTGTTTCTCATTTACATTAAAAAATGTACTAATTTGAAATGTGCTGGTAGTAATTCAAACGTTGTTTTTATTTCTTATTTCTATTAGGTAAACCATTCAAAGAGTGATTCGGAAGGCAAACTGTCCATCCAGCTAGAAGAAGATAATTTGCAAGTTTCAACCAAGTTTTTTATTGGGGGACCGAACTACACACAAATTCTCCAGCTAGTGCACAGTATGCCACAGGTTTGTTCCTCAGGTTAACCAGATGAATTTATTTAACTATGCATTTGTTGCAGTGTTCTACTAAGCTGCGTGCACCAAAAGGTTTCGTACAGCATGGAGGAGTAGAAGCAGAGAAAACAGCCCAATGGTGTAGATAAGAGTAAGTGTAGCAACCTTTTCCTGAGTAGCTGCTTGTGATATCTCTAGCATTACTAAGTTCGATCCCTGTTGACATAGTACTTGGTGGTGACCGGAGAGCTCTGTCACCATGGGGAGAGTAAGTGGCCAGAGTTCCTGCTGACACTGAACCTGAACACCTGGAAAACACAGAAAAAGCATTGCACCCTGAGAAATGTGGGTGGCCAATATTCCATGTTATTTAATGGACCCCGAAACTAGTAATCCAATCTCATTTAATCAGAGTGTTCCCTTAGGTCCTCCTTACATTACTACAGGATGCTACACATGGTTGACTTAGTCATTTAAGTACGTAGTGTTCCATGGATAGCAGACTGTTCCATGACCGATTTGGCAAATCGATGGCATTTTAAGGCCATCGATCATTCTACCTAAAGGAGCTGCTGCTCGCCTTCATCATGCCACATAGTTGGGCGTCTTTGCACCACTGCTTTCCCAGAACCACTGAGGTGTCAGAAGGGCCGGACTGAGGACACAAAGCAGCCCTTGAAAATGTATTGGACCGGCTCGCGCAGGACGTGGCTGAGGGGGCAGGAGGTGGTCATGGGTGCAAGTGTGAAGCACTGCTGCTTAACTAAACCGGCCCTCAGCATTGCTTCTTTTGTTACTGGGGGCCGATATTGCAGCACTGGTGCAAAACCTTCCCCAGTAAGAAAATCGCCCCCCCCACCACTCCAAAACTAGCTCCCACCCTTCCAGCCGCCCGGGGAAATGCCTGATGTCTGCTATGCCAGTCCTGCCCTGGGTGTCAGTCTCCCGTTAATCTCTTCTTCCTGTAGTGGCGGGTCACATGTGGTGTATTTAGATTGGCTACAATAAGAGTGATTTAAACTGCACAAACAAAATATAGAAACTAGAAGAAACGGATTGCATAATGATAAAAGACCGGAAGGAGACATAGAGACAATAAAGGAAACACACGTTCTACTCCGATGAAGCAATAGCGAACTCTTAAGAGGGGGCTACATGCAGTATGAATTGGCAACCGAATGATGGGGACATGACTGCCATCTGAACTGCATGAAGAATCACTGAACAGCTCTGTGCCAATAGCTTTGTGAACCACTACCCACTGGACATGACCTGAAAAAGTTGACTGGTCTTGATGAAAATGGGTGTTTCTAGCAAAATCGATGTCAGGATGAAGAACCAGGCTGAATTAGGCCTGGCGGCGCAGGGTACGCCTGAAATCTTCTGAGTTCGCCTGCTTAATTGTACAGAGACACGGAACACTCTGTTGGAATAAGAACTTCAATTTATTAGCTGCAGCCTGGTACAGTTGTCCTAGAAGTACATCAGTGGTAGGTTCTCAGGAGACTGCCACTTCAATCCCTGGCTCACAGTCTTTTATAGCGCTTAAATCCCCTAAAGCAACAACGCCCTCAATGTGCAAAAAAAACATGTCATCCACTAGCAAACATTCCTTTTACAAGATACAGGATAACAGGTAATAGAAATTCCTTCCCTAGGGTCGTGTTCTCTACCTGACCCTATAGGCCAGGTGGCATGAGCATTCCTAAGTTTAATTAATTTTACAACAGGACGTGTTTGCTTGATGCAGGTGGTGATTCGTAAAACAAAGGGAAGGCAGAGAAGGATCACCAAGGGTCAATAGATGGTTATCACGGAAATTAGTTGCTTCGAGCCGGGTCCCAGAATGTACCTTGCTCAGAGGAAAAGGAAAAAGCTCATTTAACATGTTACAGTTCAGAGTACGAAGAAACGCTACGAAGGTCGTCGGTGCCTGAGTGAGGGCAACATCACAATGGTGTCAATACGCAAGATGGAGCCGTAATCAAATTTCCTCAAGGAATGGGTGCATTCAGTCCTAGCTGTCTACTTTTGCTACTTGTTTTTTCAGGTTGTAGGTCTACCCTTATTAAGTGGTTGCTTCCTTTATACATTTGATGCATACATAGGTGGCATCTCCTTGAAATTATCCAACCACCACTGCTATGCAGTTTCTTTTAGCTTTGGAAGCTCTTGTGCATGCAGTCAGGACTTTGATGAGGATATAGAATGGCAGCCAGATGGTTTAAAATAGTTAGCAATGAGCATCATTGACCATATCCAAGAAATGTGTGTTTATAATAAAACACAAATCTTTTTTTTTCATTTCAAAAGAATTTTATTATTTTAAAAGCGCAATATGAAACATAAGATACAGGCCAAAGTGATACAATTGATATCGGACAATAAGGTAATAAATACATTATGATAAAACTAATTAATAGGGAAGCAAATCAATGTCATTCATTAATCTGCAGATATCAGATAAATAAGTTACTTAAGGAGGGAAGACCCAAAATGATATCTGGCAAAGAAATATATCAAAAGTATCACCCACAGATGGCAAATTAGGGAAAAGAGGGAAGAGAAGAAAGGAAGAAAGCAAAGGCGGAAAGAGTAGGAAAGAGAAGAAGAAAGAGAAAGAGAGACAGAGAGGAGAAACGGAAGAGGAGAGGATTTCCAAAGGAATCACCCAACACAAGACAACACTAACCAGACAAATCAAAGGGAAATTGCGCCACCAACCCTTCAGAGGCCAACTCCATGTATGAATCTAAGGCTTTCCAAACACCAGAGGAAATAGAAGGAGAAAGATGAGCATGGTCCACTGACGTATGAGCACTACGTAGAAAGGAAACCCAAGCCCACCAAGTATGATAAGAGACGGACGAAAAGGATTTCCACTCCATGAGAATTACTTTGACTGCAATAGTTAACAAGAGGTCCAACATCTGTAACTCCATGGGATCTAAAGGCAGAGGGACTGGGGACGCCAACGGACCCAAAATAATTAATGGAAAAGACAGCTGGAATTTGATGTTAAAGATGAGCATGAGGTGTTTGTGAACTAAATCCCAAAAGGAATGGAGAAGGGAACAATCAAGGAACATATGTTGAAAATCACCTGGTAAAAGCCCGCAGCTCCACCACAAATTGTCTTCTTTAAGATTAAGTGAATGCAGACGAATGGGAGTCCAGTGAAGAAGATTAATAGAGAAAAACTTAGACTGCGTTAGGGAAGGGGCAATTTTGTTACGAAGAGAAAATTTACCAATATTTTGCCAGGTATCAGGAGAGATATGAGCAGTAACACTCTGATCAAAATGATGTACCCATTTTTGCTGTGTGACAGTTTGGGAGGGGAGTGAAGAGGACGATAAAAATTTGTAAATCCGAGACGCAACGTGACCAGTCCTAATCCAAAGCTGAAAAAGCGTAATCGTAGGGGAAGAAGGATGAAGGTGTAATTTAGCAAGTGCAACCTTAATCTTAAGAAAAGTATAAAAATCTAAATTAGATAAAGAGAAATGTTGAGCAAGGGATGAGAAAGGGGAAGGATCGTTATTAGAATCATAGAGATATTTAACAAGTGAAACACCCTTCCCAGCCCAGTAAGACATCAACTCAGGGTCAATATTAATTTTGATTTTAGAATTGCGCCAAATAGACGACCATCTAGTTTTATGTAATGGAATTGCTACTCTCTTATCAACCTTACGAACCGCAGCAATAGTGTCTAAAATAATAGAGCGAGAGAATGGAATAGAAAGGGTGTTTGTGGTTAAAAAGGATGCAGTCGGCAGTGGGGAGGCCAATTCCTGTTCTCTTGTCAACCATGCTGGAGCATGAATAGATGTAGAAGAAAACCAAAGGGCACCCTGGGACGCCAGAAAAGCAGTTTGATACTTCCCCCAATCAGGAAAATTACAGCCGCCCATATCATAAGATTTCCGTAAAAATTTATAAGCAATCCTAGCCCTTCTATCATTCCATAAAAATTTAGAAGTAAGCAAATCAAGTTCATGAAAGAAGGAATCAGAAAGCCTTACTGGAAGCATAGAGGAAACAAAATTAATAATAGGAGTGATCATCATTTTAAGGGTCTGCATACGGCCCCACCAAGAAATATGCTTCGGAGACCAATTTTCTAAGAGACGTCTCACCTTAAGAATAGTTTGGGATTCATTGTAAATAGCCGTAGCATATAGGGTGGAACAGAAATGGATACCCAGATATTTTAGCTGTTTAGATTGCCATTTAAAGCCCGCCGAACCCATATGAGAGGAGAAGCAATAAGCATTTAAAGGAAACATCTCTGCCTTATCTTTGTTCAGAGTGTATCCTGAGACTTTTGAAAAAAGAGCAATCGTATCCGAAATAGCAGGAATGGCCAGTGCAATATCATCAGAAAAAATGAGAACATCATCTGCGTATGCAGCTGTTTTTAATTGATGAGACCCAAAAGAGAACCCCTTAATATCTGGATGCGAGTCAATCATTCTGAGGAGAGGATCAATGGATAACAAAAATAAGAGAGGGGACAAAGGACACCCTTGTCTAGTGCCCTGACACAGGTTAAAAAAGGAAGACGTAGCACCATTCACCCGTATATTAGCCCTAGGACGGGAGTAAAGAGACATAACCATACGAATAAAGGACTCACCAAGATTATGTGCACATAGAACAGCTCTTAAAAAAGGCCAAGAGACCTTATCAAAGGCCTTTTCAGCGTCAAGGGCCAAGGCTGCCGCCGGAAGATTAGATCGCTTAGCGGCACCAAGAATATGACAAAAAGTACGAATATTATCCCGTGCAAGACGCCCCTTTACGAAACCTGTTTGTGAAGGATGAACCAATTGGGGAATAAAGGACTCTAAACGTTTAGCTAGAATTTTAGCAAAAATCTTGGCTTCCATGTTAAGAAGGGAAATGGGACGAAAATTTTTGGGATCTGCGTGATCCTTCCCTTCTTTGGGGATAACTACAATAGTAGCATCAGCCGCGGAACCAGACACAGAACCATCCTTAATAAAAGCATCAAAAACGGATTGGAGTTTCGGGACAAGCACGGGAATAAAGGTTTTATAAAACGCAATAGGATAACCATCAGGACCAGGAGCTTTACCAGACCGAGTAGCTTTGATCGCGGAAATGATTTCATCAGAAGTAATCGCGCAATTTAATGATTGATTATCTTCCTCCGAAACAACTTTCAAAGGAACCGACTTCAAGAACTCCTGACATTGTTCAAAAGAAGCTTGAGCCGACGGGGTATATAAGTTATTATAAAAATCGCGGAAAACATCAAGGATTTCTGCAGTTTGAAATTTTTTCTTACCAAGCTGGTCAGTAATAGAAGGAATTTGGAAAGTATTACAAGAAGATTCCTGAAACTTTAAAGTGGCTGCAAGAATCTTGCCTGCACGATTTTTTAACAACAGTCTCTTAGATTTCTGAGCCTGCAGGCCAATATGAGCTCTCTTAGTGACTATAGTATTGTACGAATACTTTAAATTCTTAATAGATTGGAGGCAGGTCTTCTCCTGAGAATGTCGAAAAAGGGATTCCTGACGTTTGATCTCATCTGCTAAGTCCGTGAGTTCCTTTTTAATGGCTGCATTTCTCCTTGACATACATTTAATGACCTGACCACGGAACGTACATTTGAAAGAGTCCCAAAGAACAACAGGGGAACTGACCGACCCAACATTCTCAATAAAAAAAAGTCTCAATGTCATTAGAAAACTCTCGCACCAAGGACTCATCATGTAAGATTTCTGTGTTGAGTCTCCACGAACGAGCTCGTGCCCTAGGGACAAAGGACGTAAGAGTAAGTGTCACTGCGGCGTGATCAGAAACTAAAATAGGGTGGATAAGCGGAGAAGAAGAAGATTGAACCAAAGAAGAGTGAACCAAAAGATAGTCAATGCGTGAAAAGGACGAATGAGGGGAAGAAAAAAAGGAGAAGTCACTACCAGTGGGATTATGAAGACGCCAAACATCCTGAAGATGGGTAAGAGAACACATATTAGTCATTTGTTTGTGTGCTTTAGGGGGACGAAAGTTAAAGGCAGAATTCCTATCCAAGATAGGGTCCATTGGCAAGTTAAAGTCACCACCTACAATAAGATTGTCAGAGTGAGGGGTATCCTCGAGCTGTTTGGTGATAGCATTCCAAAAGGACGGGTCATCCTTGTTGGGGGCATAAATATTCATGACAAATAAGTCAGCATTACCATTGGACACCTTAGATAGTAACCAACGTCCCTCTGAATCCTGTTCAGAGGAAACGATAGATAACCCAGAGTGTTTAGAAACTAAGGTAATTACCCCATTCCTTTTACCACAAGCATCCGAACAAGCAACATCAGAGACCCACTCTTTCTTCAGAAACAACGCCTCCTTGGCAGAGAGCTTTGTCTCCTGAAAAAGGACGAGATCCGAAGAAAGAGACTTACAGTAGTCCAAAATCTTTGACCTTTTTACTGGATGATTTAACCCTTTAACATTAAGGGAAAGTATATTTAGTCCAGACATAGAACCAATATTAGGAAAAAAAGATATTCCATATGTGACATATGAAGCGCAACAACCAGGAGAGCTAACCAGCAGACATCAACAGCCAACACACAACAGGGTGAGACCAAAGAGGAAATCCGAAGAGAAAAAAGGAAAGAAGAGGAAAAGGACAGCAAGAGAATACGCAGAAAGAGAGAGAGAAGGGCCCATCCGGCAGGTCTGGAAGAGACCAAAATCATACAAGGGGGGACATGGGAAAAAGAGCGAGGGCCAACAGGAGGAGTAACAACAATGGCATAAAAAGCCCCAGAACAGTGCATAACTGATTATACATTAAAAGGGAAGACTATCTAAAAGCTAAGAACTGGAATTAATGATAGCTACTTAGAAAACAAAGCTAAATGAGAGACTATAAAGGCAACACGTTTGACCAAATTAATGTATACATAACAACTAAAATGAATCATAAAGAACGGTAAGAGCAGGAAAGATAGAGAAAGAAAGCACTTTCAGGCAATAAGAGCTGATGGAAAGTGAACTAAAAAATAACAATATTATAGGTAGAACCATACCAAAGCAGACTCTATCAAGAGAAAAAGGAACATAATGAAGAAAAACAAGAAATACAATCTAAAGCATACTATATGATACAATATGAGAAAAATAAGTGAAACATAGTAAAAAACGGTATATAACCTTCTATCAATATTACAGTCAATGAATCCCTATGGCAGTTAAATAAGAGACCTAATACTATATATAAATGTGTAAAATCTATATGCAATCTTATAAATAACTGATCATGAGTAAATAAAGCCATATACACACAAATTAGCAGAATAAATATGCTTGCCTAAGTAAGAGAACATGTAGATAAGAGAGGCATAAATCTATCAAGTACAAGGCATCTATAAAAAACTAATCTACTCGAAAAAGACAATTAATAACACAATGTAATCAAAACACTCAATGACAAAAAATCAATAAAGTAGGTATAACTAGCACCTATATGAACATCACATATTAACTCTAAATATAGCCATAAATAAACACCTAGTAAACATATATGCTTAAAACACCTAGACACACCATACAACAACACGTTGATAACGCAACGGAAAACACAATGACCTACTCCGTAAAATACGGAATAACAGGAAACAAACATGAAGCAAAAAGACCGACCACAAAGGGATAAGATAAACCAACTTTACCACAAAAATCGACGCACCTAACGAAGACATGCAACGGGAGAGGAAAAGGACCATGACCTAATACGTCGAGAGACAAACCGGGGAGGCAAGGAGTAACAAGACGACACGTGAACAGGAGTGAAGTCAAGCCAACAAGAAAAGCTACCACAAAAAATTAAAAGGTTTATACAGTAAAACTAACAACACTAAAGACCAACACATCATACCGATAATAGGGAAACACCAAGAGACGACAAAAATACGTCAAACCCAATGAGCATAAAGACCACCGCGCAGATCTAAAAGCAGCTAGACTTAATAGATCTGACAAAGACAAAAAACAACGCAATATATATAGCCACATCAGGTGCCAGAAGAACCAGGAACATGTGAAGCCCCTGTTTGAAGATCCATCTGCAACTCCATCTGATTATCCAAAAACGAGGCCAAATCCGCAGGTTCGTCAAAAATCCTGACACGACCTTTGAAAGTAATGCGGAATTTTGAGGGACCAGCAAAAGAGAAGGGGATATTCATCTCAGACAAACGCTTCCGGAGATTAAGAAAACCCTTTCTCCTTATCACCGTGTCCCTGGCAAAGTCTTGAGAAATTGAGATACGATGGCCATTCCAAGAGACAGCTCTAACCTTCCGCATATGGGCCAAAATCTGCTCTGTATGTTGATGACGCAGCGGTTTAAAAATTATCGCCCTTGGTTGCGTAGCAGACTTGGGGCGAAAGGAGGGGACACGGTGTGCCCGTTCCAGTTCAAAATCTTTATTGAAAGAAATTTGTAGTGTAGATGGAATCCATTGATAAAGAAACTCAATCATGGAAGATGAATCTTTCTCAACCTCCTCTGGAAGACCAAAAATACGCAGGTTGGATCTACGATTACGATCCTCTTGTTCAGTGAGGTCTTTCCTCAATGCTGCCATGGAACGCTCTATCTGCATGAGAGATCTAGAGTGCTTTTGCATGGTATCCTCTGCGCCACTAATCCGTGCTTCTGTACCTGAGACACGAAGGGAAAGGGCCTTGAAATCATTCCTGATGGCTAATACCTCCACCTGCAGTAAATCTGTATTTGTCTTAGTAGACTGCGCAATTTCATAGACCTCATTAAGGCGCGTCAGGATGGACTCAAGAGTCGAATTAGTGTCTTTAGGAGCAGACTCAGGAGTTGGGGATACCTGTTTGAGATGCTTTAGAGTCCTTAACGTCTTTAGCATTCGGTGAAGGGGCCATATTCTCAGCCATAGGGCAAACCACCTCCACAGGAACAAAATACACCTCCACAGATAGAGCGAGAGCAAGAAATGTCAGGGGCTGTAAAACACTCAATGTGCAAGAGGAAAAATGAACAGGAAAGAATAATGTACTTGCATCAAAAGAGCCGAGTAGAGATTATGGCAGGCGATCCCCGTCAGAAAAAAACACCACACAAAAAAAAAAAAAAACTCACGTGCTGCAGGCGCCAGTAGGCACACACCGACACCTGAAAACAACCAAAATCAGGCCAAGAGCAAGGAAGTCTCACATAGGGAAGTGGCAGTGCGTCTGATGAAAAATAAAGTAGCAGGACCCACAAAAAAAAACACGCAGTGGGCAGCACTACAATAGGCGGCAGAAAAAAACAAAATAAACTCAAGAAAAGTGAAAAAACGTCACCAGCTCCTGTATGCCTCCATTCCTGACAGGACAGACCAGTAGCGTCGTCGTGAAGAGGTGATAGTACAAACTCCCTCACAGAAGAAACAAAATGGCGGCCGCTCGTGCAGACATGAAGCGCCACCTCAAAATGCCGAAATATGGAGTCTGGCCACTCTTCATCACCAGAAAAGACCCTCGTGGCGTACACGGCAGTTTCCCAGGCAGGATGTCATCCTCTGCGCTGAACAGGGCATTCCTCAGCGGCAGAAATGTCTCCGTCGGCCCCTGCTCTTTACGGAGCTCAAGCGCGATCCGCCATCTCGCAGCGGCGCGCAAGCCACGCCCCCCAATAAAACACAAATCTTAAAAGCGGTTGAGGATTTGACACATTTTTGATTTCTAAATTTTCTCACGAGTTAGAGGATTATTGCAATTCTACAAATTTGGTAAAGCCCATCTACCCTCATTGATTAGCAAGTACATTAAGCAAAAGCACATATAACACCTTAAGTCTTTTTTAAATCACTGTCAGCCTTAGCTGTCTAGGAGAGGTCACGCCATAAATACACAGACTCAAGATTGATAGATCAGCCCCTGCCAGGCATTAGTTGTTGTGTCACTCATGGAGAGATCAGCCGGCATTCATCAGTCACTGGTTGATTCAACTGTGAATAATGTCGTGTTTTTCCTCTTCACATGCAATTTCTTTGTTAGAACAGTTATACATTTCCCCTTGGAGACACATCCCACCTTAAAGTGTCAGTGACTCCTGCACGTCCTCTTTTGATATGTGAGGGGTGCATTGTGAAGGCACACATAGTGCCAAGCCCGGCACACAATCTTTCATGGTGGGTAGCATCTTTTGATTGTCATGCGTGCAGTGTTGCACTGCCCCTTGGGCTCCACGGCTAGTGTGTGGCAGTGATTAGCTGTTACTGTGTCCAGGTGGTTCTCCAACAAAACTGTGCAACAGGGTGTCTACAGACGAAGGTAGGGCCTCACTGTCACTCTGGTGCCCACCACCAAGGAGAGTGGGAAGGCATTCCCTCCCTTCCTGGAAGAACACAATTTCCTTCTCTCTGTGGCTGACTTTACTGAGCCCGGAGCAGCACATAGCTGCCTGGTGTATTTGATGAATGTGAAGCTGGGCCAGGGTTCAGGGTGCAACTGCCAAGAAGCTGCTGTACAAGAAGTCAGTGCTGTCACACTGGAAAAAGGAGCTCTCTAAGGATGAGGGTCTCTCTAAGGATGAGGGTCCACCACACCTGTAGAAGGACAGCTGTGCTTCCCGTCCTCTGTACATCCCACCCCACACCACCCATACTTCCTATGTCAGAGCACTCTGCAATAAAGGAAGAAAGGAATGAAGGAGCCTCTAGCCCCTGTCACAGAGAGCAATGCTACAGGCAACAGGGGAACCTCACTGACTCACACACATGCAAGCCATAAACCACCTTCAAACACACCATTCCAACAACTCTACACCCCGAAGCCATCTTGATACAGCACCCCTACCCTGTATTCTCAAAAACCCCACCATTTTGTACTGCTTCACACCCATCCTTGCATACCTGCATGCCCCATCACACCCTGTGCTACATGTGCCTGTCACTTCATTCCATGCACACGTCACACACCTGTCCCCATCACACCTTGCATCTCAGCTCTCAAGAGATACAAACCAGCCCCTGCTCCCATTTGCACTTCGAATGCCTGCACTCAAACCTGCACACCATTCACCATCATACCCTTAATAATCCATCCACCGAAGGTTGGTCAACAGACACGGTTGGTGTTGGCTCTGCCTTAAAATGTTAACCTCAATGGTGTGTCTGAATCTTTTACCAATGGAATGGCATGTAAATAGTTTATATTTTAATTCCATCATTTTGCTTAAAGTGCAGACTCATATTATGATGGCATAATCTTTCTATAGGGTTATTCACATAGCCAATCAAAACAGTTATAATCGAAAGTAAGCTGTCTGTTTTCGAAGATTAGGGAGAGGTGTGGCGCAGTGGCCACAGTGGCTGACTCCGGAGCGCAGGGCTCACGGTTCAATCCCCGGAGCAGCTCAGCATCATGTGACTCTGGGCAGTAGCTCACTTAATCTCCCCGACGGCCCCCCAGCGCCTGGATACCCTTAGGGGTGATAAATTCGTATTTTACAAATGTGGAATTATTATAAGATTAATTTTACAACAACCACATTTTTACAATGGAACTTAATAGTATTTCGTAGCCGTATTGTATTAGTTTGCCATTACAATACACATTTACAGTAACTGAGACAGTGTTATACTCAGCATAGCGGATTGTGGCAGAGTTGTAGCTGTAGGAGTGCTTCAGTGGAGCACGCGCTGCTTCCTTTTTGAGAGATGCATAATAGGGCTAAAATATTTGGTCCCTCCTTAAATGAGATACGAAAAGAGTTCTTCATCTTCTAGGCAGTTTTCATAATGTATTTTATTTTTGATTTAATGTCTGTCTCTGATGCATACCGAGAACGTGGACTGATTTAATAAAAAATTAACATTTGAACTGATAGACTTAAATCACTCCCTTTTTACTGTTATTTCTAGTTAATCTTTCTTCCAAGGCAGCTGGAGGTTATGACGGCTCTTCTGAAAATCAACAGGACCCACCTGCTGAGACATGTGACTTCATCGGAAGGCAAGGAAATAAAGTTAACGGCAGCATATATTGGACTCTTTCCAAAGTTAGCTGGAAGTCATGAAATCAAAGGTAGGTAAACCTTAAATATCGTGTGTCAAGTTCAGTGGTCGAAGTGCACACAAAAAAAAAGTCTGGGAACTGTAAGCTTGGGTGTGATGGGGCGGAGTCAGTGAGCGTAGGGGAAGGGTCAAAGGCGTGGCTAAAAAGACCAAAATATTCTGGAACTATTTCACCTTCATGTAACTGCATCTAAAATAACACACATCTTTAAAGAAAAATAAATGCACGTTAAACTAATCAGTGGGAAATGCACCATTTTATGTTATGAAACTTCTGCTGGTTAATGCACTCACCGCAAACATCTGTATGTGTAACCAGACAGTTACAGAATTGAATCCTGACGCAGTGCGGAGTAACAATTTCTGTATTTATAGTGCACGAGCAGTGGCAGATGACACAATGAAGAGGTGGGGTGTGGGTGGAGGGGGCGCGAGGGAGTGCGGGAGGGGGATTGCACGGGGGTGTTAATAATAAAAAATAAACTCCTACCTGGAGCTGCTGGCCGCTTCCCGTGTTGCGCCTCGTACTTTCTGGTCCCAGCAGGCCCTGGGGCAGCATTAGACTCCCTGTGCAATCCCTGTGCTGCTCTCATCGTGGGGATTGGCCTGAGCGGGCTGAAAAGACGCTCCGCTCAGACCAGGGAGTCTGTTCTGTTTCTCCAGCCCGGGCTGTTCAATTCAGCCAGGCTGGAGAAACCTAAGTGTGCATGTGTGTTTGGCTGGCCTGAGACGGCAAGCCAAACACACATGTGCACTCAAAAGTGCACATAGCACTCCTCCTCCCCCTCCCGTGCCCAGGCCCCGCCCCTCCATTAACGATCTGGCTCAGAGCCAGCAAATGAAAAATAAAACAATTGCAGGAAAGTATTTTATTTTTCATCTGCTGGCCCTGAGCCAAGGGGGTGACGCTCCTCCGCCATTGCGACGTTCCAGCCTGTGACATAAAGTAATGTGAATATGTTAGTCATTATTTTAAACGTACATCACACACACTATAAGGGGCTGCCACAAAAAGAACAAAAGGATTTAGGATTAAGCTAAAGTGCTTCCACACTATAGACATTTAGTAAAATGCAGACTGCACGTTGTGAAAACATTTTTTATGAGTGACATGCACCCCACAGCTCAGCTTGTAACACCCTTATAATACCTCTCATAAAGACTAATCCTTCATCACAAAGCTTCAAGGCAGCAGGCACAGTGGCAAGAAGGTAGGGCCGGACTGGGACAATAAAATAGGCCAGGGCACCAAAATTAAAGTGACCCCCATTAGCGAACATGATAGGTAAAACTATAGCCCACATTTGCAAATACAGTTTAGAATTTTTAAAGACTACCTGTGTAGGTTTTCCTCAGGCTATACGTTACTGAATTCATTTATGTTTGCTCCAGGCGATGCAGCAATAATATCAGGGAAAATAACAGTAAAAAAAACTCCATAAAACCAGCCAACAAACTGCTAAAGAAACCAGCACACACTGAGATCTGTCTGGCCAGTCCATCAAGCACTGCCTGATAGACCTATAGGCCAGTCCTACCCTGCAAGAAGGCTTGTTTCTTGTCAGTCCTTCCCTCAGCTTCACAGAACAGGAGACTGTGCCTCCCTTTCACTAAGGCTGAGGCTTCTTAACTGTTGGAATTAACCGTTTTAGGGTGGTTGTCTTTTAACAAAAAGTAGGCAAACTGTTTCTGTTAAATTAAAAAAGTATGGGCACCTCGTGACTCACAGATCTCGCCCGCTCCGACCTCTGGTCAAGTTGGGCTAAATGTATATCATGCAAAAATATATCAGTGCCGTTTAAAATATAGGGAATTATGAGTGGAGGAAATAATGCTTTTTCACAGTTTCTGTATGGACTTAATAAAAAATGTTTGAAGCCTAAAAACACTACAAAGAGTTTTGAAAGTTCCTCTTAATAGCACTTCTTCTCCTTGCCAGCAGTGACAATTTAACAGGTTTTAATTCACTGGTGAGATTCTCCTGTTATTGAGGTTTGAAGAGGCTCAAAATACCTCAACCCTTGTGCACAGACAGTGTGAAAGCAAACAGTGTTAAATGGGTCCCTGAGAAGTTTTATTGAACACTACAAGGATCCCATTTACAATCAATAGAGGTGTGAGGTGATTGGTGGGGAGCTGGAGGATCCTATTTTCACTCGGTTGAGGTGATTGGTGGGGAGCAGGAGAGGAAGCAGCATAAACTAGGGTTCCTCAGGCTCCTTGATGAGATATCATCCAATGTTCGCAATCGCGTTCCAAGCTAATAGCGAAGAGCGCAGCCTTGAGTAGGCACAAAGCAAAACACTGTCTTTCAAATTCCATTGAAAGGTATTTCTGTTCGGGCCCCACTTGGGTTCAGCAAGTGTGAGATTAGTTGCACCTACCACCTTAAACCCAGGTTTGCTGTGTTCCTCTGAGTTGAACTGATACCTACCAACAGTTCCCTGTCTTTTGTCAAGAATACATCTCCCTTCGGAGATGACAGCTTCTTTAAAGTCTGATGACTGTACGGTATTCATGTGTCTTGCATTTGCTGGGCAATGCCTCAGTTTTTCACATTCTGTCCAGGTAAATGTTAGTAAATTTAGCAGACGTCCAGGTTTTCAAAGAGGGTGGACTGAACACACATGGAGATACGTTTTCATCTGTTCAAGTACACGATTAGTTATACGATTAGTTTGCAGCTCGTAGCAGGAAGCAATTTAGTTAACAAAGGTAGTGTGTGTAAAAATTACATATAATTCCCTTTAGTGCCTCACTGTCTGTATGTTCTATGCTGGTGAACATGCTTGTGAAATGTCCCAGTTTTTTGTTTTCAAAATCTGGTCTGATAGCTGCTAAATTTAGAACTACAATTCCCAGAATGTGTAATTGAAATGGAATGGAAGAGTGTTTTTCATAGATTACCCCCAGCACCCCCCCTCCACCATTTCTCACATATTGATACCTTTTGCTTGATGAAGTCTCTCAATACGGGGACAAAGATCGAGGGGTTATGGTCTAATGACGTATTTGACATTAATTAGCCTGAATTTGAGCTTCTGTCCCATAAATGAAAAAGAGGCATGTAAGGTCCCACACCAAGATGCCTGACCAGTAGGGATTCTGCTGCAACACTTTGGTGGTCTCGCTTGCCTCATGCAATGGAGAACCAAGTTGGCCCTTTCCCGCTGTCTGTTGGAAGGAAGGACATATTTAAAAAAAAAAATAACTACACCCTCCCTGCCTTCTGCGCCAGATATGAATATCTCATTACCAAGGCGATGGTGTCCAAGCTTCTCCCCTCACTCTTGAAATCTATTGTCAATTAGTGTGACAGAAGGATTTTCAGGTGGATGCCCTTGACTACTCAATTTACTGCATACTCTAATCAGAGAATTTTAATGCAGATTTTTTATTTTATTTACTTCAATGTTTTATAAAGCGATGATTGTCATCTTGTGATTGCTTCTGAGCACTGAGTAGAAGTGGGGCAGAAAACGTAAATCAAAACAGTACAACATGAAAGCAAGCAGCTCACTGGAGTCCAGTTCGATGAAGCTAACACCAACCTCCCACATTGTTTAATAATGATTTTGTGTCTGAAGACAAATCATTTTCTATTGACATCTTCCAGACGGGTGAGCACCAACCCTTTCCAAACTGGATATGTCCAGAACTCAAGTGAAAGCCTCGATTCATTATCTACTGAAAGTTCCAAAGGCTTGGTGATTCCCTAAGAACATTGTTTTCAAGTATCACTTTTAGGGATACCGTGATAAATTTCTTCACAATGGAAATATCATCTTGTCCTGTTGTCCTTCGAACATCTGGACACCAGAGACATGAAACATGCTACCTGGAAGATGGCATTTCCAGTGGTTGTCACTTTCTCCTGGGCTGTTTCGTGAAAGTTGTTACATTTCTAAGCCTTAAGTGTTTTTTCCCCAAAGACAAGTTTGTACTATATGCAAATTCTTTGTTCTTTCCAAAAGTTCTCTTAGATGTTCACTTTAGTCAGGAGATAATGCTTCTGCCTTCTTCCAGAATTGTGCTTTTGATGCTGGAAACACTGCTCATTCTCAAGACATTCAAAGATGTCTTAAAGCTTACCTTTTCCCTTACAGGATGATACCAATATGCTTCAAGGGTGGGCTTTCCATCCAAGTGTGGATATTCCCTGGGAGAAAACAGGCATCGATTCTTGTATTATCTAGTGATATAAGCTCTTCAGCACTGCCTGTTTCTCCCACTCACCAGAGGGTATGTGTCTTCTGTGCACACAGTGCATTGAAAGATACTATCTATTGCCTTACAGTATCATGGTCCTTGAAGAAAGATTACCAGCAGAGCAGCCATATGCGCTCTTCCGACTGCACTGTGTTCAACTGTATGACACCGGGAGGGAGGTCGAACATGAGGGTAAACTGTTTGCTTATCTGTAATGATTGCTGCAGAACAGT
Source organism: Triturus cristatus (assembly GCF_964204655.1). Taxonomy (NCBI): domain Eukaryota; kingdom Metazoa; phylum Chordata; class Amphibia; order Caudata; family Salamandridae; genus Triturus; species Triturus cristatus. Next base: position 609,823,976 of record NC_140593.1, on the reverse strand, counting down.
TGGCAGTACTGTGCAACATGAGCATCCAGCACCTTAGTAGCAACGAAAGGGGTTGCTTCTTGGTCCGATGGTCTGTTATTTATGAGGAAGCTGGTTAATAAAATTCCATCAGTATGCCCTGGTAGAGATAAAAGGTGGGGGTTTGAAAGCAGGCACTGGAGCAACAAAGTTAGAGACACGGTAAAGAGAAATTTTGAAAAAATGGGAAGAAAGGACAAAGAGAAAGGGAGAGAGAAGATAAATAATTGGCAAGAAAAAGAAAGCAGAGAAAATAGAAAAAAGTAGATAGAAATTGCAAGAAAAGTGTTCTTAGGAGCAGAATAGCTCTTACGTACTAACTCGTAGCAGTAGTCGGAGCCCCCTGCTTCTCTCACTCAGTGCCTTAGAGGCATGGCCATAGTGTGGGTGGGGGAAGTATTTTCATTTTCTGGCTGCTCCCTATCTGTACGGCCCACTACGTAAGGATGACCAATGACATTAATATAATCTTACTAACAACAAAAAAATCCCTTGATAAAAGTTTGTAAAAACAAAAAAAGGAACTACTTTATTGAATAAACAAAACATAAATTATACTTTTAGGACACAACCTAGCAACATGTGATGGATTGGACTGGAATGTTACAATTTAGTTAGTGTATCTTACTCCTTTATATGATACACTGTATGTAATGACAATTATTCACCATAACACATTTTGAAGCACTGACAGAAGAACTTGTATTAACAATTTGCATTTTTTTTCCAGCTGAAGCTTTCCAGACCCTTCTCAGTTCTTTTCCATGGCAATCCAAGTTCAGCATCTATGCAGAGCACTCCACTCACAGTCACCGGGACGAGATCACTATTGGCTGGAAAGGCAGAAACCAGGTACAACTGCTGCCAAGTGCAGGAGATGTGAAAGGATTCATTGTTCAGATAATCAGTGCCAGCAGGATCTAGCAACAGAACAACGCCAGGAAGCAGATGCAAAAAAAATAACACCTTAATTTATATAGTAATAATATGTTGTTGACAGTTCAGTATGATTTCCTTCTTCCTTATTGCATATCAGAAATGTTAATCAAGCAAGAGTTAATTATTAATGTATCCTCACACTTCCCTTTACGTTATTTAAATATATATTGGATTCCTTAATCAAAGCAAATTAATTATTCTGATTGTTATCTACTGAACATGCATGAAATATTATAAATAAATATAAATTTGAAGCGAAGAAAAATATAATTTTTACTCTATAATTTAGTTGTTCATATTATAAGATGGGTCGACAGAGGCAATGTTCAAAGTGTACTAAACATACTAAATGACTTAGATTTAGAATGTCAATTAAATAATCAACATATGTCATGATAAATTAGGCAAGGCTATGTTTCTGAAAGTACTTTTTAATTCTTAAAAACACCACGGAGCATAACAATTTATGTCAGGCTACGTCATTGGTGGTACCAGACTCTGAGTTGCCAATACCAGTGGTGTTGGTATTTCTGAGTTATGGAAATGCCAGGCACTTACCATATGTCTTCTGAGAAATGGCATCATGTAGAAATTTGTGTATTCACATTAACTCCTATTCTCCATTTGCGGGCGTTTTGTTATTTGGACATTTTCCCTGCTTTGAGCAGGTAAAGGTTCGGGTTGAAAACCCATTAATATGTATTCATTTCAATATTTAACTTAGAACAATGCACATAGTATTTTGAGAAGGATCTAACAGAGCATTCATGCTACTGCTTGCAAAGATTTTTTCATTTAAGATAAAAGAAAACAAAGAAGCTTGGGGAAAAAAACTCGAGAAGAGAAAGAGAAAGCAGGAAAGGGAAAAGTGGGAGGGGAAGAGTGTGAGCATGAAAAAGTTGCATGCTTATTTACATTTTGATTTAATTATTTTTAAAAGAAAGATATTCTCACAAGACGGCAAAATGTTTTTCATAGTGTTCACTGCATTCATGGTTGGGTCAATAAGGAAACAATACTCAGCCTCTAAGTGATATTTATGCCATAAAACCTAAATAGGTGAAAGTATGGCAGTACAACTGAGTAATGACAGGTTCCTTACGCTTACCGTGTCCATAAACAAAGTATATCTGAATATCAGTATAGTTGTATATGGTGTAGTAGGCCGAGAACACATAAGTCACATAAAAAATCATTTAGTGGAAAATGCGAGATTCTATCTCCATATTTAAATTGGACCAGATACTCCACTAATAAAAGATCTATAATCAACAGGATATGTACATTTGTATCTAAATCTAAAATATGCATACTCTGTTTATGAGTCATGAATATGGTCCAAATAGAATCATGTACTGGTTAGAAGTGATCCCTGTGACTTGTACATTCATCTGTGCCTGCTCTCTCACGTGTGATGCAATGTTAGCTCCTTTATCTACTGACTTACTGTGTGTTTGCTTTTAAATTTCAAAGTCAATATTAACACATATAGAATTGTGGATGGGTAGCAATGAATGGGTGAGTGACTTCAAATAGACCTTCACAGTGAAACTGTAGTTATCTTGGATCTCACTAAGAAACTTGAGGTAAAAACATCTGTTATTCACTGTTACCCTTCTGAAGTCGTATGTTATGTATAGCCCACCTAAATCATCTGCCTGTGCTTTCAACAACAAATCAGGGGTAGAGAAACCATGGGTGCCATTGTACAACATGACTTAACCTGCCTGAGCTGCCCTCCCTAAGTTTCACATTGCGTCCTGTCACCTACAACAACCTTCCTCTGACCATCACTCCACTCCCTTACCCAAAATAAAGAATTCCTGACATCCTGCCTCTCTCTCATACCACCCTCATTATGGCGTCCAACCCAAACATTTACAAAGTACCTAGTGTCCTGCTAATTACCCTCACCATCCTCTGTATTTACCACATCAATCCCACCCAAATTTAAAAAAGACCTGTGGCTGCCATCTACACCACCCTCTCCTCAATCCACTCCTGGCTTAGCCAGCTGCATACAAATAGTACCTGGTATCCTGCCAACCACCCCCACCACCCTCTGTGCCTCCCCTTCCACTATCTGCTCAAAGCTGGGTGCTCTGCTCTCCATCGGAGCGGAGACCCAGCGCAGCACTGACAGGATCTCTGAGCCCTCTCAGAGCAACATGGAATTCCTTTATGACATAGAAACAATGGAAAGCACCTTATGTTTGTCATTTCTATAAACTGGTATTCACTGCTCCTGCCTCTCAGTGACAGTTTTACACAACACATACATATTACTCAGCTGCTGAGAATGTTCAACTACAGTGGGCTTTGATATATCAAAACAAATATATATTTTTCAGGCCTACTGAGGCCGGATCTCGGCTTTAAGAGTGCAATTACTTCCAAAGATCTGTCAGTAGAAAAACTCTCATTAAAATGTCTACTGCTAACTACCACTATCTTAGCAACTGTTGTCGTGAGCCTACGGCGGCCCCTTCGCTCAAACCGTCACAAAGATATCACTTTACTTTCTGCCTCTGATCTAGCCATTCTGGTCATGCAAAACATTAATCATTCAATGAGATATTGAAAGATTTTGTAGAATACTACAACATCACCTTGCTTCCTCTTTGGTTAATTTGATGAAGGATTATTGGAAGTTAGACTGGCTTCATTAGTATCTAAATGTGCAAAGAACAAATCTCCACTGCAGTGTTCTTTAATAGATGCCATATTTGTTGATGGCCCTGAACCCCTCTGATTCTGGAGTTTCCTAAATAACAGGCAGTTGGTTCAGATCTCAAGTAACAGTTCAGATAGTTCCAGAATCTAGATCTCTGTATTTCCAGGGAACTCCAAAGATATTCAGCCATTCCAATCATTATTCTTGAATTGGAGTGGATATTCTGCCTTCCCTCCAGGACTACTGGATCACTAGTCAGATAGGAGTTCGGCTTGATTAGACAAACTAGTGAGGTAAAAGATTTTCATCTGAAACTTAGCCATTGAAATAGATAGGCGCCTGATTGTTCTCTTAAATATGTGTTATGTGGTGTTATTTCTGCCCACGAAAAACCAGGTGTTAATAAGCAGTCCAGTGCACTTCAAACCCTGGATGTAAAAGCTTCACAGGAAATGGGAATTAGATGCTGTGGAAATAATGAGTTTGTGACCAAGTAGTTAGTAATGTTATCTAAGTGATTATGTTCTGTCGAATTAGCTTCAAAGAAACATGGGAATAGACAATTTCTGCTGGACAATGAGACGATTCAGGAGAAACTGATTGATATTTTGCAATAAACTAAGCAATAGAAAGCCATAGATGTACTGTGTGAAAAAGGAGCAAAATATGTGTTGGCAGATGCTGTCATCAGTGAATTACAAGAGTACATGGAGATAGTGTATACATATTGCAGATATTTTCCTCCTGTATATACAATAACTAAATGGGCCCACACAACAATAACCACAGCAACAAGACAAATCAACAAAGAAATGTAAGGAAATGTTCACATGTCAAATTTCCTTATTTCAAACTGTAATCTGTTGGCTTAATATGGAATATCTGGCAATGATTTTAAAACAAACATAAGCGATATCCAGGGTACCCGCTTAACTCTCATGTTTGATCCAAGCTGGACTTAGCTCTATCATTTTTTCTCTCATTATTTTGGGGGCACATGTTGGGATGAGTGTACATACTAAAGCCATTCACCATTCATTACTTTTCCAAGTATCATGTGCTTTACCAACTGTCAGAACAATATTTGACCCCCAAGCCACTTCACGTTATTCCTCACTAACCTGCAAAACCTCCATAAATGTTAACTGGTTGTGCCATCATTTAATCTCATTCAACAACAATATCACTGCAATCGGTAACCAAAACAAACCCTTGGCTTGTTAGAGACCCTTATCCTAATAAGGAATTCCTTATTCCTTATTTCATCAAAAAATGTAAATAAGGACTACAGATAGACAATATAAACCTCTTTGCCTCTATAAGATCAGTTTAGTCTTGCAAGAAAAATGCTTTTGCCCATAAAATTAAAAACACAATGTAACAATCCATCTCAGAATCATTTTTAAAACTGAATTGCCCAATGCCTAAACTATCAGTTCTCCCCTTTCAACGGGAATTGTATGGAATTTTCCAGTTATTTCACTGACAAAAATATACAAACTAATCTTGTTGAACGTCCTCCATGAACTCACTTCTCACAGGTATGTTTACTAATACCAACACATATTGGCCCAACGATTGCTCAAAATGAATCCCCAATTCACTTTTGTTATGCCTTCCAAATATCAGCTCAAAATCTTACTTAATACTCATTATTGATGTTTAAATAAAAATAACTTAATACCCTTCGCAATTTTCCTGATGCAGTAAGAAACAGTCAATTTACTCCCCTGCTAAAAAAATATAGCTTAGGACAATAAATACTATACAGTTTCTTATTGCAGTCCACCAAAAGCATAGTAATGACTCTCCATGTAATAACCCAAACACATATCAGTTGGCATGATCCTATCTGTCTATCAACGAGGCTTCTGTCTCGACTGTAACACCAAAACCGAAACATTGACAGTTCAAGATAACATCTGCATACAATCAATCAATCAATCAATCACGGCATTTGTAAAGCGCGCTACTCACCCGGAAGGGTCTCAAGGCGCTGGGGGGGAGGGGTCCGTTAATGCTCGAACAGCCAGGTCTTGAGCTGCTTCCTGAAGGAGAGGTGGTCTTGGGTTAGCCGCAGGTGGATGGGGAGGGAGTTCCAAGTCTTGGCTGCCAGGTAGGAGAAGGATCTTCCTCCGGCGGTGACTCTGCGGATGCGTGGGGCGTGGCTGGTTGATCGTAGCTGGCGGGTGGGCGTGTAGAAGGTAATTCGGTCGTTGAGGTACTTGGGGCCCAGGTCGTGGAGAGCCTTGTGTGTGTGGGTAAGGAGTCTGAACGTGATTCTCTTGCTGACGGGGAGCCAGTGCAGGTCTTTCAGGTGTCCGGTGATGTGGCTATGACGGGGGATGTCCAGGATGAGTCGTGCGGAGGCGTTCTGGATGCGTTGGAGTCTTTTTTGTAGTTTGGCTGTGGTTCCGGCATAGAGGGTGTTCCCGTAATCTAGTCGGCTGGTGAAGAGTGCTTGGGTAACAGTCTTCCTGGTTCCTGTGGGGATCCATCTGAAGATCTTGCGGAGCATACGCAGGGTGTTGAAGCATGATGTGAAGACGGCGTTGACTTGTCTGATCATCGAGAGGGAGGAGTCCAGGATGAAGCCCAGGTTGCGTGCGTGGTCCGTAGGTTTGGGAGTGGTGCCCAGGGCAGGGGGCCACCAGGAATCGTCCCAGGTGGAGGGGGATGATCCCAGGATGAGGACTTCCGTCTTGTCTGAATTCAGTTTCAGGCGGCTGTTCTTCATCCATTCGGCGACGTCTTTCATTCCTTCGTGTAGGCTGGCTCTGGCGGTGGCGGGGTCGTTGGTGAGGGAGAGGATCAGTTGGGTGTCGTCGGCGTAGGAAATGATTTTGAGGTTGTGTTGGCGTGCGATGGCTGCGAGGGGGGTCATGTAGACGTTGAAGAGGGTTGGGCTGAGTGATGATCCTTGAGGTACGCCACAGATGACTTCGGTGGCCTCGGAGCAGAACGGGGGGAGGCGGACTCTCTGGGTTCTTCCGGCGAGGAACGAGATGATCCACTCCAGTGCCTTCTCTTGGATTCCGACGTTGCTGAGGCGCTGTACTAGGGTGCGGTGGCAGACCGTGTCGAACGCAGCAGAGAGGTCTAGGAGGATGAGGGCCGCTGTTTCCCCGTTGTCGATCAGGGATCTGATGTCGTCGGTGGCTCCGATCAGGGCAGTCTCGGTGCTGTGGTTGGCCCGAAACCCAGACTGCGAGGGGTCGAGGGAGCCGTTCGTCTCAAGGAAGGCGGCGAGCTGTCTGTTGACGGTCTTCTCGATGACTTTGGCAGGAAAAGGAAGGAGCGAGATGGGGCGGTAGTTCTTGAGGTCGGTGGGGTCCGCCGTTGGTTTCTTCAGGAGGGCGCTGAGCTCGGCGTGCTTCCAGCTCTCTGGGAAGGTGGCGGTGTGGAAGGAGGTGTTGATGATGTCCCGGAGATGGGGTGCGATGATGTCGTCGGCCTTGTTGAAGACGTGGTGGGGGCAGGGGTCGGTAGGGCATCCGGAGTGGATGGTGTTCATAGTGCGGGTGGTGTCTTCGGTGCTGATTGGGGTCCAGTTGCAGAGGGTGTTGGTGGCGGGCGTTGGTCCGGTGGTAGGGTGCGTGGTCTGTGCGTCGAAGCTGTTGTGTATGTCGGCGATCTTGCGGTGGAAGAACGAGGCGAGTGAGTTGCAGAGGTCTTGCGAGGGAGTGATGTTGTTGTTTCTGGCGCAGGGGTTGGAGAACTCTTTGACGATGCTGAAGAGTTCCTTGCTGTTGTGGGCGTTGTTGTCCAGTCGCTCTTTGAGTGCTGTCTTCTTGGTGGCGCGGATCAGCTGATGGTGTTTGCGGGTGGCGTGCTTGAGGGCGTTCCTGTTGACTGTAGTTTGGTCGAGCCGCCGGGCTTTCTCGAGGGTGAGGCAGTTCTTCTTGGAGCCCTTGAGTTCGTCGGTGAACCAGGGGGTTTTCTTGCTGCCGGATCTGCTGGGAGGGTTCTTTAGTGGTGCGAGGTCATCGGCGCATGCGGTCAGCCATTTGGTGAGGTTGCTGGCTGCTTCGTTGGGGTCCGTTGTGCTGGTGGGAGGGTTCTGGCTGAGGGAGGTTGTGAGCTGCTCGGCGGTGATCTTGCTCCAGCTCCGGCGAGGGACCTGTTGCGGGTGGTGGTGGGTCGTGGTTCTTCTGAAGCTGAAGTGGACGCAGCTGTGGTCAGTCCAGTGGAGTTCGGTGGAGTGGCTGAAGGAGATGTGCTTGCTGGATGAGAAGACTGGGTCAAGCGTGTGGCCGGTGTGGTGGGTGGGGGTGTTCACCAGTTGTTTGAGTCCGAGGTTGGCGTGGTTGTCCAGCAGGGTGGTGGTGTTTGTGTCATTGTTGTCCTCCAGGTGGAAGTTGAGGTCCCCTAGGAGGATGTAGTCAATGGAGGGAAGGGCGTGCGGGCTGATGAAGTCTGCGATGGCGTCGCTGAATTGTGTGCGGGGTCCTGGGGGTCTGTAGACGAGGGTGCCTCTGAGGGTGGTCTTGGGGTTGGTGTGTATCTGGAAGTGGAGGTGTTCGGCAGTGGTGAAGGTTTCGTCGGAGTTGGTCGAGATGCGGATGGTGTTCTTGTGTACGATGGCGATGCCTCCTCCCATCTGGTTGACGCGATCCCTCCGGGTGATCTTGTATCCGTCCGGGATGGCTATGGCGATGTCGGGCGCTGAGGAGGCGTTCATCCAGGTCTCTGTGAGGAAGGCGACGTCCGGCGATGTTGTGTTGAGGAGGTTCCAGAGTTCGATGGCGTGACGGTGGACGGAGCGGGTGTTGAGCAGGATGCATTTGAGGTGGTTGTTGCTGGTGTCTGGCTTGGCGGGAGCGGTGCAGGTCCGGAGACAGGTGAATTTGCAGTCTTGGCAGGTGAAAGGTCCGTGGGTGCGTCTCGGGGTGGCTCGGTAGCAGGTGTGGTTCCGGCCGGGGTTGAGTGCGTTGAGGGTGGTGGGGTCGTACGTCCGTCGTGTTGGCTGGTGTTCTCGGGGACCAGGGGTACTGGCGCTGGGCGCGGTCCAGGCGTGGACGGGCGCAGACGGGCTTGCCTTTGGCGCGCCAGCGGCGCGCCCGCTGCGCGTGTCTGCTGCGCGGCCGCGCAGCGGTCGCCATAAGAGGGAGGGAGGGGAGGAGGGGTCAGCTGGGAGGCGGGAGGGAATAACCAATCGGGGCGGGGGGCGGGGCCGCACGGAAAGCAGCGGCGGGAAAACGACGCGAAGGTCGCGTGCGCTGGCCGGGGCAGTCCGCTAGGCGTACGGGGCACAGCAGGGGAAGCAAGGGGGCGAACTGGCACACGGGGTACAAAAGAGAGGGGGAGATACAGGCACTAGGGGTACAGTGGAGATGAACCAATGGGGCGAACCTGGCACACAGGGTACAAAAGAGAGAGGGAGATACAGGCACACGGGGTACAGTGGAAGTAAACCAATGGGGCGAACCTGGCACACGGGGTACAAAAGAGAGAGGGAGATACAGGCACACGGGGTACAGTGGAAATGAGACAATGGGGCGAACCTGGCACACGGGGAACAGAAGAGAGAAGGGGTCTCAAGGCAGGCGGTGAGTGGTCGGAGCGCTAACCAGGAAGCAGAGCAGGCAGGAAGGCGGGCAGACAGGCAGAGCTGTTGCGGTGGGGAAGTGACCTACCCGAGGGTCAAGGGTCACTGACTCCGCCGCGCAGCGGTCGCCATAAGAGGGAGGGAGGGGAGGAGGGGTCAGCTGGGAGGCGGGAGGGAAAAACCAATCGGGGCAGGGGGCGGGGCCGCACGGGAAGCAGCGACGGGAAAACGGCGCGAAGGCAGCGAGCGCTGGCCGGGGCAGTCCGCTAGGCATACGGGGCACAGCAGGGGAAGCAAGGGGGCAAACTGGCACACGGGGTACAAAAGAGAGGGGGAGATACAGGCACATGGGGTACAGTGGAGATGAACCAATGGGGCGAACCTGGCACACGGGGTACAAAAGAGAGAGGGAGATACAGGCACACGGGGTACAGTGGAAGTGAACCAATGGGGCGAACCTGGCACACGGGGTACAAAAGAGAGAGGGAGATACAGGTACATGGGGTACAGTGGAAATGAGACAATGGGGCGAACCTGGCAAACGGGGAACAGAAGAGAGAAGGGGTCTCAAGGCAGGCGGCGAGTGGTCGGATCGCTAACCAGGAAGCAGAGCAGGCAGGAAGGCGGGCAGACAGGCGGAGCTGTAGCGGTGGGGAAGTGACCTACCCGAGGGTCAAGGGTCACTCTGGCGAACAAATCTTGTGTCTTCTTTTCCTAACTTATAGCTCAGTGATCTTTAAAACAACTAAACATAGGAGATTTATCCATGCCTGGAAAGCATGCATGAATATACATGGTAGTTTTTTCTGCTGGTGTTCTTTATTCCTATTGATTTGAAAACAAATGTGGAAGATTGGAAATTCTGTCTCCGCATATCTACATGCATCCTGTTGGGGTACCTCTTGGCTGTTAAACTTCAGTCGGGAACCATATGTGTCCTGATAAAAAATCAAGTTCACAACTTAACATAATGGTCTCAGCTGTCAAAGATATCCATCAAGTATACAGTAGTTGAATCTTGATTGTTTGAAGCTTTTTCATGAAACCAAACTGCAAACAACTAAATTCCAAAGTCTGACATTGACGTTAGCCAGCAGTAAATAGTCATTATTTCTACAAATGTATCAATCCCCACCAACTCCCATCATCCACTTCCATGCACTCCAACAGCTTTTCACAAGCCATATATTTGGATCCATAAGGATGGATGCTTACTTGATATGTCAACAAATGAGTGAGATCGGCCATTTTCCAGTTCCATCTTTTATGGAAAATAAAGTCAATATCCTATCATCAGATTTCAAAACTGTAATACAGTAATGTGGTCATCTCCAGCAATTTTTTTCAGCCCAGGGTTGTAATTGAACTTCCAACATCCAGTGGCATGCACTATAATTTCATTTCATGCATCCAGACTGATTATCAGAAGCAGACATTATGATAGCATAATACTTGCATTAAAGTTCTATACTGCAGTATATTTTGAAATAGAGCAAAATGCAGAACAAAAATACCAACATCAAAATTTGGATAACATCTGGTGACTCCAAAGGTTTTCAGAGCAACAATATCCTATTATGCAAAACACCAAAAACTCAAGGCAAGATCTTTCTTCATTCTTTGAAATATCAGTCACCTTAATTTGAAACTCTCTAAATTGAATTTTCACAAACAAGCCTCACTGCCTCCAATCAGTCTCTGCCTTTTTGGGCAAAACCCTAATTAGGCAAATGTCACCAGCCATTATCTACATATTCTTAATCTTCTATGCTTTACCTCTATTCCTAATCTACATCTTCTGCCTGATTATCCTATACTTCTGTTTCATAAGTGAAGATTGTCTTTGATGTGTCACTATTCTAATTCATGGGTTTTCTCCGCAAGGAACCTCCTATTTGTCTCTGTCACGGTGTTGCATGTAAAGCCCCCTTGGGGTCTAGCATGTGCTACACTTAACAAATTACTTAAAAGGCCCAATTACGATGTCGAATGGACCGCCACCGGCAGGTTGTCGATGGCAGTCCGTTCGACATCTGGGGCTGCGGTCTGACCGCCGGATTATGATGCTGGCTGTAGGAGCGCATCGGGAAGGGGGAGAAAGACCGCCGTCTCTGACAGTCTCAAGGAGCCCATCGTAGTGGTGGTCGGATTTGTAAACCCTACAATGGGGCGGTGCCTGTGGACACACCGCTGTAGAGATTACAATGTCAGTTTCCCACAGCCTCTCCATGGCGGTAGGACCACAATGACAAGGCTGTCAGAAAATTACTTTGATGGACCCTAGCAGGGCCCCTGTCACCAGTGGGCCTACTCTATGAGGCCAGAGGGGCACATGTGGTGCCCCCCCAAACATCCATGCACCTTTTGCCAGGCACCACATGGAGCCTGGTACAGAGAGCATAGATGTTTGTAAACATACCCTTTACTATTGCGGCTTGTACTGCGACCCTTTTCTAGCCAGCAGCACAAGCCGCAATAGCAATCGGCATGTGTCCGACCACCGTGCTGGCTGTCACATTGTAATTCATTGGGTGGGACCTCCAACTCCTTGTTGGGCAGTCCCATTCCTCCTACGATGTCGGTTGGACTCTCGTCTGACCGGCATCGTAATGAGGGCCTGATTTAACTACAAGCATTCATTGGCAAAATGTGCAATATGCAGCATGCCAATCATAGGCTAATTTTGGGATGACTCTGAGGGTGTCCATGTGAAGTAAGGTAGCCTCTATCAGAGAGAAATCAAAAATGCTATGTATTCCCCCACTATGAAGCATAACTGGTTCACACTATCCATTTATTTTGATATTCCTGACATGCCAATTGTTGATTACTCTTAATCCATATTACATGACAATAACAAATATAAGAAAGATGCTGTATTTCAAGCTTACTGGTGATCCATTAAAGCCAAGGTCTTTTTCTCCATCCCCACTTTAAAAATAAACTGTGTGACTATGCCCTTGCAAACATAGATTCCACTGTTGCAAAGACGTAAAAGCACATAAATAATGTGAACTTTTTATTAGAAGTGCAATTAATCATTGTGTCAACAACTGGATATTTGTACATAAAATAGGATATGTGCCATAGGTGCTGGATCAACCAGCTCTGATGCGCTGCCATGCTCTTATTGGCTTGCTTTAACCCACCCATTCATTCAAAGAAAATATATTTTAATCAGTAGAATCTTAAAAATCATAATGAAAATCATTGTAAAAATATTTTTAAAACATATAAAACACATAGCATATGATAAAATAATGTCAAAACAAATATTTTGATAAAAAGAACAACATTATAATGATAAATTGATATAAAGTTAGTGTCACATTCTGAGCAGGCTCTTTGGCAGCATCCACAATTTGAGTAATTTAGTACTCAGCAAATGACCATTCAATTGATATACTGCTTTAAGCTGACACTGTCATTGGCAGAATCATCAGATAGGCTATAGATGGAATTATATGGAATTAGCGATAAAACTCAAAAATTCCTCTAATCTCCTGAAAGTCGACCAACTGAAGGATTTAGAATAGAGATGCATGAGGGAGAAAGAGCAATACACCAAAGAGTCAGATATTACAGGACAGTATCTGGCTGCCTTTGACATCATCATAGAAAAGGAGATTTGTTATAGAAATCAAAAGAAAAACTAGCTTTTTTGGAAGTATCTCATTGGTCTATCATGTACAAACCAATTTCTCTGTCTACGTAATCGGTGGCCAGAGCATAACAACAAGAATCATTTATTTTCCCATGACAGATGTTCAAGGTTTTCTTAGTTTTAGCTAGTGGTTCACTTGTTCCCATCGCTGGGTGGTGTAGGCAAAAGAGATTTTATTTAGAAGTGTAATGTGTGAGATTTTAACATGATGAATGCTTGGGTTTCCGTGTTTCACGGAGAAGTATCAGAAAGGCATAAAAAAGATGTGCATAGGATCAGCACAAAATCAAAAACAAGAAAACCAGTATTATCCATAACTGAAAATAAAGAAAGATTTTGTGTACAACCACAAACAAACAGAAATTTGAAACAAAAGTTTAGGGTAAGTGAAATGCAGCTGCTGGTCTGTAATCTGAAGTGCATGTCAGGGTAAACGTATCATATCACAAACATGTCAAATAAAAGGTAGAAGGACTTAAAGAAGTCAACAAGTAATCATTGGGTATTAAGAGGTGTAATAGAGGAAAGGAGACCTGCAGCATAAGAACAATAAGATGTGCAAGGTACAAAGATGCATTGGGGTTAAAAGCAATGTCAAATCATAAAAGGGACAGAACCACTGAGGGGTGAACAATAGGTATTCTCGTTGATATAGAAAAAAACCAAAAAACAGTTATAATAATGAAATGTTAAGTTATGGTTTTTTGAGATTGAAAGCTAGGTAGAAAAGGTTTCATATTTATTGCTTGAGAATTTTTTAACATACATCCATTTGTAGGATCACTGGAAGGTAAATGTAGGAAGATCCCTAAAGTTTGCTGGTGCTAAATAGGTTTTTATTGGTGCCAATCTACAAGTGTTCGGAGCCCACGCCTTTCTGAAACATGCCTTCTAAATCAATCATTTTATATGTTATGTAACCTAAAGAAGCTAATTAAATTGAATGTTTAGGTTGCATAACATATAAATTGATTGATTTATAAGCACAATTTCAGACAATGGTTTAAGTGGTTTCAAAAAGGAAATATACTATTGCGGCTTTTGTTAGCGCACACAATATCAGAAAAGGTTGTTCCTGGAAAATCATGTGTGCATGTCAGCATTTTAATATGATAATCATACATGATGAGCGAAGTATTTGTAATTCTGTTTCAAATTTGTTTGCCAAGGTGGGCATCTCATCCTCCCTGAAGATTGGAAAGGAACGGTTAGACTGCAGAGCGAGTTTGACTCACCCATTCAACATCGGTCTGAAGCAGCTGGAGGTCAGTTCACTGTCGGAGAAGAGAGGAAACAAGTATAGTCAGCAGGTAGAGTATAACAATTCCTCTCCTACATAATTCCAAACATGTTCTGGATGCATGGTTATCACATGTAAGTTAAAATAGCATTATCTCCATATGAACTCTTGAGAAGCATGCAAAACTGAAGAACTTCACTGCAAACAGATTATGATGCAACAGTTAAGGATGTGCAAACTTTAGGGACTTCACTTTCACCTGCTTAATAGAATTGTCCGATCACTGCACTCATAATACCGTGGTGGGACCGCCGAGGTCACAGAGGTCAGATCGCAATCATAAGTTTGCCAGTCTTGAGGCCACCAAACTTGTAATAAGACCTTTAGGGCCAGATGTAGGAAACCAATTTGCGATCGCAAACGCTGAAATTCACAGAATTTCAGCGTTTGCCGATCGCAAATTAGCAGTGTGCAATGTAGCACACAAAAACTCCCTCGCAAAATGAGGAATCTCAAAATTTGCGATTCCCTATCTTGCAATTGCATTTAAGGAATCGCAAATTGCGATTCCTTAAATGCAATGGAAGAAGCACAAAAGAAAGTGCAATTTGGCCTTAAGGAATCGCAAATGTTGGTGGTAATTTGCGATATCCTTTGAAAAAGCACTTTTTTGCTTTTTTAAAAGTGCCATGTGGCACACGTTCATGCCCTTAGGGCATGTATGTGCGCCACATGTGCACACATGCACATTTCAGGGGTGCAACAGGGTGTCCCTCTGGAACCCTTGCACCCTTGAAATTGCGCACGCAATTTGCGAGTACCTATTGGGTACTCGCAAATTGCATGCGCAATTCCTATTCATTCCAATGGGCCTCTTGGCCCATAGGAATGAATGGGAAGGTATTCCTTGATTGCAAATCGCAATTTGCAATTCACCATTAAGGAATATTAAGGAATCACCAAAAAGATTAAGATTCCTACCTACATGGCATTTTGCGAGTCCTTAATAGCGATTCCCTAAAATTCGCTATTAAGGACTCACAAAACTGCTTTTACCTACATCTGGCCCTTAGTCTCTGAAAGGGAAGTCAAAAATCCTCAACAGGGCTAAGCAGCAGGCTGTGGCAGAGAAGAGCTCCACAAGGCTGTATAGCTATTGGATGAGGTCCCAGTGAAGATGTTGACTTTTGTAGGGAAAGCTCAGAGCGGGAGGACAAATTCAAAATTTGTGTTCAAGGAAGGTCCCTCACTGGCCATGATGCTTTGGGTGCCTTCAGATGGTGAAGATTGCTACGTTCGGACTTGGGCCCTGATTTACATATAGGTGGATGGCCTGCTGTTCCGCAAGAGGGAGAGAGTAAATTACACCCGCTTAATTTATAATGAACGCCATTTATAATAGTATTGGCAAGAACCGCCGTCATGGTGGTTCCTGTCAGTGCATTTTACTCTGTGCTCCAAGACTGCATTAGCACAGAGTCTTTCTTTTTTTTTTCATTTTTGTGACGACAAAAAATAATGCTCCCCTCACCATGGAAGTCTTCTCTCGTGGCAGGGGAAGCATTATTAGGATTTTATTGTTCCTCATCAGCAGGTTTTGCCTAGCGGTGAGAAGCAGTAAAATATGTCTATATGTCCACCCATCTAAATTAGGCAGGCAGACATGTAGTCATATCTCAGATGGCCCTTACTCCGCAGGGCTGTCGGAGAAGTTTGGCCAAGGCGGAGATAGAGTAGTCTCCACCGTGGCCAAACTAATCGTCCGCACAAAATTAAATTGGTAGTTTAGACCACTACGTTAACGAGGAGGGCTCGTCAGGAAAAGTGGCTTCTTGCAGCTTGTGGTAGCCCTGTAGCTTAACAGGAGGTCAGCCAACAGATCTTTGGAGTCTACTTCTTTGTCCTAGGTACAAGTTGCAGCAGGCCCAGCCCTTGAGGTCTCCACACAGGTCTCAAAACCAGATGTAGTCCTTCTTCTATTTTCAACAGTTCCAGTGGTGTTCTGAAGAAGGTGCCTTCGAGTGCCACATTCATGCCTGGCACTATCTTGTGGGTGGGTGAAACTCCTGGCTCTTCCTGGACAAATAGGGAAAAGGTACCAGGGGTAGCTGTACCCACTTTTGCAACAGTTCCTATTTATCTTACAGTAAACAGTCTGACACAGTACCTCTACCTAAATCGAACATGGCAGAACCCTCCACTCCATGTGGAAAGCCTTTGCGCCCAAGTGTGGCCAGGAAAATGAGCAACTCCTCCTCTGTGGTCACTTCAAACCAGGTCTGGGGGCACTTCCTCTTCCACTGGTATGGGGCCTGCATTACTGGGTGGACAAAGAAGCGCCCTGCCCAGGTTTCAGCTGTCAGTTGCCTGTGACAGGGTAGGCGTTTTTGAAGTTAATCAAGTTCTTGGGCACAGCCCACATTGGCCATCATGCTAGGGGAACAGAAACCCCTCCCACACACAAGGTCTTTGTCCTGCTCTGGAAGCAGTTTTCACACCTCAACAAGGGGGCTATTCTGTTGCCAGGTGACAGTTGGATCTCATGCAAATGGGCCAACAAAGACCGTAGGCAGGGCAAAGGTACATTACTAACATTATCTTTCTCTTAATAGATAATAACAAATTCAATTTTACCACTAAATTGGATTTTGATTAACTAATAAAACAGTATTTTAATTACATTTCTATCTTATTCCCACCCGAGATTAGCATTATTACATTTAATAATGCAACTCAGTGATTTCCTATTGAACAGCCAGCCTTGCTACAATGAAAATAGCTTTTGGGGCTGTTTCACTGTAAGGACATATGTAACATCACATTTCTACATGCCCTACCATATACCCTGCCTTAGGGCATTTAAGGCCTACACAGGGTTGGCTTATTAATATTTAAAGGATAGGTTTAAGACTGTCAAAAAGGTTTATTTTGACAGGTCAAATTTGCAGTTTAAAACTGCCACAGCGGGCTACAATAGTAGGCTTACAGTCTTGTTTACACTGTCACTGTAGATGGTGGCATAATGGGTGCTGAAGCCCACTAGTAACATTTAACTTACAGGCACTGGATAACATGGCACCATATACGTATAGGTAAGTTAAATACATCAATTGGGAGTATATCTAATTTCAACATGTTTTAGGGGTCATAGCGCATTCTTTGGGACTTGTTACTACAGTCCGAATGCACGCAGTCCAAAACACAGCCACATCGGTTGACAAAAAATGGTGATGATCATGCAAAAAGAGGCATTTTCCTACACTTATGTTAAGTTTGTAGGGTTCAGGATTGGTGGGCACCTTCTGTATTTTTAGGGTTTGGGACTTAGAACTGGATGGGTCAGAATTTCATGACTTTTATTGGGCAACCTTATGGTTCTGTGGATAAATCTTCTTTTGCTCTTTGGGGCTGGATTTTTCTGAAGTTGCTCTTTGGTACCTAGGTGTTATGAGTTTTGACTGATATAACTGGAGTTTGGTTGCACACCAGTTTACTTGAAAAACAGGGATGTTCAAAATCTTTACTCATTGGGTTTTGGACGGGTACTTCAGATCGGTTTTCTGGTATTGGTATTATAATTTTTCTTTTTTTTTAATTTCACTGAGTTTGTTATGATCTATGAGTATAGTTCAATCAATCAATCAATGAAGGGTTTACATAGCGCGTCTACTCACCCGTGAGGGTCTCAAGGTGCTGAGGAGGGGGGACGTTGCGGATTTGTCTGAGCGCTGGAGTTCAGTTGTTCTGTTTGTGCCTGCTGATCTAAGTATCGAAGAGGTCTGTTACACCGGTGTGTCAGTGTTCATTAGAGGGGTTCTCATTATAGTCCCCACTCATACCAGTTTCTTCTGCTACCCTACATGTGCTATCTATGCATCTATTGCATAATCCTTCTTCCTTTGTCATTTTTTTCCTATCTTTTTCCTTCCTTCTCCCTTTTCTTCTTTCTTCCTCTTGCTCTGGGATAAACGCTGCTAAAAAATAAGTCCCTGTCCCCCAAGATGAATGGCAAAGCCCACCACATGCTGCCACTGCCACAAACTAAGCTTGTATTTAGTCTGGTAAATGATGTCTACTTAAGGTTTTTGGGAGAAAGTTGAGTAGCTTCTGAACACTGTGATGGTGAATGTGTGGATTGATAGTAGAAACTGGATCATTCAGGGCTGTCAAATTTACCTCTGAGATTCATGAAAAGGATCTCGTAGCTGTATAGTTTGTGTCCAAACAGTATGGTCAGATACAATTGCATATATGGAACGGGAACACAGAGTTGAGAATGTCATGAACATACATCCAACAGTGCAACAAACTAACAGGGGATGTACCTGATCTCTTTCAAACCCTCTTCTCACAGTTTATTAATGACTGCATAATTGCCCTTCTCTTTGCTTTAGACACAAGTGGCCTGGGACATTGGTCTGCCTATTGACTTCAAATTCACGTTGGACGACAAGTCTAAGAATACCACAACCTCCTGGGATGCCTGTTTGACGTTTTTGTCAGGTCAGGTATGAGTTTTGAGCTTAATGCTTTTTCTATGTTTAGAGGTGGTGTTGTTATTTTCCATGAGTATTCGTTCTGGTCCAACTAACTGCAACAGGAGACATTGAAAGGGAAATTAAACAATATTTAAAAGTTGTGTTTCATTTTAGATCTATCAGATGAGGTGAAAATGCACTTTAATGACTTACATGGAATAAAGGATTCAAAAACAGCTTTGTGAAGTAAACTAAATCATTGTTCATGTTGATTTTGGCAAGGCATCTACATCTTTCCAGTTGGAAGGTTTTGGGGAGTTCTTCTGCTATCTTTCCTACACCACCCACAGAGTCCTTTCCTCCACTTATGGTTTACTTCTATCCGCATTAACTCGCTCACAAAAATAGTAATGAGCCAGAAACAAGAATGTAGTGAATGAGAGGGTGGCAGGGAGTAGTTTCTATCTTTTTAATTGGAATTCATCATAAACAGACTGCACCGGCATATATGGCCCTCATTTCTTCTAGAGGTTTTACATCACCCTACCATGAAACACTGTAGACTCCATTGCCTCATTACTAGTGCCCTGGTAATTTTTATGTGCCCATTTACAGAAGTTACCAGCCTCATCTGATTTATGAGATGCACAGGAATAACATGAATCTGTTTGGCGGAGTTCGGTTGATGAAAGCAGCCAAAATACTTGGTTTAAACTCAAGGGAAGAGTGAGAAATGATGAGGGAAATCAGACCTAGAAATACAAATGTTCCCTAATAATTCCTTATTTCCAAGTATACTCTAATGTCCCACTCTACTGCCCCCTCCTAAGTTGCCGTTAGCTCGCTATTTGTAACTCTTAATGTAGGGAGCTACTACCAGGAGGATAAATGGAAGACTCAGAATGAGGCCCTAGGTAGTGTATCGGTTTCTACATACTGTTGTACTAAGGCTTATTGTCTCGCTTCCTGTACATTGCTTCCTGGTTCTATGTGACACTTGAGGAAAAAAGGCAATGATTAAGGTGAACTCCAAAAGTGATTTGCTTTGACATAATTAGACGAAATTCCATAAAAATGATATGAAAGTATACTAAATGCAAAACGATCATTTAGTGCTAGATTTTAACACAAAATTGTTCAATTTTGGACGAGAGGATGTAATTTGCACTGAAAAATACCACAAATACACACAAGTGTTGAGAACAATACAGGCACGTGTTCATGTGCTCGTGCCACGTGGCGTAATGGCATAGTTTCAGGAATTTTGCATAACAAGCATAGCAAGAAATTCACAGAATTAATTGAGATTAAGCCACATAACAGAAAAATCCACCTGGGCATATGGGAAACCTGTTGATCACCACATTGTTACAGGTGAGTTACTCATCAAGCTATCCGTCTGATATGCTAACAATCAGCTTCACGGCTGCTAGAAAAAAATACAGCAGAGAGTATCTATGTGTAAGAATAATAGAATTTTAATGCAAGTTGAATCACTGTTCTCCCGGTAAGCTTTACACATACTGATTTAAATACATGGCTTAAACTTACAAGAAAGTCCCTCTTGGGTGAAAAAACAATGCAGGAGTAAGAGGTAAATCATAATTATTGTGGTCCAATTTCTAAGGAGTAGACTTTGAGACTAGAGACTTTGGCTTTTTGCCCACTTTCGCCAGAAAATTGTTTTCTATTCTCTGAAATTTACAGTATATGATGTGTAAAATATGAATGGAGAATGTAGGCAATAACGTAAATCAGTGAATGTAGCACTCTTAGCCACATGCAAATGCAGTGACAGCAGTTCACACTCTTACACATTACAACATACTTCCTAGACCACACCATATGTGGCTGGCGCATGTCGACACAAATGTGCACCGTTCCACTACTGTCTTTCTTTGGTATTACTACTGTGGGTGAGACCCATGGCTTGGGGCCTGCGGAGCGTTCAATGATGTCGTAATTTAGAAGTGTTGCCAGTTCTTTATCCACTTCTTCTTGCAAATTAAAAGTGAATCTGCAGTGCCACTAGGCAACATAATGAATGTATTAATTGATGTGAAGCAGTACTTTCATCTTCTTTAGTTTCCCCAAGCCATGAAACAGCGATGGGAATATCCTTGTGATGTCAGATTGAGTACAAACATTGTGGGAGAGAAGAATGATTGTGTATTCTATTTCTATTTGATTTTTTAACAAATTGTACTTGCATCTTGATATGAGAAAAGATTTTGATCCATACACATGAATGGTCCTGCTATGGTGTTTTTATTATTAATCACATTTATTTTTTAGAGGAAGTACAATGTGTTTCACCCTGTGAAGGCATGCAAGCTTGTGGCTTTTTCAAGGCTGTGTATTTCACAAGTGAAAAATTATTAATAGTCATTCCTATTCACAGAATTTTCTTTAGAGTCATATTCCAATAGATTGTTCGGATCTCATGTAATGGTCTCTGCAGTCCCGTGTTTGGCAATGTACAGACGTTGTGACTGAGGGATATCAACCCCATATGAACGGCTGTGGCAAAACTGAGTAAACATGCACTAGACGAGGTTCCTTGTAGAACGTGAATGATGGCTCGTGTTGACATTGTTTTGTGAATGGCCCTTGGCTTTGTAACGGTTTAGAGGCGCCCTTGTATATATTTTTGTGTCGGAATGAATGAGGCGTAGTACAGGTGAGAGGCTGTTGAACATATCCACTGGTATGGTATTAATTGATGCCCCACTGTCAATGATTAACATTATGGGGTGACCATTTACCTTCAGCGTAATTCTGCGATAGTGTCCGAGTGAGGTTTTGCATCTCATTTTGTGAGCTTTTTCTAGGTCTTCCTCACTGGCAGCTAACCCCACATGTGCATATTGTCTTTTGGTTGACTTCATCAGCAAGCACCCATCCTCTTCACTGGTTCTTGATAGTGGCGTTAAAGAACTGTTACATGACAAACTTGACAATGATTGACTTTTCTTGATCTCTGCCTGGAGTAGTTGATGTTGCTTTTTGATTCGTGCGTGACAAGATTGCTTTCGGCAAACTCTAGCATCCATCTTTTCTTTTCGTTCTGATGCACTTGACTTCTCTCTGGCTCGACACACAGTTATAAAGTGACTCTCTTTCCTTCAACCTTTACAGATTTGTCCCAGGGCTAGACGATTGCCCTCTTGGGGAAAAAATCCACATTGGAATCATAATTTTGTCTTTTACGAGGATGTCGACTAACGTGCTCCTGCTCTGTGCTTATGCCTACATCTCACAGCCAATGTTGACTCACTGTGTGCTGTCCCTGCTTCCATGTCATCAGCTGGTCGTTCTGCTCATCACTCGGCCCTAGCAGCCATCAGCATTTTCTCTAGACTGAGTGTCTCTGTCTCAATTCTGCTTTCTGTCTCTGAGTCTTGTACCATATTAACGTTATTGTTACTTTCCTTATGTTGTCTGAATAGTTGCTCCCTTAGTCGGTGTTGATGTTTCAGCAAAGTAACTCGTGCTTTGCACACTCTTCGATTAATTCCATCTCTCAGGATACTCACACACGTGCCACCATGCAGAGTTCAGGCCGCTTCTATGATTTTGGCATGCTCAAATCAATGTGCTGCTTCAGGTAGCTCCCTTGTCGCTGTATATTTAGGACACAGCACTGCGTCTTTGCCGACAACCTCACCGGCGGTGTTGGTGGCTGTTTTTTTGGCGAGCATTTTGAACATGCTCCTCTGCAGGGCCTCTTACTGCTTCCATGGCTGTGTATGGACTGGAGTGGGGCTGTCACTCCACGTGTGCCGGTCACAGACTGCTTTGCATCAGTTCTGGCACACACAACATGCACTATAGATTACCCACACACAGGAGCTGCAATTGAGCATCTCTTTATTCTCCGACATTCATTCACGTCATATTCCCAGACCACACCCTAACACCGCCCCCACATCTTACGTATTTCCTGTCTCAGAGCCCTCCTAGAACCACCAGTGTCCTAGTGCGCGGCGCATTAATATGCGATAATGAGAAGATGAAACCGGAAAAAAAGTGCAAAGTAAGAAAGAAAACGAGGATCGAGGACAAAAGGAAACAATGGTTGGGCAGGGAAAGTAATGAACAGAGCTAAAAGGCGAGACAAGAAGAAATTAAGAGCCATGGAACTTATGGGGCTCAAGCAAGGGGTGACAGAGGAAGGAAGAAATCAGTGTTTAGCCGGGGAAAACAATGAACAGGCCAAACACTGAAAGGGTGGGTGCACAAGGGGGGGCAGAGACCAAGGCGAGAGAAATAATACATTTGAACAAGACCAGCTGAGTGGGGAGAGATGGTAGAAGGCCATGCTCTGGTGTTGAGACCTCACATAAAATGCTACTGAAACATGGAAAATAAAATATCGTTTCCTGACATCAGCAGTTAAAGGAAACCACTCATCCAATCAAAACCAGGGTTAAAGAGCTATGGTCCAGGGATGGAAAAAAACAGAATAGGTAGGAAAACAACAAACCCAAAGCAAAACATTAAAACAGACAAGAAAGTCATTCAATGAAAAACCCCGAAGAAGATGCAATAGTATGCCATATGATGCTGTCTGCAATGAACAGCCGTAGCAAGACTGCAAAGAGCTTGCTGCTGTAATGTAGAAGTGAATGGACTGGAGCAAAAATCAGCAGAATACATTGTGGAGCCGCAGCATGCAGCAGACTACACTGCACACGCGCAGCTTGACTGAGTGAAAAATTGGCACAATTATTTTCAGAAATCCTGGCAAAATTGCATTTTACATGCAGGAATGCTGCCCATGCACAGATAAATAAGGATATTTTGGGGCCTTTTGCTGTATTTTTAACCATGGCACTTAAGGTGTCAGTCCTATCTCACCTTATAGAAGAGCCAGAACTGGATGCCAGCAAAATCAAGGACCCCCTTCGAATAGAGACTGCTTTAATGTTTCTGGTGGAGATGTGGTGCTCCCTGCTGACAACGCACAGAACTGCTGCCTATTATTGCCTTAATGTCACCTTGGCCCTGCAAAGTCAATTTCCTTGGTTTGCTTCTAAATGTATTTGTTCCATTGCGTGATTTTGAAAAAAGGAGGCTCCAAAAACTCATTGTGCATGGATGACTCCTATTTGGTTGTGCTAGAGTGAATCTAGGTTCATATTTACTTATAAATTATTTTTTATGACGCAGCAGTGGTGCTTTCTTTGCTCCATATTTACAAGGTAATGCATCTAGGCAGATGTGTCACTTTTCAGCAGCCTGTGTCGGTTTTTATCTTCATCGGAATCGGCTGTGTCACGTCAGTTTTAATGCAAGGTAGGCATTCCCATCTAATATCCCCTGTAAAACTGACGCAGTGGAATTTAAGACATTTTGTAAACGTGTCACATCTTCGGGAAGGGAGCCGCTGAGATGCGTAAAAATTCCAACGCCTCTAAAACCCAGGCATAGGAATGATGCATTGATTTTTGCATAGGTATCTGACCTGCTGAAGTGACTTGAAACAGTGTAATCTGCAATCAAGTCACATTCCCTCAACAGATAAGTGCACACATAAGGTAGGTAACACAGTAAATATCACACACCATCACAGACTTGATTGCACTCGCATTGTACTTTCAGATAATATGTCACACATACGTAGGAATAGTGGTACACATAAATACCCTATGCACACTTGGATGCGTGACATCCAGGACCAATGTAATAGAGTGCAAGGTGAGATTTTCACCTTTTCGCACTCTATTACATTGGTCCACACACATGAGGCTACTTGCGTCAGTCAAAAATGATGCATCGGCTCTGATTTCTGATGCATTTGCTTTAGTTGCATCAGTCTTATGACCAACTAAAGCAATGTGCCACTTTGGGGCCCAATGCCTTGCAGCATCTTACCCATGGATGAGTCAGAATTGTAAAAATGGAGCATCCATGGCGTCATAAGTTTTTTTGATGCTGGCACAAGAAAGTGTGACACATCGCTGCCATGGTGCAACAATGCGTCATTTCTTGTAAATAAGGCCCGTAGTGTTTATCAATCAAGGACACTAACGTGCACATAATGTTGTTTTCTGTATCTTAGCTCCAGAAAATACTACATGTGGGAGATGTTCTAGCATGTGGTTCTGTGGAACAAGCAGCAGACACTTTCAATGAGACGCTAGACCTGAACTGGGACAATAAGAGAGTCTTTCAGACCCTGCTATACAAGGTACGAGAAATATTTGAATATATACTTTTGTTTTCAAACAGTATTATGTCACCTCTACTTTGGCTGTGTATTGCTCATTTTCAATTTCGCATCCACCATTTTCTGGATTAGGATATTATGATGCACTTTCTTTAATATGTCTTACATGTCATAAACTGTTTATGTGGACCATGTATATTTGAAAGAAACTTTGTGGGTCGAAATGTATTGAGTCAAGCCAATGTGGGGGGCAAGGGGGAGTGAACCAGGTGTACAAAGTGTTTATTTGGTACTGTGCAAATGCCTTACAGAGACATATGGCAAATTTAAAAACTACATGAAATCATGGCAATGATAACTAGTGCCGAACTTTTTTCACTTCCTATTTGTCAATGTCACTTTTCCAGTTTATTCTGATGTGACACAGTTCATACTAGACACCAGATGTAGCAAGTTTTTCAGTCACCCGGTAAAACTAGAACACTGCACATGCTTTCACTCCATGACCTCCTTACCAACTCGCCTTGGTGTTGCATTTCTCATGCATCATGTGATTTTTCCAGAGTTTGGGTGGCCTTTTAGATTCAGTTCTAGTCACGTTTAATGGTTTCTAGAAGCTCTGAGAAGATAGTCTTGGGCCACGCTGGAATCTTGGCTATATAGTGTATACTAATCCCTATGCAAATCATCTACCTTAGAAGTACAGGGATAATACACAAAGCTGTGCTTACTCTGCAAAGGGAAAGTGGTCTTGCTGCCTATCTTCTCATTGCTTCAGTTCCAGAAAGATGGAATAACTCTTACTTTTAGACCAGGAGAGAGCTATAAAATTGGCCCCTGAATGGCTAAGATTTGTTGGACCTGATGTCCCTGATGAGGGCTTGAAATCAAAGTCAACACAAAAAAGAGTACACAGCACTCTTTAAATTCTGTAAATGACATCTCAATCCACTCATTGCTTCATTGTTTGAATTATTAGACTTTTCTACGAGATTGGTCAGGAGGGTTAACAAGCATCCAGTTAGTTGTTGTCATTTTCAATTTTTATTAGCAAAATTTGGATGATCTTTCACTTTGTGAGGTATATAATGTTTTGACGTGGTGTATGAACAGTCACTCACTCCTCCACCTTTTACAGTAATGTTCATTTTCTGTATACACCACCAAAATCTGTCACTCTCACCCAGCAGCACTGAGCTGTGCATAGACTAAATAGTAGAGATGGTGTACAGCGGCTGGATAAATACTCTTCTATCAACCCCAAGCAAAGTGTTCAATAGGGTCATCCTGAACAGAATGAAGGAACAAGTCGAGACTCAGTTCTAAAAACAGCAAGCTGGCTTTCACAAAGATAGATCCTTTACAGACCAGATTGCAACACTGCGCATTATCATTGAACAGTCGATGGAATGGAACTCCTTCCTATATGTCTGATTCATCGACTATGAGAAACTATTCAACAGCGTGGACAGAGAGACCCTTTGGAAACTCCTCCATAACTACGGTGTGCCAGATAAACTCGTAAGACCTGCAAGATAGTCCATGGGTGACAACTCGTAGAAATCTTCCTAGTGAAGACTGGAGTCCACCAGGGTTGTTTGCTCTTGCCTTTTCTCTTCCTGCTGGCCGTAGACTGGATCATGAAAACATCCATAACAAAGAGAAGAAATAGAATCAAGTGGACACCTTGGATGCAGCTCAACGACCTGGCCCTACTCTCCCATACCCTCTGCAGATGCAAGAGAAGACCAACATTAGCATAACTTGGCTCCAACCTTCACAGGGGAAAAACTAAGAACCTGAAGGCTTATACGGCCAATAGAACTTCAGTCACTCCTGTAGGCAATGGACTGGAAGAGATTGAGTCCTTCACCTACCTGGGCAGTTTCTTAGACCTGTAGGGCGGCACAGACGCCAACATCAAGAAAAGAATCGGCAAAACAAAGGCTGCCTTCATTTAGCTAAAGAAGATCTAAGGTTCCAAGGACCTAACGCTGTAAAACGAGATTAGGCTTTTTCAACACCAATGTAACATCATTCCTTCTGTATTGAGCAGAAACCTGGAGGACAACAGTGTCAGGAGAGATACGTACAGTAGATAATTGGTGTTTGGGGACACAGTGCTTTAGGGGACTTGTAGGAGGTAAAATTTGTGAGACACTGTAATGCTGCTTCTCTGGAGGGGGGAAGTGAAAGCAGAGGACAGGTAAGTAATGCATCTGGGTAATTCATAGGAGGAGTGCACTCTCCTGGCATTTGTGTCAAAGCCCTAGAATGGATCCGCTCCTTCCTCACTGTCCGAACGCAGAGCCATACTTCCACTGTTCAAATCAGAACCCACAGAGATCAGCTGCGGAGTGCATCAGGGATTAATCCTGATCCCCACCATCTTCAACATCTACATGGCCCTGCTTGCAGCCATTGTCAGAAGCCATGCACTCAACATCGTCTTCTACGCTGACGATGCCCAGCTGATTCTCCCCCTCACAGACGAACCCACAGCTGCCAAGATCAACTTTCATACCGGGATGAAGGCAGTCGCCACCTTGATTAAGGACGCCTCAAGTTTAACTCAGACAAGACTGAAACCTCAGCCTCATCCTGGACTCCTCTCTCTCAGTGAACTGCCAAATCAACACAATTCAATTCTCCTGCTTCTACACGCTCTGCCTATTTTGTAAGATCTTCAAGTAGATTCTCACTTGTAGATCAGGAGAAGCTGGACCCACTGGACAAGGGTCAGAAGGACCAGAGTTAGAAGGAACAGAAGACCATGGACCATAATGACAAGGAGGGATGAGGACAACCAGGGTCAGGAGTAGCAGAATCAAGTAGAGAGACCAAAGAGGGCCAGTACCAAGAGACCAATGGAGAGGAAGAACAAAGACAGGATGGATAGGACCGCAGATATCAGATCAAGAAGTACAAGAGGCCAGAAGCAAAAGGTCCAGGACTAGGAACACCCCAACCAGAAAGAACTATGGCTAGCAGGACCTGGAGACCCCAGGTTAGAATGACTAGGGGGTTATAAAGTGCGAGAAAGTCTAGGTCCAAGACTGTAAGACTCAGGGGGATCCTTATCCAGGGTGTAATGAATTACATGAACCAGGGTGAACCACAGCATGGGAACTAGGAGCACCAGTGCCAGATGAATTAGGAAGATCAGACCCAATAAGACCATTACTAAGAGGACCATGATAGAAGGGCCCATGGTCAGATGGACATGAACAAGGTAGAATAGGCAAACCAGGAGACCAGGATAGCTAGTAGGAGTAGGATGGGGCAGGAGGACCGGGGGCTAGAAGGGCAGAGACACCAAGGCCAGTATAACCCAATACACGAGGGCCAGACAAAGGAGTACCAGAATGAAGACTAGGACTACGTGGACGAAGGTGACCTAGGACCAGAAATTAGGAACAGGCAAACAAGGGGACTAGATAAATCAGGGGAGCTAGACCAGGTTGACTGATGGAGAAGAATTAGTGTGAGAAGGATGAAACGGTGCATGATTGGAAGCCTGTGAAATGGGGGACCCAGGTTCCGAACGATTAGGGGTTGGAGTAAATGAGAATGATGACCAGTCGACCCAGGACCAGAAATAAAAGGGCCAGGAAGACTTGCATAAACTGAAGGTCAAGGAACATAAGAACTAAGAAAGGCTAGGTTGATCTGTGACAAGACGAGTTATCACAGAGCCGTGTTGGCAGGAAGCAGGAGGACAAAAGCCAGGAGGATCAGAACCAGATTGGAGAGCAATAGGATCAGGAACTGAAGGGCAGTAGTCAGTATTTCCAGGACACTAGTATAAGCAGAATAGAGATTAGGATGACCGAGGAGAACAGTACCAAGGGCAGCCAAAAGACCAGAGCAAGAGAACTAGGTAAACTAAAAGCATCTTTACCCCAAGGAGCGGAAACAGGGCTGAGGGGTTAATGATGATGAGGAACCAGGAAACAAGGATTCGGATTACAGAGTGGGGTAGAGCAGTGATTACAACTCTCAGGACCAGGGTGAGAACAATCTGAGGTAAGAGGGCCAACCAGCATATGGAAGACCAAGTGTAATGGAGAGTGGTGGAAAGGAGGACCAGGACCAAAATGACCAGGCTCATGAGAACCCGATCTAGGAGACTAAGGATCAAGAAGACCTGAATGAATGGCTGCAGTACCAGTAGGACTAAATGGACAAGGAACAGATCCAGGAGAACAAGGACATCCCAAACCAGGAGGACAAAGACTTTGAATGCCAGGACACAAGATGTAAGATGCTCAGAACCTATGGTACAGGGCTAGGAGGTTGACGGTGAATAGTACCAAAACAAGGTGAGTAGGACAAAGAGAACCACAAAGAAACAGGGTCAGAAGGTCAAAGATTGGGCAATAAAGGGGGAGCATAATGACCAGAAGTCAAAGTTTATGAAAATAAGCACAATAGGACAAGAAGGACCAGGACTAAGGAGACAAAGACTAAGATAGCAGGTGGGTCAGGTCCAAGACACTAGGTCCAGGTGAACCCACACTATAAGGAACAGGATCAAGAGGATCAGGGACAATCAGTGCAGAATCTCGAGAAGGACAAGGGCTATGAAAAAAAAGTCTAGCCTGCCGGCCTGGGTGACTTGACCAATGTGGTCTCGAGGTTGAAGCCTGTTATTGTTTTTATTGATTACCTCAGGGTGTGTCGTAGGCCTTAGAGTTCAGAGGTCAAGCTCATCTTGTTGCTGGTGAGCCTGTCCACCAGCCTGCTTCTGTGCTGAGTGTTCAGTAATTGTCAAGGGATATCAACAGCGGTAAGATAACTGGTGATTAGTATACTTGCCGGAGAGTTGTATGTTTGTCTAGTCATGCTTTTGCCTCATTATAAAGTAGTGCAACGGTTTAACGTGGTTGTTGCAAAACACCACTTGTAGGGTTTAGCACCTTTCCTAGGGGGGAAATACCAGCCCTATTTTCAAGTTTCAACATTCTGTAAAGGCCTGGCCCTGATATTTATAACTTTACATAAAACGCCCTGCAAAAGCAAGGTTCATTTTCAACATTGCTTTTCTCTCTTTGTTCCATCAAATTATCCATTAGGCATCATTAACCCCTTGTGTGCCCCGCCCTGTCCACGCCCTGTGCCGGGCGTTTCATTAGCGGGCGGGGCTCATGACGAGATAGTCTCGTCATGGGCACAGCGCAACCGCGGCCCATGACAAGACCATCTCGTCATGGGCACTCAAGGGGTTAAGGCAGCTCTGGAACACATTTTAAAGTGCCTTCTTGTTACATTTACTGTTAAATGTATATGCTGTTGAGAGAAAAAATATTGTCTTTTCATGATTTTGCAAATTATTCTAATGACTGGGATCTTAAACTACTGCTCATACTATTAAAAATCCAACCAGGTGGCAACCCTACTTGTAACAAGCATAGCCCAGATTTGTAAAGTGTGCAGATCGCTTAGGGAGTAACTAAATTTATCATATAGATCCCTCAGTTACTTACAGTTGATATGTTAAAATCCTTCTTATGTAGCACAGCGAGCTATGAACTGGCATCAAAGTTTTGCATGCAAACAGAAAGGCATAGTGTTAGACCTTTTATTTTTAACCTCACATTTTCGTTACTCCAAGGTTGCAAAAAAGGATTCCTTTGGGTAGCAATAAAGTCTAATTAGCACAGGCATCTACTGCATTATGTTTTAAATCCCCACTTTGCTTTGTGTTTCTCCATACCAAGTTCGTCCTAACCAGTGCTTAATTTGAGCCTGTATTTGCTGGTGGAATCTGGGAACCATCACTTATTTTATCAGATATTGACTGCGAGTAAAAGAGATAAAAACCCACAAACAGGAAAGAAGAAGGAGAAAGATGGAAGCACTGTCACAACAGTAGAAAGCAGTGAAATAAAAGGACAGCAGTGTCTGGTAGTGGATTATAGAGGCCTGAGGTGAATTACAGAGAACGCAGCTTCAGATTGGGGGTGTGGGGTGCTGAATGTTAACAGCACCTCTGGAGCAGAGGTTTGAGCACCGGCACTCATTCTATTACAAATTAAGTACTGTGCTTAACGTATAACGTTACTCACTGCATTATGTTAAAAAAAAACTGGTACATTGATTTATTCCCTTGTATGCTTTATTGTCTCTGTATAATATTTGTGTGATGTAAAGCGCCCTGATGATCCATATTAGGATAAATAGCGCTATAACATAAATTGAACAAAAAATAAATTAGTAAGTGGTATTTAAATCATTACTCATTCTCACATGCATTTGACATTCTTACAGCACATGCATACCTCTTACATACAGGAGATGAACAAGGTCAAATACTCCCTCCACATCATAGTGTGGCTTAAGCACATATTATGAAGTGATAACAAACTGAGTGTCTATTTCCCCCCATTGCTTACATTTTTAGCTGTTAGGCTCCTGATAGCACTGTGTCAGGACAGGACTACAACAAAAGGAGGGCTGATGGCCCATTAGGTGAGGCTATTGTTATGGACCTAGATGGATGTGAGAATAAGAAACCCCCCTACAGATTGTTTGTCTCAAAGCAAAGCAGACAATGCGAGGCTGCTGCTGAATGTGCTCTGTATCTGCAAATTACACCAGTACTGATTCAGTGTATTTCACTGATGCTGTCCCTAATCTCAGAGCCAGCTCAATAATGGCTTCCAGATCCCCTTCATTTCCTGCACCGATTAAAAGACACATGTACATAAGGAGAGAGTGGAAACTGGTGCTGATGAGATAAGAGGTGATGTGAGCTATGCAAATAGAGGATTTCAGAATGATGTGGGGATAAAAGGGACCCTGTAGACCTACCCACACTTCACCCAGATGGGCATGCAAAACTGGTCTTGACCCAGCATCCTGCTACACACGTGTTGTGCTGCTTTCATTTGCAGTTAGAATATATGTGACCATCGATCTATGCACTATGCAGAGAGGTAAAGTATTGCAAGTGCATTTAGTCTAAACTCTTTAATGACCCATTGGTAGGCACTGTGAGAAACTTGTACTGCCTTCAGCATCAGGACTCTCAATTGTGCCCATCATGAACACCAACCCAAAAACAGAACTTACCAGACACTGACTCATGGGACTCACTTTTAAAGACAAGCATTTGCAATGCAATAGGTCTCGCAGTTGTGAGAGTTTGAGATATTGGCATTGTAAATGGCAAGGCCTTTTATTTACGTGTTGGTTTTAAAAACAAAAATAAAAGGTATTGTCATTTACAATGCCAATAGCTTAAACTCTCGCAAATGCGAGACCTATTGCATTGCAAATGTTTGTTTTTCCTTACAGCTTCAGAAGGCTGAACATAAGAAAAGCGCCGAACCCAGGCGCACATGCATGAAATGTCTGACAATGTAAAGGCAAACCACCGTGCACCTCCCCTCAAAAAACGATATATTTACTCTTTTAGAACAGTGGCATTCCAATTCAATGCATGTTACAGATGCACTTTTGTATATGTTAAAAACACAATAGCTCCAAGAGTGTCAAGCAAGTGCAGACAAACACCTCATACCAGTTTACGCGGATGAACCGCAGGAGTATCGGTGAGATAAAAAAATACCAATTATGGAAAACCCCGATTTGCAGTAACAAACTGCTGTTGTTCGTGCGTGTTTTGTACTAAGCTTAGCAACATACAGAAAATGCCCAGAATACTGCTAAAGTGTTCATGTAAACTGTGAGCCAGGGTAAAGTTTAGCAACCCTGGTGCTACCAGCACGGCCTGCCGGGGGGACAGGGAGATCAGCGCACCCGGCGTCATTGGCTTTTAAGCCCCCATCTCCTGGAACATGCAGGACCCCCCTTCCGGCGCCCAAGTTCCCACGCCAGACAAGTGCACTGCTCTTCAGGCCACCAGCACCGTAGAGTGAAATGCATGCCATCTTTCTAAACTGTGGGGTGCCTGTGGGGTGCCACATTAGCCCAAGGTGGAGGGTGGAAGGAGGGACCGAGGGAGGCATGCAAGGAGGGGTGGTGGTTGGATGCACACAGGGCACAAGTCCTAAACAAGCAGCATGTGCTACCCGCCCCTCGCACACACCGGCTCCTGCTGCAGCCTTGCGCATGCGCTGCTGCCATGTTTACGTCAGGCAGAGATGCGTGACCAAAAAAAAGTGCGATCTGGCAGAAGAGAACTGTAAAAAGTGACTGCTGCTTCCGGACTACACAGAAGTCAGTTTGACATCAACAGCCAGTAAAAAGCCAGCTAACAGGAGCTTTGCCAACATTCACCACATGGCAAGCGGCAAGATAAACTACCGGCCGCTTGCCAACACATACAGATTGCTGGATGCCTCATAGAGGCAGCGCATGCGCTGCCTATGAGAGACCTAAAAACTAGTTTAAGATTCCAATAATGTATGTGAATGCTTATAATGAAGCAGCAGTGACCAAGGCCGGGCCCGGACAGAAAATTGGCCGTAACAGTACAATAAAAGTGGCCCTCATTAGTGAATCAGATAGCTAAAAAAGGGGTCCGCATTTGCAAATCAGGGCAGTTTTGAACTTGTAGAGTCACGGGTATTTGTCAAGGTATGGGAGAATGCATGCATCTGTGTTTGCTGTAGGCGATGCTTGTAAAATAGCAGGGAAATTAACAGTAGAAACAGGCCCTCCAAGACATAAAACAGGCCCCCAAACTACTAAAAAAAAACGACCCACAGGCTGATCTGTCAGACCACCCCACCGGGCATTACCTGAGTGTCCTATACCCCAGTCGGACCCTGGCATTGATCCGGGGTCGAACAACCCTAAAATCGGCAGGCATCTGCCTAAAACCTTTAATGCAGCAATGCCATAAAATCACTTTTAGTGTCCTTCGCATTAATTAACTAAGGGAAAAAGAGTGAGAAACTGGAGTGGAAGGTATAAATAAGGCAAAAGACAGTTCGGGCTGTGGAGGGAAGAAAAAGAAACCAACATTGGCAAATCCAATAAATCTTGCCTATGCGAGATCTATTGGCTTTGTTATCATGTTTTTTAGCCATGTTGTACAACATGGCGGCTTAAACATTGACAAAGCCTAATAGTGAAGCACAGCTGACTTGTTTGCTAAATACATTTTTGGGACATTCAGAAAGCTGACCTAGGAATGCATTCCACCAATTACTTACCATTGGCTTTGTGGTTTGTAACTCACATTTTCTGCCTTAGTATTTGCTGGCTTTATTTGCTTTAGGCTGTCCAGCTTGAGTCTGTCCCTCCCGTTGCCCAAACCTTGTTTACTGTATTCTTCAACAAACTTGCTTTCTGTAAACAGGCCTTTAAATGTTGGTCTCATGTTGTCACATTTGCTATGCATTCAGAGGTTTGTGTACGTATGTTTCGAACCTCCTAGTAGGAGTTAAAACTGAGTTAGTTTTTAATAATGTATATTATCATATTATAAGGATCACAGTTAACAAGGGGTTTTCCATAATTTTGATTAATTTTTATGATAACATCCAAGGTGAAGACCCAAGGGATGTTTTTAGACTATTAGGTAGTAACATTACTTTGGCAACTAGGGGGAGGTCAGAGGATTTCTGTATTATTTGGGCAGGAGACTTTAACTGCCAAATATGCAGGAGTGGTGAGAACGGGTTGTGTGGGATACAACTGGATAGAGACAAAGGCTCTAGTCATTTTGAGCATTCTGTACGAGGGGATTGTCTAAATGAGATAATATTTGAAAATGATCTGGACTTTGTAAATAAGTTGATCAGTCCGGAAATCCCCTTTTTACCAACGTTCAATGGCAGAGGGGCAAACACAACTATTGATTATGCCCTAATGACCACTAGACATAGGGACATGATCTGGAAATACGGAATTTTGAATTGCCCACTTAGTGATCATTTTCCATTAAGCTTTAAAATAACCATGGGATGTAAGAACTATCGTGGTAGGACCAAAACTAAAGTGATAATAGACGATATTGCTATGGTCCGGAAAAATGGTTATGCTCTGAAGTGGACAAAAGTTTGCCCCGTAGAATTTCAGGAGAAATTAATTATAAGTATGTTGCCAGAATTTTATGCATGTACAGATGTAAATGCCAAAGATATAGATTTTATTAGTAATTTTACATCAATCACTGCTCAAATAAGAAAGATATTGTGGGTTGATTCTAAAGGAACGAACACAAGGAAGAAGAGATGGTTTGATACTGAATGTACGAAGGCGTATAAAAGTTTAAAATATGCTATACATGCTACTGAGAAGGATGTTGACCTAATCAGGAAGTGTAGGAGTGTCTATAAGCAGACCCTTAAAAACAGGAAAAATGCACTAAAAGTAGAAGCATGGGATGCTTTATGTGACGCCTCGTTAAGTAAAGATTCCGCCTCATTCTGGCGAGTTGTCAATGCCCCCTTTTTAAATTTCAGTGACACGGACCCACTAGATGTAGCAATTACTGAGAATGAGTGGGCCAAGCATTTTACTAATTTGTACTCCATTGTACAGGATCATATTGTTAGTACCCATGATGATAGTCACCTGAGAGATCATGTACAGAGGAGTATTCAACTCGAACCTAAAATAACAATAACAGAGGTGCAGAAATGTATTGATGCAAGTTTGGCAGGGAAAGCACCAGGCCCTGATGGAGTCCCTGTTGATTTATTCAAAAACAACAAGGAACTCTGGGCACCAATCCTCACACGTATGTTTAATGCCGCTCTGAAAGAAGGCCTCCTGCCATCGTGGTGTGAATCCCTGATAGTCCCAATTTTTAAAAAGGGCGATCGTGAAAACTGCAAGTGTTACCGCCCAATATCACTCCTGGATTCTACTATTAAAATTCTAGGAAGGGTAATCTTAGATAGGCTACATATATGGGCTAATGAAGCAAATATTTTAAGTGACTTGCAGTACGGTTTTAGGAAAGGTCTTGGTACAATTGAACAGTGTTTGAATTTGCATATTTTAATTGAAAAATATACCAAAGTGAAAGAGGGACGAATGTTTTTAACTTTTGTAGATCTTACCTCAGCATTCGACTCAGTAACACATTGTAAACTTTGGTTAGTAATGGATAAACTGGGTGTGGATAAGCAGATCATTGACTTCCTGAGAGACCTTTATGCAGCAGCATCAGCCCGAGTAAGATATGGAAAAAATGGTGAATGTACTAGATCATTTGCAATCAGAAGGGGTGTAAGACAGGGCTGTGTCCTGGCGCCGTTTCTCTTTACACTTTATATTAATAACGTGGAAAAGACTCTGATAACAGAGTGTAGGGATGTACCAATGGTAGAAAATAGATCAATCCCAATTCTGTTATATGCAGATGATGCGGTACTAATGGCTAGAACACCGCAGGCCATGCAAAGAGTAGTCACTTCCTTTTCGGATTTTATGAACCAGCTAGATTTAAGCATAAATTGTTCTAAGACATTCACCATGCACTGCGGGGCGGGTGCACAGAGGAAGAAAAAAGCAATTTATATTGGAACCACCCCAGTTGAGGATACCTTAACATTTCCTTATCTAGGAGTCTTAATCGATAGCTCTGGGCTATGGAACAATACCATTAAGACAAGGAAACTGTTGTACTGTAAATCTATTATGGCTTTAAAAAATTTTAGCCGGAAAATTGGGAAGAAACCAATCAAAGAAATGCTGACTGTTTACAAAGCAACTTGTGTAGCAATTGCCACCTATGGAGCAGGCTTATGGGGATATGCTAACGTCAGCATATTACAAGTTGTCGAAAACAATTTCATGAAATATCTCCTGGCCGTCCCACAGAGTGTGTCAACATACTCTTGCCACAATGAACTAGGGGAAATATACTTAGAAGACACAATAAAAACTGCACCAGTTCTTTTATGGCATAGAATATGGACCGTAGATGAATCTGGCTTAAACAGAATGATCATGAGAAATGCAATGGGTCTAGAGAAGTGTGGGAAAATTAGATGGTTGCACTATATTAATAATTTTCTCACGCTACTAGGACTAGGGGATTACTTTACTGACCCTCTTTCTCTTTGTAATATTTCGAGGAAGTGTTTAAAAGATAAATGTATGACCTATTTGCAAGAGACCAGAGCAAAAACAGAACTTAAGAAAACTACGGTAGTAGCTCACGAGCAAATTATAACCTGCTATAGTTTACAGCCATATTTAAAGCTACAAATGAGTGATTATGAAAGGTTTTTATTGACACGTTTTAGATTTAATCTATTATTTAGAGCACTCAGCTTTCCAAATATGAATAATTGGTCAAAAATCATGAGTAAATGTCCCTGCGATGATTTATCAGTACAATCTGACATGCATATACTTTTCTTTTGTAAATTTTATACTAGACCAAGACAAATGTTTGTTGTACCTTTGCTAAAAATGATGGAAATTAATCGCTGTCGCCCTGCTTTTTTAGCTGTACAGAAATTGGACAATATTTTAACTGTCGTATTTATTTCCTCATTCCTCAAAAATGTTTTTAAATTGCGGAAAACAATTGAGATCTGAACCTACTCAGTTTTTATCATATGTGGCCCTATGTAATTTTATATAAATGTGATTTTGTTTTTGTACTTTTATGGTTATTTTGGTATTAATAACCGAATAAAGAATAACTTGACTTGACTTGCTATGCATTCAAAGAAAGAGGTCAACTGCCATGCTCTGTCTTCCAAGGGATCTTGGTGTTGACTTTTCTTTCTCTGAATTCAAGGATAGAAAATGTATGTGACAGTACTGCTGGGAACCCATGTAAGAGGAGAGGGTGTAGGGTGTTTGTTTTCAAGGTCACAACATAAACAATGAACTGTGCTGATGTTTCAGAATATATCAGAATTAGTACAAATGAAATATGTGTTGTGTGATTCTGAAGTGTGGTGAAAACAAATATTTGAATATGATCAAAACACATCAATACACTAGGAGAGGACATTTGCACACTTCATCATTTGTGTGCAGTAAAACCGTATTTCTGTGCAAATGTAATGGTCATTTCAATTTAGAATGTGTTGTCTGTAATGGCAGTGAGCTACCACACCATGCATACTCCACACTACAACACTCCACTCTATTCCCTTCCCTTCCACTCCAGGCCATGCCACTCTATTGTATGCCACTCCACAACATGCCACTCCACTCTACTTCCATCCACTCTAGGCTCCGCCACTTTAAGACACTCTGCGATGCGCCACTCAACTTCCTGTCACTCCAATCTATGCCACTCACTCCACGACACAACATACCACTCCACTCTACATCCCTCCACTCCACACCACTTACCTCACTCCGCTCTACCCAACTCTAATCTACCCCACTCCACTCCAATCTATCCTACTCCACTCCACTCCAATGTACTCCAATCTACCCTACCCCACCCCATACCACTTCGCTACAATCTACCCCATTCTACTCCACTCCAATCTACCCCACTCCACTCCACCCAATCTACCAATCTACCCCACCCAATTTACTCACCCCACTACACCCACCTCAATTCATCCCACTCCAATCAACCCCACTTCAATTTACTCCACTCTAACCCAATCCACTCAAATCTACCACAATCCACTTCACTTTTATCCAATCTATGCCAATCCACTACAATCTACCCACCCCTCCTAATCTATCCACTCCAATCCACTTTAATCTACCCCTCTCGAAACTACCCTACACTACACCCACTCCATTCCATCCTACCCTACTATAATCCACCCAATTTAACCCTCTCCAATCTACCTCACTCCCCTTCTCTCCAATCTACCCAACTTCACTGTAGTCTACCCCACTCCACCCCACTCTTCCCCAGTCTACCCCACTCCACTCCAATCTAGGCCAATATATCCCACTCCACTCTACCCCAATACATCCCGCTCTACTCTACTCCTATCTATCCCACTCTAATCTAACCCACTCTAATCTACCCCAATTTACTCCACTCCAGTCTACCCCACTCAACCCCAATCTACCCCAATTCAGTCTACCCCACTCCAATCTACCCAAATGCCCCATTCCAATTAACTTCATTCCACCCCACACCAATCTAGCCCAATCTACCCCAATCCACCCCACTCCATTCTACCCCATTCTACCCCACTCTACCCCACTCCACTATACCACAATCTACTTCATTCCACTCTACTTCAATCTACCCCACTCAAAACAACCCCACCCTACTACACTAACTTTTAGACACACTGAACAGCAGCCACACTGGTGTACAACATGGCTAAAGCACATTGTCAAAGCCAATAGCTCTCACATAGGCGTGACCTATTCGCTTTGAAAATGTTTTTCTACATTCAGCCATGCTGCAGAACAAAGTCAAGAGATCTTGCATGGGCAAGACTTATTGATATGGGCAGTGCTTGTTTTGTTAATGAGCAATCCTCAGTCAGGCTGCAGGGCCAAGAATCAGATCCACCTTCTCCCTGAGCATGGAAGCCATAGGTCGCTAATTTCAGTGCAGTGTCAGCCCCATCCCAGGGCAGCACTGGTGAAGTTTGCAGGAAACCTGGTCCAGGCCCTGTTTTGGCACACCCATTGGCATTAGTGGCTCAGAAAGCTAACCAATACTGAGCGTTCCATCTTGACAAAGGATGTCAATGAAGACTCACATTGTTATTATTAATCTATGGCTGGTGACAGGAGAGCTGTTGAAGCCTCCACAAAGAACCTGTAACAAACACTGCTAAAACGTATAGGAATACTAATTGGGCTTATCCAGGACATGTATGCTGTGTGCACAACCACATGTGAGCTGTGAGCACAGCTAAATGCATTTCTTTTGCTGCATAAGACAAAAAAGAAAAACGGCCACAGACATTAGAGGGAGACCAAGATACTAAGCATACACTGCAGAAAGCGTGGCTTACAGTCAATAAGTGACCACTATGACAGCTTAAAAAATAGCCTCAGTCCTCCACAAGAGACATTTCTACAGTAACCCGTACACCCAGCTACCCACTGCAAATGCAGGGCTCATGAAGAAACCTGGAGTGAACGAACACCAGACCAATACTCACCTTTTCTTACACCCACTCACCAACCCGCTTAAACAACTTGTACTTCAGCACAAATGAGTATTGTTTCAGGTGCAAAGAGGCTCAGAGGGAAGAAGTTATTTGCAGAGCCATGCAGTTGAGCTCCCCCATGTTGAGGCAAAGTGAATAAACCAGATCTGGCAAAAAGAGGTGGGTGGTCAAAAGTATGCATTTGGATAAAGGGACCAATTTCTGGAGTTGCAGTGCCGGTGGTCATACAGCGAGACTCAAAGATCAGTTAAAAGGAAAGAGGGTCCATATAGGTTGGAGGGCAAACACAATCCCTCAGGGAGGGTGGGTAGAATGGCACAAGAAGTGGTGGCAAAAAGAACCTACTGGGGTAACAGCGAAAAGAGTCCTTTCAGCTGGGTGTGTAAAGGCTCCTTTGGAGAAGGACTGTAAAATCATTGGGTTGCAGATTGAATCCCTTTGGTTGATGGATCCCATTAGATGATGGGTAGCAGATTCCATTCAAGCAAATGTTTATCCAAAGTGGAGGTAGCAGCTTCTAGAAGGGGAGGGATGTATGGTAGGTTTACTTGGGGAGGGTTTTTTTCAAACTTTGTGGAGATGGCATAGAACATGGGTGAAGTAGGCCCTTGGGTGTAGTGAATGTTGTGTTTTAATTGTAGAGGATCATGTGTCCAGTGTATCCTTTTGTAAATGTTGGTGTGGATCCCTGTCTCACTGGACTGCTAGGATACAGTAGATCTTTGGATGCAGTTGATCCCTGTTGATTCCTAGGTGCAGTGAGTCACTCTCTGTATTGGAAATTGTTGTGTAGCCAGTCCCAGGTGCAATTGATGTCTGGGCATGGTGCTTGCGATTCACCTCAATGGGCTGGCTGATTTCGAACAGGTCCGGCTGGTTGTTATTCCTGTGGTTGATGATCTCAACCAGTTTTCTGCAGGCACTATAGACAAATAGGCAATTTACAAGCACATGTTTCTATGTCAAACAAAATGAATTCATGTAGCCAGCTGAAATCTGTGTTCATATCGTCCCTCTCTAAAAGGTGGTATGCTGAGTTGACCTTTTCAACACTGGAACCCCTAAAATTGCAGAAATATAAAAGGCTGACGCCTAAACATCTGAGCACTCTCGCTGGCATTGTATTATTTGATTAGCATTCAAGTGAAAGGCAACAGCAACTAGGTAACTTTATAGGGTCAAAAAGAGAGTCTTGTTAGGACCTGTGCTACAGAACCTCTATTTTCAACCAGGAGCCCAATTGGGGTGGGGAATGCCTTTGATCCCCATCCCTTGTCTTCCCCACAAGCCAGATCATAAATGTAGTGGAATATTTCATGAGTGCCCTTTCAGAGTGTCCTTGCAGAGCAGACAGCTTTTGAGTCAATCTCTCTGCAAATTGAGTTGTAAAATACACCATTTCCTCAAATTTGGCTTTGGGATAGAACCCACCTCTTCAGACCTTCGTTGAGTAAGGCAAACTAGCTTGCTCACTAGGATCTAGCGTTGGTCATTGTTCATGTATGCAGCGAGCAGTGGTAGTGATGGAAGTGGGCAGTGCATGGGCAGTGGGCGACATGAATGGCATAAGTGGGGAGCAGCCTCCTGAGGAAAAAAATGTAGACACCTGAACTCACCCTTTATTTATATATTTTCATAGCTTTGTGTGCTTCCTGTGACAAATGGAGTCAGCCATAAGAGAACAGATTACATTGATGGTTGTTGTTAGTCTAGAGAAGTTGTGGACAGAGGGCAGAGGTCCAGCGGCAGAGGGAAGAAAGTAGATGTCTGGCAGAGGAGGAGTCAGATCAACTAAAGACTAGTAAAGAAGAATTTTCGTGTGGTATTTTGCAGGGGAGAGCGCAGCGGGGCATTCATAGGGAAAAAGCTGGGATAAGAGCTCCCGTGTATGAATGCTATTAAAAATAACTTTACTTCAATGTCTTTATTTTTAATTTTGAATATTTTACGGAAAAAGATATTGCAATTCATTAGAATTTAATTATATCTGTTTTTTTTCCCTAACTTCGTACCTTAAAGTCATCTTCATTTAAGTGTGAGTACTTTTTATGTAGAAACTGGCCTTTATTTTTCATTTCTGAGTATGGTTTTAACACAGGAAAGGCCTGGGCAGTTGGTATTTGTAGTTCAGCTGAAACAATGTGACATCTTTAAAACATTGTAGACGAACTGTAGAATCAATTTACATCTTATTTTCTTTCTCCAAAATAACATGTTAGTATCGATTTTGAAGAAACTGTTCAGTGTCATGATTGCAATATCAATCATTTGTGTTTTCTTTATCCT
Organism: Triturus cristatus; assembly: GCF_964204655.1. NCBI lineage: Eukaryota > Metazoa > Chordata > Amphibia > Caudata > Salamandridae > Triturus > Triturus cristatus. The sequence goes on along the minus strand of NC_140593.1, from coordinate 609,781,964 downwards.
GTTTTAGAGAAATGGTCCTTTAAAGCCAGATGTAATTCAAGCAGAAGCTACTTTGGAAAATCTTTTCCTAACATCCTGCAGCAAAGAACACATACTGGCAAGGATGGAAACAAACTACTTGGACTCACTAGAACACTACACGAGTCTTGGATTCTGTGATCTTCCAAATGTAAGTCACAATTGACACAAGCGGTCAATTTCAATATGGCTATATCTGAGTCCCACTGCACTTCAATTACACAAAGGTAGCTCTCACCTAAGGGTGCAGACTGACCTTGAGTTTGGAATTAGCACGGGTTTTCATACTATCAATTTATGATGGTGCATGCCTCATCTATGGCTGAAGATGTTTACTACATCTCATATTCGGTAACAAAGGTCAATTTCTGCCCTTCATTTGAGATAATGCGGATGTCAATCCTTTATAAAATATGGTTCGTCATATCAGATACTTCAGTTATTAGACTGGTTCTTGCAATTGTAAGGCATCCATCATTCCCAGTTTGAGAGTTTATGGACTTATATCTGCACAGCAGGTTAAATTTGGGTTAGGGATGGATCAGAGGCGAGGTTAGGGAAAGGGATACTCTTATCACACTAATGAGCAAATGCACGGTAGATGCCACGAATGATCAACAAAAGAAGTAGGCTAGTAAGGACTATCATTCATTCCAGTGATGGAATACCCCTCAAATGTACCAATACTGACATTTTATATGCTTGCAATGTGATATATTGTGATATGCAAAGACATTCATGAATATAACTGAATGGAATGGGTGTAGTTTGACAGTTAGCAAATATTTTTAAAATACCACTATTAGCTCTTAAAAAAACTTTGCACACCCACACTATTGCTCACTCCCTGTGTCTCTTTAAATTCCTGACTACTTTGTCTCAAACTGTGCTCAATGCAAGATTGTTATGTTGGAAGACAAGGTAAACACTTCAAGGGCAAGAATTGTGGACACTTGATTGTGCTCTTCCAACTCCTCTGAAAGCTTGCCGTCTCAGCATATACAGACTCCAGAATCTCTTATTGTAACTAGGAGCATGTGAAATTTAGAAAAAGTATCCACAATTATACATAATCATGCAAAATTGGCATTTGGTGCTATAATTCAGCACAAAATGTGGCACACGTACATTTGGATGCAAGGCACATTTTGTACTAAAATATATTGTAAAAAAACAAGCGCCCTAAACAGCAGCCTCCCCTATTCTGGTTGTTTATTTTGTTTCTCTACGCTTGCGCTAAATTTCTGCTATGAACGGCGTGTAATTACAAGGCGTGGTATAATCGAATAATTTAATGAATTTCCCGTAACAGGCGTAACACAAAATTACGATAATTACTTGACATTACGCTGGCGTAATGGAAATTTTGCCCGGGCCTAACTGCAACATACTGTCACCAAGCTATCAAAAGTTGCAAAAGGGATTTGCCTGCTCACGGTGACCTGCGCTAAAGCCTGTCTGATTAATTTCACTGGTTGCTTCTTGCATTTCCGTGGTTGTGGCCAACTGCAGTGTTGCAATGGTGCATAGCTGAAATGGCGAGGTAAGACTCTTTCTGCCATAAATGTCAGCACATACTTGATATTACCACCCTATATTGGCCACCTTCCACCACAAGACCAACAGAATTGAGCCTACCGGATGTGCCCCCTCTTCTTAACCACAGTTGATCCATTGCCTGAAGTTGCAGATGCCAACATGCAGCAAAGCAGACTGACTAATAGGGAGCCTGGCTGAGGAGGTGTTTGGGTGATAAATTAACATGAATCAAATGTATTGTATGAATATTATTTTTTGTGCTATTTTTAATCATTTAATGACTGAATGCGGTACATTTTCAATCCCAACAAAAAGTGGGTTATTATGTCAGTGCTTTGAGTGCAAAAATTTGAAAAAAAGTGATCTTAATGTTCATGTCTCATTTTCGCACTTTTAATCAGTGCGAATTGACTCACTTAATGTATTCCTATTGCAAATTGTCATGTCTTTGGCATTTACATAGGGCTCTCTTCGGTGACTATTGAACGCAGCTGATACTTTTGATATTTTTATACCTGGAATTGTGTAGAAAGGTCTATTCAATTACAATTTAAAGTTTAACAATATGTAGCTTCAATCATATATAATCGTTAGAGCGTAGTGAAGGTTTAGAATGTTGAGTTTGCGGTTACACGCAGAAGAATAACGATGTGTTATACTAAGCTCTGTGTGTGGCGTAGACGTCAGTGAGTACCCAGGCTGGGGAGGATGCTACATTTTACAATGATCATTTTGACCCAATGGGAAGCAGAATTGAGCATAACTGATCCTGGTCCAAAAGAGAGTAGGGAGTGACCTATTCCAAGACCCAGCCACCTTCAACATATAGGATTCTGTTCCCAGACACGTCTAATATAAGACCTAACAGAGAGTTTAACCATTTCTTTATTTTCCCTTTCTAAATATCTGTTGTTCAGCTACAAAATATTATTTTTTGTCTAGCCTATGAATACTGATAGTAGTCCGTAGACAAATCAGATCTCCCCTGGATCTCTAGAACTTACTACACATATGACAACCAGGTAATTTTAAGAACATCTTTGCAGGAAAGACAATCCATAATAACAGACTGGTTAAATATAGCTAGAGGATTGGACCAATCTGAGAATAAGTAATTATTAACATTTTGAAATGCTCTCCTTGCAACTGTGGACATTTTCACTGCAATGAACATTTAACATTTAAAATACAATGAAGCAGTTTATTGCATGTTGGAGTCTTAATCGATTGGAAGCAGTCTGATCATTTGAAGCAACATTGACAATGACAAGTTGCAAAGCAGGACTCTGGAGTATTTCTTCCATGTCTGTGAAGAAATGTATGCTTATATATAGTGCATTCACAATGGCGACTTTTATGATTGAGAAAGGCAGCAATGTGACAAAACGAGTATCTTTTACCTTTAATGCGGAATGTAATAAAGAATGGAGGGTCTCTCATCCTCAAGTACAGGGTCTATGTTTCATTAAGAGAGTTGTGGTAATACTAAGGCGCTAAGCGGTAGCGCTCACCCGTGCACCACCTGCGATCAGATGCAAGCCGGAAAACCACAAATTTGGAGGAATATATATATATATATATATACGGAGGCACAAGATGGCTGACAAAACTTCCTGGTTTGAAGTGTTGGCAGCCAACCAGATCTCAGGCACGAGATCGGGAGGGTTCGCGGATCCACTGCGGGCACAGTTGTATATCTGAGAAATCTTTAAATTTCTCAAGAGCTACTGAACGGATTTACACCATGTAACAAAAAGAGTGCTTTCTGGACAAAGAGCTATATTTTTGCCAAATTTGGTATAATTCCGTTCAGCAGTTAGGGCTGTAGCCATGTCTAAATTTTCCTACGGGAATTAACATGGAGAAAAAGCGATTTGGGACCCCCTTTTTTTATCACCTCCATTTGACGAATCACCCCGAAATTCCCAAGACAGGAGCTGAAGTGTGCGTCAAATTAGTTTTGAAAATTTTGTGAAGATTTGTCAAACGACGCAAAAGTTATTGGCAAATCAGAAACAACTATTTAATAGAAATCAGGTCCTAACTATAACTATATATTATATATATAAGATACAAACAGAATTAGTGCTAAAAAATAGCCCTGCCCCACGCCACATTCTAATTTGAAAGGGGCAAAAGCACCTCTTGGCCTCCAGGTCAGAGTTTATATCAGTAAGGAAGCACACCATAGACTCCTCGAGACCCTGGCTTAATTATCACAGTCAAATTACAGGATAAATTCATGAAGGCCAAATACACTGGACAGCGCTTAGCAGTAATATATGTAATGCATGTGTGTTTGTGAAAGAGTAATGTCAGAGTTTAAGTTAACTATTATGAGGAAGGCATTATAAAAATGGTAATAGTACAATTTTTGTAATATCTTCATATCTATAACTGTGGGAGAAAATGAGTTTCAGCTATGGAAGTCAGTAGTAGGGTACCTGCAGTGGAAATCTGTAACTTTCTTAAGTGAGGCAAATCTCTATCACCATTGCTTTGAGACAAATGTTTCATGTATTGATGCTGATTTGTAAAGTGCTAAAGTAGTTTTCATCAGATGATCTAGCAACCTTTTGTTTGAAAATGCCTCTGTCTGAAGAAAGTGGGGTACGTTATAGACACAGTAATGAAAATTTGGATTTTTCACACATACTCCAAAAACGTACAGCTCATTGGAGAAACATGTTGGCATACAGTTTTAGATCCAAGAGACCACTAACTCAATGATTTACCTGTTAAACTGTGAAACAAAGTACTTGCCATTTTTCCAGGGTATAACTTTGGCAATGTTTAATTGTAGCAGGTGGTTGTCACTGGAAAGCATCATCTGAACAAAGAAGAACATCTCCTCCAATCACAGACCAGGCTTTATTTTTCAACAAATGAAAAAGATGATTTATCGTTTACAGTAGCATTGCGGAATAATGGAACCACCAAAGCAAAGAACTACACGGCCAACTTAGAGGTAAGAGTCCAAAGGGTCTCTTTAATGGGATAGTGCCTGATTTTGATTGAGGTGGTATGTGATATTGTAGTAAATATTATTTTGTTTAAAAAAATGGATTACTACTCAAACTTTTTATACCAACAAATCTGTTTATGAGATTTGGCCAGAGGTCTTGAGTCTTTTCAAGAGACCAACATAAACATTAAAAGAAGATACATTCCATACATTTTAAAAACTATGTATCCATCCCTAAAACGTCTCTGTGATTTTTAAATTATATCCATTGTACTACAGTGTAGTACTCACCCATGGCAAGCGGCATCCATTTTTGGTTGGAGTAACACATATTAGAAAGTTCCTTCACAAATTACAGGGATTGAAGAGTGTCACACAAATGCATGCTACTTAACAGGGCTCTGAGTAAATATAGCAGACTGTTCTTGTTTGGTAAACAGCCATTACAACAAAGCTGTTACCCCGCAAGTTGATACATCGCATGCGTAATAACACATGCAATGTAACAACGACTACCATTACAACACAAACCATTATATTGCATGCGCTTTTAAAATGCATGCGATGTAATGGTTATCCACATCGTTGTGAGAAAACTGGGCTGTTCCGTTTCCTCACAATGACGTGCACCGCCCCTCTGTCGACGCTGGAACCAGGAGAGAGGAACCACGAGGAGAGAGAGATAAGGGGGATTGTGCTTGGGGTGAGGGTTACTTTTTAAGGGTTTACGGTAGTGTTGAAGTAGTGTAGTAATGTTTGTGTAGTATAGGGTTGTGTGTAGGGGAGGGTCATGCTGGGGGTAGTGTTTTAGGGTTCATGGTAGTGTTGTGGTGTTTGTGTAGTGTAGGGAAGTGTTTTTGGGTTTAGGGTAGTGTCGAGGGGGTCGTGCAGGGTAGCGGTAGAGTGTAGGGGCCAGACTGGGGGTAGTGCTGGGGGTAGTGTTTTAGGGTTTAGGGTAGTGTTGTGGTGTTTGTGTAGTGTAGGGTAGTGTTTTAGGGTTTAGGATAGTGATGTGGTGTTTGCGTAGTGTAGGGTAGTGTTTTAGGGTTTAGGGTAGTGTAGGGGGGTCGTGCAGGGTAGTGTTAGAGTGTAGAGACAGGACTGGGCTGGGGGAAGGGGGAGGGTCGTGCTGGGTGTAGAGTGTTAGGGTTTAGGGTAGTGTTGTGCTGTTTGTGTAGTGTAGGGTAGTGGTTTAGGATTTAGGGTAGTGTCGGGGGTCATGCAGGGTAGTGTTTGAGTGTAGGAACAGACTGAGGGTAGGGGGAGGGTCGTGCGGGGTTAGTATTTTAGGGTTTAGGGTAGTGTTGTGTTTGTGTAGTGTAGGGTAGTGTTTTAGGGTTTAGGGTAGTGTAGGGGCATCGTGCAGGGTAGTTTAGTGTTTTGTAGGGGGAGGACTGGGGGTCGGGGGAGGGTCAGGGAATTATTGTAGTGTCGGGGGGTTGTGCAGGGTAGTGTAGTGTTATTGTTGGAAGAGGACTGGGGGTCGTTGGGAGGCTCTTGCAGTGGAACTACATTAGGGATTAGGGTAGGGTAGGTTGGAGACACTTTCCTTGCAAACGTTTACCATGAATATACCTTTACCACGCATGCCTTGGCGTTGAAATGGCATGCGTTGTAAAGGTATAGTCATGGTAAAATTTTGCGTTGTAATAGTGCTCGTTGTAATTGACATCGCGTAGTAATACCCGTGTTGTAAAGGTATGCGTGGTATTTCTATGCGATGTAACGAGTGCTATTCTTCTTGTTTCTCTGCTCCTAACAGGTGTGGTCAGGATTATAGGACAGGCTCGCTCTACCCTTACTGAGGTGCACTCTTACCCTGGGGACTGCACAGGTGGCTTCCCTTTCAGGGCAGGGTGATTGGTAATACAAACCACAGTAGTAGCACATGTGCACCACACAGCGCACCCCACATACACAGGGGTGTCTTGCAATTGGGAAGTACTAAGCAGATATGAGTGGAGATGCTCGCCTATCTGAACTGCCGACCATGGACTAATGACTGACCATCACCACTTTAGTTAAAGACAACAAAACTCCAGTCATTTTAGTCCTAAAATTTTCTTTTTCTCATCCAATCGGTTGAGCACTTTGTGAACCAGCTGAGAGCCCATCCGAATAAAAGGTGCTGCTAGGAGAGGGTGGTAGCTGGGAGAAAACAATGGGGAAGAAGAGAGGTAGAAAAACGGTTACACACAGGAAACTGGAGATGCGCCTCGGTCCTTCCCAAATGGTGCACCCTGATCACACACAGTGGGCACTGGGTAGTGATGCACAGGGATCAACACACAACATCTGAACAACACAATTCCCCAAGATATCCATATGCATGTGGGCTGCTCTGAGCAAACCAAAATTGACTAGAGCGCATGCGGCCTGTTCTGTGATGTGGCCTGATAAGTGACATTCTGCAGTGCTGCAATACTGCCCTGTGGATTCAGCACTCTATCACCGACGCCCACCAGTCTCAACCCCAGAGGCTACCTTTTGCTTCATGCTCGGGTTCACGCTCTCATCCAGGTACTTGTTTTTTTCCTCCGTATTTTCTCCGTTTCCTGCTGAAGGTCACCTTCAGCGCCCAGATACCCCTAGGAGTGACAGTGTTGCGCTTTACAAATGCCGTTTGATTGATTGATTGATTCATTGATTTAAAAGGGATGAATGCTTCAGCCCAGGCAGCCAAGAGAAAGGCCCCAGAACAGGTCTACCAGCTGCGTACAAATAAAACACTGATTTTCTGAGTATCAGTCATTAAACAGAGTCTTAAGGTGAAGTCTGATTGCTTTGAAGAAACCTTGGAGGCTTGTTGGACTTAAAGCCTGGGGATCATTGTGGCCCACTCTAGGGAGACAGGACGAGTTCACCTGGGCCGGAGATGCTCTTCAAATGTACTGCTCTATTTAACACTGGCGATACTTTGTTTACTAAGGGAAACTGCCACAGTTACGGAATGGACAATCACTGCTTAGAGAAAATAATACACATGTATAATGTATGTATATTTAAATGATTAGCAAAATTGACTGAGTTCCATTGTGAGGCTTTCTATGAAACGCAGAGACATTTTTAATTGCTCATGTAAAAATATTAGAAATTTGTATGGAAAAAAATGTAAAAATTAACCTTTTCTCTGTTTTCAGCTAAATGTTTGCTAAAAAAAAAACGCAATTGACTTTTTGCAGGATTTTCTTTTTCGAATGGCGTGTAGATGTTGTGATAATTATCTCATTTTTTAAAGTCCAGTAGTCTGAGGAATGAAATGCACCTGCTTCATTAGTTAACTCTCGTTACAAGGTGTGTCTTTTCAGATAGGGCATAACATGTTGATTTTGGTTCCTCGATCACCACAATCTGTATGGATCGATATTTACCAGACATTCTCCCTGGTACATTGAGTAGGTTTCTCCTGCCGCAATTTAGCTAAGGAAAGGTGTGGGGGGTGTGGCAATTACCACAAACATGCAATTTTGTTTCCTATGGGATGGGAACTGAACAAGACACTCATAATGAGGCTTCTGCATCACTACAGATGTAACTGAGAAAAAAAAAATTCAAAAAATTTCATGAAATTGAAATTTATCCATTTTCCCCAATTACACTATTAGAATATCACATCACACGAATTCACTTAGACAGTTTAACAAACACTATGTTTTTGTTCTCGCACAACAGCTTAAAGCCTCAGAGAGGGTGCACATGGCGGTGATGGGGAGGTACACCACATCATCCACTCGTGGCCGCATCTTGCTGGAGGGGAATGTCGATGGAAAGGAGAAAGTACGATTTGCCGCCTCCAAAGATAAAGGCTGCCTGCAGTGCTCAGTGGAGCACATAACAGGTAATGCAGCCTGAATGCGTCACCAAACCAAGATGGTGTTAAAAAAGCAACAAACTCTGTTCATCTCTTTTCCATTTGCTTTTTTTTCACTTTGATATTATAACTGTGCTATAAACTTCATAATAGAGTTAATATGTTTTATTTAACACCGCTTAGTATCCGAAAGCAGTTTGCCGCAGGGATTTTATTCATCCTGTTAACTAAGCCAGAAATTGTCAGATTGCACACATCTGATCAACAATGGTCCTAATAAAGGCCTCAAGGCCCTTCTGGTTATATTCAGCGTTCCAAAGTTATGCTCTCTGAAATAATTCAGAGTCCTTGATGTCGAGCCATGTGTTGCTCAGCGTTCTTGAAACAAGAAGTCTAGTATGAGAGAACACTGTTCATCCTGAATAAGGAGTAACCTTTGAAAATGTGTCTGAAAGGTTATTCCTATAACTGCCTCTCCAAGGGCGATTGATCTAAAAGTAATTTATCTAAAAATATAAAACTATACTAACAATGTTGCAGCATTGCACACAATCAAGGGCCAGCTCGGAGATATGACCCGAATGTAATTCATTTTAATAGAATATAAATGAACACATTGCTTTTAGTTAGGATGCCAGAAGACCCCAATAATTGGCAAGTCTTTAATTTAAAGACATATATCAGATTTGACTCTATCCCATAGATACTTCTTGCTATAGATTCACTATATTCTGAAAAGGTTCGGGGCACCATATTGGATTTGGCAAAGTAGCACCCAACAGGGGCATAACACAGGCCCGTGCAACCCCTGTGGAGCAGGCGGGCCCCTAACCCTTTCGTGGGCCCCGGACCCACCAGGGGTCCCCTTTTAGTCAAAGGCCAATGAATATCTGCAAGATATAGGAGGCTCGGGGATTTCTCCTCCATTCTGCAGAGGGTGCCCGTCATTTTGTGTTACGCCATGGCACCTACATCAGTGCCTGAGGGAATAAGGGGATACAGTTGCTTCTTTGATGCCAAAAAAAGGGACTGCATCCACCTTACAAAAAGCGACACACATGCCCTTTGATGTCAATCCCTATTTTAAGGTCAGGTGAGCATCATAACTATACCTCAAGACGGGCTCTAGGTCTCCCCTTCAGCCATTTATTTATTTTGCTCAGCCCCCTTGAACCATCCATGCCTAAAGAGTGTGTCATTTACATTTTTTAAGGCCTGAGGAGTACTACAGTCTCACCATTTATTATTGATTATTAGGTATTTTAGTCTAAATGCATGAGCAGCGCTTCCCATTTAAGTGAATAGAAACAGCCATGATGTGCGAAATCAAAAACACGCCTCGATCAGTATTTCTTTGTAAATGTGATTTGTGCTCCTGAAAGTGTTTCCTACACCTGGTGTTGTACCACGGGTAAATTTGTGCCTTAATCTGATTTTGCACATACTCATGATCTCATGCTCCTACAGATTTTTCATCAGGCGTGACTTGGCACTAAAGTGAATATATGCGCCTAAATTAGTATTGGACCTAATGTCCTTGGTGTGGCTTTCCCCCAAAATCTTTCCTTCTAGCCACCTGTTTTTGCTGACTTTGTTTTTGTTTGCTTTAGGACTCTGCAAGGTCTTGTGTTTTCTCTTTTAAACTTGGTAACATTGGCTTACAAGCAAATTACATATTTAATTTACGTGTAATTCCCTAGTAAAGTGGTACTTCATCTACCCAGGGACTGTAAATTAAATGCTACTAGTGAGTCTGCTGCACTGATTGTGCCACACACTCAGTAGTCCTTTAAACATGGCTCAGGTCTGCCACTGCACAATGGATTAAACCCAGATCTGTGACTTGGGGTGAATGATTGATTTGTTCAGCATTCTGTCCATCATTTGTTCTTTTTGCTTTTATCATCCTCAGTGGGAAGAGTATGCCAATACATGGGTCCCGTGCTCACTGTGCCACTGGATTCAAGCTAACCTGGCTGATGAGGGGTGATACCCTGAAACCCATTCCAGTATGCTTGTTTCAGGTCCAGGGAGGACCTGGCCTGGCAGTTGGGGCTGGACTGTTCTCATGGGGAGCAGGGTCAAGTCTGATTGGCATATAGCTGGATCCAAACTGGGGTGGCGTGGTGAGCAAAATTATGATGGATTAAACCCAGATCTGTGACTGGGGGTGAATGTTTGATTTGTTAAGCATTCCATCCATAATCTGTTCTTTTTTCAGTAGTGGTCCTGCAGCACTCATTGTGCCACCCACTTAAGTTGCCCTTTAAACATGTTGCAGTCCTGCCACTGCAGCCTGTGTTTGCAGTTTTAAACTACAATTTCGACCTGGTAGATAAACCATTTGCCAGGCCCAAACCTCTCTTTTTATTAAATACACTTCACCCTAGGGTAGGCCCTAAACAACCCAGAGGGCAGGGTGCAATGTATTACTTTTAAGTTTCACATGCACTGGTAGTGTAAAACTCCTAAATTCGTTTTTCACTACTGTGAGGCCTACTTCTCCCATAGGATAATATCGGGTTAACTTAGTGCATTAAATAAGTGATAACTTTCAATTGGGAGCAGGCATGAATGTCTAGTTTGGTGTTTTAAGAATTGTAATTTTGGTGTTTGCCTCCTGTATCCTGGGTCACATGACTAGGTATAGTTGGCAGTTGGTCTTTGTGAATTGCTCCCAGGCAGTGAAACAAAGGCCTCAGATGTTGGCAGGAAGGGCCATCTCTGACTTGATGAGGGGAAGGAGCTGTCACCTACCACAATTGTACATCACAAAGGGTTTGATGCTAGTTTATTGTGACCCCAGGCAATCCGGGACCAGGGCAGGCAGGCAGGAAATTCCCAACACCTCTCGGGTGGAAACCTCCAGAACTCACTTCTCTGAAAGCAAAATCAAACTGCATATATGTCAGTATAAATCAAAGTAGACTCAACCATACCTTTGCAAATGATCAGACAAAGACAAACTCCTCTTCATGCCAACACTGGTCTGTCACACCACCAGTGGTTAATGAACATTGCTGTTGGTGCTCCTCTTTCCTAGAATTCTTCAAAGGCTAAGTGACTGCCCCTGAAGACAGAGAGTTTTTTCCCCACCTTACCCCATTAGGCCAGAAGAAAAGTTGTTTTTTAGCTCACTTTTCTTGTGGAATAAATAATTCCAATGTTTTCCAGTCTCTGGTGGGGACAAAAGTTATGAGTTCCATGTATAGATGTCAGTTGATTGGTGTGGTTATTTTAAATTATCAAAAATACGTTCTCCTCCAAACAATAAATTGCAAGTGTATTGATAACCCATTCTGGCATGGCGGTACCAGGCAAAGTTCTACTATGGTTTGTAGGCTAAATTGCAAGACCACAGAATCAACTACCATGGATCATTGATCCATGGGTGAGATAGGAGACGCCCCTGCTTGTGCAGGTTGGAGTCTCTTCTTCTAGCATATTCCATTCCAATGGGCCACACTCATTTTTTCTAGACTGATACCGCTATTTTTTGTTGTTGTTTTTTTTTACTCTGCACACTGAAACACCTCTAACTAGGCCCATGTGCATGCATTCTGACCCTAAAGCATTTCGAAATTGGTGACACTCCTAATTTGCATATTTAACTAACATATAAGTTACTAGAATATGGTACAAATGTGTACCCAGGGCCTGAAAGTTAAATGCCATTAGTGGGCTGCAGCACATATTGGCCACCTCTAAAGTGACAATGCAAGGAATGTTCCAGGCCTGCCCCTGCAGTCTGTGTAAGCAGCTTTAAAACTGCCAATTTGACCAAACAAAATAAGCCTCTTGCCAGGACTAACTCTTCATTTTTAATACTAACAAGTTACCCCTAAGAGAGGCCTTAAATGATTAGGTATGAAGTGTCTCCCACAGCTGAGACAAAAGGAAAGGGGTTGGTCATCTGGGCTGTGGCGAGGAACTTAATTAACTTTATAGGATGCCTAACCTGTCACTGGCAGATGTAGCTCACACCTGGGTCTACCCTCTCTATTATTCAGCAAGCCAACATGCACCACTCTCAGTGGGAGAGGATCTGCCCCCAAAACCAGTTATCATAGCCATACCTGGGTGGGCACAGGGAACCCTACACAGGGGAAGAAAGCTTTTGCCATGTTGGTTTAAGGCATAGAGGGGCACTGTGGGATATCTTACAGTAACACACAGAGGAAGTTCTGCAAAAGAGGGTAAAGTCACCCCCGGGAATGTTTAACACCTTGGTTAGGGGCTGTCCAGGAGTCCCCCAATCCACAGGCTGTCACTGGGGACAAATGTGGCACCCCCAGTACCCTCTGTAGAACACTACTGGACCTGTGGAATACAGAAGAATGACTGCACCTGTGAGGAGAACCCCAAAGGCTGGACATGCTTCTACTTGTACCCCGGACCAAAACATGCACTCCAACAGTAAGTTGGCTGATCTCGTATTAGGATACAGTGACAAAAAAGCTGCAAGAAGCCACTCTCCTGAAAAGCCCTGCTGACCAGTTTCAACTGGACATGCTGGTGGCTTATGTTGGAGTGAGCCCAGACCCCTAATTAGGGTTACTCAGGTCCTGAAAGACTTTGCTCGTGTTGGAGTGTACTTCTCCTGCCCATGCACCAAAGCCTGGGGCCTTAAAGAACAGGCAGAATACCAGGATCACTGTGTCGAGCTGAAGCCATTGAAGGTGAATCGCAGGTCAGATTCAACTTGCTGGACTACCCCACTAAAGGAAATCTGTCTTCCAGAAAGGTGTGTAAGACTGAACATAGAGGGCTTCACCGAGAGCGACATTGAGTCGAAGCTGACCACCATCAAGACCTATCTGGGTACGGATGCCAGACTTTGCCAGAATAGAGCTTTACTGCGTTCATTGAGGACTGCACCAGAACACTGCTCTTCGGCAACCGGCCGTTGTCAAATCCCGACTTAGATCTTGCTTGCCCTGCCGACGACTCATTGACAACTACTTTTCCCCCTAAAAATGTCTTAAGTTTGAAAGCAGCTCTTTGATCAGGACCTACCTGGGCCGCAGATCCAACCTACACTCCATCGTGGTTGGACTCAAACTTTACCCTTATCTTAGTCTAGCACAAACAGTTGCCCATGGTTGGTGCATTTGGTGCTAAAATGTTATTCAAACTCTGAAAATTCATACGCCCCCGTATCTTCTCCCCATTGAATTCATATCTCTCCATACCTTCCCTTCATTGGATTTTTGTTTAGGGGTCATTTTGCTCATTAAAATATTCTCTATATTGATAAATTGGATATGGATTTTTATTGGATTGCGTTTTTGACTTTTTAACTGTTTTGGTACTTCTAAATGCTTTGCACATTTTCTTAAGTTAGACCTGACTGCTCTCTGCCACAGCTAACAGAGGTTCAGCTCAGGTTTAAATTAGTGAAACCATTAATGTAACAAGGATAGTGCCATTATTACTTGTGGTGGACTACTATACTTCCCAACTAATAATCCACTTTCTCACAAGACGCATTAGTCTTTGGAGAATGACAGGAGTTAGGTGGAATGGGTGCTGAGAACAAAGTAGTACCTGATTTCAAAATGGTGCAGAATTTATGAAGTGCATGAATCTACAGATAGGCCGTTACATAGCAATCAATCTGACGCCAGGTGGCCTTCAGTCTGAAATTAGTAGATTCAGAATGTGTTCTGTTTAATATGGGTAATAATGAGGCTTACAGGGAAATGCCCCAGCCAACCAAAGCATCTACTCTGTAGTTTCATCTCAAATTCAGAGGCTGAATATTGTGAAGATATGCAGCAACAGGCAGTGTCCACCACAGTTGCAATAGAACACAACTTGTGACCACTGATTTGTTAGTCCTGGAGAATGCTTATCATGGCAAAAGAGGGACTTATTGCAAAGGAAATGTGTGTATTTTCAAACCCCAAGAACATCTGAGCAGAATAAGAGCTTCAAAGCAAATGCTAGAAAGGTGTGAGGCTGTGCAAGATCCTTGTGCACTTATGAAACAATCTGGTGATGGAGCCGCAACATAAAGATGCACAGCAGCACAATTTCTTTCAACAACAGTAATGCATGTATAAGTAAAGAGAGGAACCCTTGGTAACCCAAAGGACTAGAGTTGAATCACAAACCAAAATCAAAAGATGTCCTCTGGGAGAAAAAAGAAGGGAAAGTCCCGTGCTATTTTAGCTATCACTTAGCATACATTCACCACTCCTATTCAATCACGCATAAAAATACAAATTTTTTTTTACATGTTTTAATTGTAACCAAATGCAGCAACAAAGGCCTTTTGGAGTTTTAACCAATACTGATTGACAAAACACTATGTGTATAGATTTGTACAATAAATTGAAGTGAAAAAAAAGTTTCTTCGTGACGTGAGGAATCTGTGTGCCAATACGGATAGATATATGCGTGATTGAATAGGAGTGGTGAATGTATGCTAAGTGATAGCTAAAATAGCACGGGACTTTCCCTTCTTTTTTCTCCCAGAGGACATCTTTTGATTTTGGTTAACAACAGTAATGCCCCAGGGCCTGATTCCTTACCATTTTATGTATGTTACATCATTTTAAAAGAATGGAGCGATGATGACAAACCAGTGTGCCTAAGGTTTGTGCCTACATGTTGTTTACTTGGAAGTTTTACATTTCTAGCCATGGCCAATAAAAAAATGCTTTTCTAGCTAGATGTTCCTCCCAGGTTGTAATAGCACTGAAAGAAGCTTCCTTGGTTGGTCAATTTGATAAGAAGGTGGAAATGGTATTTGAACAGGTCTTCTCAGTGCCTAACCTTGCTATTCAATCAGAGGCCTGTGCTTCTTATGATAGGTGAAGCTTGCTGAAAGACTGCAAACAAATATTTTACATGATGCCGAAAGATTAAGATTCATTCCAAATATTGGGATGACCTAGTATATTTAGGTTTCAAGCTCTTAAGAACCCAGTTGAAGGAGTTGGTCACAAATTTGTCGGAGGACAAAATGCAGTCTATTTATTTTTGATAAGACACTATGGGAGGGTCATTGACAGGTGTCTTCTCCGAACTACAGATGGCTCTTTCAAGGAATAGACCATGATCTCAGTCCTTATTCATATTCAAAGCCCCATTTCAGACATGCTTCTCTTCCTCTCTTCCTTCCTTGTTCCTTTGCACTGAAGACATTTCAAAGTCTCTGCTCTTCAGGAACATTAACTAGTAGGGATCTGGTACCATCATTGTCTGCATCACAAGAAAACTGCAACCGCCAATCAATGGGTGATGCCAATTACGAGATTCTATAGTTAATCAACTTTCAGCCCATGAGTAGGAAGATCACGTTTTAGCAGACCCCTCAGGTAAAATGTTCAGAAAAGAGTAGAGTCCTAATGGACATGGTTCAGACATTATGGGAAGAGATGCAATCCCAACAAGGAAGACAAATAAATGTCGATCCTTCTTCCTTTGGTTAAAAGGGGCATGAGAGAAGTCAGCACAGACCAGGATTTGAAAGCTGGAAACATACATTCTACAACCTCCATTCAAAATGTTGAACCTACAGTGAATCATACCATTGATCCAACCAGCAGATTTTTGACTCTAGATTTAAAGGGTGACTGCATAATTTTATACAATTTCAGTGGGCTCAGCATTTTAAATGAAAAGTTCAGCTTTTGTTATTGTCAGTTCCAGAACAGAGGGGCAAAAGGGTTTCCTTTTTTAATGAAATTTTGTTTGCTGATTTTTCTTTCTGAAAGGGATAAGAAGGTACTTCTCTGGTGTTCAAAATTATTTGTGTACATCACCTCATCATCATGGAAACACCCACACTGGACCCAGTTTAAGATGTGGACTGGTCTAAATAAGGGTGCATACTTCTGACAGTATGACCTTAGTCGGAACATTTCTTCATGTAAAAACGGTGTCAAGGGTCCATAATCAGTTAACTGCCTTGTTAGGAAATGTACAATACTAGTATGCAGTGGTCTCATCTCCCACCCTCGTTGCTACTGTGCTAAATCTGTCATTGAATAAACCTTTTTTTTTTTAAATAGACAATCCCACAGAAACATCATAGGTTTTCAAGGTTTCTTGTTTCTAACCTCTCTGTAAGTTTATCCTTGCCCTTCAGTAGATGTGCTCCCTCTCATGTCCTGGCACAAATCAGGCAGCCACCACTTTGGGCCTCATTAAAAGGTTAATGAGGTGGTACCCATTCTTGCACTTCTTGTGATAACTTCTCGCTACACTTTTTCCCATGTTGTGTCCCCCAATCACAAGGGAAACATTGAGAGACACAGAAGTGAAGCTATCCCCTAAACCAATGATGGATTGCTTTGACATGAGATTTGATGCAATAATTTAGTGATTGAGAATCCTTGATCTAAAGAAGTGAAGAGAGGCCTCCCTTGTAGTACATCTGGTTCCTGAGCACTTGGTAATGACCAGTCATCAGTGTATCGACAGTCTACGTAAGCAGAGAAACATTTGCAGCACAATGGTGCATCAATGGCTTGTCCCAAAAACACGTGGGGCGGAGCTAGCCACGGAGAGAGATGGCTGCGTTCTGAGCGAGCTCCTCTTGGACGCTGGAAATATCCTTCAATAATCCTACATGCACAGAAAATCGGAGATGAGGAATGGTGGGAGGTGACGTGGGCAGACATCGGGCACCTTCATGAATCACGAACATCGATCCTGAAGCAAATAAAACGTTGCGGAGCGGCTCTCGGTGAACCGGGGCCCTGCCGGAGAAAACGAAACCGAAGCTGCGGGCTTAAGTGGGAGGTCAGTCCGGGACGCACACAGCACGCAACACGGCCGCGCGGCATGGCCTAGACTGCTACGATCGGAACGCTGACTCCAGGGAGGCAGAGCGGTGAGTGACCAGTTGACGATCTGACCAAAAAGCGCTGTTGCGGAGTGTGTGGCAGGAGAGAGGCACACGGCTGAACAGGAGGAACGGGGCACACACAGGAGATATAGGGGGTAAGCAATATCGCGCAGACACACCGACCGCACCTGGACCTGAAGTGGCGATTCTCTGCGGTGCCGCTGCAACGGACGATTTTGCAACACACGGCTGGTAGAACTGCACAGCGGGGAGAGGAAATAGCGCTGCCCGTGTTGGACGCGCCAAGCCGGGGCGGTGCACCTGAAGTGGGCGAGAGGTGTGATGCGGGGCCTCACCACAGACCTACGGACGCAGCACCTCACTGTACACGTAGAGCGGGCCTGGGCGAGGAACACACCCTAAGTACTTGGCCACGTGGAACTCTCTAGTCCACAGGTGGGTGACCTGTGTTAACGACGAGCAGGGGAAGGGTGAGACGGAACCAGTGGCCAATCGATGAGACCTGTGGGGACACTGTAATATCTTCCTTGGACCCTCCGAGACTCAGGGCCTGTTTTTTCCTGCTCCCCCTACGTGCAGACCGGCTCTGCATCTAGGTTACACCTACTATGGTCAACATAAACCTCACTCCAATTGGACAGCACGGAGCAATTATTTGACGGTGAGCTGGGCAAATCTGGGCAGGTGAAGAAGGGCGGCGCAGGCGGACTGCCCTAAAGCACTAGCTTACATGTTCTATCACGGAGAAGGGAGGAAATGTGCAATGTGTCAGTATAACCAAGTGTTCCCCCTACAGTTTTAATTTGCAAGCGCGCCGAGAGCGGTACCGAGGGCCTATACCCAGCAGAAGGCTAAATGCTGAGTTGTGTGTCTACATGCTAGGTATGCAGCACGCACTAAATACGACAAACTTTTCTACTGCAGTGATTTCTGTGTAAGACCACCCCCACTGCTTCCATTTGTATGCAACTATTCCCTATAGAGCCTCCTTTGAAGGTCAGAGATATTTACACCATGGGCAAGACGCACGGAATCAGCCCAAAATAGCCTTTGAACAGGCGCAAAAACAACCTGATCACGGAACAGCCGACCAACCATCGACGCAATCAACAACAGGGGCAATGGGGGGAGTAATAAATGATGACGTACAAGCTATGTTCGCCACGATCCAAGCCACACTGACAAACATTGATGGTAAAATAGACTCACTAACGTACAGAGTTGACAGGATTTCTGAACACATAGACAAACACACGGAAAGAATAGATATGGCAGAGCGCAGAATATCCGAAGCTGAAGACAATCAGGTGCAGATGGACATGAAACAGGTCAGGATGGAGAAACACCTAGTGGCCATAACTGCAAAAGCAGAGGACTTGGAAGCGAGGTCCCGAAGAAACAACATTCGCCTAACGGGAGTGTCGGAAACGACGAACACAGGACCAATGCTCATATCCCTGCTGGGGCGAGAAATGTTCTCCGATATATTCATAGTCGAGAGAGCGCACAGATCATTGGCGCTGAAACCACCAACTGGCTCGAGGCCAAGACCGATCATAGCAAGAATCTTAAATTACAGAGACAGGGATGCGGCGCTTAGGAAGGCCAGAGAGCTGGGCAAATTGAACCACGAAGGAATGGATATATCCCTCTATCCCGACTTCACAGTATCTGTTCAAGAGGCGAGAAAGAAATTCGGCATAGCGAAACAGAAACTGAGAGTCTTAAACATACAATATGCTATGTTGTACCCTGCCAGGCTTAGAGTCACGGATGAAGGGAAATCAAGGATCTACAATGAGCCTCAGGAAATGCTGAAGTTCCTCCAACAGAAAGGTCAGCGGAGTACGCAGAGGAAATCGCCAAGGGGAGATCAGGAAGAACAATCTATTACATCGGACGTTGAATGAGAGGGTATAGTATGTCTTTACCATTGATTGACTGCACACTCGGAATGTAAGGATTGACATAGTATGGACCTAACAATGAGGTAGCAGTTGCTACGTACAGTTGGACTATCAAGACATTGTTTTTTTGGTAAATCTGTGGCGACCACTCTACGCACTGATGCATACCTCTTTCAGATGTGATGAGGGCCTGCCTACCAATAAGATTCGATTGCAGTGACAGGACGATATGTACAACCAGATAGGTCACATGATTAGGCTTGTTTGTACTCTACTTGGAACACTAACGTACAATTTATTGATCTAAACTGGGTCTCTGGTTTGTGTGAATCCTGTTTGCTCTTGCTTACTATCCCACTGGACACTATTCGTAGAAGAGTTACAACATGTTGAGTTTCTGGTATTCTAGTTGACAAGGCGTTTACCCAGGTGAGGTTTCCCCACAAGAAATGGGATGGCAGCTCTTGCCCTTCAGTGTGAACCACACCAATTTATTCATTATGTTTTTCTTTGTATTTGCTGTTAGGGGATGGGGGGACGATGGGGAAAATGTTGAATTGTTCGAGGGTTGACTCCGCTACATGGGACAGGGCGGAGTGGGTGGAGGGACGGGGATGGGAATGTAAAAAAGTCCGGTCGACGTTGAGTAGGCGTACATTGGTTTTATTTCACCAACACATGGACTTCACAGCGGTGGAGGTCACAGAGTGGGATGGCGATAGAAATGGCTGACGCAAACTCAAACACCCGAAAACTGATGTTCATTACATGGAATGTTCGTGGGTTTCAAAATCCGCACAAGATACGTAGAGTGCTGGCATACTTAGATCGGCATGGCATCGACGTTGCCTGTCTACAAGAAACGCATCTCACATCTCTCACGGAAGCCAGGGTGGGCACGAGATGAGCGACATATCGTATCGCGTCCTCATTCTCAACATATGCTAGAGGTGTGATGCTGTTAACTTGGCGTGGCACTCCCTTCCAACCTATAAATACTATCAAAGATGACCAAGGTCGGTATGTAATAGTACATGGAAATTTTGGGGGTACAATATTGACAATATTAACGTCTTATGGCCCAAATGATGACAACCCTATTTTTTATGAAGCCATATGGTCCAAACTTAGAGAACTAATATGGGGAGGAGATTTTAATACATGTCTAGACCCGGCCCTCGATAGGTCGACTGGTAATGAAGGGTATGGCAAACAAGCTGCTAGAGCACTGTAGGAAGGCATGAACACATGGGAAATGACTGATATATGGAGACTGAGGCACGGTAGACGTAAAGAGGGTACCTTCACATCAACGACACATAACACCAGGTCTAGAACAGACTACTGGCTGATCACACAGGATGCATGCACATGGACTAGGACGATTGGACACCTACCCAAAACATTGTCTGACTACTCACCTGTCCTCCTCTCATTGGAGGTCCCTACCTATGTACCTAGACAGTTCACATGGAAGCTACAGGGAAGCGCCCTACTGGACCCTGTGTTTCGTAGCGAACTGCACCAAGCCATAATGGACTATTTTGATTTTTATTCGGGGTCAGTGGATAGTGCAGATCGCTATGGGAAGCATTTAACGTTACGATCACGGGACATTGCATTAACAAACATGCTGGCATTCTGAAGGACATTCAGCAACAACTGAACATGATTGAAAGAGACATTGCACGATTAGAGGGAGAACATACACTAACACAAAACTCTGCGCTGCTGGGAAAAATAAGGGAAAAGATGGATGATTATCACAAATTTGCAGGAGACGAAATAAAATACAAATCACGTGGATTCACAGCACGTACTTATGGAGAGGGCAGTAGACCGGGACGAGCCTTGTCAAGCAAAATTAAGCTGGCACCAACAGCGTCCTACATCACACAGATAGTAGATGAAGACAATCACAATCTATATGACACCTCATCTATTTTAGATTGCTTCAAGAACTATTTCTGTCAACTCTATGACATAAGAATAACCGTCACTCCACTAGAAATTAATCAATACCTACAAGATATCGCCATAGCATGGCTGTCAGATACTCCTTGGAATTTTTTGAGTCACCACATCACTAAAGATGAAATCATAGACGCAATAAACTCTCTCCCAAATATTAAAGCTCCTGGTTTGGACGGGCTCCCCGGAGAATTTTACAAAGAATACAGTGATTTGCTGATACCATATTTAGCCGAAGTGTATGAGGAAGCATATGAAGACAGCAAACTACCTGCTTCACTAAGAGAGGCCCTCTTGGTGGCACTTCCCGAACAGACAAGGACTCCACTAAATGCGACTTTTACCGGCCGTTATCTTTAATCAATATTGATGTAAAGATTCTAGTCAAAATTATCGCAACCAGGATGCAACTCCTGCAGGAGAAACTGGTACTGCCAGATCAACCAGGGTTTGTACCAAATAGATCCACTACACACAATCTCCGCACTATCTTTGCACTGTATCACCATTTAGACCCAGAACTCCCAGCTTCAGCGGCCCTATTGGATGCGGCGAAAGCCTCTGATTCAGTCGAATGGGTGTACATGTTTTCAGTGCTACGCAGCATGGGTTTTCCAGTGCCATTTCTGAAATGGATAGAAATATTATATAAAGATCCCATTGCCAGAGTTAGAAAAAACGGGCACACATCGGCTCCCATCAATATAAGACGAGGGACGAGACAAGGCTGCCCGCTCTCTCCTATCTTATTCACGTTAATATTAGAACCCTTAGCCTGTATGATCAGACAGAAACAGTCAGAGACAGCATTGCAATTCCATCTATGCCCTCTCAGCATCTCCCTCTATGCTGACGATATGGTGCTTTTCACTCGACATCTCAATACACATTAAATACACTTATTAGGGAATATGTACGATTCGAACAATACTCAGGCTTACGAATAAATTCACTTGAGCGAGACACGGAAGGACGCGCACGGCCAGATCCCGTAAATTGATCGACTGGCAACAGATTCCAACCGACCAGTGGAAGACTGCAGCCCTTAAAGAAATTAACGCAGGCTAACTGTGCCTGATGCTCCCGAACCACAACATGAATCACATGTCCATCGCAGAGACTTCATAGCAATCTGCGCCTTGGCTGCTCCCCCTTGTCCTGAGGAAGACCCACCTAGATGCTGATCATAAATTGCGCTATACTTTGGGTCGAAACGTCGACGCATCTCATATGTCAGCACAGTGCCCATGATTATAGCGCAACCCTTAAATGGACCCTGGGACATATGTGCTAAAATTGTAAAGACAAACAATTAATTTACTTTCCCTGCTTACTGCACCTTAATTTTTGTTTTGTACATAGTGTTTTGTCCGTATAACTTACCACCACATGTCACCACAGTCACTTGATTATTTTGTGTGCAATCAAATATGTATATTGTCACAGCCTTGAATATTTGATATAACTTTAAATATACGATTTAAACCTTACCCCGGTGTGTGCTATACTTTCCTTTTTCCAAATATTTTTGAAACTGTTACAATTAAATTATCGCTTGAACTGTGCAAAGAAATTGAAATACCTGACCGAACCGTTTGTTTTGTTTAAATACGAATAAATTGGGACAAGTCGGTGGTCATACCGCTCACATTGGCCACCACGCAGCCGACTTTAGACTATTCCCTGAAGTGGCACACGGACTGGGTAAAGTATTTGGGCATATAGATACATAGGGATCCGGAACTGGTGGTAAGGGAAAACTATGGCAGAGCAATAACTAAACTGGACGAACAGATAGACAGATGGATACGGATGCCTTTTTCCCTAGCAGATCAGATAGCTCTGCAAAAAATTATTATCCCACCAAAATGTTTATATTTATTTAGGATATTCCTATTTGGCTAACACAGGCAATGTTTTCAAAACTGAGAACTGCAATGCAGAAGCTGACATGGGTGGGAAAACAGGCCAGAATACACTGGGATACACTGACGAAACCATACCACAAAGGAGGATTCGGGTGCCAGATCTCCAACTATATTATTGTTGTGCACAGGCACAACATGCTCACTGCTGGCTACAACCACACGCGTACATACCACACGTGCCAGTGGAAAGGGACAGTGTATACCCGACCCCATTGACAGCCTATATGTCAGACCCAAAGTCCTTTACCCACAATGATAGGATACAAACAGTGCACTGTACCTCGAGAGCTTGGTATATGCTAGCGCGTCGTTTATGCACCATCACTTCCTATTGCGTACCGCCCGAGACTGTCAGTTACGCAGGAAAAAAGTATGCTACAGCTGTTAGGCGAAATGAAACTGAATACCATGGCAGATGTATTCCCACATGGTAGATTCATCCAGAGAGAGGACCCATCCTTAAACATACACAATACTCCCATGAAACTGTTTGCCCATTTGCGGTTGCAGACGGCGATAAGAGAATTATACGCCTCATTCCCAGAGGAACCACCACAATTACAAGCACTGCAAACACTGATAGTTACACCTAGCCGCCGGAAATTAGTCACACGCTTATACAACGCGGCACAATCAGAGCACGGCGGAACTGTGAACAGATCGCTTAATAAATGGGAAATGCTACTGGGTGACAATATAAGCGAACAAGATTGGGAATATAGTTGCACACAGCTACAACTGATGACGCCAAACTGCAATTTGTGCATAATACACTTTAAATTCTTACACAAATTTTATTATACCCCTGCTCAGTTACACACATACGGCCTTCGGCCAAATGATACGTGTTATAGATTCAAGGCTTTACATGCAGACTTCTTACATACGGTGTGGGCCTACCCACAGATACATAAATATTGGGAAGAAGTTACGGGAGCACTCACAACTATGTTATCTGAAATGATACCAAATGCCCCACTTGTGTGCCTATTGGGTATATATAAACTTACACCCATAAAAAAAAGATTTTTGGCTGTAGCGCTTTTGTTAGCTAAGCGCCGTGTTGCTATAAGATGGGGTAGCAAACGCCCCCACAGATTCAAAGACTGGCTTAAGGACATGTCATACTGTAGAGACACCTTCGAAGTCTACGAGGAAGAACTACCGCAGGCATCCAGACCTAGAGATTACTGGAAACCTCTGATGCAATAACTCCGATTTACACCGGTGGACGGGTGAGGTCAGGGTACTAGCGTGACAGTAGAATATGAGACACTTCTATCTACCTCCTGGTGGGAGGAGACCAGGGGGAATGTTGAGGTAGTGTGACCAGGAAATGTATTTTGACAATTGCAATTTTATATCATATATGACTGTGATGTACTGTACTGTGTGCTGTGTTTGATGTCGACCTGAACCAATAAACACATTTAAAAAATAACATTAATTTTTTTTTACAAACGCAGAGAATTTGTTTCAGGACAGATACCACTAGAGGACCTTCCAAAATGTGGCTCCTTGCTGCTAAATGGCCCTTATTGATATTGCTTTTTATACCTCATTGACATATCACTGGCTTCACTGCTACTTTATAAAATAGTGAGGTGATTAATTAATTATTTTGGGATGTTGCAAATCTCGAGAAACTGACATTTAGGTGTTTAGCTGTCATATTTGCTTTGTGAATCCATGTTCTGCTTAATGTCCATTTTTAATCTATTAGTGTTGCTTGCTCCATACCCCCATTAAATG
Organism: Triturus cristatus; assembly: GCF_964204655.1. Lineage (NCBI taxonomy): Eukaryota > Metazoa > Chordata > Amphibia > Caudata > Salamandridae > Triturus > Triturus cristatus. The sequence goes on along the minus strand of NC_140593.1, from coordinate 609,757,252 downwards.
ATAATACAGCTTCATTTTGTAGAAAAGGGGTAATCTGAACATTATGTTTACAAGGTCTTACTTTATGTCCAATCTCAACATTAAAAGTACGGATTATCCACAATCATCCACAGAAAATACCATGTTTTTACTCTTTATATAAAGATCACAAAGCCTATTTTTACCCTTTTCTTATTTGATAACTGGTGCCTTTCTCTCAGACTGAACTCCTGAATGTGTTGTTTTTCAATCCCAGGGCATGCTGAAGACAATGGCCTGGAGCTCAGTGCATGTGTGGATGGAAAAAAGTTGGCTGCCATGGAGACCTATCACATTTTAAATGGCAAGAGACAAGAAAGACTGGGGCACATCTCCATTACAGCTGTGAACCAGAGTGTGACATTGACAGCACATGGCTGTGGGGATGTTGTTGTTAAAGTTGAGGTACAGTATTTTTTCCTATAAAATTTGTATTGGCATGTAATAAGTAAACACATACAAATAGACCAATATTGCAGAGGCTCTGAGATACAAACAGAAGCCGAGCACCCCAAAAATAGAAAAAAAGAAAACCATAGAAAATGGCAATGAAGAAATATGTACATGCGTACATTTGGTAACTAACAACCATTTACAATTAGGATACAGAAATACAAAACTGGTATATGATGTGGATGTAATCACTGAAAAGATAGTAATATAGGACTCAATGAGCATACCATGAAAGCTGTGTTGTATAATCACAGGGTGTCTTAGACCAGTTAAGTGGGCTAGTATCCCAGAGCAGCATGGATTATAAGAGGAGGTAATATAAGTAGGAGTAGAGGGACCAGGGGGTGTGACATTAACAGCACATGGCTGTGGGAATGCTGTTGTTAAAGTTGAGGTACAATATTTTTGATAATAGCCACAAGTCGAAGCAAACACAATTTCAACCCAACAGCCTTCTCTTTCAAGCCAATTTGTTGGAATGTAGAAATTGTATTAATCCATCTTTCATTGCCACGTCAGTGGACCAAAACACATCTACATCGTCTAACTTTATATGTTTCTTTAACTTCAATAGGAAAATAAAACTATGTTTAGAAAATATTTGGGATGGGGTGTGGCAAAAGGATAACAGTGTGGAACTATGGTGCCCCCTATCTACTATGGAATAGTGCAACGGAAATACAACTTTGCCCATATTATTCCTGCACAACATGCTAGCTTGAGGTGTATTTCTTAAGGTTTTGTATCCCTCTGTAGATCCACTTAAGATGGATAATGGTTACCAAAATATTACCCCTAGCACACCTCCTTCAGGATACCCAATCCTGGTGCCACTTATCAAGGTGAGGAAATCGACTTGCTTTTGAACTGTGAATGGAAGTAATCATTTAATTTGGTAGTCATGCTCCACATATCACAGAACAAACATTAAAAAGTGATATACAAATTAACATATCAGATATGAAACCGTAGAGAAAGAAACAAAGACTAAAAATAATCAATTGATGAGGGAGATGTATAAATTGCCATTTCCCTCCATAACATAAGTGGTGTAGATCAGACCACTCCATTCTACTCCATGCCAATATATTACCAGCACCAATGTGTAATTATGACTTACATTGGCCAATATTCAGACACCACACTCGCCAGAATGCCTTGACCAAAAAAGCCTGTCTAGCTCATCTTCCATGCCTCAAGTTTCCATAACAATTGATGACATAAATTTGTACAGGGTTACTTTGCTTGGTAGATAGGTTTGTGCCAGATGCGTCCACCAACATACACTCCATCTACTTATACCTCAGAAACCTGAAAGTAGGTATACCACCCCATGTTCACATAGACAATGAGTAAAGTCCAGAATCTAAATTCTTTGAAATTCAAAGACTAGTTCTTCACCCTGATAATTAACTCTCTTTACTGGTAAGTAGGCTACATAAACTTATCATGCACCCATAATTTTCTAAAGTTCAATGGTGTGCAGTCAGCATACTTACAGTTCCACCTCATAATCACTAAGGGCCTGATTCACAAAAGGCCTCCGTACTTGTGGCAGATACCCCGCAGTCGTGTGGAGTGGGGAAGAAGTCATTGTAGAGATTCCGCTCGAGTGCAGAGAGTCCACCTCAACTGCTGGCACTCCCCCACCAGTGCAGAGGCCCTTTGTGAATCGACCCCAAATGTATGCCTGGATCACCCTTAGATCTGAGGGTATTTGCTAATCAATAATGGTGTGTTAGGAGCCTAGCGCGCAACCAAGATGGCCGCGTAGGTGCGAGGCTCCCGAGGACCACCACGACCTCCTGAATTAATCCTGCCTAGATCCTGTCCTTGTTGAGGGGACTGCATCGGTGAACCCGAGCTGAGGCGCCATCCGTTTTTCGTTTTCGAATCGGACCCCGGACACCGGTGGGAGCACCGATTGAAGGTTGCGGCCTTCTCCGCGCTGGCCCCCCGGATTGGAGTAGTGGGGCGATCCGGGGACAAAGCGAACAACAGCGGCGGGCAGGGCTGGGCGACTCGCGTACCCCGTGCTTTCACTTTCGCTTTTGCGCTCTCCTTGCCCTCAAGCGAGGTAGGGTTGCGGAGCGGGGTGCGGTGGTGTGGCCTTGTCCAGGTGCCCGGCTGACCCGCCGGCCGTGAGTCGTCCTGCGGCCCAGTGGTCGCCCTCCCCCCCCCGGAACCCGTGAACTGGTTTATCGGCCCTTTCGAGGAGATTGGCACGACGGTGGGAGAGCAGGCATGTCCACCAAACAAGATGGCGACCGGGCGAAGGTGAAGACGACCCGCCGCGGCCCGGCGCCTCAATCCAACAGTATGGACCGCTACACCCTCCAGAAGGGATCTCCGGAGACATCGCGCACATCCCCGGCGGGCCCGACGGAGGCATCTGCTCAACCGGTGGATCTGACCCTCCGGGACGTCATGGGCGCCATCGCAGAGATGAAGGCCTCGGTGGACCAGCGTTTCGACACCCTAGCGCAAAAGATAGACTCGGTCCTGGTGGATGTTAGCCTTGTGAGGGCTGACTTGTCCAAAACCAACGACCGGGTCGATTCCCTGGCCCACACCACAACGAGCCTCACGACGGACGTGGTGGCCCTCCAAAAGGAGGTGCGCCGGCTTGGCCAGGCGAGCGCCCTGATGGACCGGCGACTGGAGGATTCCGAGGGTCGGGCCCGGAGGAATAACGTTCGCATTGTGGGGGTGCCGGAGGGACGAGAGGCGGAGGCGGCAGATCTTTTTGTGGAAGAATTGATCCTTACCCATCTCCAGCCCCGGGGGCTGAGTAAGCTTTTTGCGGTGGAACGTGCTCACCGGGTCCCTGGGGGCAGACCTAAGGCCGGTGCCCCGCCGCGGCCTCTCATTGCCCGGATTTTTAATTTTCGGGACAGAGACGCTATCCTGCAGACCTCCAGGCAACAGGGACCGGTCAAGCTTGATAACATGGATGTGCATTTCTACCCAGACTTTACTCCGGCGGTCCAAAAACAGAGATTGAGTTTTCTCGGAGTTAAACGTCGCCTACGGGACCTGAACCTTAAGTACTCAATGCTTTTTCCAGCTAAGCTAAGGGTGGAGGTGGATGGGCGCACGCACTTTTTTGACCGACCCAAGGCGGCTGGGGACTGGTTGGACACTCTGCCTGGAGATCGGGGCCGAGGGGGTGGGGGGGGTGCGGTTGGCGGGGAGGGCCCGCCGGATCAGAACTGAGGGGTTACGAATAGGCCGGGCTCTGGACAACATTCCTTTACCATTTACGGATCGTCTATGTTCCCCTCCTATGGAGGTCGTGTGGGGTCTGTTGGGGGCTTCCCTCCTCCTCTGGGGGACTAGTTAGTTTTTCATCTATGGGGCGACAGGCACACTGCACTTTGGGGGGGCTGTCTGGGCTCATGCAGGGGTGCAGGGAGGGGGAGTTCTGTTGGGATGGGGGGGTGGGGGGGATGTGTTGTTTGTTTGCACCGCAAGGCAAGCCCTTTACTGTATTGTTGCTCTCGAGATGCTCTGTGGGGGACGACTGATTGCTTCTACGTATGATGGGGGGTAGGGATTTGACTGTGTTGTCATGGAATGTTAACGGCCTGGGGGACAGGATTAAGCGTGGTGTGGTCCTGCAGTACCTGAAACGTATCTCACCAGATGTTATCTTCCTGCAGGAGACACACCTTATAGGTAACTCCTTTCATGCCATGAATCGGCGAGGCTATCGATTGGTGGCCCACTCGGGCTTCACCTCGGGCTCGCGGGGGTGGGTATCATGATTAAGAACTCGCTCCCGTTGGAGATTGATGAGGTGCGCCATGATGAGAGGGGACGCTACACTGTTCTGGTGGGTAGAATGGAGGGTAGAGTGTTTGTTTTTATATCAGTGTACGTCCCGCCTGGGTTACAATCTACTACATTTGCGGACTTGGGGCGCCTCCTCCTGGACCTCCCGGGTGGCCTGCTGGTGGTTGGGGGGGACTTTAATGCGGTAGTTTCTGGGTCTATGGATCGCCATCCCCCTAGGGACCTCCCCCGGGCACAGGCTTGGCTGTCCGGCCTTTTAGATACACTGGGCCTGGTGGATTGCTGGCGACTAAAGCATCCCGCACAGCGGCAATACACCTTCCACTCGGGTGCCCATGGTAGCCTCTCGCGGCTTGATTACATCCTTGTCCCGGCGGCCTATGCTGGGAGGGTGGGAGAGGTGTGCCATCTGGCGCGGGGCATTTCAGATCACTCCCCATTGCTGTTCCATTTCGATGTCTTCCCTAGGGGGGAGGGCAGGGTGGCTCCAATCAATGCTTGGTACTTGCGTGACCCCACTATTCGTGCCGACTTGATCAAATCCTTACAGCGATACTTTGATGAGAATGTGGGGTCTGTCCCTTCGGCCATCTCCCTGTGGGAGGCTTTTAAGGTAGTTCTCAGAGGGGAGGCCCTCTCCTTTATCTCCCATGCCCGGAGGCGCGAGCGGGAGGAGGTAACCCGGGTGGAGGCCGAAATTGTGGAACTAGAGGGGGACCTGGGGAGCGGGGTCACAGACGCTAAGTTGCATGTTCTGCACCTCAAGCAGGCGGCCTATAGGGCCCTCGTCACGGAGGCGGCCAGGGGCCTCAGTAGAGAGCAACAGGGGCGACTGTATGATGTGGGTGATAAGGCTGGTAAATTGATTGCGTGGTTGGACAAGAGGGAGAGAGCGAGTCGTGTGGTTCCCTTGATTGAGGGGACGGATGGTGTGCCTGTCACCGAGCCGGAAGCCATTGTCTCCTGCTTCGCGGATTACTTCCGCGAGGTGTACTCCCCGGTCTCTCCCTGCTCGGAGGAAGATTCCCATGCCCTGCTTCGGGATATCGCGCTGCCCTCCCTTACGGTGGAGGACAGGGATTTGCTGGACGCTCCTCCCACCTCGGACGAAATTGCCCTGGCTATTCGCTCGGTCGCATCCGGCAAGGCCATGGGCCCCAATGGTATCCCCATCGAGCTTTACAAGCTGCGACCGGATGTACTGGCGCCCCACCTGCGCGCGATGTTCCTGGCGGCCCACTCGCAGGGTTCCCTCCCGCCGGACCAGCGTCTGGCCACAATCGTGGTGATCCACAAGGAGGGGAGACCCCGTGAGCGGGTTACATCCTATAGGCCTATCTCGCTCTTGAACGCGGAGCCCAAAATCCTCGCCAAGGTACTGGCCAACCGGCTGGTTGGCGTGGTGGGCGATTTGGTCCATCAAGACCAATCTGGCTTTATACCCCATCGTAACACGGCTCTTAATCTGCGACGCTTGCACGGGGCGCTCGCGCGTGTCCCGTTTGTGCGTGAGCCGGCCATCTTGGCGTCCTTAGACGCCACTATGGCGTTTGACACGCTTGAATGGCCATACATCTGGGCGATGCTGGCGAAATTTGGATTTGGACCAGGATTCATTAGCTGGGTCAAATTGTTGTATTCGGGCCCATTGGCGCAGGTGGTGGTGAATGGGCGAGTCTCGGCCCCCTTCGCGCTGGGGCGGGGCACGCGTCAGGGTTGCCCCTTGTCACCGCTCTTGTTTGCATTGGCCTTGGAGCCCTTGGCGGAGTGGCTGCGGTGGCACCCCTCTATCCGTGGTCTCCGCTGGACCCCCGAGCATGAGGACCGCGTGTCCCTCTACGCCGATGATATCCTTTTGTATCTCGCCTCCCCGCGTAACTCGCTGATTGTCCTGGTTGATGTTCTGCGCTCCTTCGGTCGTAACTCAGGCCTTGTCATCAACTGGGCGAAATCCTGCGTGTATGTGCTTTCCGGGGAGGCTCCGGCCCTACCACGGGACTGCCCGATCCAGATTGCCTCCCAGGGGTTCCGGTACCTGGGTATATATATTACTCTCGACCCGGAGGCCCGCTACGAGCGGAACTTGCTACCCCCCCTCCAGCGTTTGCGGGAGGACGTTGCGCGTTGGCGGCGTCTTCCGCTTTCGCCGCTTGGCCGAGCGGCCTTGTTTAAGATGATGTCCTTGCCGCGCTTTCTGTATGCGCTTCAGAACACTATGGACTTGGTTCCGGCGCGCTACTTCCGTGAGGTGGAGAGCCTGCAGCGGCGCCTGTTCTGGGACGGGAGGCCGCGTATTGCTCTGGCTAAATTGACGCTCCCGTGGTACGATGGGGGAGTTGCCCTCCCAGACATTAAACGGTATTACTGGGCCTCCCAGCTAGCTGCGATTAATCATGGCCTTTACGGGCCCGCCCTGAACCCGGCATTTGAAATGGACAAGATGCTCCTGCCCGGTGGCGACTACAATCGAGCGCTCTACTCTGGCGCGCCCGACTCCCGTCTGACGGGACCGACGCGTGTCATGGTGCGTGTCTGGCACGCGGCTAATGCAGCTATGGGGTGGAAGGACCGTTTGACCCGGGCGACACCGCTATATGCGTCTGAGAGGTTGGGCTCCCTGTGGACATCGAAGGGCTTCGAGAAGTGGGACACGATCGGAATCAGCACAGTGGGAGACCTCTGGACGAGGGGTGGATTCAAAACTTTTGAGACGCTGCAGACAGAATTTCAGCTGCAAGGCAGTGAGTACTTTCGGTACTTACAAGTCCGCCACGCGCTGGGCTCCGTCTTCCCTGATGTCGCGTCCATTCCGGAGTCTTCCCCCCTGGAGGACAGAGTGCTGGATGGCCATGTCCCAGACAGCACGATCTCCCTTATATATAAAAAACTGATCAACGACAGATCGTGCCTGCTGACTAGTCTCCGCGAGGCCTGGGTTGCCGACGGGCTGGAACTGGACGACGAGGACTGGATTTCCGCGGTGGCCTCTCCGAAGGAGGTGGCCATCCCGGCTCGCCTTCGCTTCGTCCAGCTTAAGATCCTCCACCGGGTTTACGTGACGGGGCCAAGGCTTCTACGTATGGGCTTTGTTGGTGACGGATTGTGTAAGCGTGGCTGTGGTGCCTTGGCAACTTTCATGCATATTCTGTGGGAATGCCCACAGGTGGAGCGATTCTGGCGTGGTGTGCATGAGGTCCTGCGTGTGGTGACGCGTGTTGCGCTGTTGCCTGAAGCGAGGAGATGCTTGCTGAATGTGTGGGAACCAAATGACTATTCGGTCCCGCAGACGCGGTGGGTGACTCTGGGATATATGATAGCTAAGCGTGACATTGCTCAATTGTGGGGATCCCAGAGGCCCCCAGCGGTGTTGGCCTGGAAAGAACATATGGATTGGTGTATGTTTCGTGAAAAGGTAGTGTATGTGGCGAGGGGTAAGCCTGGGGCGTGGGTGAAAATCTGGGGCCCCTGGAACGCCTATCGCGGGGGTATTTGTGAGCCGCCACTGCTGCCGGCCGCCTCACCAGCTCCGTCCCCCTAGCCGACCCCCTCCCTCAGCCACGGGCATGTAGTTCCCCAGTCCCTGATCTATTCCCATTCCCCTCTTCAGAATTTGGCTGCTGGTTGGGATCCCCCACTTAAGGAGCACGTGCCGTCACTTTGGATGGCGGGTTGCCTTGCGGGTGTGGTTTTTTTGTGTTGTCTTGTTTTGAAAAAAGGAAACCGTATTGTGGGCTTGGAGTTATGTGGCCTGCGCTATTGATATCTCCTGATTTACCGATCTGCACCGCCAAGAGACTCTTACTGTATGTATGTCATATGCTTCTGCCACTCTAGCGGCCGGCCGGATGGTTGTAGGCCCATACTTGTAACCTTTTTAAAATGTAATAAACGGTTTCAAAAAAAAAAAATAAAAAAAAAAATAATGGTGTGTTATTTACATTAAAAACATTATTATATATGTGTCTTTTCTTAAATGTTAAACAACTGTGAAATAAAATAAAGAAAAGCCATTTTCATGCATAAATCTTAGAGAAGAATCTAAACCACCAGCCTGTGGATCCTAAGTAGTACTGAACCATATTTTCTGTTGAATGGCCCATAAGGGTGTGATGGCATCATTCAAAAGATTCCAGGAACAAGATTCAACCACATTAGAAACAGTGCTCTAACTGGGCGGGTGCACTGGCAAAACAAAAAAAGGGGTATTGAGCCAGGACCCTAACAGGGACTGGGGCACAATTTAATTCTTGATTGTAAGGATACTCCATTGCAACAGAGAATCCTCACAACAAGAATGCAGCCTGTCCACCGCATTTAGATGTGGGCTGAATCTTTAGGTTAATAACGGCGGAGACCACCCTGTCTCCACTCTGATTAATCCCCTCCGACGGCCATGAGGAGTAAGGGTCATCGGAGCAATTACTACATTTCCACCCAGTCATTTTCTAATATTTCTTACCGTCAGGTAAAACCTGGCGGTAAGGGGCCGTAAAAATATGTGAATGCTCCCCGCCCTGGGAGAAGCCTTCCTGGTGCTGGATGTATCACTTTTTTATCTTTACAAAAAGAAAATCCAGTTTCATGATTTTCATTTTGAATAAAAAAAATTACTGTTTTTTACAGGGCTGCATCTTTATTATGCAGCCCAGTAGCAAACAGTAAATGTGTTTAAAAATGACAACCTGCTAGGCAGTCGTTTATAAATTTAGCAGATGAAGTAGTCATAGTGTAAAGTCTTCCGTGAAGCTAATGGTGACTACTCAGTCCGCCAAATAATAAATCGGGGCTTAATATGACTAATTTAAAATTTGGTTACTGGTTGAGGGAGTGAAATCCTACTCGAGTAGGAACCATAATCCTTGCCAGGGTTAAGCCACAAGCAAACCCTAAATTAACTTGTGCTAAACCGTCTGTAGCTTGGCACAGAGCAGTCAGGCTTAACTCAGAGGCAAAGTGTAAAGTATTTGTGCAAAACTTCAAACAGTGACACAGTGAAAACATACCACAAAAAGGTCTACAATGGCTTTAGAGAAATATAGTAATTTGTAATAAATAAAACAAGACTAAAATGACAAAAATCCAATCAGTAGAACTGGAGCTGTGCAATTTTTAAGTGTTCAGTAAAAATAGCGCCAAAAAGTGTAAAGTGCCAACTGTGGGTATCTGGTTGTTCCTGACTGGGACAAAGTCAAAAGTTAATTACAACCACGATGGAGCACGGGCCAGCTATAGGGACCCAGTTAGGACTGCTGACTGAGAGTACCTTAAGTCCTGGTTGCAGAGGTTTGCGTCGTCTCATGCCAAGAATGCGTTGGTTCCAAGGTACTGTCGAGCTGCGATGCAAGGTCCTGCATCGTGGTCGAGGATCTCATCGAAGAGAACTTGCGATATGAAGTCTGTCATCGAGGATTCTGTTGGGGTGATGCATCAGTTTCAAAGAGCTGTGAAGCTGCGATGCAAGAACCTGATGTGTCGGCTCTGCTTTGGGTTGTGCCACGGAACAGATGAGGTCTGTCGGTTCTACTGGATCCACAGATGAGTGATCAGAGCACCTTTAGATCCACTTCCAAGGATCCAGGACTGTGATGGTACCACTTGGTAGGGCAACACTCAAAGCTGTCATAGTCCAGGTGCTAGGCTCAAGGTTGTTGGAGGCATCTGTCCCTGAGGCTCTAGTCAGGAGGCCAGCCAACTAGCACTTGGAATCACTTTGGAGTCCTGGGTTCAACAGATGGCACAGTCCAGTCCTTCTCTCCCAGGCAAGAGGGCTGCAGACAGCAGGTCAGCATAGCAAGGCAGCTGTCTTGCAAGGCAGTAGTACCGCAGGGCAGCAGTCCATCAGAGTGGCAGTCAATTCAGCAGCAACAGTCTTTCTTAATGACAGAGTATCCACAGGTCCAGATGTGTACTGAAGAGTTGGTGTCTGAGGTCCAATATGTATAACCAGTTATGCCTTTGAAGTGGTAAAAGCATCTAGAGGTCTCCCACTGAAGTCCCCAGGCATCCTGTCTTCCCTGTCCTGGCTCTAGACCAACTACAGGGGGTATGCAGCCCTTTGTGTGGAGACAGGATACATATCTAAGCTCTCTATTGTGTGCGGCTTTCTAGGAGGAATACACAAAGCCAACTAACAGCTACACCCAGCCATGTGACCCAGGGGCAGGCTATAGACACTAAATGGCTAGGCAGGTAAATGGAAACATCCTAAAAGTGGTATTTTCAAAATTGTAACTTAAAATCCGACTTTACCATAGTAGATGATTTTTCATTACAATTCCAAAGACGCCAAACATGAACTGGTTACCTGCTCCCATTTGGAAATTACAGCTTATTAAATGTAATAAGGTAACTCCAATGTTATCCTATGGGAGTGGCAGGCATTGCAGTTTTGAGATACAATAGTAAGAGTGTTTTATTACCAGGACATGTAAAACTTAAAAGTATGTGTCCAACTTTTCTGGGCTGTCCAGGGCCTACCTTAGGGGGTGGATTATATGTAATAAAAAGAAAGGTTTTGACCTGGCAAAAGGGAAATTATGACAGGTCAAAATTGCAGTTTAAACCACATACTCAGGCTGCAATGTCAGGCCTGAAACATGTTTAAAGGGCTACTTAAGGGAGTGGCACAATTAGTGCTGCAGGCCCACCAGTAGCATTTAATGTACAGGCCCTGGGTGCATGTAGTATCACTTTAATAGGGACTTATAAGTAAATTAAATATACCAATTGTTGATAAACCATTGTTACCATGTTTTAAGGAGTGAGCATATGCACTTTAGCACTAGTTAGCAGTGGTAAAAAGTGTAGTGTCCTAAGGTAAACAAAAACGAGGTCAGCAAAAATGCGAGGAGGAAGGCAAAATGTTTTGGGAAAGACTAACTTGCTGACTGGTCTAACAACTACTTTTGTGTACCATTGGTATTCAGGACATAAATCATTATTTCATTTCAACATAATAACTAATGTATTGTCACTTACTTTACAACTTACCTTGTCAAATTGTTTGGTTTTGGTCCTGGGTAAAGGTGTTATATAAACAGTTAAATATAATATCCTGCTGATTTGATTATGTTTTGTCCAGTGAAACCCCATTTATGAATTTGGCAAACACAGGATGCTATTTCTCATGTATTAATTACATCAGCCATGACATATTTAAAGGCTTCTCATGTCACACCCACTTTAGGACCTGACACCTTTGTCATGTCACTTAAAGCACTGAGAATCACTTTCTTGATTTGTATTGTTTTAGAAAGAATTCAACTTTTGAAATGGCATTGGTATAATAATAGCAAAATAGTAGTAGTGGCTGGCGAACTTTCTTTGCTACATTTTGTGCAGATGAAATCTGTGCTTATTAAATATTCACCTCCGGAGTAAAATCTGCATCCAGAATTCAATCTTCAAGCATAGTCCAGGATAGGGAATGTTTTTCATAAGCCTTCTTTAAACATAGCTCATGATTCAGGACAATTAATGCCAAATCATGTCTTTGTCAGCTACTGCTAATTATGTCCTATAGTCTCCCACCAATATATGCTATTTAGAGCTCTACAGAGGGTGTACATAAATAAACGCACATTAAAAAAAAGATTTAGAACTGTGACTTGACCAGAATAACTTGAGACTCAGTGAGATTTTGCACTCACCCTCTGCAACTATGATGCACTTAAGGAAAATGTTATATTCCTTGGGCATAGTAGTGGAAAGACTCCAAGGATCTTGGAGGATTCTGGATATAATTTTTTTATTATTAAAACCCTGTACAGAATCCTGCAGAGCTTTATAAATCATTCTGGATAATATGTGTTTGACTGTTCAAGCTACAGGGAGCCTATGCAGATTGCCAACTTTGTATGCAGATATATGCTCCAAGTGAGACAGCAGTCTCAGGATTCAACATGAATTTCTGTCTGAGACAAACATACAAGAAAGTCTGTCTAAGGTATCTAAACATGTTTATAAAAGACATGGTGTAAGCATGCCAGGTCTTGAGTCAAAGAGAGGCCTCTACCCGCAGTTCAAACTAAGATAATAGAAGGCCAACTTGACTATAGCAGTAATCTGGGTTTTACTGTTTGCGCTATTGTGGAAAAGAATTCCGCAGTTACTTACCTTGGTCATGAGTTATTATATAGTATGGTCCCTTGTTTCTTTTGAAGGATCTGAAATCTTACATGCATTCCAACTTTATGAAGAGGTTTGGGTGACTGTGATAGTATGCTGCCATTGTATGTACCTTGTTCTTTTTAACAATGACACCTACTGTGTGTACAAATAAAGTAAACTTCTTGTGAAATTATTATGGATGATAACAGGTTAGCTTCAAAAACATATTCCATATATTGTGTGTCTAGAAATGTCTAAATTGTTTGAATTTTTCTCCCATATACCTACCTAGTCTATACTAAGTGGCATTGGTTCCCAGCTGAAAACAAGTATTCTCGACAAGATACATAAATTTGATGAGTTCATTTGGGAATTCCGTAAAATTGTAAGTACTTATTTTTCGCCTAAACATTTATATCATTCCACAGCATGCTGTCAGTATCTTTCTATTGGAAGTGAGTGAGCAATACCGAATTGAAGTTTACCTCTTTTGATAATTAGTAATGTGGTAGGATGAGGCATAAGTTGAGATCCCAATCTGTTCCTTCTGAAAATCTATTATATTCCTTTGATTTTGCCGGAATTTCTCTTTTTGGCAGAAAATGGAAATTTCCATAAAGAAAGGAAAATCGAATGTTGATTCTGGTACAACGTACCAGAATACAATACAGAAATCAGTGGTGGCTGCTCCCGGCCAGTAGTAGTGGGGTGGGGTTTAAAAAAAGAGGTCACTTACCTCCCTGCCGCCACCTATCCTCTGTCTGTTCATCCTCTACTTCTGTGTGAACCAGAAACACACACACTCCCAGACTCCCCTAAGCCAATCACAACGCTGCTGTCACTATGACAGTAGTATCGTGATTGGTCTGAGTGCTGTGGTTTGGCGCTCAACAGAGACTGGGAGGCCGTGCTTGTTCCCCATGCAGGCTGTTCAATACAGTCCAGTGGAGAACATGCTAAGTGCGCATGACTGTTTGGCCGGCCCAAGACGGCTGCCCAAACCATCATGTGCACTTAGAGCAGCCCAGCCCTGCCTGCCCCGCTGAACTGCCTTAGCAAGGAAAAATAAAATGAAAATAACAGCGTGTTATCATTTTACTTTTCATTTTTTGCAGCCAGTAGGGCGATTCTCCTCCCAATGATACAAGTGTAAAACAGGAGGAAGAAATGTGTGACAACACTTTGTGATATGAGAAGAACATCTGCTTCAGAAATCTATAATAGAGTTATGGAACTTTTCATTTAAATTCATCAGTGCAAAACGTAACCCATTATCCCCAAATGCAAAGAAATGTTAAAACACAATTGGTCAATTCATAAAGCTAGACTCTTAGAGAGGTACTCCCTTAGGTTTCCTATTATGGTTGAAGTGATTGAGAACTATTTCAAGTTAACGCCATTGCAGACGCAGTCCTGGAAATGTATGATTACCATACATTTGTAGGAGTATTACAGCTGGCCAATATTTACATCTTTTAAATTAGGTGGAAAAACCAACCATAAATAAGTCAGGCAATATGTGTGCATCTTCCAGTAGAGAAACCCCCTCTCCAATGCAAACATATGAGGTCATTTGGGTGTCTTTTGAAGCCCATTTGTTTGCTCCAATAATGTTGGGTGTAGTAAAAGATAAACACACTTTTTCGGTTTCTTGGAAATTTCTATATCTGCCTTACATCCTCTAAATTTTGGATTTCTCGGCAGTCTGTTTTGGGTTGTTTACGTTTTTTTCTTTATATTGCTTCTTTATCCTCTATTATTTCTAACTATGGTTTTGAATACATTTTTTGCAGGCAACTCTGAAATTATTCTTTTCTCTTAAGGCTAATATCGCTACATGCCATGTCGCTGTTGAGAGGCAAATATACTAACCTTTCATGCAACGCATGACAGCAACTTGCTGCATTGTTTTGTGTGAAAGGGAGAGAACAGAAATGTGTCATACTTACTATGATATGGCACACTATTGCTCTCTCACAGCGCTGGCACCCTTCTGGCAGCCTAGCGTCAGAGCAAGCACCCATGCACCATGGTTCAAGTGTTCTTATGTTACGGGCAAGCTTGTTTTTGTGCAGGAACGGATTCTGCGCACTTTGTCTAAGTATGTTCTTAATAACCTTTGCATTTGTATTCACTTTCTGGGTTTGGATATTGGTGTGCATCAAGATGCGCAGTCTGATCTGAGGTTTATCCTGGTGTTGTTGTAGCGAGGGATAGGAAAGCATGTTCTTTCCAGAATAAGCCCTGAGTGACTGCTGCATCCAACCCCTCATATGAGAATTCTATTGAGAATGGTTCACTAAGTCAAATCATTCTGCTTTATATACTATGGGCCTAATTTACAAGGTTGTGGCCCTGGGCAGCGCCACAAGAAATCATGCTGCAGTGCCCTTCGTCAAAAGAAAAGGGCAGGAATGCGCTGTATCTATGAGATTCGGCGCATTCCTGTCCTTTTCCCCTGCTCTGGTGCACAATAGGCTGTCATGCCCCAATGCAGACACCCTTGCGCCATGGTGCAAGGGTGTTTGTGTTGCGGGGCTGATTGATTGTGTGCAGGAAGGCAGGTCTTTCAGCACAAAATCAGTCAATTGAGGTGTATTTCTCTTTCTATGGTTGCTGCACAATGCAGCGCAAAAAAGAGAGGAAAAAACGAGGAGGAATGAAAACATTGCTCCTCGTTGCACCTCCCTAACACCATCCTTAGGGTGGCTTTAGAATCTGACTCATTCCCAGGTTTACGGTTCCTCGTAAATCTGGGAAGACTTCAGATTCCACGGATGTTGCATGGGAACACCCACAGCAGCACCCATGGAATGCTCCTTCACGCAGTAGTCTGCGTGAAAGGAGTACATATTAACAAGTCCACGAAAAGCCACGTAAAGTGGCTTTGTGTGGCCTTGTAAATATGCTGCAGCACATTGCGCCACCGAAGCGCCAAAGAAGTGCCACAAGGGGCCTCGTAAATGAGGCATTGTGTTTGTACTAATGCGAACGGTAAATCAACAAAGCCTAACGGGGCGGAGGGTAAAAGAACTTTAGTCCAAATTCAGTTGATGCCTGCCTTCCTCTTGGTTCTGCCTCCTTATTTACAGGTCTGGTATTCAAATACATCTCTAATTAGATTTATTAATCAAATGTCACAGCATTTTACATTGGAAGGGAATTGGCAGCAGCAGTGCACATTTAAAAGGAAATGTGAGCTACACAGGAATTGTTTAGTTGTTCTGAGAGTAATGCAAAAATCACCTTTGAACATATATTTGATTTGTTCTTTCCTGCCAACAAAGGTTCGCCCAGTTGACTTTCTTCATGAACTCGCAAGTTGGTCCTTAAAGGCTTCTCAGGAAGTCGCTGGAGCTCTTCAGCATGGAGCGAAGGCCGCCGGCCAAGTGTGGAAGCAGAGCGGCCTCAGACAAATGCTGCGCCACGACCTCCCGTTGTACTTGGAAAAAATTCAAGACATCGTTCAGCAAATGCAGAACGAGTTACAAAGTAAGTACTTAAACACACTGTCAGCCGAAATGGTTTACAACATAAAGAAAAAGTTAGAGAAGCAATTAAAGAAAGAAACACAGCTAAAGGTGCTATTTCAGGGAGACACATGTGCATGACATGCACACGAGGTATTTACTTCCTGTTAGATATTTCTTAAAAAACGTAATTTGTTTCTTAGGGATGGCCATAGCTAGTTTTAGCTGTGTGCTAAATCATATGTACTAAAAAAGTAAGAAAATGTTTATATAGAGAAGGGCTTTGCAGCAGGCTAGCATTTGATTGGCTAACAGTCATGTTAGTTCACCTCATACATTTCAGTGCATTGATGGTGAAATGTGATTAGCTGTGATGGAGACATACTGTTATATATATGTTTCTCACACGCCACCTGAGAAGGAGCTACCTTTGCTCCTACTAACCTTAATCCAAAGACTCCTTACTGCCACTTCGCAAGTGTAACAGCAGCATGTTAGTGAGGTGAGATGCCCAATTTTGCCTCCATTCACTAAATTGTACTAGAGCCACTGTCTGCTCCCAATTCGTTATGTCAGTGGTCCCTGGGCACTTTGCATGTTGTGACTTGTTTGGCTAACCCAGCAGAAATTGTAGTTTGTCTGCAAAGCATTACCTGTATTTTGCATCCACGGATGATTTCTTTCCTTGCTGAAGGCTATTGTCCACCAACATGTCATGACTTCCCTTCCTCTCACTTCCCACATTCTTACCCTTGTCCTCTCTTCCATACATTGAGAACCATCTTCCAATGACTAAGCAAGGTGGAGCAATACAGCCCTGCCTCGAATCCCTGTCTTTCATCTAAGCATCTAGCAAAGTGGTCCAATCCAAATTCATGAGTTCATCAAGCCAAGCGCAATTTGTGTATATTGACTTACTTTGAAGATGTACCAGAAATTGTAATTTCAAATGTTAGTATTGCCTGTATTTTATGTGTGCAGCTGCTTGTGGGTTGCACTGCTGAAGGCCCTTGTTCACCCATCTAGCATGACCTCTGCTCTGTCTTCTCTTCTCCCACATCCTACCCATGGCCTCTCTATGGCATTATCTTCCATTACCTCGTTAAAGGCGGAGGCTGACCTGTCCCCTCCATTGTCTGCCTTTCACTAAGTCACTAGCAAAGCAATTCACCCCTGGCTCATCTGGTCAGCAGGCACATGGCCCTTTGTGTGTGGTGATTTAGTAGAAAAGTAAACCGATGTATTTTCATGTAAAGAACTACATGTATTTTCTATCTACAGATGTTTGTGGGTTTTTTTTCTCAAAGGCCCTCTTTCCCCTATCCATCAAAACCTGTTCTTTGCCTTCTCTCCATGTGGTGTAAAAATAGTTGAATATGTGAATCCAAAGGTATGCATGACCTACTTGCACAGAGACTCAGTGGAAAATCTCCTTGAGTAAACTTTGGGCATGAAGGGCACTCCTGGAACTCTACAGGTATCATAGTTTTCAAGGAGAACCTTTGTGGGTCTTTGTCAACCCCAGTGGCGACTGGCACAGATGATCAGGGATAGAAGGGCAGAGGGTGGGGTGGGGTTAAAGAAGGAAAAAAACATAAATACACAAAAGGTGCACCATATAGCATCTCTATACAGAATCCAATGTCCAGAGGAAGCGGATTTCCAATTTGTGTACCAATCTTCTTTTTAGTTTGTACGTTGTTTCAAAAGCTCAGAATTATGTGACACTCAAACAGTCAACGCATTTCATCCAACAAAATGGACTTCTTTAGGGCAGGGTGCAACGTGATCAAGGTCAAAACTAGTAGTATTAATCCATATCCCAGACCATAGTTCACAGCGTAATAGTGGATCTCAGACTTTACTTCTACCGTGTCAGTAGTTCTGACCTTGATCATGTCACACCCTGCCCTGAAGAAGTCCATTGTGTTGTAGGGAACGCATTGGCTGTTTCAGTGTCACATAATTCTGAGCTTTTCAAACGATGTACAAAATATAAAAGAAGGTTGGTACAATAATTGGAAATCCGCTTCCTCTGGACTTTGGATTCTGTTTAGAAAGGCTATATGGTGCACCTTATTGTGTGTTTTTACTTATATAGTCCTCTTTTGGATTACACCTTGACAGCTGGTGTTGATATTGTGCGCACATCCCTGATATGTTTTCCTTTTGAATTCTAGGGGTATACAGATAAGGTGAGTTTTGCTTGGTGTCCGCTGTCATATATATGCTGTAAAAGAGAAAAAAACATACCTTCTCGCCGTGTCTTGCTGCTCTCTCCACCGTTGTCTCCGAAACAGGGACACAGAGCAGCACACAGGCTCCACTGAGCCAATCACAACGCTGCAGCATTGTGATTGGCTCCCCTAAGCCAATCACAACGCTGCCATGCTGCTTTGTGATTGGTCTGAGTGCCGCTGTTTGGCGCTCACACGGGAACTAGAGACCTGCACATGTTCTCCACGCAGGCTGTAATGCAGCCTGCATGGAGAACATGCAAAGTGTGCATGGCTGTTTGGCCGGCCCTAGACAGCCGGCCAAACATTCATGTGCACTATGGAAGGGCACACCACTCCTCCCCTCCCCTGTTCTGTCAGCACAGCAGCCTCGCCCTGCCCACAAAGCTGCCACAACAAGGGCAAAATAATATGATAATAACTTAGAGTTATAATGATTTTATTTTTCCTTTATCTCGTATTATCTTAATCTATACTGCTTTAATAGGAGTGGGGCGAAGCTTCTCTGCTTTAGAGGTGGAGCTGCCACTGGTCACCCCCCAAAGAGTACACCTGCTCTAAACATAGGAGGAAACCTACAGGACTACATTTCTTATTTTTCTTTCAAACTGGGAATAGTGAATTGAGCACCCTACATGATGTAAAACATGGAGGAATCAGACACAGGACAGCAACAAATCTGAGTAAGTAGGGTGAAGCTGGAGCCATCTAGTGTGTCTGTCTGCAATGTGTTGACAGACAATTGGTACAATTGGAACTGACATTCCCTCTTTTGATCACATTCTTATTTCACTATTGTGGGAACGTTTGGTGGACGGACACTGCTGGGTTTTTTTTTACTCTGTGAATTGGGACACTGCTAGCCAAGCTCCAGTGCATGTGCTCTTACTCCTAACAAATGCCTAACTCTTAAATGGTATATTTAACTTTCCTATAAGGCCATAGTATATGGTGCCCAAAATACACTTGTGGCAGGGAAAGTTAAATACATTTTCAAGGAAATGATAGAATGCACTCCTTTTCAGCTTGAATCAATTACTTTGAAGCATGCTCTTTGGGTGGAATTGTTGCATGCAGACTTGTGTGCCAGGCCCCAAAGGCACGTTTTAAATGATTCCAAAACAAATGGAGCATATATTGCATTCCAAACACATTTCGCACAGCAAAGAAAATGTAGAAGAATCCTATAAGCTTCAATCTTCAATATTTCATTTATTTCATGCTTTTTTCAACCATAATTTATTCATCCATTCATCCCATCTTTCTTCTTCATAAATCTCATATTTTTCCATGCTAGGGAAATGCCGGTCCAGGCCTTTTTCGTAGCACGTGGGATTGCGTAGCCCCAGGCAGCCTCATTTAAAATTACCCAATGCCTTTCAAGCTACAGAACTGCTCTTCTTCAGGGATAGCTGTAAAGTTAAAAACAAACATCAATATGAAGTGTGTTTAAAATGATCATCTACCAAACATATTTGTAAGCCATATGCCAAAAATGCAATCCATATTTTACTGTCAAGCATGTTTCATCATACCGCTATTATTATTCTCTTTGTGTGAAAACATACATTGTCCTAATTGCATCATCAATAAAGTGCTCCCCGACTCTCCAAAACTAAAAAACTCTTCTTCTGGAAGCAACAAAACTTTCAAAAATACACTTGGAGCTTCTACACAGCAGCAAATCCAATTTAGCAGACCCTCGTGAGAAGGTATTTGGCGTTGTGGAACTCAACATCAGAGCCCACTTTCAGCAGCCATACACCATAGCAGGTACCCTTGGGCCATAGTGCATGGGTGTCTGCATTGTTATCAGCATATTCTTTGTGCATGAAGGGGTTTCTTCCTCCACAAAAACGATGCTTTCAGGCAAATACTTCTTTGCATGTTTGCTGTAAAATGCAGCACACGTGCACAGAGAAAACACAAGGAGAAATCAAAAAAAATTCTCCTTGTTATGCCAGCATCAATGAGGTGCAGGATTTTGGCAGAAATCTACGTCTATAATTCTAGGTAGATATGGATTTGTATTAAAATCCATTGGGAACACCCCCTCCCCACGATGCAGAGTAAGGCAGTGCATAGCATTGCATTTCATCACTTTTGGTTACAAAACAATGCAAATCACCATTTGCATTGATTTGTGAACACCAACCAGTATTTTTAACCAGCTCTGCATTAAAAAGTAGCACAACCCTCATGTAAAATCTTTGTAAATCGGGTACTAAGTACAAAAGTAAAAGCTTGACCTGGTGATGGTGCCAAATGTATCCAACAGGTGAGAGAACTTCCCTTAGAGCAACATTTTAATTTCTCCAGCACAAAGAGTTTCCCACTAAAATCACCACTTCAGCAGGACCTCGTCCAATGACTTTCTGAGTTTGTGAGGGCTTTCTCGAATACAGCCTGCCACCTTGCCATGATGAAGGATTTTGAGTGCCAGAAAAAAGACGCAAGGTAAAACTGCCAACCAGGTGGAATCTGGTGAGTATATCCGATCCACTCTCTATTGCTGTCAGCCTAAAACAGTGCATTTGCTATAATTTCTGTCATTACATTTTCCAAATATTTCCAAATTGGAGCGGAATTTTTATTGTGTTGTGTTTTTGATTTTGTAACAATTTTGATACTTCTAAATGCTTTATACATTTTCTCTAAGTTAAGCCGGCCTGCTCAGTGCCATTGCTTTCAGAGGTTCATCTCAAGTGTAATTTACTAAAACGTTTGACTGGACCTAACAAGTTAATGACTTCATTACTTATGGGGAGTACCATTAACCTCAAATAATTATTCATTTTCTCACAACTGTGTCGTTTCACTTTGTATTCTTCTTATCTTTTCTGACATAGCACTAATACTTTAATATAGTAAAAATGTATTTTTTTGCTATTCTGGCTAGTTTTAATTTAAGACCAGCAACCTGTACGCTGCCCCAGAGAGTGAAGGCTGTATCTGAATCGCTCATGATGGCTTGTCTCACTGTGAATGTCAAAGACACATATGGGCCCAAGTGCATCTTCTAGATCTATTTGTGTCAGGAAGGTCTGACCCCTTCTTCCCTTTTACAAGAAAAATAAACTAAAAAGGTCTTGGAGCTACTTAGGGCCATACAGTCTAGTATACAGCAATCTGTCATCATCAATGGCACAGATAAAATCTTAAAAATGTGTTTAAATCTTTGTGGTGTTGCTGCCTACAAGCAATGGGATGGATGAGTAGGCTGACATCTGTGAGGTAATGTGGGATATGTGAATGTTCTATGGAGGGTGGTTGGGACTGTATTCTGGGATCTTGACGAGGACGGTCCTAGTTTTGTCCAGCCTGTGCAAGCCTGTGAATAAAGGATCTTTTTATCTACAAATTAGTGAGTATCCTCTACTACAAAGCTGACAAAGATCACAGCTCTACAGGGCCTATGCGTAAAATAAACCCAACTACTGCTGAGAGACTTTTCATCCTCCTTTGTATTTATGTTCAGTTAGAGCGACTTTTTCGGTTTTATGGAGAAAAGTTGTGAGATACTGGGCTGGACAAGTGAAAAAAGGCTTCTGTGTGGCAGACGCTGTGAGGCGAGGCAATACAACATCAAGTGAGTACAGCGTTGGAGAAAAGTGTTTTTATTAACATTTATTGAATTGGAACACATCTTGTGACAGTTCAGGCCTTGGAGGTGCTCGAGCACGATCGAATAAGTGGAGGCACAAGTGGCAGCTCGAGGATGGCTTGTGACACACAGAAGTTCCCATATGCCACATACTTGCAAACCGGGCAGTGGAATGAACGATGAGGGAGTGGTCAAGTGTTTTGTGGAGGCTTTGTGATGAAAAGGAAGAGTGGCGTGCAGCAAGTAGTGGATGACAGCTGGAGTAGTGGAGTCAGGAAGCTTTGTGACGTCAGGCATCTGTGTATAGCACGCAAAAGTAATTTTGGTTTGGGCTTTCTCGGCTCTCTGTAACAATGGAGTGTGGAGTCTACAAGTAAAAGGCCTGTATCTGCGTGTGTGCGGTTGCTTGGCCAATTACGGTTGGTCAGCACAGTGCATGCGGGTGGAAGAAGCTGGGGCTGAGGAGATTCAGACAGCCTGCGGTGACACACACACCAACACGTGTCTGTCAATACGTGCTGGGTTTCCTTAACCTGGCATCATGCAGTGACAAACACACTAACAAGAGCTTGTCAGAGCAAGCATCCTGGAGTGAATAGGAATTTAGAACACCAATGCAAGCAGGTTTAGCATCCTGAAGTAAATAGGAGTTTGGGGTGAGAAATGAAAGGTGCATTTGATGATAAGCACACCTATGAGTACTGTGCAGTTAATACAAAAACATTTCAGCCAGTGTGTACTTCTGTGATACACACACATTGTGTATTAATCTCATTTAAGTGAGTTTTCTACGGTGATACACACACCTTGTGGGGCGGGATGAGCTAGAATGGATATAAATTGAGAAGTATTATATTGCACTGTATTGATAAGTTATATGTGACATCAAGTACAAGGGTGAGACGTAGTCTAGCTAAGAGTAATAAAGGCACTGGCCGAGAAGTAGGGTTTTCGAACTCAAACATGGATTGAGGTATTGTTTAAACCAGACGTATAAATTCAAGCTGTACATGTTGTTGTTTCTGTGAGTACTCCAGGAGATAATTAAAAAAAGACTCTGTGAGCATTTGCTCAAATATTTTGGGACTAAGAGGTGTATTTATTCCCTTGATGCTATAAATAATTAACCAAGGCTCTCTGGACATAAAAAATTGCATTTTTGGATTGATAAAGTTTGTTTTGAATGCTCGATTTGTAAAGGAGCATAGGATTTGTATTTTACTCCAGTCCAGGTTTTGAATTTACAACTACGATGTGTGGCAGGAAACTATCATAGAAAGTTGTTTCTCTTAATCACAGGAACAGCTCTCAGTTGTACTGACCGACAATTCTTTTAAAAATAGACTCATGTCAAAATTCTGGGAAGTTATAGTAATGTGTTGTATTTATCTTAAATATTGTACAGTGCCACACGTCCTGCTAAGAATCTTCTGCTAAACAGACCAATGTTTTGTCTATGTTCACTGTTCTTAAAAGTTTAAATGGAGTTTTCATGATGGTGGATCACAGATTGAGAAAGGCAGTTGCACTGCCAAAACGTGTCTCTGTGTTCTTTCACCCAGGAAAACCTGACCCAATAAACAGGTTTCATTCCCTTTACTTTGAGTGCCAATTTTCATTCTCATAATGGAGTTTGGAATATATATATATATATAGATATACTGTACAGTATACAGTGGGTATTATGTTGCTTTTAGGCTAAAGTGAAATAAGAATAATTTACAGTCATGTGTGCTGCACAGACATTTATATTAACTCCTTTCTTACTTGTATCAGGGGAGCCACATGTGAAGTGGCAGGAGTGTAAAGATTACTTTGGTAACTGCATGGCAGCTATTGACAATGAAATGTCAACACCTGAGACAAAGGTGTGAATTTCATTGTACTCACCTGATCCAGAAGGGATCAGACAGTACAATCAAATGTAAAAGAAACCTAGAAGTGCTTATGTAACTGATGTGAATGTTAATGCATTGGATGATCTGGAAAGTTAATATGCTCCTACTGTGTGTATCACCATTGATAGGTATGTGTTATCACTGTAAACAGGAGCAGAAACAGTAGATCGATAACTATGTGTCAGCGCTTATTAAATTAACAATTTCATGCAGGTTTGGTCAATTGCTAGATGAGTTATTGAGAGACCAGGTCATCATGCATACTAATAACAAGAGGGTGCAAGAAAGATTATGGGCAAGTGTGGATTCAGCTTTGAAAGAAGTATTGGCAATAGTAAGAAGTGTGGAAATTACAAACAGATGTGCGATGGCAGCACTAGAAGGGAGTAAAGAAAGCAATGAGGTTTGTGCAGTGAGTGGAAAAAAAGGGGGAAAAACCTTACAAAAAAATGCCTGCAGGTAGAAGGATACTTCTGATAATAAAGAAGTGAAAAGTAAATAAATTGCAATGAAAGGCACAGATAAATGATTCAAACAGAGTAATTAGCGTTGTTACATGTGTGGGAGCCGTGAGCACCTAGCTAATAGCATTAGGTATAGAGCAAGGGATCAGAAGTGATCAGTGTGGGGTTTGATTGGGCATTTCGCAAGAACATGCAGGCGAATGGGGATAAGAGGGAGAAGGTACGATGTGTGTCGGACTCACAAAAAGAAATCACACCGGAAGAGGACTAATCAGATATGGATGAATGTGTTCTAATTGAAAGGATAAGGTTCTGGATGGGACTACGGAGTCCAGAAATAAACCAAAGTGTGAAGTAATGGTGGCGAGGATCCCTGTAATTTTGGTGTCTGATTCAGAGTCACCATACACTAAAATTAAAAAAGGATATGTGGCTAGAAAGATAGGAGGGTAGCATTGGAAAAGATTTGAAGAGCTCTCATATTCGACCAGAGAGTTTTACAGGGAAGGCAAGACCTATGGTATGGTACAGGAAGGTATTGCTTAAATGAGTATGGACCGTGTGTACTAGGTTGGAGAGTGCAGAGAAGTTTGGACATAATTTTGAATCCCAATAACAAGGGTTATTGGTGGATAGTGTGGAAAGTGTTGGTGAAGAAATATCTATGGAATGTATAAAAGTGTTCACAGGCAAAATCAGTATGTTGAAAGGGTTCAAGCACAAGAATGTATTTAAAGAGAATGTGGCACCAGTGAACTATAAGGTGAGGAATGTACCTTTAGTGGTGAGAGTTGAAGTGGAAAAAGAATTGCTGAGACTGAAAAAAGAAGGAATAATAGAACATATAACATCATCAGAGTGAATGTCACCAGTGGTGATGGCCAGAAAACCGAATGGGAAGATTAGATTCCGCATTGATTTGCGTGGTGTAACATTCTGGTGGATAAATATCCTCTGCCAAAAAAAAGTGAGCTATTGGCCGAAACAAAGAATATGTAGTAGTTCTCCACAGTGGATCTTTCTTCGGCATACCATCAGGTAGCATTACATGAAAAAAGTAGGAACATAACTGCGTTTATCACACTGTATGGTTGCTTTTAGTTAATCAGAATGCCGTTTGGACTTACGTCAGTCGTTCAGAGGTTGATAGCAGAAATCATGAAGGGTATTGAAGGAGTCTTGTATTTTCAAGATGATATTCTGATTATGGGAGGAAACAGGAAGGAGCATGCTAGAAGGTTACTGAAGGTAATGAGTGTGTTGGAGTCTATAGGTCTAACCGCAGAATATGAAAAATGCTAATTTGCAGAAAAAAACTCACTTACTTGGGGCATGTCATCAGTAGTGAGGGAATTTCACCTAAAAAAGAGTTGGTGGAGCCAATAAAGGAAGCCACAGCGCCACAAAGTAAGGAAGAATTACGCTCATTATTGGGACTTGTGTAGTATTACTTCAAATATATTAATACGTTTGGCGAAAAAAACGTATGGCATGAGAAAAATGCTGAAGAGTCGATGTAAGTTTGAATGGCATGTAGAATGTGCAATATCATTCCAGAGCATCAATGAAGACATTAGCAGGGCTACTCCTATACATGATTTTGATCCAGGATTACACAGCGTCATAACTGTGGATTCAAGCAATAAGAGATTGGGGGGCAGTTTTGACACAAAAAGATGAGAAAGGAGGGGAATGTGTGATACGATTTGCTTTTTGCAGTCTCACGCCTGCTGAGGTGGCTTATTCTGTCATTGAAAGAGAAACGCTTGTGTATAGAGCACTTCAGGTCTTTTGTATCGGGAACAGATTTTGATTTGAGGACTGATCATAAACCTCTTGTAAACCTACTCACTACTGGTGGGTTTTTGAAGGCATCAGCAAGAATTGCAAGGTTGTCGATGAGACTAAAGGATTTCAATTATCAAATACAATATGTTCCAGGTGTGCATAAAAAAGTGATGGACTGTTTAAGTCACATGCCTTTACCCATTAAAGGAATACATGTGAGGGAGTGAGATGAGTTTCAGGTGGCTTAAACTGATGAAGAAGGTTTGGACTCTATTGGGGAGGTGAATAGAGAAAAGCTTACGAGTAGAACGTTGTACAGCCTATGGTAAAGACATGTATTCAGGAAGGATGGATTAATAAAAATAATTTTCCGGATGCGGTAAAAGACGTCTGGGAGGTCAGAAATGAGCTAGGAGTGGAAATGGATTTTGGTGTCGGTGGGATCGACACTGACGTCGGTGGGATCGACACTGACGTGCTGTTGGTGTCAGTCCCCAATATCTATTTACGTGGTCAGAACGCCGCATTACGATGTGGTCGGTCGGACCGCATTGATCGAGGGACCGACTGACAGCGCCCGTCGGCTGGTTGGCCGGTCGGATCGCATTCCCCACAATGGAGGTGTGCCTTCTCAGGCACCGCCATGGGGATTACAATTCACTGTTCCGCAAGCAATTTCATGTCAGTTTTTTCAACATGAAAAGGCTTGAGGAAAGGCTCTTTTGGGACTCATAACAGGGCTCCTGTCTCTACTGAACCTCCGCTATGGGCCCACGGGAGCACCACATCCATTCATCGTGTGGTAGGCGGCACTTGGTGCCTGCCACAGAGCGCAGGAAGGTTTAAAAGCATGCCTTTTGGCATTGGGGCTTGTGCTGCAACCCTTTTCCGGGCCGCCGCACAACCCTCAATACAGAGAGGCATGTTTCCAACCACCTCCACGGCGGTCGAATCTTAATTTGACGGTCGGGACTGCTGACTACCTGTCGGCCAGTACCTTTACTGCAACAATGGCAATGTGATCAGGCCCAAGGTGTTGAAAGTATGTTATGAGGGACATTTTGGGATAGTCAGGACAAAGAAAAGAGTGAAATTCTCATATTGGTGGCCAGGAATGGAACTGGACATAGAGAGGCGTGTATGTAGCGGTGTGCAATCTGCTGGATCGGATAAGAGTTAAAAGACTTTGAGACAAGCATTGATGCCAATAAAGTCTCCTAAAATGGTTTGGGAGATGTTAGCTGTGGACATTGTAGGTCCTGTTCAGACTGAAATGGGTGAAAACAAATGTATCGTTGTACTATAGACTATTACAGTAAGTAGGTTGCATTGGAAGTAGTACAAAAAGGAGAAGCAGAGACGGTGGTGAGGTTTTTGGATTTTGGATTTATGAGAGAAGGTTTGCCCAAAAACTATTAAGTGATTATGGATCAGAATTCAAGGCTACTGTGGCAGAGAATTCCTAAGAAGAAATGGAGTGAAACATTTATAAACCTTAGCTTGCCATCCAGCAGGAAACGACGTGGTAGAGCACTTTAACCATGTGATAAAAGGTACTATTTAGATAGCGTGTAGAAGTGGAAAGAAATGGGAGAATGATTGTGGTTATCTCATAACCCATTACCACTAAGCCAGGTGAGTATTTTTTCACTCAAGCAAAATCACACATAATTACCATTTTGACATTTTGTGTGGTTCACATAAATCTTGTTTTCCTTCTGTTATGCTTTTCTGAGTACTTTTCAAATGCGGGCGAAATGCCTCGCTGGAACTGTGAAATTGATCTACTCTGTGGCCGTGTTACATTTTGTGCTCTAATCAGTAGCCTGTTGCTATCTGGTTTGATTTTTGTTCACAAAGAAATGCCCCCATGTGCAATTTCACTCAGATTGTCAGCAAAAAGTATTTTGTATGATAAGTGTTATTTTTGTAAAAAGATAATGCATGTGTTATGCAAGGAAACATTTTCAAAGTTTGCGCACACATAACACTCAGGAGCCTCCCTGCAGTATATTTAGGTTCTAATGCAATTCATAATTAGTGAGAAGTGATATCTAGATCAGCACCTGAACATTTGTTTTTCTGTGTAAATTTAAAATCAGAAACAGTTGAAAACAGGCTAAAATGTGGGACCAAAAGTAGATCTTCTACTTTCGGGTGTGAAATGTTCCAAATAGTGGCATCAAAAAATATCCTTTCTGTCAAGAGATTGAATTACTTATAAACATGAGGGTTGTTCCTGGCCAGATAAGTGGATGTCTCAAGCTGCCTTTCAGTTTGGAAGATGGATTGAGTGGGCTCAGTATTGCACTTCTTCTTTATTGGTAAACTTGGCTCCTTCACACATGAATGAGTGGCGAAGTCAGGGGTGAGGGTTGAATTGATGGCAGAATGTCAGACTAACTTTTGATTATAAAATCGAATTCAATTTAGATTAGTTGTATTCAGATTTTATTTGGATATCTTAAAATTCTGGAATGCATGCTGTGCTTCCGTGCCTACGATGGGCACCCTTGAACTAAGTGGAAGTGAACCATTGTTGGTGTCATATTCACATCTCCTAACAGATTGCCCACCTTGTGAATGAGGAGTGCCTATGGCAGTGGCTGCTGTCATGGTCAGCATCTGTCATATTGCATCCAAAGCATAGAGCATGGACTGGTCACAGTTGGGCAACTTGACCCGGGCATGTATATCAATGACTTCATACCATTAAATAATCATCTTATAAAAGCTTTAATTGACATTGCAACAATCTTTTTTTAATATCTTCAAGTCCGGGATTATCTCACCCATAAATGTGAATTTAATAACGAGCAGGAGACCTCTGCTGTCTATTTGTTACTATATCAATCTCCGAAATGTGACATAAGTACTATATATCAGGAGTTCATGTCCCACGTTGAAGATGATAGCGCGCAGGTAGCAGCAAAATGTAGCCAACAGTTAACAACTACAATAGCTGGTTCAGAAATACAAAAGGCACAGAACATACTCGACCGGGCAAAAATATCTGTTAATCTCAAAATGCAACAATTTAAAACGATATATATGCTGTATTTTACACCTGAACGTATTTCTAAATGGACATCCTCTATGAATTCATCATGTGCATTTGTCCTAAATGTAATCTATAAGCAGCAGACATTGTTCATATGTTTATTGAATGTCTGGCCTTAAAAGAGTTTTGGAATAGTATATTTCAATTGATATCCATACAAATGGGGTTGGATTTCTGTTTAAGTAACAAAGAAATATTAATTGGCTTACAGAGCGGGTGGAATTTTAACCTTAGGTCCCTTACATCAGTCATCATAGTTAGCGCCAGCTTATGCATTGCCAGGGCATGGGTGGATGCAACACCACCCAGAGTAGCTGAGTTCTGGTCAATACTCCAACAGACCTATGAGTGTGAAATGGCAATAGCCAAGGAACGTGGACCTAGAGGAGTCAAAAAAGTGGTTAAGATTTGGTCCAAACTACAATGTATGTAATACCTAGCATTGACGTCGTTGGCCTAATCGTGGCAGATGACAGTTATTGATTCCTGCCTTATGTACATTTTTTCATTCATTAAGTCTTTATTGCGATTAAAATCATGAAAGACAGATCCATAAAAATGTTCATAACTATCAATGTAAACAAGTTATTTGACATTAAAACATAATGATGAATTTCATAGACATCGATATGAGCAAGTTTGTGCATTAAAAGGATGGTATAGAAGAAGATAACAGATCCACAATGAAGAGATACATAAATATATGATAAATAATTAAAATTGCTAAAAAATCTCTAAGAAGACTCCCACCATATTCAGTATAATGATCATAATTGCATTATAGTCAATGCAGCACAGTACATAATATTATTCACCCGACAACGTACAAGGAGACCATTATCAATGCCTCCTCTCCTTTGCACGTATAGCCCACATCCAGCTTAAAAACTTGGCAACGGCAATCACAATGGATTCATTAGTAGCTGTTTTTAGGATCCTTAGTGCTTCGCTGCTTAACCTAGTCCCCAGGTTTAAACAGATAGGTTTTAACCATCTGTGCCTAGGAGTTTTATAAGCTGGACAGGCAAATAAGATGTGTGCCAATGATTCATTCTGTGTTGGACAAAATGGACCTTTGCTGTGGTTCAGGGCATGCCATTTACTGACAAAATAAATTAGTGTGGAGTGATCCCACCCTAAATTGATGGAAAAGTTTCCTATCTTTAATGGAGGTGATAAGGTCCCAGTAATTTTCATACTCTACTTCATACTTGTATTCAAAATAGTCCCTGGATAATGATGGTCTTACTAAGGCAGAGAAACGCTTCATTTGAATCATATTCCATTATGCTGCCTTATATTCATTCTTTGCAGGAAAGGGGTTTTCAGCCGGATTTACCCACAATCTACTCATCCCCATCTCACAAATAGTGATTCTTACCCATCTCAACCATGGAATTTTATGCATGCTATCAGCCTCCCTGACTTCCAAGAGTGCTTGTGCGTACCGGGACAACTCTGGGGTAACCCAGAGCCTTCTCCAGTACGCGACTGGTCTAAATTGTGCCATATCTTCAATAGAATAACAGCCAAGATCTAAAAATAAGGGCAATAGAGGAGTTGGCTGGGGAAGGCCGGTCAGTGCCCTAAAAAAATTATTTTGAGCTGTTACTAAGGGGGCTAGGTTGTCGAAGCCCCACAGTTCGGCTCCATACAAGACAGAGGCGCTAATTTTAGAATTATATATTTTCAGGGCTGGAGCAACAGGTTTAGTGTAAGAAAGACACTGCTCCTTCAGCAGGGCACCTGACAATTGGGCATGCCTAAAGGTCATTAATCTAATCTGAGGCTTCCAACTAAGTTTAATGCCGATAGTTACCCCCAAATAAGTACAATTCTGAGTCTGTTTCAGGATGCCTTCCTTCATTTCAACTCTACCATTTATAACCTTGTGTTTATGTAGGACCATAAATTTTGTTTTCTCCACACTCTCTAGTAGATCATGATCCTGACAGAACACCTCAAATCTCACCAGAGCAGACTGTAAACCCTTCTGTGTCTTAGAAAGTATCAGAGTGTCATCTGCAAACATAAGCAATGGGATCTTCAAACCTGGTAAGGTAGGAGCATCAGTGGGAAAGTTCTGTAAGTACTGGACTACCCTATTGATATACAATGAAAAGAGGGTTGGTGCCAAAACGCACCCCTGGCGAACCCCTTTTGCTATAGGGAACCTTTGTGTGACAATCCTCTGCATATCCCAGCGTACCTGCGCATAATTAGCATCATGTAGATTAACCAAAAAAGCCAATATTTCAAGTGGCATACCTAGTTCCAAAAAGGTTCTCCACATTTTGGCGCAGGGGATGAGGTCAAAAGCTGACTTAAGGTCGACGAAAGCAGCATATAAAGTGCCCCGCCTAAAATGACCACACGCCAATAAACTAAAATAAACCTCAAAACCTGGTCAATAGTACTGGTACAAGAAAGGAAGCCCGCCTGAAGTGGTGACAAAATATCAAATTCATCCATCCAGGCCTGGATTCGGCTTAGTACCAACCTAGCTGAAACTTTCTGTATACAGTCAATGAGGCTTATAGGCTTATAGTTACCTGGGTTAGAGCAGTCTCCTTTCCTAAAAATTGGGAGAATTTCTGCTCCAAACCATGTATCGGGCAAAGATGCTCCACTAGCAATAGCATTCACAAGGAGCTGAATGTAGGATGCCCAATTAGTTATATCGTGGAGGAACAGATCCGCCGGGATACAATCTAACCCGGGTGCCCTGCCTCTGGGGACTGATTTTAATGCTGTTTCCACCTCTTTCTTTGTAAAATACAGAGTAGATTTAACAAATGGCAATTCAAAATGTTCCTGTGTGGGGTTCATAGTTGCAAACTGGGCCTTACAGTGAGATACCCACTGCTCGGGAGCTATGTGGTTCACAGGCACATGACTCGGTTCACCCCTACCCCATTTCACGAGATGCCAAAAGGTGGCCATGCTTCTCCCTGTACAAGCCTTGAGCAGCTCTACCCAGTATTGTTCGTCCCATTCCCTTTTTGCTTTCTGTTGGGTCAACTTGTACCCCGCCCTTGCCTTTCTTATATCTCCCCGGTTCTTGGATCTTATTGCCCTAGCTAGAATTCTATAAGCTTTTCTACATGATTGACCATACCAGGGGGCAGCCTCAGGGCCCGAATAACTCTGTGATTTTTTGACCATAGTAGTAAAAAAGCCTTTAAGCTTGTTAAACAATTCGCTGTGGACCTGTGAGACCTTTGAGTTTACCTCCTCTTGAGTTGCACAGTTTTGAAGGATAGCTGTTGCACTAACCACTAACTCACTCATCTGCTGTAAGTGCTCTACTTTTTTAATAACATTAGTCCATTTAACTCTCCTTGTATCATTAGTCAAATGTGCATCTACATAAGCAGTTCCAGGCACCTGACTAACAACTAAGGGAATGCCTTTGAGCTGCATGGAGAGAACTATGGGGTTATGATCACTCTCGATCCGCTCCCGAACTACCATATCTACTAGGGAGGGCCAAAATTCCTTGTTAAGGAAAATAAAATCAATGCTACTACTTCGCAACCCATTGTTAAAGGTTTGCGAGCCCTGCCTATCTGAAACGGACCTCCCATTGACAGCCCTAACCCCCTGTTCCAGACAAAACACTTTTAACTGCAGGGCTGCCCCTGTCCATTTTTTAATGGGAGGAAGATCCAAATGCGGTATGTTCCACTGGACATCCTCCTCAGAACTGAGATTGATATCATTATCATCAAGGGGCTCAAAGGAGCAGTTGAAATCTCCAGCGATTATCATATTGCTTACACCTCTGTGATCATGTAAAAACATATCTAGGAGGGCTACAGTGGGAGAGGCTTTCCCACCTGGCATACCCCTAGCATAAACATTAATAAGCAACAAATCGAGGACTTCTGCCATCTGTATTCTAATTATTAAAATGTCCCTACTGTCAATATGCAGTTCCTCCGCCCTGTAGAGGTCAGACTGCCTCACCCATGTTCCCATGTTGTAAGGCCCCCCATGGGTCTTCCCCTCTGCCCCCCTTGTGCTGTTTTTGAAAAATGTATAAAACCCTGATGATAAACATGGTCCATGGCCCAGGTTTCCTGGAAGGTCATTATGTTGTGGCCTTCAATAAAAATAGACCAATCCACTGAGGATATCTTTGAACATAACCCTGCTACATTCCAGGAGACTAATTTTTGGTCTGGCATGGAATAGGGCTTATTTACTTTGCACACAGGGGGCCGAGTATAATCTACATGGACGCAGCCTGAAACCCCCTCACCTAACGGGATACTTATTTGTGTTAATCTACAATCCCCTTCTTCGCCCACCATATTGTCACTCGTGATTCTATCACTCCTGTTGCCCGTTGGTTGTGTTAATATGGGTCCTCCGTTATTGTAAATGTTCGTTGTACAATCAACCACACACCGCTCCTTAAATAGGACAGTTATTGAGTCCTGCCTTATGTACATTTATTTATCACTTCCGTTCATTCAATTTTGTAAATGTATTAACATGTGATCAAAATTATGTAAGATTGATGTGATTGTTCTGATTCGAAAAAAAAAAAAAAGAAACTATTTAAACAAAAAAAAAAAAACTTTCATTGACTACTTGGACAGGAGGGAAACACCAAGGGCACAAACTCTTAGTAAATTGTTATACCACTTAGTGTATTGCCATTGAATAGAGGTAGTAAAATACAATCTTTCGTGGTCATCGTATAGAACTGAAAATTATTGTTTTCGCTATAAGTAGCTTAAAATGGAACACCGTCAAAGTATAATTTGAACACTTGAAGAATTTTGGTCCATTCACTGTAGCCAGAGTTCTTTTGAAAGAGCGCCAGAGGATAGCTCTACAAAAATTCAAAATAATCGATTGTGAATTTGTGGGTGTGGCCTTCAAGTTAATATGGTACATAAAAAACGTACCTTCCAAGCTAAGAGATGAAACAAACAACCAGTGTAAATGTTTTCAAGGTCCTGACATACATAACTTAATGAAGGAACTAAAAAGGGTGGTCCAATAATAAGGACTCATTAAAGGACTATTAAGTGTAGAGCATGCTGCCTGTATTTTGCTGCACACAATCCTTTTGAATAGCTTTGTAACACCTCTGTCTTTAATAAGCCCTCATGTGATCTTTCAAAATCATGGCTATGGCATTCGTTTTAGCAGCAGAGGTTGTTATTGTCTGGGGTTGATCACTGTTTATGAACATGCTGCTGCCTCACGTTTTTAATAAAGAATATATTTTTTTTAAAGCAATACACAACCATGGAAGAGAACTGGTTGGAAAAGAACGGTGGTCTGAATAGGGGAGTGACATAAGAAAGTTAACTAAGAAACCTCCAAAAAAGAACTGGCCTGTGTAGCTAGGGGAGCAGCCGAATACATGTGCAGCAGAGGTCTTTGGTAGACAAATTCATAAACAGTCCTATTGGGCAAAGCATATTCAAATTAACAGACATCGAGGCCATTTTTTAACACTGTACATCCTGAAACATAAGCAATAAAAAGCGAACAAGATTCATTACAAAATAACCAGGTATAACTTGGAACTCAACTGGAATGAAATAGTATCTTGGGTCCTGGGGCCCTAATGGTAAACAACAGTATCCACGGTGTTGCTTCGCCCCTGTATTACAATGGCCACTTCCATCGACATTTCATTGTAGCTCCAGTGTGAGACAGAAAGGAAGGTTATTTTGCTTCTGGCTAGGGGAGAGCAGAAAGAGAGGGCCCTACTGGGCTCTGCTTAACTATCTGTTTTTTTTATTTTATCAAAAGGGCTTAATCTTGTCAGGGCCTAAGTCCTGGCTCGCTTATCACTCTGTTGGATGGAAAGGTAGGTTACATGATGTCACTTCCTTTAACTGATTCTGAAGTCAAATATCAAGTGATGTCACTTGCGCTACCCTCATGAGCTGGCCAAAGTGACGCCACAAGGACGTGGTCCTTTTGCAGAGATGGGGCCTATGGAGCAGTGTCCTTTATGTGAAGGAGGTCTCAGTAAAAACACATTTTCTGGTGTGTTAACCACAGATGACTGTTTGCGTATTGAGATCCGAATCAAGAAGGGTGTAACTATTCATAAAGTCCAATCCCTTTTGTTTTTCATGTAGTCTATCTTCACTTTCTCTTAGTCAAATACGAAAGATGTGTCGGGAAAATGAAAGTACAGCTTCCAGAACTATGATGAACAGAAAAAGAACAGTCATCAAATTTTTTTTCAGTCATCACATTTTTAACATCCTTTACAATAACCAGCTTTTTAGGCTCAAATAGGTTTTCTCGGGGGCGTGTCCAAGATGGCGGCGAGATAGGACGTGGAATCCTGTCCCTCCGACGCCGATAAGATCCAGCATTGTTATATCACCCAACTCTGGTGCCATCCGCCCGTCCACGGAGTCTGGACGACACCGGCACTCTGTCCTGCGTTGGCGGGCTGACTCTCCCCAGCGGCAACCTCTTCCTTGCTGACATCTGCGGCGGAGGGGAGCAACGGCCTACTGGGCCTGCGAGGGAGCGCGGCTCCGATACTGGTCCCTTGACAGCCGATGCACCTGACAGTGCCGCTCTGCGGATGGTGGACTGCAGCGGTGGCACTCGTGGTACCCATCTGTGAGACATCCAGTGAGGTGCGGCGACGATGAGGTCAGCGCGGCCGCTGTCACGCACCCGACTGCAACAGCGCCTTTTTGTGCTATCCCGCCGCTGGCCCCCGGAGGAGTGGATGACCTCGCCGGGTGGTCGGAGGGGGAACTGTGTCAGCTGCGGTACGGGGCCCGTCCTCTGAGAAGGGGCTGGTGCTTCTTGCCTCTTCCCGGGTAGGAGTGCTGCGGCGATCCCCTCTGGCTTGACGGCAGCTGTGGAGCCCTGCCCCATCCCCGGTCGACTGCACGGGACAGGTGGGCGGCGGGTGGGCCCTGAGTGCTGTGGGCGCTGAGTGCTTTGCGGCGCGACCCTGTGAAGATCCTCCCGGTCCGCGGATCGGCGGACGGTGGGCGCTGAATGAGCCGAACCATTGGCTTGATTTACATCTTCAGGGCACTGTGACTCGGCTGAGGGCGGCTGTTGAAGATCCCTCCTGTTGTGTGTTGGTGATCACTTGGGCCTACATGTATAGATACTTGGTGGGAGGCAAAAGGCTGCTGGGTAATGCGCAGTGCAGCCCGGTGGGGTCACTCCCGGTCCATAGATCGGCGGACGGTGGACGTTGGAGGAATTGTCTTAGTGACAGGGGTCCTGGGGCTCCGGGGCGCCTGAGACTATGCCCGCTGCTGTGGCCCAGTTATGGGCCGTACTTGTGAGTGTGCGGTCCATTTGGGTCCTATCTGCATGGGAGACCTGGTCAGTGGATTGAGGCAACAGCTCCCCCCCTCTGTTTTGATCCCGTGCGAGCTGGTGTCTGACAGCTCTACCTGTCCTGGGACTTGGGAGCAGCGCCCCGGGGCACAGCGCATTCCTCTGGACTGGACCTCCCCAGGGCTCCTGTGGACGACCGGGGGCTGCTGAGGCGGGCTGGGGGTGAGGCGTTCTGCCGTGGCTGGGCTCCTACAGAATGTCCACCTTGCGAGGCAGGAAGGAGAAAACGTTGAAGGAGATGCTCATAAAACAGCAGGGAGCGGCCGCAGCAACCGGCGAGAGGCCTCAGGTCATGGCAGGCAGCGACGACTCACCTGCCACCAAGGCCTTCATGCTTGAGCTCTTTGCTTCCATAAAGGAGGACATCCAGGAACTCCGGGGCCAACTAGCGGCGGATTTCAGAGAAGTACGCAGAGACGTTAACGAGATCGAAGAGAGGGTTGCCACGCTTGAGGAGCACAACGTCAGTAGGGAAGAAGACCTCCATCAACTACAACAAGACATGCTGCGCCACAGGGAGCAGCACCTTGATCTCCAGGCCCACGTCGAGGACTTGGAGAACCGCTCCTGGCGGAACCACATCTGGATCCGAGGCGTTCCGTGGAATGAAGAGGGAGACGACCTCAGGGCCTATGTCACGGCACTGTTCTGCCTGGTTCTGGGGGAGTCAGAGTCACTGGATATCAAAATGGACCGGGCCCATTGGGTGGGCCTCCCAAGTGGCAACAAATCTCCGCCACCGGACATCCTCGTGTGTGTACATGAATTCCAACTGAAGGAGAGTATTCTCCGGAGAGCGAGCGAACTGCAACCCATCCAGTTCAGAGGCCATTGCTTAAGCGGCGAGAGTTCAGGGTGGTAACCTTGCATCTTCGAGAGAAGGGCATTCCCTATTCTGGGGGCCACCCCTTTTGCATTGTCTTTACACTCAACGGGAAATTGCTGCAAATCCGCTCTCTTGCTGAAGCTCGGATGCCCTCGGGCTAGAGGACACGGCGTCGGTTGATCGGCCGGACCGGCCTGGGGAGTTGGGCTCCCCCCGTGTGGCGAGATGGCAAAGAATGGGGAGGAAGTCTCCTGTCCAGAAGGCTGACCAGGCCACAAGGGATAAGGAGAGAGAGGCCGTGCTTGCCTCGCTGTCGCAGATAACAGATCGCCCAGCCACCCCATGAGGCTTGCCTTTAATTCTCCTGAGATGGACACCTAGATGGGCATCGGAGGGATGGGTAGATCGGTCCAGATTTCATCGTTGATGACCCCTCTACAAAGGAATGGGCACAGACCTACCTCCAATGGTATGGAAGACTGCCGGTGACATGACCCTACGATGCTGTGCTTCCTTGACGGACTATCGTCATATTTTTACCTTAACGTTCATTTTGACTTTGTTTGGGTGGGGTTGTTGGGTTTTGGTTCTGTTGTTGGGATTATTTTTTATTTGTGGGTTGGGGCGGGTTCTCTCCTCAGTGTGTCCTACCGTTAGTCCCTTGCTTGGCAGTCCTGCGCGCACATCCCCCCCCACTCGTCATACCGTCTCCGCCCTCCGTTATTGTGGTATAACACTTATTCCCCGCAAAACTCCTCTAACCCCTTCCTCCCCATCTGGATCTTAAAATAGTTAGTCTCAACGTACAGGGTCTTAAAAATCCAATAAAGCGGAGGGAGGTTTTACCTTTATTAGAAAACTCAGGGGGAGACATCTACCTTATCCAGGAAACCAAAAGACACACAATTGATGGACGGAATGCAGAACAAATCATAACATTCACCCCCAGTCAAGAGATCTGGGTTAAATCCATCATTCTTTTGCTCACCATGCCACCCCAGTTTAGAGATGGCCATATGCAAATCAGTCTTGACCCTGTGCCTCATGGGAACAGTCCACAAAAGACACACAATTGATGGACGGAATGCAGAACAAATCAAAACATTCACCCCCAGTCAAGAGATCTGGGTTAAATCCATCATTCTTTTGCTTACCATGCCACCCCAGTTTAGACCTGGCCATACGCAAATCAGTCTTGACCCTGTGCCTCATGGGAACAGTCCAGCCCGAACTGCCAAGCCAGGTCCTCCCTGGACCGGAAACAAGCATCCTAGGACCAGTTTCGGGGTTTCACCCCTCTTCAGCCAGGATAGCTTTATTCCAGTGGCACAGTGAGCCCAGGACCCACGTCTGGGCATACCTGGCGCACTTAGGGCGAGAAAGCAAAAGACACAATTGATGGACGGAATGCAGAACAAATCAAAACATTCATCCCCAGTCAAGATACCTGGGTTAAATCCATCATTCTTTTGCTCACCATGCCACCCCAGTTTAGACCTGGCCGTATGCAAATCAGTCTTGACCCTGTGCCTCATGGGAACAGTCCAGCCTGAACTGCCAAGCCAGGTTCTCCCTGGACTGGAAACAAGCATCCTAGGACCGGTTTCGGGGTTTCACCCCTCTTCAGCCAGGGTAGCTTTATTCCAGTGGCACAGTGAGCCCAGGACCCACGTCTGGGCATACCTGGCGCACTTAGGGCGAGAAAGCAAAAGACACACAATTGATGGACGGAATGCAGAACAAATCAAAACATTCACCCCCAGTCAAGAGATCTGGGTTAAATCCATCATTCTTTTGCTCTCCATGCCACCCCAGTTTAGACCTGGCCATATGCAAATCAGTCTTGACCCGGTGCCTCATGGGAACAGTCCAACCCGAACTGCCAAGCCAGGTCCTCCCTGGACCGGAAACAAGCATCCTAGGACCGGTTTCGGGGTTTCACCCCTCTTCAGCCAGGTTAGCTTTATTCCAGTGGCACAGTGAGCCAAGGACCCACGTCTGGGCATACCTGGCGCACTTAGGGCGAGAAAGCAAAAGACACACAATTGATGGACGGAATGCAGAAAAAATCAAAACATTCACCCCCAGTCAAGAGATCTGGGTTAAATCCATCATTATTTGGCTCACCATGCCACCCCCCGTTTAGACCTGGCCATATGCGAATCAGTCTTGACCCTGTGCCTCATGGGAACAGTCCAGCCCGAACTGCCAAGCCAGGTCCTCCCTGGACCAGAAACAAGCATCCTAGGACCTGTTTTGGGGTTTCACCCCTCTTCAGCCAGGATAGCTTTATTCCAGTGGCACAGTGAGCCCAGGACCCACGTCTGGGCATACCTGGCCCAGATCTCTGTACTGGGGTGAATGTATGACATTGTTCTGTATTCTGTCCATCAACTGTTGTTTTTGCATTTACCCAGGACCCACGTCTGGGCATACCTGGCGCACTTAGGGCGAGAAAGCAAAAGATACACAATTGATGGACGGAATGCAGAACAAATCAAAACATTCACCCCCAGTCAAGAGATCTGGGTTAAATCCATCATTATTTGGCTCACCATGCCACCCCCATTTATACCTGGCCATATGCGAATCAGTCTTGACCCTGTGCCTCATGGGAACAGTCCAGCCCGAACTGCCAAGCCAGGTCCTCCCTGGACCAGAAACAAGCATCCTAGGACCGGTTTCGGGGTTTCACCCCTCTTCAGCCAGGATAGCTTTATTCCAGTGGCACAGTGAGCCCAGGACCCACGTCTGGGCATACCTGGCCCAGATCTCTGTACTGGGGTGAATGTATGACATTGTTCTGCATTCTGTCCATCAACTGTTGTTTTTGCATTTGTCACCCCGAGTGGGACGGGTATTCCCAGAGAGCGAGAGAACTGCAACCCATCCAGTTCAGAGGCCATTGCTTAAGCGGCGAGAGTTCAGGGAGGTAACCTTGCATCTTCGAGAGAAGGGCATTCCTTTTTCTGGGGGCCACCCCTTTTGCATTGTCTTTACACTCAACGGGAAATTGCTGCAAATCCGCTCTCTTGCTGAAGCTCTGGATGCCCTCGGGCTAGAGGACACGGCGTTGGTTGATCGGCCGGACCGGCCTGGGGAGTTGGGCTCCCCCCGTGCGGCGAGATGGCAAAGAATGGGGAGGAAGTCTCCTGTCCAGAAGGCTGACCAGGCCACGAGGGATAAGGAGAGAGAGGCCGTGCTTGCCTCGCTGTCGCAGACAACAGATCGCCCAGCCACCCCATGAGGCTTGCCTTTAATTCTCCTGAGATGGACACCTAGATGGGCATCGGAGGGATGGGTAGATCGGTCTAGATTTCATAGTTGATGACCCCTCTACAAAGTGATGGGCACAGACCTACCTCCAATGGTATGGAAGACTGCCGGTGACATGACCCTACGATGCTGTGCTTCCTTGACGGACTATCGTCATATTTCTACCTTAACGTTCATTTTGACTTTGTTTATCTCTTTTTGGGTGGGGTTGTTGGGTTTTGGTTCTGTTGTTGGGATTATTTTTTATTCGTGGGTTGGGGCGGGTTTTCTCCTCGGTGTGTCCTACCGTTAGTCCCTTGCTTGGCAGTCCTGCGCACACATCCCCCCCACTCGTCATACCGTCTCCGCCCTCCGTTGTTGTGGTATAACGCGTCATCCCCGCAAAACTCCTCTAACCCCTTCCTCCCCATCTGGATCTTAAAATAGTTAGTAGTCTCAACGTACAGTGTCTTAAAAATCCAATAAAGCGGAGGGCGGTTTTACCTTTATTAGAAAACTCAGGGGGAGACATCTACCTTATCCAGGAAACCAAAAGACACACAATTGATGGACGGAATGCAGAACAAATCATAACATTCACCCCCAGTCAAGAGATCTGGGTTAAATCCATCATTCTTTTGCTCACCATGCCACCCCAGTTTAGACCTGGCCATATGCAAATCAGTCTTGACCCTGTGCCTCATGGGAACAGTCCACAAAAGACACACAATTGATGGACGGAATGCAGAACAAATCAAAACATTCATCCCCAGTCAAGATATCTGGGTTAAATCCATCATTCTTTTGCTCACCATGCCACCCCAGTTTAGACCTGGCCGTATGCAAATCAGTCTTGACCCAGTGCCTCATGGGAACAGTCCAGCCTGAACTGCCAGTGGCACAGTGAGCCCAGGACCCACGTCTGGGCATACCTGGCCCAGATCTCTGTACTGGGGTGAATGTATGACATTGTTCTGCATTCTGTCCATCAACTGTTGTTTTTGCATTTGTCACCCCGAGTGGGACGGGTATTCCCAGACGTGGGTCCCGTGCTCTCCACGCCACTGGAATCAAGCCATCCAGGCTGAAGAGGGGTGAAACCCCTAAACCGGTCCTAGGATGCTTGTTTCCAGTCCAGGGATGACCTGACTTGGCAGTTCGTGCTGGACTGTTCCCATGAGGCACAGGGTCAAGACTGATTTGCATACGGCTAGGTTCAAATTGGAATGGCATGGTGAGCATAAAAATGATGGATTTAGGCCCAGATCTCTGTACTGGGGTGAATGTATGACATTGTTCTGTATTCTGTCCATCAACTGTTGTTTTTGCATTTATCCAGGAAACCCACCTCCTACAAAAGGATACCCATCGTATGTGCCACAGTCACTTTCCTCACCAGTTCTGGTCCTCCTCCAACAGCAAACGGTGGGGGGTGGGTGGCCATCCTCGTAGCCAAACACTTTAGAGGCTCTATAGCGGGACCCACCTCAGACATTAAGGGGCACCTCTTAGAGCTGCGGCTCCGCGTAGGTTCCTCCCTCTGCACTATTGCCTCCATCTACTCCCCTAATGATCGCCCTGAGTAGTTCTTAATAGAGGCCTGTGCGGAGGTCTTACATTCCCCGGACCCTACGGTGATAATAGGGGGCAACCTTAATCTTGTTATGAATGGTCAACAAGATCGCTCTGGCTCCCGCACCGGAGGCTCAGGTGCTCTATCGGCTAAAGGAGGGCACTGGTTGCGCGAAGTGGGGATTAGGGACGTGTGAGAGAGCGGGCGGACGGGCCGGACTCTTACCTGGGAATCCGGAGTCCCGATCCGAACGAGCCCGTTTGCGAGTCCCCTGTCCACAGGGCAACGCTACAGGGGCGGGGACCGGACAGCCAGACACACCCACCTCTTCTGTGTCCTTACATAGGGAGGTACCCGCGAGACCGGAAACAGGAAGAGATGACCCCGGAAGAGATCCTGACCGGCCAATGAAAGGGGAGAGGAACGATGGAGGTTGGACTTTTCCTGATATCGGAACTGCGAAAGGAAGAGCCCGAGACGAGGAGCAGCGAAGGAGCGAAGGCAGCGATCCCGAGGAGGAAGAGCGGCGGGACGAGGATCCTGATCAAGAGGACGAAGCGGAGGAGCAGTGGAGCGAGGAGTGGTGGCATCCGCCGGAGGAGGCTGGAGAGCGGCCGCAGCTCGGGAGAGTTGCGGCGGAGCCGGTGAGTGGCAACAGTACCAGGGATTGTGGGGAACGGTACGAGGGAGGCGGGTAAAGGGGAAACGGGGGAAAGGGAGGGGCGCCAGGCACTTTTTGAACCACTTGAAGCACGTCCCCGATACTTCTCCTAGGACACATTGAGCACTTAAGGCATCCCGCAAAAACCCTGTTTTTGTTGTGTATATATTCTCACGAAACCCCCCCCCCCCTTCACAAACCACTTCCTCGAGTGATGCTGGAGTAGCACAAATCCTAGACATCGTAACACCCGGGTGTGGTGACGGGTATACAAGCATATTTTATCTCTGCATAGTAGCGACTGACGGCTGTTTTCTCTCCCCTCTTATGAGCCTCCAGGGTGGCCCCGACGAGACGGAACCAACCACCAGCAACATCCAGCCCATCGACCGTCCTCAGGGAGCAGAATCGCCCAGTGTCACATACCCTGTTGTTGTGGACAATAAAA
Source organism: Triturus cristatus (assembly GCF_964204655.1). Taxonomy (NCBI): domain Eukaryota; kingdom Metazoa; phylum Chordata; class Amphibia; order Caudata; family Salamandridae; genus Triturus; species Triturus cristatus. The sequence continues at coordinate 609,714,236 of NC_140593.1, read as the reverse complement.
CAAAACGCATCTTTGGAAAATACATTCATCCTCCGTGTCTGTTTATCCGACCCGCCCTCCCACAGGACGCCTGGCGCTGCTTACACCCAGCTGAAAAGGATTTTTCATATTACTCGGCTACTCACAAGACCTATGCCCGGCTTGATCACTTCCTTGTTACCCCCGCTGCGTGGGCCTTGGTCACGGAGTCCTCCATTGAAGCACGGGCCCTCTCTGACCACGCACACATTACCCTATCGCTGCGCTTCCCCGCTAAGTACACTGCTTCTACATCGCGCTGGCGCTTTCGAGATGCATTGCTCCAGTCGCCTGCTGTGGTTGCTGACATCAGGCGTTGCATCACAGAATATCTAGCTTCTAATGACAGGGATGACACACCACTCTCTTTGATATGGGAGGCGCTTAAACTAGTGGCTCGAGGAGCTCTCCTTGCTAAGGCCGCATATGAGAATAAGACCCGACAGACAAAACGCGAAGAGCTGGCGGCTACCGTAAGAGAGTTGGAAACTGTACATAAGCGCACAGGCGTCCCCCCCGAATTTGGCGGCAATTGGAAAGGGAACGCCACCAACTCCGCCGTTTAGACCTCGACCGGGCGGCGCATGCTGTTGCCCGACTAAAACATAAGTACTTTGTTGGCTCCAACAAAGGGGGCCGCATGCTGGCGCACTGCTTGCAAGGGCAGCAGGAGGCACACTCTGTTAAATCATTGCGCGACGGGTCTGGTCAGCTTATTACCAGTGACGCCCGCATAGTTTCCGCCTTCCGTTCCTTTTATCATTCCCTCTATGCGGCAGACCCCTCCTTATTACCTGACCCTACCGAATACTTGAGAGACGCGACGGTGACACCTCTGCCGGGAGGGGAGGCTGACGCTCTGGAGGCGCCCATTCGTATTGAGGAAGTGATATCTACGATCGCCCGGCTGAAGTTACAGAAGACCCCTGGATCTGATGGCTTCAGTGCCCTCTTTTACAAAACCTACTGCACTGAACTTGCCCCGATACTTACCCGCCTGTTTCACTCATTTGCGGACACCGGATCCCTCACGCCCTCTATGCTACAGGCATCTATCTCGGTGATCCTCAAACAAGGTAAGGATCCCAAAATTTGCAGTTCCTACCGTCTGATCTCTTTATTAAACATTGACGCGAAGTTGTTTTCTAGTGTTTTGGCGCACAGGCTGAACCCTCGCATGCCGGGTGTCGTTGACCCGGATCAGTCCGGATTTATTCCGGGACGACAGTGTGGCGACAACACTAAACGCATCTGTCATCTTATCGATAAGGTGCAGCGGTCCAAGGAGGAGGCCCTTCTTCTACAGGTTGACGCGGAGAAGGCCTTTGACCGCGTGCATTGGTCGTATCTATTTGCGACTCTGGAGCACTTTGGACTGGGGCCCCCGGTTCAGATGCTGGATCGCGAGTATCTATAGCTCCCCCCAGGTGTTCGTGTCAATGGCATAATTTCTGAGCAATTCGTGGTGGGGCGGGGAACTCGACAGGGCTGTCTCCTTTCCCCCTTACTTCTTGCTCTATATATGGAGCCCCTGCTCCAACGACTTCGTGACACCCCCCTGGCGCAGGGTATCCCCTTTGGCCTGGACCGTCACCTCATACGCTTATATGCGGACGACATTATCTTTTCAGTCGCACACCCCCTATCCTCTCTCCCGGCCATAATCCAGGACCTCCAGACATTCAGTCAGTTCTTTAAAATCAACATGCAGAAATCCCAAGTGCTCAATCTTACCACCAGCCAACCCACAGAGGAGGCTCTCCGGCATCGCTTCCCCTTCGACTGGGTCTCGGGGGGGGGGGGGGGATCACATACCTCGGACTGACCCTCTACAGGAATCTGTCAAACTGCTGAGGCGAATTACTCTACTCTTCTAGCCCAGACCCGCGCGGACCTCCGCCGCTGGCGTCGCCTGCCCCTGACGTGGTTTGGAAGGTTAGCCGCGATTAAAATGAATGTCTTACCACGTGCCTTATACTTGTTCCAAACTTTGCCATTAGAACCCCCACCTCACGCCCCACGACAACTGCAAGCAGCAATCAAGGGCTTCGTATGGGGTCCCATTTCCCCACGACTACAAAAAACACAGCTCCAGCGGCCCAAGAAAGCCGGAGGCCTCGCCTTCCCTGACATCACTCAATATTTCCACGCTTCCCTCTTGCGTTACTTAGTAGAGTGGAATCGTCCCATGACAGAGAAATACTGGGTCTTCATGGATCAGGCGGTAGCGGGCTATCATATCTGGCGAGAACCATGGCTCCTGAAATTGGCCCGTGCATGGGGACTCTACCCTTCACCATTTACGCGACCCACATTACTGAGACAGGGTCTCAAGGAGGGCTAATCTGACCACATTCCCCTCTCCCATGACTCCGCTTTTTTCGAACCCTGCCTTCCCGCCGGGAATGGACACTAGATCCGCCGCACGTTGGGTAGAGGGGGGTTGTAAAAGTTTAGGGCATTTATTTGACCTTCAGGGCCTAATCCTCATTTAAGGAACTTTAGGCTCACTGAGGAGAGGGTGTTGGGGCTAGGTTTGCTTCTTACTGTTTATATCTTCTTTCTAGATTACGTTCCTTGTTTGAACCCGAAACACTACTTAGAGCCTACAGACCTCAGAGAGTCGCACTCATAAGGCCTTGTGCCCATCGCTTTTTACTGGCTTCGTTGCCTGCCCACGTCACTAACTAACTAGCAGTTAATGTTCACCCTTATGACGCGGCAGGCCCGGATGGGTTTTAGGCGACTTGCTGTGTTTAACTTTGAGTGGCACTACCCTAATTATCGCCTTGACTGCATTGCTAAAGTACAACTAGCCGGCCCGCTGGGTTGTAGGCATCCCGCTTTTGTAACATGGATTGTGTTTTGTTAATAAAAACAGATATAATACTAAATAGGTTTTCTCAACAAGCACTCAACATAAGCACAGACTTGCAAACACAGAAGTTGTAGAGAATTTCTAGAATAGCAAGGCATAAAAAGGCATAAAAAGGCACAAAAATAATTATTTCATTGGACACTCTGAGAAGGTTGAGAAACAGCCCATTGCTTAGCCACATTATATATATATATATATTTTTTGTTTGTGTTTCAGAACCGCTTGAAACGCTGAAGGCGGCTTACTATGAGGTAACATTTATGCCGCTGGAAGACGTCTGGCGAGAGAAAACCGATGAATATATGAAGAAAATTGAGGCTTTCCTGCCTAGTATTATAAAGGATGTTCGTCTTATTGAACCTGTCCATGGTGTGCTATCCGCTGTGAAGAGTGCTTTGGATCTGGTTGGTGAAAAAGTTAATTTGCTCTTTAATGCCATGGTTACATTTAATGTTGTTACATTCGGGAATCAGGCAGTTGACATAGTCAAAACAAAACATTTATCATTAGATAGCACAAGAATTTGTCCTTTTGGTAACTAGCTGTGGCACTTTAAATTTCAGATTTTAGTAAAAATATGGTAAAGACATAGTTGGTGATGGTCGCAGAGCTGTGATGTGATTTCAAAGAAAACTGCATTCTTAGAGTACCATATCTGAGAAACCATTTCACCTAAACTGTATGATCGAATTTTTCAAGATATTTCATTTCCTATTTTACAGAAATCAGTTCATAGATGATCTTTTTATTGCATTTTACATCATTTAAGTTCTATACGCATCCAATCTTCAAAACAGATTATCTCTGTTGACTTTTCATCTATTCCCCTGTCTCTCCATTTCCTGTTGATGGGTGATGTTTCCCTTCTCTTTTTGTGGTGTGGTTTGAGTGCACAGCTGTCGCCAGACAATTATCTAAGCAAAACTAGAGAGGGGTTTGGCTCCACCCACATGTTGGGAGTGAGAAGTACATGTTTTGATTCAACAGAAGTTATGTGCATCCTTAAAAAAGTGATTGTAGTCCACAGAGCTTTGATTATTTTGTTTATTTATCCAGCTGCTGAAGCTTGAACTTTCAAGGACACACATGACACTGCAATGCTATTAAAGTGCCTTAAATAACTAGATAGTTTATGGTGTTTTTCTCTGGTTGCAGCACAGATGGGAGGAGGGCAGTCATTAACCTACATGGATGTTTAGGTCTAACTTGAAAGTGAAACTGTCAGCTGGCCCTTCTAACCGGCATTACCAATGCTTGTTTAAAACTACTATTCTGAGGGTCGTAACCAATGCAGACCTCCTACATTCTTTACACTGTGATTATTTCCTCCCATATTCCTTCTCCCTCTCTCCTCATCCTCCATCTTCCTGATTTCATTGTTATCCTCTACACATGTTCCTCCATATTTAGTTTTTTACCTACCCTGCCTTTGTAGCCTTATATTTTTATGCTTTAATATTAAAACTATGTTCCTTAAATGGGATTCACCATGGGTACTCATTTCATTTTTTTCTTTTGAAATTAATTAGTTCAGTAAATTAATGTGCACTATTTCACTTTTCCTATGTTTATTTTTTCTTTAATTTCCTAATACACTTTATTTCTACTGATTTGTTTTTCAGCTAAATAGGGTTTTAATTATTTGGTTTTCCCAGTAATAGTTTTCAATTCGTTTTTGTATTTTTTAAATCTATGCATTAAAGTGTTACAGGCCACCAAGTAGTGGGCAATTCTTCATAGGGCAGCAGTAAAAGATGCCCTTTGACCCATTTAACAACCAACTCCGAGATCACCTATTGAGGCGGAGTCACATTTTACTGACAGACCCTGATGCAGCTACCTGTAAAAAACTGGTAAATTGGCATCACTGCACATTAAACAGTGGGTATGGTACCAGAATATCACTGTTAAAATATTGTCTGACATAAATATTGTGTCCTAAATATTGCCCCATTTGGTCTTAATATTAGAACATCTACACCCAGAGGGATGATAATTATATGTTAACAAAATGTCATAGATAATGCTAATGTCAGATATTTCTCACAAAATATTTTCATGTACAACCTACCAGAGATGAGGGCATCTGTATTTATTAGAGGATACAGAGTTCCTTTCTCAAAGGCTTTCAATTTTGACAGGTGCTACACCCATACATGAGATATTTGAGGGGAGATTGTGCACTAAGACAGTCTCTGCAGTTATTGAGACTCTTCTGTATTTATTTTATCCTAGTCAATTTGGCAAACCTTGAGGTTCTCATTCAAGAACTCTGACAGTGGGCTAATGGGTCATGCTTCAGTCTTTCAACATTTTTGCTATATCTTCTCAATTTGCCCACCATGTCGATATCAGAGTACACAGAAATAAAGCATGTTAAACTTTGTGTGCGCCTTCCAATTCCCGGAGTCAATGCTAAGTTCAGAGAGAAATGCATAGGATTAATTTGCTCATCTACACTATCCCTATAGTGGAGGAAATTCCGCTGGTAGGTGGTCCTCTGAATTCAATCTTTCCTCCATAAATCAGGATATTTTGCATTATCAACTACTCCACATCAGACCCCTGACCCCTGTATTATTTCCACAGTTACATCTCTATATCACAATTCTCTGGTTTCTATCAGCCTCTTGTATTTTAATACCTATACTTTTTAACTGTTTTGTAACCCTGGCTGTAGAGGCCTGTTTAACAGGATAGGCTACTTATACACAGCTCCTTCACATGTAAAAACTAATTAGATGGCAAGACCTTTCTACTGTCACCTTTTATGCGGGCGCAGCTTTTATTCCTATGCCTGCCTGCCGTTACTTGAAAGATATTGTCTGCAAATTATTCACAGTGTATGACTCTTTACAATACACTGTGTTACAGAAGAGCTTCACAACTTTTCCTAAAAGAGCTAAAGATTAAATGACATTCACATTTTTCAAAACATTTGGCCACTCATCTTGTCCTGGTCTGTGATAAGGTATTCCCTGATGGACTAGTGGGCTCGTCAAAAGCGGTGTGGATCTATGAGAAAGGCCTTCTCAATGCTCTGGCAGGAAGATCTTGCTTCTGTTCAAGTGGTGCTTGATGTAAGAGAATCGCCCTGAGACTTGGGGGAAGACCAGCTTGAAATGCAAGAGGAGCCAGAATCCCCACAAAGGGATCAACTTAGCAGTGGCTATCAATTATACTGTCCACTCTGAGGGAGATCTGAAAGATGTGGGAGGGCTGTACAACAGAGCTTTGTGGATCATTCACCTAGAATGGGAGGCGACAGACCGAGCAAGATTGTGAGAGAGCTTGCAGTGATGAAACAGCACATTAGGACTGTAGGTCTTTAACTGACTCAGGTGTAGAGAGGAGTGCTGTTAAGAAATGCTCAGTGCAAGAAAATGGGCAGGGAAAAGGATGACCATCACAACCATCTGTTATCTTGTAAGGGTGCAGCATTCAACTGAATCCAGGTTCACAAAGATTAGAGGCCATAGAGTGCAAATCTGTGAGTGGGGGTGGCATCCTAAAGGTAGCCAAAATAAAAGGTGGGAGAATTAGACTTTTTTATCTATGTGGGAGCAAAACCACACCAAGGGCCAGATGTATGACCATTCACTTTTGCGAGTCGCAAATTGCGTCGAATTGCGACCCGCAATTTGCGACTTGCAAATGTGATTGTACAACAGTGTCTCAGACACTGTTTGCGATTCCCAATGGGGTCGTAAATTGCATGCCTCATTAATATTCATGAGGCAAGTGCAATTTGTGACCCAATTGGGAATGGCTAGCATTCCCAGGGATGGTGGCCTGCTGGGGTCAGCAGACCTCCATCCATGGGACTGCTTTGTTTTAAATGCACCCCGTTTTCCTTAAAGGAAAACGGGATGTATTTAAAAAAGAAAAATGAAACTTTTCAGTTTCATTTTTTTTAATGGCAGGTAGTGGTCCCTGGGAGTCTCACTATTAGGAAGGGTTGAGTGTGTGAGAAAAATATTTTCTCACACACTCACAAAGGGGAAAGGGGTCCCCTGGGGACCCCTTCCCGTTTGTGAGTGGTTTACCACCTACTTGAAGTAGGTGGTAAACCGCGAGTGTTTTGCAGCCGCAAAACAATAGTACATGGCAGTGAGTCTCGCTATGAGGAAGGGAAGCCCCTTCCTAATAGTGTGAGTCACAAACGCTATTTTGCAAGTCAGTGACTCGCAAAATAGCATTTGCACATGCCATGGCCCTTTTTTGAAATCGAAAACGGGCCGATCTCCAATTTGCGAGCACAAAAAAGGGTTGTGCATCTGGCCCCAAAATCAAAGGATCAACAACCTGTGGAAACCCAATGATAATAGTCTTCTTTAGAATTTGAGAAATCATATTAAAAACTTTAAGGTAAATTTGACAAGTTAAAGGAATGATTTATAGTTCTGGAATGTAGGTTGGAGAACCTCAAAGCAGACCCAAGAGGATGATAATGCAGCAGTTATAGCGCTCATAAAAGTCTAACAAAAAAACGTAAAATATTGGCCATTGGGAAAACAATTACTTCTTACCTTACAGACGGTAACTACAAGAAAATACAATACATTACAACCAGATAAAAATCCTAGGGCTTCGAAGGTGGTTAGAGGGAGAATACCCAGCCCTCTTCATGCAAATTGGATAACGGATGTGCTGGAGCTTGAGAAGGAAAATTACCCTATCTTTGTAGACAAATGCCCTTGGAGTAAAACAAATAAAAGCACGTATAGCAAGTGAAAATGTGACATCAATGACTTGTGAGATTAGGGTTAGGTCTGGTGGCAGGTACAGTTAAAGGATCTTACCTTCATGAAGCCCACAAGATCTTCCTATTCCCCGACCTGGCCCTGGAGCCTGCAAAGAAGTTGAAGGCTCTCAAAAAGAGGTTCCTTGGCTATAACACAAAGCAGACGATAGAGGAAGTTTCAAGCAGGAGAAAATTAAAAGAAAATTATTTTGTTGCTTAAAATATCATGAGGCTCCCGCTTAAGTCGAATTTATTGGCATGTTGAAAATTGTGGTCCAGACCTTAGAGCATATGGAAGAGTTTAGAGTCAGGGCTTTGCCATAAACGTAAGAATCTGATGATAGAGACAGAGTGGACAAGGCCTCGTGCTTATAGAGAAGCCCAATCACTCTCATACACGTAGAAAACATAACTGGAGCAGTTAGCTTCAGAAATGCAAATAGTAAACCTATAACTTGAAATAGCAATTAAAATTTCACAGGATGCCCCCAACTGCCGAAAACAGGATGGCATTGACAGAGTACAAATCTCTGCTGCCCAGTTTTTAAATGAATTAAGCAACGTGTTTTCCCAGAAGTCCTATTGATTTCTAAACCCTAAGCAATTTGCACATTGTGCTGACTCATGGACTGAGATCGGTGACAGTCAATTGTGTACCCCTGTCAGAGTACAGCATTTGTATTGGTCTATAAATATGGGGAAAATACATCCTTCCACTTTTCTCCATTTTCCTCTCATCTCCTTATCAAGGGAATGGGCATATGTACTTCTTAAATAACAGCGGTTTGTCCATTAAGGTGAAATCGATTGACCCTTTACAAATCCATAACATATCTACTAAAGGAGTTGAATATGAAATGGCCCAAAATCCTTTTGACGTCCAGCAGCTCCGAAAAAACGGTTTGAGTCAGCAAGACACAAATGAAGCAGGGGAATAGCGCAATCTGTTAAATACAAAGAAACATGTCAGTAACTAGTTCTGAGCTGATCTCTCTGTGCCGAAAGTTTTTTAAAGATATGACTGACCAATGCAAACAATTTTAAGGTCCAGTTTAAGAATGGGTAGGTGGAAATCCACCACGCCCACAGCAGATTGTGGAATCCAGTACACGCACATACGCACCACTGTTAGAATCTCATTTTAGGTCTCTCCACCAAGGGGTTCACAGCTTGTTGACTAAAATTATTCAGTAGCTTAAATAAAGAGGTGGGTTGTATACATGCGGCCCAAGTGGGACAAGAAGTTTTTTGCTGATCATGTGATGCTGGTACAGTCACGGGGAAGTGAAGTATCACTAACAATTCTGGCACTGATCTAAACGATGATAGTGATGGAAACTCCTAAAAAATGACAGTGTCTGTGCACACCTCCTACTGCGCCATGTTAGCGCCCTCTTATGGGTCCAATAGATTATGGAGGTCTTGCTGGGAGGACATACTGTGGCTCCATTGGTGCCTTAAAATAGAAATGGTGTGAGCGTCCGAATGAAATGGTGGCAGAGTCCGCTCCCATGTTTAGCACCACTACCACCATGAAAGCCTGCCTTGTAGATAATAACATTATTTCACATTGAAAATATGTGAAGATTTGTGCGTTTTAATGCAAGGGTGACATAATGGGTTTTAGAAGTGCATAGTACAAGCTTGTCACCTGTCAAGAATTCCTGTCATACGAGGGGAGGAAAACGGTAACCAGCGAAAACGGACTACATCTCCCAGGATGCTCAGCGGTTGAGAGGTTATGTAAACAGGAGAGCTGTTACATAACTCAAGGGAAACACGCCCTTATGTAAACTGGAGAGCTGTTACATAACTCAAGGGAAACACGCCCTTATGTAAACAGGAGAGCTGTTACATAACTCAAGGGAAACACGCCCTTATGTAAACAGGAGAGCTGTTACATAACTCAAGGAAAACACACCCTATAAAGTGAGGAACCGGGAGGTACAAGGCTGTCGGATATTGTGTTTACACCGACGTACCTGCTTCGTGAAGAGCAGTGTTCCGGAGTGGTGCTCCAGTAAGGCAAGAACGGAGGTAGGTCGAGTCGTTACTCCCTGGGCCGTGTCTTGCCCCATCGTCACCTGTGAAGGACCCGGAAGCTCTACCGGTCAACCATTGAGCTTCGCTTTTTTACTCGGATGAGTCCAAGCGCAGTGGCGCTTTTGCTGGTTGGAGTCGTAACTCCCAGCCCGACCAGAGACACAGGGACTGCCAGCTGTAACGCACACCAGGAGGTGTTTGCCGCGTTACAGACTCGGAAGTCCACAGGATCGATCGAGCGGCTGCTCTCGGTTCAGTCGTCTTGCTTGTGATTGGGGTATCGGTGACGCATCACCAGGAGGTGACTCCGCGTCCCGGTGCAGTCTGAGGAAGAGGTTGAGCGGCTGCTCCCTTCAGGTAGAGACCCCGGCTGGGTGTTTCCCTGACTCCTCGATTTTCCCCAACACTCTTCGTGCCCCTCACAGCCTACCGATTGGCATTGTCGGCCATTTCATTTCTGCCCTCTGTTGGCATACGCCGGGATCGGCGTATATGCAGAGGACGGTTAGGACCATCCGTGCTGTGGGCTGGTAACGTACTTAGCCTGGAGGATTCCAGTGACTATAACTTTTGTTTGTTCTTTGTATGTTATTTGCCTTCATTAAAAGAACTAACCCTTCACAAGTGGTTGCGTCCTCATTGTCGTGTCTGTTAAACGATCCTGAGACGTTCAGGGCGTTACAAAATATCCGACCTTAATAACACTAACTGTCTCCCGGTCGATAACAGACATGGCAACACTTGATGATGTGCTGGCTGCTTTAGCGGCCATGCAAGTTGAAGTGGCTGCCTCTAGGCAAGAAACAGCCGATGTAAAAGCCAGACTGGATGCTATCCAATTGGACCCGCTCACGCCCAGCACCTCCCTCACGAACCAGACCCCTGCGGTAGTAGTGGAAATGCCGGTAGCCATCCCCTTGGCAACACCAGAGAGGTACAGTGGGGATCCTAACACAGTGCAGGTATTCCTCACACAAGTGGCGCTACATTTATCGTGCAAACCAAAGGCGTTCCCCACGAGTCAGGCTCGTGTGGCTTTCCTTATATCCTATTTGGCTGGAAACGCGGCACAATGGGCCGTACCTCTGGTGAGCAGGGACGACCCCCTCTTATGTGATTGGGGTGCTTTTCGCGAGGAATTCCTGAAGGTATTCGACAGAAGGGCTGACTCGTACACGGCGGACCGTGAAATGCTTGAGTTGAGACAGGGATCCAACGACCTGGTGCAGTATCTCAACGCGTTCCGAAGGCTGGTTGCGGAAACCAAGTGGCCTGTTGCTAAACAGACGGCGCTCTTCCATCAAGGGCTGTGCGATGAGCTCAAGGACGCCGTGGCTCATATTGACCCTCAACCCAAGACATGTGAGGGCCTTATCAACCTGGTATTACGGCTGGAACATAGGCTAAGTGAAAGAAAGGGGGATCATGGGAGAAAAGGAAAATCCCTTCCATCCTATGTGACGGTGGGAAGTCCTGAAACTTCCACCGCATCCAAGGGAGAACCCATGGACATCGGCGCAATACGAGCGAGCCTCACAGCCACGGAGAAAGAGTCACGCCGTAAACAAGGATTGTGCCTATATTGTGGCAAAAAAGGCCACTACGTACGTGAATGCCCTGCCAAACCGAAGATGTCACGTTATCGGGCCAACCGGTCGGTAACAGCCGTGGTGGACATACCGGCGGAAAACTAGAGGACTCCAAGACCAGAGAAGGGGCATCTCGGAGTCACTCATCCATCCCTTCACTTTCCAACTCGGTCACTAAGGGACAACGACACCTGTTTATCACGGTGCACGTGGGAGTGCATGACCAGTGGATACCCGTTGTGGCCATGGTGGATTCAGGGGCCACTGGCATGTTTATGGACCACAACGAGGCATGCAGGCTAGGGCTAGTGCTTCTTCCCAAAGCAGTACCCGAAGACGTCTATGCGGTAGACGGAAGGCGATTGGTGACGGGGCCCATCGGACAGCACACGGGGGTCCTTCCGATGAGATATGGGAGGAACCATTTGGAACAAATCGATTTTAACATCATCCGAGCGCCCCAATATGGCGTCATATTGGGATTGCCGTGGCTACAGAAACACAACCCCTTTGTGGATTGGCCAACACATCGCATCGAAATGACGTCACCGTATTGCATCCTGCATTGTGGAATAAGAACGGAATCCCTTGACGCAGATGAGAGCGGGAGTCAGACGGTGGCTACAGCGGCAGAAAAAGATGTGGCTCTCCCCCAGGCTTATCACAGTTTTGAGGATGTATTTGATGAGGTGAAGGCGGAAGTGCTACCACCACATAGACAGTTTGACTGCCAGATCGACCTGGTGCCAGGGGCCAGCGTTCCCAGCGGCAGGCTGTATGCCCTGACGGAGCCTGAAAACGTGCATCTCCGGGGGTACCTGGATAAACTCCTCAAGCTAGGATTCATCCGCCCGTCCAAGTCTCCGGCCGCCTCGCCACTCTTCTTCATCCCGAAGGCTAATGGGGAGCTGAGAGCCTGTGTGGACTTTAGGGCATTGAATGCGATAACCATAAAAAATCGGTACCCCTTGCCTCTCATCAGTGTACTTCTGGAACAGGTCAAGAAAGCTCGTATCTACACCAAGTTGGATTTGAAAGGGGCCTACCATCTGGTGCGCATGAGGGACGGAGACGAGTGGAAGACCGCCTTTAAGACCAGGTTCGGCCTTTTTGAGTACCTCGTCATGCCGTTCGGTCTGTGCAACGCCCCGGCAGCCTTTCAGTACTTTTTGAATGAGGTATTCAGAGAGGAGTTGGATATCTACGTGGTCGTATATATCGACGACATCCTCATCTATTCGTCCAGTGTGGAGGAGCACGTACACCACGTCAAAGCTGTGCTCCAAAAGCTGAGGGAAAACATGCTGTTTTGTAAACTCAGCAAGTGTGACTTCCACGTCACTTCCGTGGAATTCCTCGGAGTGATGCTGAGTCCAGAGGGACAGGAGATGGCAGAACGAAAGATCAAGGCGGTGAAAGAATGGCCGGTGCCCCAAAGCGTGAAGGACGTCCAAAGTTTCATTGGCTTCGCCAACTTTTACAGGCGGTTTATAGATGGATTTTCAGGAGTGGTGGCCCCAATCACACAGCTACTGAGGAAGTCCAAGGAGTTTGTCTGGTCCCCTGAAGCGAACAAAGCCTTTGAGGCCCTGAAAAGCGCCTTTGGTAAGGCGCCGGTTTTGGCTCACCCCGATCCGGATCTCCCCTACGTGGTGGAAGCGGACGCGTCGGATGTGGCGCTGGGGGCTATCTTGTCCCAACGCAACCACGACACAGGGGTGCTTCATCCCGTTGCGTACATGTCCCGCAAACTCAACGACGCCGAACGCAACTACCATATTGCGGAGAAGGAGCTTCTCGCAATCAAGGACGCCTTCACCGAATGGAGGCATTGGTTGATGGGGGCAAGACATGTGGTATCGGTGTACACGGACCATCGGAACCTACAGTTCATGACGGCCACTAGACACCTTTCTCCCAGGCAGCTGCGGTGGATGATCTTCTTTGCGGGGTTCAACTTCCGCATCACATATCGGCCGGGGACGGAAAACCGGAAGGCGGACGCCCTGTCCCGTCAATCTGCAGTTAAGGAACCATTGCCTGTGACCGAGCGTTCCATCATTTCCCCGAGGATGGTATTGGGGGTTATCCAACCGGATACTTTCCTGAGGGGAATAAAGAGAGGGATCAGGTCATTCGCATGGCGGAGGTGGCTCCTCAGTCACAGAGAATGGCAGCTGAAGGACGGGATACCCCTGAAGGGCAGGTGCCTATTGATACCCACGCCTAGGCTAAGGAAACAAGCATTCATCTGGTGCCATGACTCTCCATGCGCAGGTCATTTGGGCTTTGAAAAAACGGTGGCTAGCATGGGACGGCATTTCTGGTGGCCAACCATGAGAGTGGATGTCAGGAGGTGGGGACAGGAGTGTCCTACGTGTGCTACCATGAAGGCCGACCATGGCCGAACCCAAGGGCTCTTACATCCACTTCCGACCCCGGATAGACCATGGGATAGCATATCACTGGACTTCGTGGTGGGCCTACCGGTAGACCAGGGGATGACGGCAATACTGGTGGTGGTGGATTACTTGACGAAAATGGGGCACTTCATCCCCTGCAAGAGAGTCCCTACGGCCGGGGAATTGGCGTCACTACTCCTAAAGAATGTGGTACGACTGCATGGATTACCTGGGGTGATCGTGTCGGACCGGGGGTCGCAGTTTACTGCGCAATTCTGGAAGACTTGGTGCACTGCGCTGCATGTTAAGACCGCCCTGTCCACCAGCTACCACCCTCAAACGGACGGCCAAACCGAGCGCCTGAACCAAACGCTCAAACAGTATCTGCGATGTTTTGTGGACCAGGGCAGGGAAGAATGGGTCGACTTGCTATGGGTTGCAGAGATAGCCTATAACAACGCCACTCACAGCTCCACACAGTCATCTCCGTTCTATAGCAACTATGGCCAACATCCCAGGTTCTTGCCATTTCTACATCCGTTCAGAGAGGACAGGATTCCCGCCACAGCGGACAGGGTGGCACACATAAAAGACACGTTGATGCGCTCGAGGGCTGTCCTAATAGAGGCCAAGAGAAGATACAAGGCTGCGGCAGATAGGAAGAGAAGGCCCGGGCCACTGTACCGCACTGGAGACTACGTCTGGATATCCACAAGAAACATGAGGTTTCGAAAGAACAGTGTGTTCCATCCCAAGTACATGGGCCCCTATCGAATTACCAAGTGTATGGGTCCCGTGAACGTGAAGGTGTGCTTGCCCCAGTCATTGCGGATACACCCTGTCTTTCATGTATCATTGCTCAAACTAGCACCCTCCAAGCCGTCTGGGACACCTAGGCCGGTATGCGTGGAGTCGGAGGTGGAGTATGAAGTGTCGGGCATACGGGCGTCCAAATGGCGCAGGGGGAAGCTGTGGTACCTGGTTGCGTGGCAAGGCTATGGCCCGGAGGAGCATTCATGGGAACCGGCTGAAGGGGTTCATGCTCCGCGCTTGGTCTCCTTGTTCCATCGGCGTTTTCCTGCCAGCGCTGGACCCGTGGGGAGCCGCTGAGAGGGAGGATGTACTGTCAAGAATTCCTGTCATACGAGGGGAGGAAAACGGTAACCAGCGAAAACGGACTACATCTCCCAGGATGCTTAGCGGTTGAGAGGTTATGTAAACAGGAGAGCTGTTACATAACTCAAGGGAAACACGCCCTTATGTAAACTGGAGAGCTGTTACATAACTCAAGGGAAACACGCCCTTATGTAAACATGAGAGCTGTTACATAACTCAAGGGAAACACGCCCTTATGTAAACAGGAGAGCTGTTACATAACTCAAGGAAAACACACCCTATAAAGTGAGGAACCGGGAGGTACAAGGCTGTCGGATATTGTGTTTACACCGACGTACCTGCTTCGTGAAGAGCAGTGTTCCGGAGTGGTGCTCCAGTAAGGCAAGAACGGAGGTAGGTCGAGTCGTTACTCCCTGGGCCGTGTCTTGCCCCATCGTCACCTGTGAAGGACCCGGAAGCTCTACCGGTCAACCATTGAGCTTCGCTTTTTGACTCGGATGAGTCCAAGCGCAGTGGCGCTTTTGCTGGTTGGAGTCGTAACTCCCAGCCCGACCAGAGACACAGGGACTGCCAGCTGTAACGCACACCAGGAGGTGTTTGCCGCGTTACAGACTCGGAAGTCCACAGGATCGATCGAGCGGCTGCTCTCGGTTCAGTCGTCTTGCTTGTGATTGGGGTATCGGTGACGCATCACCAGGAGGTGACTCCGCGTCCCGGTGCAGTCTGAGGAAGAGGTTGAGCGGCTGCTCCCTTCAGGTAGAGACCCCGGCTGGGTGTTTCCCTGACTCCTCGATTCTCCCCAACACTCTTCGTGCCCCTCACAGCCTACCGATTGGCATTGTCGGCCATTTCATTTCTGCCCTCTGTTGGCATACGCCGGGATCGGCGTATATGCAGAGGACGGTTAGGACCATCCGTGCTGTGGGCTGGTAACGTACTTAGCCTGGAGGATTCCAGTGACTATAACTTTTGTTTGTTCTTTGTATGTTATTTGCCTTCATTAAAAGAACTAACCCTTCACAAGTGGTTGCGTCCTCATTGTCGTGTCTGTTAAACGATCCTGAGACGTTCAGGGCGTTACATCACCATAGCCTACTAGCTACTTTTCTACTCCCTCCCCTTGCCCTGTCTTTCCTTCCGTCCTTCTTAAGTCCCGGCACAATGGTGAGTTCTCAAGAGTAATTTTTTCTCACTTACAGCACTGTCCACAAACACCCCTTACTAGTGTCACTTAGTCACTCTATTCTGACCAACGGGTTTTGAATAAATTAAAAATCTTAGTTTGTACTCTACTTGGGAATGCTCATGTCTTCTGTTGAGGGCTTTTGCTTGAAACTGAAATACAATATAGTCACAGTATCTACTACATGTGCAGTTGTCTATGGACAGCTCAAAATACGGTAAGCCATCCGCTCATATTCTTTACTTGTTAAGGGACAGACAATGCTAAGGAATCTATTGGCCAAGCCACCTCAATGTGTTGCCACCATTTGAAGAAGATTGGCTATGCAAGGTACCATCTTGACAAACTAATACTTTTTGGTCTGATTGAGAATGAGAGGAAATTGGCTAGGATCACACATTTTGGAAAGTGGTGTTGATGCCTGGTCTTGGTTGCAAAAGTGATGACTGTTGAAACGCTGTTCCATCCCAGATGGCACAAATGAGTAAGTGTTTTGGCATATCAATCTTCTTTGAGGGATAATATTGGGCCTCTGCTTCTATTATTTTATGCATCTTTATGAACTGCCTTTCTTGATCTGCTTAACTGTGTGTGTAACCATCATTTTTGTACTTTGCTTTAAGGGAATTCAACAGCTTCTGAAGTGGGCAGACACAAAACTATCAAGAACTGTCAGCCAGATCCGCAAGCCTTTGTCTGATCTGTATAATTTCTCCAAAAGGTACAATCTCTTCGTCTCCTTTGTAAAAGAAATACATGTTATGATCTGCAGCTGTTAGGCAAGAGAAGCTCGTAATGGGACATCCCAAAACTGTTTGCCAAACTCAATAAGAAGCAATGTCTATCTCTAAAGTAACTCACTTGCCTAGCTGTGACTTACTGTATACTTCTTCCACTTAGGTGCACAGGTTATGTGAGTCTTCAGTTTTAATGTATGCACAGTGTTTGGAATTACACGTCTTATGGTGAGTTTCCCACCCATGTCCAACTTGCTTATAAATTTATAGGGGAAAGCTGACGAGTAAATACTTATATGTGCTGAATTCAGAAGCGTGAGCTCCAAATTCTGTGTGTTATTGCCAATTTTCTAGGAAAAACTCGGAATAGGAAGTATTTACCTCATCCAGCAAAAAACTCACCTATCAATCAATCAATCAATCAATCAATGTTGTTGAAGCGCGACTACTCACCCGTAAGGGTCTCAAGACGCTAGGGGTGGGGGGTGCAGATATCATTCCATCAAGGAGGGGGTCTGTCAAAGAGCCAGGTTTTGAGGTTTCTTGGGAAGATGGGGAGCGATCTTGTCTGTCTGAGGTGGAGCGGAAGGGCGTTCCATGCCTTGGCCGCGAGGAAGGAGAAGGAGCGGCCTCCTGATCTGGTCTTTTTGGTGCGGGGGACCACGGCGTAGCAGAGCTGGGCTGATCGTAGGGTCCTTTGGGGTGCGTGGAATTTGAGTCAGCTATTCAGGTATGTTGGTCTGGTGCCGTGGAGGGCCTTGTGTGCGTGGAAAGTATCTTGAAAGTGATTCTCACCTCAATTTGGAGCCAGTGGAGTGTGCGCAGGTCCTGGGAGATGTGGCAGTGTTTTGGCTAAGGACTAGTCTTGCGGCGGCGTTCTGGATGTTCTGTAGCTTGCGGTTGAGGTTTTTGTTTATTCCGGCGTTTATTCCATCAGTGCCTCTATTTACCGAGTACCAGAAATGCCACACCACCTGCCAACCCACTTGCAATCATGGCCTGTTTGAGGTACTGGACATGAGGTTTTCAGGAAGCATAGTAGTTTATTCAGACAGTGAGGTTCACTGTATCTTTCAGCAATGTGCCATTCATCAGTGCTCAAAGGGAGTATGGTATTAATGTTTTTCAATATAATTATACAAATTATTGATACATCAAAGTCTGTTTCTATTACTGTTTTTAGTTTGTTGAATAATCTCTCCCAAGAAGGGAAAATAACATATGCTGTGTTCTGTAAGTATCCAGAATGATACCCACTCTTGACTCTTAACACCCCATCGCAATTGACTCCCTCTGTACTGTTTACTCTGAACACAATAGTCCATAGTGCAGTACACCAGAGCACTTAATGTAACACATCAGCAGAGAGTTTCCCTTAAGGGTTAGGAACCTACACCACTCTAGAGATAAAAGATCACTGTCTCTTAAATATTTGAGTTGGGCCAAAATAGTTCCTGACCCCTTTCCCAGGAAGAACGTCAACAAATTGCATTAGAAAATGCTAAGACGATCTTGGAACAAGTCAATCTTTTCTTAATTGCAGGTTGACTAGATCTTCCCATCCAACGAGAATGTCATCAGATCTTGGTTATGGGTGCCCACTGATTTAAAAAAAAGGGCTAGTAAATAGAAAGATATAGCATTTCCTGGTAAATAAATACCCTGTGGTCCTGAGGATAAGAACGCTTAACCGCCTGTATCAAATTGGGTAATTAGTTTTACAGGATGCTAGTTCTGTGCAAGTAAGAGGTGCACAATTATCTCCTTACTGGGAACCAAGTATCTCACTAAAGAAGTTGTCTCTTTCAGGCTAGCCTACTCAGTGGGGGTGTTGTTGCGTAGTAATCTCCATTCCCTGCCACACAATAGCAGCACTAAATAAATTATTGTCAAGTCAATCCGTTCTCTTTGAAAAAGGAAACATACATTTAATTCACACACATTGCTAATTACCATGCAGTGAATGATAAATATATACAGTAGGTAAATGAAAATAACTTTGGTGACTCCCTTATATCACATTTGACCCCTAGTGGGACATGAACCCCACAATCATAATACCCACTACCTATACCAGATGAAACAACACAATATAATGGATGTTATTTTAAACAACCAGGCCTGTACCAGATGAAACATCACAATATAAGTGATGTCATTTTTAATAACCTGGCCTGTTGGCTTTGCCAAGGGGTCACCACCTCACCAAAAAACAATAATCTCATGTTAAAAGTTACCATTAGGTTACCATTAAAAGCAATAACCATACACCAATGCAACTGTTATAAATATAATCATTGCATTGTTCATGAACAAATCTGTCAATAAAGCATTTTTAAAACACAAACATGTGCCAGAATCTATCCTTAATAATTTCAGGCCACATACTGCAGCCATAGGACCACCTACTAGGGGTCCCGGCACTCCGAACTGAAAAGCCCAAGACATAGCTTAAAATATGATGAAATCTCCTCAGGTCATGCCTCTTATGATCTGGGAGTCTATAACACTTAGAAATTAAGTTGATAGTTCCCCCGTCCCTTCTTTGGTCACCACAAGAAAGAAATCATACCACAATCAAGCCCTTGCAGGTGATTATGGGGTGTTCCCAGGTGGGGCCAGTAAAAAGGAAAGAGCGCCTTTTTTTTAAGTGACAGAGCAGGGAACCCACGTCTGCGCTGCCAGGCTGATCTTTCTCCATTGGCTCCTGCCGTAGCGGAAGCAGCTCCTTTTCTGCTCCCACGGCGGGAGCTGCTCTGCCTTTGTCCTTCTGCTCCTGCCCACAATGGGAGCAGCAAGTTGGTGCTGGTGCGCCACAGTAATCACGGAGTGTGGCTCCATTTCAGTATGGGGCGCTGTGGCGCTCTACTCATTCCACTTTGGTGTCATGAGATATGAGGTCCCAGGGAAACGTGACTTCAAGCAGAACTTTGGGGGGTGGGGTGCCTGGGTCTGAAGTATGGCTTTGGGAGGCGCCCTGCACACGCCTACTCCCAAACTGTATATATATTTATATATAAAGATGCATTTCTCTTCCAGAAATAGCAGTGGAGTCCTACTAGCTCATTCTTCTTCTTGGCCATGTTTAAATGGGAATACTGTTAAAGGTGCATCACTCAAGCCCCGTTAGGCCAATTCCCTAAACCATGGGCTCATTTTACTACCGGTGGCAAGCTGTAGCCACCAGGAGTCTCTTCAACAGGCCTTCTGGCTTCTAACAGAGCACACTTGGTAGGGAGCTGGTTCTAATGGTTCCCTTCACCAGCCTTCTCCTCTCCTTGTTTCTGATGCTCCTCTCCTGCTGGTGGGGGCTTCTTGCACAGCCCTTCCACTACCAGCCAGCAGAGCATCCTCCTGTCCACGGGCCAAGACCCAGAGCATCCTGCCTGTTTTGCAGGGCACTTGGAGTGGCAGATCTTCCACTAACTAGTCTTCAGGGGGCATAAGGGGGCCAGTGCCACTGACCCTGGAGCTACCGATGAGTTAGACGCAAATTCCTTAGCAGGGAATGAACTGGCCTTTCCTTCCAGCTGCCCATGATTCTGGTGTTGTTGCCATCCTTGTCCAGGATCTTGCTCCGTCCCACCCTTGTGCAGGGCTTTACAAGTATGGGTGGAAAGTTCTAGATGACAAGGCAACCCTGGTCAATCCTAGGATGCCACCTCATCCCGCCACCCTGTCTCAACCTCCTTCACAGCATTCTGGTACAGTCCAATAAGGCAGAACCATTCTTCCCCTGGTGAGAGCTTCTTGTGCACATCCACAGGTGTGGTTATAGTAATGGGCTAATTTTCTCTTGTGGTCACTCAATACCAGTTCTGGGACAGTTGACTTAAGAGGCAAAGGAAGGAGGCAGTCTGGTGAATCCACTTGTGACAAGGTAGGCCTCTTTGAAGGGTAACTAGTCCTTGCGCCAGCCCCAAGGCCGTCCTGTCAGGGGAAGGCCAACACCTCCTCACACCCAAGCCCTTTGTCCTGTGTTGGAATTCATCTACATCTCACCACAGGGGAAACAAACAGCTGCCAGGTGACAGTTGAAAAGCACAGAAAGGCCTTAAAGATTTTAAGAAAACAATTATAACTTTAAAGAATACCTGTTGCTTAATAGTTAGACAAAACTCGATTTCATCATTAAAGTGGATTCTGAGTAACTGTTAAAATGAGTCCTTCGAATATATATCGCTAACTGCTACCAATACAAATGTAGCATTTATTAATGTAGCCAGGCAGCCCTGTGTTTCCCTTTGGAAGCAGCCAGCCTTTCTGCAGAGAAAATAGGTTCTGGGGATATTTTACTGTGAGAACATGTTCAACATTAACTTTTATATGCCCTACTTTATATACTATGTACCCTGTCTTTATGGGCAATACGGCCTACTTAAGGGTGACCTATTGATATTTAAAAAGAGAGTTGAGGACTGTCAAAAGTGCTTATTCCGACACTTTGAATTTGCATTTTAAATTTGCCACAGGCTTGTTACCTATCTGCATCTACAAGGCTACACACGACAGTGCAGTGTCTTGTGCAGCTCTCACACCTAAGTACAACGGTGTGCACACATGACCATGTGTAACCATCCCAGCACCCCTTACCTTAGCTGCACTGCATCAGTATTATCTTGAAAGGCAGACACTGGCTGTAAACACGCTCAATCCAATTACCATGAAATTACTGTGATTGAGACTCAGGTAATGAAACTCACCCGCAGGTCCAAAAACTGGGGGGCACATTTATGTTTCCTGGCGCATCCCTGCAAACCAGCAGGGATGCGCGAGGAAAGATGCGTCACGCAAGTTTACCCTTGCGCCACCACAGATGCGCCGCATTTACAATGCAGCGCATCGTGGCGTAAGGATAAACAGATGCGTGACGCATCTGATGGCGTAAGGGCGGTGCATTGCTGGAGTCGTGTCGCAAGCACGACGCAACTCCAGCAATGTTTAGGGGCTGCCCATACCTAACATGCTGCGTCATGCTTTACGCCTGCTACAAGCAGGCGCAAGGTTTTGACGCAGCAGCGTCGGAAAAGTGGCTGAGTGAAATCTTGTAGATTTCACTGCGTCACTTTTCCGAGGCTTTTTCCGATGGAACGCCCCCCTGCATACATTAAACCTGACGCAGGTTTAATGTAGCGCAGGGCTTTACAACGTGACGCATCTCCCTAGATGCGTCACGTTGTAAATAAGGCGCAACATGGCGCATGGTTTACGCCGCCGCTGCGTCACAAAAGTGACGCAACGGCGGCGTAAAAGTGGCTCAAGTCTAACATAAATCTGCCCCATGGTGTTTAAATGCAAAAGACCCAGGTGGACTAAATGAGCAGAACCCATTTGAAACACACCGACCAATTCTGCTTTTTTTTTTTATTTCCTGATGTCATCGGGTTGCAGTCATAGATAGAAACCAGAATAACTTTAATAAATATGAGTAAATGTTGATAAAAAATAAATCTGACAAAAAGTTATCTCTTTTGTCCATTTGAGATGAGCACAATTATTGAACTTAGACATCAGAGTTAGAGAAATTCATTCAAGAGTATAAGTCCCAATATCAAAATGATTGAGTAAACTTGGGAAGTCATGAAAGGAACAAAGGTCCAGATGTACAAACATTAGAAATACCGATTTCCTAATTGCGATTCACTCCAAATTGCAATTAGGAAATCGGTATTCCTAATGTATGAAACTCATTGGGTTTCATTTAGGGATTCCAAAAATGTCACAAATCGACCTACCTCATGAATATGAATGAGGTAGATCGCAGTTTGCCATTCATTAGGAATCACATTCAGCACATGGATGGTGGCCTGCTGAGGTCAGCACACCACTAAGTCGGTGATTGCTTTTTAACAAAGCAATCTTTTTTTTTAATGCAGCCCATTTTGGAACCACTGAATACTCTTAAAAACTATCTTTATTTACATTCTCGAAGGGGTCCCTAAGGATCCCTTCCCCTTTACGAATGGGTTACCACCAGTTTTCAACTGGTGGTAAAGTATTACTGCTTTGCAGCCAGAATCTAATAGAGACATCTAGCCGCAGATTCCTTACCTTTGAATTTCCCAGGCATCAGACTGGATCTGGGATATTTTTCTCTGAGCAGCTACCCTTTGTCTCTTTTTGACAGGATTTTTTCAACTTTTTGTCCAATAAGGCTTCCGGATTCAAGCCGTGTGGCGCCTGTCGCCAAGCCATGTTGGTAATGGATCCACACCTGCTCTGCCTTTCGTGCCTGGAGTGCGACCATTATTCAAAGTCGTGCTTCGACTGCCGGGCCATGGCTCTGACAGATTTGAGGAGCAGTCCCTAAAGCTACTTGTGGCCGCACACTCAGCACCGCATCGTTCGCCCCGTAGGTCTCATTCTCAGTCCTGGTTTTCGTGTGGTACATGGAAGTGAAGAAGGGCCCTTTGGTGCAGATAAGGATGATCTCTCGATGGGTCGTCCTATGCATCAAAATCTGCTATGCTTTGGCCAAAAAGGAGCCACCTGAAGGCTTATGGGCTCATTCTACCATAGCTAAGGCTGCTACCACGGCTTTGCAACGTGGTGTCCCAGTCCTCAACATTTGTCAGACAGCAACATGGGCATCGCTTCACCTGTTCACTAAGCACTACTGGCGAGACAGTCAAGTCCGCGGGGATGGTCTTTTTGGGTGCTCTGTCCTACAGGACTTCCTGCTCTACCCTTGTCAACAGTCACTCGTCCGGGGTGGTATTGCTTGGGTATCTATTGAAAGGTATGAAATCTGCGGCTAGATGTGTCTATCAGATGGACAAGTTACTTATCTTGAGTAATGCCTTATCTGGTAAAGACAAGATCTAGCCGCAGATTTCTTACCAACGCATCTATCTTCTCTCCACTGCGGAAATATTCTTAGGGTCAAGGCTGTTCAGAAACACACCAATGTCAGTGCTCTTCATTGCTCCGCACTCCTGGCTTGGAAAGTCACAAAACGTAACTAACATCAGCACACCTATGTGGTGCTTATATAGGTGACATAGAAGTCACGGTGGTGGAGATGATGCCGACGACATCACATAGAGCTGACTAACTCCACCTACCTGTGCGCAAGTGTATTGCTCGAAGAAAAATCTTCCAGATCCAGTCTGACCCCTGGAAATTTTAAAGGTAAGAATCGGCGGCTACATTATGTCTCTGCCACATAAGGCGTCACCGAAGGTAAGTAACTTGTCCATTCA
Organism: Triturus cristatus; assembly: GCF_964204655.1. Lineage (NCBI taxonomy): Eukaryota > Metazoa > Chordata > Amphibia > Caudata > Salamandridae > Triturus > Triturus cristatus. The sequence goes on along the minus strand of NC_140593.1, from coordinate 609,690,324 downwards.
GTCGCAAAACAGTAATGCATATCATACCAATTCAGTATTTGGAAGGGATGCCCTAAACACAAATACTGAATTGTAAATGCAACAAGTTTCCAAATCACATTTTGCATTTTGCACATTTGAAAAAGCATTTTTCCAGTTGCAAACAGCGTGATTCTGCAAGGCGGGCCACTTGTGATCAGGACTATGCTTTGTACATCTGGCCCAAAGTATCTTCTTCAAACACCCTCTGTACAAGGGTTTGCTACGAATACCTTCTACACCCTCAACTTGCGAAAGCAATGCCAAGTGAATCTGAGGGTGGTGCACTTTCTTCGTCTCACTGAGAGGAATTTATGACAATATAAGCATTGAGATTGTGAGCACCTATAGAGCCTGATCAAAACACACAGATTTTTCAGGAATCCTCAGCACTTGCACAAATGTTTCTCCACATCAGTGACTATGTTGGAGGGGAACTTTTGCCAGCATATCTAACCTTCGCCTACAGCCAACTAGTTCCCCTGCATGGATAAATCAGTGCCATGACCCACTTATATATTACTTGAAAACGTACATATTTTTCTGTCTTTTCCTTCACTACCCTTATACTTGAGAATAACCCCTTCTCTGCTTTCTGATGTACATGTACATCATGAAAAGGTGTCCCCAGGATATCTTTATGGTGTATATTCCTAACAAGGCCTACGCCGCAATGCGTGGCAACCATTACAAAAAAATTATTGTGTTTGTCCTGCCAATGGGGACAAGATCCTTTTTGTTCTGGGGTAATTTAAAGATGTTTGATGGTGCCCAATGCTTTCTGGAAACTGGCAAACTCCCGACTGAGACAGCCCAGTACTAATTTAAAAGCATGGGACGTCACACAGACATACATTTGTGCCCTAGCAAGGATCCATTGTCTAGTATTCTGACTTTTTGTTTGTAGTTGGCCTCACTCTAAACTAACGTGTGTGCCACGACATGGTCCCACATAATGTGAGGTCCAGAACATGTTCTGTGACCAGAACGTGTGCACAAAGCATACACTCATGCCCTCGGTACATCACAAATAAGTGGTGGTGGCAGTGTACCAAGTGTTTGATAATCAGTATTGTGACTAGACCCTCTGTGTCAGGGAGAGGGTAGCCTATAGAGACCCTCTTGTGTAAAGTTCCACTGCTATGTGAACCCCTGATCTTTACACTGACGTGCGTGTCAGAGTTTGTTTATGTGCAGTGAATGCGTGCAACATTTATAGTAATAGGGCTGTGTGCGTGGGTTGGAGATGACATGTTCTCAAGCAGTAGAATTGTATTGGCTGAATTCCTATGGCTGAAGGGTGGATACCCAGACATTAAAGAAAAGGAGCATGAAGACAGGGCTTCCTGTTAGATATTCAATTAGGTTCTTGTAAGCAAAAGGCTGCTGATTTGTTTGTCCTGAGTCCCCTTTAGGTCCAGTAGGTTTCATCTTTAAAACCCTCTGCTCAAACACGGGTAGCTTTGGCACTGGGCAGCAAGTATTACTCAGAGGAACAAGTGTTAGGCATTTAAACAGCAACAAAACAATTGAAGAAGAATTTAACACAACACTCAAGAACTCCGACAGCAATTCATAAAAATAGACTATATTTTTATAAGAATTTGGACACTAGAACAAAAAAGATCTACTGAAGGGTTCCGAAGATATAGATTTTACAAGCAATAATAAATCAAAGTAATTTCATTCAACCGCTAAAAATCCTTGGCAAAGTCAACTAATTGGACACTTTGAAACTTTTTCAGAGAAAACTTTGGTAAGTGTCCATGTGCTCAGCTAGAGGTACTCGGGCGACCAACTCCAGCAGGCAGCTAGTCAGGGGGACCAGCAACGTCCTCAAGAACAGCTACCTTCACAGAAGAAGCAGTCCTTTCCGCAGTTCCAGGCACTTTATCCGTTTTGCAATGGATTCCTATGGAATGGTACTGATGAAAATGAAGAAGGATGCTGAGGGTGCACTAATGATGCTGTGGATGCGATGTGGTCAATGGGGGTCTTCCTGCAGGGACTCCTCGGTCCACGGAGCTGGTAAGGGGGGTCCTGGTTGCAGGGTCGATGTCCCACATAGGCCACAGAACCCCTTTTATAGTCGGAGAGTGCCATCAGGGCAGGTTGTGGTTGGTAACCAATGGGCTACCAGGTTCCCTCCGACCTGGTGACCACTTCATGTGGCGTGTGGCATGTGGATACCTCAGGATGCACCATTCTGCCCACTACCAAAATTGCAAGATCCCTCTCTCAGTGTTCAGACCTAACTAATGTACACCCGGGGTGTGGCTACCTCAGGGCTACATGCTCCTGGAGAAACCAGTTTGGCAACTGGTTTCTCCTCTCTGCTCCCCATTCCAGCCTGTATGCCTCAAAAATGGGACCTCCTCCCTAGTGTGATACAACTGTCCTTCAAATGTGGCTTCCCCTTTGAAGCCTGCATTTTGGGGCTAACACCTAAGTGGCTTCTTGCAGGAGGGAGGTAACAGCACCCTGGCCTGCAATCCTTCATTGTTCTCCTTTCTGAGAGTCATTGGCACGTCTCTCCAGGAAGACAGAAAGCTGTCTCATGGAACAGGCATCATGTGTTCCCGGAAAGGCACTGGTGTTTTAAAGCTAAAGCTGCACACTGCAACTAGTTACATCAATTTCATCTTGAGCTAGAAGAAGGCATGATGTAAGTAGTTGTTTGATACCTTGGACTGCATACTTTGGTCACACCGTTAAGGAGTTAGCACTGCTGAGGGGTCAGCATGTAACCCTGTACTTCCCACTCAGGCGACCAATGTCTTTTTACATTAAAAACTGTAGTTTTCCCTGTTTTACTCTCAGGACATACAAAGTACATATCCCGCCTGTGTCGTGTGTTGCACCCTGTCTTTAGGACTTGGAAGGCCTGCCATAGGGGCAATGTACACAGTTGTACAGTGGAAGTGGTGGCTTTGTTATTGCTTTCAATGGCACAGTCGGTCTAGCAGTACTGTGGCAGAATGAGATATTGATTTGAAGGGCTTAAGATTTGCTATTGTCACTTGCTTATTAATGAGTTTCCTGTAATTGATGCAAGAGATGACAAATGAATGTACACCAATGCAGAAATTTAATGGCTCAGCATAAGCGTTACTTTTTTAAAAAAAATGAAGAATCATTCTGGATGAATTTACAATATGATGAAAATGAGATGGCATGGTTAAGTGAGCAATTTTACCACTGGTGCTGTGAAAGAAGTGAACACCTGTCTTCATTTCGGACAACTAATCTTCATAGATTTTGGTGTCATGATCCCACTGCAGAAGTATAAACACCATGTTTTTAGGGATTTAGTCACAATCTTAAAAGGCATTAATCAGTTTTTTGGAGATTTTTAAGTATAGTTGATTATTATTGGTACTTGATTTAATTATTACTACTGCATTCTCCGTCTTAATTTGGAATGGGTAAAATATTTTGGAGAGAGGCTGGAACTTTGCAGGACACCACCAGTGATTGAAAGGGGGAATAGATTATGAGTTATCCATCTTTACAAGATGTACACAGTTGGCAAGAAAATAATTGAACCACCTGAGAATGACTTCCTTAAATCTTAAAAGTTTATTGAGGATGTTATTAAAACTTTGATGGTCGAGAGTGTCACAGTCTGTTGATCCACTGCCCCCAGACTTTGCTGAGCACAGCTGAAGGCTGTGCCCTGTGGACTTTCGGGGCCCATGGTTGACCTTCAGCTATGCTGTCTGCCCAGTCACAACGTCCTAATGTGCTGGGAACAGGTCCTGCCATAAGTCTTCTAATCCACAAAGCCCAGTGAACTCGGTCTTGAGGGTGCCCTGCACGCATCCAACCATTCCCAAAGACCACGGGGCATTTGCACAAAGTGCTCTTGGTGCAGGGCTCTATATAATCATGCCCTACACTCATTTCCTCTGCTTCAACTGCCTAAAGTGCATGATCCTCAATCCATAAGCAAGACACCCTCAAGTGGATTGCCTCTTTTCTTACAGGATGCACACAGAGCATCCGACTGGCTCCCTTCACCTCCCCACCCAAAGACATCATATGTGGCGTTCCACAGGGATTATCCCTTAGCCCCACCCAGTTCAACATCTATATGACCCCTCTCACAGATGGCATCAAATCCCATGAACTCAACATAATCTCCTATGCAGATGAAACTCAACTGATCCTCTCACTTACCTAAGAACCCTCCAAAGCCAAACCAACTTCTTCAATGCCATGACCAAAGTAACCAAATGAATGAGAGACTACTGCCTCCAACTCAACTCCGACAAGTCTGAAGTACTAATTTTCGGGAAGAACAACTCCTCATGGGACCACAGCTGGTGCCCTGCAGAACTCAGACCTACACCCACAATTACCGACCAAGCATGCAACCTCGGCATCATTCTCGACAGCCAACTGACCATGAAACAACAAGTCAACGCAGTCGCCTCCTCCTGATTCCACACACTTCACATGCACCGCAGAATCTTCAGAAAGATCCCAACCAACACCAGAAAGACTGTCACTCAAGCCCTCGTCACCAGCCGCCTCGACTACGGCAACACCCTCTATGTTGGTATCTCCACCCAGCTCCTCAGAAGACTCCAGATCATACAGAATGCTGCAGCCAGACTCATCCTGGACCTACCCAAACAAACCCCCATTAACACCCACCCGAGAGACTTCCACTGGCTCCCCATCCAGAAGAGATGCCAGTTCAAGATCATCACTCATGCCCACAAAGCCCTCAACGACATTGGTCCTGCCTACATCAACCTTCAAGTGAACTTCCACCAACTCCTCAGACACCTCCACTCCTCATCTGTCTCAGCTGCAGCTGTGGCTGCTCCTTCTCCTACAATGCTGCCAAGCCTGGAATGACCTGCGCCTCCAGCTCCGCACAGCCTCCTCTCTGGCAGACTTCAGAAAGAGACTCAAGACCTGGCTCTTCAATGGAGACACAGTGCCAATTACCCTTACCGGTGACAGTGTTGCGATTTACAAATGCTGGTTGATTGATTGACTTGTGCAGACCCACTATGCAAAACATTATTTGAGTTCTTTCCCCTTCTCCAAGACCTCCATAACTTTTTTTTTTACAATTTGACTGTCAATCCAGAAACTAAGAAACCTGCTTTACAAACCAGAAAGAAATTTGCATTTTTATTTTCATGGAAGAGGAGGCACTACCTGACCTGAGAGTGTGCTGTAATCTCTTCTCGGGTTGGTGTGTGCTCATCTTAACACCAACAGTGCTCCAGCAAAATATTTCTCACAATGTGATTCTTTGTGAGAGAGATACTTCACAAACCACAAAGCGTCCAATAGGACATAACATTCCTCCTCCAATAACATTCCAATTTGGATTGAAATGTAGGTTTGTTTACCAGTTCACAAACCCAATTGTGTAGATAATAATCTACCATTCTGTTTTGAGCATATCTAAAACATTAGACATTTGTAGACCAAATCATAGAAGCTCACAAGAGACAGTGTTCTTTGTTTGCATATCATCATTGTACAAGCGGTTTTTGAATTATTGTTCCTCAAACCTCTTCTTTGGGAATACAAATGTGACACACATAATTCAGACCCCCCACCCCCACCCGCTGCCCTAATAACTTCTATCTCCCTTAACCAATCTGTACAAAATTTTCCGAGGTCCTATTTACATTCACATCATGCATGTTTTTCCCAATGTCATGCAGATTAGTTATCCTGGAAAAAAAATATCTACAATCAAATTAGTACTTCTCCTATGGACAAATAACCTTAAGCATAACTAGAGAGATCCTCTCAACAACTCCCTACTTCAGAAATTGTTTGAGTGGTGAATGATCAAGATATTGTTTCAAAAATATCATGGTACAAAAATATTGTTTCAAAAGTTTTGTCAAGTCAAAAATATTGTGGGAAATGATATGGAACTTTATTTTAGTTATATTATTTGTAGGTATTAGCATTGTTGTAATTTGCTTTATTTTATTTAGTTCAGTCATACGTTTTAGTGTGCAATTAATCTTTTACTCTTAATTAGTAATTTTGAATTTGCTAAAGGCTTGTTGGGTGTGTAGGGGAACAAAGTGGAAAGGTGTATAAATTGCATATTATTGTTTTTTATTTTGAAATATTTTGTGTTAATTGAATATTTAATTAGCAGTCGATTATGTAAAGCATGTTATTGATTATTTTTTGGGGATCATTGTGTTATAGTCTGTAATGTTTAAAGTCTAATTTAAAACTTTAGGGTGCCGATTCCGATTCGGGTCGGAAAGCACTCCGACCGAGCCGGATCCGGAGTGTTTTCCGACCGAACCGGCGGCCTGCAGTCCTACCGATCGAGTACGATGCGGCCATATGCTGCCGGACTCGGTTCGGTCGGACTGCCATAGAAGTCAATGGGAGCCGGTCGTACGACGCGTACATGGGCTCCCATTGACTGAATGGGTATGTCACGGAAAGGTGCACCCACTACAGTGGGTACGCGTCGGTGCCATCCGCACCATACATGCCTGTGTTGGGGAGACCCATGGGTCTACCCCTGTGTCCGAGTCATAGGGCTGCGGGTGTCAGGGGGTCTGACGCGGACCCCCAAAGGCAACCACCCGGACGTTTTGCGAGCCGGACACTCCGGCTCGCACAGGCTGTCCGACACGTGCATCGTACTGGCTCGGTTGTAAATCGCATCCATTGCACGCCACGGTTAGCTTCCGACTGAGACGTACGGAGCGGTTCGGACCCAGAAACGACTCGGTCGGTGAATTTCACACAGCTCGCATCGTACTTGCTCGCTCGTACAGCTGTACGAGTCGGCCGGAAAACACACGTACGGCTCATAGTTTTTCCGGCCGGATCGTGTTCGGTGCCCTTCCGACCTAGATCGGAATCGGCCCCTAAAAAGTAATTAGTCATTTTATTGGAGATTAAGGGTAGTTATTTTAAATATAAATTATTGGTTTTTAGTTGTAAAACAATGTACATTAAATTATGTAAGTAGGATTCCTAATTTGTAATTTAAATGTTCTACAGTTTAATTACAGATTTATAATTAAGTACTGGGTTGTTGTGCTTATAGGGGAATAGGTAGGGAATGTAGTTGAAGGATACAATTTTGTTTTTTATTTGTAACAGTTGTTTAAGTTAATTAAATGATTAGTTGACCGTTGACTATGTAATTTATTTAATCCATAATTTATGTGAAGTAACTTTTAAATCATTGATAGGTGTATATAATATTAATTATTTAAAAAAAAATTTAGATGTATTATTCGTTTTGGCTGTATGTGTTTTATTTACTTATTTTGTTTATATTTTTGTTTTGCAAAATTGTGCATTGTATTTATTTCTATTACATTTAATTCTATTAATTTATAATGTCTATATTTTTATTTTAAGTATGTTTGAATGTCTCTGTGTTGATTGTATTTGAATAATTTAAAAAATTGATTGGGAATTGGAATGGTATATCTAACCCCTCCAAAATCCAACACTTTCCCAGCTTTTGCTTAAGTTTGAGTAGCAATAGTAAATCCAACCCCTCAAAAGCCCAACACTTTCTCTACTGTTGCTTAATAAATTTAACCCCGCCCAAAACTTTCCCTGAGCTATTCTACATTGGAGTTGGAATAGTAAATCTAATCCCTCCAAAGACCAACACTTTGCTGACAGTTGCTTACATTGGAGTGGCAATAGTAAATCTAACCCCTCCAAAGTCCAACACTTTCTCTGATGTTGCTTAGATTGGAGTGAGAAGAATACATTTAACTCCCACCAAGTCCAACACTTTTCATAATTTAGCATACATTGGAGTCAGACTAGTAAATCTAGTCACCCCACAGTCTAACATTTCCCCTACAGTTGCTTAAATTAGAGTGGGAATAGTAAATCTAACCCCTCCAAAGTCCAACACCTTCCCTGATTTTGGTTACGTTGGAGAGGGAATACGGAATTTAATCCCTTCAAATTCAAACAGTTTCCCTTCTTCTCCTAAATTATAGTTTGAATCATAAATGTGACTTCTTTAACATCCAACACTTTTGCTAGTGTCGTTTATTTTAGATTGTTTTTTTATTTCGTTTCCTAATGTTTATATTATTTATTTAAAAAGTCATATTTTATTCAAATGTATTCTTGTTTTATATTATTTTTTTATTTCCTTAAGTGTCATGTAGCTTTTTTGTTAATATATGTTTAATTATAATTTTTACATAATTGTTAATATTTTCAGTATAATTTATTAAATAATGTATATTTTAAAAGAATATCTATAGATTATGTATATATAAATATATATGATGCGGGCTGATTCGACAAAGAAAGATGCTCACTCAGATAAACATTGCTGTAGAAAAGTTTTACTCCAACACCCTGATGCGTTGCGGCCAGCAAGCAGCCTTGCTCACATGACATAGTACAATACAGAGTGGTGTTTTGAAATCAGTGCATTAAACATAGAAAGTGGATTCAAGTGTCAACAACCCTAAATAGGTGTAAGAAACATGGGTGCCAATTTGTCTTGGAACAACAGCGTGATCCCTCTATTGAAAGAAAACATAAATTAAAAAGTCCACATATGGTGACGTGTAGTGTGTCATCCGTGCCAGGATTCTGAGAACATGTGTAATATACCACTGTGATCAGTGCAGTAATGAGACATAGATTTATTAAAATGATACAATTTCACAAATTGCATTGCATGGCATATCTTGGTATCCTCTAATAACCCACAAGAGGTGAAATGTGAAATGTGCAAAATTGCATTTAAAAAAAGGGCAAATACCCCAATTGGCAAATACATGAACTGCCCATATAGTAACTACGGCAGACATAAACCTTTGACATAGAGAAACCCTCAAGTCAGAAATGTCCACGAATGTCAATATCTCGCCCAAGTGCGGGCAACACCCATTACAACGACGGTGTTTTCACGCGCTGCCATCGCAACGCGACTTTCTCATCGCAGGAGGCTTTACATCGCATGCTTTTAGAACGCATGCTACTAATGCGCATTGGCAATAACATCGCTAGCCATGACAACGAGTGCTGCGATGACATAGGGGATGGAAGGTGACGGGATTAATGACATGCGTGCTGCGGTGACATAGGAGTGACATAGGAGATGGGAGATGGAAGGTGACGGAATGAATGACATGAAAATCGAGGACAAGACAAAATAAAAACGCTTTTTGTATCGAGGCTTAAAATGACGGGATATGACATGATGACGTCATATCATAGCCACGGGCCACACATCATATGCAAATGGGCAAACGGGCCGCCAAATAAGCACGCCACGGGACAAACATGATGACGTCATAACATAGTCACGGGCCACACATCATATGCATATGCAAATGAGCAAACGGGCCAGACAAGACATCATATGCGCCACGGGGCAGACATCATATGCAATGACATATGGTCACATTAGGGAAACACATTTTTAACTACAGATGCAATTGCACAGAAAATGACAGCACGGGGCACGTGAGGGATTCTCAAGGCATCATATGCGCCACGGGGCAGACATCATATGGAATGACATATGGTTATATTAGGGAAATAAATTGTTGCACGGAAGATGACAGCACAGGGCACGTGACGGATTATGACATGAAAAACGTTTTACATGACGGATTATGACAAATATTATTTTACTACAGATGACATGCACTTGCTCAAAATAAAAACGTTTTACATGCAAATGGGCAAACGGGCCAGACAAGACATCATATGCGCCACGGGGCAGACATCATATGCAATGACATATGGTCACATTAGGGAAATACATTTTTAACTACAGATACAATTGCACAGAAGATGACAGCACACGAATGATGAAGTCAGACTTTGGTGTTGTGTGTAGCTTCATTACTAGATGCTTGGCAAAAAACATGGACAAAACAAGGAAAATTGCCGGATTGAAGCATTCAGTTTTGGATGACGGTCAGGAGCTGATGTTTAAGCACTTGAATTATGGCAATATCGAGCTGGGTTGCTATTCTGAAAAGCGTTAGCAGCAACAGATAATGTGGCCCGTGACTAATCCCCAAAAAGCGCTTCTGCAACATAAAACAAAAGAAAGCCTTTAATTGAAAACATGTACAACATTTTTTAAGTAATCGATTGGTGAGCGTATGTTGCCGTTTCATATTATATTATACAAATTTAACACTACAGGTTTACAATACAACACGCCCCAGATACTTAATAAACACAGTGGGAAAAACGATTTAATAGCATGCGATTTCGTGAACTGCGTTGTATTTGCCTAAAGCAGCAGAGACACTACAATAGCGTGGGAACTGCATGCGCGGTGAATGTGTGCGATGTAATGCCTTTCACGATGTAAAAACTGCGCGGTCATTGCTGCCGTTGTGGCGGTTAGCGATGTAACATCATACATCCCCAAGTGCGCAAGACCGTAAGGATCGGGTTGAAAACTTCATGAACCTTGGCCCTCTTTGCGGAAAAGATACAGTTCAAGTGCAATATTGTCCTACTCACCAGACACACTTAGGTCAATAAGACTATTAGACAGCTCAGGGATGTATGATGTTACATCGCTAACCGCCACAACGGCAGCAATGACCGCGCAGTTTTTACATCGTGAAAGGCATTACATCGCACACATTCACCGCGCATGCAGTTCCCACGCTATTGTAGTGTCTCTGCTGCTTTAGGCAAATACAACGCAGTTCACGAAATCGCATGCTATTAAATCGTTTTTCCCACTGTGTTTATTAAGTATCTGGGGCGTGTTGTATTGTAAACCTGTAGTGTTAAATTTGTATAATATAATATGAAACGGCAACATACGCTCACCAATCGATTACTTAAAAAACTGTTGTACATGTTTTCAATTAAAGGCTTTCTTTTGTTTTATGTTGCAGAAGCGCTTTTTGGGGATTAGTCACGGGCCACATTATCTGTTGCTGCTAACGCTTTTCAGAATAGCAACCCAGCTCGATATTGCCATAATTCAAGTGCTTAAACATCAGCTCCTGACCGTCATCCAAAACTGAATGCTTCAATCCGGCAATTTTCCTTGTTTTGTCACGTGTTTTTTGCCAAGCATCTAGTAATGAAGCTACACACAACACCAAAGTCTGACTTCATCATTCGAGTGCCTGTCCGTCATCCAAATCCAAATGCTTCAATCAAGCAATGCTGTGGAACATGCAGTACGTTTCCCTAGATTGGGAGGTAACCATGTTTTTGCAAAACTGCACGCATTCTTATACAGATGTTTATAGGTAATTTTAAGTTCTTACCTTTGCGGAGGTCTGCCTTCCACCTGCTCTCTGTCTCTCGTCGAGTCCCGGAACAACGTCCATAACGTCTGTGCTACTTAACTGCATAAACCGCCTGTTGAGCAAATGAAAAAAAGACTGTCACCTTGCTATGTAATATTTAAAACATATATATGTAAGCCTTGAAGTCACATATGTAAGCCTTGAAGTCACTTACCTGGACGTGACCTGCCCTTTGTTCATGTCAGCACTCGTTGCATCTGTCATCTTTGCGTTGCATCTGTCACCTTCCGTGGCTATGCTATGAGGTCATGTCACAGCATAGCATAATGTGTATTACTGGTGCTTAAATCCAAACCGTTGAGTGTTCGTGCCCCACCCCCCCATCCATCTGCCCCTGCTAATTGCATATTCATTTTTAGTCAATACAAGTCATCGCATAATGTCTGTCCCGTGGATATGTATTGTTAACAAATGAATTTGCATAATTCATCGCATAATGTCTGCCCCGTTTGCATACGCATATGATGTCTTGTCTGGCCCGTTTGCATATGCATCTGTAGTAAAATAATATTTGATAATCCGTTATGTAAAACGTTTTTCATGTCATAATCCGTCACATGCCCTGTGCTGTCATCTTCCGTGCAAAAATGTTTTTCCCTAATGTAACCATATGTCATTCCATATGATGTCTGCCCCGTGGCGCATATGATGCCTTGAGAATCCCTCACGTGCCCCGTGCTGTCATCTTCTGTGCAATTGTATCTGTAGTTAAAAATGTATTTCCCTAATGTGACCATATGTCATTGCATATGATGTCTGCCCCGTGGCGCATATGATGTCTTGTCTGGCCCGTTTGCCCATTTGCATGTAAAACGTTTTTATTTTGAGCAAGTGCATGTCATCTGTAGTAAAATAATATTTGTCATAATCCGTCATGTAAAACGTTTTTCATGTCATAATCCGTCACGTGCCCTGTGCTGTCATCTTCCGTGCAACAATTTATTTCCCTCATATAACCATATGTCATTCCATATGATGTCTGCCCCGTGGCGCATATGATGCCTTGAGAATCCCTCACGTGCCCCGTGCTGTCATTTTCTGTGCAATTGCATCTGTAGTTAAAAATATGTTTCCCTAATGTGACCATATGTCATTGCATATGATGTCTGCCCCGTGGCGCATATGATGTCTTGTCTGGCCCGTTTGCTCATTTGCATATGCATATGATGTGTGGCCCGTGACTATGTTATGACGTCATCATGTTTGTCCCGTGGCGTGCTTATTTGGCGGCCCGTTTGCCCATTTGCATATGATGTGTGGCCCGTGGCTATGATATGACGTCATCATGTCATATCCCGTCATTTTAAGCCTCGATACAAAAAGCGTTTTTATTTTGTCTTGTCCTTGATTTTCATGTCATTCATTCCGTCACCTTCCATCTCCCATCTCCTATGTCACTCCTATGTCACCGCAGCACGCATGTCATTAATCCCGTCACCTTCCATCCCCTATGTCATCGCAGCACTCGTTGTCATGGCTAGCGATGTTATTGCCAATGCGCATTAGTAGCATGCGTTCTAAAAGCATGCGATGTAAAGCCTCCTGCGATGAGAAAGTCGCGTTGCGATGGCAGCGCGTGAAAACACCGTCGTTGTAATGGGTGTTTCCCCAGCTCAGTGACAGCAACTACTATGAAGCAGTAGAAAGGGAAATGTATAACATGAGTGTGAGACCTTTTTATGACCTGGAGAGACAAGGGTCTTCTCGAATACAAGGAATACTGCTATCTCATGAAGGAATTTTCCAGGTTACCAGTTCTTTACCTCCTCCCGAATCAATTACATAGTACCTAAGGAGCCTTTTATCACCTCCATGTATTGTATTGAAGTGTCGTGCAACAGGATATGTTTTGTCATTATTTTTTATCATACGTATGTGCTGCACCTAGTGCACTATACTCCCTACATAGACAAGAGCACAGGGACATGTTAAAACGTATGTTGCAAATTCAGTTTTGTAGTGGTATGCTCCTATGATTTTACATGGTTTGCCTTGTGAAGTGTATTCCATCTTGTCTACACCATACTGGCAAGCTTTACATTTTACACATTGTCGGAAGCCCTTACGTCTTGACAGCCAATGGGTTTTTTCTATGACGTCCTGACTTGTGTTAACAAATATGTCTCTCATAGATGTTTCTCTCCTATATATCACTGGTACTCATCTGGCAATTTTTTTTACCTATCACTGAGTTGTTCCAAACCAACTGCCAATGTTTGGCCATGCTTTTCCTAATCTGTGGCCACTCAGTACTGAAATTCATTATGAATCTCCTTTCTTGAGCTTTTGATTCCTTTCTTTTACTAGTATTCCCAAAAATCACAATCTCTCTTTTTAATGAGTGTGCTCTCTGTTCAGCTGCCACTAATGTTTCCTCTCTGCTTGAATTTAATGGATAACTCTTTTTGTGCCTTAATCATTTCACTCTCTTCCCTGTAATTTCTCGTTATTCTCCCCATATATCGGATGCTTCTTTTGAGGCAACTTGGATGGAAACTGATGGCATGTAACACTGTGTTTCCTATAGTTGCAAAATTTATAATTTTTATCCGATTAAAAGCAGATCAAAACGACAAAAATTCAGTCAACAGTTTCAGAGTTACTATTTTAGTTTCAACATGCTCATGTGCCCTAATCTAGCTAGGTAGTACAGTGCATCAGATGCACAACCGTATCTTGCAGCACATAAGTGCGATCAAAAATAATGACAAAACATATCCTGTTGTGCAACATTTCAGTACAATACATGGAGGTGATGAAAGACTCTTTAGGTACTATGTAATTGATTCAGTACCAAAAACATTAGGAGGCAGTAACAGGAAAAAGAAACTACATCAATTACAGTCTAGATATATACTAGAACTAGACAGCAAAGTGCCCAACGGTTTACATATGGAAGAGGATCTGTTCACATTCCCCTCTATCCCTTTCTCAATCCAAGATGAAATGCAGATTAGGAATCAGGTTAAATTTAGTTCATCTAGTTTGTACAACGGCAGCAATTTGAACACCAGTGAAGAGAATTTTAGAAAAAAACCTCATAGAAGTGTGACAAAACTGTGTTTTATTGTTGAATGTTTAACACCATTCGGGAAAAACACGTAAAAATGTGGGTCTTGTATAAAATGTGTGGGTTGCTTTTATAATTTATATAATAATGTTGTGTTCATGCACAGCTGAGCAAAGCCTGTTGGTCAGCAATGAAGATATTATGTGAAAAAAGATACATGAAATATTCCAGCTGGAATTGAATGAGTAAAAAAAGTATACACTTATTAGCATGAATAGATACACTAGGTAAAACTGTGCAATGTTTCATGCAAATCCTAAAACAAAACATCAATGTGCAACATAGAGAGAAGAGTCACTCGATGAGGATTAATTTTGTGTTTGAGAATTACAATGTATCAAGCTGCACAATGTAACAGTGTGAACTGAAACATTGTTTCCATTTAAATTAATTTTTTGTTTCCAAATCGAAACACTGAGCGGAAAAGAAGAAGACCAGTGTTTAAACCTTTAACTTTTATGTTTATAGCTATTGTGAAGTCACATGTGTATATAAAGGTGAAAAAATGCCACTTTGCTTTTTGTGACCAAAGCCGATGTTTGTGGGCCAAAACGCGTCAAGCGGTGAGTTCTCAATAAACCTGGAGAGAACAGTTCTGAATATCCAATACTGCCAATCCTCAATGAACACAGACTCCAAGGAAGGATTGAGCAGTCGGGGCTCCGTCTTCTGCTGACATTTCCCGTGCTAAGGAGCACAGCGTTAAGCGACAAAACAAAGAAGACGAAGAAATATATATATATATTCACTGTAAAAAGCAAAAGTTACAGGGACATTATAGTTAGTTTGATGTTTTACCCACAAAAACCATAGAAATTCAGCAGTTATAGTTATACTTACGGTCCTTAAATTAAGAAATTATAACCCATGGCCTAAAGTTACTTAACGGCAAGAGTTATAGTTTCTTTAGATAAGTATAACTATAAGTCAACCTAACAAGAACGTCCCTGTAACCTTTATTTTTTTCAGTGAATTTCTTTAGTTTTTTCAGCCGTGCATGGCGGGGTTTGATGTGTGAGTACTTTTTTCCCCTTAGGTCTCGGATCCACAGATCCACTGTGGAGTTATACTGGGGGGCTGCATTGAGCGCTGCAGTGGATCCGCAGATACACGGTTCAACTGAAAAAATTAGAATTGGGCAATTTTTTGCCCATGAGGGGTCCCTCATAGACCCCTCCATGTGTCCTAGGGGATCAGGATCAGCCGCGATTTCTGGGGGTGGGCGGAGAGGCAACACCCATCTAATTAAAAGTGATTTGGATGGTAATTGCAAAAAGCAATTACCATCCTATTTAAATGATCCCAAAATCATTCCCTGCCTTTACCTGTCTAGTCCGTCCATTCTCCAAAAGGGACCTCAGGCAGTCAGGAAGCAGGCAGGTTTAATTTAGACACAAGCGTGTACGCATGTGTCTTTTGGAAGCATTAAAAGTTAAGTAGTATGGGCTGACAAGCTGCCAGCCCGATTCTACAACAAAAGGGGGTCCTCTGGGACCGCCCACAAATGACGCTTAAAAGCGTCACACCCTGAAGCAGCCCCGGGCGAGTACAGTATCAGCCCTGTACTCCCGGGGCTGCATGTCTATCATCAGTAGCCTAACCACGCCTCCCTTTCTCATGCCGTCACAGCATGACGACTTGGAAAGGGAGGGGTTGCAGCTTTAGAAAGTTGGCCTGCCATGTGCTCTAAACAGTTACACTGCGCATATTCCTGCACCCTGTGCATTCTGTTTAGAGCATTGCAGTATCAGCCGAGAGGCGATTTTAGGAGCTACAACTGGGCCTCTTTGGAAGTGCTGTAGCTGTTGGAATGCAGCGCCTCTGCCTATTGCGAAATTGGACTATAACTGGGGTGAATGTTATCTCTCCTTTTGCTGTAGTGTCGGGTTCACTTTCCCTCTCTTTGACCCTTCTTCTCTTCCTTCTCCTTACTTTTCCCCACTGTTCTTGGCCTGTCCAACTCTCCTTTTCCCACTATTTCCTCTCTTGAGTCCTTCTCCTTCCCTTAGCAACCTCTGTCTTCACCCAGCAATTAAGGGATATTACATTAAATGTTTGTTTTTTGATTACAGAAAGTTAGTACATGTATTTCGTGGGAGATTGTAAAATGTCTCAAGCACTTTTGCGTATATTGTGCAGATAGCAAAATAAACTAATTGCCCAGCATTGCATATATATTTTTTTTATGATGTAAAATTTCTTCAAAATGCATGTTCGTCATTCATTTATTATACATCTGTGATTATTGCAATCCTTTACATTAAATGCTTCAGCTGAAGTGTAATTCAGTTAGTCTCTTCCTGTGCTTTGAAACGAAATCGGGAAGAAAGCTGCCTGAAAGAAATGCAAATGTGCAAAACGAGTTCCTCTGCAATTGTAAAGAGTGATCTACAAATGTAAAGGATGCTTGGGTGCTGCTCTGGAACCGGCTTTGATTGATATAATTACTGGAAGGTTTCTGATGGCAGCTATTTATTCTTTTTGAGAGGTAGTGGAAAGAAGTTTATAGCTGAAAACATATGAGAATGATTTCAAATCCTTAAAAAAGGTTGGAAGTGTAGATTATGGTTGTCACGGGAATAAGAGAATGTTGTCAGCATATGCAGCTTGTCTTTACGTTTAAAGCCAGAAAGGGTGTCAGAAGTCTTTACTTGATGTAGGAAGGGTTCTAGTGTGAGAATAAATAATAAGTATGATAAAGGACATCCTTGCCGAGTGCAAGGCAATCAGCTGTATAAAAAGGGGACTAAAGCCATGCCATTTCAGGGCTTATGAAACTGCCTGTTAACTCTATCGAAAGCTTTCTCCACGTCTCGGGTGAGCACGGCGAGAGAGTAAGTGAGTTTATTTGCGTTGTTAATAGTAATCAGGAAGATGCGTAAGTTGTCAGCAATGTTGCTATGTTTGACAAAACAAGACTGTTTTGAGGCTACAAGACCAAGAATAATCAAAAGGCAATAGTCTTGGCAAAAATTTGGCAATCAGTTTTGATTAAAGAAATAGAAGTGTGAAATCTCTATACTTTTTGGGAATGATACATATCATTGCCTCAGTGAATGTTCCAAGGAAACCTTTTAAAGAGAGAAAATAATTAATTAATTTAAAATGCTTAGGAAAGAGTAAATGAGAAAATTTAAGATTATATTCGACAGTGTAACCATCCGGACCAGGCGCCTTACCCTTTGACAGCTGATTCTAGTTCATCCATTGTGAAGGCAGCCTCAAGAGGAGAGGCATCAAATGCACCACTGCTCTGAGTTTTAAGGTTAAAAAAATTGGAGTCTATTAGTTTGTCAGAAAGACTAGTCTCAAGAGTGTACAATTGTGGTGATAATCTGCAAAACAAGTGGCAATATCTGAATCATGTAGCAATTGAGTTTTGGATAATTAGCCAGCAAAGCACCAACCTTGTTCTTGCCATCATGGAATTTTACATTAACTCGAAGTAGAGTGTCAAACACACTAAAGCATGGCTGCAATCAGTACTTCTAGATCCGCTATGTTGTTTTTAGATGTATAATAAGCATGTTCAAGTTGTTTGATATTGGTTAAAAGGGCATTGGACTGCTTTTCTTAAATTTTCTTCCTAAAGGATACATAGTTAATCATAAAGCCTCAAGAGGTCACTTAAAAGCGCCCATCCAATATGAAAGAGAGTATCACCAGTGTCATTTTGGTAAAAGAATTCAGTTACAAACGTTTCGTATGAAGCAAGAAAACATTTGTCAGTGAGCAAGAAATTGTTGAACTGCCAATGCGATGTATTGTTATGGCCATTAAGGATTTCAATGTTTGTCAAAGCCGGGGCATGTTCCGAGATCAGTATTGACCCAATCTTAAAAAAATATAATCGATCCTTGTTTGGGAGCGATGGGGAGCTGAATAAAAGGAATATTCCTTAAATGTCGGATTGGAGATCCTCCATGAGTCAGACAGGGAGTATTGGGATTTAGTAAGCTGAACGACTTAGGGGCAGATTTACGAGCCCCGTACGACACATTTGCGCCGCCGCTCAGTCACTTATGTGATGCAGCGGCGGCGTACAGCAAGCGCCACGCTGCGACGGATTTACAACGTGACACATCTAAGGAGATGCGTCATGCCGTAAACCCCTATGCCACATTATACCTGCGTCAGGTATAATGTGGGCGTACCGTCGCAGTGTGGGTGTTCCATCGCAGGAAATCCTCGGAAAAGTGCCTGAGTGAAATCTACAAGATTCCACTCAGTCACTTTTCCAACGCCGTTGCGTCAAAACCTTGCGCTTGCTCGAAGCAGGCGTAAGGCGTGACGCAGAATGTTAAAGATAGGCCGGTTTGTAACGGTGCTGGAGTTGCATCACGCCCGCGACACGACTCCAGCACTGCACCAACCTTACGCCGGCAGATACGATACGCATCTGCCTAGCCTTGCACAATGGCACGCCTCATTGTAAATGCAGTACAAAAGGGGGTGGTGATGGACGGAGCATCAGAACCAATCAAACACTCACACCCAGTCAACAGATCTGGGTTTGATCCATCACCGTTCTTTAGCCCACTCTGCCACCACAGTTCAGACATGGCCATATGCAAATCAGTCTGACCCTGTGCCTCATGGGAACAGTCCAGCCCGAACTGCCAAGCCATGTCTTCCCTGGACCGGCAACAAGCTTCCTAGGACCGGTTTCTGGCATTTCAGCCGTCTTCAGCCAGGCTTGCTTGAATCCAGTGGCAAAGTGAGCAAGGGACTCAACGTCTGAGCATACCCTGCCAACTTATGGCGAACAAAGCAGTACAAAAGGGGGTGGTGATGGACGGAGCATCAGAACCAATCAAATACTCACACCCAGTGAACAGATCTGGGTTTGATCCATCACCGTTCTTTAGCCCACTCTGCCACCCCAGTTCAGACATGGCCATATGCAAATCAGTCTGACCCTGTGCTTTGTTCTCCATAAGTTGGCAGGGTATGCTCAGACGTGAGTCCCTTGCTCACTTTGCCACTGGATTCAAGCAAGCCTGGCTGAAGACGGCTGAAATGCCAGAAACCGGTCCTGGGAAGCTTGATTCTGGTCCAGGGAAGGCATGGTTTGGCAGTTCGGGCTGGACTGTTCCCATGAGGCACAGGGTCAGACTGATTTGCATATGGCCATGTCTGAACTGGGGTGGCAGAGTGGGCTAAAGAATGGTGATGGATCAAAAATAAGGGTATTGCAGCTCCGTTGCACGGTAAGTACCTCAGAGTAAACGATGAAAAGTTATCCTTTTTGCACTGATCTGGGAAGTAAATTCTAGATTTAACCTGTTGTCATTAACACATTTCACAAATTCATTGGCTGATTCAATTGACCTGTTCCAAATAAAACAAATGTCATCAATAAATCGCCACCATCGAATAACATGAGCTTCATACTGCTCAATGTGGGTGTGCCTGAGGACATGCTCCTCCCACCAGCCAACGTGTAAACACGCGTAACTGGGGGAGAAGCAGGACCCCATAGCCACACCCCGCAGCTGCTGAAAGAACTCATTGTTAAACATAAAGTAGTTATTGTTTAAACATAGTCCAATCATGTGTAACAACATGGCATTATTTTGGTAAAAATGTATATTTCTTTTATCCAGATAGAATTTGACTGCATTCAGTCCATCAATATGCCTTATGCTAGTATATAATGAGCATTTGTCCATAACAATAAATAGGTACTCTTTTTGCCATATGATGGATTGTACAGTGGATAAAAAATGCCCAGTATCTTTAATAAAAGAAGGTAATTCCTCAACAAATTAGTGTAGGAAGTAATCCACATATTTTGACATAGCTTAAAACAGACTTCTCTGGTCTGATATGATTGGTCTGCCGGGTGTGGGCACCACTTGTTTATGTACCTTGGGGATGAAGTAAAGGACTGTTGTGATGGGAAAATCAACTTTAAAAAAACTATATTCATTTTTGTTTAATAATCCATCCCTCTTCCATTGCCCAAGTTCTTTTTGGACTAAGTCCTTTAGTTGCCTCATGTCATTGGCCGTGGCTCTTCTGTAGCATGTGGCATCATTAAGATGGCGGTATGCCTCTTCTAGATATTGGGTTTTGGGCCACAGCACAACGTTTCCACCTTTATCAGCCTTGGTTACAATTATATCAGCGTTCTCATTTAGTTTCTTCATTAATGCTGAATATTGTTTGTCTCTGTATGAGCGATGTTTCATGGTTTTTAGAACTTTACGATTAAGTGCTTTGAGGTCGTTGATGACACAGTCGCTAAAAGTATCGATAGCGTCTTTAGGCATGAGAGGGATGAAGGTAGACGCTGGGCGAAATGGGCTTGGAGCGGGTAAATTCTCAGTGGTACCAAGATTTGACAGCTGTTCTTGTGTAGAGCAATCAATGTCATTTGAATTATCAGCAAGGGCATGCATGGTTTTTATATATTCACTGAAAAAAACAAAGGTTACAGGGACATTATAGTTAGGCTCAGATTTCACTTGTGCAAAACCATAGAAATTCAGCGTCTATGGTTACCTCAGCTAACTATAACTTACAACCCCGCAATGCACTGCTTATGACCTCACATATTACATCACTTATGACATGGTCAGTGACATCACTGATGACATCTGAGTGGGTCTGTGAGTGGGTGCATGACTCTCTGAGTGGATCTGTGAATGGGTGCGGGAATCTCCTAGTGGGTCTGTGAGTCGGTGTGTGAGAGTCTGAATGGGTCTGTGAAAGGGTGCATGAGTCTATTTGAAGGTGTGTGGGTGGGTGCATACGTCTCTAAGTGAGTGTGAGTGTGTGTGTGAGTTTCTGAGTGAGTGTGTGAGTGGGTGCATGAGTTTCTGAATTAGTCCGTGAGTAGGTGCATGACTCTAATCAAATCAAATAATGTTTTATTTGGTTATTAGTAAAAAACATCAAAGCAAACAAGTATAAACATTCAGGATAAAACTTTAAGCTAAAAAAGATCAAATCTATTATAACAAGAATACAAACATTGTAATGTATTTTACTTAACTCAAATCAAAGCTTAAAATAAATCAAGTATATACGATAAATATACTTAGATACATCCCAACAATTTCCAAAGCATACCCACGTCTCCCCGCAAAGGAATACTACTATCTGGTTCGGGACTCAGATTTATAAATTATAACCTCATAAAATAAAATAATCAAGAAGTCAAATAGGAAAATACATAAATCATAGCTTGGAAGTTCAACCTCACAAAGACAAGATGAATTCACGTTTGCGCCATACTGCAGCCAGATAGCAGCTGACAGCAAACACTACTGGTATAGAAGTATCTCTTGTCAGAATCCTAAAAGCTATTGAGTGGATTTTGGTCCTAAGGTTTAGACATATCAGGTGTATCCACTCATGCCTGAAATATAAATATTGAGGACAAAAGAACAGTAAATGCTCCACAGTCTCTGGTGTTGACCTACAACAAGCTCTAAGCTTGATAATAAGTGTGCTCTTATTAATTTGGAGCACCCAGCTAATTTTGTCTGAGACCTTGACTCCTAAATAATCTGAATCATGCACTCTTCCAAGTGCATCAGTTCCTGCCCGGAGAGTGCAATTTCTGTCCGTCCCTGTTCTAAACACCATAAAGTAGTTTTAGTTGCGTTTATTTCTAGGCGTCTGCTTGTGCAGAAGCCCTGAAATTTATTAATCAATGCCTGTAATTCCATAGGTTTTTTTAAAATGAGTAGTGAATCAGCTGCAAATAATACAATTGGTATTTTTTTATTATTTAAAAGAGGAGAGTCATTCTGGCAATCTAAAAGAACTTGTACCATATCATTACTATATAAGGTAAATGGAAGCAAGGACGCGCCCTTGGTGTACACCACGCAAGATAGGAATGCAATCCGTCAGCTCACCTTTGCTACCCCAGCAGACCTGGGCATAATTTCCAGTGTGCAACTTGGCGATAAGGTTGACCAGGTTCCCGGCAACCCCTATTTTAAGCAACACATTCCACAGTTTCCCCCTGGGAACAAGATCAAAAGCAGCCCCAAGGTCCACAAAATCCACGTCTCTGCTTACGAAGTAAAACGTACTTCCAATAGAGACAGTCCAAACGAAAAACTTGATCAGACGTGCTGGTCTTCGGACGAAATCCAGCTTAGAATGGTGACAAAACCAAGTTATCATCAGCCCACACTAATAGTTTTTCCAAGATCTGTCTTGCAAACATTTTTTGTAAATTGTCCAAGAGACTTATAGTCATATAGTTTGAGGGAATACCTGGGTCTACCTTCTTGTACACTGGAATGATTTCAACACCCCTCCGGAATTTCCCCCCCTCCCTTTGCTATAGCATTAGAAATAAGCTTAATATAACTCGTCCAAATCAAGGGTTCAGATCTGAGCAAATCACTGGGGATTTTGTCAGGTCCAGGGGCTTTAGCAGCTTTTAATGAGAGAATTGCGTCTGCAGTATCATCAACAGTAAAGTTCATAGGCTCAATTTCTGGAACCTCTCCTGGTTCCTCATCTAATATAGGAATATCCTTTGGTAGACTTGGCAAAATGACAACAGGAAAATCAGAATCCTCCAAGGCATACAACGCTTGAAAATGGGAAAACCATCTCTCATATAGATTGATGATATTAGGTTCCACAATATTTCTGACACAATATTTTTACATGATATTGTAAACACAATATTCTTGTCATAATGTTGTTCTTCTTGCTATTCTGTCATACAGTTGTTTGAGTACATATGGACACTCCAACTTCCGCTTTATGGTAGCCCGTGTTTTTCAAACCAGGAATTCAGAAATTAAACTAAGTCCCATTAGCTTTAATATGCAGCTGCATCTTTTTAATGGCGGAAAAGCCCACATATTCAGCTCTAATAACCCATTTTGTTAACATAATGCTGCATTCTTCAATGAGTACAACATATTCTTTGCAACATGTTACATTGACCAATGTACTTACTTTATAATGGTTTGTAAACAATTTATATCATATCATAATCATATTATATTATATTGCAGCAATTGTTATCTGACACTGAAGCTTGCGGTGCTTCCTAAAAGTCATTTCCCGGTAGACTTGGCAAACATAACTAAATATCTGATAGAGGAGAAGCTAATGAAGACTGCAAGGGATTTCTACAACATCAATCCCATGGCAGAGTACTACAGATTCAAGCGTCGAATGATGGAGAGCCCATTTGAATGTAAGTGCACCAAACACTTGGTTAAATAGCATTTTTTTAAACTTACTCAAACCATAAATAATTAGCAAGACATTAATCATGTTATTTTTGTAAATACTCTAAATAGGTCAGATAATGTAGCAGATCTTACAGCATTATGTTGAGATATATTTGATGTCTTGTACTCAATCAACGTAGATCAGTGTAATGTGTATTTATGCAGGATACGTGCTAGCAAAGCAGCACCTAGATGATGTGAGTCACAAACTAGTGTTCACAGTTCTGAATATGTCTAGAAGTTCCATGTTGTTCAAATGTACCTGTGAAAATTGTGGCAATTACAGTTGTTTGTGAAAATTAAATAAATAAATGTTGGAGAATGGACTTGTGGAAAGTGTGGCTTTAGTCTGTAGTGCATTTAGTTCCATAGGCTTGGTGTATAATTTGAGAATGCTTGTTTCCTAGTTCTTTTCCATTGTACTTCTCCATATCCAATCCAGTGATCTGCAGACTTTGTGAATGGTACTGACCTCTTGAAAAGTTGAGTTTATCCACATTATAGTGATTACTCTTGGTGGTTACTACTTCATAGGTAATGTATCATTTGCTGAAAGAGGTAAATATGGGTAGAGTTGGCAATGTGCCCCACTTAGGGTCAGGGTGATCTTGTCTCATTTATTAGGACTCTTTTGAGTCAGGCTCTGTCATGCAAGTCACGTTTGATTAGAGATGAGGTTGGAGTATGGCAGTAAGTAGGCCATTTCCAGTGATCCGGGCTTGGATTGTGTTCTTTAAAGTTCACATTGTGATTGTATGGCTCCATTTTTCACAGTGGTCAGAGTTGATGTCCAACAGCCTGCGTTTTCTTTGTGAAGTGGAACTTAATGGAGAGGTTGTTGTCTATATAGACATTTAGGACTTAATTACAAGTCTGGTGCGGCTGTGGCCGTCTTGCGACTGCCCTTATACAATAAGTGCGGTCGAACCACCATTGCCCCGCCGCAGCTGCCAGGGAGCCGCCATTCCTTGCCCGTGTTGCAGCAGAGTAGAGGCATCAATATGTTTGGTGGGACTGCCATGGTCCCACCAAGCATATTAAGAGTTTCCTCTCTCCCAGGGTTTCCATGGCAATTCCTCCTCTATGAAAACCCCAGCAGAGAGGACACGGCCCCATGATGCCTCTGCGCCCTGTGGATGCACACAGAGGGGCACAGGGGCATAACATGTACCCCCATGTGTGCATGCACACCAGTTCCTGCAAGGCATGGACATTTCAGTCCATGCCGTGCAGGAACTGTTTTGGCATTCCCATTGCAGGCACCGCCATGGGAATGCCAAAAAAAGTGTGCTAGACAGGCAGAAACTCGAAATCTGGTGGGCTGCCCCACGACGTCTTCGGTGGTGAGACGGCGGGTGGGACCTGGCACCTCACTGCCAAAGTTGTAATCAGTCCTCTAGTGTGTTGGGTAGAGAATCCCTCCAGCTACTTCTTGGAGCATCATTCCACATTCTTACTTTTGATAATGAGGATGAATTTGGGCATGGTATGGTTCAATTTAAGGTAGGCACTTGATATCCAGGACTCAATGAGGGCAAGGCAGGATTTGAATCAGTATGCTCCAGCTCTATCTGTGATCCAATGCACACCATTCAGATTTTTCTTTAGTCTCTCTCTCTAACTGTATTTTAGTAGTGTGTCTGATGTAACCAGGAGTAAGGTTTCTTTAAATACATTTTAGATTATGATTAGATTATTATAGAAAATAAAAAGTAAAAAAAGCAAAAGTGTAAAGGAATTTCTCAGAGATTTGTTTTTAGATCTCTGTTCCACTGTATTAGGGAGAAAAAGTAAAGCATTCATAAAAGAGGTTAGTTAAAGAAAAACAAGCATTTGCAATGCAATCAATCTCGCCTTTGGGACCTTATTTGTATTTAGCTATGCAGCACATTAGCCTGGGTGCTGAAACATCTACTGTTCTTTAACATGGAGGAAAAGTAAGCACCAAACTGCGTGACACGCCAGGTATGGATGCACATGGAGAGAAATATTGCCTTTCAGCGGGAAATGGTATAGTCCAAAGCTCTGTTTTTAAAATAAAATCAGGGCCTTCGGTGGTCACATCACTGAAAATACAAGATTTGAAAAAAATATTATTGTCTACGGGTGGTCGTGGAAGACAATTTCTATGGACTGGAATCTACAGAACGCTAAAGTGATTCTGGTATTTTACTGACCTCTGCTGGTCGTTTTCTATCAAGAAAGTTAAATAGAGGCAGTTGCTAGAAAACTTAAAAAAAAGGTCCCTCAGCAGAAAACAATTCTGGTATTTTATCAACCTCTACTGGTCGTTTTCTATCAAGACAGTTAAGTAGAGGCAGTTGAACAGAAAAAAAGTCCCTAAGCGGAAGCAGACAAGTCCTAGGGCTGATCTCCAGAGCCCACAACATACATACACATATAAGTATATGCTAAAGTATATACTAGAGGTCTTGACTGCTCGACCTAAAAAGTGGAATATACCTTTAGATTATATTTAATTCTTTGTAATAACACATAGAGCACTCAGTACTTGCAATAATTATTTTGAAAGTGGGGTTGACAGCACACTTGAAAATTACTGCACCAGTTTTCAGTGGAGTTTGATTTGTATGCTACCATGATCATCATTTCAAACCTCCCTTTAAAATTGATGTAAAGCTTAAGATTGGATCCTTTTTTATCAAAGAGGACACTCAAGCCAAAGGATGATTGCCAGCAGAAGTTCATCTTCAGTAGACCTTTTTTTTTTTTTTATTTTTTAAATAAAAAGGGCACAAACGATAGTGTATGTAGTCTCGGAAAGAATTTGGGCTGTGATTGGCCAGTTGAGGATGTAGTGGCGGTTATTATTAAATCTTTTTTTTATTTCAAATCATTTTTCAATCACAGGTATTTTCCACCTGAATTATATATAAAATGCACTCCTGTTCATGGGCATGATGATGTTGACTTTCCATCATCAATCAGAATTATTTATTCATTTGTTCATGCATATGCTAGCTACAAAAGTGTACTGGTTGAACTACTATATTTGTCACCTGAACCAAGACAGTGGTGTTTTTGAAAATATGTAATCAATGCACTTGGTGTTCTATGTCAAAAATTCTCACATATTTCCCTTTCTGGATTTTATTTCACCAGACCATGCTTTGTTAATTGGAAATAAGTATTTTGTGACATTTGATGGAAAGGTGTATGAAATGGCCTCAAAATGCAGCTTTCTTCTAGCCAAGGACTTTTTACACGACAGCTTTACCATCATATTGAACCAAGAAAGTGCTGGCACAAGGTCTCTCCACGTAGTGATGAACCAGACAACCATCACAATCCATCCAGGGCTTGTGGTAAGTATGAGAGTTGGAAGAAAAAGTTCAATGAAGATAAAATGCAACCCGCTTGCCTCAGTAAATGAGAAAGAACAATGGTTTGATGCTTGGGGACAATGGGTGAGATTAGTTATCCTTTAGCGTAGGAGTAGTCAGCTATAGATCAGGGTACTAGAGCCAACAAAGTGGGTAACTCTGCCCACATTTGCCTTCACAACAATCATTGACCTAGTTACAATTTAATGCTATGATGAACACAGCTTCAACCAGCCTTCCCACTGCTACTGCTTCACCAAACTCGTTCCACCCCACACCCACACATTTACCTCCTTTACTGTAGTCGCAAGTTAATAATACCCTTTGCTCCGCATCCTCTTCCCTCAACCACTTACTATTATGATATTACTCCTCTTTTATTAACTGCTCCCCCCACCTCCCCTCAGCGCCTTGAGACCCTCACGGGTGAATAGCGCTCTCTACAAATGTTTGATTGATTGATTTATCCTAAGTTGCTTCTGACTGACCAGCTGTATAATCCTGCACGTTTCGTTTTCAGTGTGTATTTCATTGCAAACGTTTTAATAAAACAATATTGATATCAAAACAATAAAATTGAGGCTATTTCCTTGATATGGACATGAACAGTTCATCCCAAATGGAAGACACTGTGAGGCAGAATTCTGTTATTTAAGCGGAATGTCTCAAAGATGTTGAATTTTCTATACTTTTAAAAACCGAGTGAAATAATTTGCTATAATTAGAAAGAAATAGGATTGGGGTGGAGGGGACGGGGAGAGATTGAAGAGAGTGGAGAGGAAGGTTAGTTGGGAAGTTGGGCTATTGGGAGGCTACAGATAAGGGTGCGCATTTGATCAATTGTGTTTCTTATGGTTTCGGCCAATACTTATATGAATGTAGTCTATCAGTCTACCTAAGTGAATTTACTTTCATGCAAATGCCAATAAAGTTTGTTTAAAAAAAATTTGAAAGAGATTTTTGAGCGAGAAAACCCTAATACGACCAATTACCCGATTGAGAATTTCCAGGCAAAAATATTTTTTCTGCATGAAAATTCTCATAGAAGGGTTTAGCACAATTTTCCAGCAAAAGGGATTTTAGCAGGAAAACTTCACCCATAGGTGAAATTAAGCATAATACACAAACTTCACAACTGTATGGAGTTTAAAAATGGAAGATGTCACTGAACTGCACTAGCGAAAGTATACATTTGCACTATCCTGAATCGTCCTATCACCTTAGACTTCTCTCTAACATCCTGTCCAAAATGCACACACTCTGATATGCTCCAAACTTAATTAAGCTAAAAGAGTCAGACGTAGGTACAAATCGTAGACATTTTGACTAGCTAATTATTAACTAGTTAAGTCTTTTCTTTACTTCCTTTATATTTCTGTTTTCCTTACTTATATTGTTGTTCTTAAATAAAGTTAAAATACAATCTCTTGGAGTCTTGCATTAATAAAAAGGAGTAATGCTTCATAATCTTCAAAAATAATTATGCAAAGTTCATACATCACTTTATTTCGTTAAATATGTGAAGATGGATGATGAAAAGGTACCAGTATACTTCTCACATCTTTGGTTATTAATACTTCAAAGAGTATATATTCAAATCATTCCTATGAAGCACAGTGGGGCCTATCTTATCAGGTAGCATATGACCTGAGAAAGCTAATCTAGGACATGTGTAAGAGGGTTGTTCTGCTGCATGCAGGACCCCCAAGTAAGATTTGCTGGGAAAGAGAATATGTGTTTTTGTAAGCCAGATCTCCCATCTGAGGAAGGTGGGCACATTCATGTTACGCGAGTTAGTGCCTAAAGATATTATACATACCATGGAATGCATATTTATTTCAGTAACATCCCGTCCCCTTTTCTCTGGAATAGCGAAGATGTTATTTTGGCATAATTTGTAAAATTTACGTCCTCCATAAGCATAAATTCTGTAATTAGATTAACATTCAATATAACTGGAGGGATTGCTTGTGGTGTGATTTACACAAATGTTGAACTAGTGTAAAGTCCTATACATTATGAGAACTACACTTTGCGCTTGGGTAAACATTAGATGAAAGTAGTAAGTGTGAAGATTCTTGTATAGTACAGCAAGCCAAACATGCCCCTAGGCGCTTCATCGCTGAAGCAAGAGCAAATATTCCAATTTCTGCTTTTAAATTGAATGTGTGCAGGTGTTCAGCCTATTTTTCAATCCTGGCAATATTTAGAGTGAACGAATTAAGGCTCAAGAACATAATATATTGTTCCAAGGTTCATGTAACTTTGGCCAAGCAGCGGCACCGAGGTTAGAACCCATGTCTTTTGCCTGCAAAGTCAGTCTCAAAGCTTCCCCAACACAT
Source organism: Triturus cristatus (assembly GCF_964204655.1). NCBI lineage: Eukaryota > Metazoa > Chordata > Amphibia > Caudata > Salamandridae > Triturus > Triturus cristatus. The sequence continues at coordinate 609,661,032 of NC_140593.1, read as the reverse complement.
GCCTGAAGCATCCCAATGAGATCACATCTGGGAATGGTGCCACTGTGGATCTGGTCAGGAATGACCTGAATTTTTCGGGTGCAAATTTTCTAATTTACGTTAGTGTGCTCCAATTGGTGGGTGCACAGTTTGCAACAGATTCCAAATTGCAGACCCGATAACGGTGAATAAGGCGGTAAATGCACTTAATTTCACTACTAGCTGGTGAGAAAAGCGATATAGTACCAGAATATCGTGCACTAATTAACATGGCGTATAAATATTGTGTCCTGAATATCACTTACAAATATATCATCCCACTGTCGTTAGTAACTGGAAATGCATATGTAATAGAACTATATTTTGGTTAAGGTTATATAGGACACTATATTTATGACAGACGATATTTTTGTCAATGATTATTCTGACATACAATGACCAAAGCACTTTTCTTTTAATTGCAACAAATATTTGTGTCCAGTTATGCCTGCCACAAATCATGGGTGCTAACACCTAACATTGCAGCCAAATGGGAATTCCACTTAAGGCAAAAACTCCAGTATATTTGCAAAACGGGATTTACAGGTGCCTTATGTTATGTTCAGCACCAGTGCCAGTTACAAGTCAAGAGAAGTTTCATGTGTGCACTTCAAGTGTGCAAGGAACTATTGTCATTTGTAGTTGCACGCTGATGACTGTATTTTGTCTTCCAAGGTTCAGTATTTAGACAGTTCTATATCTTTTGGTCTCCCTGCTTTGGCGTTATCAGCTGGTAGAGAACGTTTACAAAACATGGATGAATCCACCTAAAATCAGTAGTGGCTGGCCAGGAATGAGGTTGGTCGGTGGTGCCGGGGAGGTGGAAATCCCCCCCAAAAAATACCACTTACCTCTTCCACCGGCCGTGTCTCTCTTCCACTTCTCCGCAGTCCCTGAACCAGGAAGCACTCAGGCTCCCCTAGACCAATCACAACACTGCAATGCAGCATTGCGATTGGGCTGAGTGCCGTGGATCGGCACTCAGACGGGGACTAGGGGTCTGGGGATGCTTCCACCGGGCTGTGTAATGGAGCCTGGTGGGAAACATGCAAAGTGTGCATGACTGTTAGGCCGGGCCAAGACTGCCGGCCAAACAGTCAGGTGCACTTGGATTGAGCAAACCACTCCCCCCCCCATGTGCCACTAGCACCCGCCCCGCCCTAACCGAGCCCCAAACCTGGAAAAAATGAAATGATAATAACTATGTTATTAACATTTTATTTTTCCTGCTCTGAGAGCAGTGGGGCAATGCTCGTCTGCCTTAGCGGAGAAGCTGCTCCTGCCTAAAGGATGCACGATCATTTATTCACCATCATGAGGGTGATCCACTGTCTCACTGCTTCAGATCAATATTAACTTCAATGTGCTATAGCTTTTTCCACTTAGGACCTTCCTAGAAATGGTCTGGTGGGGATATGTTATTTATCGGCCCGATAAATATCTCCTGTTAGCATTCTGGACGGAATGTTTGGAGCTGGCCAGCCAAGCAGAATGCTCCCCTTGTGGGCTATTGCTACCATTGCAAGCCCTCAATGGGAGGATTCAGCGGTTGTTAGATCCATGCTCCTCTGGCGTGCCTTATCCCAATGGCTGCAACTCATGCTTAGTCCGAGGTGCCGGCAATCCTCTGAAGACTTAATCAGCAGTTTTCATCGCAAGCTGCTCTCAATCTCTCACTGTGCTGGCTCCTCATTATGGGGTTTCACCTGGAGCTTGGGCCCATAATTGCGGTGGAGGATGATTAACACCATTGTTATGTATGGCTCTCATAGAGAGCCTCTATCGTTCCTTTCAGTTTCTGAAAGTCAAAACTCCTCGCTATGACATCACAACAGTTGATACCAAAACTGGTTAATAACTGCTATGATGTCATAAAGCCTTTCCATTCCAGGTGACAGGACTCTCTGAGAGCCTGTCAGTGCAGCTCTGCTTCTCTCCTTTCAATGAGAGCAGAAAGCACCGCTGAAGGAGGGGGAAGGGAGGCATGGAAGATGGCGGGTTCTGGTTAAGGATAGCAGGTAAGATATTTATTTTTCACATTTGCATCAGGGAAGAGAGGGCATGTTATTTATAGCTCTCCCTTTATCCGCTGTCCCTGCGCAGTAGTTGAAGGCAGGGGCAGATGATTTTGGTGGGGCATTAATAACATAAAATTATAGATGTGTAAAAAGTGAATTACAGGGATGTTTTTCACCTCAGGTTCTGAGTGACATCATAGACAACTCGAGCTTCGCTCTCGTGGTCTATTTCACGTCACTCATAACCCCTCGGTGAAAAACATCCCTATAATTGACTTTTACCCATCTATAATTCTATATATTCCTTGCAGCCGTAGGCAATAACACTTATTTATGCGATTCCCCATCCAAATGAGAAATACGTTGTGGATTTTTGTGCTTTTTACCCCTCAATCTACATATCCTGAAAATTACTCATAATGTTTAACTAGGTATAAGTTTGTCTGGTTTCACCTACGGAAAGTTTACTTCAGAGGTCGGATTTAATTGCCCTCGTAATTACAGGTTGAGGTAAAATCCAACAAATTTATAATTATGAATCCTGCATTTGCACAGAGACCGCCGTTTATTGGGCCACGTGACAAGAAGATCTTGGTGCCCCCAAGGATCCTTTGTAGTGTGTGCATAAGATCCACCATGAAGACTCATCTGTTTTCTGTGATATTTAATCCATATCAACTTACATTGCCCCTCCACTGGGCTGCTCATCCTTTCATAAACAATAGTTTTTGTTGTTGGTTGGGCACATCCCTTCATTTTATTTTACATGCTACATAGCATGGTTGAAATCAGGATTTTCCTACTCTCCCTAAAAAGTGCTCTCCAGGATTCTCTCCCTAGGATTTCCCATCCTCCCGGACTCAAAAATGCTACTCTTTTGATTCATTGGTTCATTTAATTCCATCAGTGAGAAAAAAATAACCTAATGTTAGTAACAACTACAAAACCTGTGTGTAGAGTGACTTGTAATGTGGTATATCACCACTTTTAAACAATAATATGTACGTAATTGACATTGTGGTACAAACATATTTTTTCTGGGTTTTTTTAGATAAGATTGCTTTGCTGCAATGTGCTTAACACATTTTATGAATCTTCAACCACATATAGTGTTTATTTTACCATACTTGACATTATTTTTTATATTACCTCTTTCTTCATTATGCAGGTAGATGAAAATTGCCAGCGTATTGATATCCCTTTTAAAAAGAATGGGATATCAGTTAAAAAAGAAAACTCGGGAATCGAAGTTTCTAATCAACATGGGGTTTCTCTGGTGTGCGATCATCATGAAATCTGCAGCCTCACCTTGCACGGGTGGCATCATGGTGAGTACTAAAAAAAATTAACCCTTTTTAATTTCATATTTTTAGGTTTGACCTGCAAACAGTTGTAGATGTCTTTACAGCATCATTGATTTAAAAAAGGAATAATACATACATATACAGCTACAGAGAGGATCTCTGGACAAGCCCTATTAACTATTGGTTCGTTCATCTGTCATTCATATTTTGCGTTCACCCACCAAAGTATACACAAGGAACATATTTTTCTGTGATGTGTATGAAAACTATAAAGGGTTGGTATGCCATTTCTAAACATAGCTGCACCCATACTGTCCTAATAAAATTATATTTGATGTAGAATTTGGGTTTATTGATTTAAAAAGAAATTGCAAGAATAAGGCCACCAAAGTACGACTGTGTTGTGTTTTTTATGTCTTCTTTATATTGTTATGGCATATATTTCCAGTAAAGGAATACAAACATATAACCATTAACTAAGCGTGCCAAGGCCAGACCATTTCACTTTGCCAATACTTGTTTGTTAGTTATTTTTGTAATTCAGGAGTGTAGACATGGTTCATTTTACCAACTTTGCCTATGAATGGGAATTGCATTGTGCCAAGATTGGAGTCAATTGGTAATGTGGCACTGATGTTGATGCTGCTTTGAGGAGGAGGAGGAGGAGGAGGAAGGAAGCAAGGCAAGGACGAAGGAGAGGGCAAGGCACTACACAGGGGGTCACTTGAGCCATGTGTCATGGCCCATGACTCACGGTGTGGCAAGGTGTGAAGAATCTGGCCGCCTGGCTACTTTGGTGCCTAAACTCGCTCTAGTTTACTGACGAGGAGGACCCGTTGCGCTGGTGGTAATGGTGTCTACGGCGGGTCTGGTGTCTGGCATCTGCGCTCCTCAGCGTTCCGCCCTTTCAGTCTACCATTCTACCAGGCATCATCTAGGCATCCAGACGTGTCTGCGGATAAGCTGTAGGCAGCGAGTAACAACCAGCAAGTTGGCAAGTAAGCAGCTAAGCAATTGCTCCTGGCAACTGCAATTGGAGCCTATGTTAAAAATCATTTTGATACAACTTTAGCCTCCCAGCCTAAGTTACAGCTATAGCTCGGTTCCCTGCCCTTTGGCCCATGTTTCAACTCCAAGGCTTTAGCCCATCAGCACTGTTTTTTGTAGTTCCCAATCTGGCTACAGAAAAAAGGATCTCTGACATATTATCGAAAGACACATTATCGAACTACACAAATATTGCATCAAATATATCGACATCAAAATTATCGACATTGTATACTTAATTAAAAAACTGCACTAATATCGACACTACAATATCGTAATACAATTATATCGATCACACAAATATCGCACACATCAATATCGCAATACTAAATATCGACATAAGTAAATAAATATAACAAATGTAACAAATATCGATAACCAAAATATAGACATCAATAATATCGTTTTTTTTAAATATATCGACAATTCTAATACTAATAAAACCAATACTTTAAACAACATCAATACAATATTTTGCGAAAACATACAGTTTCCAATTATATTCTACTTAAACATAAACATTACATTTATAACGATCTAAATATTTAACAACATAATAAAAAAACACTGAAATAATTATCACATACACATTTCGAACACATTTTACACAATTACAACACATTATAAACAATCTTTTTATATATAATTATTTAAAACTCTCCTCCTTTAAAACTAAATATACTCTTACTTAGCATTTTCCATAAAAGGAAACCAATTAACTTGAAAAAATTCAAACCATCCAATAGAAAGGCCACATACAGAAAACAACCAATAACATTCAAGAAACAATTTAAAACCACTATATAAACCAATTAAAACAAGTCTTCTACTGTGCCTTAAACCAAAGCATTGAACGAAGAAGAAACTCTGCTAAACAGAAGAAACCTACATCCTACTACTATTCTAAAAACGTAAGTAAATAATCTTTTCTAACTAAACTACCAAATTAAACTAAAATACTAATTTATCTTTACTCAAATAAATAACTAACTTATATATTCCATCTCTTTATGTTTCCACTACAGATATTACTCAAAACAGCTAAAGAAAATATTGAAGATTGCCAGAAAGGACTCACTAAAAAGTAAGTATACTATCAAAATACTTTATAAAATATTAATTAAATCCTACTCAAACGCCAAAACATCCTAAACCCCTAAACAAATCCATGTTCTCTTTTTTAAGTTTTTAAAAACCTGTATAAATAAACACCTATAATCTATACCACTCGGCATTAGGGAAGGCTCCGTTTGCTTAGGGAGAGGTTGGGCTCCTGCATCTTATTTATTAGGGAGGGGGGCACATAGGAAGAGGGGTAGAGGACAGGGGTACATTGACATGGGGTGGGGGAGGGGGGGGGGTAGAGAACTGGGTGGGAAGGTTGTTCCTTCTCCTGAATAATTGGTCTTGATGATAAATGTGTGGTACTTCCGGGACGGGTGAAGGCAGGGGAATGTTTGTTGAGTTGTTGATTTGTAAAACAATAAAAAAAGTTTCTACAAAAAAAAATAGTCTATACCAAACAGCAATACCACCCCACTTAAAAAAGTAAACCAACCAAAACAATATATCTTCTTTAACTTTCAGAGACTACATCAACTAAACAGCATTTTGTCTACAAAGAACATCTTCATTCAAATACAACCAAAAACACTTGGTAAGTATATATAAAATAGTTTTTTGTTTCCTATTTTTATAGAAATATATAAAGTACAATTGCATATATTTTCATATACATTTGTTCCAGATTTCTAACACATCAAGATGACAGAAGAAGCCCAATTCATAACTTCGCAGAAAGGAAAATTCCTATTGTGTTACATGGGTTACACATACACCCAAGAAAAGCAGACGGACCGAAAAGTGAACTGGAAGTGTTCTAAATATTATTCTAACAAATGCTACGGACGAGCAACAACAAGAGAAACAACTGTACTATATACAAGAGAGCATAACCATCCACCCAATCTCTCTGAAATAGAAGTCAGATCAACCCTTGAAAATATAAAAGAATTAAGCACTGGTTCACAAACTGCTACAAGTGTAATCCTAAAAGAACTATTACCTAGAGTGCCCAAAGAAGCAAGAGGCCAATTACCATCAATTGCTTCTATAAAAAGAACAATTGATAGGACCAAAAAATCAACCACGACAACTATACCATCCCCTAAAACTTTTCAAGATATCATCATTCCACCAGAATTAACTATCACCCATAATAATGAACCTTTTAATTTTTTTGATAACAAAAGCACTGAAAAAAGAATCATAATGTTTGCTACTGCAAACAATATAACTAAACTCCAACAATGCCAAACATGGATGATGGATGGCACCTTTACAATATGCCCAAAACCATTCTACCAGCTTTACACAATACACGGTCAATATCACAACACTTCCATACCTTTAATGTATGCACTATTACCTAACAAACAAAACACAACATATAATGAAATGCTAGGAAAACTAAAACAAGAATCAAATGATTTTTACCCTCAAAGAATTATCATAGACTTTGAGCAAGCCATGATAAATTGCATTCTAAAACTGTACCCCCATACAGCTATCCAAGGATGTTACTTCCATCTAAACCAATGTATATGGAGACATTTACAAAAATCTTCACTAAGTGTAGAATATGCCACAAACATAAGTTTTGCACATCAAATAAAACTTCTAACAGCCCTAGCTTATGTACCAACCACAGATGTTGCAGAACATTACAATCTTTTATTAGAAAGTCCATTCTACAAACAAAATGAAGTAAAGTTATCTCCCCTCTTAGATTATTTTGAGGATACCTGGGTGGGGAGACTACACAGATCAGGCCATAGACGTCAGCCCAAGTTCCAAATACCTTGGTGGAATGTAAATGTAAGTACACTCAACCAACAAGCCAAAACTAACAACGCCGTCGAGGGCTGGCATAATGCATTCCTAACTTCTACTGGGAGAACAACTCCAACACTACAAAAACTACTAATTGCCATACAAAAGGAACAAAGTTTCCAAGAATAAAGAATGCAACAATCTGTCCTACAATTAAAACCAAAACAATCTAGACAAACTACTCAAATGTATAATTACCTACAACAACAGGTACAGCTATACCCATCCACAAGAGGACTTGAGTACTTAAATATAATAGCTCAAACTCTCTTCTAAACCCTTTCCAAAATATTAACCCACAATTCTACTAAAACAACTATCACAACATAAATAAACCACTTTATTAAATCACATATTTAATTATGTGGTCTAAAATATATAAATAATTTATATCTACATATATTTAGACAACATAATTAAACAAACCAAGTACACAACAACAATATTAAATATATAAGATTTGCCCACCCACAATTACAATATTTAAATAAACTTACCTGTGTAGTTGCTCCAATGGGATAATAACATTCCTTCCAAATAAATCCAGGTAGTTCAAAATCCATAGGTATCAAAAAGAAATCCAAATAAAATGGCCAAATACAACTGTTTTTCGAAAAAAACGTCTACGCCAAAAAAGGACTATCCATTAACCATAAAAATCCCGAAAAATATTAAAAAGGTAAATAACCGCTCCTTGAAACCCGAACAATAAAGGAAGTGTAAAATAAAGATTAGTAAACACTACTAATCCACACTTCCTTAAAAAAAAAAAGGTGTTTGAAAGAGACGAAAATATCTTCTCCGTAAAACCTACAAAAGAGAAACAAACATTCCCACCCACACACAAACACACATAATGCACCTAAAAACATCACTACAAACATTATTCTAACACTATAAAACTTTAACACACCTAAATAACAAAACACTAACAAAGCCACAAACACGGAACACAACGTAAATTATAAAACCGTATACAAACTATTACTAACACCCTAACTTCTAAAACATCAATCCATACACACTTATTACGACATTACTACTTCCACAAAACACTTAAAACTATTTAATAATAAAGAAAATAACTCTTACCTTCTCAATCGCGAAACAGCTCCCGACCGCGACCTGGATTCTACCAAAATAACCCAAAACAACAGCGAGCGGTTACAAAATAAAAGACCCAAACAAACATAACAACTAAGAAAATCCCAAAAAATGCCCTAACTATTTATTTAACATTACACATTACTTTAAAAATTAGTAAAACATTAGAATAAAATACTCAAAAAGAATACCTATTTTTTTTATATATGTGAAAATTATTTAACTTATAAAAATAAATATAATAAATAAAATATATTTATTAATATAATAATCAAACTGTATACATTACCCAAAAAAAGTATGAACATGATATAATTAATATATTGTATCTACAACATACCAAAACTAAAAATAAAAAGAAATATTCTAAAATGTAAATAATTTCAATATTAATTATCTAATATAAATATTAATAATTAAAATATATTTATCATATATTTAAAAACATACAATTTCTTATAAATCCAAATAAAGTCTAAAAATATTGAGAGTACACAATATAAAATAAAAAATATTAAACAGCTATAAAAATCACAATTGTTATTTTTTTATTATTTTGTCTGTTCATATGTTAATGTCCAAAATATACATTAAACAAATATATATCCATTATAAAAAAATTATTACAATAATACAAATGTTAAATATTAATTATGTTATCACATGTTTATTTCAATGATTTAATTATTATAATATGCGTAATAATAAACAATATTTTCTCTCTAATTAATATACATTCCAACAACTATAAAACAAATCTTATTTTCCTTTCTACTATTTTATACAAAAATTTGGAATTTTCATTCTGATATAACTTCTATCTTTTATCCAAACAAAACAAAAATCTACAGATTTGTTGAAAATTAAAACAAATTAATTTAACTGTTCCTATTCAACTCTATATTTAATTCTAATATTTGCTATTTACCAAACTTAATTAACATACTACTCCCACTACATACTGAACTTAATTAATTTACTATTCTCACTCCAACCTATATTAAATTAGAGTAGCTGCAGGACACTGAACTGAATTAATTTACTATTCCCACTCCAGTCTATATTTAATTAATATAAGTGCTGGACACTGAACTTAATTAATTTACTATTCTCACTCCAACCTATATTAAATTAGAGTAGGTGCTGGACACTGAACTAAATTAATTTACTATTCCCACTCCAGTCTATATTTAATTAAGATAACTGCTGGACACTGAACTTAATTAATTTACTATTCTCACTCCAACCTATATTAAATTAGAGTAGGTGCTGGACACTGAACTGAATAAATTTACTATTCCCACTCCAGTCTATATTTAATTAATATAAGTGCTGGACACTGAACTTAATTAATTTACTATTCTCACTCCAACCTATATTTAATTAGAGTATGTGCTGGACACTGAACGTAATTAATTTACTATTCCCACTCCAGACTATCTTTAATTAATATAAGTGCTGGACACTGAACTTAATTAATTTACTATTCTCACCCCAACCTATATTAAATTAGAGTAGGTGCTGAACACTGAACTGAATTAATTTACTATTCCCACTCCAGTCTATATTTAATTTAGATAAGTGCTGGACACTGAACTTAATTAATTTACTATTCTCACTCCAACCTATATTTAATTAGAGTATGTGCTGGACACTGAACTTAATTAATTTACTATTCCCACTCCAGTCTATATTTAATTAAGATAAGTGCTGGACACTGAACTTAATTAATTTACTATTCTCACTCCAATCTATATTTAATTAGAGTAGGTGCTGGACACTGAACTGAATTAATTTACTATTCCCACTCCAGTCTATATTTAATTAAGATAAGTGCTGGACACTGAACTGAATTAATTTACTATTCTCACTCCAATCTATATTTAATTAGAGTAGGTGCTGGACACTGAACTGAATTAATTTACTATTCCCACTCCAGTCTATATTTAATTAAGATAAGTGCTGGACACTGAACTTAATTAATTTACTATTCTCACTCCAAACTATATTTAATTAGAGTATGTGCTGGACACTGAACTTAATTAATTTACTATTCCCACTCCAGACTATCTTTAATTAATATAAGTGCTGGACACTGAACTTAATTAATTTACTATTCTCACTCCAACCTATATTAAATTAGAGTAGGTGCTGGACACTGAACTGAATTAATTTACTATTCCCACTCCAGTCTATATTTAATTAAGATAAGTGCTGGACACTGAACTTAATTAATTTACTATTCTCACTCCAACCTATATTTAATTAGAGTATGTGCTGGACACTGAACTTAATTAATTTACTATTCCCACTCCAGTCTATATTTAATTAAGATAAGTGCTGGACACTGAACTAAATTAATTTACTATTCTCACTCCAATCTATATTTAATTAGGGTAGGTGCTGGACAGTGAACTGAATTAATTTACTATTCCCACTCCAGTCTATATTTAATTAAGATAAGTGCTGGACACTGAACTTAATTAATTTACTATTCTCACTCCAACCTATATTTAATTAGAGTATGTGCTGGACACTGAACGTAATTAATTTACTATTCCCACTCCAGTCTATCTTTAATTAATATAAGTGCTGGACACTGAACTTAATTAATTTACTATTCTCACTCCAACCTATATTAAATTAGAGTAGGTGCTGGACACTGAACTGAATTAATTTACTATTCCCACTCCAGTCTATATTTAATTAAGATAAGTGCTGGACACTGAACTTAATTAATTTACTATTCTCACTCCAACCTATATTTAATTAGAGTATGTGCTGGACACTGAACTTAATTAATTTACTATTCCCACTCCAGTCTATATTTAATTAAAATAAGTGCTGGACACTGAACGTAATTAATTTACTATTCTCACTCCAATCTATATTTAATTAGGGTAGGTGCTGGACACTGAACTGAATTAATTTACTATTCCCACTCCAGTCTATATGAAATTAAGATAAGTGCTGGACACTAAACTTAATTAATTTACTATTTTCACTCCAATCTATATTTAATTAGGGTAGTTGCTGGACACTGAACTGAATTAATTTACTATTCCCACTCCAGTCTATATTAAATTAAGATAAGTGCTGGACACTGAACTTAATTAATTTACTATTCTCACTCCAACCTATATTACATTAGGGTAGGTGCTGGACACTGAACTAAATTTATTTAATATTCCCACTCCAGTCTATATTTAATTAAGATAAGTGCTGGACACTGAACTTAATTAATTTACTATTCTCACTCCAACCTATATTTAATTAGAGTATGTGCTGGACACTGAACTTAATTAATTTACTATTCCCACTCCAGTCTATATTTAATTAAGATAAGTGCTGGACACTGAACTTAATTAATTTACTATTCTCACTCCAACCTATATTAAATTAGACTAGCTGCTGGACACTGAACTTAATTAATTTACTATTCCCACTCCAGTCTATATTAAATTAAGATAAATGCTGGACACTAAACTTAATAAATTTACTATTCTCACTCCAACCTATATTTAATTAGAGTATGTGCTGGACACTGAACTTAATTAATTTACTATTCCCACTCCAGTCTATATTTAATTAAGATAAATGCTGGACATTGAACTTAATTAATTTACTATTCTCACTCAAATCTATATTTAATAATGGTAGTTGCAAAACACTAAACTTACTTAATTTAGTATTCCCACTCATAAATATATAAAATTACACTAGATCATGTATACTAATCTTAATTAATTTTATATTCCCACTCCAATATTTATTTAATTACAGTAATTGCAATACAAATATATAAATATAAATATATAAAAAAATATATGTTTTAATCATTATTAATAAATTTAAATAAAAAAATACCAACACTTATCCTCTACAAATCCAAATCCCCAATCTTAAATTTATCCCACAATATTATATTATAATATATTATATTTAAATATAAATTACTCAATATTACTAATTTAAAATAAATTTTTAAAACACTCCCCACCCTTATCCCCTATAAGCCAACATCCCAATCCCCAAATAAATTTAAAATTGTACAATCAAAATCAAAATTTATACATACTTTTTATACAATATTACCAACATTTTACACATTTTTATCAAACTCCACACCCTTATCCCCATAACACAACATCTCACTCCTAAAATTCAATATAACATTCGAATTTTTATTATAATTTTCTAAATTTTGTATACAAATTATTCATACATAAATCAAGTTTTTTTAAAACACTCCCCACCCTCATCCCCTATAACCCAACATCCCACTCCTAAAAGATAATATAAAAAATATATTTTGATTCCAAATTTCAAATAAAATGTTTTAAATATTCAAAATTTAAAATATTTTTTTACAACAATTCCCACCCTTATCCCCTATAACTCAACATCCCACTCCGATAATTGTAACTAAATTTCTAAATTAAATTGAAATTTACAATTTTTTTTTATAAACAATTCAAAAATATATAAACATTTGCAAAACACTTCCCACCCTTATTCCCTATAACTCAACATCCCACTCCTAAAATTATTTTTAAATTTCTAAATTAAAATTAACATTTCTACATTATTTTTTTTAAACATTCTAAAACATATAAACATTTTTAAAACACTTCCCACCCTTATCCCCTATAACCCAACATCCCGCTCCTAAAATTATTTCTAAAATTCTAAATTTAATTTACAATTTCTAAATTATATTTTTTACAAATTTAAAAATATATAAACATTTTTAAAACACTTCCCACCCTTATCCCCTATAAACCAACATCCCACTCCTAAAATTATTTGTAAAATTCTAAATTTAATTTACAATTTCTAAATAATTTTTTTTTAAAATAAAATAGTATATAAACATTTTTAAAACACTTCCCACCCTTATCCCCTATAACCCAACATCCCGCTCCTAAATTTTTTTTAAAAAATCTAATTTTATATTAAAATTTCTAAATAAATTTTTGTAAAAATTCAAAAATATATAAACATTTTTAAAACACTTCCCACCCTTATCCCCTGTAACCCAACATCCCGCACCTAAAATTAAATATACATTTCAAATTTGAATTAAAATTTACTAATTAAATTTTACAATATATTTAAAAAATAATTAACTTTTTTAAAACACTCCCCACCCTTATCCCCTATAACCCAACATCCCGCCCCTAAAACAATAAAAATATTTCTCATATTATATACATTTTAACTATTTATACAAACAACTTCAAAATATTTACTAAACACACAATAACGATATTTTCACATGTCGATATTATTACTAATGATATTACTTACATCGACATATAATAAAAAAAAAAAACCGATATTTTGCACATCGATATTATCTACTTCGATATTTTGTACAGTAGATATTTTTGACTCAATATTTATGTCCCTCGATATTTAAAAGTCGATATATAGACTGCTCACCCAGAAAAAACACAGCACAGAAACCGCCCTCCTCGCAGCAACAGACGACATCCGCTACCTACTGGACAGAGGAGAAACAGTAGCCCTCATCCTCCACGGCCTCTCAGCGGCATTCGAGACAGTCTCTCACCACACCCTAATATGCAGACTCAACGACTCAGGGATCCGGGACAAAGGACTCAACTGGATCTACTCCTTCCTCTCTGGCAGCATGCAGTGGGTCAGACTCCCCCCTTTCCTCTCGGACCCTACACCAACCACCTACGGAGTCCCCCAGGGGTCCTCCCTCAGCCCCACGCTATTCAACATCTACATGGCTGTGCTCACCCCCATTATCAGAACCTACCGACTCAACATTGTGTCGTATGCAGACGACACCCAACTCATCCTCTCCTCATCCAACGAACCCAACACCGCCAGACACAACTTTCAAGAAGGCATGGAAGCCGTCGCCAAATGGATGAAAAGCAGCTGCCTACAACTCAACACCGACAAAACAGAAGTACTCATCATGGGCCCAAACCTCGAAGCCTGGAACGACACCTGGTGGCCCCCCGCCCTCGGAAGCCCACCCACCCCCACAGACCACGCACGCAACCTTGGAATCATCCTGGACCAACTCCGCCGCTTCCTCCTGCTTCCACACCCTCCGCCTCCTACATAAGACCTTCAAATGGATCCCCCTCGAGCACAGAAAGACCGTCACTCACACCCTCGTCACCAGCAGACCTGACTACAGCAACGCACTCTACGCCGGAATAAACAAAAACCTCACCCGCAAGCTACAAAACATCCAGAATGCCACCGCAAGACTGGTCCTCAACCAACCAAGACACTGCCACATCTCTTAGCACCTGCGCACACTCCACTGGCTCCCCATCGAGGCTAGAATCACCTTCAAGATTCTCACCCACGCACACAAGGCCCTCCACGACACCGGACCAGCATACCTGAACAGCCGACACAAATTCAAAGCACCCCAAAGGACCCTACGATCAGCCCAGCTCTCCTACGCCATGGTCCCCCGCACCAGAAAGACCAGATCGTGAGGCCGCTCCTTCTCCTTCCTCGCGGCCAGAGCCTGAAACGCCCTTCCGCTCCACCTCAGACAGACAACATCGCTCCCCATCTTCACGAGAAACCTCAAAACCTGGCTCTTCGACAGACCCCCTCCTTGATGGACTTGAACCTGCACCCCTACCCCAGCGCCTTGAGACCCTTACGCATAAGTAGTCGCGCTCAACAAACACCGATTGATTGATTGATAGTTTCAGCTAAAACGTAATTTCATGGACTGAGCAAACCTCATGAGGCAGCAGAATCGGCCATGCTAGGTTCGGGTGTGGCTTGCGGCCCCTGGGGGGGAAGCCTGGTGTTAGCTATGAATAGGCCACGTTACATTGCATGCATTTAGAACGCATGCCATTACAACACGGTCATTACAACGCCCGCTTGTTACATCGCAGACCATTGAACCGCAAGTCATTACAATGACTTGCTGTAGGGGGGCGCTGGATGTTGGAATAGTATAATTTACTATTCCAACTCCAGGGTGTGCAACAGTAGAGAAGGTGTTGGATTTAAAATCCAACACCTTCTGCCCCCTACAGCAAGTCGTTGTAACGGCTTGCCTTGTAATGGCATGTGATGTAACAATGCGGTCGTTGTAATGACCGCATTGTAATGGGTAGCGATGTGTAAACATCGTTGTAAACAATGTTTCCCGTTAGCTACATCACCGAAAACAGTGTGTCTTGCTGGATACCTAGTTGGATACTTGGCTGGGCATTCGACGGCTGGTAAAGTCGTTGTTATACCACTGCCACTGCCTTTGCCACTGCCTGATTGATTTGAGAGGACGTTATAGGACCGCATTAGGCACAGGAATGGGGGAGGCTTTCCTGCAGAAGTGGTCAGCCTAGGCGCTGGTGCAGCTTTCAGGTTTCCTGCCCTTTCCTTCCAAGGATCTTGTTCTTCAACATTGCGTAGCAGGAGGGGTGTGGTTTGGGGTGTCAAGATGGCAGTTGCACTCTTAGAGTACTCTGGACCCTTCTGTCATCTGCCACCATCAGCTGCAGTGCCTAGCCTTGTCTGCACAGGTCTTGACTCTATCCCCGGCAAATGCTACTACTGGAGTGAGGCGGTGATTGGCGTTTAAATCACCGGCAGCGGGGCACACAATCGGAGTCACGCCGACAAGCAAAATGGCGGCTTCAGCCCGTGCCTAGCCCTCCAGCCAGCATTGCGGATCGGGGCAACGGAGTGCGGAAGAGACGGCCCGAAGTGGAAAGCCGGCCATGCCCTGCAGGAGTGGCGAATAAGGTGCAATGGTGCTATATGGGAGACCCAGGTGAGAGACAAGGCCCGACGAGTGAGCGGGCACAGGCTGTGGGGTCCTTGCTGCCCGGGATGGGTGCAGGGTGCCGCTATATCTGTTGCCAGTGCTGACCAGGTGGAGGGTCTGGTGTTTTGTGCCGGCATCCCCCTCCATTTTAGGCTGCTACAGTCTGGGTTAACTTGAGGCCGGGAGGCAGGTGCCTGCCCCAGAATTGCAGCCAAGACTGCTGCCCCATCAACTGTATCTGGCTGGTCCTTCCTCTTGGGGACCTTTCCATGGCGGAGGCCCTGATGCAGCAGTGCCACTAAACACCGGCCTCGCAGTTCCCTGTGAGAAGGTGGCATAAACTTAACTTCAAGCTCCCCAGGTATGAATTGTTCCCAGCGAGAAGGGTCCACCCGAAAAACTGTTGAGGGCCTTTCCCTTCTCCCCTTATTTCTGGTAGAGCACCACTGCCCGACCTGCCTTGGGTTGGGGGCATGGGACAACTCTCTCTGCTCTTGGCAATGGAGTGAACTGGTCCTGGGGCCTCTCACCCGCCTCCCCGTCCAGACTTCGAGGCCTAGAACACTCTGCAAGAGCACAACATCTGAGGTGTAATCACTAGCAACCTACACCTTGAATCCTGGGTGACCTGGTGGAGTGGTAATTTGCTTGAAGTTCTTGCTCCCTTTGCCTCCTGGGACCTTGCTTCCCCTCCCCTCGTCATTGCTCAATTTTAGCTCAGTGCTGGTGGCTAGTCTTGTGCTTCGCAGCTTGTGCTGCCATGAACCCACAATAAGCGGGCCAGGCATCTACATACACCTACTTCTCCGTTTCTAGAATGATGGGAAAAGACAAGAACGTGAAGCCACCCCCCTCCCATTGACCAATTTCCCACTACTGCTGTAGCAGCTGAAGGGTAGGCGCTTGATAAAGGCACCACATCTGAAGATAGCGTGGACAAGATCCTTCAAGCCATGCACTTCTCACAGACCGTTGTCAAGACGAAGATTGGGGAAGTACTGGTGGATATGTAGCGCTCTTCTGCCAAGATCTTTGCAATGGTACTGGCCGCCTTACCAAGGCAGACGTATGCCTCTCCACTGTGGCGGATGAGGTCGCTGACCTCAAGACCAAGGTGGCTCATCTCCTTACCCACAGAAATGAGCTTCTTCACTGCACCGAAGATGCGGAAAACTGCTCCAGGTACAACAACTTATGCTTTGTAGGTTTCCCAGAAGATGTGGAGCGTTCCAAACCTGTTGACTTCCTTGAAGAATGGCTTAAATCCCGGATGCCAAAGGACAAACTTTCCCCCTGGTTTGCAGTGGAGCAAGCACACAGGGTGCTTACCCCTAAGTCTCCCCTGGGTGCACAGCGAAGGCCTATTGATAGCGATATTCTTCAACTTCAAGGATAGAGACTGTATCCTGAGAGAGGCTAGAGTGCTCTTGGACCTCCAATATCAAAATTCCAAAATACAGATTTTTCCGGATTACACCCGCAAGGTCCATGCCAAACTTCATTCATATATAGCCGTCAAACAGAAACTCAGGGCTCTCCAACTATCCTACATGCTCCTGTTCCCAGCATGACTTAAAGTTATCTCCATTTAAGGATGCCTCTCCTGCGTTAAGTAAATGTTTCTCAGAAAGAGTTGTACCGTTAACACAAAGGAAGAGAAAGTCAATGGAATTCTTCTGTGGTACACCTAGCATTAACATATTATTAGGGCTAAATCTCTCTGCAGAATCAGAATTACTGTTTCATTAATCAACAAATCTCCCTGGTGACTACGTCTGCTTCTCTAGAAATCTTCAATGACTTGAAAGAATTCTGTCCTCCACCATGCAACTGTTCGAAAAACCTACAGATAGCTCAGATCATATTCTGGACATTTTATCAGGAATTCTATAAGAGCTTTCATTGAAATACGAGGGAGTTGACATATCAACTGGTAAGCAGATTACTCATGCTAATTCTATTCAAAAGAATGATATTGGACTTTAAGTAGGTTGCCCCATATCGAAATCACTGACAATTCCACAAAAATCAAGGCTGAAGGCTGACCTTTTTTCATTGGAGCTTCTCCTTACTAAGAAGGACTCCGCTCTTCAAATTTCGCCAAAGGCTGCATCAGGATAAAATAATCCTTCTACAGTACAAACCATGGGATCTGAAATGTTTCCAATTTTTAAAACAAAAGAAAAAAAGAAAGAGGGTGATGAAAGGACACTGCCTCCAGCCGTAATACCCCCAAAAACTGAAAGATCTGGAAGAAGGTAAAAGAAAGCTAAGAAGACTAAGCAAAAGAGTGGCTATACAAATTAAATTCCCAGAGGAAACTCTATCTACTTTGTCTTCAATAGACCTTGTAGAGAGGGTGAAGTCTACTATAGGGTTTGAGAATTCACAGTTAGCGGCTGTTTCTGAGAATACTCATGGTTTAAGCAGTTTAAATAGGGCTATACCATCAAAGGAGCTGGAGTTATTGACTAAAAAAGACATTATCTTAGATAAAGAGGCGGAATAGATGTCCCTTGATTCAAAGATCTTTGTACCATCTGATTATTCACATTGGAATCAAAAAACTCAAAAAAAGGAAATAATAGCCCCATTAATGGCTACGAACCTGATTTCAATGACCTTCGTGCCTCGTACATCATCTAATAAAGTAGAAAATGGCCCTCAAGATCTCCAAACTTATTAGTCTAAAATGCAAAAGAGAATGAAGGAAATTACAACTTTAGATTTTATTGTCTTATTTGAGAATGATTCTTCTTTTTTGAACCGATCCCTTTTGTTGAATCTCTTGGCCCAGGTAGACCAACAAGTTGGAAAGGAGCAGTGATTTGGAATTGGTGAAATTACTAGACACTTGACTATAGAAGAAAACGAGGCTTACATTTAATCGCCAGTTATTGTCATTTTGATCTTGAACAATTGTGATTTTTTCATGTCTCACGGAATTTACATTATTCCCTCCCTTCTTAAAAACAAGGTTTCGCCAGTGGGGAAGGGGGACTATTTGCCATTGTCATGTCCTATTGACGAATGTTTCCGTTTCACAGGAAGAGACGGCTACTAACGCAAAATTACCTGTAGACGTATTTGAGGAAGATATGGGAAAATTAGTGACGATAACTCCAAATTTGGTAGGTAGTCCTTGTAAAAAACCCATAAGGCAATCTAATAGCTTTAATAAACTTTGTTTTTAACAAGCTCAAAGAAGACAATTTACCTTTTATTCTAGGAATTAAATAAGTGGATTTCACATTTAAAAAGAAGAATAACTAGGTGGGTAAGAATCCAAGAGAGATGTAGATCTGATAACATCTGGGTAAAAATAACAGAAGCAGTAACATGTCAAAAACAAAAAGCCTTTTGGGAAATTATAGGGGAAAACAGAGGCTGTTCTGCAAACCTAAGATAAATAATATCACTAGCATGGAATGGCAAGAATACATTAACTCTCTCTATACTTTGAACACACAGACACTCAGCAACAGTGATTAGTAGTCCCTCGATGAGGGATCAGATTGGAGATGCACCCCCTTTCTCCCCTACTAGATAGGAAGTGTAGCATTATCTTAAAGCTGCTAGGAATACCGGGGCAAGAGGTCCAGACCAACTACCTATTTGTATCATAAAATTAGACCTGGACTTATTAGCCACTTAGTGGCAATTTTCCATTATTGTTACTTTACTGGGGTGGTCCCTAGTTCATGGAGGGGCAGTATTATCTTGCCATTACATAAAAATGGCCCTCCAAACTTACCTTGCAATTATAGACAGATCACCATGTTTGACGCCACAGGAAAGATTTTTCCAAATGTGTTTTTATCTAATCTACTAGAATGGGTGGAGGAAAGAAATATTATTCCTTTGGAGCAAGCAGGGTTTAGAGCTGGTCAGTCGACCTTGGACAATATAACGGTAATCCATCTTGTATTGGAAAAATATGTGAAATATGTCTATGCGGCATTCATATATTTGTCAACTGCTTTTGACCCAGTGGACAGGCTGACCCTTTGGAAAACGTTTACTGGTTTGAGAATACCAGGGGTTCTCCTAAAACGTATTACTGCTCTCCATACAGCTATCTGGTATCATGTTATGTTAGGAGGCAGGCTGGGTATGAATCCAAAAATTCCGACCAGTAATGGTTTGAAGCAGGGATGCCTATTGGAGTCCCTGCTATTTTCTCTTTATATGGTGGACCTGCCCGATGTGCTGAGCAATGCTGTTGGCGATGCTCCAAAACGAGGCTCTGATCCTTTAGGGACAGTCCTTTAGGCGGACAATATCGTTCTGGTAGACTTGACTCCCAAAGGCCTCCAGAAACGACTTAATATCTTGTCATCTTACTCAGACGCTCAGTTCTTGAAGTTTAATATGAACATAAGTAAGATTATGAGGTTCTGTCCAAAATGGTATTGGGCCAATACAAAGTATAAGTGGTTCTATAATAATTCTACCATTATAATAGTAAAGTCTTAGCCTTATCTTGGAAGAATAATGCCCACCAATTTGGCAGATAATGAACATATCAAATCAAATAAGGCATATTCTCATGGAAAAGCACTAAAGTCACTTTGTTGAGCAACAGGTCACAGGCACTTTAATCATCTCCCAACAGTATACAAAATGAAGATTCCGTTGAACCTTTTATATGCTATAGAGGCAATAAATATTAAGCAATGGCACTTTATGTAAAAGGTGGAGGGTAAGATTCTTCGCACTACTTTCACTTTAAATTCCATGGTCTCGATAGAAGAGCTAAGACTAAAATTAGAATTGGTGAGCACGTACATAAGAGGACGAGCCACATGCTATGATAATATCATTGTATTCTACATGCCAAGGAAAAGTCTTTAAGGAGGCTTATGGCCATAGAATGTCTCCTTCTTACTACAAAGGCCAGTCCGTTTTTACCTAACATTTTATCTGCACTTCAGCGCTTTTCCCTGACTAGATCAGATATTCAGAATAGGAGCTAGGTTCCCCTTGCATTTTTAGGTCTCGCCTGACCCAGCGCATGCGCTGGTCTGGCGAGACTTATTGATAGGGCTCTAAAAAGTGCTACCAGGCCAGCCTAGAGCTACAGTGCATGGGCGCGGGCGCGGGCGCGTGCGCCGTGCTTTGCTGTGATTACTTTCAATTTCGCGGCCGCACAACCGCACGGCCGCTCTGATGTTTGATCGCGATCTATCGCGATCACTTTCGCGGCCGCACGGCCGCTTGGCATAGCCAATAGGTCTCGCTTTTGGGACCTTATAAGTATTTAGTTATGCAACTGTTGCATGGCTAAACACTTATAAGGTCCCAAAGGCGAGACCTATTGGCTATGCCAATGCTTGTTAAAGCTTACCATTGCAAATTCATTGATGGAGTGTGATATGGTTATATGTAGCGCTAAACCTAGGTTCCAGTGTGTCACTCAATCATGTCAGGCAGCAGTACCCCAAGCGTATTTGAACTGGAAGCTGGAAAACAGGTTGCAAAGGTGTATAATGCTTTGAAGGTTTGAGGGCCAGATGTACGATCCTACCAATTTGCGAGTCATAAATTGCGTCGTTTTGCGACTTGCAATTTGCGACTCGTAAATAAGAATGTACAACAGTGTCTCATACACTGTTTGCGATTCAAAATGGGGTTGCAAATTGCCTGCCTCATTACTATTCATGAGGCAGGTGCAATTTGCGACCCTATTAGGAATGGCTAATACTCCCTGGGATGGTGGCCTGCTGGGGTCAGCAGTCCACCATGTCTGTGACTGCTTTTTAAATTAAGCATTTTTTTTACTTAAACGAAAACGGGATGCATTCAAAAAAGAAAAATGAAACGTTACTGTTTAATTTTTTAAGAGTAGGCAGTGGTCCGTGGGGCCACTGCCTGCTCTTAAAAAATATTTTCAATGTCAGTCACAAAGGGTAGGGGGTCTCCTGGGGACCCCTTCCCATTTGCGAGTGGGTTACCACCTATTTGAAATGGGTGTTAAACTGCGAGTGTTTTGCGGCCGCAAAACAATCTCACATTGAAGTGCGACTAGCTATTAGGAAGGGCACGCCCTTTCCAAATAGCGAGTCGGAAACCCTATTTTGCGAGTCGTTAATAGGTTACCGATTCGCATAATAGGGTTGGTAAATAGGGCAAACCTATTTTGCGGTTGCAAACGGGCCGATTTCCCATTTGCGAGCTTAAAAAATGGTCGTACATCTGGCCCTAAATGTTTACCGTTAAAAACTGTGACGGATGCATGGCAGAATGTAGTTTTGGAGGAAAGAATTTGCACTTTATGTTATAATGGTGTACAGACTATAGAACATGGTATATAGGGCTGTCCCATTTTAAGGGTCTACCAACAGAGATTTTTAAAACCACTTAAAAAAATATATGGAATCACAACAGCTAAAGCTGCTAGGGAGATGATAAATTGTCCTCTCAATTAATGTACTGTAATATTCTTACATTTTGTAGCTCTTTTTTAAAATTGCATTAATTGATGTATTTTATATATTGTAGATGTATTGTAAGATCTAAATCTCTAAGAAAAACTTTGAACTTTGAAAACTTTGCATTGTGCCAAATATTTCTTGGTTGTACCAGATTTAGGGCCTGATTTAGATTTCGGCAGACGGGTTACTCCATCACAATGATGACGGATATCCCGTCCGCTGAAATATAAATGCCATAATATCCTATGGGATTTGTATTTCGGCAGACGGGATATCCGTCACCGTTGTGATGGAGAAACCCATCCGCCAAGATCTGAATCAGGCCCTAAGTCAGTTTCACAATTGTACATGATTTGATCATTTCAAGTATCTTTCTTATGCATGCCATTTTAGTGGTTCATCTGTTCAGCAACCCAAAACAAGAGGATGTCTGGTATTTTCTTCTTTCAAAGTAACAAACTCAACTCTTAAACCTTTACAACATAAAGACTGCACAGATGCAGAAACCTACAGACAACGATGGATGTCAGAGCAATTTGCAGCTTATCTAGCTCTTGGCTTTATATGGGAGTATGGGCATGACCTCTGTCTGCGCTAAAATGTCCATTCTCTTTTTTTTCAGGCTACTACCAGAAACACATTTTTATTCTTAAATACAGAATATATATAAGTTTTGGGAAAATACTTCCAATTCCCTATTCCATCAATAGACCCAATTCCAAAACATGGTTGGACTTGTGGGCCTATGGTCTGCTGGGCCGGATTTTACTGTTGATTTCTCTTAGACCTCTCAGCCTTAGGTTAGTATTCCCCCACAGTTTTTGCCTTCCTCCTTCATATACCCTAATCTCATTTTTTCTGGCCTTAGGACTGTGAACAGTTTACTACTTCTAATCTGGACAGAGACCTGCCAGAAAGCCTTTGACACCCTTATGGAAGCCATGTGTACAGCACCAGTAGTCAAGGCTCCTGACTTCTCTAAGGTGTTTAATGTGCAGACAGACGCTTCAGAGCAGGGCTGTCTTAGCCGGAGGTTACTTCCCAGGGAACAGAGGTGGGGTGTGTTTGAAAGGGAGGCCTTTGCGATGGTCTGGGCACTGAAGAAGCTGAGCCAATACCTGTTTGGGACTTGCGTCCGGTTTCAGACAGACCACATGCCCCCTCAGATAGCTCATGCAATGAGAGGTGAAAATACCAAACTGATGAGGTAGGCCATCTCCCTATAGGGAATGGACTTTAAGGTGGAACACCATCCTGGGTCAGACCAGGATGGTCTATCACGGTTCTTATGCCTTAGTGAGGAGAACTTCCAAGAGATTGGCTAGTTCTCTCCACTTTCACTTACCAATGCTAAAGTGCATGTGCTAACTCCTCAAAGCATGGGAACATTAGCTTGGAGTTATTGTAGTGGATGGGAGTTGTGGAATGTAGAGATGTCATTGTAGAATGTAATAGGTCATAATGTGTGTCACTCAGGAGACAGGAATCGCGCTGTGTTGAGATGACAGTTGGAGAGACTAGCAGACGGACTGTGCTCTGTCTTGTCGGAATAAAGTGCTTTCATTCCTACATGTGTGTAGCGTATTCACTCCACATTAATGGTGATGATTGATAGCGACTAGGCAACAGAGCCTGAGTGTGTGTATCTGCTGTACCTGCTGAATCTGTTCCTGTTTCTAGAATTGCTGTTTTGCAGCCTTTGGGTTCGGAAGATATTCTCCAGATGCCTCTCGGACCACTGATACTCCTGCCATTTCCGATTGTGATAGGAGAGGAGAAAAAAGTATTTCTTGAGGTGCATGCTTATTGCTGCTTATTTTGGGCGGCCACGCGTGCGCATATTGGCGCATGCTTGTTAATTGCTAATGCAACTGTGCACATTTTAGCCACGTGCATGTTGCCTAACATCCTTAATTTTCCTGATGTTTGTCGTCCAGCAAGCGTACACATTGCCTAGCAACTCTCCACGTGTCTCACAGAGCAGTTGATTTCTCCCTGGTGCGCTCTTCGCCCTTTGATCCTTAGGAGTGCATTTGTGTTCCTTGTGCTGGTAGCACAGCAATGGGGGGCAGCGGTCTTGTTTCTTTGCGCTGATCATCGAGGCAAATGAGGGTAGCTTCCAAGAGGTTGCGGTTTATTATTATTATGATCTGCACAGCAAGGACGAGTATGTCACGGTAATCTCCTTTCAATTACTGATGGAATTCTCTGTATTTTCCTAATTAATTTAATTGTAAAGTGGGGTTGCTTATTGTAGACATTGTACTTCCAGTGTTCTTGGTATTTATTTTGTCACTCTATTACAGCGATGTCACATTACAGTTATGTAAGGTAGAAGTGAGTTGAGTTTTACTTCCTCGCAACTAGTTCAATAAAAATAAAAAAACGATGGCAACTCCAGCACCAGGTATTACTGTAAATCTTTTTAAAGAATTCTTGTGTGTTCCAGGGGAGCCACCAGTTCCTTGGTTACAGTGAAAAGAATATTTCTTGTACCATATTTCCACTATTGATCATACCAATAAATTATCTGCAGATAAGAAGAATGCATTGCTACTATATTCTTTAGGCCCAGAGGGTTTGACGGTCTATAACCAACTGTTCAAAGGCAACAATGCAGGAGATAAAAATGTCTTTAGGGAAGTTCTTAGACAATCAGATACATATTTCTCACCAAAAGTATACATTGGAATAACTAAATTGATGACCATATGACTGCATTGAAAAAAACTAGCTTTGGATCTTCATTTTGGAGCTATACAGAATGAGCTCATTAAAGTTCAAGTAGTAATGCAAGCCCATGATCCCTCTATCCAGGAGAGGTTGTGGATTAATGGAGATAGCCCTCTGAAAGATGTAATGTCAGTTGTAAGGAAGGCTGAGATGTCCTGAAACAGTTGCTAGAATTATGGTGAACAAACCTAAGTTGTTCAAGTCTAGCTAAGAGTTACTTAAGAAAGAGGGAAATAAAAAAAAAAACATAAGAAAAGGACTTAGGTGTTATAGAAGTGATAGTAAGAACCATCTGGCTAATGATAGGAATTGTCCTGCGATAAAACAAATATTCAGTGCATGTGGAAAAATTGAACATTTTGGTCAAGTTTGTAAATGAAAAATATGTAAAATTGACAGTCAGAAGTATTGAAGAAGGAGTTACCGAATCCTCAAGTGATGGGAATGAAGAGGATGATGATACTGTTGTTCTGAATGTAAGAGAGAAAGTCTCATTGAACATTGAAAGTGGGAATGATAAGAGGAGCCTATGTGTTTTATGAAAATGGGAGGAGTCGGAATTTGTTTTGTTGCTGGTTCTGGCTCGCCGGTCACCATAGTGAATTAAACGATATGGAAAGAAATTTTTGAGAACAAAATTGGGTTCTAATCTTGTGTAAGCGGACATTGCTCCAGAAAGTTATACAGGCGAAAGTATAGAAATGTTGGGGTTATAGAAACCTGGTATTTAGAATCAAGAATAGGAAGACCATAGGTAAACTACACGTTTCTAAGAAAGGTCCTTCAGTATTACAATGGAAGGATCAAAGGAATTTGAACATTATATTAAACCCTAATGGTTTTGAATAATTGCTGGTACTTGATGCGGGGGAGGTTATTGGGAAAAGAATGTGTGGTGAGTTTTCCATGATTTTTGCTGGAAGTATTGGACGGATGGAAGGTTTTGAACATAAGATTGCGTTGAAGGAGGATGCAACACCTAAGAGTAGGACTGGGAATTGGAATGTATTGGGCTTTGTGTGACCATTTTCTCCTACATATTCTAATGTTGTCAGAAAGCTATATTTATTTAAAGAGTGAGTAGTGGAATGTTAATGTTTAAAGGTTGGTGTGCGGTTAGAGCTTGATGAATGCAAGCCAGGTCAGATTGGGTGAAGTTTTGACACACTATTCAGGAGATGGAGAACACTGTGGCATTTGCCTCAAGAGTTCCTTGGGATGCTGAATTACTGTACTTCGTAACTGAAAGGAAGCTTTTGGCTTGTCTGTGGCCAGTGGAGAAGATTCGCTCATATGTGTGGGGTAGACGGTTTTCTTTACAAACGGATCACAAGCCGTTAGTCAATATTCTTGACAAAGGATCTCACAAGTGTTGTACACTTAGAATTCTGAGAATGGTCTCTCGATAAATGCAATATCAGTTTGTTGTGACGCACATTTCAAGTGGTAGGGCGGATTTTCTGTCCCGTTTTCTGTTGAGAAGTGATGACTGTGATAGTCAGGATTTTCATGAATTATGTGAAGAGGACACTGAGGATTGTTTTGTGGCTGTATTAAAGATTCCTGAACTTAGTCTTGGCTCGGAGGAGTACTAGAAGAATTTGTTGAGGGATGATGTGGTTTTGCAGCAAGTTTTCAATTTGGTCAGGAGTGGTTGGCCCACGGAGAAGGTTTTATCTCCTCTCCTACAGCCTTATTGGAAAATTGAGGCAAACATTTCTCTAGAGGATGGGCTGTTGCAGCGCTTCTATAAGCTTATTCCTCCTCATGTCATCAGAAAGATTATTAACAAGAAGGCGCATGAACGTCATCTGGGGGAACCCTCACCAAACGTCGCCTCCACAAAGCATTCTGGTAACCCGCTATAAACGCTGAGATCAGTGAGGCGTTCGAAAATTGTGTGGTATGTGGGTCTGCAGACAAAAGTTTGAAAGTGTCCACACCACCCCTACTCCCCACTGAGTGTCCTTCTAGCCCATGGGTCAAAGTGGGTAAAGATGTCATGGGACCTTTTGAATCTCTACCTGGGGGATTTTGGTGCTGGTGGATTATGTATACAAGTGGCCAAAAATCAAGATGGTCAAGGACCCAAGCGCGTCGAGTGTGGTGTTGTTTCTCAAAGAGGTATGCATGAGGGTGGGCTTCCTGGAGGAATTTGTTTCCGACAATGGAACCCAATTTGTGAGTGGAGAGTTTAAATATTTTCTTGATGCTTGTGGCGTAAAGCATATGAAGAGTTTGGCATCTTTTGGCGTGTTTCCCCTGCCTTTTTGCTCTCTGACCTCCCAGTTTTGACTCTGTTTGTGGCGGTTTAGTGTCTCTGCGCACTTTCTCACTGCTGTTCACTGTTGAAGTACAAGTGCTCCTGTTGTAAATTGTGTTATTGATTGATGTTTCCATGATTGACATATTTGATTTACTGGTAAGTCCCTAGTACAGGGCACTGAGAGTGCCATGGCCTGTAAATCAAATGCTACTAGTGGGCCTGCAGCACTGATCGTGCCACCCACAGAAGTAGCCCGGTAAATGTAGCTTAGACCTGCCACTGCAGAGTCTGCGCACAGTTTTGTAAACTGCCATGTCGAGCTGGAAAATGCACCCACTTGCCAGGCTCTAATCTTCCCTTTTCTTTCATGTAAGTCACCCCTAAGGTAGGCCCAAGATACACCTGTGGGCAGGGTGCTGTGTATGTTAAAGGTGGGACATGGACTGGTGTGTGTGACATGTCCTGGTGGTGAATTACAGTGTATTTCCTTTTTCACCACTGCAAGGCTATCTGTCCCATAGGAAAGAATGGGAGTTTTACTTATACCATCTTATAAGCATAGCTTCCCATTGGGACAAGATAAAGAAATGAAGTTTAGTATGCCTGGACTCAGAATGTAAAAATACATCTTTTAGTTAAGATGATTTTTATGTTCTGTGTTTGAAAATACCACTTTTGGAAAGTAGTGTGCCTCTGCTGGGTTTGCGTATTGCATGCCTGGCTTTGGAGTGACAAGGACTGGGGATGTGCTGTGGCTCCAGAGAGTCTGGATGAGTCAGGGCTGGGCTGAATAGACTTGGGCTGTATTTAGAGTAGTGAGAGGAGATTTCCTTGCACCTGAATGGGTCTGGTCTGCTTTAGACAATGCTGTCTCCAACTCCTGCTGGGAGGTGGAGACAGAAAGAGCACCAAACTGGTTTGGGCTAAGTACAGACACTCTCTGCCTTAGAGAACAAAGGAATTTTGAGTATAAATATTGAAACCCAAACCCCAGAACTTTAGAACTCGCTGGAATCAAGGAACCTGCCAAGAAGAAGAGCTGGGAGAGCTGCCAGGAGGAGTACTGCCCCTTTGCTTTGTTGTTGCTTTGTTGGGTTGGCCTGCAGTTGCTGCTTCTGGCTTGGGCAGTGAAAGGACTGGACTGAAATGTCTTTACTTGTTCTGAGTATCTCCAAGGGATTGAAGTAGAGCTTGCCTCCTGTTCTGAAGTCTCAGGAACTGCAAAGACTTCGTCCAAATCTGGGTATCACTTCTGGAACTGTTGTTTCAGTTGCCACAGCGAAGGGTAAAACAAGTGACTCCGTCACTGACTCCGTTGCTAGCTTTGTGTCCTGACGGCACCACAGAGGGCACTATCCGCATCTTGCACTGCAGCCCTGGTCCTACCCACAACGATGACCAACGCCGCTGTCACCGAGCCGCTGCTTGCACTGTGACCTGTGGGCACCGCACTCCGCACTGCCTCGCTTCACCTTGCCGCCCTGGTCTCACTGACGCCATTTCTGCACGCTGACCGTGACTTCCGTGACCGCATTGTGGCTGGGGACACCTCTCGTAAGTCTCACGACGAGCCGCCTCGACCCACATCGCAGTCTGGCCTGACCGACACCAGCTCCCCGCAACCAGCTCTGTCGCTTGCACCGTGATCTGTCAGCACTGCCAGAAGCCCCGCCTTTATCCGCACCGCAACCCTGGTCTCACGACTACCTCGCTGGACAACAGTCACAGAGCCTCTGCCTCCACCGTGTCTTGAAGACACCACATGCCGCACCGCTATGCTTCGCATCGCAACCTTACATATTTGAACAAATAACTATACAACTTAGCAGTGCAAAGTAGAGACAATGGAGCAAAAGGCCCGCACCAAAGTGTCGGCTGCACCACAAAAGGCACTGTTTACGAGTCTGTCGATGCCCCTGACCGACACAGATGTCGGGTGCTTCAGGTGAGTTGACGGGTGTGTTGAGTCTTCAGCCACGAGGTCCAGGAGGTGTCGACGAAGTCCACGAGCCGGATTCTAGCTGTCCCACAAAGTCTGTCGAGTGCTGCGGTGTCGGTGACCAGATTGGACCAAACAAGCCTTCGCAACGGCAAGTCTCATGGAAAGAGAAGAAGGACGTCAGTGCAGACCAGCAAGGTCTGAGGGACTCACCCAGTGAGGGTAAGTTTGGGCACGTCTGGAGCAACCAGAAAAGCCCAAGCAGTAGAGGAGTTGCCTTCGTGGGGACCCACTAGCCAACAGGCTAGCGATTGCGGAGGAGCCTCAAGCGGTCGCTCTGGAACCCAGCCCACGGGTCACTTGTGGAGTGGAGGCCAGAGATCTTTGGTGCAGTCAGTGCTCAAGGCTAGGGCTACTCAGAGCCCAAAGCAGAACTTCAAGGATAAACAGGAAGTCGATGTACCAGCAATAGTATGCGGTGCCCATGGTCACGGTTCCTCGTCACCCACGATAGCCACGGGCTTCAGCTTTGCTGTGGACTCAGGGTAGCCTCGGGGAAGTCAGGAAATCCACCTCTGGTGATGCAGAGACTTTGGCATCCAACGGGAGCTTCAGAATTGCAGACCAGACAGTTGCTTCTTTGGTGCCTGCCAAGCAGGGGAGTCACTCCTTGACTCCAAGGGAGATTTCTTCAGTCTTCTAGTCAGGATAGAACGTCGAAGGTCCAGGATATATGTTGCAGAGTTTCGTCCAGGGTAATCCAAAGTCTCAAGGACTGGGTTCCCATACTTATACAAAGTTTGGGGGTTGGACATACTCTAGGGACCCACCTATGGGAGGGTTTGGAAAGAGGAGTGGTTACACCCATTTCCTTTGTCTAGTTTCACGCCAGAGCAGGGGCAGGTAGCCCATGCAACCGGTTTGAACTGGACTATGCACAGGGACACCAAGTGTGCCCCCAGCGCAGGACTTCAAAGCACCAGAGAGTGCTCCCGCCCAGCCCCAATACACATCTGCCTGTCTGGGGAGGTGGTTACACCTCTCTGGGACAGGAAACCTATTGTCCAGGCCTCCCCTGCCGGAGTTTCGGTCAGCAGCAGGAGGCCAGACCTGTGTCTGTGGCAGAGGCATCCATTTTGTGATGCCAGGGCTGTAGAAAGTCCTACCGGGTTAGACCAGTGTGAACATGTCTCTCCCTCTAGAAGGGTGGAATGCTACCCCCGCCGCCAGAACTGGCGGGGGGGGGTAGTATTCCAAAGCGTTTGACACCAAACACGACATGTTTCCGTGCAGCCATCCCAAAGTTAGCATTTACCGCGAGGAAATATTGCACTTAAGAGTATATGGTCAGGCTGCACCACAAACAGCATCAGAGGAAGTACTGCAGAGGGGCTCTGCTCATGCAGGGGCACCCTCTCACATAAAAACCAAGCACTCTGCCTTCAGGATTGTTAAGGCCTGCCACAGGAGTGACTTATAGGTTTTATATGTGTGTGCAATGGTAGTGATGTAGGTAGCCTATACCACTGTAAGGGGTGCAAGCAAACCCTTACCCAGGCTGCAGTAGCAGACCTGTGGTGCCATTTTAGAGGGCTTCCCAGGGGTGTCATAATACATGCTTCAGCCCCTGGTAGGCCTCTGAGGTACCTATGCCCTAGATACATAGTATACCATACACTAGGGGCTTATAAGGCACTCCAGAATCCAATTAGATATGTACCTAATGTACATGCAAACCATTTTAGAGAGGAGGCAGCTAGGTTGTAGTCCTGATTAGCAGGGCCACAGCCAGACTAAGGTCGAAAAACAGTGAAACACCAGCAAAACGTGGGGGTACCCATGTGAAGCAGATCCTACTCTCCTACAGTAGGGATCATACCCTGCAAGGGTTTGACCCAATGGGTGAAAGTATGGTTACAACGGATGCAAGCAGCATAGGTATTGGGTCTGCATCGTCACAGTATAATAAGGAAGGAAAGGAAGTAATCATTGCATACACTTCGAGATCTTTGTCACTAGCGGAAAAAAAGTATGCAGTGATTGAAGGGAAAGCATTGGCTTGTGCATAGGCACTAGAACATTTTCGTTCATTCGTTTGGAGAAGGGAAGTTACCAACAAGTGTGACCATAAGACACTAGTTAAAGTGTTGACTAATGTGGGTATTAGCAATGTATCCTCACGGATGGCCCAGATTTCTTTGGGATTATTAGATTTCATCTAAAAAAAATGGGTTTTTACTAGGCAAAAAGAATGCTGTGGCAGACTTTCTATCATGAATGCCTATTCAGATATAAAATAAATCTAGATGATTTGTTAGATGAGGTCAAGGTTGCTCTGGTGTGGGATAATGGGGTGCAAGCTTTCAAAAATAGAGTGGGAGGAAGAGTGCAATAAAGAGTTGACGCTTGAGAAAGGTAACCAAGTGCATAAAAAAGGATCGCCATTAAAGGGTGAATTGAAAAAGTTGAGGCCATTTTGGGAGGTAAGTAGTTAATTAACTGGCAGTGATTTTAATGCAGTGAGATGGGAAAGATTGGTTCCCCAGGAAGCTTTAAGGAAAATAATATTTACCTTGTACCATGGGGGGCATTTAGGTATCATAAAGACAAAAACTAGTGTTACGAGTGTCTTCTGGTGACCTAGTATTGATGCAGATGTAGAAAGGGAGGTAGGAGAGTGTGGCATATGTGTGTCAGCAGATAAAACACTAAAGACATTAAGGCCTTCTGTGAGTGATATTCTGTGTCCTGGATCTCAGTGGGAGTGTGTAACTGTTGACATCATGGGGCCCATTGGTAGTTCAGGAAAGTACATTTTTACCCTGATGGATGTGTTTTCTACGGGGCCTATAGTGAAAATCTTCAAAACATTAGACACAGACACTGTACTAAAAAAATATGATGACATTTTTCTTAATGAAGGTACCCCTGCTGTGATCATTTGTGACAATGGTGTGCAATTTACATCTGACAAGGTGAAACACTATTTGAATAAGTGTGGGATTATGCATGGAACAACTTCATCATACAATCCTTGTGGGAAATGAATGGTGGAATGCTACGATAGAGTGTTGAAAGCTGCCATTCAACTAGCATGCAGGAACAATATCCCTTGGAAAGTACAGATTTTTAAAACTTTATGGTCATACAGAGACTCTCAAGTTGAGGCTACAAAATTCTCACCTTTTGAACTGATGAGGAGAAAGCCTAGCTCGAAGTGGAACCTTGGATGATTGAATTCTTTAGGAAGTGTGAAATGGTCATCAATAGAGGTTACGGATAATTTATTGCAGCAACATGACAAATATAAAACATATTATAATGAAAAGTACAAAAGAAAACATACAGATGTGAAAGTGGGTCAATGGGTGAGGACTAAAAGTCCCAGAATAATTTCTAAAGGAAATAGTAAATTATTTGAACTACAACGCATCATTGCAGTGATGAAACATTCAGTAAGATCAGAGGATGGAAAATGTTGGAATATTAAAAGAGTAGCATTCTGTGAACCAGGAAAAATAAACAAAGGAAGTAACAAAAGATTAGGGTTAGAACACGATTTGGAACAAGAGAAGAATCGAGAAAGTTTGGAGAGGATACATGTTGGGATGGATGAAGAAGCTTCTACGGTTTGTACTGAGAGTATTTCTGGGAAAGAAGTTGGAGAAATTGCTAGAGTTTGGGAAAGACCGAGAAGGGTTATAAAGCAGCCTATAGCGCTTAATGATTACCATTGTGATTACGTGTTTTTTAAATGTACTTGAATTACTTGATACTGAACACAGGATCATATTTTAGTTGACATGTATCATCATAGTTGTGAATTCTTGAGCTCACGTGTTATTATTGTTAAATTTTTTAAAAAATGTTGTATAAGGGGTAGGTGTGTAGTGTTTGGAAGTTGTGGAATATAGAGATGTTATTGTAGAATGTAATAGGTCATAATATGTGTCACTTAGGAGACACGGATCGCGCTGTGTGGAGATGACAGTTTGAGTTGGAGAAACCAGCAGCCAGTTTCTGTGCTCTACCTAGTAGCAATAAAATGCTTTAATTCCCACAAATGTGTAGTGTATTCACTACAGTTGCCTCATTACATTTACCTCATTACATTTAATAAGCTGTAACATATCGGACCAGGTAACCAGTCCATGCCTGTTGTCTTTGGAAATGTAATGAAAAATCCACTCTTATGGTAAAGTCGGAATTTAAGTAAGAGTTTTGAAAATGCCACTTTTAGAAAGTTGGCTTTGCCTACCTTAGCCATTTAGTGCCTGTAGCCTGTCTCTAGGTCACATGACTGGGAATAGCTGACAGTTGATCTTTGTGTATTTCTCATACACAGTCACACACAATAGAGAACTTAAGTGTGCCTGGATGGGCCATCACTGGCAGGATGGAAGTGCGGAACTGGGCACAGCTCCATTTACACTTCAATAGGATCTGTCCTACCTCCACACAAAGGGCTGCATACCCCCTATAGATAGTCTCGAGCCAGGAGAGGGAAGGCAGGATGCCTGTGGACTTCAAAGGAAAACCTCTAGAAGCGTCTCCTAATTCAAAGGCAGAACTTGGTATGAATATTGGACCTCAGACACCAACTTCTCAGTACTGTTCTGGACCTGTGGTTACTCTGTCAAAATACTCTGCTGCTGGAAGGACTTCCACTCTACTGGACTGCAGCCCTTCTGGACTACTGCTTCGCTAGACTACTGCCTTGCTGTGCTGACCTGCTGACCTTCGGCCTGGGCGAGAAAGACTGGACTTGCATCTGTTGGACCTAGGACCTCAGAGTAACGCCAAGGGCTAGTTGCCTCCTGACTAGAGCCTCAGGGATAGAAGACTTCAACAGCCTTGAACCCAGCACCTGAACTCTGCCATCTGTGAGTCCTACACCTGACAAGTGGTGCCACCTAGTCCTGGGCCATTGGAAGTGGGGCTGAAGGTGCTCTGCCAGCCCATCAGTGGACCCAGCATAACCAACAAGTCTTCTGCTGCATGGCGCAATCCAGAGCAGAACCGATGCACTGCCTCTGCTGCAAGAGTTCTCTTGACGCAAGGACTCAGCAGCATAACACAACTAGGATTTAAGGTACTCTCATTCAGAGGGCGTAACTGGGTCTCTGAAGTCGGACCGCGCTCCATCGTGGTCAGCCTGAACTTGTGACTTTGTGCCCATTCGATGCAACAAGATATCAGCAGTTGATGCTTTGTGCCTTTTGGCACTATTTTTACTGAAATCTTTAAAACTTCATATTTCGTTGTCTTGGTCTTGTTTTATTTATTAAAAAGTACTCTATTTTTCTAACCTGGTTGGGGGTATCCTTTTGTGGCGTGTTTGCACTGTATTACTGTTTGAAGTGTTCCACAAATACTTTGCACATTGCCTTTGAGATAAGCCTGACTGCTCTGTGCCAAGCTGCCCGAGGGTTGAGCACAGGTGAAGTTAGGGGTTGCTTATGATTTCATCCTGACAAGGATTGTGGTTTCTGCTTTAGAAGGGTTTCACCCCCCACCCCAACGAGTAAACCCAATTTCCCTGATATAAAAACAAGCATTGCCTGCAGTAAACTTGAACCCATGAAGTTTTCCACACCTTGCAAAACCCTTATACAGAGGGTTTTTCCATGTTCAAAACTACCCCAATTTGCAAACATGGGCCACTTTTTTAGCTTTCTCATTCACTAATGTAGGGCACTTTTATTTTGGTGCTCAGGGTTATTTTCTGCCCCAGTCCAACCCAAATTTCAACCTGCATCTCCTATGTATGTACGTGTATGGTTTTTCTATACCATGAACCTAGTCAAAAGGCAGCAGATCACTGTATATGATCAAAACCAAGCATAAAGTCAGCGAGAAACAGGAGATGAAGCTGGGTTGTGGATGTTTAATGCATTGTATTATAGTGATTTTCAAACAAGTGCATCTTCAACTCTTTCCTTAATTGGAGCAGCGTTTGGGTGGTCTTGATGGATACAGGAATGTTGGTACAGATCTTCTGTGCATAAATGGAAAAGGCCTGTTTTTTTATTTGCCCTGGCTGGGGGTGTGGCGAGATCCATCAGGGATGGTTAGCTTGTCTGCGAGATAAGTGGAGGTACTGATCATGATGTATTTGCATATGATGCAGTGTGGTTTTGAAGATGGTGTGGGCCAGTAACGGGAGCCAATAGAGTTCCATCAGGATGGGGGTGATGTGATAATATTTTTTCAGGCTCAGGATGAGACGTGCTGCAGCATGTGGGATGCCCCTAAGGGTGCCAGGGTGGAATCAAGAAGCCTTGGAGCGGGGCAATTCAACCATCCAGATGCAAGACTACGAGGTTTTAAACTGCAGTTTTAAAGTCACTTTCTGGAAGAAACGGTTTGACTTTCTTTAGAAGAGAGAGCTGGTACCAGGCAGTCTTTGATTGTTTTTAATTTGATCCTTGAGGGTGAGGTTTGTGTCCAAGATGAATTCAAGTGACTTGGCATTTGATGAAAGCTGTGGTTCAAAGCTGTCAAGGCTTATGCATTGATCCAGATTTGTACTTCATCTTGTTTGTTGAGCCAGGCAAATTACAGGAATTATGTCTTGATTGAGTCGACCTTCCTGTAGGTGCTGGACATCAAGGTCTGAATGATGTGGAACCAGTGTTTGAGTCTTTGGATGTTTGAAGCACAGCACAAGTAAATTAAACAGCCTTTAGCCAGAACTATCTGTGATGTGTAAAACACATATAGTCAGAACCTGTGTGTAAAATCCTTTGCTAAAATACACTTTGTAAGCTTTAGGGGTTCCTTCATATATTATGATGGCAATACATATAATGCATTATCTAACAATATCCATAAAAGCAGAAGAAGGTCTATGTAACATTACAGCTTCTTCCTTTTTAATGGAATACCAATACTTTAATATCTTAAACTCTGTCTATCCTGAACTCTGGAGAGAAAACCTCTCAAACGATCTTGCATGTTGCCTGTTTTCACTGGTTAACAGCTGCCATCACTGGATCAAGTTGATAATTGTTCACTATCTATAACGCACCCTCCTAAACAGTGATTTTTCTCCCATTAGGGGCTTCTGCGGGACTCTTTGGAACTAATGACAATGAAGCTGGAAATGACCTCATGCTTCCAGATCGCTCATTCACTGACAGTGTTCAAGAATTCACTAAGAGCTGGCAGGTAAATATCACAAACAGTCAAAGTAAGAACAATGTTGCCATTTATAAAAACACTAAATTAACGTTTTGGGATAAATTCTTATGGAAGGTTACACGTTTTAATTAATTTACCTCAGTGGATGTTTTCAAAATCCAGGTCCACAGTCCACGAACTCGTCTTATGACACATCGACAGGGGAAACTCTCAGCTCACTGGTCTCTCATAATTCTTAGGGGCACCAAATAAAGGTGCTCTTAATGAATTGATTAATCAGTGACCAAAGGTGATTCAATCAAATGCCTCCTAATTAGAAATATTTGCATTGCATCATTTCCCTGCTAGATTTCACTTCAAAGCCTGTTGTGTGATTTGTAAGGAAAACACCTGAGAAAACCTGATGACCTTGCTTCGGGAGACATCCTTTACATTGCGTGCGATACATCGCATGCCATTACAACGTGGTTGTTACAACAACCGCGTTGTTATATCGCACACCTTTACAACACAAGTCGTTACAACGACTTGCTGTAGGGGGTACAAGGTGTTGGATTTTAAATCCAACACCTTCCCTACTGTTGCACACACTGGAGTTGCAATAGTAAATTATACTATTCCAACATCCAGCGCCCCCTACAGCAAGTCGTTGTAACGACTTGCACTGTAAAGGTATGTGATGTAACAACGCGGTTGTTGTAACAACCACGTTGTAATGACATGCAATGTATCGCATGCGATGTAACATCGCATATTCCCTTGCTTCTAAACCCGAGGCATTCAATGGTACCTACATGACCAGGACTACCTCCGTGGCAAGGCTGTTATCCCACGAGTCTCACAAAAAATTATATGTCTACAGGATTTCTCTGCCTATGGACTCCTGGCCTCTCCTCGCGCGTCAGCCTTGCTCCTTCACTGAAGTAATTTAGGAAAGCTTTTATAACCCATCCTTCACAGTCTTTCTACCATCCTAGACTGTATCTCTTCTCCCACTCATATTTTCCTAAGTTAATATCTTAAACATCTGAATATGTTTCTGAGTCCTCTATTGGTGGTAGTTTTGTTTTTCATAATTACCTCTAATAAAGTTGAATACCATATAGATCTGTGGTTCAAAAACAAAACAAGTATTGCATGTTCAGCATAATCAGACGTAACGCTGTCCTCTGGATAACTGACCTCTTCCTCAAAGATTCACTCTTGCACACCTGAGCCTCAAAGAGAATTTAAAATAGGGAATATCTTTTTCTGGTTTTAGTTTAGCTAATCATTGACTTTTTCCAGTTGCAGGTTTCTTCTGTTTTTGTCCCATCTCCAACACTTCACTATATTGTAGGGTTCACAAATGTTCCCCAAAGACTGCTCTCTCTGAGATCACAGATCACACTGAACTTAAGTCAATGGTCAAAGCATTATGGGCCTAAAGTACTATCCCGGTCTGCAATGCTGGGTTGTGTAAATAGCACACCAATTGTTTAGTGAACTGGATTGTAATTTGTGACACGATCTATGTACTAGTCAGTGATATTACACATATCCCTTTCACAAAGAGTTGCAAAATAATCTTTCTAATGAATAATAATTAGGCAAGTCCCATTTCATGACCCGCTGTGACAGCTGTCAATTTAAGTATGAAGGACCGGACATAATCCACACAAACAGAAAAATCATAAACAAGCAAAAAATCTACCATCAATTGGTACAGCAGTGAATTGACCCACCAGAGCAAACTAGCTGTAGCATTGATTGCCGTATGTCAAAGTCTGTTTATGAAGAGAAAACAACACGCTGCAAAACACACTGCAAGAGACAGAAAAGGGGCTTCCAGAAAACTGAAATGAACTCAAAAGTCATATCCAGCGAAATGCATCAGCAAGGCTTCAAACCATACAGGGTAGATATTCAACTTGTACTAGAGGTTGGCAATCCTGGAAACCCTAAAACAACCCATGTTTGACCCAAAACATTCTAGAGACTTTCTAAATTATTTGAGTCCAAAATTACCAATATGCATGAGGTTTTTTTTTTGCTTTTATTTTTAAAAAGTCCTCATATCACGTTAGATGTCTTATTGGTGGCAGGATATATTCCACTACCCTAGCGCATCTGATCGGATTTTACCCACTTAGGCCTTAATGTGGAGAACCTGTGTCAGCCTTATCATGGGTACTTCCTCTGGCCCTTCTGCCTGGTGTAATCATCGCACATCCATGAGAGTTGGTGTTTATGCGCACATCATTGACTTCTTCTGGTTCGAACAACACAAAACTAAGGCACTTACCTATTTCATATATTTCAGCCAGCCCATGTGTTGCGGTGGTACTGTCTGGACCCAATATTTAGAGATATAGCTCCTTGCCAGTAATATCATATAAAACAGGAGCTTAAGTACATTAGTTGTAACAGCAAATCTTTCTCTTTCTTCCTCTTTTAGAATGTCAAGAATAATGAGTAGGGCTTACCTCTATAGTATTCTGGCGGATCTCAGACATTGTCTTGCCCACCTTAAAACAGAATGGTTGCAGCACCTTACAACTTGCAAACATATGCATATCATGTGCCATATTTTCTCCTCTTAGGACAGTCAACAGACGCACATCTCCTGCACATTGCCAGTCTTGCGGGTCTCCAAAAGACCCTGTGGAGAGTGAACAAGTGGTTTCTCCTTAAACGTGCAGATTACACTGTTGTAGATACTTGCCATAGATCTTCCTGCTCACTCATTGGCAAGTATCTATCCCATATTCTTGTTAGCGGTTCTTGTGTTGTTTCCACACTTCTCCTAGTCTCCAATATCCTCTTGTCACTTCTGCTTGCTGTGTTTTGCAATTCTACTTCATTTAGAGTAGACTCCATTATTAAATCCTGGTGCGCTTTAATCCAGTCCTCGAGTTGATGGCATTTGAATCTAGACACCTTGTTGCTTGTCATTTCTGTCAGGCTTTCTCATGACAGAAGCCCCTTTCTACCCATCAGTTGTTCTTGGTTCCGAAATTGTATAAGAAAGCCCTTTCTCCCCACTGCTCACTCAACTTTGCAAGTAAAATATTCCCCATTATTGAACAGTACAGTATCCCCAATAGACCAGGCTGATAGGACAGAAGGTGAAATCAGAGCGACCGAGATGCCGCTACTGATTCAGAGGGAGAAGTGGGCAAGGGAGGACAAATCAGCGACTCTAGACCACTTTGAGATTCCTACAGAGGAAGATTTTAACAGACTTGCTCTAAGTATCTCATCAGGGTCCCCAATGGATCCTCACCCACACAGGGTGTGGAAGGAACTCATGGAGGAGCTCTTTCCACAGCTTTGACAGATTTGCAGGAAATCCCTGAGTAGTGGGGTAGTACCTGCATGTTGGAAACAGGCAATGGTGACACCTCTGTTAAAGAAAGCTACGCTTGATCCCCTGTGCCCAAATAACTACAGACGCATATCTCTTCTGCCCTACCCTGTGAAAATTCTAGAGCGTTTGGTAAGTAAAACTCTCTAGCAATTTCTAGAAACTAATCAGAGGCTGGAAGATGTACAATTTGGCGTTCGCCTAGGTCATTGAATGGAGACTGCATTAGTAACAGTCCTGGATGGTCTCAATGACCAGATACCTTGGAATACCCTGAATAATTGAGATCGTCCCTCCACACTTGCGCTTCTTCTGTTTTATTTTTGCTTTTATTTTATTTTATTTTTATTTTTTTCATTATATTTGGTTTCACTTTTGACTTCTGTGATTTGCAGTTGACATAAGTAACTTTGCGCTACTCCTTACCCACTCTGGAGGCACTGCCCATGAACCACACATACATGCCTCTTTGTCGGTCATGTGCGCGATTTACCCCCGGCTATTGGCCTCTCTGCTTATGCGCATTATACACTCGCCACATTGCTTGGCATGTGCGAGCTGCACTTCACTGCTGATGCGTGGTTACACACCTTCTGTGTGACGCGCTGGTCTTATTAGTCCTTTTAGTCTTTCTTTTCTTTTTGCCCGGTATTTTACCGGTCACTGTGTGTCTGTCTTCTGTTTCCTTCTGTTTTTTACAGACACCTGCCTGTTAATTGCCTGCAGCTGCTCCCCACACCTGAGCGCTATCTTGGCGGGTGTGCTATTTAAGCCTTAGCTTCCTCTGCTCATTTCCAACCACGGAGTCGGAGAGAGGCCACACAGGTTTGCGGTATGAGCTCTGTCAGCTACAAGTAAGTGGGATCTAATCTCTGACCGGCTTTGATTCCTTTGCCGGTTAAGTTTATTTACTTCCCCCTCTTTTGGTCCCTTTCTCTCCCTTTTTTTACCTTGTCCAGATGGTAGCTGTGACAGAATGCCCCTACTCCTGACTCATGGAGCCTGTCCCTTTAATCTTTGGTGTAAGCATTCATGGGTTCATTCTAGTTTTTTGTTCACCATGTTTTTACCGTGTCCTTGAGCCACTTGACACATTACCGCATATTTTTAGCGCGCACCGTCACTTATAGCACGTTTTTGACGCTGCCTCACGTGCCGTACCGCTCTGCACCTCCACCGCGGTATACCATGTCACTCATGTTACTTGATATTGCTTGAGGCTAACATTATATGTGGTATGTTTTGTGTATGTGTGTCTTTTCCCTCCCACAGGATTGGAAATAAGAGGAATACCCCCTCTGCCAGTTAAGGCACCTTAGCGTGCGCCGCACATAGACGGCTATACACACTCTGTTAAACCTGTCCTCTCACCTTCCACTTTCTTGGTCCTGATGAAAGCCAGCCCCAGTTTCCAGGCACTGGCTGACACATGTTGACCCCACTGGATGGTGGCGGCCATTGATACCTCCTTACCCATCCCCTGCCTCCTTTTAATGCTGCCCATGGCCCATTATTAAATAATTCTAATTGGTTTTTGGGACCAGAGGGACAGCTTTTAAATATACACGCACTACACCATCACTGCACACTCACCTTGACAATAAACCAGCTCTGCTGCAATTGCAGGCGTCGCAGCACACTTGGGGTACATTCGGTACCCCTAGTGGGGGCCGATGATGAAGCATGCCACCAACTAGGTTGGTGGGTGAGGCCTTTCTTAAAAACCTAAATGGTTTCCCTTGACTAAAGAGACTATTCTGTTTCTTCATATCTACATACACATATCCCCCTCGACCGTGGGGCTTGTTCCTTTTGATTTTCTACAAAAGTGAGCAAAAGAACAATGATGTATTCCGTCCATCATCTTATTGTGTGTGTTTTACACTCACAGTAGCAGCAGGATCGAGAAGGGGTGAGTGCCTAGAGGAGAAGAGGCACCCGACTTATCCCTGCAGTCTCAGTGCAGCAGTGAAGGCCTCCCTCTGGGATCACGCACGCTGCAGCAATGCCTAGGGAGGTCTGGCGGTGAGGAGTGACGAAGCCTTCTATGCGGCGCTGGGAGGGACAGCAGGGGAAAGTCGTCCTTCTTCCGCCCCCGGTCATGGTGCTACCACTGGAGGCCTCAACACGGAGGAGCACATGGCGCTGAGATGCCTGGGAGAGCCTGGAGTCCTGAGGCCCGGGCCTGTAGCTGGTGGCAGTCAGGAGAGAGGAGATGGGGAGTCTGAGGGATCAGC
Organism: Triturus cristatus; assembly: GCF_964204655.1. Lineage (NCBI taxonomy): Eukaryota > Metazoa > Chordata > Amphibia > Caudata > Salamandridae > Triturus > Triturus cristatus. The sequence goes on along the minus strand of NC_140593.1, from coordinate 609,618,762 downwards.
ACAATGCAGGGGAAAAGATTGATTCTCAAGGGGCTGCATGTATCCCGTGGAAGTGCCAGGTGAAGTTTAAACCACAGGAGAGAGTGTTGTAGGAGGCCCCCCTAAAGGGTCACTGCGGGCTGTAGTGCTGAGATATTTCTTCCTTCCCCTGGGACTCTTGTTCCAAAGACTGCATCGTTTGTGGAAGTGCCAATCTGAGGTACAGTTCACACAGTGTGGCAATATGGAGCCATATCCAGCCTGATCTGATGTAAGATACCAGAGCAGCACACAGGGGAACTTGCTCTGAGACCACCAGAGAACAGCGGGGGCACTTGTATGAACTGTGTGAGTGAACATGGTGGTCTAATTGGACTCTGAAGACCCCCCCACTCATATACATTGCAGTAGTGCCTACCCATCCTGCATAGAGTGAAGGTGGCTGAAGCTGTGACCCCCGTTGTTTGGGAGGAAAGGCTGTAAAGAGATGGAGAAGCCCACCGACTGTGGACTGTGGATAGGTTGTGCCCTTGGGTCTTGACAGTGCTGTGGCTGACCCTCCATCCTGGTGTGGAACTATTGGGGACACTGGACAGTACGGACCTCACACTAACCAGAGGATGGCCAGCGACAAGGAACCAAAGCCTTCCCGACGGGGTGAAATGGACGGATATGCCAAAATGGTTGCACCTGCGACGGAGGTGGCTTCGCCGTTGGAGCCCAATAATGCTGCTCCTCTCCAGGCTATCCAGTCTTCAAGAGAGGCCCTGGAGAGGGGATGGGAGAGGTGCGTTCTGAGTTGTCCCTCGTGTGCCAGGACCTCTGAAGCGTGGTGGAAATGGTCACCTCAATGGAGAATAGAATATCAGAACTGGAGGACACAGTGCAGACCCTTAAAAAGAATATGGCAAAGGCCCTGGCAACGAACAAAGAGGTGGTGTGGCGGCTTGAAGATGCCGAAAATCGGGCTCAACAGAACAACCTCAGGTTTGTTGGATTTCCCAAGGGGGTCGAGGGAACAGATATGCAGCGATTCCTGGATGCTTGGCTAGGAAGCATTCTGCCACCAAACAAATTCTCTCCCTGCTTTGTAACTGAACAGGCCCACTGTGCAGCACACCTGGACTCATCAGAGGCCAGTAATAGCCTGTTTTTTTAACTTCCAGGAAAGACATATAATTCTTACAGAGGTGCGTAAACTAGCGGAGGTACACCATGATAATTTCAAAATTTTGATTTTTCCAGACTACACAAGGGAAGCACAGCGCCAGAGGCGCACATTTGATTCAGTAAAAGTAAAACTGCGATCCATGCAATAAAAATATATTTTACTCTTCCCTGCCAAGCTGAAGGTTCTGTACCAAGGAAAATCACTATTTTCTTAAAGTCCTGAGGAGGCATGGGAGTGGTTGGAGGAGAGGCCCTGGTTGAAGCGGGGTGAGCAACGTAACCCGGGCACAGGGGACTGGATTGGGGAAGTACGGCCCACCCACACGCTGTGCCTCAAATCCAGCAAAGAGGACGCCACTCCCGGCAGCAAATTGATACTACCCCCTGGAGGCAAAGAGACCCGAGTTGAGACCAAGAGGGCTCTTCGGACTCGGACTGTGGCGATGCAGTGGCTTCCCAAAAAGTAGGTCAGTGGAACAGGAGGAGGGCTCCTAACATGGGCTACCAGGGGACGAACACGAAACTGAATCCAAGACATCCCCCACACTGGTGGTCGCTATAACACATTTGGAGAAGGACCCTGATGTGTCCGACTCCAGATGCTATGGCTTGTCATCTGACAACAGTCGTTTAGTCAAGGAGGATATGATAAGATTTGGGCCCCTGATGCACAACGGAGCCACACCCCTCCGAGAATAGCACAGTGGCAACAGACAAATTAATTGTTCTTCTTTGTTTGCATCTCTGGGCCACTGCTACCAGGGATGGTTGGCCCTGATTGTGTGACTGGGGGTTTGGGACTTTAATTAGTGGGTGGGTGGGCTACAGACCTCCCAGATCCCCTGTAGAGTAGTTGTTGTGTTATGGGGTTCTGCACTTTCAGGGGCCTTTGGAGAGTGGGGGGGAGGGCTCATTGTTTTGAGGGTTAAGCAAGTTAGGTCAGGACACGATAGCACAGACAAAGCAATTCCCTAGATACCCCAACAGAGATGATATGTGTCACGCTACCCACCAATCTATTGGGATAGGCACTGTCCCGTTTTATTGTCCTACTCCTGATGGGTACTCCACAAGTGGACACTAGGGCCTTCTCTGTTCTATCGTGGAACGTGAATGGGCTAGGTGACAGCATCAAGAGGGGTCTGGTAACCCAGTACATCAATCAAGTGCCAGAACCCATCTCAAAGGCACTCAGTGTAAATTCTTGGATAGAGGTGCTTATACCTCACTCGCACATTCAGGGTACACCTCCAGGTCAAGAGATGTAGCCATCCTAATCAGAAAAAAAACCTACATTCCATATATTAAAATAATGGACAGACCCACTAGGGAGGTACGTGGGAGTGCGGGGGTTCTGGGGCAGGATTGAGATTATGCTGATTAGTGCTTTTGCACCCCCCTTGTCTGCAGCCCCCCACCCTGGAAAAGTTAGCTGAAATATTACTCGAAGCGGACTCTCCACTCCATATTTTGGGAGGTGACTTTAAGGATGTCATGAAGACAGAGCATGATAGGTCTGTCCCAGTGGATCGAATAAACGCTCCACCCTGATCACCCTCTTTACGGCCACTCTGGACCTTTCGGACCTATGACGGGTGCCCATCCTTCAGAACAAAAATAGTAATACTTTTTGGGGGCTCATAAAGCTTTTTCTCGTATAGACTATATTTTTGCCCCCGTAGGTGAATTGGATGTGGTCCAGCGGGCTGAATACTTAGCCAGGGCCCTGTCGGATCACTCCCCTTTGTTGGTGAAGTTGGGCCGTAGCCCCAAGAGGTGGATGGGCTGGAAGCTAAATGCGTGGGATTTGAGGGATCGGGAGGTGGCAGTTGGGTTGAGGGTGGACTCTGAGCTATATTTTCAAGAAAATGGGCACTCAGTCACATTCAAAACAATACTTTAGAACGCAAATAAAATGGTCCTTCGAAACAGCGCCCAAAACCTCAAAGCGTGCAAGAAGAGGAAACAAGTGGGTGCTTTGGAAGAAGTGGAACATAGGTTGTTGGATGCCGAGTACAAGTTCGACTCAGACCCTGATCCCTCATCTTTAAACAATTAACACTTCTGAGGGAGGAATACAAGTCCTTAGCAGAGGAGGGAACAAAGACTCAGATGATGGCTTCCCTGCACCGCTTCTACGACATCAGAGATAAAGCGGGTAAACTTCTTGCCCGGCTTGATAGGCGGGAGGCGGAAGCTAGTTGGGTACACTAGATAAGACTCCCCGGGGGGACCCTTGTGGAATCTGATGAGGCAATCGCAGAAACATTTGCACAATATTACAAGAACTTTTATGAGTCTCGGCCGCTCCAGACCCAGACCCATATTGAGCAATATCTGCAGTCGATAAAAATGCCGACCCTTGATGCCAAGGCGAGAGAGGCACTCGAAGCGGAGATCACCCTGGCAGATATACAGTCGGCAATTACTAAACTTAAAGTAAATAAGACTTCGGGTCCCAACGGGATTCCCGCTGAATTGTATAAACGATTTTCAAGCCTGCTTGGACCCCATCTCTTAAACATGTTTCTTGAAGCAGGTGATAGGGGCATTCTTCCTCCGGACTTTCGACGAGCGGTCATAGTGGTTATACCTAAGGACAGCAAGCCCAGGGACTGCTGCGGCTCCTACCACCCGATCTCATTACTTAACATTGACGTTAAAATCCTAGACCTCAATATTGTAGCCCGACTGCTGCAAGTTATAACGCCTTTGATTCATAAAGACCAGTCGGGATTCATGCCCTGGAGATCCACCAGCTACAATATCTGTAGAACCGACAACTGGCTAAACGAAGTCAGGTCGCGCCCGACTCCCTATTTATTCCTTGCAGTAGACACCGAGAAGGTGTTCAATGCAGTACATTGTCCCTTCTTCGATAGCACGCTGGTTAAATTCGGGTTTGGTCCCTGTTAAAGGAGGTGGGTACAGCTATTATATCAGGCCCCAGTGGCGACAGTTCGGGTAAATGGAGTGGTCTCTAGGGAATTTCCCATTGGTAGAGGCACGGGCTGGGCTGCCCATTGTCCCCCCTCCTTTTTGCCCTAATGTTAGAATCTTTATCCTGTATGGTTTGTAACCACCCTGACAATCATGGCTTTCAGCTCCCAGATGAGGAAAGGTAGGGGAAATAATTTGGCTCTATGAGGACGATGTCCTCTTGCATTTGACCGAGTCTTCCCTGTCTCTTCATGTGATGTTCCAATTGTTTGAGGAGTACGACAGGTTTTCCAGATATTGTTTCAACTGGAATCAATCGGATATCTTTCTCCCACAAAAGGGTTTGGAGATGTCCCCACCCCCACCCCAGCGGTTAACCTACACATCTCTCGGATTAAAATATTTGGGAATATTTATGACATTAGATCGAGAAACTTGCTATGCTCACAATCTCTGGAGGGTGATCCAATCCTGTTGAGGTGAGATGAAGCAAGCTGTCCCTCACACTTATGTGGAGGGAGGCTATGTTCAAGATGATCTCTTTACCCAAATTCGTCTACATCCTACAAAATGCTTAGTATAGGATACCCCTGAGGTTTTCCAATCCATAGAGAACGACATGCGGAAACTATTGTGGGAGGGTGGTTACCATAGAATCGCTTTAAAATCCCTGCAACACAACCAATATAACGGTGGGCTTGCCAGACATACGAGCACACTACTGGGCCGCACACCTCATCATTATAAAGGACTGGCTATTTGCCCCAGATGACCACTCCACATTTAGGCTGGAACAGACACAGTGTAGGGGGGTTGTATCTGCCATATCTATATGGAGGAAGTTGAACAGGGCATCTCCTGCCGGTGGCACAGGTCACCTTAGTGGCTTGGAAAAAGGCATTGAAAATGATTGGGTGGTATGGGAGGACTACCAGAGAAACACTGTTGTGGGAGGGGAAATGGCTCCCCAAATTGCAGAAGCTGTGGGGATTTGGGCCCTGGGACTTGCTTGGAATATCTAAGGTGAGGGATTTGTTGGGGGGCGGTGACATCATGCCATTTGTATCACTCCAGTAGGAATACTGGATGAATGACAACCAATTTTGAAAATAAGGGCAACTACAGCACACCTGATGTGCAGCAGGACTCCAGGGGGAGGGCATCCCGGGATGGTCCCTGATTGAAGGCCCGCTGATGACTGAAAAGATAGGTAAAGTGGCAAGCTCCCTGACCTATAAGACCCTCAACAACAATATGCCTGACACTCTCCGCAAGCTGCGGGAAGTATGGGAAAGAGACCTTCGGGAACTGAAAGACATAGACTGGAAAGTCGCATTGATGTATCCGAGGGAGGTGGCAATCAAAACTCGACTGCACCTATTACAATTTAAAATATTACACAGTTTATTATGACAGGCGTTGCCTTCATATTATGGGAAGGGCTCAGACATCTCAATGCTTGAGATGTCGGGAGAAGAGGGTTCCTTTTATCACACATATGGAGCTGCCCCGTAATCCGGGAATATTGGATGGGCATTATGGAAGAACTTGGTAAGGTGCTCTCGATTGACTTCCCCCCTGGACCCCAAACTCCTTATCCTTGGGATCCCCACTGATGTAGACCTCCCTCGAGCGCAGCTACTATAACGTAGCCTTGGTCTAGTAGTAGCCAAAAGAGATATTGCTAGATATTGGGGGTCACAGGTTTGCCCTACCAATGTTGAGTTGAGTGGAAGAGAGGTATGGACATGTATATGATAGCTGAAAAACACTACGTATGCCAATAGGGGATGCCCCCAGAAAATGTGTAAAGTTTGGGGTAAATGGCTGCATGATTACTTTCTGATGAATTATGTTAGGTGAATGTGATGGGCCTTGCACGGGGGAAACGTGGACCTATTATTACCAGCTGTTTTATGTACTGTTTTGAGGTAGCATACTAACGAAACAAGTAATGCTGTGTTTGTTGTGTCTTGGGAATGGACGGGGGTGGGGGGGTGAATGTGAAGTTAGCTGTTTTGAAATGCGATTTTCAATATGCTAATATTGCTCTTTGAGGATTGTACGATCGAAATATTGACCTGAACTGCACTATTTTCAAAATAAAAATACATTTAAAAAAATAATTACTACACTTCAAGAACGCACTAATAGGGAGGAGGAGCCTAGCGCGCAACCAAGATGGCCGCGTAGGTGCGAGGCTCCCGAGGACTTCCGCGACCTCCTGTATAAATCCTGACAGAATCCTGTCCCAGATGAGGGGACTGTATTTGTGAACCCGTGCAGAGGTGACGCCCGTTTTCCGTTTTTAAATCGGACCTCGGACACTGGCAGGAGCATCGATTGAGGTTTGCGGCCTTCTCCACGCCGGCCCCCCGTACTGGAGTTGTGGGGCGATCCGGACACAAAGTGAACAACAGCGGCGGGCAAGGCTGGGTGGCTCGCGTGCCCCGCGCTTTCACTTTCGCTTTTGCGCCCTCCTTGCTGCCAGGCGAGGTCGGGTTGCGGGGCGGTGTGCGGTGCTGTGGCCTCGTTGGGCTGCCCTGCCGGCCCACCGGCTGCGATCCGTCCTGAGGAGCGGTGGTCGCCCCCCCCCGGAGCCCTTGAACGGGATTGTCTGCCCCTTTTCTGAGGAGATTGGCTCGATTTGGGGATTGCGACCATGGCCACAAAACAAGATGGCGACCGGGCCAAGGTGAAGTCGACCCGTCGTGGCACGGCCCAACAATCCAATAACATGGACCGCTACACCCTCCAGAAGGGATCTCCAGAGGTGCTGCGTAGGTCCCCCACGGGCCCGACTGATGCTCCTGTTCCGCCCACGGACCTGACCCTCCGGGACGTCATGGGCGCCATCGCCGAGATGAAGGCCTCGGTGGACCAGCGCTTTGACACTCTGGCGCAGAAGATCGACTCGGCCCTCGTGGACGTGGGCCTCGTGAGAGCCGATCTGTCTAAAACAAATGACCGGGTCGATTCTTTGGCCCACTCTACCTCGGGCCTCACAACTGACGTGGCGGCCCTCCAACAGGAGGTGCGCAGGCTTGGCCAGGCGAGCGCCCTGATGAATCGTCGACTGGAGGATTCCGAGGGTCGGGCCCGGAGAAACAACGTCCGCATTATCGGGGTGCCGGAGGGACGAGAGGCGGAGGCAGCGGATCTGTTCGTGGAGGACCTGGTCCTCACCCACCTACAGCCTCGGGGGCTGAGCAAATTCTTTGCAGTGGAACGGGCCCATAGGGTCCCCGGGGGTAGGCCTAAGATCGGCGCCCCTCCGAGGCCTCTCATCGCCCGGATCTTCAATTTTAGGGACAGAGACGCTATCCTGCAGACTTCTAGGCTCCAAGGGCCAGTCAGACTTGATAACATGGATATTAATTTCTATCCTGACTTCACCCCGGCGGTCCAAAAGCAGAGACTAAGCTTTCTGGGTGTCAAACGTCGTCTACGAGACCTGAATCTCAAATATTCGATGCTTTTTCCAGCTAAGCTGAGGGTGGAGGTAGATGGCCGCACGTACTTTTTTGATCGTCCCGAGGCGGCCGGGGACTGGCTGGACACTTTGCCTGGAGATCGGGGCCGGGGGGGCGGGGGGGGAGCGGTTGGTGGGGAGGGCCCGCCGGATCAGGACTAAGGGACTAATGGTAGGCCTTGCTCCGGGCTGTGTTATTGTCACCATTGACTGTTAGGGTAAGTTCCCCTCCTGTGGAGGTCGTGCGGGGTCTCTTGGGAGATCTCCCTCCTCCTCTGGGGGACTAGTTAGTTTTCTTCTATGGGGCGACAGGCACACTGCACTTTGGGGGGGCTGTTCGGGCTCATGCAGGGGTGCAGGGTGGGGGGAGTTCTGTTGGGATGGGTGGGTTGGGGTGGGGTGTGGTTCGTTTCTACCGCAAGGCAAACCCTTTCTTGTACTGGTGTTTTTGAGTTGCTCTCGGGGGGACAAATGATGGCTTCTGTATGTGATGGGGGGTAGGGACCTGACTTTGTTGTCCTGGAACGTTAACGGGCTGGGGGATAGGATTAAGCGGGGTGTGGTCCTGCAGTATCTGAAACGGATTTCGCCTGATGTGGTCTTTCTGCAGGAGACACACCTTATTGGTAACTCCTTTTGTGCCATGAATCGACGTGGTTATCGTTTGGTGGCCCACTCGGGCTTTACGTCAGGCTCACGAGGGGTGGGCATTATGGTCAAGACCTCGCTCCCGCTAGAAATAGACGAGGTGCGCCATGATGAGAGGGGACGCTACACTGTTTTGGTGGGGAGAATGGAGGGCAAAGTAGTCGTCTTTGTCTCAGTGTACGTCCCACCGGGGTTACAGTCCACCACCTTTGCGGACCTGGGACGCCTCCTTCTTGACCTTCCGGGGGGGCTTCTGGTGGTTGGGGGGGACTTCAACGCGGTGGTTTCTGGGACTATGGATCGTTATCCCCCTAGGGACCTCCCCCGGGCACAGGCGTGGCTGTCGGGCCTTTTGGACACACTGGGATTGGTAGACTGCTGGCGTTTAAAGCATCCCACTCAGCTGCAGTACACCTTCCATTCGGGTGCCCATGGTAGCCTTTCGCGGCTTGATCATATCCTTGTCCCTGCGGCCTATGCCGGGAGGGTGGGGGAGGTGCGCCATTTGGCGAGGGGCATTTCAGATCACTCCCCGCTCCTGTTGCACTTTGATGTCTTCCCGAGGGGGGAGGGCAGGGTAGCTCCAATCAACGCTTGGTACCTGCGCGACCCCACTATTCGCGCTGACTTGATTAAATCCTTGCAACGGTATTTCGAGGAGAATGTGGGGTCAGTCCTGTCGGCTATCTCCCTGTGGGAGGCTTTCAAGACAGTACTGAGAGGGGAGGCCCTCTCCTTTATTTCCCATGCCCGGAGGCGCGCACAGGAGGAGGTGACCCGGGTGGAGGCCGAAATTACTGAATTGGAGGGTGATTTGGGGAGTGGGGTGACTGACGCTGCGCTCCACGTTCTGCACCTTAAGCAGGCGGCCTATAGGGCCCTCGTCACGGAGGCGGCCGGGGGCCTCAGCAGAGAGCAACAGGGGCGATTGTATGATGTGGGTGATAAGGCGGGCAAGTTGATTGCGTGGCTGGATAAGAAGGAGAGAGCGAGTCGTGTGGTCCCGCTGATTGAGAGGACGGATGGCGTGCGTGTCATTGAGCCGGAAGGCATTGTTTCTTGCTTTGCGGATTATTTCCGCGAGGTATATTCCCCGGTTTCTCCCTGCTCGGAGGAGGATTCCCATGCCCTGCTGCGTGACATCGCGCTCCCCTCCCTTTCTGTGGAGGACAGGGAGTCGCTGGATGCCGCCCCCACCTCGGACGAAATCGCCCTCGCCATCCGCTCGGTCGCTTCTGGCAAGGCCATGGGCCCAAACGGCATTCCTATCGAGTTATACAAGCTGCGACCGGATGTACTGGCACCCCACCTCCGCGCAATGTTCCTTGCGGCCCACTCGCGGGGCTCCCTCCCGCCGGACCAGCGTCTGGCTACCATCGTGATCATCCACAAGGAGGGGAGACCTCGAGATCGGGTCACATCCTATCGGCCTATCTCGCTCTTGAATGCGGAACCTAAAATCCTCGCCAAGGTGCTCGCCAACCGGCTGGTCGGCGTGGTGGGCGACCTGGTCCACCAAGACCAGTCCGGCTTTATCCCCCATCGCAATACGGCTCTTAATCTGCGACGCCTGCACGGCGTGCTAGCGCGTGTTCCGTTCGTGCGGGAGCCGGCCATCTTGGCGTCTTTGGACGCCACTATGGCGTTTGACACACTCGAGTGGCCGTACATCTGGGCGATGTTGGCGAAGTTTGGCTTCGGGCCGGGTTTCATCAGCTGGGTCAAATTGTTGTACTCGGACCCACTTGCGCAGGTGGTGGTGAATGGTCGAGTCTCGGCCCCATTCGTGCTGGGACGGGGCACGCGACAGGGTTGCCCCCTGTCGCCGCTCCTGTTCGCACTGGCCTTGGAACCCCTGGCAGAGTGGCTGCGGTGGCACCCTTCTATCCGAGGTCTCCGTTGGACCCCTGAGTATGAGGACCGCGTGTCTCTCTATGCAGACGACATCCTTTTGTACTTAGCCTCCCCGCGCAAATCACTGATTGTCCTGGTCGATGTTCTGCGCTCTTTTGGCCGCAATTCAGGCCTTGTCATCAACTGGGCCAAATCCTGTGTCTATGTGCTTTCCGGGGAGGCTCCTGTCCTCCCGCGGGGCTGTCCGATCCAGATTGCCTCGGAGGGATTTCGATACTTGGGTGTCTACATTACGCTGGACCCGGTGGCCCGCTACGAGCGAAATTTGCTTCCCCCCCTCCAGCGCTTGAAGGAGGACGTCGCGCGCTGGCGGCGCTTGCCACTTTCGCCGCTCGGCCGGGCGGCGTTGTTCAAGATGATGTCACTGCCGCGCTTCCTGTACGCTCTCCAGAACACTATGGACCTGGTCCCAGCGCGCTACTTCCGTGAAGTGGAAGGTCTACAGCGCCGCCTGTTCTGGGATGGGAGGCCGCGTATAGCCTTGGCAAAGTTGACGCTCCCGTGGTACGATGGAGGGATTGCCCTCCCGGATATTAAACGGTATTACTGGGCCTCCCAGTTGGCTGCAATTAATCAGGGCCTCTATGGGCCCGCCCTAAACCCGGCATTTGAAATGGACAAGATGCTCCTGCCCGGTGGCGACTACAATCGAGCGCTCTACGCTAGTGTGCCCGATTCCCGCTTGACGGGACCCACGCGTGTCATGGTGCGAGTATGGCACGCGGCTAATGCAGCTATGGGCTGGAAGGACCGTTTGACCCGGGCGTCACCGCTGTACGCGTCTGAGAGGTTGGGCTCTCTGTGGACCTCGAAGGGCTTTGAGCAGTGGGACACTATAGGCATCAGTACAGTGGGGGATCTCTGGACGAGGGGAGGATTTAAAACATTCGAGACGCTGCAGGCGGAGTTTCAGCTGCGGGGCAGTGAATACTTTCGGTACCTGCAGGTCCGTCACGCGCTGGGCTCCGTCTTCCCAGACGTGGCCTCCATCCCGGAGTCCTCCCCCCTGGAGGATCGAGTGCTAGATGGCCATGTTCCGGACAGCACGATCTCCCTCATTTACAAGAAATTGATAAATGATCGCTCGGGCTTACTGACTGGCCTCCGCGAGGCCTGGGTTGCCGATGGGCTGGAGTTGGACGACGAGGACTGGATTTCCGCGGTGGCCTCTCCGAAGGAGGTGGCCATCCCGGCTCGCCTTCGTTTCGTCCAGCTTAAGATACTCCACCGGGTGTACATGACGGGGCCAAGGCTTCTGCGTATGGGCTATGCCGAGGACGGATTGTGTAGGCGTGGGTGTGGTGCTTCAGCGACCTTTTTGCACATTTTGTGGGAATGCCCGAGGGTGGAGCGATTCTGGCGTGGTGTGCATGAGGTCCTGCGAGCGGTTACGCATGTCGCGCTGTTGCCTGAAGCGAGGAGATGTTTGCTGAATGTGTGGGAACCGACCGATTACTCGGTTCCGCAGACGCGATGGGTGACTCTGGGCTATATGGTGGCTAAACGGGACGTTGCGCAGCTGTGGGGATCCCAGAGGTCCCCGGCGGTGTCGGCCTGGAAAGAACACATGGATTGGTGCATGTTCCGAGAGAAGGTGGTGTATGTGGCGCGGGGTAAGCCTGGGGCATGGGTGAAGATATGGGGCCCCTGGAACGCCTACCGCGGGGATATCTGCGAGCCGCCGTTGTTGCCTCCCGCTTCCCCAGCTCCATCCCCCTAGTTTACTCCCTCCCTCAGTTCCGAGCACAGTATTCTCCCAGTCCCGGACCTGTTTCCCTTCCCCGCTTGGGGGTTTTCAGTGGATGGTTTGGGGTCCCCCATTTGAGGAGCACGTGCTGCCGCTTTTGATCGTGGGTTGCCTTGCGGGTGTGTGTTTATTTCTGTTGTTGTGTTGTATAAAATGAAACCGTATTGTGGGCTCGGAGCCACATGGCCCGCGTTGTGGATACCTCCTGCCTTAGTGTCTATGTAAAGTTCAGTGCCTCATTGTATGTATGCCATTTGTCATCGTCATTTTAGCGGCCGGCCGGAAGGTTGTAGGCCCATACCTGTATATATTTGAGATTGCAATAAACGGTTTCAAAAAAAAAAAAAAAAGAACGCACTAATAGGTGGTGATAATAGTCATTAATTATCACCCAACTTGATGGCTCAATTTTATTAACTTCAGAAGAATAAAAAGCTGGCATGATCTGTAAAGGACTTGAACCTGTGACCTTCGGGTTACACACACCTCTACAATTGCTGCATTAGGCTACTGACCTATCTTATAGGTATAATAACTGAAAGCATGATGCTTAAACCACTGCCTAAGGAAAGCTTTGCTGTACTGTGTGCTATATAATTGTACTAGCAGTCAGTCAAACCTTTCCCTCCTTCCCTATTATGCAACAATTCACATTTACATCATTTAAATCAAGGGTGAAGCAGTAGATGTCATGAATGGTTCTCATCCAACTTGTCAGTGGCACCTTGCCCTTGCGTTGTGCTTAAAGATGTTTCCTTCCCTTGACTTGGACCTCACAAACCAAATTATACACTTCCTTCACAAAGGAGAAAAATAAATTCTATTGCTGAAACAGTCACGTAGTACCCAGAGTCGACTGAGATAAAAAAAATAGGCCCGAGTACCTGAATAAAAGTGGCCCCCATGAGTGAAGCAAATACCTAAAAAAGTGGTAATCTCCGGGAAATTAACAGTAAAATACAGCCCACCTGGCCATAAATCCGATCCACAAGATGCACAATAACATATTGCTGAGAAAACTTTACGGGGTAGTCGAGAATGTCTCTATTTGCCCTGATATAGTTCTGATCGTCCATGCTCAAATGCAGTGTATAAGTTCAGATGAAGTGATTGTAACAGTCCACACAATGTGTCATACAGAATTGAGGCACACTATGGGGATTTCATCCCGACAACTATCCGACGTGTACATGCACCTTCTGGCTCAGCTTCTACATGAGTAACCGCTGTACCTCCAAATGTATGACGAGGACACTCAAATCACTTCCGGTTGAGCAGCAGGTCAGCACACCAGTCCATTTTTAGGTCTCGCCTACGCAGCACCTTTAGCCGTCGCTCTGGTGACTTTCAAGCAAACACTCGTGCTTGTGGCAGCATCCACCTTGCGGGAGCGAGCAGGGGCGCACCACAAGCACAAGTGCAGTGCTTGAAAATGAGCAGACTGCTCTCCCAAGCGAGCGCGCGCGCCTCTCACCTCGCCCACACGTCCCGGCCACTCACTCCCTCTGCCCTCTCCGTCTGCTTTTTACTTGCGCTACTTGTTTAACTTTGAGCGCGAGGCGCGCGCGCTTGTTTTAAATGTATTTTTTTAGTTAAACGAAGAGTAAATTGTGTGCATATAATTTGCTTTTTTTTAACTTTATAAGACATGTGATTTACTAATACTGAAGTTTTATTAAACTGGATGTAGCTAAATCAGTATTGGATTTAATACAATTAAATTTAAATAGTTAATGTATTATTTCAGCTCCTATTAGGTACTTGTTATTGATATAAGTTTATTTTTTCCATTTAAGCGTTTTAAGGTTTAGTGCTGAAACAGCTTGCTTTACTCGCATTCCCCTGAAATTACCGCTTTTCCTCACCCCGCAGAGTAGATACATAAGCGGTACCTGCTGTAATGTGAATTGCTCCCCCCAGCTGCTGTCTTGTGTCCTCCTCACATGGCTGAACGGGACAGATTGTTTTCCTCTCGAGATTTCGCCGTCTGTCTCTGATCTGCACTGTACGGATGTTCTTCTTTTCTCCGGCAGAGCCATGTCACTTCTACACCTAGCTTTCCTCCCGTGTAAGTATGGATATGATTCTGTGTCCATGTAAGCCCACAACCACTGCAAAAAAATGCGTTCAAAGGGCGAAAACAAGCCTCCCATCCCATAAAAAGAATCATGCCCACTAATGGGACACTCCCAAACGCGACATCTTCCCGCCTAATTCGTACATGTTGTCTCCTGGCTCCGACTTTTGCAACAACCACCGCTTTACTTTGAAAACCACATTTGCCCTTTTCCCCTTCCCAAAATGCAGACATCTCCGAGGCTGCTCTCATGACTGAACTCTGGCTGTCGGGTCGGTTTTTTTGTATGGACTTTCAGATCCTACAGTGCTTCTCAGTGCAGTCCTCTCTACCTCTGTTGCCAAAACAGATGCCAAATGCTGCGATGCAAGCCTCTACCTTCTACATTTACAAATAAAGTTAATCATGGCCTTTTGTATCTTTAAAACAAGGTAATGAAGCTTGCACAAATGTTTTTTATAACATGATGCTGTGTAATACTATGCAACCTGTAGCCTAAGTAGGTCATGTTGCCTTCCTTTGTCAACACTGTGAGCTCAAGTAACTATGAAGCCATTGTTAAAGTGCCCTACGGATTAAAACAAGCATTGGCATAGCAAATAAGTCTCGCCTTTGGGACCTTATAAGTGCTTAGCCATGCAACAGTTGATGTTGTTGCACCAAGAATTTTGTGCTGGATAACTAAACACTTATAAGGTCCCAAAGGCGAGACCTATTGGCTATGCCAATGCTTGTTATGAATCTGTGCGCCACAGGATAAAAGTGAACTTCTTATGCATGGCCAAGATTCTGGTGCTAGAAGGAGCAGAGGCTGGGTTTCAACATTTCAGTTAGCCTCCTAATCTAACTTTGCTAACCTAGCAGAAATTAATTAATAAGGGTGTCTAATTTGGCTCCAAACTCCCCTTCACTTCCCAAGGCAAAGCAGTAATCAAAGGCATCAGCTTGCAGCTATACTTATTGGAGAAGTTTTCACATGTACATGCTCTACTCTGAGTCTTTGATGTGTGATGAAACCTGAGGCAGGATTCTTAATTCGCCATCTCATACACTACCTGGATCCAGACCCTGCTGCCCTTAAGACTCTGCAACTACCTAAAGTAAATATGTGCATGACTGAGGAGAGAGAACCTCATTACTGGGACCCGGGGGAACGACAACAACCGGCATTCCTCACGGCCCGTTAGCCGCCAACGCGCCTGCCTCACTGCGCCTGGAGGCGCACAAAAACCCACGGAGCCTCCAGCAGCATGGGGGAGAGAATCGTATTACCGGGGCCTGGGGGGACTGCAACACCCGGCATTCCTCGTGGCCCGTGAGCCGCCAACGCATCTGCCTCACTGCACCTGGAGGTGCACAAAAACCCATTGAACATCCCGCAGCGCAGGACGTGGGCGGGCGGGCCCGGGTCAAAGGTGGGCTCATCTGCGCCGGTCAGAGCCCAGAGGAGGCTGGGCTGGGCCGCCTCTCTTGGCTTCTTTTTGGCTTGTGGCAGCTACAACAGACGACTGAGTCTAGGACGAATTCAGGATTCCGGTGTGTATTTGAACGAGGACCAGGACCATCAGAACTCGGGCATACAGGTAAACCCGGGGGGGGGGGGGGTGTTTGCATGCCGAGGAGCATGTGTAGCCAATGAGGAAGGGGCCGCTTGTTGAGCGCTGTAGGTATTGTTCACTTGACCCTTGTTACAATCCGCCCATTGTTACATTAATCTTTGACTATCTGGGAAGGCTCTTGTGCACCCTTCGACTCAGCCCATCGTAGCGACCCTGCTAGTATTGACCTAGGAAGCTTTGTTTGCCCGGCTAAAAATTGCTCGTTCCCTATCCAGCCCGGCATTATGGGGAAGCAGAAGCACACCACATTAACCCAACTGGCCCCTGCACAAAAACTCATTGAGCCTCCTGCAGCGCGGGACGTGGGCGGGCGGGCCCGGGTCAAAGGTGGGCCCATCTGCGCCCGTCACAGCCCAGAGGAGGCTGGGCTGGGCTGCCTCTCTTGGCTTCTTTTTGGCTTGTGGCAGCTACAGCAGAGGACTGAGTCTAGGACGAATTCAGGATTCCGGTGTGGATTTGAACCAGGACCATCAGAACTCAGGCATACAGGTAAACCCGGGGGGGGGGGGGGGAGTGTTTGCATGCCGAGGAGCATGTGTAGCCAATGAGGAAGGGGCTGTTTGTTGAGCGCTGTAGGTATTGTTCACTTGACCCTTGTTATAATCCGCCCATTATTACATTAATCTTTGACTATCTGGGAAGGCTCTTGTGCACCCTTCGACTGAGCCCATTGTAGCGACCCTGCTAGTCTTGACCTAGAAAGCTTTGTTTGCCCGGCTAAAAATTACTCATTCCCTATCCAGCCCGGTATTATGGGGAAGCGGAAGCACACCACATTAACCCAACTGGCCCCTGCAACCTTAACCATGGACTGTTTCCTGAAGAGAGCAGCTGGGGTCCTTGACAAGGAAATTGAGTTGGTAGCTAGGCGCCTCTCTCGCTCTCCAGTACACCAATTATGTACCCGCTCTAATACCCTGGTATCTGGTCAGGCCTCCTTGTTAAGTACCGTGGAGCAGAGAGAGCTGATTGCATCTATGCCACCTTCTCCTGGACAAAGTAAAATCCCTGAAATCCAGGAGGGGGGAGGGGATCCAACAAGGTACATCCTGCTCCTATCTCTCTGACGGGACATTGCCAGCTGGCAACTTACCCTGAAGTGGCTATAGTAGTCTCCCGAAAAGAGGTTCAGGAGAGACCTGTCAGGGGACTAGGTGCTGGGGCTAAACGCAAATGTACGACGGTGGGGGCCAAGACAAAACGTCTTAAGGCGGATCATTTAACTCCAAACCTCCCGGGAACAGGAGCATCGTCGAAAGACGAGATGGCAGCAATGCTGGAAGCCTGTGTGGGGACTCTTTTGGAAGGGCTGGATACTAAACTGGAACCCATCAAACAACGCCTCACTATAATTGAGAGGGAACTCTCCTCTTGGTCCCAACAGAACAGCAGGGGTAATAATACAGCTGGTGTCACCCATTTGGTCCCCCCAGGCCATGGTGTTAACATGGTCCAGGATCAATCTACCTTGAAGGCAGGATCGAGGGAGGGTTGTCTAGCAGGTGCAGTTAGTAGGAGCGCTACCCAACCCACTACCCTTCATCCCAGGCCGTGCCCGCTTCCACCTTCAAGGGAATATCCACAGGCGAAGAGGACAAGGAGCATGGAAAACTAAGGTGGTGATATGTTAACACAGAGGGAAATTGCTGGATGTGCGGTTTCTATTCCAGCAACAGAGGAGCTGGGTAGCCATCATGCAGGCCCAAACTACATCAACCAACCCCCCGAAGCAACACCATATGTAGTAGTCCTGGGAAACGTTCCAGTGCTGAAGCCATAGTCCACCGAATATTTTCACCAGTTGAAAAAAAAAGTCCTGCACTGGCTACATAGCAATACTTCTCTGGGATATAGGGTGGAGAGAAACATTATTATGGTGCGACGGGCACCAAGAGGAAATCCAGATCTGTCTGGCGGCCCAGAGGCACCCGGAGGTCCAAGTAGTAAAAGCGTTTGAATCCATTTCCTGCTCCATCTCTGACCTATTGATGATCTCCGCCGTGAATAACCAACGAGATAGGGCCCCAAAATGGTTCGATATAACATGTTCTTGTGCGGCTAGGTCCCTCAAGGCAGCCCTGCATGCTGTCCCAAGAGACAGAGGACTAGTTAGAACCCGTAGAACAGAGTATAAAATGGCCCTTAAAAAACATAAAGAAATCTTGAAGGAGGAGGCCTGGGGAAAGCTAATGGAGCCTAGTATCATTAGGAACAGTACTAAGTTCTGGGGCATAATTAACAGCCCAATCCTGGGAGTAGAGACCGCTAGTGCTCACGACGCGCACATCACAGAGGATGACTGAGTTAGCCATTATGAGGGTATGTTTGGGGGTACCACAACCCAGATATCATCCAGTAGGGGAGTAAATGAAAAGTCCGTCCTAACTGTCTCGGAGGAACAGGTGAGGCGGGGAATAACAGGTATGACGCGAAATAAGGCCCCCGGTCTGGACAGCATCCCGCCCGATCTTTACATGTCCAACTTTGAGTTCTGGGCTCTGGACCTTACTGCTGTAATTAATTCAGCTATCAGGGTGGGTTGCCCGGCCTCATGGGCCACCTCCACGATCGTCACGGTTTTTAAAAAAGGGAACAGAGAGTACACACTGTTATAGGCCCATCTACTTGTTGGACTCTGTGGTCAAAGTGGTTTGACGAATCCTGTTAGATAGATTATCCACCTGGGCTGCTGAGAACAACATGTTGTCAGACACCCAATACAGGTTTCGCTCCGGACGCTCAACCACGGAGCAATGTCTGAACCTCTTCCTGATAGTGAACAAGTACACGGTTGCCTGCACTGGTACTATTTTCTTGGCCTTAATGGACTTCTCCTTCGCATTTGATTGCGTGAATAGAAGCAGGTTGTGGCAGATCCTCCTCTCTTTTGGGGCAGACAAAAAAATTGTCCTTTTCCTACGGGGTCTTCATCAATACACCATGGCGGCTGTGCGTTACTCTGGAGGCATGAAGGCCTCACGCTTGTTCTCTATCAGGAGAGGGGTAAGACAGAGTGTATCCTGGCCCCTTTTTTTATTCAATATATACATCAATGGCCAGGAGAAGACCCTCTTAGAGACCAGGGCGGATTTTCCACAGGTAGGACGGTGTAGCCTTTCCGACTTGCTGCAAGCAGACGACGCCATCCTGATGGCCTGAACGGAACGGGGGCTACGAAGGTTAATTAATTCCTTTGTCCAGTTTATGGGGGAGCTGGATCTTGTGGTTAACAACGCTAAGTCCTTTGTTATGCAAATAGGGGCCCGCCCTAGTAGGCTATACACCTTTAAGGTTGGGTCAACTACTGTGCCAAGAGCGAGTGTTTTCTCTTATTTAGGAGTTTTATTGGATGAGAAAGTGAAATGGGGGCCTCAACTTACAAGTAAGAGGAACAATCTCTCCAGAGAAATCGCAGCCATATTTAACTTTTCAACCAGCCTGGGGAAAAACCTGTGGGAGCTTTATTAAATCTATATAGCACCAAGTGTCTCTCCGAGGTTTTATATGGCAGTGAAATGTGGAGGTATACTAATACAAAGAACCTCCAAATTGTGGAAAATAAGTTCTTGAGACGGCTCCTATCAGTTCCTCAAGGTAACCCGTCCTTCTCAATACATGAGGAGCTCAAAACTAAATACCTAACTGATATGATAGCGGTACGCCCCGTCACATTATGGTTAAAAATCTGGGCAGGTAATGGGACAACATTAAACAAGCTCATCTTATATGATTGTCTGGCCCTTGACCACACTACACGAATATCATGGTTGAAGTATATTGAAGAGACCTTAATGGGCGTGGGGAGATGTGATCTTTTTACTAATCCAGACAGGACAACCAAGAGGGATCTGAACCCCATAAAGGCGAGCCTCATGGAGCAGAGGGTTATGGCAAGGGAAGAGAGGGAGTTCCTAAAGCCTAGTTTACGCCGATTAATTATGTTAAAAACTACTAAATCGACTGAGCCTTATCTACTGGGACTTACAAACTCGCATGAAAGATTCCTGCTCAAAAGGTTCAGGTTTGACCTCTTTCACCACCTCCTTGCTCATCCCAGGGGCTGTACTAAGGGCCAAACGTTGCTCTCCTGTGGCTGCGATTGTCAATCTCCACAGGACATGATCCATTTCATGATGTTTTGCAGTTTTTATGAAACTCCTAGAAAGTCTTTTATAATTCCAATCTTGAAAAGAGCTCATTTTAGGCAAGTACGCCCAGCTTTTATTTATTTACAAATGTTGGCAAGTAGCCCTGTGTTTGATGTGCTTGAATTTTTAAAATCCGCCTTCAGATTTAGATCTAGTTGCGACTAACCAGCCTGTTCAACTTAACTATACTCCCCGCAAAGCCCTTGATGATTCAGGTTTATTGTTGTAGCACTTATGTAACTCGAAGCCAGTGGTTGTCTCGATACAGATATTTTAACTCACCGGCAGTGCCAGGTGTGGTCGGTTTTATTTTTTCCCAGATTCATTACTGTATTTTATACTTATTGTGTGCTTTTATGGTTTTAATATCTGAAACCGAATAAAGATTATTGTATTGACTAATATGACGAAGACACTCAAATCACTTCCGGTTAAGCAGCAGGTCAGCACATCAGTCCATTTTTTTGAATCTGTGTGCCACAGGATAAAAGTGAACTTCTTATGCATGGCCATCTGGTGCTAGAATGAGCAGAGGCTGGGTTTCAACTCTTCTGTTAGCCTCCTAATCTAATTTTGCTAACCTTGCAGAAAGTAAAGAGTAAGGGTGTCTAATTTGGCTCTAAACTCCCCTTCACTTCCCAAGACAAAGCAGTGGTCAAAGGCATCAGCCATCCTTATTAGAGACGTTTTCACATGTACATGCTCTACTCTGAGTCTTCGATGTATGTTGAAACCTGAGGCAGGATTCCAAATTTGCCATCTCATACACCACCTGGATCCAGACCCTACTGCCCTTAAGACCCCGCAACTACCTGAAGTAAATATCTGCATGACTGCATTGAAACCCCAGTTTTGTGGGTATTAGCACCATGCACCTTTTCTTGCATTCTCAGCTCTTGGTCACTCAGTACAACCTGCCTGCCCCTGCCAGGTTCGGGCAAGGTTTCCCACTGAAGACTGCTGCTTATAGTTATTCTGCAAAACCAAAGAAAATGATGGACGGAGTGTTGAACATTGCAAGCACTCACCCCCAGTCAACTAATCTGGGTTTAATCCATCCCCGTTCTTTAGCCCACTCTGCTACCCTAGTTCAGACATGGCCATATGAAAATCAGTCTGACCCTGTGCCTCATGGGAACAGTCCAGCCCGAACTGCCAAGCCATGGCTTCCCTGGACTGGAAACAAGCTTCCTAGGACTGGTTTCTGGCATTTCAGCTGTCTTCAGCCAGGCTTGCTTGAATCCAGTGGCAAAGTGAGCAAGGGACTCACGTCTGAGCATACCCTGCCAACTTATGGCGCACAAAGCGGTACAAAAGGGGGTGGTGATGGACGGAGCATCAGAACCAATCACACACTCACACCCAGCCAATGGCAAAGTCACCTTCATAAATATGGTTGTCTCACTTCACTGGATATTGGGTTTGAAAGTGACTATGGATGTCGGATCAATTCACTTTTGGAAATAATGGACGCATTGTAGTTTTTGAAATTCATCTATTCTTTGTTGACCATGGAGAGGGTTATGATGAAATGCATACGTTGACTTTTCTGTTTTCCGGTACATGGTTTACTAAGTCAATAGGCTGCTCATAAGAAAAGTATCTGGACAAATAAAGAGTTCTTTTTTTTTTAGGTTGATAGTCAATGTACCCACACACAGAAAAAAGCGAAGATGTGTTCCGTCACCACTCATCATAAAATATGTAAAACTTTCTTCAAAGAAGGACACTCCACACTAAGGAATTGCTTTAGAGTTGTAAGTATTCACCCTAGATAAACAACAGCTCCAGCTCCCAGTCGTTGTTTTTTCAGTCTGTTTTGCCATAGCAACATTTAATGGACTAATATGTTGCCATCGTAACTGCTATAATTCAGTTTTCCATTGTTTTTTATACTGTTTTAATTAGTAATATGACACCAACCCTTGGGTTCAAATAAATCATGTTTCCTAGAAAGCAAATCACACATTTTTAACCTTCTTTGTAATGTTCGTATCATTGTTTTACACATTCATTGGTGCAAATTACTCATGTTTTTATATCATTCTGTTTTTTATCAGCTGCAATGGTTCATTATAGTGTGATGTTGAACGCCATGGGCTTGGTCATGTTTCGCAGAAGAACTAGTGACATTAGCAAAGCACAGTATTTCTAAATGATCAGATCTTCATACTGAGAACCCAACTGCAGATCTGACTCAAGATTTACACCTTTTCTTCTTGGGTTCCAAATATATGAAATGATTGGCCTTTTAAATTAGGACTCACAACTTCTTTCCTTGTTTTTGGAAAAGAGAGAAAGCAAATATTCTTTTGGTTCATATCAAGTTTTTTAATATAAGGTACTTTCACTATCCTATTCATGTTATAAAATATGAAAATCCCAAGCCATGTTACATTTTCAAAATTAAAAAATATTTTCTGACAAAGACAACATACTACCTATATTTCCCTCAATCATTTCCTTACACCCCACAATGAATCAAGAGCTTTTTATAATTTGTATTTGTTTTTTATCCACTATGGGCCAGATGTACGACCCATTTTTGAAGCCGCAAACGGGAGATCCTCCCATTTGCGGCCGCAAAAAGGGTAACAGCATGTACAAATGCTATTTTGCGAGTCGCATTTGCAACTCTCGCAATTGGGAAGGGGCATCCCTTCCTAATTGCGAGTCAATATGCTATGTACTAATGTTTTGCGGATGCATTTGTGGCTGCAAAACACTCGCAATTTACCATCTACTTCAAGTAGGTGGTAAACCACTCGCAAAGGGGAAGAGGTTCCCAGGGGACCCCTTCCCTTTTGTGAGTATGTGGGAAAATACTTTTTAAGAGCAGGCAGTGGTCCCAGAGACCACTGCCTGCTCTTAAAAAAATGAACCTGAAAAGTTTCATTTTTCTTTTTTAAATGCATCCCATTTTCCTTTAAGGAAAACGGGCTACATTTAAAAAAAAAACTGCTTTATTAAAAAAGCAGTCCCAGACATAGTGGTCTGCTGACCCCAGCAGGCCACCATCCCTGGGAGGGCTGGCATTCCCAATGGGCTAGCAAATTGCGAGAGGCTCATTAATATTAATGAGCCTCGCAATTTGCGACCCCATTGGGAATCGCAAAACAGTGTAATAACACTGTTGTACATTTCATTTAGCGCCTCGCAATTTGCGACTCGCAATGAGTCGCAAATTGCGAGGCACTAAATGAAAGGGTTGTACATCTGGCCCTATATTCCCTTTAAAATGTATTCTCTCCATGTATTATCTATTCTTGTACCACTTCTCTCTACACAGAGTAGTCTGAATTGTGACCTCTCCTCTGTTAGGAGTCAGTGTAGGACATTTAGGTTAGATGAGATGGGTCAGAATGTCACAAGCCAAAGATAAGGTGGATAGAACTGGTTTGGATTCTTTGAATGATGCATCCTGTATGTGCGGAATGCTCTGAGGAGATGGCATTGCTAGAGTCGAGGCAGGATTTTTTCTCTTAATAATTAGAACTGCATTGTGCTATTTTTTTAATTTGGTGGTGTCCTTGAATTTTATCCTATGCTAGTACACACCTTCAGCGACTTAAAGGGTATGGACTGTGCTTTATAGGAACTTTACATTTAGGAAACGCTGCAGTAAAATGACGGTGTTTGAAACTGTATGTGGACCACTGAGACAGGAGTTGTCAGGTGTACTTGGATTATGGACGCATCTGTTCCCAAACCATATGACTTCTTCACCCAAAAGATGGAGGAGGGGTCAAACAGATCTAATATGTTTCTTCAATGTATTCATTATCCTGTGGCTGTTAAATTGTGTCTTAGAGGTGAGGGGAGAGAATGGTCTGTACATTGTCTCATTGTATCAGATGTGTAGCCATTTCTCAAGCGATCACTGCAAAATGTTCACTTTTATAAACACTTTGCTTAAGATTGTTCAAGTTTTAAGAGACAGAAAACTCAGCCATTTTCTAATTACAGGTAGACCCTGTGCCATTCTATGATATTTGCTTACAAGATTCATGTGAATCAAATGAGTTGAAATCAGTATGCAACCTGGTGGCAGCATTCGTCCACCTCTGTAACAGAAATCATGTGCCACTTGAAATTCCTTTACAATGTGGTAAGTTAACTTTAGTTACACTATGAACTTTTGTTTTACTATCATATTCTCTTTCTATAGGATTTCAGTCAGGAGGAGAGTTGTTGTGGAATATTCTGCTTTCCATGTAATAATCAGACCAGAATACATTTGTGAACCCTCAACTGATATTTTGTAATATTTTATTGCTTTTATTATTAATACCACACATATATATTTATGCATGCTTTTATTGTCCACTCATGTTGGCATGTCTTGTTTTTCTTTGCAAACGTTTAATGAAGCACTACTGAATTGACTCTAACACGTCAATTGAACCTATATATGGCATGACAATCTTTTCATATTCATAAATACACTATATAAGTGGTCAGAGTAAATTACAAGTACACTGACTAAAAAGGCATGCTGGACAACAGTATACCAAGACATATTTTTATTTAAAGGACCCGAGACCCTAACCCACCATAGTGGTATGCTTCCTTAATGGGCTTGCTCCTCATCCAGACAAATGGGTCTGTCATGCTTTGGTGAGCTTTAGGAAAAGAGCTTTTTTCAGGATGTCTTTTGCCCTTAGTAGGAGAGTCTTTTTCCACTAGTCTGAGAGTGAGATTTTCAAAAAGAGACACACTTATAGATGCTAAGCAATGTTTAAACTAGTAATAGTACCTAGTGGTAGGCTCAGATGTTTTTTATTCTTGTCTCCTATGGCGAGAGTAAAGATGCTCTAGGATAACGATTGGTTATTCCCCTCATCTACCTCACATAGGCTATTCTGGTTGCATATTCAGACCGAAGCGAATAGAATAAATTATAGTTTGATCTGTTAAAGTTCATCCTTGAAAACGGTTCATAGCTGTTAACCACAATGTAGTACTTTTTTATCCAATTGTCTTGGCTCGCATGTCCTCCACTGCGTCTGATGAAAAAACACCTAACATAAACTGGCAGGGTGTATACGTTCAAGGTTGATAGAGTACTGCACTGTACAAACTATGATGGTACAGTATCTACTGAATTACTGAGGTGTCATTGATTTTAAGTTTTAGTTCCAGTTCTCACATTGACCAAGTTAGCTGCAATTTAAAAGGTCAGGATGTAAGAATATATATGATTAGTCATTTATGCTCTCAAATTTTTAACCACTACATCAGTTGAATGACTAATGCCAGATATTAGCAATCATATCCTACTATGCCTGCTGCACATGCAATATAACAACTTAGATTGTCAAAATATAAAATTTCCATGCAATGCACACTAATCATATCAGGTACATTATCTCAGAATACAATTAACAACTAGCATGAAAGACGTGTGTATCAAATGACATATATTAGGGTAGAAATTTAAATACATTGTTTTCTTTTTACTTACAGTTTGAGCTTTCATAAGTTGGGAGTAACAATTAAGATTGCGTCATGTTTTAAACAACTGAAGTATTGGTACATCCTGAGCTTCATCAGCATGGAGGTACATCGCATGAAGTGACAGCGACAACAAAGAAATGATCACAACCAGGAATAGTGGGCTGATATTGAAGAGACATCAGCACTGAAGAGACCTTGAAAGCTACACCATCTAGTGGAATGAAAATGATGGGAGCACCTAAGATTGTAACTGTTCAGACACTGCAATAAACTTTTGTGACAGTGTCTTCTACAGCCATGCATCCCATTGGGATCAATTTGTTTTCATTTTCTAAACTTCACTGCAATGGCATAAAACTGTGTGAAGTGAGCTATGTAAGTGTTCACGCTGTCTTGCTCAACCACTTACACAGTATGATAAACATCTGCTTATGCATTACCCTTAGAATGTTTGAAACTAGGTCATAGCTGCTCCTGAGGAGTATAGAGTGCTCATCATTGAACTGGTGGATAATTAAAGAAATGTGAAGTCGAAGCATGGCAAAAAAGTGCTTATAATTTTATGGGCAGTCTGAAAACTGGCCAGTGCAGCAAATCCACAAAGAAGAATTTCATTCATCAATCTGAACCATGGCCGAAAAAAATGTTCTGTGAGACTAGTTGAAACATTTTTAATAATTTTTTCATTAATACTAATACATTACTCATTCACGAAAACCTAGTGAAGTATTACGAGGAAAGACCAGTTCCAGGTACCCTAAATTAATCACCAAACACTAAGGCGCCATATGTAGGTAGCATACAAGTTACCACTTCTTAAATACCGAACTTTACCGATTCGGTATTTAAGAAGTGGTAACTCGTATGTAGGTAATCATTCGGTAAATATTACCGAATCGGAGAAATTCGGTAATTACCGAATCGGTATTTACCGATTCGGTAATGAGGCATACCTTCCCGTTGATTGAATCAATGGGAAGGTATGCCTCATTACCGAATCGGTAAATGCCGATTCGGTAATGGGGGGAGCACATTCAAGGGTGACAGGGTGTCACATTGACACCCTGTTGCACCCCTGATTCCTGCATGTGTGCACATGTGGCGCACATACATGCCCTAAGGGCATGTATGTCTGCCACATGGCACTGTTAGTCCAGCAAAATATTGCTTTTTGCAATGAATTCGGTATTTAGCACCAACATATATTTGGTGCTAAATACCGAATTATTTTCCCTACACATCACTCATTTGAGTGTCACCTACATCTCATTTCAGGATTCGGTAATTTTACCGATTCTGTAAATTACCGAATCCTGAAATGTTCCCCCTACATAGCAGAAGCCTAAATACCGGTCAGTAACGGTATATTTACCGAAAATCAGCCATTACCGACCGGTATTAGGCTACCTACATATGGCGCTAAATCCTTAATTTGAGTGATGGGGTAGTGGTAAATTTTTTGTAAAATTCTATATATTTTAGTTTCTTATGTAAATAAGTAAATCACACAAATGAAAGAAATTTAACATGTCATGGTGTGTGTAAGTATGATGAACTTTTTTATAACTCCTATGGATTTTCAATTCCACAAAGAGTCCGTAAATGGGAATGTGCAAGAAATTCAGAGATTGTCTGTTATTAATTAAAGGTGAGGTATCCCAAAAAAGTATTGTGACATGAGAATGTTTTAGGTACTGGGGATTGGATAGAGGCATTTTCAATGGATTCTCATATTTTACCCTGCAGTTTATTTTTCTTTGCTTTGCAAGAAAATGTTAAGCATTTGGATAATTTTACACATCAGAAAAAACAATAATCATTCATCTTGCTTAGCACTTCAACATTTAGGCCAGAGTCGTGTTAGATGTTGCAACATTTTCGTGTATTGAAGTTTGTGCCTCCTCGTGCGCACTTGAACCAATGACTTTTGCAAGTTTAAATCATTACAAATTGGTGTAACTCCTACACCCTCACAACATTTAAAGACAACGATAGGTTATAAGAAATAGACCCTACCTATTGGTGTAGAAAGTAAACCAAGCCTAATTTAAAGAAAGTTCAAATTGATCAATGAAAAGTTTGGGATTTGTTCTCTTTGAAATCCATTTTACATTCTTTGACTGTTGTTTCCAAATTAAACCCAGTTAAAGTCAATTTGAAAAAATTGTCTTCTGCTCTATATTTTTGTAGTGGCATTGAAATTCCTTGGGAAAAGCCATTGAATCTCAACTGCAGCTAAAAGAACATAAGAGCATTACGCAATATGGACGATGTCAACTATAACTTAATGCAGTTTAAGATTATCTGGTTCTCTACAAGGACAATTGTTTATTTTTGCTATTGAGTCAAATAATCTCTAAAATAAAGTTTCCATTCTCACTAAGGGGGTGGTTAGGATGGCGGGCGGACTTCCGGAGGTGTTGGGACCAGCCACCAAACATGCGGCCATCCCGCACTGCGAATTTGGATGCGATCGCCACCCTGGCGGTCGCATTCTGCAGTTTAACATTGCGGCGGGTGCTGCTGTAAGCCAAATTGCCATGTTGTGCATTTCCATGCACAACGTGGCAGGCACCGCGTGGTGCCTACCACCTTGTGCATGGAAATGGAGGGGGTACCAAGGGTACCACCCAAGTGCACCCCCACCCCCATCCCCCCCGGGGGCCCACAACGGGCCCCCAAGGCAAATCCCTGCCAGCCTATCCATAGCAGCATCGCCGCCAGGGAAAGGCCTTAACAGCCACATATCCTAATATGGATGGCAGTGCCTGCTAGGCACCACCACCATATTGTGGCCCAAGTCCACCCGGCTTGCAATCGGAACGATTGCTGACCGGCGGAAAAGCGGCAGACGCACTTTGAGTCCGCCACGATACCTCCCACCATTATAATATGGCAGGGGTTAAATCAGGTTATGATGGCGGGCGGATCTACACCACCGAGCCGGCGGTGACGATCCGCCCGCCATCATAATCAGCCCCTTAGTTGTTAAATCTTTTTGGTGCCATGGATGCAGGAGGTACACCCCCTATTAGGTCTAGTCATTGTCTGACATTGCTGTGAACTGTACATTCAAAAGCATATTTTTGAAAAGGGCAACATTTTGTATTAAATAGTGTAGTTCAGCACTGTGAAATATGGTTTGATGTTAATTTCCGATTAAATGAAAATTAAATTTTCTTTCTTGTTTTAGAAATGAAATATTTTAGTGTCTTAAATGGAATATCAGGGTCCAAAATGTCATTAGTGTGATACATATTTCAACTTCCCTCCTTAGTTTTATTATAATGCACTACTGAAGTTTTGTAAATGTAAAAAATAAAATTTGTTGTAAATAAATCACAAGAGTTTATTTAATTTTTCCAAATTTTAACTTAAAGTTTTTTTTTTATTTTATATCTCTCCAATTTATTCTGTTTTGCTAGTGCATACTCATCTATTGTGCCAGGCTGTTAGTTGCCTGTTGAAACTTGATGACCTACTCACTAAGTTTCCGATGCTGGTGTATGGTAGGATGCTTAATAGGCAAAGATTCAAGAAGAGGTGGATAATCTGAGGCCCAGATTTATTAAGATGTTACGACACACAAAATCTATAGTGTGATTTTATCCTAAAAGCAATGCAAGGCAGAGCATAAGACTGCCTTCCTTTACCTGTATCAGGGAGGCATTACATGGTGGAAAATGGGAGTTCTGGTGCATCCACACATGTATTTTGATTCAAACCCAAATTTACACATTCATTTTTTTTTTATTGAGAACAATTATGACACAATGCACAAAAAAACAACAATATTCAAACCTTTCAATTCAATAATCAAAAAATACAATATTGACATGAAAAACAAAAAATGACACATACATATTTAACCTATGTTATGTTATGTTATGTTATGTTATGTTAATTTGGATTTGTTGAGCGCTTAATACCAAAAAGGTCTCTAAGCGCTATAAGAAGAGTAGCGTTGAGTCCAGGCAGTACAGTGACGATTAGGCCCAGGCTTCTGTGAACAAGATGGTTTTTAATTGTTTTCTGAAGGGGAGAAGGCGGTTTTCCGCGCGGAGTTGGCTAGGTAGCTTGTTCCATAGAGTGGGGAGGAGGGAGGAGAAGGCCCTCCCTCCTTTGGAGACATAGTTGAAGCTTGGGCAATATAGGAGACTCCCTGTGGAGGACCTAATTAAGCGCCCTGGCACGTATTTTGTGAGTCTTTGTTTGATGTATATGGGGGCTTGGCCATAAATGGCTTTATGGGCGATACACAGGCCCTTAAATTTAGCTCTTTGTTTTACGGGCAGCCAGTGAAGGCGTTGAAGAAGAGCCGAGGCTCGCGTGTGTCTCGGTAGTTTAAAAATTAGCCTGGCAGCGTCATTCATAGCTATCTGGAGTTTTCTCACTAAGGAGTCAGGAAGTCCAATATACAGGGAGTTGGCATAGTCAATACGAGCCAAGATGATGGCAGACACAATAGTTCTCATGGTGGAGAATGAGAGAATGGGGGAGAGCCTCCTGAAAAGCCGGAGAAGGCCCACACAGGTGCCAAATACTGTGGAGACTTGGTTGGCCAGGGTGAGTTTGTCATCCACTTTGATTCCCAGGCTTTTAACCACCGGGATCGGGACTGGGGCATCGCCCAACTCCTGGGGCCAGTACAGGGAGTTCCAGGGATTGTGGTCATCCGACATGGCAAGGACTTCGGTTTTGTCAGGGTTGATTTTAAGTGAGTTGGCCGTCATCCAGTTGACCGTAAAACGTAGGATCTCTTTTGCCCGGGATTGTGCTTGAGGGGAGTTCTTAATATGGAGGATGATCTGGGTGTCATCTGCGTAATTGAAGATCTGACACTCCATAGCCGACAGGGCCTTGATTAGTGGACTGAGGTAGATATTAAAGAGAAGGGGTGAGAGTGCGAACCCTTGCGGGACTCCACAGGAAATAGAGCCTTTCTCCGAGACCCAGTCGCCCATCTGAATTCTTTGGGCGCGGTCTGTCAGGAAAGAGGTGACCCATTGTAAGACAGATCCCTCAAATCCTATAGATCGTAGTCTTTCTAGGAGAGTGGCGTGGTTGACCGTGTCGAACGCTGCCGACAGGTCGAGGAGAACCAGCACACAGGGCTTCTTATTGTCGGCAGTCAGTCTGATGTCGTCAAGTACTGATAGCATCACCAATTCAGTGCTATGGTGAGCACGGAAGCCGGCTTGCCTGTCCCCCAAGAGGTGATGATCCTCAAGGAACCTGGAGAGATTTTGCAGGACAGGCTGTTCTAGTATTTTTGCAAGGAAGGGAAGTTGGGAGATAGGGCGGTAATTTTTCATGTTAGAAATGTCCGCGCCGGGTTTTTTAAGAAGGGGAATGATTCTGGCTTCCTTGAAGCAGCATGGAACCTCCCCCATCCGCAGGGAGGAATTTAAGAGTGTGAGGATGTCCTGCTCAATTTCCTATGACAATCAAAACAACCACTAAAAGGACAATAAACTACTATCAAAAAATAAATGAGAGAGGGAGGACAAAAAAGACGGATTCCTTTGCATGGGGCGATTACTAAATATGGCAAAATTGATATACAATACATAAGTGGACTGTACTAAAACATTGCTCTGCTTTTTTTTGGGTACAGAAGATCAGTACAGGGATGTGGTGGAAAGCCATGACTGTCAACCCAGAACTCAATCAACATTCAGGGAACCTACTGGAGTGGAAGCTGCCTGATAGCCCCCCACAGGACAGTGATCTTGTGTTTGGCCAAGAGTAACGCTATCGCTACAAAGCGCCTATAGCAAAGGTTGATGCGGATCACCAGACCCAACAGACCTAGTTTCAGAGAAGGCAAGAGGGGAGTATCTATTATTTGTGCAAGTGTTGTAAAAACTTCCTGCCAATATGCCGAAATGTGGGGGCAGGCCCAGGCCATATGCACAAAATCGGCATCTACTGCATTACATTTAGGGCAATTTGCGGATTTGGAGGGGTCAAATTTGGCCAACTGTCGAGGGGTTATGTAAATTCTATGGACAAATTTAAAATGAAACAATTTATGTCTGTGGTTGGGGGATACTCTGTGAGTTTAGTCGAGGCAGTAGGACCATTCTTTGTCGGTCAGTGGTTGTCCCAAGTCGTCTTCCCATTGTTGTCGGGTCCCTCTGTCCCGCCCCACCTTAAGTTCCAGACATGCTTTCTACAGCTTTGTGACCAGGTGGGACCCGGAATCGTCAGTGATGAGTAGGGTGAGAGGGTTGAATTCCGCGACGGAGAGGGAAAGGTGGTGAAAGTGGCTCATAGTGTCCCCTGAAGCCGAGCCACATTAAGAGAGTCCACGCCCGTCAGTCCTGGAAGATGTGTCAAATCAGACAATTTACGCGTCTGCCTGTCTGGGAATAGGGAGCCAAGGGTGTCCATGCCCAATTTGGAAAGAGTGGCAAGAACCCCCTTTTCAGTGGTAAGGGGTAGAAACAGATTTTGGGCGAGTGGGAGGGCAGGTGAATAAAGAGGGCCTGACCTGAGTAACAGGTTGAGCTTACGCCAAGTATAAACAATGCTAGGTCTGACCCCAGAGAGCAGTAAATCACACTTCTTCAAGACTCCTGGGAGTTATTATAACTTTTCAAAAGGACCTTCCCAGTACAGTTCCGGTTAACAATCCATGAACTGATTAGTCATTACTGCTCGACTTTAAAAAGATTTGTCAATAACCACATCAAATACACATCCCACCGTGGTTGAAATTAATGTTTATACCTAAATCAAAGTATGAAATAAAAAATAAAAAAATGTGTGAAAAGGCTAGAAAGCACCTCACGTGCGCAAACCCATAGGGCTGCTGGATGGTACCCGCCCATGTTATCATCGGTCACTTTCTAGCCATAACAGAAAATAAATAAAGCAAGAAAGGTGTATGTGGGAATTTCTTCGAGGTGGAAAGTCAAACAACATAAACAAGTGTGTGACAGACAACACTGAAATTCTGTAGATCTCTCAGTGTTTTCTCAACCCCAACCGTACACAGAGAATAAAGTTCTCAAGTTAAAAATGAGGTATCACTCACATACAGCACATCCTTTATTAATTGTTGTGAGAGTCCTCAGTTTAAAAAGCAGGCATGTAACTGGCCACTTTTAACTGCAAAAGGCCAACATGTTTTGTTGCCATACACTCTTGGCAACTTCGTCAGGGCTGTTGGGGAATCAATCCTCACAGCCGAATGCGGGATGCTCAAGTGCACCATTACGGGGGAATGATCTGACAATGTACGGGGTTATATGTCCACTCTGTCAACCCAGCGGCACCCAGCATTGGTGGAAAAGACATAATCTATGTGCGTCTGTGTGGAGTGGGGTGCTGAATAGAACGTGTACCCGGGAGTTTGTGGATGATGCCTACGCCAGATGTCGCGCAAGTCCAGAGAGCTGATCAGTTCACCTAACGCTGCGCCAGAACGGACCTTGGGGGTCACCTGCGGGTTAGAAGAGTCAAGGGCATGATTGAGCCAAAGGTTGAGGTCACCTCCTAAAAAGAAAATATCATAATCATAACGGTTCAACAGGGTATGTAAGCTGGCAAAAAAAAACGGGTCGCCTGTGTTTGGTGCTTAGACATTGAGGAGAAGGACCGTTTGCCCCAGGAGTGCACCCTTAATCAGTAAATAGCACCCTTGAGAATCGTCCACTTTGTCCCGATGTGTAAAAGGGAGGGAGCTGTGAATTAAAGTACAAACCCACCGGGAATACGTACTATAACTGGCAAAGAACCGGTTGGATCCCCAGGAGAAGGCAAATGGGGGGGAACCGTGGGGAGGGAGGTGGGTCTCTTGTAGAAAGGCTATTTTTATCTCATGCCGTTTTACATTCGCCATGGCTAATTTACACTTCCTCGGGTTGTTAAGCCCTCGGACATTCCACGTAAGCAAATTGACTTTCAACACAGGGGCTACCGCCATATCCAATGGAAACACAACTTATATGCGCACAGCCAGCATACCTTTCTCCATGCGAAGGCAATCACAATGAGGGAACTCATACAAAAATACATAAAGGGAATATAATACACAAAAACCATCTATAAAAAACAACACATCCCTCAACATATACCACAACTCCAAGACTCACACCCGGCACCCACACCTGAGCCCGAGGGCCCCGAGAATTGGATCCCTCCCTAAACATCCCAAAAACGCAAAAACAACAATAAACTCCACAAAAGGTAAATTCGGAGTCATCCTAAGGGGGCAGGCAATGCCTCAGACAGCCGATGCCCACAGCTGGAAAACATAACCTTGAAAGAGTAATACTAAGAAAGACCGCGAAACGGCCCTTACAATTGGGTCATGAATATGTAGAAAAAACAGTGAGTCCACCATTAAACGGTAACAATTTCACCACTTTAAATGAGAGAAGCTAACCAGACCAGAGGCGGGTACTGAAATGGGACAGAATGAAGCTGTCCTTTCATTTTCCTTTTTTTTTTCTTTTTTTTTAAAAGGCACATAATCAACCTGAAAGAGCATTACACAAACATCCAGCACAAACACAAGAAACCAACAGCACATGTGGTGCCAAAACCGCCGAAGAACAGGGCTCAGTCCGCAGTGAAGAGTTCAGCGCTGGGATCCAGTTGATGTTCTGGGGAGGAATGCCCCGAGGAGCATACAGGACTTCGACGGGCCTCCCCCACGCGATGTTTGCAGAAGGCCAGGACATCCGGGGCGTTGTCGAAGAAACGGGGCTTACCGTCCACCATCACCCTAAGTCTTGCAGGATAGAGCATGGCGTATTTCAACTCAAGAGTGCGGAGTTGACGCTTCGCTTCCACAAATTTACGGCGCGCCTCTTGGACCCTCACCGTGTGGTCAGGATAGAATGAGAGGACCGACCCTTGATAGTGTACTGGAGAGTTTTCCCGCGCGAGGCAGAATACTGTGTCCCTGTCCCTGTAATTGAGCAATCGCACCACAATAGGACGCCGGGGGCTGGCTGGTGGTGGATCTGGGCCCAAAGACCGGTGTGCCCTCTCTGCAACAAAAGTGTCAGAGAAGTTATCAGCGCCGAACAGTTCCTTCAACAGGCCCTTGATGAAAGGTTCAGGACGGCCCATGTTGGTGGTCTCAGCCAGCCCCGCTATACTCCGGAAGACGCTCCTTCTCGTACCTCACCGCCAAAGCCTGGAGCGCCCTCCCCCTTCACCTCCACACCCTCACTGACCCACTTCAGGAAGGGACTCAAGACCTGGCTCTTTGACTGATACCTGCAGCACAGCACCAGGATACCCTCTTGAGTTATAAGCCGCGCTATAAAAGTATTACCTGATTGATTCTTTCCCTTGACTGCAGCTTTTTAAATCTTTTCTGCAACGGTCACAGACTCTCAAGAAGCACCTTGCATCTTGAGTTTTTAACTCATACACGCATATTTCAGCAAATTGGCTCCCTGTTTTTCAATTTTGGCCTCTCTATTACAGTTCCAGTACCTTTTATGCTATTCGTAAACGTGGATGAATGTTTAAGCTTCGAGTTTTCAGTGGATTTTGTAGGCCTCAGGCCAGGAAATCCATAACACACACCCTCACAGCATCGCTGAGCTATGCCTCCCCCTCCAAGTCACACTTGAGCTGAATTGTGTCCTCAAGCTAAGATGCATTCTATGCCCTGCTAACTATTTTTAAATATGATACTTCTTTAATTAATCATAATAAATCAGGGGACACCAGACAAACCTTTTGTTTTATGAAAGTTATTTGATGCCACAGCCATTGATTCTGCAGACCTCTGTAGCAGTGAAGCCGTGCAACCTGATTCATGACTCCAGAGGTGCACTGCTCTTCTGCCCTGGAAAAGCAAACAGAGAAAGGAAGCTGTGAATTGTCGAATAAGGGCTGCTTCCATAGTAAGTGTTAGCATAAAAGGTAGCAGATAGGTGACTGCAAAGAAGAGCGCAGAAATTGCTCCTATAAACAATCCCTAATGCACTTCAGTTTTTGGCAGCTAGTGTTTGGCAGAAAAAAAAGCAAATTACTTCTCTTGCCGACAAACTGCAGAACATATTGTATTACATGTATATGTGCCCAAGATAATTAAAAACAAAGCACGTGAAATGTTATTTTTCTCAAGATGGTAAATACTAATATTAATATTTTTGTCTAAGCATAATGTTCATCTATACTGTTGTGTAGATAGTATTTCAGTCAGCTATAGATTAGGATATATATGTGCAATTTTCTGTAGTGTGTTTTAATGTATGGGGATAAACCATGACAAAGTTTGATTTGTGGTTAATAAATATTACTATCACTCAGGAGAAGTGTCAAATACTTAATTCCAAAATACCGTATTTTCCGGCGAATAAGACGACTGGGCGTATTGGACGACTACCTACTTTTCCTGTTAAAATATAGGGTTTGTGCTATACTCGCCGTATAAGAGTACCCCTCTTCCAACGCACACCAAATAAAAATAAAAAAAAAATCAGATTAGATTTTAATATGGTAATTTTAATTCAAATGCTTATGACATGCAGGTACTTTGTAGGAAAACTGGCACTTATAAACATAAGGCTGTTTGTCATCAAACATGTAAACATAAAACAGTGCAAGTGGATTAAACTTTTCCTGATTCACTCTAAAGCTGAAAGGAAGGATAAGACAATAAACCCATGGGAGCTGCCATGCTGTTTGTTTTCTAAGCTGTCAACCAAACTGGAACTGATGATGATAGGAGGAAGATAACAAACAATAGAGAGAGAGCAAGTGCCGGGCAAGTGCCGGACAAGTGCCGGGCAAGTGATATCATAAGTACATCAATGACATCTTGTGGTACATTTGTAAGGCAGTCATCGTATGGATCTAATTCCGTATCAGATGGTGTGGTCTTAGCTTCGGCTTCCTCTTCATCTTGCCACAAGTAGTCGTCCTCCATACCATCTAATGAATTTGATATACCACACTTCTTGAAAGACTTGATTACTGTTTCTGCATCAATATCATTCCAGGCTTTTATGACAAACTTACACAAAACATCCAACTGTGGAGCACGCATGTTTCCTCCTTTTGTGAATGACTTTTCGCCGCTAACCATCCACTCACTCCACTGTTCTCGAAAGGCGATCTATAAATGGCTTGTTTAGGCACACATCCAGTGGCTGTACCAATGATGTCAATCCTGCAGGAATAACTGCCGCATCTGTTTATTCTTGCCAGCCTTTGCTTGGTGCCGGGAGTTAAATGAGCCCTGATCATATCCCACACCAGTAGACTACGTTTTTGAATAAGTCCACCTGGTCGCCTGCTCCATACATTATCAAGCCATAGCTTTACCCCTTCTTCATCCATCCAGCCTTTTTCATTCACATGTACAAAACAAGCAACAGGAAGCTTGAGTTTCGGCATTGTTTTTCTTTTAAAAATAATCATTGGTCTCAGTTTGGCGCCATCAGCTGTGCATGCTAGTACCACTGTAAAACTGGACTTCTCATGTCCTGTTGTTTTAATTAAAAATGTTTTTTCACCTTTTGGATGGACAGTTTTATTTCCAACCATATCAAAATTCATTGGAGTTTCATCCATATTTCCGATGCTACTTAACGCATAGCCATGTTTATTGCGCTGTTGTATTACGTATCGATGGAAACTATTTACTTTGCCATCAAGATCTGCAGGTAATTTTTGTGCAATTTTCGTCTTTTGCCTCAGTACCAGATTATGCCTTTCCAAGAATCTAGTACACCAGGATATAGTGGCCTTAAATCTGTTGCTGTGATCTTGGTTAGATTTGGCCCACTGAAGTGCCAACAAACGTATTTTATTTTGTGTTACTACATAACCGCTTTGGCGATGCTCATTCACCATGTCTGCTACATGTTTTTCGAGTTCTGGCCAATGTGGGGTGCCTCTTCTTAATGCACACTTACCCCTTGGCATACTCTTTAATGCTTTTTCATTTGCTTTCCAGTCCCAAACAATCTTTTCTGTTACTCCATATTGTCTTGCAGCACCACAGTTATTATGTTCCATGGCAAAGTTTACAACTTTAAGTTTGAAACTGGCTTCATATTTCTTTCTTCTTGCTGGTGGAGCCATGATGGGGTCTTGACTGTTAGCGATTTGTATACTGTACTGTATGTACTGGTGCTGTACTGTATTCATCACTACATGTATCTGCTCACCAGGTAGACTGCCTTCCCTCAGAATCACCAATCCCAGTATACAACAACCAGCCAATCACGGCAAGGGATGTACGGTATTTCCTGTGCACACTGCATACAAAGTCTGCTTGGATTGGGTGGGTCAGCTCTCTCTCCCTGCCTGCCCAGCCCTCCCTGTCTCCAAGACGATTCGAGCGGTAGTACGCAATTTGAGTACACATGAGAGCAGGGAGAGGGGGCTGCTGGCCGGGAAACAGCGCACGGTGGCTCAGCTAGAGGGCGCCTGTCCCTGAAGTTTCAGCACGCCGTATACCAGCTTATAAAACGATCCCCGGCATATAAAACGACCCCCGACTTTTAAGAAGATTTTCATGGGTTAAAAAGTCGTCTTATACGCCAGAACATACGGTATTGTAGATACATAATGTATGTTTAAATCAAAAACAATATTAAATGGAAAATATTTTTTACGCCCTCTCAAATTTTTTTAAATATTTTTTTTGTCTTTTCAACATAACTCAAAAGGTACATTATGACATTTTCTCATTTCTTCTGAAATGCCCCTCCAGGGTCGTCCCATGATTTATACCAATGGCTGAACTAAGCATGTAGTTGCAAACAGTGAGCACAGGTTTATGTGCAATTGAGAAAGTGTCCCTACTACAAGCATCTGAAGTGCTCGCTCGAATAACCCGATAGCAGGACCCAGCACCCGGGAACGTTTTCAATTTTGCTTCAAACTGGAGGGCATCTCAGCATTTGAAATATGCAGTGCTTAATTTGTAAAAAAATTCAGTGCCGGTGTCCGCGTCAAGAAGTCACCGCAGCTTGCACTATTCATTGCCCCTATACGTGACGCCAGTGACAAAATCAACACAACTACTAATCAAAACACCCTACAAGTATGACATTTCAGACTATTCCAGACCCCGAAACTACAATAATGGCTTGGACAGCAGTTATTAGTCATTCCTAATGTTCACTGAAATAATAAACAACTGTTGTTGTGTTAATCTCTAATTTAGATAAACAGTGCAGACTGTCAAATATCAAATATCAAATAATCTTTATTCGGATATTAAAAAATAGCCATAAAAGATACCTATTATACAATCGGGCCTTCAACTAATACAAAGTATTTCATACATTAATAAATAATTCATGATAAAACAAGCATATTAAAAACTAACCATCGATGTCATCATTAAACGAAAAACCTAGACAATGGTACTCTATTCGTTTCTGGATTTTGGTTCTTTCATTTCTACTCCTTATAATATGGGCAGCCTGATTAATCCTCTGCCCTGGTCTTTGTCAATTTAACTGCCAAGCGCAGAAATGTACCATACTGAATAATGTGAAAGGGTCAGAGGCAAGCTTGAGAAATAAAAGGGCCACTTTAGCCTGTCCTATATTTGCACGTTTGAGGATTGTTTTTAAAAACAGTTTTCGTGGGTAAGCAAAGAAGGGACAAATTAAGACGAAATGAAGAGTGTCTTGCGGAGATCTAAGATCGCAGCCGCAACACCCTTTTAAACTCACGTCATGTACAAAACCCGCTGGGACGGACAGGATATGGTGCAGCAAATCCAATCTGAATCTGGACATTAGAAATCAGTGCAGACTGTCATAAGTGCCAGTGTTGACAATTAAGTTCCAGTGCCGAGCACTGGAAACCACCATCTTAAATTAAGTGCTGGAACATGTACCCTAAAACACAATAACTGACTGTGAAACATACAAACAAAAGAACACAAACCCTCCATAATCACACTTTTGCGAAGTGGGAAAGCCCCCTTGTTGAACTAAGAGCTTCTGTCCACTCCAGAGAAGTGGATTTCAGGTATCAAGTGTAGGATGGTGAGAATATCTTATACTCTCATCTGGGGATCCTGTAGTGTAGTGTGGTGCATACCCTAATATTTACTTGAGGGTCATTTCTGATGCCCCTCATTTCGCATGGTCAGTGTGGACTTTTTTGTCAGTGGCTGGAAATCATATATAGGAACGGTTTGGTTTCGGTTTGTGCTCATGGAGGCATCAGGTCACTTCCTCTGCCCTCCTCCATCACCGCACACAGATCATCCTATTCACTTGCTATTGGGAACTTGCAACGCCTTGTGCCTCTTCCCTATGCAAGGCCGTACTTTCGCTGGTCGAAAATTGGCAAACAGCTGTTACCCACTGTGTCATATGGGGGCCCGTGGATGAGTTCCACTGTATTGTGATGAAGCAATTTGATAGGGTCAGCAAGAGGTTCCAAACTTAGTGGCCCTTTTCCCAAGAGGCAGTATTCTGGGCTGGTGTATCTGTCCCTTCATGTGTGTGACCTTCTCGTGACTGCTATCTGGACCCCTTGCCAAAACTGTGCTGCTATGGGACAGCTCCACATCATATGGGAGAAGTATGTGGTGGTTGCCCAGCACTAGGGACAAGTGTCTGTGGATTTAGAGTACCATTTATCATGAATGTAAGGGATAAATACGCTCTGTGGAGTTAAAAGCACTAAATGTATTGCAATCTGGCATTCTGGGATACCTTCCAAAGGTATTCCAGTATTGTGTCCCATGTTTTAGCATCCAGCGGGTGTCCCAGGTCTCTTTTCCAACAAAGTTTAAGTTTAGTCAGGTGGGAGTCATGAAGTGATATCACTGATCTGTAGATCCATGTGATTAATCTGCACCTGTGCCTATGCTAAATCTGTGCATATATGTTTGCATTTGTGGTTCAGTGGTGGTGGCGTGCCAGAGCTTATTCATCTGGGCCAGGAGCATCCTGTGGGTCAGGAACTCACCAGGGAAAAGCTCGGAGCTGTCCTGTTGGAAGTCAAAAGCAAGACCACCCCATTTTCAAAGAGGCGTCCAACTATCGTTAAGTCACTCTGGGACCATCAGGCTTTGTCACCTGCTCAGGGTGGGTGTCAGTGCGAATAGTGGAGTGCACGGGATGTCAGAGACGTAGGTCCACATGGCAGCGGTCAGATGCACGATTCGCTATTGGCACTGCTGAGTCACTCTGAGTAGCCTAGGTGTGTATTGAGCGGTGTAATTTTGTGTAATAATAGAGCAGTCTGGGTAACATGACCATTTTGGCCACCGTTATCCTGCCCCTTGATGACAATGGAGAAGAACGTCAAAAGGTGACCTGCGACTGGAGGGCTCTCACCGCCCCCCCAATGTTTCCCTCAATAATATCCGAATCCACATTGTATATTTATACTCCCAAGTATCTAAAGGTGTTTGGTTCCCATCGAAGAAAGGCAGTCGTGGTAGAGTCCCATACGACTGTGGCCCCCGCCCGTAGTGGAAACATGCTAGGCTTGCTCCAATTCACCTGTAATCCTGATATGTCGCCAAACTTGCCCAGCTCTCCTGTGACCTCAGCTATATAGGCCTCCCTATTTCTAGGACAGAGAAGCAGGTCATCGACATACAGTGTGAGAATATCTGGTCTTCCACCACTAGGGATTCCCCTCTCTTCACCAATAGATCTAATTTGTATTGGAAATAGCTCTATTACAAGTGCAAAAAAGAGAATGGAGATGGGACAGCCCTGTCTGGTCTATTATATATGCAGTAGGCTCCTGAGAACATTAATCCGGTACGGACTAGTACCCTGGATAGTGAGTAAAGAACCCGATCCACTTTTGAAAGGCCACTCATAGGCCGAAGCAGCTGAAGACCATGTCAAAATATCTCTAGCTCAGGGAGTCAAAGGCCTTTTCCATGTCTAGTGCACCACAGCCTATTGAGTCCATGCCCATTGAGACAGCTTCAGTTATTCACACTAATCTTTGAATGTTCTGAGCTGTGCTGAGCCCCGGTATGAACCCATTTTGGTCGCTGTAGATGAGCAGAGTCATTTGCGAGAGCAATTTGTAAGACAGGATATTGCCTAATATCTTATAATCAATGTTGAGGATGGAGCGGGAGCAATAGAAGTAAAGCTGTTCTGGGGGTCTGCCTGGCTTGGGAGCTGTGACCAGAGCCTCCCGGGTGTTGGGCGGTAGGTTCATAGTAGCCTAAGCCTCGTTGTACAGTTTAATGAGCGTGGGTGCTAGTTGGTCTGCATATGTGGCGTAAAATGCGAGAGGTACGCCATCTGCTCCTGTGACCATCTCCCACACCAGAAGAGAAATGGTCTCCTTGAACTCTTGCAATGAGATTGGATGCCCAAGTTAAGTTAAAAGCAGTTTGGGAAATGTAGGGAAGTGAAGGGCCTCCAAGTAAGCGTTTATGTCAGATTCAGGCCCCGTTTTGGTGTTGGTGTAGAACGTTTGGTAGCACAGAGCAAATGCTTAATTTATAGATTTCTGAGAGTGGTGAAGGGTCTGTGTCTACAATGTGAGTGTGTGAGGTTTTCCTACTTTCCGGGTGCATCAACCAGGCAAGGAGTCTCCCTGACTTATCCCATTTATAATCTATGCACCGCTGTCTCTCTACCAGAATCGCTTATTCTTCCGTGGCTTTTTATAAGGAGTTGCAGGTAGCATCATCCGTGACTACCTTGCTCTTTAAGAATTTAAGGTGAGCATCCAAAGTGTCCGTTTGTTGGAGTAGCTATTTCTTTACCCAAAACAGAGAACAGTATGCAGGGTCCTCAAATGGTATCCTTGAAAGCTTCCCCAGTGATAGATTATGAAACAGAATCGTCAGTGGAAAAATGAATCTACTGCTTGCCTGAGCATCTAACTAAAGGTGAGTTCTCAAGTGCTGCATTTGATAGTTTCCATGTAGGGATTGCTGTGGTTCTCAAAACCCTGTCGACGTGAAGTAATTAAGGGTTGTGATCCAATATTGTGCGGCCTAAACATTCAGCTATGTGGACCTCAGGGATTAAGCTAGCATGGGTTACTATGTGGTCTCACATCATGTACCACAGAGTAGTACGAGATTTTCCGTTATGAGGCCGTGGTTTGAGTTTGTGCGGAAGGTAAGGGGGCTTGAGAGCGGCTTAAGTGTGTGTCCAGAATCCCATTGAAGTCAATCCCCTGTAGGAACGGCAGGTCCAGCCATGTCCTCAAAATCGGAGATAGGGATGCATAGAATGCCAGTTGATCTGCATTTGGTGCCTATATACTGCCTAACAGGAGGGCCTTACTCTCCAGTTTGCCCACTATAAAGATATACTGCCCATTGTCATCGACCACTGTACTGGCAG
Source organism: Triturus cristatus (assembly GCF_964204655.1). NCBI lineage: Eukaryota > Metazoa > Chordata > Amphibia > Caudata > Salamandridae > Triturus > Triturus cristatus. Next base: position 609,576,303 of record NC_140593.1, on the reverse strand, counting down.
TGTCAAAAGGGACCCCTCAGCTAGTCCAATTAAAGTCCCCTCTAGCATAGGAAGAGTATCCAGTGGCACCAGTTGGCCGTGCCATTTAGCCTGTAGTTTCTGCCCCTCCGTGTAAGTCAAATGTCTCTCTTGCAAAATGGCGACTTGGATCCCCTACGGCGCACGTAGGAGTGCATCTTGAATTGCATGATAGAGGTGGACATTCCCTTTGACATTCCATGTCAGTAACCAAAATGTGGTGATTCCCATTGCATTGTGTAACATCTGACCTTTCTTACCCACTGTCTACGTGGACCACTATGTGTGCCTGCTGTATATTGAGGGTAGCAATATCTCTCCTTTGGACATGTCATCCCCTCCCTCCTCCCGTTTAGCACCCCGCACGACTGCGACTCAGACTCTCCCCGCCCAAATATCAACAAAATGCAACTTAAAACAGAACATCATTATTAGTGCAAATGCTTCAAAGAAGAGATCCGTGCAGATGAAGCCGTGCTGGGATCATTTTGGGTGTGGGGCAGGCAGCATGGTCAGATAACTGAGAAAAGGACCCAGTGATGCAAAGCTGCTCTCAACTCCAGCCAGCCCAGACCCATGGCCACTTGAGGCCATGCTGTCCAAGAGCTGTCTGGTGACCCATCAGTAGGTAAATGGAAAGGATAATGCCGGACCATGGACAAGCCTAATGACAAATATTATATTCGATTGCTAGAACTAATCTATTGTGGAGGTTAAGGTGCTCAAATCAATTTGTCTGACTTTTGTGGCGTGACCATCGGTATAATCGTTGAGGTGTTGCTGGTATCAGAGTCCGAGTTCTGTGTATTTGGGCCAAGTGACCCGTGAGAGTGATCGTCTGAAGGACATCAATGCTGCCACAGCCTCTTTTTGCAGTTGGTGGGCCTACTCAAGAGAGGGAGGGTCTGGACGGCGAGGCCTCCTACGGCTTTTCTCCAATCATCTTACCTCAGCCCAGGTGGACAACTGATGTGAAATCTTGTCTCTCTCCGCGGGGTCCACACCTCATAAACTTCGACCTAATCCCAGTATTCTAGGGCCGATCAAGTGCATGGCTCTCCCCTACTGCATCATTCCGTGATGCCCTGCTTCAAACTGGGCCTACAGATATGTGGTAGGGGATGGCCAGGTCCCACTTACTGTGTTGGTAGGGCCCGCCAGCATCTGCTCGTTTTCCCAAGCGAGGTCAAAAACGTCCGGGACATTAAATACTCATGATCTTCAGCCCACTCTATGGGGGTCCTGCCTCTCTGCGCATTTGCTCCCGCTCCAGTATACTTCTTCAGGAGACACAAGGAGCAGGGTCACCTCTCCAGCCCTGTGCCATATCTGCCAGGGCATCGCCTCCATAGGCAGGGGAGCTATTCCAACTGAACAGCTTTGCCCCTCGGGAAAAGTTCAATGTGGAACACATAGGCTCAGTGTCGGCTCCACAGTGCTGCAAGACACCCCCCAATGTCTGTAGTCTCACTATGGCTGAATAAGCCAGAGCCTGAGCCTGAGCTCAGCAAAACACATCTCTCATATTTTGTAGCCACGCCAGACCCCCTATTTTCTTCACTTTGTGAGTCCAGATCATTGTAAAAATATTCCTGGGCAGGTGTTTACCTGAACTATGGAAAGCCATATAGAGGTATTCTACCATGTACCGCTACATTGTTTAGAAGTCAACAAATGGACACTATGTTACACACCAAGGTTGGGTAATCGAATAGTCACCCTCCAGTGATGTCTAGACAGTGGAATCTTGATTGATTTCAAGATGCCAAAAGAACATTCAATTAATCCCTTTGTGTGAGGTATTGAAGGCTTTATCAGTGGGTGTTTTTTGAGTGCCCATTGATGTCATTAACCAAGATTTTTAGTCAACTATAAGTGATGAAGAAAAGCACATATTATTCAGACAGACATGTAACAGTTATAGAATGCTTTGATTTGATTTGTGTTTTATAGAGCATGGCGTTTGCCCGTAGGCATCTTGCTGATGTCATCTACCTGAAGCCTGAAAACTGTCTGTAGTCTAAAACTAAATGAGAAGAGTCAATAACCAAGTTTTGAGATGTTTTCGGAAAATCTGTAGATTTGGATAGCTTCTCAAATGCCACAGCATTTGATTCCAGAGAAGGGAGGTAGCATAGGAGAAGCTTCTGCCACACTAAGAGGCTTTAGGAATTTTTGGAACTAACACTTTTTGGCTGTGGCTCATCGAATGCATTTTTTAGGGGTATACCATGAGATTTTGTTCTTAAGAAAAACAGGGCCTGTGTGATTGAGAGCGTTACGTGCTGTGCAGAGTACTTTGAAAGCTACTCTCTTATTAACGGGGAGTCAGTGTGGTTCTTCCATAGCTTTCAAAACTGGCTCAAATTTCCTGATGTTCCTAAGGAGCCGGACTGCTACATTTTGCTGCAGTATAGGGCATTGTAGTATTCCAGCCTTGATAGAACAAGAGAAGTAGTGACTGTTTTCTGCAGATCAAGGTGTAAGAAGGGAAACATTTTCTTCAAAGTTTTTAAAATGAAGAAACAAGAAGATATAAGTTGACTTGTCTGATCTATAAACGTGAGGTTGGAGTAAAAAATTATTCCCAAGTTCCTTACTTTCGATACTGGGGTAGGAAGGGAACCAAGGGACTGCGGCCACAAATAATTATTCCAAAAGGAAGTGTCCCATCCAAAATGGAGCACCTCTGTCTGTTCACAATTTAGTTTTAGACAATGGCAGCTCATCCAGCTGACTATCGCAATCATACAATTCTTTAAATGTGAGGCCACCTCGTCTATGTTGTTAGTGACATATTTCACGATTTGGGTATCGTCAGCATAGGAGACAGTAGAAAATCCAAACGTCCTCATCAGTTTCAAAAGAGGAGCCAGATATATATATTAAATAACGTGGGACTTAATGAAGACCCTTGCGGGACTCCACAGGGCAAAGAGAGAGGCTTAAAGGTGAACTCTCCCATAGTAACTGATTGCTCCCTTTCATCAAGAAAGGAGAATAGCCGATTAAGGGCTGAGCTCCGAATACCTATCTCGGCCAACCAGTGCTTCAGAACCGAGTGACGCACGATGTCGAAGGCTGCAGATTGGTCCAGTAGGACCACAGCAGCCTTGCCAACCTTATCCATGATGTCCCTACTTTCCTCAGTAACTACTTCCATCTTCCAGGAATCTACCCTTCTCTTCTGCTACTTTGCAAAGTTTGCGCCTTGCCTCTATTTTTTCATGCAAATTGTGTCCACGCTCAATCTCAGTTGGCTTTAGTAAGTTCTGGTTTGTGTTGGTTTGGCATAGGTATGCCCCCCAAGTGCCCGCTTTGCGTATATTACCAGGGATAAGTCCGTCGACGGTAAGTTAATTTGGTGTCACTGATGCGAGAAATGAAGGGTTTTGCAATGAAAGGTTAATTAATACAGAAGGATGAGCCACTTGCGTCATGCTTTGCTAGGCAAGCTCCAGCACAAGACATTAGTTAGTTTGGCCTCTGTCTCTTCCTGTCACTCAGACTTTTATGTTTAACGAGTGCTCTTCATTTTTTGTTCATTTTAGATCATATGAGAAAGCCGGATGTGCATTATCATTGAAAGAAAGACTGTTAAACTTTGAGTGGTGTTTTAAGAATGAATTTATTAACCAATCTTTATATTCTCTTCTCGGCTATTAATTGACATTCTGTATTTAGTGGCTTACTGTACTTATATACAATTTATGATTTCTTAATAGGAATCTTAATACATCAGGCCCAATATTCTGTATTACATGGATATACTCTTATTTTCACACCTCAGTAGAATAATGTTTTAATGTATTTTCACAGGCAAGACAATGACTTGCAAAGATATTTAATATGGTTTCCATACAGTTGCACATATTCAAGGTTACACCTTCCTGTTTTAGCAGAATCATACAAACTGTAGCAATATTTGTCCTAGCACAGGTGGCATCCATGAGAAGCTCCATGATGTTGAATTGTGAGAGATTTTCGAAATGTGTTATCTTGCGACTGTTTCACTCTGTTTAACTCTGATTGCTTTGCAATAACAAAGAGGATTACACTCCTTTATACTAAACAAGGTGCCAGAATCAGAGTTAATGACGTAATTTCTATCCCGTTAGCTATAAAGCGGAGCACTCAGCAGGGTTTTCCTCTGTCGCCAATCATATTCGCCTTAGAGCAATTTGCTCATATCATTATATGCCAATGATACTTGGTTGTTGGTTAAAAATCCACATACAAATTTAATTCCATTAAAATGATGAGATTACAAACTATGAACATTGGTCTGGATGAACATAGCCTTTTACATCGCATGTGTTTACAACGCATGAGATTACAACGCGGTCGTTACAACAACCGCGTTGTTACATCGCAGTATCATTACAAGGCAAGTTGTTACAACGACTTGCTGTAGGGGGCGCGCTGGATTTAGGAATAGTATAATTTACTATTCCAACTCCAGTGTGTGCAACAGTAGGGAAGGTGTTGGAATAGTAAATTATACTATTCCTTAGATTAGAGCGCCCCCTAGAGCAAGTCGTTGTAACGACTTGCATTGTAATGGTATTGTGATGTAACAACGCGGTCGTTGTAACGACCTCATTGTAATCGCATGCATTGTAACGCATGCAATGTGATGGCCGTTTCCCATCTGGATTGCGTATAAACTGGGCAAAGTCCTTAATGATGCTGCTGACAAGCATCACAATACAACCGAGGTTGGGGTACCCGTTAAAATAGCAAAAAGATCCAGTGCAATATTTAGATATACAATTTCATAGCAACCGAGTTGTAATTATCAGAAAAAACTATGGGACAATTATGGGTGAAACAATAATTATTGTAGGCAACAGGTTCAACTGCCTCTTGACTATGGAAGGTAGAAAAGAACTGATGGAGATGGTGATTTTTCCACAGTTGTTGCACTTATTTATGAATGTATCCGTGCCACTGAATCATAGCTGTTTTGCCCAGGTGAACACGCTCCTTACGAGGCTCGCCAGGGATGGAAAGCAGTCATGTATAACTTTAGTAAGCACATGGTGGGTTTGCTGCACCCAGATTTGAGTTAAATTACCTTATAGCTCAGGCACAATTTGCGGCACACTGGTTTCACAACACTAGGTAAGCACCACACAGGAGCCTGAAAATAAATTTTGCGGACCCATACCTCCTTGAAAACTGTATTGTAGAAACCATCGAGTTGTCCCAGAGGAGATACCATATATTATATTATTTGGGCATGGGCCAGACTGGTGCACATGTGTGATGCTGAGATACTATTCTCACCATATATATATATACCTAAAATGTAACCGCAGAATTGCTATTATGATCAAATGATATATGGTCAAGACCTTATAGGATGGTTGACTGCTATATAGATAATCAGTTTATTTCCAGGATTGACTATCCAAGTAGGGCAAGTTTTTCTCTTCTTGATGCATTTCACTACCATACATTGAGAGAATCGATAAGACAGGCACTATTCACGTTTCCACAGAAACCTGAGGAGTGGAAAATTGTTGTCCTTAGTGACTGCAATGGATTTAAGAATAGAGATACCACAGGAACAATGGGAATACTGTTGCCTGCAAACCAACAAAGTGTCCATGAATGGTCTGCACATACTTCTCCATTATAAGTATTTACATAGATTGTATCACACCCCAGTAGTAGGTATGGTGAGATATGGAGGGAGAGACAATGATAACGGTACCAGTAGGGGAGTAGATTTCATACACTTAGCATGGTTATTCCTGAAAATAGCTGAGTTTTGGCAACAACTATTGTTCATGCTAAATGAGATGAAAAAATTGACTTTGGCAGCTGAACCACTATTGGCTCTTTTGGGATATGTGAAAAACATCCCAAAAAGCAGTAGAAGATTCGTGAATATAGCAATGCTGTTGGGAAACAGGAGTGTGGCAATGAACAGTACTACTGATGATTGTGATGCGCATTCATAAGTACGGATTAATATTTGATGTTAAGGATGGTGTACAGGAACTACCTGACCGAATTTTGTGAAGCGACATTTAATGGCTGGACTGCTTGTTTTTTGTTATATTGCTATGGACTGATGTATGATATTCTGCGGCTACACGTCTATACTGGAAAATTATAAATCAAGGTTTAAAAAAAAAACTTTGATTGGTCTATTGTTTCGAACCCTATAAAAGTGTGCTCTTTTTGGTTGTGTTATGACCCCTTTCTTACTGACCCTAGCAGGCGAATCCATGCTGGATGGTTCTTCTATTTTATATTCTGTATTTTGCTGCCCTGAACTTCCCTGAGTTTTATAGTTGATTCTTACTTTAACTGAGCTTTGCACTCTGATTTATTAAGTTTCTGATTTTGCCTATACTATCCAATTTCTGTATGGCTTGTAACTTGAAAATAAGTCTTTTTTTTTCATTTCAAAAGAATTTTATTATTTTAAGAGCGCAAATATGACACATAAGATATAAACCAAAGTGATACAATTGATATCAGACAATAAGATAATAAATACATTAATATACAATTAATTGGTAGGAGAGCAATTCATTGTCATTCATTAATCTGCAGACATCAGATAAATAAATACTTAAGGAGGGAAGACCCAAAATGATGTCTGGCAAAGATATATATCAAAAGTATCACCTACAGATGGCAAATTAGGGAGAAGAGGGAAGAGAAGAAAGGAAGAAAGAAAAGACGGAAAGAATAGGAAAGAGAAGAGGAAAGAAAAAGAGAGACAAAGAGAAGGAAAGGAAGAGGAGAGGATTTCCAGAGGAAACACCCAACACACAAGACAACACTAACCAGACAAATCAAAGGGATATTGTTCCACCACCCCTTCAGAGGCCAACTTCATGTATGAATCTAGGGCTTCCCATACACCAGAGGAAATAGAAGGAGAAAGATGAGCATGATCCACTGACGTATGAGCACTTCGTAGAAAGGAAACCCAGGCCCACCAAGTATGGTAAGAGACAGACGAAAAGGATTTCCACTCCATGAGAATTACTTTGACTGCAATAGTTAACAAGAGGTCCAACAACTGGAGCTCCATGGGATCTAAAGGCAGAGGGACTGGGGCCGCCAACGGACCCAAAAGAATTAATGGAAGAGACAGTTGGAATTTGATGTTAAAGATGAGCATAAGGTGTTTGTGAACTAAATCCCAAAAGGGTTGGAGAAGGGAACAATCAAGGAACATATGTTGAAAATCGCCTGGTAGAAGCCCACAACTCCAGCATAAATTGTCTTCTTTGAGATTGAGTGAATACAGACGACTGGGAGTCCAATGAAGAAGATTAATAGAGAAAAACTTAGACTGCGTTAGAGAAGGGGCAATTTTGTTACGAAGAGAAAATTTACCAATATCTTGCCAGGTATCAGAAGAGATATGAGCAGTGACAGTATGATCAAAATGATGTAACCATTTTTGCTGTGTGACAGTATGGGAAGGGAGTGTAGAGGACGATAAAAATTTATAAATCCGAGACGCAACATGACCAGTCCTGATCCAAAGCTGAAAGAGCGTAATCAGCGGGGAAGAAGGATGAAGGTGTACTTTAGCAAGTGCAACCTTAATCTTAAGAAAAGTATAAAAATCCAAATTAGATAAAGAAAAATGTTGAGCAAGGGATGAGAAAGGGGAAGGATCATTGTTGGAATCATAGAGATGTTTAACAAGTGAGACACCTTTCCCAGCCCAGTAAGACATCAACTCAGGGTCAATATTAATTTTGATTTTAGAATTGCGCCAAATAGATGACCATCTAGTTTTATGTATTGGAACTGCTACCCTCTTATCAACCTTACGAACCGCAGCAATAGTGTCTAAAATAATAGAGCGAGAAAATGGAATAGAAAGGGTGTTTGTGGTCAAAAAAGATGCAGTCGGAAGAGGGGAGGCCAGTTCCTGTTCTATTGTCAACCAAGCTGGGGCATGAATAGATGGGGAAGAAAACCAAAGGGCACCCTGGGACGCCAGAAAAGCAGTTTGATATTTCCCCCAATCAGGAAAATTACAGCCCCCCATATCATAAGATTTCCGTAAAAATTTATAAGCAATCCTAGCCCTTCTATCATTCCATAAAAATTTAGAAGTAAGCAGATCAAGTTCATGGAAGAAGGAATCAGAAAGCCTTACTGGAAGCATAGAGGAAACAAAATTAATAATAGGAGTGATCATCATTTTTAGAGTTTGCATACGGCCCCACCAAGAAATATGCTTCGGAGACCAATTCTCTAAAAGGCGTCTCACCTTAAGAATAGTTTGGGATTCATTATAAGAAGCCGTAGCATATAGGGTGGAACAAAAATAGATACCCAGATACTTTAAGTGTTGGGATTTCCATTTAAAGCCCGCCGAGCCCATATGAGAGGAGAAGCAGTAAGCATTTAAAGGAAACATCTCTGTCTTATCTTTGTTCAGAGTGTATCCTGAAACTTTTGAAAAAAGAGCAATCGTATCCGAAATAGCGGGGATGGCCAGAGCAATATCATCAGAAAAAATGAGAACATCATCTGCATATGCCGCAGTTTTTATCTGATGAGACCCAAAAGAGAACCCTTTAATATCTGGATGCGAGTCAATCATTCTGAGGAGAGGATCAATGGACAACAAAAATAGGAGAGGGGACAAAGGGCATCCTTGTCTAGTGCCCTGACAAAGGTTAAAAAAGGAAGACGTAGCACCATTCACCCGTATATTAGCTCTAGGTCGGGAGTACAGAGACATAACCATACGAATAAAGGAGTCACCAAGATTGTGTGCACGTAGGACCGCTCGTAGAAAAGGCCAAGAGACCTTATCAAAGGCCTTTTCAGCGTCAAGGGCCAAGGCTGCCGCCGGAAGATTAGATCGTTTAGCGGCGCCAAGAATATGACAAAAAGTACGAATATTATCCCGTGCAAGACGCCCCTTTACGAAACCTGTTTGGGAGGGATGAACCAAATGAGGAATAAAGGACTCTAATCGTTTAGCTAAAATTTTAGCAAAGATCTTGGCTTCCATGTTAAGGAGGGATATGGGACGAAAATTTTTGGGATCTGCGTGATCCTTCCCGTCTTTGGGGATAACTACAATAGTAGCATCCGCCGCAGAACCAGACACAGAGCCATCCTTAATAAACGCATCAAAAACGGATTGGAGTTTCGGGACAATCACGGGAATAAAGGTTTTATAAAACGCAATAGGATATCCATCGGGACCAGGAGCTTTACCAGACCGAGTAGCTTTGATCGCGGAAATGATTTCATCAGAAGTAATCGGGCAATTTAATGATTGATTATCTGCCTCCGAAACAACTTTCAAAGGAACCGACTTCAAGAACTCCTGACATTGTTCAAAAGAAGCTTGAGCCGACGGGGTATACAAATTGTTATAAAAATCGCGGAACACCTCAAGGATTTCTGCAGTTTGAAATTTTTTCCTACCAAGCTGGTCAGTAATAGAAGGAATTTGGAAAGTGTTACAAGAAGATTCCTGGAACTTTAAAGTGGCAGCAAGAATCTTGCCCGCACGATTTCTTAACAGCAGTCTCTTAGATTTCTGAGCCTGCAGGCCAATATGAGCTCTCTTAGTGACTATAGAATTGTATGAATATTTTAGATTTTTAATAGATTGGAGGTAGGTCTTGTTCTGAGAGTGGCGGAAAAGGGATTCCTGACGTTTGATCTCATCTGCTAAGTCCGTGAGTTCCTTTTTAATGGCAGCGTTTCTCTTCGACATACATTTAATGACCTGACCACGAAAAGTACATTTAAAAGAGTCCCAGAGAACAACAGGGGAGCTGACTGACCCAACATTCTCAATAAAAAAAGTCTCAATGTCATTGGAAAACTCTCGCACCAAGGACTCATCATGTAAAATTTCTGTGTTGAGTCTCCACGAGCGAGCTCGTGCCCTAGGGACAAAGGAGGTAAGAGAAAATGTGACTGCGGCGTGGTCAGAAACTAAAATAGGATGAATAAGCGGAGAAGAAGAAAATTGAACCAGAGAAGAATGAACCAAAAGATAGTCAATGCGTGAAAAGGACGAATGAGGGGAAGAAAAAAAGGAAAAGTCACTACCAGTGGGATTATGAAGACGCCATACATCCTGAAGATGGGTAAGAGAGCACATATTAATCATTTGTTTGTGTGCTTTAGGGGGACGAAAGTTAAAGGCAGAATTCCTATCCAAGATAGGGTCCATTGGCAAGTTAAAGTCACCACCTACAATAAGATTACCAGAGTGAGGAGTATCCTCGAGCTTTTTGGTAATCGCATTCCAAAAGGCCGGGTCATCCTTGTTGGGGGCATAAATATTCATGACAAATAAGTCAGCATTACCATCGGACAACTTAGATAGTAACCAACGCCCCTCCGTATCCTGTTCAGAGGAAACGATAGATAAGCCAGAGTGTCTAGAAACTAAGGTAATTACTCCATTCCTTTTACCACAAGCATCTGAACAAGCAACATCAAAGACCCACTCTTTCTTCAGAAACAACGCCTCCTTGGCAGAGAGCTTTGTCTCCTGAAAAAGGACAAGATCCGAAGAAAGAGATTTACAGTAATCCAAAATCTTTGACCTTTTGACTGGATGATTTAACCCTTTAACATTAAGGGAAAGTATATTTAGTCCAGACATAGAACCATTATCAGGAAAAAAAGATATTCCATATGTGGCAAATGAAGCGCAACAACCAGGAGGGCTAACCAGCAGACATCAACAGCCAGCACAACACAGGGTGAGACCAAAGAGGAAATCCGAAGAGAAGAAAGGAAAGAAGAGGAAAAAGAAAGCAGGAGAGTACAGAGAAAGAGAGAGAGAAGAGCCAATCCGGCAGGTCTGAAAAAGACCAAATTCATACAAGGGGGGACATGGAAGAAAGAGCGAGGGGCCAACAGGAGAAATAACATCAACAGCATAAAAAGCCCCAGAGCAGTGCATAACCGGTTATACATTTAAAAGGAAGGCACTATCTAAAAGCTAAGAACCGGAGATAAGTATCACTTATTAGAAGCCAAAGCGAAATGAGAGACTGTAAAGGCAACACATTTGACCAAATTAATGTATAGATAACAACTAAAATAAATCATAGAGAACGGTAGGAGCAGAAAAGAGAGAAAAAGAAAGCACGATCAGGCATTAAGAGCTGGTGAAAAGAGAACTAAGAGAGAACAATAGTATTAGGTAGAACCAGACCAAAGCGGACTCCAACAAAAGAAAAAGGACCATATTGAAAAGAAAAGAAGAAATACACTCTAAAGCATACTGTATGATATAATATGGGAAAAATACGTGAAATATAATAAAAAACGGTATATAGCATCTTATCAATATAGCAATCAGTGAATCCCTATGGCAGTTAAATAAGAGGCCTAGTACTAAATATAAATATGTAAAGACTATATACAAACTCATAGATGACTTGGCATGAATAAATAAGGCCATATACACGCAAACTGGTAGAATAAATATGCTTGGCTAAATAAGTAAACATGTAGATAAGAGAGGCATAAATCTATCAAGAACAAAGCATCTCTAAAACAAACTAACCTACTCGAAAAAAACAGTTAATGACACAATGTAATCAAATCACGCAATGAGAAAGTCAATAAAGTAGGTATCTATATGAAACAATATGGGAAAAATAAGTGAAACATAATAAAAAACGGTAGGTAGCATCTTATCATATAACAGAACGAGAAACCCTTATGGCAGCTAGATAAGAGACCTAATACTATATATAAATATGAAAAATCTATATACAAACTTAAAGATAACTGGCCATGAATAAATAAAGCCATATACACACAAACTGGCAAGATAAATATGCATGTCTAAGAAAGTGAACATGTAGGTAAGAGGGGCATATGTCTGCCAAGTACAAAGCATCTATAAAAAACTAACCTACTCGAAAAAAACAAATAGTAACACAATGTAAACAAATCACTCAATGAGAAAAACAATAAAGTAAGTATAACTAGCAACTATATGAACGACCAATACTGACTCTAAGTATAGCCATAAATAAACACTTAATAAACATATATGAATAAAACACCTAGACAAACCAGACAACAACACAATGAGAAAGCAAAGGAACAAGCAATGACCTACTCCATAAAGTACGAAGTAACAAAAAACAAACATGAAGCAAAAGGAACGACCACAACAGAACAAGATAAACCAAAATTTACCACAAAAAACGACGCACATACCGAAGACACACCCCTGGAAGGAAAAGGACCGTGACCTAATACGTCGAAAGACAAACTGGGGAGGCAATGAATAACAGGACGCTACGCGGACAAAAGTGAAGTCACGCCAACAAGAGAAGTTACCACAAAAAATTGAAAGGTTTATACACTAAAACTAACAACACTAAAGACCAAAACACCATAACGATACTAAGGGAGCACCAATAGACGACAAAAATACGTCAAGACCAATGGACATAAAGACCACTGCGCAGATCTAAAAGCAGCTAGACCTAATAGATCTGACAAAGACTAAAGACAATGCATTATGTATAGTCGTCTCAGGTGCCAGAAGAACCAGGAGCATGTGAAGCCCCCGTTTGAAGATCCATCTGTAGCTCCATTTGATTATCCAGAAACGAGGCCAAATCCGCAGGTTCGTCAAAAATTCTGACACGACCCTTGAAAGTAATGCGGAATTTTGAGGGACCAGCAAAGGAGAAGGGAATATTCATTTCAGACAAACGCTTCCGGAGATTAAGAAAGCCTTTCCTCCTCATCACCGTGTCTCTGGCAAAGTCTTGAGAAATTGAAATACGATGGCCATTCCAAGAGACAGCTCTAACCTTCCGCATATGCGCCAAAATCTGCTCAGTATGTTGATGACGCAGCGGCTTAAAGATTATCGCTCTTGGTTGCGTAGCAGACTTGGGGCGAAAGGAGGGGACACGGTGTGCCCGTTCCAGTTCAAAATCTTTGTGGAAAGAAATTTGTAGTGTTGACGGAATCCATTGATAAAGAAACTCAATCATGGAAGATGCATCTTTCTCAACATCTTCAGGAAGACCAAAAATACGCAGATTGGATCTACGATTACGATCCTCTTGTTCAGTGAGGTCTCTCCTCAATGCTGCCATAGAACGCTCTACCTGCGTGAGAGATCTAGAGTGCTTTTGCATGGTATCCTCTGCGCCACTAATCCGTGCTTCTGTACCTGAGACACGAAGGGAAAGGGCCTTGAAATCATTCCTGATGGCTAACACCTCCACTTGCAGTAAATCTGTATTGGTCTTAGTAGACTGCGCAATCTCATAAACCTCATTAAGGCGCGCCAGAATGGACTCAAGAGTCGAATTAGTGTCTTTAGGAGCAGACTCAGGTGTTGGGGATACCTGTTTGGACCTCTTAAGAGATGCTTTAGATTCCTTAACGTCTTTGGAATTCGGTGAAGGGGCCATATTTTCAGCCATAGGGCAGACCACCTCAGCAGAAACAAAATACACCTCCTCAGATAGAGTGAGACAAGGAATGCCAGGGGTTGTAAAACCCTCAATGTGTGAGAGGAAAAATGGGCAGGAAGGAATCATGCACTTGCATCAGAAAGAGCCGGGCATAAAATATCGCAGGCGATCCCAGTCAGAAAGAACACCTCACGAAAAGTACTACAGGCGCCAGTAGTCAAGCACCGACTCCGAAAACCACCAGGATCAAGCCAAGAGCAAAAGAGCCTCACATAAGGAAATGGCAGTGCGATTGACGACGAGGAAAAGACCAGAAACCTCAAAAAGTTCACACAGTGGGTCTCTCAGCAATAGGCGATAGAAAAAAAAAGAACAAAATAAGCTCAAGAAAAGTGAAATAACGTCACCAGCTCCTGAATGCCTCCATTCCTGACAGGATAGACCAGTAGCGTCGTCTTGTAGAAGCGAGAGAAAAACTCCCTCACAGCAGAAACAAAATGGCGGCCGCTCGTGAAAGCCTGAAGCGTCACTTAAAAATGCCGATAAATGAACTCTGGCCGCTCTTCACCACCAGAGACCTCCCTCGTAGCATGCACGGCAGTTTCCCATGTAAGATAGCATCTTCTGCGCAGAGCGGGGCAATATTCAGCGTCAGCAATGCCTCCGTCGGCCCTCACTCTTTACGGAGCTCAAGCGCGATCCGCCATCTCGCAGCGGCGCGCAAGCCACGCCACTTGAAAATAAGTCTTTAAGGTTGAAGCCTTCCCTGTATTTCGTTCTTGTAGGATCAAATTGGTTCTACATGTCCATATTGAAATTGCCATGTAGAAGGGTTTAAAAGAGTCATGTCCAGCAAGAAGCACCAAATTCCACTGAGGGATTAACAGTGAGATCGGTCCATCAGTCCTGCAATAAAACAAAGTGGAGCACGACAATCAAGTGCACCTATGACCAGAGTAAGGGTGGCAATCAAGTGTTTATTTCCCATTGAGGTTAACAGACACAGTTTCCCATCCCTCTACCATACACATTTATTTATAAGGTTCTAGATTGCAATTCAGCTTACTCCGAATCTTTTTCCACAGGTGTCTAACCAAATTCTGCAATTTTCTTTTATTTCAAGCAATAGACAATCAACATGACTTAAACTTATACCTCCCAAACTTTTCTACTGAGACTGACTGAATACCATTCTTGCATTTTAATCAAATACAACGTTATGTTTCTTCCAGATTTAAATCTTCATTTGCCAGTGACATATGATGATGCAGGAGTTCTCATTCTTCTGATACAAGTTTTCACTATATTTCAGAAAATAGTTTCCTACATAACCTAATTTTTACAACTTGTTAGCTAAGCCTTGTCAATATTTTATACACTAGCTCTTACCAATGTAATACTAGCTTAATTAAAACTCAATTTTCAAATTCTATTGCCACAAATGATAGAGGGTCTTATGTTTGTATTCTATTATTTCAAAGTGCTAGTAAGAATAACCTGTACATCGTACTTATTTACAGAGTGTCACTTTAATTGAGGGTATAATGCGTCTCTTAACTTAGCATCATAGACGGCACAAAGTAAAAACAAAATTCTTAATTTCACATTTGATTGGTGAGGCAAGCAGTCAAATTCTCTCACTAATTTAGTGATTTTAAGTCTGACAGACTATACTCTGTCCTTTAAGGTGTTGAGAACATACCAGTCATTCAAAGAAGCTTTATTCGACTATGCAAGTCATTAGAGAATTACAGATAACAAGTTTAAAAGATCAACAGTGCAGAAGTTAAAATCTGGGTTAAAAACATTTGTGCAAAGAAGCAATCAGAGCTATCATTAAACATTACATGACAAAACAAAGTTAAAAAAAAGATCAAGTGAAAACAGTGTCATGCACCTTGGCAGACGTGATGGGCCCCACAAGTCCTCATATGGCCATCTGCACATACACTATATTAACGGATTTCATTATGATCATTTACCAGCCCTGATTTGTTTGGAACGAATGTGCCACATCCACCTCAAGAAATTTGCCACCGGGATTGCGTACCTAGGTGATGGATCAGAGCAAAGGATTCACAGGGCTAGGTTGTGTGATCTTGTGCCCAGCGTCTTACAAAGCTGAGCCAGCCAAGCTTTCTGTGGGCCCGCGTAAGTGGGGAAGGCAAAGAGCACATGCAAATATAATTCAATATGTTTGGCGCTGCATGACATTTATTCTCCCCGGTGGGAGTTCATTTGGATGAAAAGCACTTCAGGGGTAAGGATCCTGATCTGAATTGGAAGTAGAGTTTTTAGTCCAAAGGCTTTTTAATAATATCCCAATAATGCTCCAGACTCGAGCATGGTTTTATCATGAGAAAGAGCCCAGAGAGTGAAGTGGGGTCATTGCGCCTAAACTCTTCATGTGCAACCATTTCCCAGTAGGTTTCTCTGAGGCTATCTTTTGACATGAACATTGAGGGAAAAGGGGAATCCCACAGGTGTGATAAGCCCATTTTATTGATCAGACTTCTCAGATCTCGCAACCAGCTAATTTTGTGAAAGCAATCCAGATTAATGATATCCCTTAGGCTCTCTGTGTATACTGCCAGTTCCTGCGTGCACCATATTCTACACCAGAATAGGATTGGCCTTAACCTGGCTAAATCAGTCAGGGTCTTCCTGCCTAGATCATTCCTGGAGGGTGGGTGTACTCTGTGGTAGACTAGTAATTGTGCACAAAAGCGCATTCTCGGCTATTGTTAGCTGGATCAGGTTCTCTAGACCCCACAGCTCAGCCCCATAGAGGGCTGAGCTCACAACTTTGCTGTTGTAAATTTGAAGTGCCGGGCTAAGGGGCTTTGTCAGAGAGGTTTTAAATTCCTTTCTTATGGTGCCAGCTAACAGCCAATGCTTTAGTGCCATGACTTCGATATGTGGCTTCCACCTCATATCCTTTTGCAGTTTGATGCCCAGATAAACACAGCATCAACCTGCTCCAGGGGAAGCCCATTCATCATCATTTCCCTCCCTGAACAATCTGTGCTGGTTGAATGCCATAAACTTTGTCTTAGCAGCATGAATTTTAAGACCTCTCAGGAGACAAAACTCTTCATAGCGATGGAGGATATGCTGCAATCCACTCTGTGATTTGGTGAGAACATACCTCCACCTTCCTGATGGACTACTGTCCGTCAAATTAAGAGATCACCGCAAGCCCAATGGCTATCTTTGTACCTTGAAGGGATCCATCATCAAAACGGTTCCCTTCCAGGTACAAAAAGTTTGGTTGCAAGCCGCCGTCAGTTGAGACAGCCATCCACCAAACTTTTAAAAAATTTTTGTTTTTCAAAAACAAACTCCCTAAGTGGGGGGTGTTTTTAAAAAAACAAAAAACTAATGACCCCCACATCTTGGGAGCTTTCTCCTAGGGTGCGGGGGTCATTAATTTTTTTTCTGTCCCTGTGGCGAACAGAATAAAGGCATCACACTATAGGGCGGGTGGTGTAATGCTCTTTTTCTTCGATGGCCACTACTCCATTGAGCCATAGGAGGAAGTTTTCCATCAACAGAACTACCGGTAACTCTGTTGACGGAATCCTTGAGGTCCATCCATCTGTAAATGAGGCAGGCAGACCTTGAGTTTGGCAGACAGGTTACTCTATTGCATTTTTATGAAAGCCAAATATCAACCACTGACCATAAATAGTTCCTTCCCAGTTTCCAAAGTGTGTTGAACCTGGTAATTAGGAGCTAATTCTGCATTATTATTATATCAACCTATTATCTTGCTTCATGGTTAATTCATGATCTCGAAATAATGTTCATACATATCAATAAGGACTCTGTCCTGTCCTCAGGCCTTGCTGCTATTTTGGGAGCTTATAGCAAGAGCATATTTGATGGCATACCGAGAAGAGGACGGATTCTTGATTCATAATGAGATGATGTTAAAGAAGGAACATACCAATGAGGTCTAGAGAAGAAGAAATGTTCATGCCAACTTTTTTTACGGGAAGCTAATCTCGGGGAAGCGTAAATATCATACTCACCATTTGTTTGTGGCAATTCACCAAAAAGACCGCCTGTCATGCTTGCTGGTGGAAGATTGAAGGTATTCCATATTAGAATAATCCCAATTTTATGTATTTCCAGACAATGAAAATTTCATTCAGTTTTCTTGCTTTTTGAATTTCTTTGGCTCTTTATCCTCCATTGGATTGTTGTTTCTCTCCAGATTATACTTTGGCCAAACAGCACTCTTTGTCATACCTTTGAGTGTTTTGGTGTAATAGTATTTCTTTTTTTTTGCTTTTTTTTTATAGTCTTTATTATCGATTGATTTCATCATAAAAAGACAAGACAATATAAAAAAAATCGTTACATACAAGATAAAGAATAAAAACGTTTCCAAGATAAGCACAAAATAAAGAACAAGATAAAACACATCACTGGTGCCAAGAGATTCCTATTTCTAATAGTCCAAACCCAACCTAGGAATTTGGCCACAGCAACTACAATACATTCACCAGTATCAGATATTAAAATTCTTAGTGCCTCAAACCCCAGTCTGGTGCCCAAATGACGACATATGGGTTTGAGCCATTTAGCCCGGGGGGCTGCATAGGCCGGGCAGACAAAGAATATATGACCCACGGATTCAACACAATCTATACACCAGCGGCAGGATGCCCACGCCTCACCCTTCCAATTTTTAGTAAACAGTCTAGTGGGTAGGGAGCCAACCCTCAATTGATGGTAGAGTTTCCTGTCACTGGGCCTGCTAATAATGTCCCAATAGGCTTCTAAAAGTGGGACATTTTTCTGCACAAGAAACCTGCCTTTCAAAGACTCTGCTGGCACTTGGGTTGATTGTTTCTGATGCACCAGAGACCAGTAGAGGCTTTTAAATAGTTTTTTAGGAGGAAAGGGGTTATTGACGGGGTCAGACCATGGATTCCAATAGCAGACTAACTTGCTTAAGCCAAACTATGTTACCGGAGCCCAAAATGGAGCGAACATCCAAAAATGCCTTTGCATAGGGGCCTAGTTCCGGAGTGGTCCACAATCTCCTTCAAAAAGCCAGAGGTTTAAACCTGGCAATGTCTTCAAATGAATGACAACCGAGATCCAGAAGAAGCGGTTTCACTGGACTTGAACTGGGGAGACCCGTGAGGATCCTCAAAAATTTATATTGCGCCTTGACCAAAGGGGATAGATCAGCAAAACCCCAGAGTTCTGCACCATAAAGGATCGCAGAATTAATCCTGGCGTTATAAATCTTAATTGCAGGACCTATCCTTTTTGTCTGGGATTGTTTCAGTTCTTTAACCAAACACCCGGAGAGCTGGGCAAATTTGAGAGATAGAACATCAATTTGTGGCTTTCAGCTCAGTTTGTTTTCAAGAACAACCCCCAGATAGGTCATAACGTTCGTACGTTCAAGTTCATAGTGACATGACCTTTCACGCTTTTTCCTTTGTTAAAAACCATGTACTTGGTTTTTGAAACGTTTACTTGCAGATCATAGTCAGAAGAAAAGTTGGCAAATTCGTTCAGGGCCGCCTGTAACCCCATCTGTGTCTGGGAC
Organism: Triturus cristatus; assembly: GCF_964204655.1. NCBI lineage: Eukaryota > Metazoa > Chordata > Amphibia > Caudata > Salamandridae > Triturus > Triturus cristatus. The sequence goes on along the minus strand of NC_140593.1, from coordinate 609,557,286 downwards.
AGTAAAAGGGTGTCATCGGCGAACATGAGTAGTGGAATCTTGGTACCACCCAGCGAAGGGGCGTCGGTAGAAATAGATGAAAAATACTGCACAACTCTGTTTATGAATAACAAAAAAAGAGTTGGCGCGAGGACGCACCCTTGCCTAACACCCCTATTTACTTTAAATTTATCAGTGACCTGCCCTTGATTCCCCCAACGTACTTGTGCAAAGTTTTTATCATGCAACCTAATGACAATATTCAAAAGGTCGATAGGCATCCCTAACCCCGCTAGGGCCCCCCATAGTTTAGTCCTGTTAACTAAGTCAAAGGCTGACCGAAGGTCAACAAAAGCGACGTATAGAGTACCGCCACAAAGATAGAGCGTTTTCCAGACAATCAGTTGGAACCTAAAGACCTGGTCGATGGTACTAGTACAGGATCTAAACCCAGCCTGCAGTGGCGAAATGATATCCTCCTGCTCAATCCAAGACTGGATTCTTGCCAGGATCATCCTGGCAATGATTTTTTGGATCGAGTCAATTAAACTAATCGGGCGGTAATTCCCCGGGCACGAGCGATCACCCTTCTTAAAGATGGGCAGTATCTCGGCACCTTTCCAGGATTCGGGAATATCCGCCCCTTTGGCTAAGGCAGCTGACAGGAAAGCTATATAGGGCACCCAATTACTGTGATCAAATTTAAAAAGATCCGCAGGGACACAATCTATGCCCGGGGCCTTGCCACTGGGAATCTTGCTTAAAGCCATCTCAACCTCTTTACAATCGAAAGAAAAATTTTGGAGGATGGACATATCCTGTAAAATTGGGGGAATAGTCTCTTCAGCCAAATTAATAACGGAGAACTGAGACTCAAAGTGCGACACCCAGGATTCTGGAAGAACGTGGTTTGAGGGAACCTGCGAACTCGGAGAGTTACCCCACTTCACAATAGGCCAGAACATTGACAGATTTTTTTGTTTACTAGCAACCAGGAGATCATGCCAATGTTCGTTGTCCCAATCTTGTTTGGCCGAAACTTTGGCCTTACTGTAGTTTTTCCTGGCCAATATAATATTAGCCAGATTTTTAGATTTAATAGCAATTTTCAATTTGCCATAAAATTCACGGCACACTTTGTTATACCAGTGATTACGCTTTGGTAAAATCGATTTCTTAACCTTACTGGGTTTTGAGAAAAGAGCCTTAAGGCCTAAAAACAGATTTTCGTCGATACGTGTAGTCTCCCCGATAACAGCTTCATGACTCTGGAAAGAGTGAAAAGCTTCCAACGCACTTGAGACTAGCGAACTAATTTCGGTAAGTACTACACTATCAATAACAACCTTTTCCCAGCGCACTCTCCGTTGGTTATTAGTTAGGAGGGCATCAGCGGTGACTATCTCAGTTAGTTCACCACTGCGGGCTGGGCAAAACAGGAGGCTCAGTACTAAAGGGTTGTGGTCACTCTCAGGGCGATCTAAAATCACCATATCATTTAGGGTACACCAGAACTCCACTTTGATAAGGGCGTAATCAATTCTACTGCGGCGACGACCCTCAACGAAGGTGTCCTTGCCATTTTTGTCTGAGATGGTCCGTCCATTGGCTGCCCTAAAGCCACGCCCAAACACAAACTCATCCACTGAATAGCAGATTCGGTCCACCTCTTGATGGGGGGGAGGTCGAGAGGGGGAATGTTCCAATTTGCGTCCACTTCCATAGTGAGTGAGTCCCAAGCAGTGTTCAGAGGTTCGAAACAGCAATTCAGATCACCCACTATTATCACATTTATACCGGGGTTGACTGTTTCCAAAAACCCATCTAATTGTAGAAAGGTGTTAGTACCTCGCCCTCCAGGTTGGCCCCTATTGTAAACATTTATAATCATAATGTCAGGTTCGTCAATAAGGTGCAACAGGATTATCAAAAGATCGGGACTGTCGATAGCCAGTTCAGTAAGACTGCACTTGAGGGTTTGCCTAACCCATATACAGAGACCGCCCGAGGGACGACCCCTTGACCCACTGGTGGCCCCTTTATGGAAATTAATAAAACCAGAAAAATATACCGGGTCCACAGCCTACGTTTCCTGAAAGACCAGAATATCAAAGTTTTTTGCCCAAGCAGACCATTCCTCGATTACAATTTTACTCCTTAGACCGGCAATGTTCCACGAGGCCATGGTTAGGAGAGGGGAGTTAGCTATAACAGCAGACGATTGTGCATGAGATATGACCTGGACGGCAGTATGACTTACAATAGTGCCAGGTACCAAGCACTCATGCTCGTCTGAACAAAGATCAATATGTAGAAATTTTGGTCTATCGTTGTGCGACATACAAGTATGCGGTACAGTCTCAGTAACAATGGGTAGGGGGGTTAAAAGGTTTATGCCCTGAAAGTTTTCTGAACAATCCAAAACTGATAAAGGGGGATAAAGTTTACAATGGGACACAATAGAAGAGGTGCGTGCGGTATTAGGACACTTATCACCCAAACCCATGGGTACCTCCCTGAAACAACTACAATTTGCATTCTCCGTACAGACAGAACTACCAGAGCCATTAACAATTCCACTCACACAGCCCAGATTGGTAATATTATTTGTCAGTCAATCAACCCCTTCCAAACTACTCAACAGGGCAAAATGGTTGGACAGTGGAAGATGGAAATCCAAACTAGATGGACAACGAAAACCCCTATTGGCCCTTTCCCATCCAACTGACAAATCGTAACGTATGTCGCGAAGGACAATGGGAAAAAAATATGTCAAATCCAAGGTGAGTATTCCACTAGCGCTCATGGTGTTGGGAAAGCAACATATGTGCCTCACCACTCTAGGGTCCCGAAAATTAATGATTATGCAATCGCCCTCCACATTCTTTGCTTTAGTACCTAACCAGCTCCCCCTTCGTACAGACAAAATTTCCGCACAGAGTCTGGGGGGCAAAGGCCTGTTACCATTTAGCCAGTGAATCACCTTATTCTTTAACTCACTATGGGACTCTATCTTATCCTGGGAGATCCTTGGAACACCTGCCAAAATGACAGTGTAGGGTAGTGACTCAGGGGGAAGATTAATACATGGGTGTTTTAAAAACAAACCATCACCCTGGGAGTCAATCTGCCCTGCTGTATTATTAATCCTGTTATTGGGAACATTTATAGCCAATTTATTCGACCTATCGGTTCCAGCAGATGTATCAACATCTTCCCCAGCACGATCTAATGCAGACGTAATAACAGGATCTTTATGTGCGGGAAGATTAGAAGATTTACTAGCCGGAGGAATAGGACCATTGGAAACAATCTTTGCTATAACGGCCGGACCAGGAGATGGTAGAATCCTGGAACCTGGCGGTGTCACTAAAGTTTTTTCCAAAAAGGTCGTATTGGCAAGCACGATACTTTCCAATTTCCCAATGGAGGTAGTAAGTTGCTTGACTCTCTCATATAACGGTAAAAAGAAAGATTTTAGCAGTTGTTCGAGAGACTCGGAAAAGCCAATAGGCAAAGGATTGGCACAGGACTGGCTGGGGAGGGACTTATTGTGCAGAGGGCTGACGATAGCTGGAGGGATGCTACGAGACATGGAGGAGTGAGGTTCATTACGTGGAGTGGCAGGTTTAAGCGTTTTAGGCACTTTAGCACGTCTGCCCTTGGTTGGCACTCCCACACGTTTTCTTTTCCCTTTGATGGGCTGGGGCATGCTTCCCTTCTTCAAAATGACATTAAGTGGTTGTTCATTGGAGGGCATGGGGGGATTAGAACTGGGTTTTACAAGTGAGGGACTGGGCTCTAAGATAGATATACTATCAAGGATTGTTTCCAGGGTACTATGATTTGTCGTGTCCAACACCCCTATCTCAATACTAGGCAACAAGTCAGAGACGGGTTGGGGCAGCCTACACTCAGGAGAAACAGCTGACATTATTTTTCCAAGAGACGATCTCTTCGCTGATAAATCCAAAGACAGTCTTTTTTCCGTTAAAATAATTTCGTGTTCAAGGACACGGACTGCTCTAGTAATGAAATTATCAAGGGTCCCTGATATACAGCCCCCTGTGCTGTCCTGAGCAATCTTCCTTCCAGACCTTAATGAAGTCATCATCTAGCGTGGCAAGCGTACAGTAACAATGACAACTGGCAATAACAAAGGCCCTTAACACACAGTAAATTACAAATACTAACACACACTTTAAATTTAAAAAAAGAAAAATAATTAGTGGACATAACATCAGATCTAATTGACTAATAGAATAGAATGGCACAACAAGAGCTCACAACGATACAGGCACGAGTATCAATCTGGGAGTACTGAAGTTTATGGGGTGGCCCATCCCGGCCTCTACTGGCCACGAACGGCCATAAACGGTCCCGTCCTTGTCCCGGGCTTCGCCCGCGCTGCGTGCAGAAAGTCACCTGATGTTATTCCTGGGGAGGGGCGGAGTCACGGCGAAAGATGCTGCAGCTGTGGTCAGAAGGGCTGCTGGTCCTCGCAGTCCGTAGCGCTCTCAATCCCCCTAGAGCAGCAAGTGGCGGTAAGGCTTCAACGAGTAGTATTTCACATTTTTGCCTGCCTTGCATAAAAAAGTAACTATTGTGTTCACTCATACACTGCAATCAAGTGTGTCGACAAGTGATTGGAGGAACTGTTAAAGAAAGACTAATATGCTCTAAAAGCAAATTGGTCATTGTCAGCTGCAAATCAATAATTTCCAAGTACAATCACTTTCTGTTATTGGTAACAATGAGGCAAGTTGAATGAAGTGACTGCAATTGAATTGTGAGGTCATTTAAAGGACTCCGGAGATACCTTCAGTGGATAATGAGCTCTAGGCATGTACATTAATTTCCATATTACTCATCAAATTCCAATAAGCCAGAGAAGAAGATAATGCATAGAAAATGTGCACTGTATGTGTAATTCAGAGGCATGAGTAAGTCACTTCTTACATTGCAGGTCCAATGACACATGTGAATTTGTCCCAACTAGGCATAGTCAGAGTAGTGGTGATAATATAGCATTTATCATGCTTTTTTGTCCATAGAATAGAAATGGCTGCACTATTACTTCATAATTTATTGTCCATAAGCTTGGAAGAGTTTAATCATTTGTCTTATTGCATCGTTATATTACTTCATTAGGAATACATATTGCTCCCAATCTCCAAGTCTATAAAATCTAAACCAGCCTTTTCACAAGGTGGTGATACATTAACAAAGTGTCAATAATATGCTTGTTTTCCCAGCATGATTGCACCTGCAACAGAAACATGGGAACGAAAATCTTTCACTTCTTTCAGATTTTTCCATCATCCTGAAACCCCAAAGCCTTTACCAAGGGAAATAATTTTCGGCCTACAATATGAAGCTAACATAAGAAATGAACAGGCCTTTCTCTTTAAACATATATGCGATCAGGCCTTTACACTATTAATTAAACACACTCTTGAAACCACACTATAGGCATTAATTTCATTGTTCTTTATACGTGAATAAGCAACCTACACGTGCAAACTTTAATATTGTGCACGTTAAACCTAATACATTGCATTACGTGAAACCAATCATTATGCATGAACTAAAATACAATTGCAATGCACTATGAAATTACTCCTAATAAAACATGGTTACATTTCTAATCACTCTTATGTTAAACAGATTCTAATGATACATTTTATGTCACACTTCTAAACTCTACTTTGATTAATATGCGGGTGCGGACTAACAGTAAATATGATGCACCCCTACAAATTTCAGAATAACGTGGCGCTCTATCAATTCCCCCCTTTCATGACAAATATCATCACACCATCTCACAATTCCCTTGGAGAAAGAATCGACCTAACCAGTGCTTGTTGTCATCCTCCCCCGTCGGAACCTCTCCATATTCTTAATATTCTGATATTGACTGTCCTGCAGTCTGGCCATTCGCATTTCACTCACTCCGAGAGCTCTCTCAACTTTGTTTCCTCTGTACCACTTATAAGCTGTGATGAATCTCCACAAACTAACCACACAAACCACAACAATGATGAGGGGTTTTAGCACAAAACCAAGGAACCCTTTTCCCAAATTCGCAAACCAACTTCCCACACGATAAAATCCTTTACCAATCTTTTCCCACACCCCCTCTTCAGTCAAATCCTCTATCTCCTGATGGATCGTAGTAATGTTGTCTATATATCTCTCCAGATCTTTGCTATTGTCTGGAATATACGTACAACATTCCTGAACTTTCAATAATTTGCAGACTCCGCCCTCCTTTGCCAATAATACATCTAAAGCAAGGCGATTCTGCAAAACCATCTTCCTTATCGATAAAATCTCTCTGTCCACCAGTATCAATGACCTCGCTGTATTCATTGACAACTCATCAACCACAGTCGCCAACCTTCTGATCTTCACATCATTCAGAACCACACCCAAACTTGGTATCATTGCTCCAAAAATATCTCCAATCAGCGTCCCTGCACTCGCAGCTCTTTTTATTCTGGAATGCTTTCCAGTTTCCAAAAGTTCCAAATCTTCTGCATGATGGATTTTCGGAAAAATAATCCACAAGTAGCATGTACCATACCAATTTGCAGGCAACCTGACATAAGCATTCCTTCCACACACATAATAAATAGTTGGAATCACTTGCACTGAGCCTTGCAAAAAGTTCTTGGCAGAATCTTCCATAGTGAAGATATGATCACAGGTACTTTGTCCTACCGGAACTTTTTCATAATACGTCTGATAACGTCTCACACACAACTTCCCCTTTTGCACCTGGTCCAATGCTATGGGTCCATAACTCCCCTTAGATCTGTGTAACCTTTCCTCATCCGTCCAATCCACCGGACTATCTCCTGTATTCCGTGTTTCAGTTAGTTTTCTATATCTATCTTCTACTTGACCTATAAACTTCTTCTCTGTATCTGACAACGAACAGGTCAAATTGTGTTGGTGAGCATGAGCTGTATCCAATTCCAAAGACGGTATGAAATACTTCCGGAGTCTGTCCTCTGACTTGTAATAATAGTATTTATTCAAATGCTTGTAAGCGGGAACTTCATGGAGTACTGCATCGTAATTGGAAAAGAAATACTCAAACTGACCTCTTTCATAAAAGATACTAAGCAACAAACTACAAGAAATTCCATACATCAGTGGAAGATGGTGGTATCTGATACCCTCATCCACCGAGGAAGGCAACTGCATGCACACATAGCAGTCCTTTGCATCCATCGCATCCACGTACTCATACAGCATCTTAGCGTACGCATTAAGCTTAAAATCACTTCTAGACACATCTATGTGAAATCTTCGACTTGCTTCGATTAGTAAAGCTCTTTTAGCTCCTATAGTGACCTCCTTTTGGCTAGAAATGGTCGACGTAGGTGTTCCCTGTACCTCCTCCTCCTGCTCATGTAAGACGATATATGAAGCTACAACTATTATGATTATAGAAACTAACACTAACCCTATAAGTGTACCTATCACTAATTTAGATCTACGATGAGCATTTCCAGCATCCATGATTTGGCAAAGTTCTCAAAGTTCTTGATTTCAACAGCAACAGTTAAGAGTCTATTTCTCCTCCTGATGTTACTTGCTAACCAGTTCAAACAATACCTCAAGAGCTGGAAATCCCCTTGCAATTTTCAGTTCCTTATTTACACAGTCCACAAAAAGACTTCCCTAGCCTTCTTTCGTTGACTTGATGGAAAGCCCCTAAATGTATTCTTCTTCCACTCGGGCCTAGGTTATCTTCTTCATGGACTTTTATATATAACAAAGTTCACCTTCAGTCCAAAATAAGATCAGCTCCCAAAATTTCTAAAACACGCTGCAAAAGTTCTATGCGAAGCAGCACTAATTCCTGATGCGGTGGTACATACCCAAAAGTTGGGAAAACCAGCGTCTCCAGAATTAGTTCACGGATTTTGCTCAGAAGTGGTGGATTCGGAATAGTGAGAGTCAGTATTCCTTCGATCTCCACTCCCGGAACCAACAACAGCACATCCACTTTCAGATTCGGGAAATTGTTGACCAGCGTCAAAGACTTCAGACTCCCCGAATTCAGCACTCCTGGCATCAGTCACAGCGTATGTCCACTCAAGTGAGGCGTACCTTTGACACGGCACTCTTGTTCTCCTCGATCTTCTCAGACTACCTCGAGCTTGCTCTTCGTCACTCTGTTCAGATTCAGACGTTTCAGAGACTGGGGCAAGATCTCTTTCAGGTGCCAACCTCAGGTTCAGCCGCCTCTGGCTCATGGGCCAAACCTCTTCTGCTTCTGTGACACCTCTGCTCTCCCTCTGAGAACCTTGTGCACTACTTCCTCTTTCAGCTGAATTTGACTCTACTACACCCACAGCAACACTTTCTCCATCCGTCAAATTCGGGGCTTTGATTTGCACAACCCCTTTCAGCTCGATCCAGTGCACAACCAACTGCGTCAGTAACCCTCACAGCTTGACTTGCCCTCTCAGATGGCCCTGCCACCTCAGCTGGATTTTCATTTACGAGATGGGCTGTTTCTTCCAAGGGTGCTGGAACTCTGCGGGTAAGGGAGGCATGCACCCAGTTCGGCAACCCTCCACACTTCACTGCTGTGTTCGTTACCAGTATTACCTGGTATGGACCACGCCAACGAACATCCAGACAACTTTTACTCACGTGTTTGCGAACAAGCACCCAGTCCCCTGGGCACAGGTCGTGGCACAGGTCACTTGCGGCTGGAACAGTTGCTGTTTGCACACTTTTGCCATTCGTGCTTTCAAAGTTCCATTAATCTGCTCCACAATCCCAGAAGCCTCTGGTCGGTAGCTGCAATGTAATCTCTGATCCACATTCAAGGCAGCACAGAGCAATTTTATGATCTCACTATGGAAATGCGTCCCTCTGTCTGACTCCAAAGAGGTCGGGAAACCGAACCTCTGGATGAGTTCCCTCAACAACAACTTAACTACAGTGAGTGTGTCACATCTACGTGTTGGGTAAGCTTCCACCCACCTTGAGAATACACATACCACAACTAAGATGTACCTCAACCCATTGCACTTTGGCATCTCAATGAAATCCAATTGCATTCTATTGAAAGGCCCTCCTGACCTCCCAATATGACTCAAAGTTACAGCAGTTTTCTTTCCTGCATTCATCTGTTGACACGTGACACACCTCTGACATACAGCTTCAGCAACCGCACGAAACCTCGGGTTGTACCATGTCTGTCTGAACACTCGCACCATCGCATCTCTACCAAGATGTACTGCACCATGTATCAATCTTGCCATTGGGCTCAACAAACTTTCCGGCAACACAGCTCGACCATCACTCGAGACCCACACATCCACATCACCCTTCTCACATCCTGATCTAATCCAGTAATCTCGTTCTTGGTCAGTAACTTCATCCTGCAATCGTTTTAGTTCCTCCCAAGTGTCTGCCATGACTAACATTATGCTGAGCTCGGTTCTTTCTTGGCTTTCTCCAGTATAACCTCCTGTAAATATGCATCCTTGTTCTGCACAAAAACGGGCGACCTCATCCACATAATTATTTCCCAGGGAAACAAAGTCATTTCCTTTACTGTGGGCTGAACATTTGACAACAGCAATTTCCTTAGGACATTGTAATGCTTCCAACAATTGTCTCACATATTCCCCATTTCTGATGGGCGAACCTGAAGATGTCATGAAACCTCTCTGTGACCATAACTGTCCGAAATCGTGAACCACACCAAAACCGTACTGACTGTCGGTGTAAATCGTTATCCGAATCTGATTAGCAGCCAAACAGGCACGAGTCAAGGCAATGATTTCAGCTACCTGTGCGGAGTGTACTCCTTCTAAACAAGCAGCTTCGACCACTCCTGTGATGGTAAATACAGCAAACGCTGCTCTTAATCGACCAACATCATCTCTAAGACATGAACCGTCCACAAAGAAAATGTCATCAGGGTCAAGGAGCGGTTCATCAATAATGTCTGGTCTCGGTTTGGTGCATAGTTCAGTCACATCGAGACAATCGTGATCCTCACAATCTTCACCATCTGCATTTGGAATGGGCATCAATGTTGCAGGATTCAAAACAGAACACCTCTTCAAAGTCACATTTTCTGCGGCAAGTATAACTTGTTCATAACGTGTCAATCTGTTTTTTGTGAGGTGCTGTGTTTTGGTCCTCGTCATCAACAGTTCAACAGAATGTGGTACATAAACTGTAAGTGGATGTCCCATGACAATACTCTCACACCTTTCAATGCTGACACCTGTTGCAGCAACGGATGATTTAAGACATCCGCGCAACGCAGAAGCTACTGGATCTAAAGTAGCTGAGAAGTAGGCAACTGGTCTACGGACACCTCCATGATTCTGAGTCAGAACTGACAATGCACAACCTTCTCTCTCACAACAGAACAACGTGAAAGCCTTGTTGTAATCAGGCATTCCCGAAGCTGGAGCGCGACACATAGCTTCTCTCAGCTTTAAAAACGACATCAAAAGGCGTTGTCCCATGGTACCGGATCACTCACATCCTTGTGCGTCAGCCTCTGCAAGGGCTTTGCTTCAAAGGAGAAGTTGGGAATCCATTGGCGACAATAGCCAACCATCCCCAAGAACATTCTGACTTCTCTCTGTGTAGTGGGCACAGGCATGTTCATAATTGCCTCAATACGATCTGGTGACACCTTCCTCTTGCCCTTCTCAATTCGGTGACCCAAATACTGCACTTCACTCAGGCAGTACTGCAACTTGTTTGGGGACACCTTGTCTCCATTCTCTGCCAAATGATTCAGTAAGCAATGGTATCCACTCTGCAAGCGTCTTCTGTTTCTGAGGCAATCAGCAAGTCATCGATGTATTGCATCAGAACGGAGTTCTGCGGCAACACAAGGCTCTCAAGATTCTTCTTCAAGATCTGATTAAAGATCGATGGGCTCTCTGTGTACCCCTGGGGGATACGACACTACGTTAACACATGGTTTTCCAGCCAGAAAGCAAAAAGAAATTGGCTTTCCTCATGAAGTGGAATCAAAAAGAATGCTTGACACAGATCAATCACTGTAAACCACTCAGCCTCGCATGGAATCTGAAACAGGATCACAGATGGATTCGGTACCACCGGACAACATGGAACAACTATTGCATGATCTTTCGCAGGTCCTGCACAATCCTGAATTTCCCACTCGGTTTCTGTAGTCCCATGATAGGTGAATTACATGGGCTACCCATGATCTCCTTCAGGATTCCTTGCTTAATCATAGACTCAATTACAGGTTTGATCCCTGCAATAGTCTCAGGTGACAAATTGTACTGGGGCGTCCTAGGGAATTCTTCATTCTGTTTAACCTGAATCTTCACTGGCTCTACACCTTTAATCAACCCAATGTCCTCTCCAGAGAAGTCCCACACATCAAGTGACACAGAATCCCTCAAGTCAAGTGGAAGTTCCTCCACTGTCAGCGCTGGATACATTTCTATGCACAGGTGCTGATTAGCAACCTTAAAGGTCGCATCATCATCCTTTGTCTGCACTTCAACTCCCTTAGGCGTGCAATAGATGGTGCAATTCAGTTTGCACAACAGGTCTCTTCCTAACAGGCAAACTGGACTCGAGTCACACACTAGGAACTGGTGTCGGTCTTGGAAAGTTCCTATTCTCACAGGAATCGGCTTGGTCAATGGGCTGGTCTTTTTCTCGTTTTCGCTACTCCAACCACTTGGATCGATTCTCCTGAGAGGGGTAGGTTAGGGACTACTGCTGATCTCACAGTAGACTGGGTAGCACCAGTGTCAACCAAAAAGGTGGTAGGGTGACCATCAACATCTGCTTCTACGAATGGTCCCCTCTCGTCTACCTCCAAGACTGCCCCAAGTGTGCAGTCTTCCTCCCCCCTCAGGCACTGTCATACCAACGGATCTGGGCTGAACTCATCATACCCTTCGAACAAAGGCATCTATTGGTAAGTCCAAGTTCCCTGCTGGATGTATTGAACCCTAGGTGGCTGTGGAACTTGTACCTGGGGGCTAAATGTCCCCCCTTTCATCGACCTTGGCCTGGTCACTGTAGGGACTGCTTCAGGTACGGGTACCTGAACTATCTCTACCTCCTGCTGCACCTGGTTTATAGGGTTCAAAGGGCACTCGCGCTTTCAATGTCCAACCTGGTGACAAAGATGACACGTAGTGGTCTTTTTCAATGTCGCCACGTCCATTCCTGTCTTAGGATCAACCGGTTTCGGTTTTCCTTGACCATAAGCATTCTGGTTTCCTCCTTGGTTATTTCCCTGTTTTCTTCCTAACATCCCACCGCTAGGCTGAGCTTGAGCTGTTTTCATCTGAGCAAGCATCAATTTGTCCTTTAACTTCCTGTGTTTCGATTCTATCTTGTCACTGCAATATCTGGCATACCGCAAGATCTCATCCACCGGCTTGTTCTGCCAACAGATCAGGTGTTGCTGTATCATGAGACTAACTTCTGGCCTCAACCCTAACACAAACTTCGAAACAAACTGTCCCATGTCTTTTGTATCTAGAGCATCTAGTCCACTGTACTGCTTGAAGGCCTGTAATAGTCTCTCATAATACTCATGCACTGTCTCCTTTGGTTCCTGGACTGTACGATCAATCTTAACCCAATCAATATCCTGAGGCGAGATTTTCGACTTTAACCATGTAATCACTTGTTCAAACTTCTTCATAACTATAGGTGACGGACCATTCGAGATGGGATCCCTATCAGCCTCCCAAGTTGGCCATTCAACAGCAATTTTACATGGACCACAAGTCCCCCGGAACCATAATGTCAAACAATGTGTTCAAATCAATCCACAACACTTTTGAGATCTTGACAACCCGATCAACCTGCTATACCACTCCACTGGCCTTTCCCTCAACCGAGGGAAGTCATTCGTAAATGCAGCCAAATCACCCCTACTCCAAGGCACATGCACGTACCCTCCATTCTGTACCTCTCGTAAAGGGAAATTTCCTATATCTGCAGTCCCTCCCCCTGGAGGTGGCGTCTCTTCTACCATCTTTTTTGAACTCTTCTTCTTTGACCACCTTTCTTCCCATTTATCCATACACGCATTGCCATGATCAAGTCCTTGATTTGGGTCCTCAACCCCATGACCCTTTTTTCTTCCAGTTCTTGGTTGCCATACTGCAATCTATGGCTTCCCTGCAATGACTTCATTTTAGACAGATCCACCTCATGGCCAACTCTGATAATTTCTCATGTGCAGTTCTTGCTTTCCGAGTCACATCTTTCGCCACAAAATGTAACTCATCTTGTTCATACATATATATCCTTTCAAGGGGCAGATTTCCATGTATTATTTCATCTACTTCTGCTTTCAATCTTACTTCTAACATTCTTCCTTTCAGAGCGCCTTTCAATATTTCTCGACATGCCGCACCATTCTGTTCGTCGTACTCACAATTCTGTTCTCGAGGTCTATTCTCTCTTGTCATATTCCTAGAGAATGGTGGGCTCCCTGAATTACCTTGTTCTTCTCTCCCTACGGTCCTCTCACTCTGATTCCTTGCAGTCGGTACCCACATTCTCAAATCTGATCTTGACTCGGCCAAAGACTTTGGTCTTACTGATCTCACATCCACCTGTTCCCTAGAGGGATCTGCGGTGGCTGGCAATGGCTTACTCCATTCTATAGGTCTCGGGGTCTGCTCCATCCCACTCACTGATCCTGCAGCTGACTGTGCTAGACTACCAACTCTCTCTTGATCTGGATCGTAAACTGAAACAATGGGTCCAATAGTAACTGGTACCTTTAGAGCATCAGGTAACCTCACACCTCTCCCAACTTCTGTGTTTGCTACAGACTGAATTTCCATATCCCCAGTTCCTGTCGAGATTTTCCCTACTACTCCCACCTCTGACTGCGTCTGTAACCCACTGGTCCCTTCTGCTGGGACCAACTTCCCTTCATAGGAATCTGGATTGAATGGAGGTGGTCTCTTGGACAACAACCTCTCTAATAAGCTGTCATCTGTGTCACTGTCATCCTTGTCTATACTCTTTGGTTTAGCACTGTCGGTTTTCTCTAGTAGTGGGTACAATCTATCTCCCTCAATCGTTTCCACTCTCCACCTCTTCTCTAGTGCATCCCACCTCGCATCCTGGAATGCCCTAATCGACTTCTTCACCCTTTCCTGACTTTTCTCTCTCTTCCTGTCGTATGCTGCTCTGATCCATGCATGCAATGCCTCAAACTGAGTTGGTCTTGGCAGAGGTCGCAACGAAGACATTACATCATCATCATAGTCTTTATTCAAATTTAAAATTCATACAAGACACAAACAGATACAAAATAAAACAACTATTAACATTCCCTGTACAGTACATAAAATCGTTCAATAAATACTTAAAAATTAGGTTAAGAAAGCATTAAACAAGTGAATAGACTAAAGATGACTTAGTATTTATAAAAATTCAATACAAAAGGGAAGAGTGATATAACCATTAGGGCAAGGATTAAGTCATCCGACATCCCATCATCCTATAACCTCACGGAGGTACTCCCGGATTTTTCTTAGAAACCTTATTCCTTAGAGACCAAGCCCAACCCAAGTATTTAGCTAAAGCGATTGAAACAATCGATAAGGTACTTGTGCGTAGAATTCTTAAAGCAACGGCACAGCTCCTTGTGCCCAGAGTTTTGCACATGGGAGACAACCACACTCGTCTAGGGATAGCATATACAGGACAAACAAACAAGAAGTGGGCAGTTGATTCGTCTTGGAAGCCGCAAACAGGACATAGTACAACGCTTGCACCAAACCACCCACTTGTAAGGGACCTAAGGGGAAGAGAACCTGCTCTAAACTGGAAGTATAGTTTCCTATCAATAGGTTTAGTAATCAAGTCCCAGTAGGGTTCTAGGGCAGGAGAAACCTTAGCCTCCAGAAACCTACTGGTCATCCTGGGGCAGTTGGTATCGCTCCAGGCCCGATAATCAACCTGTTCCCAGTAGATTGTTTTCAAAAATCTCTGGGGGGAAACAAAGCAGCTGCTGGATCACTCCACAGCCCCTCCAAACCCAAATCTATCAAAGACTCGCGGAGGCTCCTCAGCCACCCGATCTTGTGGAACGTATCAGATTTGATTACGTCCATAAGACCCGTGGCATATGAAGAGAGCTCCGGGGTAGTCCAAAGCCTCCGCCAGTATAAGACCGGACGAAGTTTGGGTAAGTCCTTGATAGCCTTCCTACCTAGGTCGTATCGCAATGGTACCAGGGGCGTGCTCTGTGGGAGGCCAGTTATGCTACGGAAAAATTTATTTTCGACTACTGATAAAGAAATTAACGCGTCGAAACCCCATAGCTCAGCCCCATACAACACAGAACTTAGGGCCTTGGCCTCGTAAACTTGGAGCACAGGTTTAATTGGCTTGGTAAGAGATTTTTTGTGCTCGCTGATCAAGGCTCCCGATATCTGTCTAAATTTCATGGTAGACATCTCGATGTGCCTGCTCCACTTGCTGTCACCTGTCACATGCATGCCTAGATAGACGAAGTTGTTAACCTCTTCGAGCGACTGCCCATTCATAAGAAACTTTCCCGCTTTATAGCTTGAGTGTGGATTGAAGACCATAAGTTTGGTCTCGGTCACGTTTACCTCCAGACCGTGTTCATGACAAAAATCTTCGAACACTGACAAAGCCCTTTGCAGACCACTCGGAGTTTTAGATACAATGAGAGTGTTGTTTGCAAACATCAGTATTGGGGTAATAACCCCAGCCAGCTTAATTTCTAAAGGAAGCCCCAGCTTTTCGAGGACAAACCATAACCTCGAACGGGGCACAAGATCAAAGGCAGCTCTTAAGTCCACAAAAGCGACGTAGAGACTGCCTTTTCCCAGGGTTACAACCTTCCAGTATAGTTGGTCAAAACGGAAAACCTGGTCCACTGTACTGGTAAATTTGCGGAAACCAGCTTGAAAAGGGGACAAAATCCTATTGTCTTCAATCCAGTCCAATATCAGGTTCAAGACCATCCTCCCGATGATCTTCTGGATTGTGTTTATCAGGCTGATAGGTCTGTAATTACCTGGGAGAGTTTTATCTCCCTTTTTAAAAATCGGGATTATAACGGCACCCCCCCATGATTTAGGCAGTGGGGCGCCTTCAGCCACGGCGTTAGCCACCAGTGCAATATACTTGCTCCAACAGGTTTTGTTGTGGAGAAAGAGGTCAGATGGAACCCCATCTAATCCTGGGGCACGCCCTGCTGCTACAGATCCCAGAGCAGTTAATGCGTCCATGGGACTGAAAGGACCTTGCGAGTAAAAGACATGGGATATCACCCCCGAAGGATTATGTGAAAGGTTACATGCGTATTGTGGTTTAAAATACCTTAGCCACTCCTCTTGCATGACATGGTTTGACGGTCTGTCCGGCAAGCCACCTCTGTTCCACTTGATGACATTCCAGAACAACCTGGAATCCCTAGTGTAACATGCCTCTTTCAAATCTTGCCAGTACAGATCGTCCCAGTTCTTTTTTGCCTGATCAAGACATTTCTTATAGAGCTGTCCAGCCTTTTGGATGCAGATCTTTTGACCACTAGAAAGGGCTTGAGCCAGATTACCTCTGGCACATCTGCAATCGGCGTCGTACCACCGTAATCGCTTGGGTGGGGGCTTATTACCCTTGCTCGTTGGCTTCAGAAAAAATCCGCGAATTCCCTCAAAAAAGGACTCATGCAGTCTAGTGATTAGAACTCTACCATCTTTGGTGACCGGCGCGCCCTCTATTTGCAGCGTAGCTTGGGCAAGCTCAAAGTCGATATTAGCAATGACCTTGGCATTGGTCTTAACCTGGGTCCACTTAAGTCTACGCATATCATTGGTGGGGACAATTTCAGGAGGTACTAATTGCAATGCCTCACCTGCTGTGTGGATGTCCCCCCACCACCGGTGTGTTACACAAATAGGGTTATGGTCACTCTCGGCTCTTGGTTCGACCACCATGTCTTTGATGTGATGCCATAGGCTCATACAGCAGAGTACGTAATCAATCCTGCTTTTAGAGCGGCCATTGTCGAAAGTACTAGCACCCCTCTTATCCCCTGGAGTCCTACCATTCAAGGCCCTTAGTCCTTTCTCGTAACAAAGGGCGTTTACCTGCACTACCACCTCAGACCATCTTTTAATAGGGGCAAGCGCCAGGCCAGGTATTCCCCACAGCCGGTCCTCCTCGGGGTCAAGGCCCCATTCCGAGTCTGGATCTAGAAGGGGTTCAAACGTTACGTTGAGGTCGCCCGCAATGATCACATCCCTCTCACTCGAGGTTGCTTCTATAAGTCTGACCAAAGTGTCCAAAACCCGCGACCTTTTCCCCTTGGTCCCTCTAAGATATAAATTATAAATGTCTAGTTCGCCCATAGGTCCCAGGGTTAGCCTAATTAATTGGATGTCGGGGGACCCCGTGGGTAACTCCCTAGCCCTGGGAAATCGATCCTGTCGGGCCCAGATGGTTAGGCCACCCATGGGGCGTCCTTTAGGTCCCTTGATGGCTGGGACATGAAAATTCAAATATCCCAATAGAAACTGGGGCTCACTGGACCAAGTTTCCGGGAAGAGGCAAACGTCATAATTACTGGTGAATTCAACCCATTCAGGGGAGTCCTTCTTTGCATTCAAACCAGCTAGGTTCCAAGAAACCAATGTACCTGGCCCTTGGCCTGGTGGGGTGCCTTGATGAACAGCAATAAAACTTTCATCACATGGCCTCTCGTTCGCCCTATGCGATCCCGGTGTTGAGTGCCTATGAGGGGAGGACATCCCAGATGGAACCAGGGAAGCGGCATCAGGTCCACCAAAAAGCTCTCTTTCAGCTGCCGTGATGTCCTTAACGATTAGTGGTTTCAGTTCATTCTTCACCGGTCAATACTGGGCATCTAGGCTACTCAGACCCATACAATGATCAACATAATCAGAGGGTGAAATGATAGGCCCGGGGTTCAATCCACTCATCCCCCTATCCTGTCTGGTTGTACCCTCATAGTTAGGGGACAGATTGTAAAAATAATGTAGATCATGCACCTCGATCCCCGATCGGGACCCAAGGAATGCGTAGTCACAAATAAACCTCGGTATCCGCCTATCCACAAAGTTTACAATAATGGAATCACCCGAGACGTCTTTAGGTCTGGAGCCCACCCAGCTGACCCTTCTAACAAATAAAATCCTCCCATTCATATTGTTAGGGATTGGTCTGTTCTTGTTTAACCAATGGCTCACTTTATTTTTAAGTTCTTGGAAGGATTCAGGTTTACTACCTAGTAATTCAGGAACGCCAGTTAGCACTACTACATAAGGAAGGGATTCAGGTGGAAGGTGGATATGGGCCAGGGGGAGTTTAGGGGGATATTTGTGGGTGACCAGATTTACAACTTCTCTCTCTCCCATGCCTTCCTTAGTGGAATTACCCCTGGATAGATTGCTTGTCCCTCCCTCCCTCCTGAAAGGTTGATTAGTATTCACCTGGGTCTTCAAAGGACCAGAACCTGGACCTGTGTTTGTTATCACAGGAAGTTTTTCAATAAGGACCGGTGCAGAGGTCAAAGTCTTTTCGGGGGGTAGACAATTGGGTTTAACGATATCGTTTATAGACAATTTAACAACATTTTTCAATGAACAAAAATTGTCAAGAATCGTTTGTTCCAAACGTTCAATTTTGTCGCTGACTAATTTTACCCTTTCTAAGAGAGGGAGTATTAATGATCGGACCACCTGCTCGATCTGGGGGATCATGTCACCACTGTGAGGCAGAGCAGGGACACTTTTGCTGCCTTAGTCCATGATCAGGCAGTCATCGGGAGGTGGGGCGTCGGGCTTAGCCACGCTTTTTGTTATTTTAGACATTTTCGCCTGCCTAACGCCTTGAGCATCCCCCCCACGTTTACTCTTGGGATTAACAGGTCTAGATGTTTTATTGCCAGCCCTTGTCTGGGGGAAGGTGGCTTTGGGGTTTAATGAACCTGCGACTGCCACGGCAGGGGCACCATTAGTAACACCATTGTCCTCCTTAGACATCGCACTATCTGGTGGCGTATTGGATTTATCTCAATGTCTTCAAGCTGGGGCAAATCACCACAACCATGCCCCCCTATCCTGTGTGGAGATTTAACCAGAGCCAATGTGCCAATAGATGAACGTCTGGCATACATTGGTTCTGTTGAAAGACGCCGCTCGGTAATAGCGATTTCGTGTTCTAATACCGAGACGGCTCTGGTAATAAATTGGTCCAAAGTACCAGACACTGTTGCAGACCCCACTGTTCGCTTTCCTTTCCCTGTCATTTTCCCACAATACGCAGGCTTACACAATAGTTAACAGACTTGAATGTTGAGCAAACCCAGGAGCAATAATCTAACAAATGCCACAACGTCTTACTATTTCACTGTTCGATAAGGGGGTGGCCCCGCCCAGCCTTGTCCAGCACCGGACGGCCACAGACGGCCCGCCCTTTGCCCGGGCTTAGCCCGGCGCACGCCCGCGCGTGGTCCCGCAATGCGGGGGCTCTCTTTTCCTTTAAGCGCCTCCTGGCGCGATAACAGTGGGATGCGGCTTCCGGCTGCCGGGACTCACGGGACTTGTGGTCCACCCTGCACAGCGTCCGCGATGGTGGTCGGACCCGCAGCAGCGGGGGAAACAGGCGGCGGAAATAGTGGTCCGGTGGGTGGATGGAAGAATGCCGTTGCTGCAACCCCCAAGGTATGTCAGCTTTTCGTCCGCTCAGCCGGTGCTCTCCTTTCCTTTAAGCGCCTCCTGGCGCGATAACAGTGGGATGCGGCTTCCGGCCGTCGGGACTCACGGGACTTGTGGTCCACCCTGCACAGCGTCCGCGATGGTGGTCGGACCCGCAGCAGCGGGGGGAAACAGGCGGCGGAAATAGTGGTCCAGTGGGTGGATGGAAGAATGCCGTTGCTGCAACACCCAAGGTATGTCAGCTTTTCGCCCGCTCAGCCGGTGCTCTCCTTTCCTTTAAGCGCCTCCTGGCGCGATAACAGTGGGATGCGGCTTCCGGCCGCCGGGACTCACGGGACTTGTGGTCCACCCCGCACAGCGTCCGCGATGGTGGTCGGACCCGCAGCAGCGGGGGGAAACAGGCGGCGGAAATAGTGGTCCGGTGGGTGGATAGAAGAATGCCGTTGCTGCAACCCCCAAGGTATGTCAGCTTTTCCAAGACAATACAGATTTCAACTGATACAACACCTCCAACCTGAAAGTACCATATCGTGGAAAAGTCAGTTCTCCCTCTCCATGAGTCATTTTATGCCAATTTTCAAGCCAAATTATAGTATTCAATCCCACATTCCTTGCCATATAGTGCGCTGGAGTATCCTCGGGAGGGGCTTCTTCTCCCCCTCGAGTAACCACATGTTCATCACCTCTCCATAAATCTTGAAAAATCTTAAAACATTTCACAATGGACAAAATTTCTGATTGTGCACAATATTTTCGTTCACTTCCTGATGTCAATCCATCAATAGCAGCGCGACTCACACCAACCAACCTATCGCAGCGCGACACCTTCTGACGTCACACGTCCCCCGCTCGCAGCAGTTCCCCTCTTTTACAATTTACGTCTTACCCTTGCATTCGTCCCATTCACACTCTGAAGTAATTATCTGTCCACGAAACGACCGGACAATCACTTCTCTGACTGCCTCTGACAGTCTTGAAATTGTTGACCTCAACTGGCAACTGTCTGTCCTCGAAACAACCGGACAATCGCCTCAACTGATAGGTTTCAATCACTCAATGTTCCACATACAACAACCCACGATCAGCGTCGGTTACTCACACACTCGCACATTCGCACCCCCTATCTCGGTCCGGGTAATCGATGACGTCTCACGATCCCCTTTCAATGATCAACAAAATCTACCTTGGGTGTCTTCTACACCACAATCACTTAAGCTACTCGTCGAGCCTAAGATTTTCCCGGGCTGCGCGCGCTCACAGCCTGATCTCACAATCACTCAACACTCACTCCAACTCCGCAAGACAACAGGTCCACACATTGCTATGTTAGCATAAGCGTCTTAGAAGTTAAAACGTCATCTTGCCACTTTTGCTGCTTTTGCACACGCCACTGTAGATAGATGTTATTATATGAAAACTGCTTGCTTGCTTTTTCTTCACATGAGAACGGTCTGTTGTTCACATCCCTAGAAGTGCATCGCGACCTTTGTCTGAACATTGTGTGCAGCAACAGTCAGGGCCAACAAACAATGTATGCTTTTGAATTCATGTTGATCGGCCCACGCTCTAGCCATAACACACACACAGCTGCAAATATCTGAAACTCGAGCGCCTTTAATATTGCAGTTTGCATGCATGAGATAGACACTTTTGGAGAAGACCTTTTCCAGACACAGAGCAAAGCTGATCCTGTGATGTGATTCACCTAAGCTGATATTTACGGTATGGGGTTCCCCTTTCAAACCTAGAGACCTTCTATTAGTTTATAATACTAGCTTACTAGCGAAGGGAGGGTGGTTGTATTCCACTATCATTTGTAACATGATTTCCCCCTTCATTTTCTATGGTATTGTAACAATGCTGATGGTTTTATTCTTAATCATTTGTCTGCTTATGTTAGCCAAAGTACTGCATCTTAGGACACGTAGTTTATAAAATAAACATTTTAAACTTTACTGTGTCACTGATTACTCTCATTGTGGACTGATATGAGAATAATAACGAACAGGTATTTCTGATTCCCACCATTCCTGAGAGTACTCTTAGTCGCTTGTTCTGCGTTGTCTAATCATTGGTAGCTTTGAGAATGATACGGAGAACAAATGAGACACTGATGCTAGTCGGATAGGGGTTCTGGGTACTGAGGTGAGTTTTTGGTACACCGCAATTCACTGAGGTCCTGGTTTCCTGCGCATAGTTCTGTGCATGAGCAGAATCCCTGCAACAATGCAATTATTGATCCAGTCTCTACATTAGAAATCATTAGCCTAAAAGAAAATGGTTAGTCTGTCCCTACTCTATCTCTAAGGTGACATCCCTACTAAGCATTTTCCCTCTCAGGCAAGAGAATAAAAAGGTGTCAGAAGTGAAGACTTTCTTAGAAGTGCACTCACTTAGTCATAGCTTGTTCTAAGATGCTCCTTCTAGCTCTCATCTAATCCTCAACTGCTCAACCCTCGGGGCACTGTCCCTAATACAAAATCTCAAAAACATAGAACACGCCCTTCGGCACACCTCTTCAGCCAGGTCTCCTTCCAGTACTTTTCCAGTGAAACTTGTACTCCATCCAACGACGGTTAGCTTGACCTTGGGTCACAGGCACCTTCTCCGCTGAAAGTATCATCCTTAAATTCCAATGTACTCCCCTATTGGCTTCTCGTACCATCCTAACTCCTAAAACAAAGACCTAGTCTCTCTAACGAGCTAAATGTCCTTGCACCTGCAACAGAAACATGGGAACGAAAATCTTTCACTTCTCTCAGATTTTTTCATCATCCTGAAACCCCAAAGCCTTTACCAAGGGAAATCATTTTCGGCCTACAATATGAAGCTAACATAAGAAATGAACAGGCCTTTCTCTTTAAACGTATATGCGATCAGGGCTTTACACTATTAATTAAACACACTCTTGAAACCACACTATAAGCATTAATTCCATTGCTCTTTATACGTGAATAAGCAACCTACACGTGCAAACTTTAATATTGTGTGCGTTAAACCTAATACATTGCATTACGTGAAAACAATTATTATGCATGAACTAAAATGCAATTGCAACGCACTACAAAATAACTCCTAATAAAACATGGTTACATTTCTAATCACTCTTATGTTAAACAGAATCTAATGATACATTTTATGTCACACCTCTAGCTCTACTTCAATTAATATGCGGGTGCGGACTAACAGTGAATATTATGCACCCCTACAAATTTCAGAATAATGTGGTGCTCTATCACCTGGAGGGAGGACGAGGGGCAGACAGGACTCCTGTCCAGTCTCCAGTCATTCATCCTAGAAATCCCTTTCCCGAATAACCCCATTTTGCCCTCCATTTTCTTCCACCCTTCATACCACTTAGTGGAAAATGGTGGTTAAGGTTTTGGACAGGTCCCCAATCATTCTCTACTGTGGAATATCTGGTTGACATTTATAGGGAGAGCCTGTTTCTGGTCCGCCCCATCTGCTTAACCTAGGATTGATCATTTGAGAAGGAACCCTCCCTACTTTGATCAGAAAAGGTCTAATTTGGGTGGATTGTATCTTTCCCACTGGAAGACGGCTCCTTGTTTATAGGGATCGCCCTCACCTTCCTTTGATGCATCTCGTCAAGAGTAGAGGTCGGCATTTCTCCTGTGTTCTTGGATCTCCACCCATCCTCTTGTCTCCCAGTGATGGAAAGAATTGACTCCGCAGAGCAACAACAGCCTCTAAAGCTGCTCCACCAATGGGGTAACCTATCGGGTTTCTGTCCCTTGATGATGGAAACCTCTATATACATTCTGTTTCCCCTGAGGATTTCTCCAATGAACATCAGTACCTTCTGTATCCCATAAAAGTCACCCTACCATCTATGTACTAAAGGGGAAAGAGAAAACTGGATGCTTTACCACCTTGGGCGGCTCTGAATCTAAATTTGGTGTCTCCATCTATGTCTCAGGGAGGGCACTGGACAGGGGAGTCATTTTTTACAACCCTGTTCAAACAATAACGGATTATGTGGTGTAAAAATCCACATCTCTTTAACCTTCGGTGTGCACAACTGTGAAAATGCCCACTCTGAGTTTTTCAAGTTCAGTTAAGGGCTTGTATGTTTATGATGATGGCCATCAGTAGAATACTCTGAAAAGAGTCTTCTGTCTAGATCAGGGGTACTCACAAACTTTCTCTCGGGGGCCAAATTTACAGTGTGGTTTGTGGCCGAGGGCCGCACCGGTGGGGGCGGGGGCAGTGGGGGAGGGGGCGGGGCTAGAGCAAAAAAAAGAACTGTGACCATGAGGTTGAACACAGGCCCCTGCAGCAGACGCCTTCGTCCACTGAGCCACCAGACCCGGCATTAACATATATCTATCTATCTATCTATCTATCTATCTATCTATCTATCTATCTATCTATCTATCTATCTATCTATCTATCTATCTATCTATCTATCTAGCTCTGTCTCCCTCCCTCCCTCTATCACTCTCCCTCTATCACGCTCCCTCTCTCAGTCTCCCTCTCTCTCTCTCTCTATCTATTTCTCTCTCTCTCTCCCTCTGTCTCCCTTTCTCTCTCTCTCCCTCCCTCAGTCTCTGTCTCCCTCTGTCTCACTCACTCTGTCTCAGTCCCTCCCTCCATCCCTCCCTCTCCCTCCCTCTTGTCTCCCTCCCTCTATCTCCCTCCCTCTGTGTCTCCCTCTCTCTCTGTCTCCCTCCCTCTGTCTCCCTCTCTCCCTCGGTCTCCCTCTCCCTGTCTCCCTCCCTCTCCCTGTCTCCCTCCATCTCCCTCTCTCTCTTCCTCTGTCTCTCTCTCTCTCTCTCTCTCCCTCTGCCTCACTCACTGTGTTTGTCTCCCTCCCTCTCTGCCTCCCTCCCTGTCTCCCTCCCTCCCCCTGTCTCCCTCCTTCCCTCTCTCTCTCTCCTCCCTCTCTGTCTCCCTCCCTCTCTCTCCCTCCCTCTCCCTCCCTCTCCCTCCCTCTCCCTCTCTCTCCTTCCCTCTCTCTCTCCCTGTCTCCCTCCCTCTCTCTATCTCTCTCCCTCTCTCTCAATCAGTTTGTCTCCCTTTCTTTCTGTCTCCGTCCCTCTCTGTCTCCCTCGCTCTCCATCTGTTCTCCCTCTGTCCCCCTCCCTCCCTCTGTCTCCCTCCCTCTCCCAACTTGTCTGTCTCTCTCTCGCTGTCTCTCCCTCCCTGTCTCCTGCTCTGTCTTCCCCCTCTCCCTCTCTCCCTCCCTCTGTCGCACTCTGTCGTCCTCCCGCTTTAAACTCACCGGCTGCTCTCACTAGCTGCTGCTCCCCCCCCCCCACCCCCTGTCCGTCACCTCACCCGGCGCTGAGTCAGCTTCTCTGGAACACAAACAGCCGCCGCACCCAAGTACTTCACAGGTCTTTTAAAGGCCAAGTCACTTGTTAATGAGGCTTTGTTGTATTTCATCTCTTCTTAGTGCCCCTGCATCTCCACTCATTCAGAGGGGAGATGCAGGGGCGCTAAGAAGAGGTGAAATACAACAAAGCCTCATTAACAAGTGACTTGGCTTTTAAAAGAATCGCCCGTCCCCCATAGCTCCGCGCTGCTGCAGCCGGCAGTGTTTGCACAGGTACGATGTCTGCAAGGTCCGCGGGCCGCCAGGGAAGGCTTGCCGGGCCGCTGGCGGCCCGCGGGCCGTACTATGAGTACCCCTGGTCTAGATATACAGTTTGAAATCTTTTTAGATAGATAAAATATAGTATTGGAAGTCAGCCTTGCTTCCTCCGTTATACACACTGAAAAGGTCAACCAAATTACTAGAACTGAATGAAAAATGAAATTGTAAAATGTCACCATTCAATGCATCAATAGATGAAGCTGTGCAATTAAGCTTTACTTTAATCTATGGGGTCAAAGTACCATATGTGCCTCAACTTGATGTTAAAATGTTGATAACCTTGTCGGAACATTCAGTTTGTAGCTCAAGTCCATGTAAAATAACAGCTATCCATATTTGCACAAAAGAGTGTCAATCAAGACTTATCAGCTTTTGAAGAAGCCCAGTGTTGTTTCATGACATTATTTCAATGAGAGAAACTTAGGGGAATATCAGCAAGGGCCGGCGATAATTATCGCTCAGCGCTCTTAGCGTGAGGATCATTATCGCTGGGCAACTCTGAATTTTATCGCGGAGATAGCGTACTATTAGCAACGCTTATCTCCAAAGCGATAAAATTCAGAGCGCTAACAGCCAAAAGTGAGATTCTCGCTGGAAATCCAGCGATAATCACACATCTTTTGGCGATAGCTTCGCTGATAGGGCCTCACATACTTAGCCATGATATCCACCTTCCATAGGATATCACGGCTAAGTCAGTTTCAAAGC
Organism: Triturus cristatus; assembly: GCF_964204655.1. Classification (NCBI taxonomy): domain Eukaryota; kingdom Metazoa; phylum Chordata; class Amphibia; order Caudata; family Salamandridae; genus Triturus; species Triturus cristatus. The sequence goes on along the minus strand of NC_140593.1, from coordinate 609,531,243 downwards.
AGGCGTAAGGAAAGTAGCGATAACAGAGGTTATCTCTACTTTTCTTGTCGCTATGCTGCTTTGAGTGGGGCTTGATAATAGGAGAAATGTCGCTTAGCGACATTTCTACTGTTATCCTGGGGAGGAACGCCTACTTTGCATCTCATTGGAGATGCAAAGATAGGCGTTAAGGGAAATAGCGATCAGGCAAGGTTTCACGCGATAGCGTGACCTTCCTGATACGGTGATGAAATTATTGCCGCTTTTTGTCCGAAAACGGACGCAAAAGCGGCGATAATTTTTTATCGCCTGCTTGTTGATATGCCCCTTATTTCAGCAATTGTTAACCATAGCACCTTTATGACTATTATTAGAGTAGTCAAACAAGTGAATTCAGATTTGAGTCACTAGAGAGAAACGCCTGGTAAATGGGCTAATATGTCAAGGGAGGAGGCTTCATAGTGGCAATAATTTCATAAGGAGAGCATATATTGGCGTATTATTTTCATCTCTTGAGGAACAGGGTGCTGAGTATTTGATTTGCTTTTTAGTTTCAGGTGGAGGAAGTCGCCTGTAGTCAAGTACGGGGAGTACATCCGCAGTTACTTTATCTTTCACTAATACCTTCATGTAGTTTAAGATGTCTGAGACTGGACTAATTATGAAATCTTCCAAAATGTCAGTTATGACTACTGACTGGCCCAATATATGTATATATTTTCCAATGCATCTTTGTCCTCAAATTAATCTTTTCTTTGCTTTTAGGTCTTCTATTTGTTGTCTTTTTTGTTTGGAAGTTGATTGTAATCGGCATGCCAGAAACGGAGCAATCAGGAAGAACAGCATCCTTAGACTGACATGCCCTGTCCAAGGCTATCTAGATTGACTGCACCATGACCAAACCCAACAAGGAGCTATTTTTAGTGCTAGTGTAAATACTGTGAATGATGCTTGCATTTGGTGGAGCATTGTTTTTAGGATTTTAATGCCAATGTCTTATAGAGCAGGTACACAAAGAGGCAGTGCTTATGGTGAAAATATACCAACCTTCCTCTCTCCAAGGTTAGTTACGTAGGAGAAAAATATCCTGCCCAGAATAGTGACCATCCCTGGAAAAAATGGGTGTAGAGAGAATAGAAAGAAAATATAATATACATGTGCTTAAGTAACTGTTTTTCCTTATTTCACTTTGTCATAAGTGGATGGTACAGTTTAGGAAGATGCATATAGCAGCGCATTACAGACCCACAAAAGAAAAAGTTCTACCCCCTGCAGCATTGCTGCCTATGGAGTAAACAAGAGGTAGGAGCATATGACACTTGAATGACATTGCATGCTACATTCCACAGAACTGACTGAGCACGCTTATGCCCACACCCCTGTCCATCTCGCTGAGTTGCACTGGATCTCTCCTACACTGGCTCTCTCCTTCTCTCTGGCCTCTTGTGGTTATCATGGTGGGTCTTCATCTAAGTAGATGATGAGAGGGGGGAGGAGGAGGGGTCAGGCGGTCTCTGTTTCAGTAGGGAGGAAATGCCCTCAAGGCGATTAGGGTGGGTAATGAAGGTTCCCAGTGCAACGTGTGGTCCTTGGGTGTCTAGTGGCTCTCCTGCCACCGTTCAGACACTATTTAGGTGGTGGTTTCATTCCACACTGGATGTGTTAAAACAACAGAAAGAAACTGAAAGAAGTCATAGAGGGTTATTTTTCCTTCCTGAGTAATAATAATCATTCTTTATAAAACTTCATTATGAAGCACCTCAGGGTGGTGACTCCTTACCACACTGGACATATATAAGGATAAAGTATTCCAGGAGTAGTGTCTCACCCAAGACAGATAGAGCCTGTGATTTAAAGGCACTTGGTTGTCTCTACATGATCCTAGAGAAATCCAGGGAAGAGCCCAGAAGAGTACTATGCAGGTAAATTGATTATTAAAAAACTAAGAATCAGGAACATAGTTTTGTAACAAACCATCTAGTAGTTCCACTAATGGCCCTAAACAACCTAATGCGGTCTAACGAAGGGCACCATATATTAGCATTTTGACGGATCTACCACAAATTCTAACCTTTTTTCCGAAAATAACAGAAGTTAACGCAACATCATATCTTCTCCAAAGAAGGTAACTCAAAACAATGTTCCAATCATCATTGTATACTCTGCAATCCAAAAACGTTGTACTCCAGTTTATTTTCTTAATTTCAGAGAACATCGCTCATTGGCTGTTTGTGTTGGAGTTGGTGAGGACTTGAAACCACATGATCAAATAAAATAATTTGAATTGAAGAAAAAAGTTGGAGATTTGATTATACAACACACCATTGGGTTATGATTTTTGAAGTGTAGAGCGCTGGGCTTGTTATTCCAACAATCCAAGTTGTAGATTAATTCATCATCATGTTCTGCAGCATTATCTGCAGTTGAACAAAATTCTCCATTTTAAAGTTTGGTTAAACCTAATTACGCGATTACTCAAATTTTTTAAATATAGGAAAATCACTTGTGCTTGTGGAAGTTCCTAGGATAGGTAGGAAAATCCTCAAAATCCTCAAATCCAAAGTATTTAGCTGGATTTCACTTTGTCAGATGTCGACCTGACTTAGCAAACAAATCTAATAAAGGATACAAGTGAAAACGAGACTCTATAGGCTACAAAGTATAATCTACCATCAAGGGAGATATTTTCTCTTTAAAATAAGCCTTCTCTCTTTGGAGGACCTCCAGAATACACATTAATTTCCCTTGAATCCCAGTATCCACCGCAGGGGGGGGGGGATTATGTTTTCGTATCTGAGGCTCTCCATGCTTTGCAAGGCATACTGGACTATATATTAATACTTTTGGAAAAAACCACTCTGAATTATCTATCGACCTTCTATCATTAAAACAAAAGGATTTTAGTTTGAAACATCCTAATGTATCTTTGCAAAACTGACTATCTCTGTCTTGGTTATCTCATCTACTTGATTAGGATTAGTGATAGGAAGATGTTCAAAATATGGCTGTTCAAGTGGGAAAACCCCTACAGCAAGGGAGAAAAAGTGACAAACGGATATTATCTATTCACTACTTAATCTTTTCTCACATGCTCAAAACTTAATGACTAAAAAAGAATAGGGCTCATTAGGCACATGGTAGTCTCTATACAATCTCAGACAAATGCCGGGAAGAGCCTGAAAAAGAACTAAGCAGCTTAGATGACTATTATAAACATCTAAGAAGCAGGAATATAGTTTTGAAAACCATCTTGTTCCATAATTGTCCTCAAACATCCTAATGAGGCATGACGAAGGGCACTACATATTGCCACTTTGTCTGATCTACCATAAATTATTAGGCTTTTTCCAGGAATAACAGAAGTTAACTCAACCTAATGTTCAGTTGTAAAACATTCTCCATTACAGAGTTTAGTGAAACCTAAAAACGTGAGTACTCCTGTTCTTTCAATTTCGGAAATAGCGCATAATCAGGAAGTGCCTGTGGGAGTTCTGAAGATACATATGGAAAATCCTCAAAACTCTCTACTAAATAGGATTTTGCTGGATCTCACTCTTCCAGATGTCAATCTGGATTAGCAAACACATCTATTAAGGGGCTAAAAGTAAAATGGACCCTCTAAAGGCTACAGAGGATAGCCCACTTTCAAGAGAGACATTAGCTCTCTTTGAAAGTAGCCCTCTCCCATTGTAGAAACTCTCTAATGCACCTGAGTTCCCCTTAAATCCCTGTATTCAGCAGGCAGAAGACTATGTATCTATTAACTCTGTAATCTTTGCTCAAATGATCAAAACTTAGTGAATGAAAAAGAGTAGGGCTTATTAGCCCCCCTATCAGTTAATGATCCAATTCTCATATATCTAATATTTGGAAAAAAGGGAAAAACCCTAAAATCTCAATACTCCAGTAATCAACATCTCCAGATGTGAAGACAAGAACAGCAGAAGAAAATACTTCTAGAAAAAATTTAAAAGAGCATTGAAGGAAAAAAGGCAAGAAAAACAAAATCGGACACTGACAAAAAAAAAAAAGACAGAGCAATACAGGATTCCCTATTTAGGTAAAGGATACAACTACCCAAATAGGTAACAGAGAGATCCTTATTGAAAATACATCTTCAAAGGTTTTCAATGATCACCCTCCAAGCTCGGGTAGAAACAAGGCATCTGTTAGAAACCCATATTTCCCATATCAGTGGAGGTTCCACTTTGAACCTCATTGTCAACGTTTTCCAGATGAATCGTTTGCTTATTGTTTCTGATTGCCTCCAAAGAGCAAAGGTAAGACCCTCCAAGCTATCTAAACTTTTTATCTCATAGAATCAGATCATCCACTTAATTTTACTGATATATTTGAATTGAGTTTCTTGTTTTCTTATTTTTGGGAAAGTTGGTTTTTTTTTAAATATAAATATTATCTTGAACCCATTACAATAGTTTACCCTTTTTAAATCTCTTTGCCCAGCTAAAATTAGAAGGGTGTCATTTCCAGACAAATAAAAACTAACATACACTAGAGTAGCATTCCAGTGCAGTTTAGCTACAGATATTATTTTGCATAACATAGATTTTTGGGATATGGTATATTTCCAGCAATTGCTTTGTCAAAAGGCACTGGAGTGAGATGTGAGGCTTCCGAATCCTCTGATCCAGAAGTTTTTTTGACAGAGTCTAGGTATCCCTCTGACAGTAACTTAAGGAGGTACTGGTATCTTATTGTTTTCTGACTTTAAGTGGAAAAATTCAACAAATTGCATTCTGTCGTACACACTGTAATAATTGTCTTCACTTTTTAAGGATTGATTTCCCTGCAATAAATGAAGATCAGGGGCACTCACTCTTTTATTCAATGTTTACTTTACCCGGGGCTTACAACATAATTATATTCGTACTGAAACATTTGCCTTTAAAAATAAAGTATGAGAGAGAGAAGACTTCTTGGATTATCATCGCAGTTGACCTGAATACCAAAATCTTTAATTACTTAATGTTTTTTTTAATGCAGACCCATTTCAGAGGCCCAATTTACAAAAAAGAATAAAGCTGACAAGCATGGAATACTCCTCCAAGATGAATTGAAGACCCTAGGGGCAGAATCATTAAATGGGAAAGTAGACCCCGATATTCCTGCTAAGGCGACAAGAGAAGGCCCCCTTTGTTCTTCAGTTATTGAGTATGTGATATATGATTGTATCTTACATGGTATTTGATTTGGTATCACAACTGAGCATTGGTAATACACCATATAGCAACAATGCTTTTCTTTGAATTTATCTGAAAATACCTCTAGAACACACTATGGACTGGCAATTGGAAACTGATTACACTGCAGTACAATGGAACCCTTGTGACATCAACTTGCTTATTGATCTGTTTGCATCGTTTCACATCGCTCTGAAAGGCAGTATCACTGGAGTTCCTTTTAGCCTGCCTGAAGCACTCATGAGCGACTTAGTTAATCCACATAAAAGCCAAAGACAAAGGTAGCTTTCGCACTGAGAGACCAGTAACTGATAAAATGGCAATCCAATATTCCATTGAAATAATTAATCTTAGCCGAAAACAGTTTTCATCCATTTCTACTTCCTGTATGAAGACAATAGGGTTACTTAGGAAGAAACGGAAAAGAAATTCCATTAGCGCGGGGATGCCTACGGGTAACCAGGCGCTCTACAAATGCTTCTTCAATTCAATTCAATTCAATTGAGTGGCATACAGGGACAGACAGCAGGATCTGAAGTGGTATTTCCTTCATCAATCTAGTTTGATACAAATCTGAGGCCCTTCAGGTGCACTGTTGCTCTCAGTTGCAGATCCATAACATAGCAAATGCCAAAACAATGCCTATCACGATGTGGGATGATTACATTGTGAGCTGTTATAAGACTAATACGGATGTATGCGTGTGTCAGTGTAATACACTTTCAATTGATCCTATTTCTCCACCAAGATTACTGGCTATATAAAAAGAGCCAGAGCCTCAGCCACCATGGAGAAGACAAAATTCCATTTTCGGTACTGAAAGGGAATCCTGAAATGTGGACTAGAACTCTGGGACCTCTATTTACCTATTTTCTTCGCTGTTGCCTTCATCTCAAAACCTTGTAAAGGGAGTGCTGTTGTGCCACTGCACAAATAGAGGGAGGTGAAAGCAAATCCCGCGTAATTATTGCCTAACTCCCTTATTAAATGTGGTGGGTGCTATTTGCTAGGAGTGTTATAGAGCCTCTGGGGTCTTGGGCCTATGATGCTAATGTTAAATAGCTAGAACAATCTGGCTAACCGGTCGGTCACGGGCAGTTTTGCAGTCTATATCAAACTATGTTGTAAAAAAGAAAAAACCTGAATAAGCAACTTTTATGAACTTTTCCACTGCATATGACCGGGTGAATAGACCTACTCTATGGCAGAAATTGTTGTCATTGAGCATTCAAAATAACTTTCTGTGGTATATTATCTCCTTGCACTCTTCAATTCAGTGTAAAGTTTTGTTGGGGGTGCACTAAAGGTCTTTCTTCTCCTATAGTTATACATAATGGATTAAAACAGGGTTCCGTATTGGCACCATTGTATTTTTTTTGTTTTTCCCTATCGATTTTGGTTTGTAAATAATTGTCCTCCAAAATTAGGTTCTAATCATATCCTCAGTCTTATGTATGCACACAATGGAATCTCATTTGACCTGCCATCATTAAGTCTCCAAAGAAATATTGAGGGTGCTATAGGGGCAGGTATGCAACTGGAATCTGGGACATAACAAATTGGAAAAGGAGAGAAATTATGTCTATCTATATATAACAGTCTCCAGTAATTTAAGTGACAAACGCATTTCCCAAACTTAGGAAGTAAAGCCCTGGTGCGTTCTCTCCAGTCTTTTTTTTTATAATTCTATGGGGAGAAGATATTTTAATAATTTATTACAAATGTATAGAATTAAAATCCCCCCAGATTAAGTTATGCCCTTGATTATACGTCTGTTTCGAGCTGGTCTTTTTTAAATGCACATGAAAGTAAGATCTTAAGGAAATTCTGTTGTCTAAGCTCTCCTATCCCAGTACAAATGTGCTTAGACTGGAGTTTGGATTCACTAGCATATATGCTCAAGCACTAGCTAATATACTTCACTGGGAATGAAAGCTCCAACACTCGTCGATTTCATCGCCAAGTATAAACAAAAAAAATGCAGCGCCTTCTTACTTCAGTGGATTTTCAAAACCTAAACTAAAGATTTAGTTAGTTTCTACAACATAAATTGCAAAATCTCAGTCAACAGATTGTGCTTTCTTTTATAGCATAGTTATGAAAAACATGTACCACTATTCACTAGGGTGTAAGCACTTGATTTGTATTTCCTTTAGTGCAGATATCGGCCAATGGGCGACACTGGGGAGGTATATTATTTTTTCAACTTTGGCTGCTCAGGAAGACCTTCCCGAGCTGCCTTTTAAAAAATGTTTTTAGTGTAATGATGATCACCGCACAGGCATGATGAAGTCATTACACTAAAGTGAAATTAAAACGAGCCGATGGACTTGTTTTACTTTACTGCATCAGTGGTCAGGAGACATATCTAAACCCCCGAGCACTATTTGATGTGGGAGAGGTATTGTTGCAAAGGGGAGAATATCCCCTTTCCAAAGACATCCCTATTTGGGGATTGCCATAGGAGAGCAGGGATCCACCCACTAGACACCAGGGATTTTAGGGGAGTGGCACCTTGGACAACGGCATGTGCACCCCCCACCACCAAGTGGGGAAGAACGCCCACTAGACACCAGGGTCTACTTTTATTATAAACATAGGGGTGGGGGTTGCTCACTAGGGGCATGGTCATGCCCCGACCCTCCCCAAAAACTAAGGTAAGAGTCTTTCTGCCCCCACACCGGTGGGCAGATGGAGGTGATTTACCCCTAATCTGCCCACCCGGGGGTGTCACAAAGCCCATTAGACACCAGAGAATGGGTTTTTTTTAATATATAGGGGTCGAGGCTGCCCACCATGGGCATGGCCAGCTCCCACCCTATCAAGAGAGATAGTCTTTCTGACCCCCTTGGGGTGTGGATGGGGGTTATTACCCCCAATATGACCCCCTGGCAGAGCAGAAAGCCCACTAGACGCTAGAGTCTATTTTTTAAATAAATATTTTATATAAAATAAAATAAATATAGGGGTGGGGACTGCCCACTATGGTCATGGTATAGCCCCCACATCCCAAAAGCTACTGTGACAGTCCCTGGAGAGCAGATGGGGTTGATTACCGCCAATCTGCCCCCCTGGGGAGCAAAAAGCCCACTAGACACCAGGGAACTATTTTATTTTGCCAACTTTGGGCATGGCCATTCCCCCACACCCCAATAAAAAGCCACACAGTCTGTCTGCCCCCCTTAGGGTAGATTGGGGCAATTACCCCAATCAATCAATCAAACAGAAGTGATAAAGCGCAAAACTGTCACCCCTAGAAGTATCTGGGTGCTAAGTATCTGTCAAAGAGCCAGGTCTTGAGTCTTTTTCTGAAGTCTGCCGGCAAGGATGCTCTGCAGAGTTGAGGGCAGGTAGTTCCAGGTCTTGGCAGGGATATAGGAGAAGGTTTGGCCACCGCTGCGGCTGCGAAGGATGTGAGGTGTGTGTGACCGGGGGCGAGTGAAAAGGAACGCAGATGTCTGGAGCGTCAGTGGAAGTTCAGTCGATGGTTGATTTAGGTCTGAGGTCAAGCAGGGCTTTGTATGCATGCATGAGGATCTTGAACTGACATCTCTTCTGGATGGAGAGCCAGTGGTCTCTCAGGTGGGGAGCGATGTGGGTTCAATTGGGGGGGTCCAGGATGAGTCTGGCTACAGCATTCTCTATGGTCCGGAGCCTTCTGAAGAGATGGGTGGAGATGCTGGCATATAGGGTGTTGCCATAGTCGATGCGGCTGATGATGAGGGCCTGAGTTACAGTCTTTCTGGTGTTGGTTGAGAGCCACCTTAAGATTCTGCGGAGCATGCGAAGTGTGTGGAAGCAGGAGGCGACTGCATTGACTTGTCATTTCATGGTCATTTGGCTGTTGAGGATGATGCCGAGGTTGCGTGCTGGGTCGGTCGGTCTGGGTGTAGGTCCAAGTTCTGCAGGCCACCAGCTGTGGTCCCATGTGGAGGTGTTCTTCCTGAAGATCCGTACTTCAGTCTTTTCGGAGTTGAGTTGGAGGTAGCTGTCTCTCATCTATTTAGTTACGTTGGTCATTGCATTGCAGAAGTTAGTTTTTGCATTGGAGGGGTTTTTGGTGAGCGAGATGAACAGTTGAGTGTTGTCTGCATAGGAGATTATGTTGAGTCCGTGAGATCTAACGACGTCTGCGAGGGGGGTTATGTAGATGTTAAACAGGATGATGCTGATGCATGATTCTCGTGGAATGCCGCATATGATGTCTTTGGGTGCGGAGGTGAAGGGATGCAGTCAGATGCTCTGTGTGTGTCCTGTGAGGAAGAAGGCGATCCACTTGAGGGAGCCTTGCTGTATGCCTATGTTGTAGAGTCTCATGATGAGGGTGCTGTGGGAGACGGTGTTGAATGCCGGGGAGAGGTCAAGGAGGATCAGTGCTACTTTTTCTCTTTGGTCAAGAAGTGTTCTGATGTCATCTGTGACGGCAATCAGTGTGGTCTCAGTGCTGTGGTTGGCACAAAATCCTGATTGCGAGGCATCCAGTAGGTAGTTTTGTTCCAGGAATTTAGTGAGCTGCTGGTTGATGACTTCCTCAAGTACTTTGGCCGGGTAGGGGAGCAGGGAGATCGCTGGGGTCGGTGGAGGCTTTCTTTGGGAGGGGGTCTGACGTCTACGTGTTTCCACCTGTTCGAGAATTTTGCTGTGTAGATGGAGGTGTTGAGGATGCTGGTGAGTTGAGTGCTGATTGGGTGTGTTGGGAGGTTGTAGAAGGGGTTGGGGCAGGGGTCAGTGGGCACCCCTGAGCGGATGGAAGACATGATGGCTTAGGTGGTCAGGGCGGTGAACAGAGACCAGGTGGCAATGGTTTGGCTGATGTTCGCTGGTTGGTTGAGGACATTGCAGTTGAGTGTGGCGGTTCGGAGGTTGAAATTGTTGTAGATGTTTGTGATCTTGCTGTGGTAGTAGTCTGAGAGGGTGTTGCAGAGTTCTTGGGAGGGGTGGATGTTGTTCTCTGTAGAGGTCGGGTTGGAGAATCCTTTGACTATTTTGAAGTATTCCTTTGTGTGGTTGGCTGCGAAGTTGATGCAGGAGGTGATGGCTGCTTTCTTGAATTCCTTGATGTGCTGATGTTTCTGAGGGCTGTTTTGTGAGCAGCTTTGTCTGCGGGGTTCTTGGTGGCATGCCATTGTTTCTCCAGTTGATGACAGTTGCTGTTGGGGGTTCTGAGTTGCTGGGTGTGGAGTGGAGGTCTTGTTGGACTTTGTATGTTTAAGTGGGTTGACTGTCTACGCTGTCAATGATCCATGCAGTGATGTTCTGGATGGCCTGGTCGAGGTCTCTTGAGGCCTTGGGTTGAGAGGTGGTGAGGGCCTGTGATCACTGAGGTTCGTGACCTTGCTCCTACTGTGGTGGGAGGAGGTCTGAAGTCTGGTGGTCGTGGGCTGAGCGTTGGTGATGGTGAAGTGTACAATGGTGTGGTCAGTCCCTGTCAGTTCTCTGATGTAGCTAAATTTGATTCTATCACTGGAGGTGAAAATGGGGTTGAGTGCATGCCCGGATTTGTGCGTTGGTTCAGTGACCAGTTGGGTGAGTCCGACATTGTTTAGATTCTCTAGGAGGGCAGTGGAGTTAGTGTCATTTGGGGTCTTCGATGTGGAAGTTGAGGTCGCCGAGTAGGACGTAGTGGTGAGAGTCGATTTTTAGGGGGGCAATGAGGTTGGGGATGGCATTGCAGAAGGTTCCTTGGGGTCCCGTGGGTCTGTAGGCGAGGGTGCCTCTTATCGTGGTCTTCGTGTCAGTTTGTAGTAGGAAGTTGAGGTGTTCCAAGAGAGGTGTGGGGTCATTGTTGGTGATGGTGTATCTGATGGTTTGCTTGAAGATGATGGCAATGCCTCCGCCTTGTTTGTAGGCCCGATCTCGGTGTATCATCTTATAGCCTTCGGGAGGGGTGGTGGTGATGTTGGGGTTCGAGGAGGGGTTTAGCCACATTTCGGTGATGAAGGCAATGATGGTGGAGAGGGTGGTAATAGTGTCCTAGATTTCCATGGCATGTGTGCAGAGTGAGCGAGCATTGAGCAAGATGCATTGGACTGGTTGCGGGGTACTCTTGGTTTTGTGGGCAGGAGTGGTGCAGGATCTTTCATCTGTTGTGTTACATGAGAATTGGCAGTTCCAGCAGGTGAATGGTCCTTTGGTGGATTGTGGGGAGGAGGGGTCCAGTTCCAGGAGTTAGTTGGCGGTGTACCGACAGGTGGTGGAAGGGCCAGGGGTCCTGGTACTGGGTGTTGTCAAACCGGTGGTGCATTGGCGGCACACCCACTGCACGCGTCCACTGCGTAGCTGTGGGGCAGCCTCCATGGAGGTCCTGTTAGGTGGCCCTGGGAGCCGGGGCAGGACCTGGTCCAGGTAGTGAGGGACTGGGACAGCAGGCAGTGCAGTGACCGGGCAGGATTAGCAACAGCGCAGAGACAGCAGGCAGCGCAGTGGCAGTGACAGCAGGCAGCGCAGGGACAGTAGGCAACATAGGGGCAGGGACAACAGGCAGTGCAGGGGCAGCAAGCAGCACAGGGACAGCAGACTGAACAGGTACAGCAGGCAGCGCAGGGAAGTGACAGCAGGCAGTGCAGGGACAGCAGACAGCGCTGGGACAGCAGGCAGCATAGTGAAGGCAGGTAGCGCAGGGGCAGGGACAACAGGCAGCGCAGGGGCAGGGACAGCAGGCAGCGCAGGGACAGCAGGCAGCGCAGGGGCAGCAGGCAGTGCAGGGTCAGCAGGCAGCCCAGGGGCAGCAGACAGCTCAGGGCAGGGACAGCAGGCAGCTCTGGGGCAGGGACAGCAGGCAGCACAGGGGCAGCAGCAGCCGGCAGCGCAGAAGCAGGGACAATGGGCATGTTACCTTAGCTGGGGTCCGACGAAAGAGGGGTGGTCCAGCCCAGACTCTTCCGGGCTTTGACGTGGATGGGCCTGCTCTTTGCCCGGGTGCCAGCCGCATCCATCCTGCAATGCACAACACAGTGTGCGAATTTGAAGCTGGAGTGTCAGGGGCAGAACCAGCAGAAACCAGTTTGGGCTCTCCGTCCAGCAGCACAGGCTGCTGGGAGTTGTAGTCAGACGGAGTGTCAAGCTGGAAGTCCCATGATGTGGGAGTCGGCGTGCAAATATGAAGCTGGAGAGGCTGGGGCAGAACCAGCAGGAACCAGTCCAGGCTCTCCTTCCGGCAGTAGAGGGGGACAATGCTCATTAGACACCAGGGACTATATTTATGCAGTATTTTTTTGGGGGGAGGGTGGCCCCCCATGCTCTGCCTCACCTTGTGGCCCAATAAAATTTCTGCCACCCCAGGTCGCTATTCAACTCAATATGCCCCCCTCCCCTTCCGGAAGCAGAAAGCCTACTTAACACCAGGCATTTCAAAAAGGAGCCACAATAAACAAACGGAGTGGGCAGCATACCCTGACATCAAGCCATACCCCCTTCCCAGAAGGGCCAATAGTGTCTTTCTGCCCTCCTTACCCCCAGGGGGTCAGAAAGACACCATTGCCCCTTCTGTGGAGGGAGTATGGCTTGATGCCAAGGAAGGCTGCCCCCTCCCTTTGTTTTCCAGTAGACGGTTTGTCCCAATTGAGGCAATTGCCCCAAATATGTTCCGGGGTGGAAAGTCCACCTGACACCAGGTATTTTGCCTTTGAGGCAAAAGAAAGTGGTGCAGGTGTTGCACTCTGGCACTGGCCACACCCCCCAAAAAGGAACAAAACAGTATTTTTGTCCCCCCCCGGGCAGACAAGAGATTTGCCCCAATTTGTCCCTGGGGGTCAGAAAGCCCAATGTATGGCAAGAATATATATTTTTAATAAAATAATGAGGGGGGTTTGGCACATCCTAACATCCACACCACCCTCACCCCTAAAGCCTCAAGAATTTTTCTGCTCCCCTACAGACTAAAATATCCCATCCCAATATAAAACAAGAGGATATTTGATTCCTTTGTGTGTTGTTTTTACATATGGGCCGGGAGAGTGTGGTTAACTCCCAATATTGTTCCACTTGCAATGGTGAATGGCTGCACTTTTTGGGCTTAGGTAGGCTGCTACCTGGGAACACCTACCAGACCCAGACAGTTCTGGAAACTAGACACCCAGGGGAGTCCAGGGTGGTGTGCTTCGCGTGGATCCCACAACATTTTCTTAACCACAATGCCTTGCAAGCCATAAACTTTGACTAAAAACACACACTTTTGTCACATGTCTGTGTCTGTGAGGAAAACTTCTAGAATCTGTGAGGAGCCACAAATTTCTTACCACCCAGCATTTCCATAAGTCTTCCAATAACAATGGTACATCACTTGGCAATAGCTTGCTTAATCTCCACAATGGCCCTCGCGGCGGGATGCCTGGCTTTCACCTTGTGGTTGCCCTGCTGGGTTATCTCACAGGGGAATACCAGGACCGGTTGGTGATTTGCGCTATATAAATATCTGTACATTTACATTTACATTTACTTGGGTGGGTGGACCAGGAGACCGTGACACAAAAGGTCCTAAAGCGCTACGTGGAGAGAGCGATAGGGGCAGCTGAGGGATTTGGAGACTTGCTCAGCTGCCACCAATAGAAACCTATGAACCAGACATTTTTTAAAGCTAGACAACCGGGGGATTTCAGGGTGGTGTGCCTTGTGTGGATCCCATTAGGTTTCCTTCCCCACAATGCCCTGCAAACCTCAAACGATACCTAAAATCACACATTTTCCTTACATTTCTGTGATCAAAACTTCTGGAATCCGCAGGAATCCACAAATGTGCTACCACCCCTTGTTACCCGACTTGTGCTGATAAAAACACTGCATCAGTTGTTTAGCTGGGACTAGTGCCCGCCACAGGAATGGATCAAACCACTGTCAAAGGGTGCACTTGGGAGGTGACCCCATTGACCTCGGTTTGATCCTTTCCTGTCACGGACAATAGTACATGCCACACAAGAGGTTAATGGGTTAATGTAAAGGATATAGATGCTCCATTGTGAGAGTTTGCAATTTATGTTGTAGAAACTACCTGAATCTTTGGTTTAGTTCTTGAAAATTCACTGAAGTAAGCAGGCGAGGCATTTTTGGGTTTTTAAATTGTATTATGGCCCAGTCTTTTCTCCGCTTTACAAGAGCCCAACCTTATCATTTGTTTAATTTCTTAAGTCACTCCTAAAGGAAGGTTTAGTCAGGAAATCAGCTGAATATATTGCCTTTAATAGAAATCTAAAAGATGCTCTAGGATCTTTTAACTGTAACGTGGACCTCTTTTTATCTTAGTCCTCAAGGCACCTTCAATTATTCCTTAAAACTCAGACTCCTTGGCTAAGTTTTTCTGAGGACGTGGAGCATTCTGCTAAGTTGACACTGTATAAAAGCATAAGCTCTGATATTTCTTCTGGCCAGGCTCAACCTTATCTTTCCTTCCAAATCTCACATAATGTCAGACATTTGATTTTGATCCTCTGCATAGGGCCGCTTCCTTTAAATATCATGCCTTCGAGGTGGAGATGTAACATATATGATCTCCCTTCCAGTAATATTTGCCAAGTAGGAACTGAGCACCTCTTCCATGTGCTAGTCTGTGCCAGCCTTGAAGGAGTTGAGAATTCGATTTTTGGGTCCATTATTTAGAATTTTAATATCAATACACATTACAAATTGATTCAACTATTAATGTATCCTCCGAACGAGCAAGTTTGTTTCAAGGTTTTTTCATTTTTTAGGAGTCTTTTGCAAATGTTTTGAGGAGATAATGAAAAGATTGTTTACAGTAGATTGTTTTTATAAGGTAAAAGATTGCAATATTATTGATGCCTTTTGCATTACTATACATTAATGGGATAAGGTGTCTACCTCAGTTGAGATCAAAAGCAATTTTGAGTTTGTTTTTTTACTTCAAATCTTTTTATTGAAGAAATTAAAGAAAAGATACAAAAACAATGCAATAGTCGGCGTGCATAAAAACCTCCAGAAATGGCATATAGCAAGAACTGCATAATGATCGAGGCAACGGAAATGTAGGCCATGAAAGACCCAGATGGAGCTCTACAAAAATGCCCAGCCATGGGATCGTGCGGACGCTGGATAAGCAAAGCAATATCACAAACAGCGATGTCACAAGGTTCACACTTGTTGTAAAGAAGGAAAGCCACAAAAATAAAGGGAAATGAGAGTACAGAAAAGAAAAAGCCAAACATCGGTCGAGGTTATATCGATAAAAAGTGTGTTTGTTCCAAAGGAGGACATGGGTATGAGGATGACCCTAGGTGAAGTCACGGGGATTACATATAGAAAGCTGAATATTGTGAGATGATAACAATCCAGGGTGTGGTTGGTTCCCTCTCTGTGAGATGAAACATCAAGTTGCAAGGGAGGCATGTTCGAATAGCTGAAGAGCCATGCAATGGAGTGGGAGGTAGCAAGAGTGTTCCATTCTAGGAAAATAGTCTATCAAGGGCTGCCGGATGCGGGCAAACTTGTTTTCAGAGTTTGCGCCACACTATGGGATAGGAGCTCCAAAGCCATGACAAGCTAAAGGCACTTAAACCACTGGGCAATTGGGGGACCAGAAGGTTTCTTCCAGTGGAGAGCAATTAGTTGTTTGGTCACACCTAGCATTTGGGCTATCAGGCGCCAATAGGCATAAGTCATTGCTGTCAGTGTTTGAGGCGGAATACCTAGTATAATAGTATTATAGGAATATGGGAGAGGGAAGCCTATGGTTCCCTTAATAAGGTTCAGGACTTCCTTCCAATATATTGTGAGGAGGGGACAGGACCACCAGATATGGAGGAAATCACTGGGTGCTGATTGTTTATTGCCAGCATTGAGGTGAGATGGTAGGGTACATCTTTTGTAGGCGTGTCAGGGTGTAATACCACCTAGTCAATAGTTTGTAGGCCGTTTCATGTTGGGGAATGTCTCTGTGTATCTTGGGGATATTACACCAAAGCTGCTCCCATTGTTTCTGGGAGATTCCTTCTGTAGAGTCTAAATGCCCCTGTGACTGGTAGTTATGCAGACTCTGAATACTACTGTGACTGGTAGTTATACGGGCGAACGGGGGTGGAGTGCTGAATTACCTGGTAGGTGCATGAGGTCAGGCCTTGAGTCCCATCAAAAGATCTAACCAGTGATTCAAAGGGGGTGAGTTGTTGCATCGCCCCTTGAGAGTTGAGAGGTTGAAGCGCCCAGTGCCACAATTGGTAATATTGCAGTCTGGCACATTCAGTGAGATGGAAGTCCTCTTTGCATTGATCAAAGGTCTTAATCGAACCTCCTATGAAAAGGTCTTCAAATGTCTGAAATATCCCTCCCTCTAGTCAGGGAAACAGTGAGGTTGTAAAGCCGGTGGGAAATCCGGATTGCAGGCCAAGGGTGTGTTCGGGGATGGGAACGTGGGAAGACTCCTTTTAATTGCTATCCTGTCCCAGACCTCGAGAACCATCATGGTGGGAGTGGCTATGTATGCACTGCAAGGTCTAAGATGTTCCGGAAGCCAAGCTAGATCCGAGAGGGGTTTTCATGCTACTGAATGGTCTATGTGAAATCAATGCTTTTCGCTTTCACAAACAACCCATTCCGAAATGTAGTGTAAGTGTGCCGCCAAGTACTATTCAAGAAGGTTAGGACATGCTATACCTCCCTGATGTCTGGGGAACATGAGGATCGTGTCAGAAAATTATGGGCGTTTTACCACCCCTGCTAAAAGAATGCAGATCATGTCAGAGGCAGAGGATTGTGTCATGGGGGATGGTGGTGGGCAGCATCTGAAATAGGTAAAGAATTTACGGTAAGATGGATATTTTCACTGCATTAAGACGGCCTAACCAAAACACCAGGAGCGGTTTCCATCTACGTAGATCTTCCAAGATCAACCTTTGATATTGCGACCAATTAGCATGGGTCCAGGTCGTCAAAGTCGCGGTTAAGTTCAAGCTTAGGTAACGAAGTGAGCGCAATGCCCATTGAACGGGGGCGAGAGATTGCAAGATGGGCATGTCTTGTTGAAGTATTGTCAAGTTCAATACCTAGAATTTGGCCATGTTAATTTTAAAACCAGCCTTCTCCGCATCTAGCGAAAGGGGCAAGCGGGGATGTTGCAGCGGTGTGCTTTCTCAACTATATGGGCAATGTGGCGAATATTGTCCACTTCCTGATGGTGGCAAATAAAGCAAACCTGGTCGGGGTCATTAAGGTTCTAGGTGTTTCGTCAGGATCCTTGTGTAGATTTTGGCATCTGAGTTTAAGAGGAAAATGGGACAATACGAGGCGCATAAAGAGGGGTCTTTACCAGGCTTGGGGAAGAGTACTATTTCAGCATCAGACATGGTGGGAGTGAGTTCCATGTCCTCTGTGAATGAATTATAGAGTTTCAACATATGATCTTGGAGCTGGGGAGGAATTTGTGGTAAAAAGACACTGAAAGGCTGTCTGGTCTTGGAATTTTACCCACTGGTAGTTCCTTGAGGGCACGCTGTAGTTCCGCCAGGGTGATGGGCATCCGGAGTTGTGAGTGTTGATAGTTGAGGGGAAACCATGAGTAGTCATGAAGATAAGAGTTGATGTCTTACAGGGGGGAGTTATCCCCCTCATAGAGGGTTTGGAAAAAGTTCTGTAATGCATATTGCTTTGCGAGTTCATTGGTGGCTATGTGGGCGCAGGGCGGAGGGCCGCAAAATAGCAGGGCCGGCGAGGCTGAGCAGTAACCTAGGTTCAGGGAGGCCGCAGACAGGGTGGGGGTAGTGATGGGGCAATGCTGTGTGACCTCACAGCCGAAATTAGCCCCCTAAGTTAGCGTGTTGCTTTGTCTCAGTGCCAATTGAAGCCGATTAAGGTGCCGCAGTCCAGAGTCCGCAGCAAGCCCCACCCAGGGATGGCACCAACGAGCGATGGCCTTATCGTGAATAAAGCAGTTGTCCACACACCATGCCCTACGTCTGATCATTAGCCGGGATGCATCAAAAGTACCCTGTATGCCCCGCTGGATGAACACCCTATATTACTAGGTCCGGCACCCGCAAGGCTACTCAGGGCACCATGAGGAGTGGGACATCAGGCTGCAAGACGGCAGAGCAGGCTTACCCGGCTCATATCAGAGGCTGCAAAAGGGTGTAAAGCAATCCGGACCGTGACCTAAGGCTTAGGCACTCGGTGTCAAAAGGCGGCAGGGCACACAGGCTTCCGATGGAGTCGGGTTTTCCACCCCGTTGCTGATTTGTGGCTAAAAACGCTGCCGGGGGTCCAGAGGCACAGAAAGACATGTTTCACACCATCGCTAGAGTAGCCTTGCCTCTTACCCAATTTTGAGTTTTTATGCTGTGAAGGATTTTAATATTATTGGCCTTCATGTATTATTATGTATTAAGGGGCAAATTGTCGACGTCAGCTGAGGTCAAAATCAATTTGAAGATAAACTTGAACTGAAAAAAAGAAAAATAATAAGCCCTACACTTAATATCTAAATATTATTTATGGATCAGGCTTACCCGATGCTCCGAGGTGAAGGCAAATAACAAACCTAGCAAAGTACCATGACTCCTTCCCCAGGTTCGGGAGTACCGACAGTAGCAGTATGTGCCAATAAGCAAGACGCAAGACTTTGTCTTTGCTGTAGTGGTAGTATTGTTCATCAACATTTCTCAAGGGCTCTAGGGAAAAACACACTGAAAGGAAAATCTAAACATGCACAAGGCATGGGGACACTAATAGGGCATGAAATAGCAGCAGTGAGAACCTAAAGACAGAATGTTCTGAAGCATCTGACTGAATCACACTGCAGCTATTTAATGTTTCCTGGGAGTCTAAGCCCCTCCTTTCTGTCGTCCAATGCTAAAGGGTGTTTCTCTTTGGTCTTCTGGCTCTGGTTCCCCTGGTAGCTCTCCCTTCTCAGAACCCGTTTCCATAAGCCCAGATCAGTCTCTGAAATTTGACCTAAGTCACTTGAAATTTAATTCCCCTTGTTGAAAAAAACAACCACAGACTCCGCTTCCTGCAGCCAGTTAATGGCCAACATTCCATAGCCCTATTGTCTCTACAACGCTTGAACCACAATTGTACAACTGACTCACAAGCTGTCTATCTTCTTCAAGGCATCCTTGCAACCTGCAGCTGGGTAGCTATAAATTCCACTGCACTGAAAGGGAACTTATGCACATCTCTGACTTCCTTGTCTCTATGCACAACAATATCTTCTCTTTCCACATTCTCCTCAACCTGTATTCAACACTGACATAGCTACCATGCTACTACGCGTTGCTTCTCTTGCCATCATAGACAAAGTCCATTGTGGATTCTCCTCACAACTTTCTCAGTTTCACCTGCTCCTTGCAATTCTCGCTAACCCTCCTACCAGATGCCATCATTAAGGATAAATACTCGGTCCTCTTCTTTTCTCAGACTACATCCTCTCACTTGGTGACATTGATGGAGCAGGTAGTGCAAACTTTTGTATACCTCCTCTATTTTTGCATGAAGATACTAATTAAATAATCTATTAATTAAATTATTTATTAAACGAGTATTGCATGTATACTAATCAACATTATTAAAAGTTGAATTACACATGGGATTTGCTATCTGCATGGCTAAATAATATTTATAACTAAAATCTGTACGCATACTAACAATAGTATATGTACTAATAGAATACTGCATGATATATGTTGCTTTGTGATGTTGCACCCATGAGGAGGATCGAAAAGGTGAATATAAATGGCTTTAAATGTCGCTATATGCTAGATAAATACAAGCACATAGAGGGATTAGCAAGGGGTTAACATTAGGATCACCAATTCCATGCATTAATTATTCTTTTGTGTTTGTTTCGCTTAAGTTGGCATTTGGGCCTAAATCAAAGATGGCCGCTGTCACCACACGACGAAGTGGCCATTATCTCATGAGGCGCGGAGTGAGCTGCGCATGTGCAAGAAATCTCCTAAACCTCACAGCAACCCCTACACAGACTGGCCCTGGTCAAGGATGGCAAATGTCATTTTCGCCAAGAAAGGAGAACAATCATCCTTACAGTAAACCGGAACAAGCCGATACTTCGTTGACCAATGACCTCACCCCTCGAACTGTACTGAAAATCCTGGGACAATGATCGTACGATCTCAACCAGCCAATCACGACCACTCTAAAGTTTAAATTTGTATCTTCTATAATTTGTTTTATTATAAAAGCCTAATAATAGGGAGGGACACCTTCTACTTTCTAACTACCCCTACCTACAGCAGCAGCAGCGGATGCCATGTTCGTTGTGACGCTTTCCCTGTTGATCTAGATGCTGTCCGATTGATTGATGACTGCGAACTTTTCCAAATCTATGATAGATGCTTGCACGGCTTCTGGTCCTTTGATAAATTTGGGACTGTAGCGTGCTGAGCAGAGGACTTTGAGCTTTGGCCTGCTTTTCGGACAATTTACGACAAAAATCTGGTTATGCAGAGCCAATGAATTAGAGGACTTCAAATAGCCAGATTAGGTCAATATAATGTTCCTTGATTTACCTGAATTAATCAAGAAATGTTATACTTTGGTGAGACAAATGCAAATATAAATTTTATGAAAATTTTAGATAAACTATTATTTATTAACGAGACTTAATGAGTTTGTGGTTTTTCATTAAGAAAGTTAAAGATTCTGAATCTTAAAATGTGTTTTAGCTGGTTCTAAATCACCATCAACCAATCCAACTAAATTGGCCCATTCGACCAAGTGGGAGGAGTGCCTTGATGTTTGAGATTAGGGATTTGTAGGCGAAGGATGTCTATGTATATTTTGTAAAATAACTTTTCTCACCCTATAGGGTTTAAGGTATTTCCCCCACATGTCCAGCGCTTGAATTTCTCATTCCTCTTGTGTGTGCAGACTAGTGAGAGAGACGTATGAGTGTTGGTGTTATGGGCCCCACCAATGAATGCATGTATGAATGAGTGTGCGTGACGACGTGTCTGCGACGCAGGGAGGATATTGGTATATGTTGTTCCCCATTACCCAGTCTTGCGCTGGATCAGTTTTTCTGGTAGCAGAGTTATGGTTTTTATTGTTTTGGTTTGGTGATTATTGCTTGTAAATTACTTGTTGATTATTGATTGTGGGAAAGTATTGGTTTATGTATTAACACTCTATGCTGAGTCGCGTCGAGTTTTATGTTGTTTGACGGCTTCTGGGATGTAGGAAGTCGGAAGTTTGTAACGGTTCCGTAGTAGAGCAGAGGTAAGCGCAGCTCTCGGGAAAGACGGAATTGTTGTTGTTGCCCTGTAGGTACACGGGGAAAACGTGTGACGATTGGAGTTGCACGGCGCATTGTCTGGGTTCGATTCGGTAACATCTTCGTCTGTTGCCATTAGGGACATTTTCTGTATGAGAGAAATGTATGGTAGCGAAGGTCACCTGTGAAATTTTGGTCTTAGGTACCAGGAGTCCAAAAGGCACTCTGATTACGCTTATCACTGGAAAGGTAATAGGTGTTCCCTAAGCCTGCTAGAAGGATAAAGTAGAGGGAAGTGCTACTTTGTTAACAAGTGTCATAATTCTGTAGTAGGGCAGAGGTAAGCGCTGCTCTCGGGAAAGACAGAATTCTGTGTGAATCAACTACATTTTCCGTATGAAAGTGCGTGAATGAAATAGCATTCAGGTTAATTGTGAAACTCTGGTTTTATTTCTCAGGAGCAGAGCATCTCCAACTAGGTGTCTTAATTCTGGAGAAACGGTTAGCTAATGCTTGCTAGAAGGGTAAGGTAGAGGGATGTGCTACTTTATCAACAGAAGTAACGATTCTGTAGTAGGGCAGAGGTAAGCGCTGCTCTCGGGAAAGATGGAATTCTTGTCAGAAAGGTCATTAACTATTCTTTTGTTAGCGAAAGAGGTAATGGTGGCGTTTTTATGTCGTTACTAACAGATTTGTGAGTCAGAAAGAACGTAAGAAAAGTTTGCCGATAAATTTTGTGAAGGAGGGGTCAGCAGAAGCAGGAGTAGCGAGAAAAGCTGACGTCAGAAAGACCGTGCTGGGATTGGACTGTCAGTAAGAAACATAGATGCTCCTGATTGGTGCGTTAGTGTATGCCGCGCTGAGAGTGGAGAATTACAGGGTGACGTAGACGCTCCTGATTGGTACGTTAATGAGAGTCACGCTGGGATTGGAGAATTGCAGAAGTGACGTAGACGCTCCGGATTGGTGTGTTAGTGTGAGTCGCGCTACGATTGGTTAAAACAACAGAATAGTCGAAGGAAAATCTAGCGATACAGAAAAGACAAAATGATGTATTACGACACACCAGAAAAAGAGAAAAAGTCCTGGTTTGGAAAGATCAAGAGTTTATTTAAAAAGGACAAACCGATTGTGAATAGAGAGGGACAGTTGCTTCCTCCACCAAAATCGCCTGCATCCTTTATGGTTGTGAAATATGGATATCATACTTGTATTTGATTGGACAATTAGGCAAAGTATACAAAAGATGATTCCGGAACATGGTTCATTTAATTTAGCGGTTTTGAGAAATTTGAGAGAGAGAATGATGAATCTAGAACCGAGACCTAGACCAACACAGTTTGAAGCATTGACGGAGTGGGAAGATGAAATGCATGACAAAGAAAGACAGAGAAGTGGCGGAAGGTATAAGTATATGTTTGGTAGATTATATGGACAGGAGAATCATGATGATAGAAAGAGGAGATGGCGAAGTGCAAATACGGCTGATGGTCTGTTCCCTGTGAGACATACTGAAGAAGTTAGCAGTAGAAAATGTATGGAAAAGAGAAATAATATTGAGTCAAAAGGATATGGTGTGCATGAATCAGAGGATGATGTTCTTGACGACATGTTTTATAAAAATCCACCCCCTTATCAGTCAGATTTCACCATATTGACACCAGGTGCCCCAATGAGAGAGACTTCCCAGAATATACAATTTTAATCAATATTATAAGAGACAGGAAGGAACAATCCTTTAAAAGAATTAGAGCAAACACATGGCCAAATGAGTAATGAAAATTCAGCTGAACTAGCGAAAACCACTTTAGAATTAACTGAAAAGATAAGGGAATTAACTAAAAATTTGGAAGCCGTAACTGTTCCTGTAACCATAGGACCTGTAATGCCTATTTTTGATAAACAGAAGGATAGTGAGCATTGTCTGACAATTCCTTATAATGGTAATAAACAAACAGAGAGGCCAGAAAAGAATATAGACAAGAACTCATGGAGACAAACAACAAGTATTTCAGAACAGAGTACGCCTAAAAATTTGACAGTAAATCAAAGTTTAGTGGATAGGATAATAATGACCACTGAATCAGTCCCAGGAACACCTGAGAGATTAGCACAACAAAATACTGAGAAAGATAGTGTAGGGCCTACTTCAGAAGAATTAAGTGAATGGCTAAGGAGTTTACAGAAAAAAGATAAAGAATCCCAATCTATAGATGTGGCTAAGCTAAAGATCGTTTTGGAAGAATTAATAGTAGGGACTATCCCCACGGAAAAGTTAAAAGCCTATCAGGATGAAGAATTACTATTTTTATGTAAAAGTATAACCTGGAGAGCAAGAAACCTACATGAAAGACTAGAAGAAGTGGCAAATGAAATGGGTATAGATTTCGAAAAAGTAAAAGCTTTACAAAAACCATATAGTGTAGATTTTTCTTAGAAAGATATTGAAAATCTGAATACCGCAGGGAGAACAACCCAGATCAAAGATATAATCATTTTGTTAAGAAAATGGGGAGATGTAGATAAATGGAGGAGTAGGTGGTTTCGAAAATGAGATGATGGCTCGGACAAAACATTTGCAGCTTTCCCTGTAAGAGAAAAGGAAAAGGTAGTAACAGAATGTCCCATGAGAGAAATTCCAGGAAGGGGATATGTACATGTCCCTTGGACTAGACAAGATATTTTTTCATTTACCAATGATTTCCCTCGACTACGCGAAAAGCCAGTCGAGTGGTATAGGCAGGTGGATATGTTCGTAAAGTTATCGAAAGTTATATGGATTGATTTAAACAGTCTTTTTGACATCATAGTACCAGCAGATTTATGGACAGAGTGTAAAATCATGATAAACTGGCCTACACAAGAATACCCTAGGGACCCAAAAACGGGGGCCCCTGACCCCGAAGTGATGAAAAAATATGAACAAGTAATTACCTTTTTGAAAAACAAAGTACCTCCCAAGGAGACTGATTGGGTAAAAATTGACAGGACTCATCAGGAAGCTAAGGAATCAGTACACGCTTATTATGAGAGGTTGATCCTTGCCTTTAAGCAGTTTAGTGGTGACGAAAATTTAAGTGAGAAGGATTTAAGTCATTTTGTATACAGATTTGTATATGGCCTACGTCCAGAAATAAGTGAAATGATTAAACAGCATACAGTGGATTGGCAAAATAAGAAAATTGATGAAGTACTAAGACATGCAAAATATTTTAGTGATGAAATTGAAGCCAAACAGCGGAAGTTAAAAGAAAATGCTATGTGGGCACAGGTTAAAGTGGCAGAAAGACAGGAAGCACAATTGATTGAACAGGCAAATGGTGCAGGTATGAAACCAAAATTTAATAATGGAAAAGAAAAGAGACAATTTAATATAGAAGAAGCCAAAAAGAAGTGGCCATGTCATAATTGCGGAAGAATAGGGCATTGGAAATCCGAGTGTAAATTTCCCCCAGGTACTAATGGTGATAATGCATCATTGAATTTGCAGGTGCAAGGGAGGAGCCTAGCGCGCAACCAAGATGGCCGCGTAGGTGTGAAGCTCCCGAGGACCTCCGCGACCTCCTGCATTAATCCTGACTATATCCTGTCCTAGATGAGGGGACTGTGTTTGTGAACCCGAGCTGAGGCGACACCCGTTTTCCGTTTCCGAATCGGACCTCGGACACCGGCGGGAGCACCGATTGTGGTTTGCGGCCTTCTCCACGCCGGCCCCCCGGATTGGAGTTGTGGGGCGATCCGGGGACAAAGTGAACAACAGCGGCGGGCAAGGCTGGGCGACTCGCGTACCCCGCACTTTCACTTTCGCTTTTGCGCCCTCCTTGCTCTCAGGCGAGGTAGGGTTGCGGGGCGGTGTGCGGTGGTGTGGCCTTGTCCGGGTGCCCAGCCGACCCGCCGGCTGTGTGTCGTCCCGCGGACCTGTGGTCACCCCCCCCGGAGCCCGTGAACTGGTTTGTCGGCCCTTTCGAGGAGATTGGCACGACTTTGGGATTGTAGCCATGTCCACAAAGCAAGATGGCGACCGGGCAAAGGTGAAATCGACTCGCCGTGGCACGGCCCATCAGTCCAACAGCATGGACCGCTATACCCTCCAGAAGGGATCTCCGGAGGCACCGCGTACGTCCCCTGCGGGCCCGACTGATGCGTCCGCTCTGCCCGCGGATCTGACCCTCCGAGACGTCATGGGCGCCATCGCCGAGATGAAGGCCTCGGTGGACCAGCGCTTTGATACTCTGGCGCAGAAGATAGACTCGGTCCTCGTGGATGTGGGCCTGGTGAGGGCCGATTTGTCCAAAACGAATGACCGGGTCGATTCTCTGGCCCACACTACTTCGAGCCTCACAACAGACGTGGCGGCCCTCCAAAAGGAGGTGCGCCGGCTTGGCCAGGCGAGCGCCCTGATGGACCGTCGACTGGAGGACTCTGAGGGTCGGGCCCGGAGGAACAATGTCCGCATTATCGGGGTGCCGGAGGGACGAGAGGAGGAGGCGGCGGATCTATTTGTGGAGGATCTGATTCTCACCCATCTCCGGCCCCGGGGGCTGAGTAAACTCTTTGCGGTGGAACGTGCCCACAGGGTCCCCGGAGGAAGGCCTAAGGCCGGAGCCCCGCCGAGGCCTCTCATTGCCCGGATTTTCAACTTTCGGGATAGAGACGCTATCCTGCAAACTTCTAGGCTACAAGGACCGGTCAGGCTCGACAACATGGACGTGAATTTCTACCCTGATTTTACTCCGGCGGTCCAAAAGCAGAGACTGAGTTTTCTCGGAGTCAAACGTCGCCTACGGGACCTGAACCTTAAGTACGCAATGCTTTTTCCAGCTAAGCTGAGGGTAGAGGTGGATGGCCGCACGCACTTTTTTGACCGTCCCGAGGCGGCTGGGGACTGGTTGGACACTTTGCCCGGGGATCGGGGCCGGGGGGGTGGGGGAGGTGCGGTTGGCGGGGAGGGCTCGCCGGATCAGGACTGAGGGATGAATAGTAGGCCTTGCTCTGGACAACATTCTTGTCACCATTGACTGCTCGTGTATGTTCCCCTCCTGCGGAGGTCGTACGGGGTCTATTGGGGGCTTTCCCTCCTCCTCTGGGGGACTAGTTAGTTTTTCATCTATGGGGCGACAGGCACACTGCACTTTGGGGGGGCTGTCTGGGCTCATGCAGGGGTGCAGGGAGGGGGGAGTTCTGTTGGAACGGGTGGGTGGGGGTGGGGTGTTGTTTCTTTTTACCGCAAGGCAAACCCTTTACTGTATTGGTGTTTTCGAGGTGCTCCTGGGGGGACGACTGATGGCTTCTGTGTGTGATGGGGGGTAGGGATTTGACTTTGTTGTCGTGGAACGTTAACGGACTGGGGGATAGGATTAAGCGTGGTGTGGTCCTGCAGTATCTGAAACGAATTTCACCAGATGTGGTCTTCCTGCAGGAGACACACCTTATTGGTAATTCCTTTCATGCCATGAATCGGCGAGGCTATCGCTTGGTGGCCCACTCGGGCTTCACCTCGGGCTCGCGGGGGGTGGGCATCATGGTTAAGAACTCGCTCCCGCTGGAGATTGATGAGGTGCGCCATGATGAGAGGGGACGCTACACTGTCTTGGTGGGTAGAATGGAGGGCAGAATAGTCGTTTTTGTATCAGTGTACGTTCCACCGGGGTTACAATCTACCACGTTTGCGGACCTGGGGCGCCTCCTCCTTGACCTCCCGGGGGGGCTTCTGGTAGTTGGGGGGGACTTCAATGCGGTGGCTTCTGGGTCTATGGATCGTCATCCCCCTAGGGACCTCCCCCGGGCACAGGCGTGGTTGTCCGGCCTTTTAGATACACTGGGATTGGTGGACTGCTGGCGACTAAAGCATCCCGCGCAGTTGCAGTACACCTTCCATTCGGGTGCCCATGGTAGCCTCTCGCGGCTTGATTATGTCCTTGTCCCTGCGGCCTATGCTGGGAGAGTGGGAGAGGTGCGCCATCTGGCGCGGGGTATTTCAGATCACTCCCCGCTCCTGTTGCACTTTGGTGTCTTCCCGAGGGGGGAGGGCAGGGTAGCTCCAATCAATGCATGGTACCTGCGCGACCCCACTATTTGTGCTGACTTGATTAAATCCTTGCAGCGGTATTTTGAGGAGAATGTGGGGTCTGTTCCTTCGGCTATCTCCCTGTGGGAAGCCTTCAAGACAGTTCTTAGAGGGGAGGCGCTCTCCTTTATCTCCCATGCCCGGAAGCGCGAGCAGGAGGAGGTGACCCACGTGGAGGCTGAAATTACTGAACTAGAGGGTGACCTGGGGAGTGGGGTGACGGATGCCGCACTACATGTTCTACACCTTAAGCAGGCGGCCTATAGGGCCCTCGTCACGGAGGCGACCAGGGGCCTCAGTAGAGAGCAACAGGGGCGACTGTATGATGTGGGTGATAAAGCTGGTAAATTGATTGCGTGGTTGGACAAAAAGGAGAGAGCGAATCGTGTGGTCCCGCTGATCGAGAGAATGGATGGTGTGCGCGTCACCGAGCCGGAAGCCATTGTCTCCTGCTTCGCGGATTATTTCCGCGAGGTGTATTCCCCGGTTTCTCCCTGCTCAGAGGAGGATTCCCATGCCCTGCTTCGGGACATCGCGCTGCCCTCCCTTTCGGTGGAGGACAGGGAGTCGTTGGAGGCTCCTCCCACCTCGGACGAGATCGCCCTTGCC
Organism: Triturus cristatus; assembly: GCF_964204655.1. Taxonomy (NCBI): domain Eukaryota; kingdom Metazoa; phylum Chordata; class Amphibia; order Caudata; family Salamandridae; genus Triturus; species Triturus cristatus. The sequence goes on along the minus strand of NC_140593.1, from coordinate 609,503,213 downwards.
ATACGCTCGATCGCATCTGGCAAGGCCATGGGCCCCAACGGCATCCCTATTGAGCTGTATAAGTTGCGACCGGACGTACTGGCGCCCCACCTTCGCGCAATGTTCCTGGCGGCCCGCTCGCGGGGCTCCCTTCCGCCGGACCAGCGTCTGGCTACAATCGTGGTGATCCACAAGGAGGGGAGACCCCGTGAGCGGGTCACATCCTATAGGCCTATCTCGCTCTTGAATGCGGAGCCCAAAATCCTCGCCAAGGTGCTTGCCAACCGGCTGGTCGGCGTGGTGGGCGATCTGGTCCACCAAGACCAGTCCGGCTTTATACCCCATCGCACCACGGCCCTTAATTTGCGGCGCCTGCACGGGGTGCTCGCGCGTGTTCCGTTTGTGCGGGAACCGGCCATCTTGGCGTCCTTGGACGCCACCATGGCGTTTGATACGCTCGAGTGGCCATACATTTGGGCGATGCTGGCGAAGTTTGGCTTTGGACCGAGATTCATCAGCTGGGTCAAATTGTTGTATTCGGGCCCATTGGCGCAGGTGGTGGTGAATGGACGAGTCTCGGCCCCATTCGCGCTGGGACGGGGCACGCGACAGGGTTGCCCCTTGTCGCCTCTCCTGTTTGCACTGGCCTTGGAACCCCCTGGCGGAGTGGCTGCGGTGGCACCCTTCCATCCGTGGTCTCCGCTGGACCCCCGAGCATGAGGACCGCGTGTCTCTCTATGCTGACGATATCCTGTTGTATCTCGCCTCCCCGCGTAAATCACTGATTGTCCTGGTTGATGTTTTGCGCTCATTCGGCCGCAACTCAGGCCTTGTCATCAACTGGGCTAAATCATGTGTATATGTGCTTTCCGGGGAGGCTCCCGTCCTCCCGCGGGACTGTCCGATCCAGATTGCCTCCCAGGGGTTTCGGTACCTGGGTATATTCATTACTCTGGACCCGGAGGCCCGCTACGAGCGGAAATTGCTTCCCCCCCTCCAGCGCTTGAAGGAGGACGTTGTGCGTTGGCGGCGCCTGCCGCTTTCGCCGCTTGGCCGAGCGGCATTGTTCAAGATGATGTCGTTGCCGCGCTTCCTGTACGCTCTCCAGAACACTATGGACTTGGTCCCGGCGCGCTACTTCCGTGAGGTGGAGAGTCTACAGCGTCGCCTGTTCTGGGACGGGAGGCCGCGTATTGCCTTGGCTAAATTGACGCTTCCGTGGTACGACGGGGGGGTTGCCCTCCCGGATATCAAACGGTATTACTGGGCCTCCCAGCTAGCTGCAATTAATCACGGCCTCTACGGGCCCGCCCTGAACCCGGCATTTGAAATGGACAAGATGCTCCTGCCTGGTGGCGACTACAATTGAGCGCTCTACTCTGGCGCGCCCGACCCCCGCCTGACGGGACCTACGCGTGTCATGGTGCGTGTATGGCACGCGGCTAACGCAGCTATGGGGTGGAAGGACCGTTTGACCCGGGCGTCACCGCTATATGCGTCTGAGAGGCTGGGTTCCCTGTGGACCTCGAAGGGCTTCGAGAAGTGGGACACGATCGGCATCAGTACAGTGGGAGATCTCTGGACGAGGGGAGGATTTAAAACATTCGAGACGCTGCAGACGGAGTTTCAGCTGCAGGGCAGTGAATACTTTCGGTACTTGCAAGTCCGTCACGCACTGGGCTCCGTTTTCCCGGACGTCGCATACATTCCGGAGTCCTCCCCCCTGGAGGATAGAGTGCTGGATGGCCATGTTCCAGACAGCACGATCTCCCTTATATACAAAAAACTGATTAATGATCGCTCGGGCCTGCTGACTGGCCTCCGCGAGGCCTGGGTTGCCGATGGGCTGGAGTTGGACGACGAGGACTGGATTTCCGCGGTGGCCTCTCCGAAGGAGGTGGCCATACCGGCTCGCCTTCGCTTCGTCCAGCTTAAGATCCTCCACCGGGTTTACATGACGGGGCCAAGGCTTCTGCGTATGGGCTATGCTGAGGATGGGTTGTGTAAGCGTGGGTGTGGTGCTTTGGCGACTTTTTTGCATATTTTGTGGGAATGCCCAAAGGTGGAGCGATTCTGGCGTGGTGTGCATGAGGTCCTGCGAGTGGTTACGCGTGTCGCGCTGTTGCCTGAAGCGAGATGCCTGCTGAATGTGTGGGAACCAACTGACTACTCGGTTCCGCAGACACGATGGGTGACTCTGGGATACATGATAGCTAAGCGTGACATCGCGCAGCTGTGGGGGTCCCAGAGGCCCCCGGCGGTGTCGGCCTGGAAAGAACACATGGATTGGTGTATGTTCCGTGAAAAGGTGGTGTATGTGGCGAGGGGTAAGCCTGGGGCGTGGGTGAAAATCTGGAGCCCCTGGAACGCCTACCGCGGGGGTATTTGTGAGCCACCGCTGCTGCCGGCTGCCTCGCCAGCTCCGTCCCCCTGGCTGGCCCCCTCCCCCAGCCATGGGCACGAGGTTCCCCAGTCCCTGATCTGTTCCCATTCCCCTCTTTAGAGTCTTGCGGCTGGTTGGGGTCCCCCACTTAAGGAGCGCGTGCTGTCACTTCGGATTGCGGGTTGCCTTGCGGGTGTGGTTTTTTGTGTTGTTGTGTTTTTTATAAAATGAAACCGTATTGTGGGCTTGGAGTTATGTGGCCCGCGTCATTGATACCTCCTGATTTACCTCTTTGCACCGCCAAGAGCCTTTTTCTGCATGTATGTCATATGCTTCTGCCACTCTAGCGGCCGGCCGGACGGTTGTAGGCCCATACTTGTATCTATTTAAGATTGCAATAAACGGTTTCAAAAAAAAAAAAAAGAATTTGCAGGTGCAGAAAGAGGTGAGTTGTCCACCACAGCGACAGCAGCAGGTTGTTGCCCAACAGAATCAGGCGCCTAAACCGCCTTTTCCACAGAGCATAAATCCTCAAAAATACAGTAATGAGACAGGATTCTACAACGAAGAACAGGTAAATAAGCTGCCGCGCGCTAGTGCTGTTTCGCAGTATTGGCTACAACGCGATGAGAGTGAGTCAGAAGTAAGTTATTGACGGTGCCGAGGGGAGGGAGAAGAGTGCGAACTTGGCGCAACTCTAGAAGTAGACCAGACAGGTCCTTTTGTGGATGGAAAGGTAAATGATGAAAATATTACTTTCCTAGTAGATACTGGTGCTACTCAATCCACAGTCAGGTCAGCTGATGTTAAAAACCTTCCTCTCTCGGATGAAACAGTCCAAGTAGTTGGAGTATCCAACAGACAGATTAAAACGTATCTTACAGAACCAGTAAAGGTTAACATAGGGAAATTTTCTGAAATGCACCGCTTTGTCGTGTGTGATTCAAGCCCTGTAAATCTGTTAGGGAGAGATTTGTTGTGCAAAATGAATTGCACCATATTTTGCACTCCCGATGATATAGCATTTGAGACCCCTGATGAAGATGTATTGTATAAAATGACTATGGCCAATATGGATACTGAAATTACTGAAGCATTTGCTGTATTTAACCCTGATGAGCTACCGAAAGAACTGAAAAAGACAGTAAAGGCAGAAGTCTGGGATATCACAGGAGAAGATGTGGGATTAATGAAAAATGTAGACCCTGTAAAAGTGACAGTGAAAGAGGGAAAAAGTTATCCAAACATTCCTCAGTATAAATTGACGCCCAAAATAATTGAAGGGATTACTCCTATAATAGAGAAAATGATTAAACAAGGTATTTTGAGAGAAATAATGAGTAGCCAATGTAATTCACCAATTATGGGATTGAAAAAACCTAATGGAACGTTCAGAATATTGCAAGATTTGAGAAAAATAAACAAAATAGTTGTGTCATGTTGTCCTATTGTACCAAATCCATCAGTAATTTTGTATCAGATTCCACATGATGCAGAATGGTACACAGTGATTGACCTGTGTCATGCTTTCTTTTCTATCCCATTGCATCAAGACAGTCAGCAGATTTTAGCATTCCGTTTTGGCGACCGAATTTTGGCATGGTGCCGAATCCCACAGGGTTATACAGAGAGCCCCTCTATATTTAACCAGATATTGAAAAAGTCCTTAGAAGATCTAGAGATGTCCGAGAGTTCAGTACTAGTCCAGTATATTGACGACCTGCTTGTGGCGTCAAAAACACGAGAAGCTTGTGTAGAGGATACCATAGCATTGCTAAATCATCTAGCAGATGGAGGACTTAAAGTATCCCCTTCGAAATTGCAATTCTGCCAGATAGAAGTACAATATTTAGGCCATAAAATTGAAAAAGGACTGAGAAAATAACAGTAGAAAGAATCAAGATAATAAAATGAATGAGAGCCCCAATGACCCAAAGAGAAGTGAGAATGTTTCTTGGAATGGTAGGATATTGTCGTCAGTGGATAAGTAATTTTTCCCTGATTGCCAAACCTTTGGTACGTCTGACGAGAAGGGATGTAAGAGATCCCATCGAATTGAATAAAGAATAATTAACAGCCTATAAACAGTCGAGAGATAGTTTGTGTGAGACACCAGCATTGGGTATGCCTGATTATGAGAAGAAGTTTGAATTGTACTGCAGTGAGAGGAATGGATGTGCACTTTTTGTATTAATACAGAAACATGGGAAACTGAGAAGACCAATTGCATATTTTTCAGCTATGCTTGACCCAGTGGCTGTGGCGTTGCCTGGTTGTCTGAAAGCAGTGGCTGCCACTTGTAAGAGTCTGGAACAGAGTGAAGGAATTGTGATGGGATATCCTGTGCGAGTGTTTGTACCTCATGATGTGGCAATCCTTCTAACAAGGAGCCGCACTCAGTTCATGACACATAGTCGACTGACTAAATATGAAAAGGCCATATTCGGTGCAACAAATGTGAGCATAGTGAGATGTCTGAATATAAATCCTTCAACGTTATTGCCGGATGCTGAGAATGTGGAAGTCAAAGACGACGTGGATCATGACTGTTTCGATGTGCTTGATTTTTGTACCAAACCACATCCTGATATAAAAGATGAACCTTTGTCAGAAAGTGATTATGTAATGTTTGTGGACGGGTCATGCTTGAGAACGGATGAAGGAAATCTGAGTGCAGCATATGCAGTATGTACAGTTGCAGCAGTAATGGAAGCATCTTACCTAAAAGGAGTAAAATCAGCCCAAGTAGCTGAACTCTTCGCATTGACAAGGGCATGTAAATTGGGAAAGAATGTAAGAGTGACTGTGATAACCGATAGTCAGTATGGCTTTGGTGTCGTGCATGACTTTGGCCAGATTTGGTCACAGAGAGTATTTTTGACTTCGAGTGGAACGCCTATAAAGAATGCCAAAGTGGTTGGAAAATTGCTCGAGGCGATACAGCTGCCTAAGCAATTGGCTGTTGTGAAGTGTGCTGCACACTCTAATACTGGAGATGATGTAGCAGTAGGGAACAGGTATGCAAACGTTATGGCTCAATATTGTGCACAAAACCAGAATTCGGTTAACAGGGCAAAAGAGAAGGAAATGAATTCATGTCCTTTGTTGTTTACTAACATTGTGAATACCTGGGAAGAGGTGAGGCAGTTACAAGAGGAAGCAGGAGATGAGGAAATGAGACAATGGGTCAAGGTAGGATGTGCACCAAGGGAAACAGATCATGTATGGGTGTATCGGGATGGAAGACCAGTTATGCCTGATAGCACGGTGTTAGCCATGGCCCGAATGTATCATGGACAAGCACATGTAGGGAGAGATGCCATGCTTAGATTATTTAGGCAGACATGGTATGATTCAAAATTCAGACTTGTAGCTGAGAGTCTTTGTCAACGATGTCTTATATGTCAGCAGTTCAATCCTGGAAGAAAAACAGTGGTAAGTCTAGGAACGATAGGCCGAGAAGGAGGGCCTTTCACCAGAATGCAAATCGATTTCATTGAGATGCCTCCCTGTAACAGGTTGAGGTATGTTTTAGTGATGGTCTGCCTGTTTTCTAGATGGGTAGAAGCATATCCCACAAGAAGAAGTGATGGAATAACAGTAGCAAAACTGATTTTTCAGGGAGTTCATACCAAGATTTGGATTTCCAGTCACAATGGAGTCAGATAGAGGAAAACATTTACATAATGAAATCATGAAGCTGATTTGTGAAGCATTGAATGTACAACAAAAACTGCATTGTGCCTATCGGCCAGAGGCTTCTGGTGTGGTAGAACAGGTAAATGGTACTATTAAAAACAGATCAGGAAAGATGTGTTTGGCCACAGGACTGAAATGGCCTGATGTCTTGCCTCTGGTACTTATGACTATTAAATCAATTCCAGATAGAAACACAGGTTTGAGTCCCCACGAAATTGTAATGGGGAGAGCAATGAGGCACGTCTTCATTCCAGTCAACAAGTTGTTCCTATCTCTGAAGATTTGGTGTTGGATTACTGTAAGGGGTTGGCTGACGCCGTACATTCTGTGTTTCATCAGGTTGGATCGGATGCCACCACCCTTGAAAAGAAGTCAGCTCATGATTTAAGCCCAGGTGACTGGGTGAGAATTAAAGTACACAGAAGAAGGAACTGTTTGGTCTGACATGGGGGAAAACCACGACAAGTGATTTTAACTACAACAACAGCTGTAAAGTGTGCTGGAATAAAGAATTGGATCCATGCTAGTCATACCTTGCGAATTCCAAATCCAGTAGATAACAAGGAAGGAGAGTATTTTGAAGAATCAGAATCCAGCTCCGAATCTGATACTGAAGACAATAGAACAGGACAAAACTTTGAAAGGGGGGAGTCAGAACAAAATTTGACAGTTGCCCCAGAGAATATTCCCTTGAGAAGAGAGTTGCAGATATCAGACACCAGCTCAGACTCAGAAACAGAACAAGCACAAGTACGTATTGGACGAGAGAAAAACAGTGAAGAAACAATAAAAGAGATTCTTGATAAAGAAATTCCTGATGGAAAGTTGAGAGAAATTCCACCTGAAGTAACAGAAACAGATGGTCAGGTGCCAGATATAGAGAGTGAGGGAAAGATTTTTGCGGAAGACCCCCGAGGAGCTGTAGGGAATTCGAAAATCCAGTTAGGAGAAGGGACAATTAGTCAGCAGGAAGATTGTGTTCAAGAAGCACGAGGAGGGACAGAAGTAGGGAAAACTGAAAAAGTGGTGGAAAGAAAAATAGTTGAAGGTAAAAGTCAAGTTGAAACAGAATCAGAAGACAGTGATGAAGAGGTACCTGAGGGTCAAGTTCTGAGGAAAAGAGCATGGAGAGCTGAGAAGAATGATAAAGGAAAGAAATGGAAAAGACCAGCAAAAGATGAAATTTGGCCAAACAAAATAAAAAGATTAAGATACCGTCTGACAAGAGTGAATTCATATAGAGCTGAACAAGTAAATGAAGTATCTAGTCAAGAAAAGTTGAAAAACGAGGGAAAAACAACAACAGAAGAAAATAAGAGAACAAGAAAACCTAACCAGAAGTATAAGTCGCCAGAATGGTCATATGTGGCGCTGCCTGAAATAAAAGAAGAGGCAGCTAGCCAAGGAAATCCAGAGATGACTGTCCCAGAAGTGGTTGAGGAAGACGAAGAATCAGAAATCCTGAAAGTTATCTTGTCCGACATTGGAGAAGAAACGGATGTTTAGGAAGTTCTGTATCAAGATTGTGAAAGAAAAGTGAAAGACGATCAAATGCCAAACTGAAAAGACTAAAAGCAATACCGATGGAAAGACAATAAAATTATTGGAAGAGACATAACTGATAGAACCAAGTAGGTGCTTAGAGCCTTGGGTTAGACAAAACTAGTTGTGAAGTAGAAGAGGCTAAGTCAAAAGACACTGTTCATTTTTTGAAATGGCAAACACAGAGAATAGAAAAGCTAAATGTATATTTCTTAGAAGGTGGCTAAAAATGTGTTGTTGTATTACAGGATTACTAATGCTTCTATGGAGTGCTTTAGCTTTGATGATCTCATTTAAAGTTACACTAGATACATTAGAAGGGCATAGTGAGAATAAAACTAATGTAGAAAAGTTTCAGAAAGTATATCCGACTAAAATAGATAGAAATTATATATATAAATGATTTTTCTAACAATGTATTTTCAAAACTACTATATGAATATGTAAAGACAATGGATGTGAGGGATTGCTACGTCTGCATGCAGTTACCTGCATCTGTATCTGAGGGAGTGACCTATCATCACCTCCCAGTAACGTATGGAATAACATGTAGTGTAATAGCAAGTTTGTTTTAGAAAATAGGGAAATTAGAATATTATTTTTCAGATGTAGATAACATATTTTCACAAGTACCTGTAATTAACAAATTGAATAAAGTTAAACCTGCAAAGGTATTAGGTGAATTTTTCTTAGAAACTAAAGAATTAACATTAGAATCTATATTTAGAAATAATCTAACTTGTAGTTTAAAGAAGGAGGAGAAGGTGTTCTTAGATATGGTTGAAGAAAGGAGATTGAAAATGCAAAAGAAAGCATCTGAGGGAAGAGAGGAAAAGACAGACTGGGATGTAGAAAAGGAAAAACATTTAAAAGGAGAAGCTAGTCCAACAATGGCTTTAGATTGGCCTCAGAAAGGAAAGTTGTGTATTAGAAGGAATCAAACTGCATATGATAATTATTTTCTAGGTAACAGTGATTGCCATGATACATATCGAATCATGGGCGGATGGGGATTTAAAGGAGGAAATGATCCAGTTTTTGCTGGATTATATTTTATCTGCGGGAACAAAGCATATTATCGATTACCGGATCATTGGTTTGGCACATGGTATGTGGGTCTGGCTTTCCCAAAGATATTCCATGTGGGAAGAGGAAAGGATTGTGTACATGAGCTAGGTAGACAACTAACACGTAGAAAGAGAGAAACTTGGACAGAAACTGTGGGAGACATTTTTAGAAAATTGATACCAGCAGTGGGAATATCTCTGAATGCACATAAAATTAGAAAATTATCAACAGTAGTGGATCGCTTGTCAACAAGCACCGCTGGAGGATTTTTATTGGTAAATACAGATATGTTTGCCATGCGTGCCATGGTAATGCAAAATCGACTTGCCCTTGATATAATTTTGGCAAAAGAGGGTGGAGTTTGTGGAATGCTGAAAGTTCAACATTGTTGTACTTACATTCCAGACGAAAGTCAAAATCTAAAGTCATACATTAAAAATATAATTGATTTGCATGATGAAATTGCACCACTGGAGGCTGAAGGTGTTTGGGAAAAGATTGGAAAGAAATTATCTTATACTAAAGATTTTCTACTAAAGTTAGGTAGTACATTTATAGGTAAAATCTTATTTCCATTAACATGTGTAATTTTTCTGGTATTAGTTTTAAGACTAGGATGCTTATGTTGCAAAAGAAAGAAAATACAGAAAAATTTAAAAGGAGAAACTTTGAAAAAGAGAGAGAATAAAAGACGAGAAAGAGAATTTGAAGAAGTAGAATTAGAAGAAATGAAAGATAGTATGTATAGAAAAGCAAGATAAGAAGAAATTGGGGAAACAAAGATGTTAACTAAATTTTATGAATTCATTTTCTTTTCATAATAAATATACAAAATGTTAGGTATTGTGGTGATAAAAATCACCAAAGGGGGGATTGATGGAGCAGGTAGTGCAAAATTTTGTATACCACCTCTATTTTTGCATGAAGATACTAATTAAATAATCTATTAATTATAATATTATTAAACGAGTATTGCATGTATACTAATCCACATTATTAAAACTTGAATTACACATGGGATTTGCTATCTGCATGGCTAAATAATATTTAGAACTAAAATCTGTACGCATACTAACAATAGTATATGTACTAATAGAATACTGCATGATATATGTTGCTTTGTGATGTTGCACCCATGAGGAGGATCGAAAAGGTGAATATAAATGGCTTTAAATGTCGCTATATGCTAGATAAATACAAGCACATAGAGGGATTAGCAAGGGGTTAACATTAGGATCACCAATTCCATGAATTAATTATTTGTTTGTGTTTGTTTCGCTAAAGTTGGCATTTGGGCCTAAATCAAAGATGGCCGCTGTCACCACACGACGAAGTGGCCATTATCTCATGAGGCACGGAGTGAGCTGCGCATGTGCAAGAAATCTCCTAAACCTCGCAGCGACCTCTACACAGACTGTCCCTGGTCAAGGATGGCAAATGGGATTTTCGCCAAGAAAGGGGAACAATCATCCTCACAGTAAACCGGAACAAGCCGATACTTCGTTGACCAATGACCTCACCCCTCGAACTGTACTGAAAATCCTGGGACAATGATCGTACAATCTCAACTAGCCAATCACGACCACTCTAAAGTTTAAATTTGTATCTTCTATAATTTGTTTTATTATAAAACCCTAGTAGAATAGGGAGGGACACCTTCTACTTTCTAACTGCCCCTAACTACAGCAGCAGCAGCGGATGCCATGTTCGTTGTGACGCTTTCCCTGATGTTCTAGATGCTGTCCGATTGATTGATGACTGCGAACTTTTCCAAATCTATGGGCTATGATAGATGCTTGTACGGCTTCTGGTCCTTTGATAAATTTGGGACGGTAGCGTGCTGAGCAGAGGACTTTGAGCTTTGGCCTGCTTTTCGGACAATTTACGACAAAAATCTGGTTATGCAGAGTCAATGAATTAGAGGACTTCAAATAGCCAGATTAGGTAAATATGATGTTCCGTGATTTACCTGAATTAATCAAGAAATTCTAAACTTTGGCGAGGCAAATGCAAATATAAACTTTATGAAAATTTTAGATAAACTATTATTGATTAACAAGACTTAATGAGTTTGTGGTTTTTCATTAAGAAAGTTAAAGATTCTGAATCTTAAAATGTGTTTTAGCTGGTTTTAAATCACCATCAACCAACACAACTAAATTGGTCCATTTGACCAAGTGGGAGGAGTGCCTTGATGTTTGAGATTAGGGATCTGTAGGCAAAGGATGTCTATGTATATTTTGTAAAATAACTTTTCTCACCCTATAGGGTTTAAGGTATTTCCCCCACATGTCCAGCGCTTGAATTTCTCATTCCTCTTGGCAACTGTACCAAGAGTTAGAAGAATGCGGTCTGGTGGCAGGATGTTTTCATTCAATGCCGCCAAACTTTGGAACCTCCTGCCCCTTCAACTCAGATCCAACCCCAATCTTTCTTCATTCCGTAAACTCCTGAAAACTTTTCTTTTTACTTTCCAAAATTAGCTTCCCGAAGTGTTCCCGGCCAGCCCTCACTCCATTCTTCAAGTAGCGCTTGGACGCCTTCTGGCAGCAACTGCGCTTTATAAATCCACTTTTCATTTCACTTTTCATTTCTTGTGTGTGCAGACTAGTGAGAGAGACGTATGAATGTTGGTGTTATGGGCCCCACCAATGAATGCATGTATGAATGAGTGTGCGTGACGACAGGTCTGAGGATATTGGTATATGTTGTTCCCCACTACCCAGTCTTGCGATGGATCAACATCATCTCTTCTCCATCGGCTATTAGACTTTGGATAATACCCCACTCACTAATGGTTAACTTTGCTAAGAAACAAATCATCCTTTTCGCTGTCAAATCATCAAAAGCATCCTAGCATTTTGACACCCACCCCAGCACCTAGGAACCCTGAGGTGTATTTTTATTTTAAAAAGAAACTGGAATCATTCATCAAACACACATCCACCTTAGTAAATGTAACAATATATATAGAAAGAAACCGGAAATACCTCACCTTTCAGGCAGTCAAGTTCATAATAAACACATTAGTGTTCAGTAAGTTAGACTCCCGTTGCATGCTTCCTTTCCTTTTGCTAAGATTAAACATGTTGTCATGCCAGCACTCTTTGACCTGTAAGACACACACCCATTCATCACTCTCACATCAAGCTAGGTGCCTGTCTGCCAAAAACAGGGCGCAGTACAAATTGCTAATCTTTGTGTTCAATGCCCTACATAGGTCAATCAGCTCATCTTACCTTTCACAAGTGGCCACTCAACAAACTGTGTCAGGCTCTGAATGTTCAGCCATTGTCTACCTTTTTACAGTGCTCACCCCTTCTCTGCTCTCTCTTTGTTCAAGGTCTTGGCAACACCCTCTCTTTTTGAGTTTAAACAGAAATTCCTATCCTGTCTTCAGTCTAGAATGACCAAATACTAACAACTTTTAAATTTCTATGGAGACTATCATTTCCTTATAAAAATGGTAAGGATTATTTTAATATTACATGTGTGTTATGACTTCAGAATATGCCTGTAATAAGAAAATGCATCACTAGTCAATCAATCAATCAATCAATCAATATAGTCTTTATTTCGATTTGTTTCAATCATAAGACAGTGTACAACTAAAAAATAGTTAAAATAGTCATGAAACAGTATCTACGATCTGCTAGCGTCTAGACTACAATTCATTAACATCATCTAACGTTCGCCGATATTAAAACATGATTACAATAAAATCTCAACAAGGTAAAACCTATGATAAAATGATTTGATTAAAAAAAAAAAGCTTAAAAACGGAATTAAATAACTACCACATACATTTTATCTGATACAAGCTGCTAAGCCCATAGTTATACGATGAGCACACCAGTAATAGCAACCTAGGTGTGCTTGCCAGCCGATATAGGTAGTGGATCTACCGCACCAGGACATGGTCCTCATGACCTCCTATGAACAATCTGACATGGCTAAGGTACGTTTAGTTTTTTATTTTGGCTCGAATTACCCACATCCAACTCAGGAACTTGGCCACTGTAATCACTATGGGTTACTCAGTGTTGGTCTTTAGAATCCTGAGGGCCACCATGGCACATCTGGTGCCCAAGTTCATACAGATTGGTTTGAGCCATTTATTCCTGGGTGACTTGTAGGCTGGACATACGAAAAGAATATGGGCAAGTGATTCAGTTTGGGCTGGGCAGAAAAAACATATATCGTCCGTCGGGGGCTGCCATCTACTGGTGAGAGCTTTGATTGGAAGCGAGCCCACTCTGAACTGATGGTGTTTGGTCTGGTGATTAGATCCCAATAGGACTCAAGTTTGGATTCCTCTTTAAGCTTCAAGAAATCTCTCACCATAGAAGGCCCTGTGGCTGCTATAAAACACTTGGATTTAACCATATTCCAATACGCTGCCTTAAGGTCCCTTTTAGATGGAAATAGGGTGTCCTCAGAGGCCACCCATAGAGAACACATCCCCATATTGGACAAGGTGGTTTTTAAGTTGGTTAACCATGGTATCTTTCATAGATGGCCCAATGCCCTGACTTCAGTGAATGCCTTGGTATATAATGAAAGCTCGGGAGTTGTCCAAAGCCTTCTCTAGTGCAATAGGTCTAAAGCGGGCTAGGCCCTCTATACTGTGACACTCCAGATCTAGGTATAAAGGCTTGAGTGGGGTGGATTGAGGGAGGCCTATTAAAGATCTAACAAATGTATTCTGTGCTAGGGCCAGGGAAGATAAATTCTCATAAGCCCAAAGTTCGGCTCCATACAATACGGAGGAACTAATTTTAGAGCTGTAGATCTTTAGCACTGGGGAGATGGGTTTGGACTGTGAGAGGCTCTGCTCTTTAATTAATACACCAGCCAGTTGTGCATGTTTAAGGGACAGCATATCTATCTGGGTCTGCCAGTTCCATCTCCTACCTAGCGTTATCCCCAGGTAAGTGAAAACCTCTGTCTGTTCCAAGGGGACGTTGTTCATAAACACTCTTCCTTTTATGACTTTATGTTTGTGGAGCACCATAAACTTCGTTTTCTCCACATTAACCACTAACTCATGTTCTTGGCAAAATACCTCAAAGCGAGATAGTGCTGCTTGAAGGCCCAGTTGGGTCTTAGATATAATTAGGGTGTCGTCCACGAACATGAGTGGAGGTATCTTCATACCCGCTAGCATTGGAGCATCGGTGGGGTAAGTGGTGTAATACTGAACAACTCTGTATACAAATATAGAAAACAAGGTTGGTGCTAAAACGCACCCTTGTCTAACCCCCTTGTTGACAGCACACCTATCTGTGACCTTCCCCTGCTTTCCCCAACGAACCTGTGCGTAATTTGATTCGTGCAATTTTACAAGGAAGGACAGTAATTTCAGCGGCATCCCCATATCCATAAAAGATCTCCACATTTTAAGGCGAGGGACTAGATCAAATGCAGATTTCAGATCTACAAATGCCACGTAGATTGTGCCCCCTCCAATAATGACTACCCTCCAGTAAATAGGCACAAACTTGAAGACCTGGTCGATAGTGCTTGTATGGGCTTGAAACCCCGCCTGCAATGGTGTTAAAATATCTATCTCTCCCATCCAGTCCTGGATTCTGACTAAAACCAACCTAGCCACTACCTTCTGAATTGAGTCTACGAGGCTTATTTGCCTATAATTGCCTGGTAATGATCAATCACACTTTTTATATATGGGTAGGATCTCAGTCCCTGCCCAGGTATCAGGAATGAATGCACCACTGGCTGTAGCATTCACCAGCAATTTTATGTAGGTGACCCAGTGTTCCCTGTCATTTACGAAGAGATCCGCAGGTATACAATCGGGACCTGGGGCCCTACCTCTCGGGATCGAACGAAGTACAGACTCGACCTCGGCACTGGTAAAACATAAAATGCTTTTATAATTTCCTGAAAGTAAGGGCTGCCATTGCGAAATCCAGAGTGTCTCCCAGATCCCCTTCGCTTCCCAACTTTGCAGCAAAAATTAATAGGCTTGGTCACCATGTCTCCCAAATCTACCGACTCCTGCGTCCCAAATCATCCAATATCAATTCTAAGGTGGTAAGCTACTGGAACGATCTGTCCAATACTCAGTTATCTGACGCTGCCTGGCCCCAGATATGGAGATCAGTCACACGTAATAAGATTTCCCCGGTCCTCTCCCAAACGAAATTTTGGTTATTACACAAGGCTTTTTGGACACCAGCCAGGCTATTTTCCGTGGGGATCCGGGACGATGATATATGTTGGAACTGTAAGCAAGACAAAGGGGATTTGGCCCACCTTATTCTACTCTGTCCTATTGTGAAACCCTTCTGGGATAAAGTTTATCTGTTTCTGTATGCATTATTTAACTGTCCTCTCCCTAGGTCCTTGTCATCCGTAGTAACTGCTTTTTTACAGGAGGACTTGCGCTCGGAGGGGGATCGTGACCTCCTTGATCTACTATTGATTTCGGCAGTTAAAATGATACTCACCAACTGGAAGGACACTAGCAAGGTCTCGTATAAGTGCTGGATGAACTGGGTCATTCATCTCAGGGGAGCAGATAATATTGTCCTACAACAGTCACCCTGGAAATCACCCACGAGGAACATTTGGTCTACCCTGGATAACTACTTTGCTTCCCATAAGCCGCCATGACTTTATTTCTAGCAGAAAAGTCGCAGATTGTCACCATACCAAGGTCACTATTAAGATGGTTACTTGTTGTTGTATCACGGTATTTTGTTGTGTAGCTAGAGGCGCCGGACATCTCTTCTGTTCTTCTCTTCTCTCCTCTCTCTCTCCTTCTTTTCCTTTCCTCCCCCTCTCCGGGTGTTGGTGCCTCGGTAGGGCATCTTTGTTATGATGATCGTCTAATTGGATAAACATTTGTTGCTCCGGTGAAACACAGTCATGGGTATTGGGGGCCCGCGATCTGAGCCCAACTCCTGTACTGCTTTTATGTTCTTGTTTCATAAAACTTTTCAATAAAGATATTTTGAAATTGAAACATAAAATGCTACTTGGAGTAGCCCATTGGAGTGGGTCATCGCTATGATTAAGAGTAAACTGTGCCTCAAAGTGAGTAACCCACAGTTCAGGAGAAACATGGTTAGTGGGAATCTGATTTAATTCACCACTGCCCCGTTTAACAAGTTGCCAGAATTTGACCATAGTTTTCCCTTCTCCGGCATCAAGCAAATCCTTCCAACGTGTCTCATGCCAGTCCTTCTTGGCTTACAATTGGGTTGTCTTATATCTAACCCTGGCTAATTTAATGTCGCCCATAGCTTTAGATTTTATGGCCCTTGATAGCAGCCTGTAGGCCTCTCTACAGGATTTATTGTACCAGGAGGCTGCCTTGGGGCCGAGATCTTTCCTGGGTTTGTGACTTTTTATAAAAAATGGTTTCAGTTGAAAAAACAATTCATTGTGGGTCTGAACGATAATCTGATTGATGCCCTCCTGTGAGTCACAACTTCTGAGAGTAATTATTGAACAAACTACTAGTTCCTTCATCTTTTCCCGTTCCCTGTCATCATTAGCGATCCTAGCCCATCTTACTCTCCTCATATCGTTTGTGAGCCTGCTGTTGGCCTGTTTATGGTCTGCTGGGCCGGTTTTGACTTTTGATTTACTTGTTATTACATCAAACATTGCCAGGAGCAAGCTAAAATCTATGCAGTTTACCATACCATCCAAAGCACTTACACAGTGTCTTTACGAGTTCAAAACTGTCTCAGTTTGCAAATATGGGCCTCTTTTTAGGTATCTAATTCATTGATGCGGGTACTGTTATTTCAGTGCCAGGGCCTATTTTCTGTCCCAGTATAACCCTGTTCGGGCTGCCCCTCACTGAGAGTCCTAATACAGCAGTACCCCGGTGTGAGAAGTTGGCCTGGCATATGCTGGTCACTAGTTATAGTGGCCACCTTACACCAGTCCAATTCGACTCTTATGGTAGATAGGTTTAAGACAACCTTTTAAAGAAAGCTATCCTAGTGGTAGCTGTGGAGAGCAACCTTCAGGCTAAGTCTCAGAGGAATGTAAAGCAGATTGTTTTACCTTATAATCTCTTGAATTACCAAATGAAAGGACACCACACAGGTATATATATATAAAATGTATATGTATTTATTTCTAGACACACTCTACTAATCTCTTTATGAGATTAGAAGTCAGGAACATATGCAAATATCAACATTTCACAATAAGTTAAGCACAAATATGGCTGGGGCCCTAGGGGTGTACCAGACCAGATTAGAAGTCAGGAACATATGCAAATATCAACATTTCACAATAAGTTAAGCACAAATATGGCTGGGGCCCTAGGGGCGTACCAGACAATATACTAAAAAAGAGGTTTAGGAAAGTCGACTTGCAAGGGGACAAGGCCTAGGGCCTGTAGAATCGCTGGGGCTTCACTAATCCACCCAAGGCAGGTAAGTAAAGGACCCATGGGAGACGCGTGCAGTGTGAGAACACAGCCGCGGGTTCCCTATTGATTTCAATGGAGCAAGTCGGGGTTGGATGTTTAAAGTTTAAGGGTACTTCTAGAGAGTCTACAAGCAAGCCACTTACAAGGTAAGTAGTTTGAGGGCCAACACCCACAGGAGCACCGGAGTGCACGAGTTACCTCACCCAGGGAAGCCAGGTGCATAGGTGTCTTTTGGTGTCGGGTCGCGTCGTCGTTTTCAATGGAAACAGAAGAAGTTTTGCTGCTTGTGAAGACTGGAGAAGTGTCCGGTGGTATCCAAGGCTGAATTCAAGATGAAGAAGACCTGAAAGCAGAAGGGACAGTGTTCACAGTTATGTTATTGACATTTGTAGAGCGCGACTGTTACCCGAAGGTGTCCTGGCGCTATTATATGAAGTCCATCCTTGGTCTGAGCTGGGTGGGTATAACAGGACTTTAGAGCGTAAATAGCCATGTTTTCAGGGCCTTCCTAAAATCCAGGTGTTTAGTAGTACTTCTAAGGTGTAGTGGGAGAGTGTTTCATGCCTTGGCTGCTCCCACTAAGAAGCTACGTCCTCCCCAATTAGCTTTTTTTGCGATTGGGACAGAAACTACTTTTGCCTCTGATGACCGCAACATTCTTCTGGGTGTATACCATTGAATGTGCCTTATCAAATGAGTGGGTCCACTTCCATGAAGGGACTTATGCATAACGCACATGGCCTTAAACAGAATTCGTTTTTTTACTGGTAACCAATGTAGCCTTTTAATCTCAGCCAAGATTGCGGCGTATTTTGGAATCCCAGAAATCAGTCTGGCAGCTGCATTTTGCTTTAGTTGGAGTTTTTTTAATAGTCCCTCCTGGATGTTTAGGTAAAGGCTATTACAATAGTCCAATCTCGATAAAGCCAGGGCTGAAACAACTATTCTTTGGCTTTCTTTAGGTAGTAGCGGCAGGATCTTTTTACATGACCTCAATGTATACGATGTAGCTGAGACTACCGCATTGATTTGATCGTTAAAGGATAGCTTATTATCGATAATGATTCCTGAATTTTTTACTTTCCCACTAGGAGTTGGGAGGGGTCCCAGTGAGTCTGGCCACCATGCTGGGGTCCAGAAGTTTAGATCATTTCCAAAAAGAACCACCTCCGTTTTGTTGGAATTTAGTTTGAGGCAATATTGAGCCATCCAGCTGCCCACCGCAGTCATACAGTCCTTGAACCCGGATGCTGTACTCTGAAGTCCCCCAGGAAGTAGAGAGACCACAATCTGGGTATCGTCGGCATAGGAGGTGAAGTAGAACCCAAAGGATTCTACTAAAGGTGCCAGTTGTTTTACGTAAATATTAAAAAGTGTTGGGCTAATGGATGATCCCTGAGGGACACCACAAGGGAGGGAGTATGATTTGGCAGAAAAGTCTCCAAGAGTAACGGTTTGCCCTCTATCAGCTAAGAAAGACTTAATAAGTTTCCAAGCTGTCCCGTTAACTCCAATCTCTTGCAGCCGATCCATCAATAGCCCATGATGGACCATATCAAAGGCTGCGGAGAGGTCCAACATGATCATTGCCTCTTTTCCTCCTTGGTCCAATATAGATCTAATTTCCTCTCTAGATTTGAGGAGCGCCGATCCGGTGCTATGTCCCCCCCGGAAACCATACTGTGTAGGATCCAGCACATGACCTTCTTCCAGAAATCTGAAAGTTGAGTATTCATTATTTTTTCAGCAATTTTTGCAGGTAGTGGGAGCCTAGATATGGGCCTACAATTATTTGAATCATTGGGATCCAAATGTGTTTTTTTCAAAAGAGGTAGGACTGATGCTGATTTCCATACTTTGGGGAAGTAACCTTTTCCAAACATGCTATTTATAATAGTTGTTAAAATTGCCGAGACTGGTTCCGGAGCTAATTTCAATACTGATGTGGGACATGGATCCATTGGTGAACCTGATCTGGCTTTCTCCAAAAGTTTTTCAACCTCAGAGACTGCAATTGGTGTGAAATTGTGGAACTGAGCCACTATGCTATTTGGGCTTTTTATACCTGTCAACCCAGATAAAGGTGTCAAGTTTGGAGTGTGTGAAAATGTGGAAAAGTTGGCTTCAGCCTTATCAAAGAGGGATTTAGCTATCTTATCACAGAGTTCTTGACATGCTTTTATAGGGGGGGAACTGGTTGAGCCAAGACTGTGAACAGTTCTTTGGTGGAGTTTTTTGCAGCATTGATTTTAATGGCAAAAAACTCTTGTTTTGTTTTATAAAGCAATTGTTTATATTGCTTCAAACTGGCTTTATATACTTTTTTTTATCAGTTTCACCATACTTCCTTCGCCAAGTTCTTTCAAGATGTTTAAAGAGGAGTTTTTTCTCTCTAAGTTCTTGAGAGTACCAGGGTGAGGTCTGTCGATCTCTAGAATTGCGGAGGATTTTTTTTGGAGCCAATTTGTTACTTACTGCTTCTAGCCAATTAGAATAATTCAGAGTGGCTTCATCTAGTTCAGAAGGAAGATTAGGGAAGGTGTCTACTAAAAAGTTGTTTAAATCGTCAGCCTTCACCTTTTTCCAAGATCGACTAACCATCTGTTTCATCCTCATTTTTTTGGTACCCTGCGTGGGGGATATTACCATGAATTTCACTACCTTATGATCCGACCAGACCACAGGGAAAATGTCAGCAAAAGTGACTTGTACATTATTTGAAAATATTCCATCTAGGGTATGGTCTGCCTTGTGTGTGGAACCAGAGATCAGTTGCTTTAAATCAATCGTGTTCATAAGATCTACTAGCTTTGTGGTATCACGTTCACTTTCAGCTTCTAGGTGGAAGTTGAAATCCCCTAATATCGTGTAGGAACTTGCACTTAATTCATTTTCCACCCAGCTGCCGGCTTGTGTTATAAACCGGCATTTAGGACCAGGAGGCCTATACACAAGAGTGCCTTTAAACGTAAATTGGTGCGAAAGATAAAAACAAAAATCTAGTGCTTCGCACTCCAAATTAGATGAGCTTTGAAGGTTACGTTTAAGGAATCTTGATAGATTATTGCTAATCCACCTCTTTTCTTATTTTGTCTATTTAATGTGTGGCAAATATAACCCAGGGTGTGGCTTTCACCATATCTGGGCCAAAGGCCTCATCTGTCCATGTCTCCGTAATAAAAGCGATCTTAATGGCTTCATTCTCAATTAAGGAAGCGCATTCAACGCTATGTTTGACTAATGACCTTGCATTCAATAATAGGCATTTAAACAAATTCTTTTCTCCACACCCTCTCTTTTCTTTAGACAGTATCTGTGTGGTTTTAGCCAGCTGTGGGATGTACAATGGTATTATTGTTCTGCAGCTGGGACAGCTCATCATGTCATTAGCAGGCTTTTTATCAGGGAAAATACATATACACCGGGAATTATACTCCTTAGTATTTAAGTTGTACAGCATTGCGCTAGAATAGGTCCGGCGTCTGGATTCTCTTAAAGTAGAAAGGGCATGGGGGCTAGCGCTGTGCGCGGGCCGTGCGCGGACAAGTGCAGACGGGCTTGCCTTAGGCGCGCCTTCAGCGCGCCAGCAGTGCGCCTGCTGCGCGCGTCCACTGCGCGCTCGTGCTGGCATCCGGTTTTAGTAGCCCGGAGGAAGAGCCACTAGTACGTCAACCTGCCTTTCCTCTCAAGATGGCGGCCTCGCCCTGGAACGAACGGACCCCAGAGGAAAGCTAAAGTGAGTGTGTGCAAGCAATAAAAGCGGCGATTCAAGTTAAAAAAACACACCATCACAGCGTTACTATTAAAATATAAAATACAGATTCTTAAAATACCCCAGTATCAAGCTCCTTTAAAGTCCCCCGGCTCAAGCCTCAGGGGACCACTTGCCAGTGACCCGGGGCCAGGAAGATGGATGCCCACGGAAGTCGGGTGATTTCAGGTGATCAACGGTGTTTTGACTCTTCAGCCATGAGGTCCAGGAGGCATCGACGACAACCAGGAGCTGGATTCGGAGTGTCTCACAAAGTCTGCAGCTTACTGAGGTGTCAGCAACCGGATTGGAGCCAACAAGCCTTGGCAACAGCAAGTCTTGTGTAATGTGAAGAAAGTCAGTGGTGCAGACCAGCAAGGTCTGAGGGACTCACCCAGCGAGGGTAAGTCAGGGCAGGCTTGGAGCAACCAGGGGAGCCCTCTGGTTTGATGATAAAGTCTTCAGCGGACCCACAAGCCAGCCGGCAAGGGATCACAAAGACATCTGATGAGGATTTGCTTCACAGAAGCCCACGGTCACTCGGGACGAGGTATGCCTCTGATTTTCAAGGGAAATCCTGCTGGTGGCTTGCACCATATGTGGTACAATGCACAAGTTTGTAGAACGTCGTGAAGGGGTTGCACTCGACAATAGTGCACGGTACCCGGGTATTGCTGTTCCTCGTCACTCGTGGGGTCCACTCGCCTCAGCTCTGCTGGGGACTCACAATGGCTGTCGAGAAGTCAGGAAATCCACTTCCGGGGATGCAGGGACTTCGGGCTCCAGCGGGAATGGGAAAGTTTGCGACCGTTGATTCAAGTTTTTGGTGCCTGCCAAGCAGGGGAGTCACTCCTTGACTCCAAGGGAGATTCTTCAGTGTTCCAAAGGTAGTGGAACACCGATGGTCCAGGATTCTTCTTGTAGAGCGTCGTCCAGGGATATCTGACTTGCAATGGCAAGGGTTCCCTAACTTATACTAAAGGAAAGGGAGGGACTAGCTCTATGACCACTCCTCTGGGAGGGTCAGGGGAGTGGGTGGTTACACCCACTTCCCTTTGTCCAGTTTTGCGCCAGAGCAGGGGCAGGTAGCCCCTGAACCGGTTTGAGCTGGCATATGCACAAGGGAGCCTACTGCTCCCCCAGTGCAGGACGTCAAAGCACTCTAGGAGTGCACCCACCCAGCCCCAATACACTAAATCCTGTCTGGAAGGTGGTTACACCTCCCTGTGACAGGATGCCTATTGTTGGGCCTCCTCCACTGCGAGTTTCAGTCAGCAGCAGGAGGGCAGCCCAGTGTCTGTGCTGGTGGCATCCATGTTGTGATGCCAGGGCTCTTTCAGATTTCTACCGTGTTTCCACAGTAGGTACATGTCTTCCCCTCTAGAAGGGTGGGATCATACTCCCACATCAGTTACTGGTGTGGGGGTATGATTCCAAGTTGTTTGACACTAAACACAACATGTTTTGATGCAGTCATTCCAAAGTTAGCATTTGCCGCTAGGTCATAATGCACTTAAGAGTATATGGTTTAACCACATCCACAAACAGCCACAGAGAATAGACTCTGCCAGCTGCAGAGGGGCCCTGCTCATGCAGAGGCACCCCCTCACATTGTAAACCAAGCACCCTGCTCTCAGGATTGATAGGGCCTGCCTTAGGGGTGACTGATAGGTTTATATGTGTGTGTATGGTGAGATATAGGAACCTATACCTCAGTGAGGAGTGCTAACACTACCTCACCCAGGCTGCAGTAGCAGGCCTGTGGTGTCAGATTTAGTCTGCTTCCCAGGGGTGGCATAATACATGCTTCAGCCCCTGGTAGGCCTGTGAAGTACCTATGCCCTTGGTACCTAAGGTACCATATACTAGGGGCTCATAAGGTACCACAGTATCCAATCACTAGTGCATCTAATATGCACTCCAAGGGGCAGATTTATGAGCCCCTTGTGCCTCATTTACGCTGCCGTTGCATCACTTTTGTGACGCAGCGGCGGCGCAAATCCTGCGCCATGCTGCGGGTATTTACAACGCGACGCATCTGGGAGATGCGTCACGTTGTAAAGCCCTGCGCCAGCAGTAGGCGTACCTGTGCAGAGGGGGGCGTTCCGTCGTAGGAACGCCTCCTAAAAGTGGCTGAGTGAAATCCACAAGATTTCACTCAGTCACTTTTGAGCCCATGCTGCGTCAAAACCCTGCGCCTGCTTGAAGCAGGCGTAAGGATTGACGCAGCATTGTAATGATAGGGCACCCCCGTGCCTTGCTGGAGCTGCGCAACTCCAGCAATGCGCCGCCTTTCCGACAGGAGATGCGTCACGCCTCTGCCCATCCGAGTGCCACGGTGCGCCGCATTGTAAATGAGGCGCATCAATGGTGGCGCACGGGTGGGCAGATGCGTCGCAACTTTTCTGGCGCATCTCTGCTGATTAGCAGAGATGCGCCAGACGTCATAAATCTGCCCCCAAGTTGTTTAGAGAGAACAGATAGACTGGGGCCCTGAATAGCAGGGACCCAGCCAGACTATAGCCAGAAACCAGTGTAAATATCAGAAAAAAAGTGGGGGCAACATAAGTGCAGATCCTACTCTCCTACACCCAGGCACTCAGAGAGACCTCTCATTGTGGCACTGCAGGCTCTCACAGAGGAGGAAAACACACAAGATGATGGACGGAATGTTGCACAATGGCAAAACATTCACCCCCAGTCACAGATCAGGGTTTAATCCATCGTTATTTTGCTCACCACACCACCCCAGTTCAGACATGGACATATGCAAATCAGTCTTGACCCTGTGCCTCATGGGAACAGTCCAGCCCGAACTGCCAGCCATGTCTTCCCTGGACCGGAATCAAGCATCCTAGGACCGGTTTCTGGCTATCAGCCGTCATCAGCCAGGATAGCTTGACTCCAGTGACGTAGTGAGCACGGGACCCACGTCTGGGCATACCCTTCCCACATAGGGTGAACAGCAAAACACACAAGATGATGGAGGGAATGTTGCACAATGGCAAAACATTCACCCCCAGTCACAGATCAGGGTTTAATCCATCGTTATTTTGCTCACCACGCCACCCCAGTTCAGACATGGCCATATGCAAATCAGTCTTGACCCTGTGCCTCATGGGAACAGTCCAGCCCGAACTACCAAGCCATGTCTTCCCTGGACCGGAATCAAGCATCCTACGACTGGTTTCTGGCTATCAGCCGTCATCAGCCAGGATAGCTTGACTCCAGTGACGTAGTGAACACGGGACCCACATCTGGGCATACCCTTCCCACATAGGGTGAACAGCAAAACACACAAGATGATGGACGGAATGTTGCACAATGGCAAATAATTCACCCCCAGTCACAGATCAGGGTTTAATACATCGTTATTTTGCTCACCACGCCACCCCAGTTCAGACATGGCCATATGCAAATCAGTCTTGACCCTGTGCCTCATGGGAACAGTCCAGCCCGAACTGCCAAGCCATGTCTTCCCTGGACCGGAATCAAGCATCCTATGACCGGTTTCTGGGTGGTGAGCAAAATAACGATGGATTAAACCCAGATCTGTGACTGGGGGTGAATGTTTTGCCAATGTGCAACATTCCGTCAATCATCTTGTGTGTTTTTCTCACAGAGGAGGAGCCTCATATGGCAGCTCAGAAAACACTCAGAGAGGGCTCACAGTCACACAGAGTGCTGGCAGAGGGGCTTCACAGGGTGGCACCACAGGCAGCCTCAGGGAGGCCTTGCAGAGGGGTGTCGCATAGGGGGCTTGGACGGCAGAGCCACTGGCTGTCTGAGAATGACCTCTCATGACAGAGAAACAGAACTTCTCATGAGAGGGTTCACATGGCTGCACTTTCACCTTTCACAAGCTAGCACCTAATGAAGTTACAAAGTATAAGGAACAAAGCACCAAAAACTATGCTTGGTACAAGGATATGTCCTCTCCTTCGAGTTCCACACCGCTATAAGGGCAGGCAGCATTCAGCATTGTGAATGTCTTTGGTCATCAGTGACTTTCACTATCAGTATAATGTACAGTTGAAAGCACAAGATCCCAACTTTAAAGCTTTCTCTGCTGACACATCCTACAGAAAGTAAATATGTGCCTTATTGTAAATGTGATATCAGTATATAAACATCATTATTGTTTCCTTTCATAGATCCGCCCTTTTTGTCACTGACCAAATGATATCCATCATCACATTTTCCGGGTGTTGGCACGTAATCTAAAATGTACCCTTATGTTCTGCCTTTGTAACAATATATGTTTTAAACACAGTGGTCCCTAAACAAGGACAATGAAATTTAAAGAATAAATATAGAACCAGAATCAGTACTATATTTGAAGCTGTTCAGCCCGACAGAAATGCTTTTAATTCATAAAATTAGCACAAAAACAATAAAGTGGGACACAAGCCAGCGTCCTACTAGGTGTACATACAGTATATACATAAAACAGAAAAACAAACAGGAAGGCTCAGGCAGAGCGACTTGCTTGTATATTATACATCCAATTAGCACAAGCAAAGATGTGGTGGGACACCGTTACACATGGGTAATATTGTTTGGGAAAGCATTTACGGTGCATATTTGGTTGGCGACGACGACGTTTCGAAAGGGGCGTTGCACATGGGGTGTGTACCTGGAATGAGTTATCAATCAACACACATAATTTAGAGCGCCAATGATAAAGTGGTGGTGCCGACCATATGTACACCGTAAACGCTTTCCCAACCAATATTACCCATGTTAAAAGCATTTCTGTCCGGCTGGACAGCTTCAAATAGAGTACTGATTCTGGTTCTATATTTATTCTTTAAAGTTCATTGTCCTTGTTTAGGGACCACTGTGTTTAAAACTCATAACTACCCAAGGTCCCTGACCAATCAGATTGGGTTCCCTTGTCATTTATAAACTTTGTAACAATATACAGCACTTCACTGACAAGCGATATTAAGCCCTTAATACACAGAAATACAAAAAAATCAATTTTGAATACAAGTTTCTGAAAATGTTGGCAGGTACTGGAAATTGTGTTGCAAGAACTGTTTCCTCTTCACCATCTCTTGAGATTTCACCATCCAATTTTCTCCCAAGAGAACAGCATAAAAAGTTGACCAAGTGAATATTTTCACAATCAATTACCAGTTTTTGTCTCTACCCTTTCCAATTAAAATCCACATCCTGGTCTGTCTCCTTTTAAGTTTAACTCTTCTATCCTTCTCGTCCAATGCTGAGCTGTTTGTTCGCTGCAATACAAGATATCCACTAGGTATATTCACTGCATGGATATTTGAGAAGATTGGTTTTGTCAGTGATCATTACTTACTAGGTGAGAGCTGTCTGCATAAGGCGTTGTAATTAATTATTTACTGTATGGGCAACCAATCTTTATATTTTTCATCTATCAATCATATTCCAGGTAAAGATAATGCAAACTCGCTTCAGTTACCCATTAATTCTTGCAGTGACTTCCTCACATTAATTCACCCATAACAACAGCACATTTGAGTGTTGCCAAGTTTTTGCTGCAAAGACATGCAGGCGTGGGCTTCTCCATAAGGAGAGTGCTTTGTTGGAGAGTGTTCTCACATCCATTTATGAGAAGTAAGAAGAAGCACTAGTAAAAGCTTTGTAATGGAGCCAATCCACTATAGCCATTGCCAAGTGTGAGTGTTTCAATCGCTTGCAGACAGTCTATAATTAAACACTTTCAGATGGAACAATGCAGAGCATTAGAAAAGTGCCATTAAAATCAATTATCTTTAAGTTAGGGGTGGCAAATTTGTAATTACGCCCAGTTAGCCCCGGTAACATCCGATATGTGCAGTATCTCCTGTTATCGCACATACTGTAATTATCAAACACAAGAAATTCTATACACCTCTATCTTGGTTTTATAATTGCAGTATATCATGCAGGGCCATCCGTAATGACGGCCATAGTCGTGAAGAATGAACTTCGCAAAAATCACCTCAAGGCCGACATAGTTTAGTTTGCCTAATCCCATGGGTTGGATTTCAAGCCCATGAGTGACATAAGGCTTCAGTGATTTGTGGTTCATTACTGTCTCCCAAACTGTAGTAGGTAAAAACATTGACAGCCTGTCTGCATCATGGTGTTCTTTCCCCACTACCGGAGGTCCCGCCCACCCTGGGAGAGGAGAAGAAGCATGAAGAAGTAAGGAGATAGGTAAGCAACTGCCACTTCCTGCCCCGGTGAGACATCAGGAAAGTCCCAGTGCACTTCAGGGTCTTTTTGACAAACTTTGTCAGATTTAGACAGAGCGAAGGTGATGAACTTAAAAAATGTGCAAAGTTGTGCGTAATCGGTCCTTGCAGCTCCGCGTCCCCCTATCTACCTCTAACAAGAGTTTATGGGAATAAGTGCTATGGCTCTCAAGGTTTGCTATGCCTTGCCGTTGTCCGTCTTCTCTGACACCAAGAAATTCCTTTCCTCTTCTCTATCAAAATCATCTTCTCATTTCTAGTGGAGCAGCAGAATTTTAGCTCCACCCTTACATGTCACAGAAGCACAATATATGTGCACTTAGTCGCATATATTGTGTTTGCTAACTTTATTAATGTAGAGTGAACTATTCAAATTTATTACTGAAATGCATTCACTGTAGAACATTAGAGATTCATAAATGTGTGCACACTTACGTTTAACCTAAACATGAATGAAATGTAGTCTCATACATATTTGCATGTTAGTCTCAAATTATGTTGCATTTATTTGAACAAAAACCAAAGGAAATGAGGCACAGGGTCAGTCAGGGTCAGACTGATTTGCATATGGCCATGTCTGAACTGGGGTGGGGAAGTGAGCTAAAGAATGATGACGGATTAAACCCAGATCAGTTGACTGGGGGTGAGTGCTTGCAATGTTCAACACTCCGTCCATCATTTCCTTTGGTTTTGCTTTGTTTGCCATAAATTGGCAGGGTATGCTCAGACGGGAGTCCCTTGCTCACTTTGCCACTGGATTCAAGCAAGCCTGGCTGAAGACGGCTGAAATGCCAGAAACTGGTCCTAGGAAGCTTGTTTCCGGTCCCGGGAAGACATGGCCTGGCAGTTCGGGCTGGACTGTTCCCATGAGGCACAGGGTCAGATTGATATGCATATGGCCATGTCTGAACTGGGGTGGCAGAGTGGGCTAAAGAACGGTGGTGGATTAAACGCAGATCAGTTGACTGGGGGTGAGTGCTTGCAATGTTCAACACTCCGTCCATCATTTCCTTTGGTTTTGCATTTATTTGAACTACACAGCGTATGTTTGCATTTATTTTGAAGTAATACGTGTACATATAATATGTACCTGAAGTGTACATTGTGAAATTTCACCATAGCTAAATTAACTAGGCCTGAGTTTCTAATGCATTTTGTTTGCCTTGCATGTTCTCTCCTCTGCAGGTGTGGTTTCCAGGCTCCAGTAGCCAGAGAAAGGAGTGATATGTATTAGAGATAGTGAGACATGAAGAGCTAATAAGTTGAGGAAGCATTCTAATCATCTCTTATCAGCAATGGTGTACTATCCAAGGTCACGTGAATGTCCCGGTTTTGTGGGAAAAGAAAATCTGGAGATGTTGCCGCTGTGAAAAGTGAAGTGTAACAGCATTGGTCCCTGGAAGGGTGGTGTGAGTGTCAGATGATGAGGATGTATATGTATGCTTCAATTAATGTATACACTGTTAAGAGTTTACAGCAGACACCTTTTGAACTCTGCTCACCCTATTCCTGAGAGTGTAAAGCTTTATGCTAAGTACTTGTTCTCTTTTGGAAGATTTCTACTGAAATCTTCATGATGCTGACACCTTCCTGCTTCTTAAATTTCTCTGAGATGTTTCAATTATGAACCATCCCCAATCTAACTTTAGAGCCCTGGTTAGATGACTTTAAGATTTATACATGCTGAGAAAGAGAGGTTGAGTTTTTTTAAGGAACATTGACTTCTGATTTCTTCGCTTGTACTTATGTGGTTGTGTTATCATATATTTAATGCTATCAAACTGATTTTACTTTGACTACCCTTCATTTCTGAATTTGGTATCCAAATGATGCTTAATTTACAGTGATAGTAATTAGTTATTATTGTGTAATAAACCCTTGTAACTTTAGGTACCAAATCCTGGTTCTTATTGTGTGGCCAAATGGGCTACACAGATTTAAAATATTTTATTGATTGCTAACAAAAGCACAAAGATCTCTTGGTTAGAATTGGTAACCATGCTCTAACACGCCAACACTAGCCATTGAAGGGTCTTTGTTTTACATTGTATTCTGTATCTTTTTGGTGAAAGCACTTAAGAAATTCAATGAAATTAAATCCTTCATATTTGATTCATAGTTGTTAGTTTTGTATGCAAAAGGCGAGTTTTATGGAGAAAAACACTCATATTAGGCAAAGTTGTTCTGTGGAAGAGAGTTAATCGTAGGCTCTAACAATGTTGTACAGCGTCTATCTTGTCAAATGAGAGAGAATGATTGTGTCATATTTTCAAGAACTCACCAGTAGATGGCATTACCATCTTTCTATAGAATGATACATTCAATTCAACTTTGTTTTACATATATTACTGTTTACAGTTGAATGCCCTGCTCTTCAAGGAAGTACACATAACATTTTTTATGCACAAACTTTAATTCACCCAAGTCGTGAATTTAGTGAAATATATTGCATTACACAAGTACATCTGGTACAGTAGGTTTGCCAATACAGACACTTAGGTCTCAATCTGAGTGCTAAAACAGATGGCAATATCCCCTTGCCCCAGATTTACTGATACCAGTGACATTGGTAACTTAAAATGATTTATTACTGGTGTAATCAATAATTCTCTTCCTAATACAACTAATTAAGTGTCATTCCTTCTCCCCCCTCCTCCACCCCAGTAGTTAATTTTCCCATCCCCTGTACTTCATTTTGAGAATTCACCCTCTTTTAGCAGATGAACGGGCATATTTACAAGGTGATTATACCACCAGAACGTCACTTTTTTTGACGTTCCGGTGGCGCAATGCCCTGCACCATATTTACAAAACAGCGTTAAGCCACTTTGCATGGCTCAACTCCGCTTTGTAAATATAGTACCCTTTCACGCAGGTATCTGCGTGAAAGGGGTGCGTAATGGGTGTTCCACCTCAACACCCATTGCATTTTGATGCCGCCCCATGCAAAAGTTGGCGTTAGATTGTTAAAGATTGTTTATGTGCAGGAAGGTGTCCCTTCCTGCACATAAACAATCATTCCCTACAACCCAGACACCCTTGCACTATGGCGCAAGAGTGTCTGTGTTGGTGCTAGTAGCTATTTTTAGAGCCGGTGCAAGGGAAAATATTCTTGTGAATGCAGTGCATCCCTGCATTTTTCTAAATGACACAGCGCGGCACTGCAAAATTTTATGCAGCGCCATTTCCTTGTGAATATACCCCAAAATCTACACTACAGATCTGCAGTTAGCTTGGATCGCATGATAATGATGGTGTTGGGTCTTCATTTTTGTATCATATGACTGGAATGGCCACCTGTAAAGAAAGTATCAGCGGTCAACCCAAGAACAAGATATAAACATATCCTGTAACAAGATTGGGTTCTGGTTCCAGGTTTGGGCAATGCTTCAGCTAACTTCTGTTTGCAACAAGTTTAGAAAAAGACCAGGGAATCCTGTCGACGAAGTCAAGGACTTCCATAGATTGCATTGTATTAAAATTGTGACCTCCTGGCTTGATTCCTCAGAAGCATATTGTCTAGTCTTTTCCTATTGATGCCTTCCAGAAAATTAAAACAAACCTGGCACAAAATGTTATGTTCAGCCGCGGTCTGTGCAGGTAACAGCAGTGGGGCAGTGGGGCCGGGTAAGGGGGTATTTCGAGGGACGATACAGAGGGGAAATTAAATAAATAATTAATTTTCCCTCTCTCATCCTCCCTCGAAATCCCCCCTTACCCCGCTCCACCGCTGTTACCTGCACGGACCGCAGCTGGTTATGTTGGAATTTACTTTCCAAAGAAAATGGTGATTTACGTTGCAAAATTTCAAGAAGTAATGCAAAGTATTTAAAAAATGGGGCAAACTCAGTATGCGCGACTTTGCTAAGGTTACATACTACATAATGCTTCAAACATGTTTCTCTCTTCAAATACTAAAATGACTAGCCGTGGGACAGAATATATATTTGCTTAATGTATAGTACAAATCGAGCATAAATAATGCATCTTCGGGGTACTTCATTTAATTCAATGACTAGGATGTATTTGTTTAAAGCTCTTTTCTAAGGGTAGAATGATTTATAAACCATAGATACATTAAAAAAATGCTTTGCACTGCTACAACAGGTTTTCCTCTCTTTTTGCCTTGGTGGTGTAACATTTACTAGAGTAAAATCTCTTTGCTCAGTAATACTTTAAGCAATTAGCAAAATTGAAAATTAGAATTGCTCTATTTTTGAGCCTCTGAAAGGCTTATATAATATGGCTCTCTTGTTTGCACACTACAGTAAACAAGTGCCTTTTAAAAGCTAAATCTGTATTAGAGAGGAGTTCTAATTGCAACACTTTAATACAGTAAATAGCTATTACGCTGAAATGCCTTATCTATTCCCAGAAGCACTTCCTCTAAAGCTACAATTCCTGGACACACATTTTATTGCTATATTAAATACTGCATCCAATTAAGCTGATACTGAGGAACTCCTTGCTGTTAACACTGAGCCTTCTATTGATCAAAATAATAAATGTATAGATTTATTCTAAACATATCGAATAAAAAGTGACTAAGATTTAATGGCAGCTCCATTGCAACTGCAAATACTCCTCTGGGGGGGTCAACAATATATTAAGCTTGATTGCTTCATTAGAAAAATGTGGACTGTGAAGTCCTTTTTATTGTGATCCATAACTTAAAAAATATCTCATAATATTTAGCCAAATCCACCCGAGGATAATGATTGTTAATTTTGGCTTAAGGCAATTTAGAGATTGTCTTCAGAAAGGGGAAAAGGCAGTAAATTAGACTAATATATTCCGACTTCAGATATTTGTAAGAGTCTTAAGCCATAAAAAAAAACTTTAGTCAACCAGGCTCACCGGTCCTCCGGTATTAAATCCGGCATCTCGTAATATGAAAAAGTTGATAGTATTGACCGAAACATATTGTTAGTAATAAGAAATGCTGACACTATCATTTTAACTCGTGCACCCACTACTCATATAGTTTCGTAATATTGAAAACATTAGTACCTGGATTGGCATACTGGGATCTTCTCAAATACTCCGAAAGATTGATTTTATAGGGACTACGTACCAACATAGGTCGGTTCAGGAAGCCTTTTGAGGATGCTTGATCCACGTCACTGTCACGTGCTGGTTTCATTATTTACCCTGCCTGTGACGGCAGGTCAACTTGTCCGTTTATTACTGTATAGCTTTTTTATGTTAATTTTTCATAGTTGTTAGGGCTACTTACAGTGCAAGGATCCATGCTCCGAACAGTTGTTTAAGGATAGAGCCTGATCATGGTAGCAGTGAGGAACATTTTTCTTTCAACAAACAGTACGAAATCCATGGGTCTAAGGCGAAAACTAGAAAAATACGTGCTATAGAAGCTACGAACAGATGAATTTTAATCTATTCAGATAGTCACTAAATGCCCACCTAGAGGCGCCACAGGGCATTTCCCTTATTAGGACCAAATCCCTCACTCACCAAAAAGGTGACATGCTTCATCATGGGGATTCTCCTCTCCAAGGAAAACCTGGTTCCTTGGAGGGCTACAACCATCTCAACTAGAGAGAGGAGCGCAGGGATGTTTTGAATATCTAATGGGATATCCTAAATCCTCATGTAAAAGACAAAAGTGTGAATGAAGGCGCAGCGCAAATAATATGTAAGTGCAACAGTGTAAATTAAAACTGTATAAGAGTTGTACAATCAAACATTTATACGTATACACCCTTTACCAGGATTAAAACTAGAGCACCAGCGGTATGGATTTAAAACCGCTCTGGTGACAGTGAAAAGAATGGTCGACATGTTTCAGCCATAATGCCCAAGCTCGGGTCAGGCTTTCATCAGGACCTATACCAGGTGCTACTGTGAACACAGTGAGAACCAGTGCAACAAAAAGGATACCGTAATGTAACTATATCAATGTATCCAATCACTCTTCAGACTATCATTGGATGGAAGAGGAATATACCTAAAATACAAAAACAACTCATTAATAAAGAAAAACTATATTCATCAATCATAAGGTGTGTCATGTGACTTGCTGAATAGAAAATAACTTAAATCTCTTACCCGCATGTGCTGGGTATTCAGTCCCACCTCTGCCTGGCAGCCGCTCAGGAAGGGGGCACCGCTCTACAAGGGAACGGTGTAAATTGCAATTAACAAAAACTTGTCCTTCCTATATCCATGGGTAAAAACTGACTCCTATAGAAATTCAAGAAGGCAAGTATATACATCTGACTACAAACTAGGAAAGCATCAGGGAACTTATCAGTGTGAAAACAATCTAAGCAAAAACTAAATAAAAATATTAAAAGCAATACTGTAATAAAACAAATTCAATTGTGATTACACAAAAGGCCAAAAAGAAAGACGGGCCAACGTCATGAAAAATATGGAAACCAACTCTATTATAGTACGATCTCGTGTCTATGCAGAAATCTGATGCATAAGATGTTGATAAAGCATCAACATCAAACGCTCATTTATAAAACTCAAAGAAAATAGCCGAGGGCCACCAACCAGTTAGAAGATCTTATCTACAACCCTTGGCCTTTACTGTTTGTAAATGTTTTCAAATGGGGAATGAAATGTTTTCAAATGGGGAATGAAAACGTAGTTCCAGCCAACGTGGCCCTGAACTTCTCCTCAATACAAGATAACAATATTATTACTGCCAGCCGCAAAGTAATTCCGTGCTTAAGTCAAAATAACATCGGGACAAAGGCCAGAATGGCAAACAAACGAAAATAACAAAATACCGAGCCCCTCTCACCTGTCCGTCGTTACTCCGTGTCGTGTAGAGCCGGCGACCGGAGGTGGAAAGGAGACGGGACCCGCGGCCAGTTAAATAATACACTGCCAACTCCAAATGTTACTCAGCTGTGATCGTCACGTGGGGTCAAAAAGATCACGTGTAGAGAACGGGACTACGCAAAAGTAAAGCGTAGTCCACTAATTGCCTCCACAATCGCAAATAGTTTATGTCAGAAGTGGCCTTGCTGGAAAAACTTGACACTTTCATAAGTGACAAAGTACTCCCGAAAGAGCGACCTCCGGGATATAGTACACACCCCTTGATCCTTTCGCTACTAACCAAGTGGAAAAGGGAGCCTGCGCTAATCCTGAACGCTACTCACACGCGCATGCGCTGTGAATAGATAAAATACCGCTCACATTCACTACGATATAATATCTGCTGTTCACCCGATGGGCAGGGATATAGAAGCCGAGTGAACCCCAGAAGACCCCTGCAAATCTATACAGTGGGCAAATAAAGACCCATAAATAAATACTTAGGTTCTTTTAATTAATGTTCAAAACACTGTGATGTTTGGGTATATAATTCAATCGGGTCACTAAATAGTGGCCCCTCACCACATATGCATGCTCTATGCATAAAACAGATGACGTCCCCTTCTCATGCGATATATCATTTGATTGTGCAAGTCTCTTGAGAAACAAATTGGTGCAAGGAAGCACAGGGGGTTTCATTCAGAAAGAAAAAAAAAGGCTGACCCTATAATGTTTGAATGTATAATCAGATCCAGCGCCTGGATGGCCAAAAGCCAATATCCAAAGCTACCGGTCCTCCATCTGGAAACAAACACTCTGTGTACCCTGGATGGCTCACAAAAATACTGACAGGGGGTTTCATCAACCGAAGTATGAAGGTCACGGTACTTAAAGTGAAGCCCACGGGATATCGTCATTTAAACCTCCACTGTCACTTTTTAACTTATGAACCCACCATTGTTCGCGTCTGAATAGAAACGAGGTCACATCTGTAATATGTGTTGGAATGAACGGTTTCACCAGTACAGTCCATTTGAGGTCTGCTGGGTTATGTGCAGCATTCAAAAAATGTGTAGTCAATTTGGTGGAAGATTTCCTACTCCTAATGGTGCTCTTGTGTTCCAGTATTCTTGTTTTTACTTTCCGCGTAGTCATGCCTACATAGCGGAAGGCACACGGGCAGGTAATCAAGTATATCAAATTATTGCTATTGCAATTAGTGTTACTTTTTAAAAGCCACGGTCTTGGTGAGCCGATGTCAATCTCAGTCGTGTGGATCGTGTGCGAACAAGCTGCGCAAGCCCCACAAGGAAAATGACCCTGAACTGGGGATAAACCCCAAAGGGTATTCTGTTGATTCGTATTAGGAATGTGAGGACGTGTATGTACCAAACGATCTTTAATATTGGTACTCCGTTTGAAAGCAAACAATGGACGCGGTAGTGTTGCCCCACCAATATTCAGAATCTTCCAATTTGCCAGGATGCTCTTTTTAATTTGGTTTGAAAAACTGCAAAAAGTATGCACACATGCCAGTCTGTCCTGAGTGGCTTTAGGAACACTTGGTTCCAAAAGAGCCGCCCGATTGTTATTAGCAGCTCTTTTAAGTGACTTTTCACAAGTGTTTTGGGATTTTTGCATGTTTGTAACTGCAATGCCAAAATACTCGCATGCTCCGGATATTTACTAACAGAAGAGCAGTTTCTTTTAATGCGTAAGAATTGGCCAAATGGTAAATTATCCCGCAGGGCCTGGGGATGAAAGCTGTCATATAATAGAAGTGAATTTTTGGCCATGGGTTTCTTAAATAGTTCAGTGCTAAGCCCTCCCTCCATTGGACTGATCAAAATATCCAAGAATGGTAGCTGAGTATTGCTATACTCACATGTGAAATTTAAAAAGTCATTCTGACTGTTCAACCACGCCTGGAAGTCGACAATAGATGTTGATGTCCCTCTCCAAACAACAAAAACATCATCGATGTATCTTTTCCATAATCGGATATTATCCATGTATGGATTATTGATGTTAAAAATGCATTGTTGTTCAAATCAGTGAACATACAAATTCGCCAGACTGGTGGCAAAAACGCTCCCCATCGAAGTGCCTGACACCTGGAGAAAGAGACGATCCTCAAATTTGAAAAAATTCTCTTTCATCGCAAGTCTCGCACAATTGACAATGAAAGGAACTGGAGTGATTGAGTCCAAGTTACTGCTTAATAAAAGGGTTTCAATGGTGGCAAGGGTCTCATCTTGTGGAATACAGGTATATAAAGATTCCACATCGAATGAAACCAGAAAATCTTCCTCCGGTTCAAAAGAGATCTCCTCAACCAACCGTAAAACATCCTTGGTGTCCTTCAAATAGGTGGGCATTTCCAACACCAATGGTCTCAAGAAATGATCCACAAAGGTGGAAAGAGGTTCTAACAGTGAACCCACACCTGATACAATGGGGCGTCCAGGTGGGGGTCTCTGAATTTTATGCACTTTGGGAAGTGTATAAAAGTATGGAACTACTGGATGGATTTTAGTCAAAAACCTAGCCTCACTGGCAGTGATCCAACCATTCGCAAGAGCTTCTTCCACTATGATCTTAATCTCCTGCTCCAATCTCTTGGTGGGATCTGTTCTCAACACTTGATAGTATCGTTGATCATCCAATTGTCTCAAGCATTCAGTCGGATAAGCGGAGGTGTCCACTACAACAATGGCTCCCCCCTTGTCAGCCGATTTAATGGTTACTGAGTCATCAGAAGATAGAGCGCGCATGGCAAGGCGCTCTTTCTTAGTTAAATTCTGAAATTGTCTTGAGTTGCTTGAACAAAGACTGTCAATCTGCGAGATTATTGCCTTTTCAAAGGTTAACACCTGTGGGGGGTACTTGGTTAGATAGAGGATTGAATGTGGATTTGATCCTCAATCCAGTATTCATATCTGTCTCGATAGCATCACCCTCAGATTTATCTTTGAAATAAAAATGTAGCCGAATCGTTCTAAAAAATTGAGCCATCTCTTGTCTCACCTCAAAAGAATCACCACGGTAAGAAGGTACAAAACCCAATCCTTTATTCAATAAGGTAAGTTCGTCTGGGGTTAAGATCTTTTCACTGAGATTAATGACTAAGTCATCTCGTTGCTCGTTCCTGCCCGTGCTTCCGTCATGCTTCTTGTTGATCGTGCTGGTGGATTGTCTGCCCAGTGTACTTGGGCCTGTCGGTTCCGACGTTTCCCTCGCGATCTCCCTCGGCCATATCCTAAAAAAGACTGATCCGAGTAAAACTGGGACTGCGGTTGGTAGGGAAAAATGTGCCCTGGTGGTGGAATCGGGGGATAGCCAAAAGTCCCAGGGGGCCACCATTGCGGTGGTGGTTGAACAACACCCCGTTGGCCTCGCCATTGACCTCTGCTTCTTTGGTTATAACCTCTATTCGGAGGGTGGGCTTGATTCGAAAGTTCAGAATCACTAGACCATTCATCACTGGATGACGTGGAATAATTAGATCCATACCTTTTCCCTTGGCGATTGTATTGGGGAGGCACATACTCGGCACTTGTATACGGGTAAACTTTTTCCATTGAAAACCGAGCCAAGTCTTTCTTGAATTTATTTATCTTCATAGTAAGGACAGAATCCTTGAATTCCTTGTTGTTTTTGTTGTTTTCCTCATTCCGTTTCTTAAAAAGAGGACCTGATAGAGTGACTTTAATTTGTGATTCTAAGGACTGGATCTCGATCAATATGGTGTCTGCGATGCGCTTGGCTGTGTTAATTATTAAAATTAACCAATCACGAGTACATCGCCAAGCTATCAAAGACCAGTCCTTAAGAAACAATTTATCATCCAGAAAGAGGCGAGGAGCATTTGTCACAATTAGTCCTGTCGGGGCACAGTTTCCCCTCAAATATTCTGTCATAAAGAGATTTAAATTATTTTCTATTCAGAAAGTCACATGACACACCTTATGATTGATGAATATAGGTTTTCTTTATTAATGAGTTGTTTTTGTATTTTAGGAATATTCCTCTTCCATCCAATGATAGTCTGAAGAGTGATTGGATACATTGATATAGTTACATTACGGTATCCTTTTTGTTGCACTGGTTCTCACTGTGTTCACAGTAGCACCTGGTATAGGTCCTGATGAAAGCCTGACCCGAGCTTGGGCATTATGGCTGAAACATGTCGACCATTCCTTTCACTGTCACCAGTGCGGTTTTGAAATCCATACCGCTGGTGCTCTAGTTTTAATCCTGGTAAAGGGTGTATACGAATAAATGTTTGATTGTACAACGCTTATCCAGTTTTAATTTACACTGTTGCACTTACATATTATTTGCGCTGCGCCTTCATTCACACTTTTGTCTTTCACATGAGGATTTAGGATATCCCAGTAGATATTCAAAACATCCCTGCGCTCCTCTCTCTAGTTGAGAGGGTTGTAGCCCTCCAAGGAACCAGGTTTTCCTTGGAGAGGAGAATCCCCATGATGAAGCATGTCACCTTTTTGGTGAGTGAGGGATTTGGTCCTAATAAGGGAAATGCCCTGTGGCGCCTCTAGGTGGGCATTTAGTGACTATCTGAATAGATTAAAATTCATCTGTTCGTAGCTTCTATAGCACGTATTTTTCTAGTTTTCGCCTTAGACCCATGGATTTCGTACTGTTTGTTGTAGCAATGATTGGGGAATAAATCCAGTGTGGTCTTTAAATTTCCCTAAGACCCTCTTGTTTGTAATCTGTTTTGGTTTGGTAGGAACATTTTTCTTAGTCATCACATCTTTTTATATTTCCTGCTTTTTTTTTACCTTCTCTCTCTTTATGATCCTTCGCCTACCGCTCAGGCTTATCACTGCAAATGCAAGCAATGAACAGTTGTTAGGTAATGATGTTTAAATGGAATGTAAATTCTAGATTGAAGACAAAGAACTAGCATGTGCTTGTTGGTATATTCCATCTGCTCCAAATGTTCAACGTTTATCTTTGTTTGGACACCCGAGAAAGCATCCCTAAAATCCTACGTATTAAGATATATAAGTATAGGCCAGCATGGAGATACAGTGAAGAGAAGGTAGATCTTGGGGCAAATTATGAATTTCTGTGATATATTAGTCTGTAAAATCTAAAGAAGTTTACAATTTCCCAAGAAATGTATCTCTTTCTCAATAAGGGGCAAAGAGTGTAAACTTTTTTTTATCCAACTACACCACCTCACAGCCAGCCAAAATGCAGCAGCAGTTGAAGGTAAGATGTTTTCTCCTGCCCTGTTTTTAAAACATATGTATAATTTCTTTTCCACTATGAGTTTTGAAACAATGGCCAAAGATGTGAGCAGCATTGCAGTTTGACTGTCTTGAACTTGTACCAATCTAACAGTTATTTAAAAAAAAAAATGTTTATGGGTCTTATTTAAAGTTTAGCGTAGAGGATACTCAGTCAAAACGTGATACATATCCTGTCCGCTGTATTACAAATGGGAAAGGTTATAATACACTTGTAATACTGCGGATGGAATTTCCACCCTGTTTGTGGAGGAGTAACCCATCCACAAAACTCAAAATAAGGTTCTGTACCTCAGACGGCATGTACATGACCAAAGCAGAAGCCTCAACCGTGGCCTATAATGCTTCATAATGGTGCTCAATAAAACCAAAGGGCCTTATTTATGAAGGCCTGTGTCAAATTTTCACCGACATTGCGTCACTTTTTGTGACGATGGGGTGACGTAAATAATGCGCCATGTTGCACCATATTTACGAAGTGACACATCTAGGCAGATGCGTCACTTCGTAAACCCCTGTGCTACATTATACCTGCGTCAGGTATAATGTATGCAGGGTGGGCGTTCCCCCGCAAGAAAGGGTCGTAGGAGTGACGCAGTGAAATCTATAAGATTTCACAGCACCACTTCTAGGATGCGAATGCGTCAAAACCTTACGCGTAAGGCAGGCGTAACATGGAGCTTGCCCCATGTCAAAGGACACTTTGCTGGAGTTGCATCTGTTTTCAGAAACACCCCAGCCATGCACCACTTTTCGCCGACAGTTAGTATCTGTCATTCCTTGTGACATGATGTGTCATAAAGTATATATGACGCATCCATCATGTCGCAAGGAGGGCGCACTGAAAAGTGTTGCATCGCTGCTTTCACGCAGCGATGCAACACTTCTTATAAATGAGGCCCAAAGTCTTTATGTAATGTTCTAATACCAAATGTATAAATGAACACTTCTTAAATGCCCCTTCAAATTCTCTTCAGCAAATAGGCGCAAAGTAGAATATGACGGCAGACCAAAATTCATGAAAATAATTTTGACATTTTGCACAATTTTTTAAATCCTTGCTCCACCCCTCCAGAGTCATCAGGTTCGATTTGTAATTTAGATTTTTCTTTTAGGAGTCAATGTGGTTTATTAACTATGTGTTTCTACAATAACTTTGGAAATTATCAACTGTATTTCTTAAACTCCAAACACAACGCGACACTTGAAGAGAAATTCGTACAATGGTTTGACTATTGGTTGGCTATTGGTTTTTTTAGGCGTTTCTGGGACCATGCATAGTGATGCCCTTGTTTGGGATTCCACCCTGAAAATAATAACAGGTGTATGGGTATGGTTATTGTGTGTACGTGTATGGGTTATCAATGCCTAGTCCAAGAGTGGGCTGAAGGAGTGGTAAATGCTAAAATTGTATTAGAATTAAAGTGAAAAGTCAATCTCAACATCAACATATAAAAAGTTGACTTTTATCAAAACCAAGTGTGTGCTCATTGAATACGAAAATGAAATTCTCGTGAACGTTTTTATAATAAATGAAGCATGAAAAGTTTTGATAATTCACATAAAGGCAAGATTATAATCAGTGTTCTACTTTCCAGAAAACCGCGAGACATGTCGTGTTGACTTTCAGTTCCTCTAAGGTCGCCCTTTCTGTAGCAATAGATTAACACCAACCCTTTTGTGTCATTACACACAAAAGCAAAACATCTGACTTGTAGACATGTGACCCAGTCTGTCCTTAATGTCACGCTGTCTCTTCAATTGTAGAAAGCGTAATTAGGAAGATTAAGTCAGCTGAAACCAGGAAGAAAGATATGCTTTATTCGGTGATGCAGTTAGAGAATGCATGAATTCCTCTAACTCAATATTATTACATACATAGACACCCAATTTACAATAAGCCTTTTTTTCAGTCCAGTTTTCTTTTAAAGTGAACCATATCACTCTGAATTTTCAAATTATGCATTCACCGGAAAGTGGAGGAGTAAACAAATTACTAAATGTTGCCTCCTCATATTACTGTTCAATTGGCTGCCTTATTCATATACTTTGGGTTATCGTCACAGTCATATACAACTAAGAGGTAGGCATAAAGCAACATTGTCTGTCACATTCTTTCCTCTGAAAAAGCTCAAGCACCGAATACACCAACTTTAAATTATTGTAGGTAAAACACCCAGAAACAATAAAATGCTCTCTTATGATCACTGTTACGAATTCCTTATCAATTCCATTTCAAGGATTCTCCATATTACTCGGGTAGGTTCTGCTCATGACTAGAACGTATAAGGCGATATACCTTTCCACCCCTTTGTCATACCCTTGACTATCTCCCTAACTCAGACCAGTCTTCCTGTCTTAGGGTCTTATTATGACTTTGGCGGTCTCGGAGCGGGGCTGCCAAGCCGCTGCCCCGCTCTTAGACTGCCAAAGCCATAAAACACCACCTGCCAGATTACAACTTTTAAAGTCTCCAGCTGAAAGTTCTTTGGCGGTCCCACGGCGGTGCCGTTGAAAAATGCACTGCTATAGGAGCATCTGTCAAGTCTATGCCCTGCAGGAACTCGAGGTGCATGCAGACAGGGAGCAAAACGTGTACCCCCCTGCATTCGCCTTATGGCGCAGAGGCACAAGGGGATTTTCTCCTCACCACGACACTATTCATGACAGTCGAACCGCCATGAAAAGTGTGGCAGTGGGGAAACTTGTAATATGCTT
The DNA here is from genome assembly GCF_964204655.1 of Triturus cristatus. NCBI lineage: Eukaryota > Metazoa > Chordata > Amphibia > Caudata > Salamandridae > Triturus > Triturus cristatus. The sequence continues at coordinate 609,461,350 of NC_140593.1, read as the reverse complement.
TGTGTAGCTGCAAGACCACCACAACACCGCCAGGGAGCTCTCACCCCAGGAGTTTGCCGCGGTGCTAATGTGGTCCGACCCCACAAGTTGTAATGGGGCAGTCAGACCGCCAGTGCGGCAGTGCCCGCACCGCCACTGTGGCTATGGCAGTCCGATGGACCGCCCTAGTCATAATAAGGCCCTTAATCACCATGCTCTAATCCACCCTTCTTCTTTTGGTTCATGCATTGAAGATGAACTCTCAAATATGTCCTCATGTTTCTTCTTTAACACTAAATCTCTTTTTGGTTCCCTTTCTCCCTTCTTAGGTCTGACTTGACAGTGCAGCTCTCTGCCAGAGCTTTTGGCACTCCTCTTCTTAAAAAGAAAAGAAAACATAAAAAATATTATTCTCTTAAAATGGTGCCTGACAATTATTCACAAGGATAAGCATAACTTTCCTGATGGACTTTGCAATTAACAAAGGGACTGGTCAGGGGTGCACGTTATCAACTATCCTATATGTGATTGCACTGGAGCCACTTCCCTACACGTTGAGGCAAGACTATCATCAATTTGCCCTGCGGTTCACAAATAGGCCCATACTCAGATCACTCTATGCTGATGACATCACGCTCTATGTTAGCAACATGCAAGTGTGTTTCCACCCATTGATGTGTGAACTTATAACATTTGAGTGGTATTTCTGAAGTAACAATCAATTTGGGCCAGTCAAAGTTTTTTCCGCTGACTTCAGCCACCCATGTTGAATGAGACTGCCCTCTTAAGTGGTGCTCTGCCCCTATAAAATGCCTGGGAGTCTGGACCAGTTAGAAGAAATCATAGAGCTTAGCTATGGTAGAGCTATGACTGCATTTGATGGAAGTGGTGCTCAATTGCTCAAACTAACCTTTTCAATGGCTGGGCACATTGGCCCCATCAATATTGTCAACCTGCCCAAATTCCTTTACTATTTGCCAATATCCCTAATATCCTATAACTCACTAAGGCATTTTTAAACAGCTAGATTTGCTTCTCATCCAATTGACATAGGCTGGAAAGAAACCAAGGATAGCGTCGGACAGTATGACTCTACCATCCCATAAGGGAGGTTTGACAATACCGGATATTGAACTTTACTACCTGAGTGCCAGAGCACATTTTGCACACTATTGGGTAAACCCCCCTCGGTACTCAGCCCTTCTTGCAGACGAGAGGGAGATGGCACACCCGCTTAAACTTGAGTCAGCCATTTGGTTGAAACAACCCTCATTGAAGTCCAAAATAAATACAGTGAGCTGTACTGTGCTGGCTTGGAAACAGATCAAACAAAGAACTAATACATGGCCTTTATACACACCCAGGGTATCACTAAACACATACCCACTATTTGACATGATAGCTCAAGAAAAAGCCTGGCCTCAGTTTAATAGGCTAAACATTAAAAGGTGGGGGAATTATATGAAGAAAGCACATACATGTCACTAGACTCCATCATGCAAGGACCACACTTACACCCCCAGACAAATTTCTTTATTACAGGGTGAAATTGACAAGTAGACAAAAAACACCTAAGTTCCCCTAGGAGCCAGTCTTCTTTAAGCCCCTGGAAACACTGATGGCAGCTGAGCATGATCAGAAACTCGTTTCTGCTAAAATAAGGGCACCTGATCCAGCTTGCTTTACACACCGGTTGCAAGGCTGATATTGAATCACTAATTACTGATGATATTTGGTCATATCATGGTGCACAGGCAGGTGAACTCTCACCAAGTAGTAAATTACGGCTGATCTATTAAAGATATATACATAGGGGCAGATTTACAAGCCCCTTGCGCCACTTTTGCATCACTTTTAACATGGGAAAAGTGACGCAAAAGTGGCGCAATGGGCTTGTAAATCTGCCCCATAGAATTTATTGCACACTACTAATGCTGCACAAATGGAGTCTGAGAGCTGATTGTAGATGTGAGAGATGGTGGAGGGAGGCCTCTGAGTTCCTGCACCTTGCATCGAACTGTGTAATGATTAAAAAATACTGGGTAAAATAATGAATGTTATACAGACTATCATGGACACCCCCAATAAAGTAACACCTCTAATTGCACTCCATGGGTGGGTGCAGAAGAACCCATATGGTAACTGGGTGTTCACGGCTTTGGCCCTACTACTAGCGAAAAGACTGGTAGCACAACACTGGGGCTAAGGTTGTGCCCCCACCGACCAACAATGTAAACATGTACTCATGCATTGCAGCAAACAAACAAAACTCTATGCTGAGTTGCTCCCAGTCTACTGAGACTAATACTGATGAAATGTAAAGGGCCACACAAGATTGTAATTGAAAGTGCAGAAATGTATATAATTTGTAGGCTGTTGGGGTGTGATGAAAATGCGGGTCTTAAATCTTGGAAGGTATATTATAATATTGATTTTATTCAAGTTGGAAAAAAAACTAAACTTTTTTAGAGAAAAAGAAAAAAAAATGATGAGCTGTTTCCTTACATTTCTCAAGCTTCCCCTTCATATTCGAGATCAGATTGACCTTTTCTGTTTCTTTTGATTGTGAACATGCCTCTCACATGGAAGGTACATTTCTTCTTCAATGTCACTGGATCTATGTGTCATAGAGGTCCTTCTTCAATGATGCGTGTTATATGTTGTCCCATAATACTTCTTCTATGTCACTGGTTATGTGTCTCAATGTGGTTCTGCGTGAATATAGTACTTTTAGTAAACTAATGAATCCAAACTAGCTAACACATGGACTGCCTGATTTATTGATTTCTTTAAAAAAAAGGATTTTACAATTACCATGCACAACAAATGTAATAAATGAAGCTGCTCCTTTTACAAATAGCATGTGGTACTGCATGGTTGTTCTTCTTACTCTCAGGACACATAATAACAACTGGTTGTGACACTAGAGCCTTGTGATGCTCGCTCTCGGCACACTCTGTGGCAGACTGTGGTACTGGTGGTTGGAACTTCTCAGGTTAAAAAATGGTTCACCCACTACACAAGTCTTCTTTATTAACACTCTGAGGAGTTGGGTCGCAGAACCTTCCCAGGATGCTTGTTTCCGGTCCAGGGAAGACATGGCTTGGCAGTTCAGGCTGGACTGTTCCCATGAAGAACAGGGTCAGACTGATTTGCATATGGCCATGTCTGAACTGGGGTGGCGGAGTGAGCTAAAGAAAGATGATGGATTAAACCCAGATCAGTTGACTGGGGGTGAGTGCTTGCAATGTTCATCACTCAGACCATCATCCCCTTTAGTTTCGCAGTACCTTAATCCATCAGACAAGCTCCTTCTACCACGCACTGTACCTGTTCTTTGAAAAACATGACTGTTACTTGAACACCTACCCTTCCATTTATACTCTGTAAAATTGCGGTAGACACGGGGAGAATATGAGGGAAAATGCGGTTCCGGTTTGCAGTTTTTCCTCATATTCCAACCATGGCCACTGTGGCAGGGAGTGAGTTTTGCCTAAAAAATGCAGGCCTGTTGAGGACAAGAAGCTGAGAATGTGGGGAAAAACAACTGATGTTCATATCACAGTTTCTTGGTAAACTTTCTCCATTACTCCAAATTATGGAAACAGAAGTGTGCGCCATAGAGTATTGGTACCGCTTTTATCAACAACCTGCGTTGAGGTGGCGGTTCCATGTGGAAATGTATAGTGTGAAAGGGGCAATGTTTGCATAGTGATTTTGTTTAACAGAATAAATGAACACTAGAAGTTGGCCATGAATAGCAATTTATTCTGGGCTGATGTGCCAGTATGCCCAAGCATACTATTTTCAGTGAATTCACTTTTTCATACTTCTATAGCTGCCACATAGCAATATAAGCTGCCATCTATAGGCTGATATACTAGGAATTTAAGCAGGAGCAGGCAGCGGACAATCCAACATAAATAATTTTTTTCAAAAATAGAATGGTAAGCTTTCAAATGTGCACTCATACTTTACTTAAACCTTAAAAAACAAGCAAGCTATGTGAAATATATAAGATGTTATTAACCCATGGTAGAGAGGACAGGCAGCAGGCTCTCATTCCTGCTTCCTGACAAAAGCGTTGGTTGCGATGAGCATCCAGCCAGACAGCATATCAGTACGAACTGCAAGAAAGACGCATTTTATTGAAAAGGTGCGGTTTTCTATAAAGAAGGCGCACATTCATTATCTGCTCATGCGCAATCGTAAACATCACGGGGCATATTATCAAGAACGGCGTTAAAATTATCGCCGCTTTAGCTGCAGGAAACTGCCGCTAAAGCGGCGATAATGGGCTTGATAATATGCCGCAGAGAATTCCCATAGAAGCCCATGTTGACTCCAGAACATGGGCTTCTATGGGAATTCTCAAGGGCATATTATAAAGCCCATTATCGCCGCTTTAGCGGCAGTTTTCTGCCGCAAAAGCGGTGATAATTGTAACGCCGTTTCTTGATAATATGCCCCCACATGTGCGGATAATGTGCGTGCACATTGCGGTGAGAGCGAGCCAGTACAACTATGGAACCTAAGGCCTCACTTATACTGGCTGAAGTTGCGGTTTAAATGGATAAAATATGGGGGGAAATGCATTGGAGCATCACATTTCTTCCTTATATTCTCACCATGTCTGCAGTGGCAGTAGACAGGTGATGAAATTAACCCTTAAAATAAGTAGATTGTGAGGAAAAAGTGCACTTGTGTATACCGCTGTTGCTCCACACATCGTCCTCTTCTCGCATATTTATGAAAGCTGAAATGTCTTCTACATATATGAGAAGCTGCGTTTATTAACCACCTGCTTTTCGCTGGCGGTTTATAAAGGAAAAGTTGTATCACTATATAGGAAACATTGGACTACAAAATAACACGTTATAATGATAGATTTGGACTGGAAGCAGACACAAATTTCATTCAAGGACTTATTTTAAAAGTTATTGGTGAATGGTGAAATCAAATTTTGACTAACTGCATTGAAAAAGGTACTTCAAGAAAAATTACCTTTCTGTGCCTAAACCTCTGATGGCCTTTTTGCCAGAATTCAACTGTCACCTGACTGTTTTCCTTTGTTGAGATGTGGATTGCTCCTAGACAGAGGACAAAAGAGCTTAAGGGTGGGGAGGTGTTGGCCTTCCCTTGACAGAACATCTTGGTGGCTGTGCCCAAGGTCTTGATACACTTCAAAGAGGTCTCCCCGACAACAGCCTTGCCCCTTCCTTTGACCTTCTAATCAGCTTGGCTCCAAACCCATAGGGAGGGTTGAACTGCCCAAGAACTGGTTTGAAGTGAACACAAGGTTGATTTTCCCATTATCATAGTCATACATAAGTTTGAGTTTGACCAGAGAGCTCTAAGGGAAGATTGGCAATCTTGGATTTAGGTAGAGAAGGGAACTGTGGGATAGGTTATAGTAAAACACACAGGAAGTGCTGTAAATATAGGTATGGTCACATCTGGTAACTCTTAGCTTCATGTGGCCAGTAGTTGTCCCCACCCTATGTTATTTAACACCTATGTGGCACCCCTTGCCAAGATAGTGAAATTATATGGGCTGGAATTGTACTCTTATGCAGATGACACACAGCTTCTGAGTTCCTTTGGCTGTGAATCTAGCAAAGTTTTATGAACGTTTTGTAGCTGGTCTGAGAGCTACAGTGGCCTGGATGACAGAGAATTGTCTCCAGTTTAATGTGGGTAAAACTGAGATTATGGTATTTGGAAAGGACCCTAACATATGGGCTCTTGATTGGTGGCCAGCTGAACTAGGCACAGTTCCACCTCCAAAAATGGTTGTTAAGAATCTTGGAGTGTATCTAGACCAATTTCTTTCTTAGAAAGAACAGGTCCGTAATACCGTGGGGCTTTGTTTCCATCAGTTACGCCTGTTAAAACAGGTTTTTCTGCTTCTGGTAGCCCATTGGCAAGTGAACACATCATCCCCAAGGCACTTTATGGTAAAATATATGTCACCCCTAGCACCCTGAACCTCAAATCACGCCAGAGCTGGAACGAGGACCGAAGAAAGAGTGCATTGCAGACCCCTGGACTTGGTAAAGGGAGGCTGCACCATCTGCTGGACTGCACCTGCTGCATCATGGGCTAGCAAAGACAGGATTGTGTCTGTGGCTCCTTGCTTGGTCAAAAGTCATTCCCAAGCCCCAGACCATAGAAGTGACTTCAAGGGTCAGTCACCTGAACCCCTCGAACCAGCACCAGGGCCAACAAAGCTTAAGTAGGCCAACTCAGCAAGTCAAGAGCCACTTTAGAAGAATCACCACTGACTGCCACACAGCGCCTAAAGAGATCAATCCTTGTTGCCCAAATTTTGCACTGAGTCAACCAGACCTGAAAGAGTCATCTGAGTCCAGATTGGTCACCCAAGAGGGACACCAGCCTCCACCAAGGTATATCGCTGGGACTGCTGTGTACGGAGACCAGTAGCTCAGCTACAGCCGGCCTTCTACTGTCTCGAAGACTTTGAGCGACCCCGACTTCCGCTGCTAAAGTTAGCCCACCAGACCCGTGGAGCAAGGAATAACCCCAAATACACCCCCGTTGACCGGATAGCATCCAGAGCATCCTTGAGCATCTTCCATTTCCTGCATTTGCATTATCAGACCACTCCATTGAAGTCTATGGCAATTGTGCGGTAAAGATTGGGACTGGACTGGAAAACACTTTGGTGGCCAGGTAACTGTCAAATACTCCTTATTGGCCCCCCAGACCGTTTCTCTGTTGGATTTGGTCACCCAAGTCGAGCTGGGGTAGGTGAACGCAACTCTTTACGGTTACCAATGCTTGTTTGCAGTTAAACTGAGATTTACGTTTTCTTTAAAATCTATATCTTCAGAGCCCTCAAGTGGATTTTGCTCATCTTTGACTATAAAAATTCAAAAACATATAATCTATTTTAATAAATCGGTGTCAGATTTCTTTCATGTTGTGTGGCTTTCATATTTCACTGTTTGGAACGGTTAAAAGCTTTGCACTCGTTCCTTTGTTAAGCCTTGCTTCTCAAAGTCATAGCTACTCAGGGATGAGCTTAAGGTTTTACAAATGAGCCTGATTGGACCCAAGACAGTTTTCTTTAGTATATCACACGGTAATGCTGCAAAGCCATACCATTTAATTCACCCAAATCTTCACAGTTCTCATAATCATCAGTCTGCCTGACCCACTGGTGGCTTAGCATTGGGTAAGGTTCTGGAGATTTCTTGTCCCTCTGACCCTAAAGAATGAAAATAATGGCTTTCCTCCTCTCTACGGGAATCCTTTCAGCATCAATCTCCTCCTGAAAGGAACAAAGAAGCACACCCAATTAGACTGCATGGAAGCCAACACAAACGGCAGCAAGGAGTCCTCCAAACCTGCAAACACCGAAAACAACAACACTCTCTCCCGAGGACTGTGTGACAACTTGGCTGATGTCTTCCATGACAAGATCTCGGTCTTCGACGAAAACTTCAAACCCCAACCCTCCCTGCCGACAGCATCAGCCTGCTCACACCCACAAACAAAACCCTGAACACCTGCTCACCCATTGGGACCCTCTCACAACTCAAGCCACAATCTCCATTATGAACTCCGTGCACTCTGGAGCACCCACGGACCCCTGTCCTCACCACATCTTCAACCTCGGGAGCAAGACGATTGGCCATGAGCTCAAGAAAGTCCTGAACACCTCCATTCCCTCAGCCTCCTCACTTGAAGACAAGAAAAACACTGAAGTGAGGCCCCTCCTAAAAAAGAAAATCCGTCCAACCCAGCAGAAACTAAGAACTACCAGCCGATCTCCCTGCCTCCTTTTCCAGCTAAGGTTCTCAAGAAGACAATCAACCAGCAACTCACCGGACACCTGGAACACAACAACCTCCTGGACCCCTCTCAATCCAGATTCCGAGCCAGCCACAGCACTGATGCCATCATGCCTCTCCTGTACCATGGAAAAATGGTAGCCCTCATCCTTCTGGACCTAGCAGTCACCTTCAATACCATCTCCCATCACATCTTGATCAACAGACTCCACCACATCGGAATCCAGGGAAACACCCTCAAATGGATTGCCTCATACCTCACTGGAAGAACCTAGAGAATCCGCCTCCCACCATTCACCCAAAACCCAAGAAGATCATCTGCGGCATCCCCCAAGGATCGTCCCTCAGCCCCCCTTCTTCAACACGACACCCAGCTCATCTTCTCGCTGTCAGAAGACGCCTCCACCACAAGAGCCAACTTCTACAGATGTCAGATGAACATTGCTGACTGGATGAAGAACAACTGTCTCAAGCATAACAAAGACAAAACAGAAGTCCTCATCTTTGGGAACAATGCCTTGCCATGGAACGCCTGCTGAACTCGGCCGAGCCCCTGCCCCAACAGACAATACACACAAGCCCGGCATCATCTCGAACAGCAAGCTATCTATAAAGAAACGGGTAAACGCAGTCTTATCCGCCTGCTTCCACACTCTACGTATGCTCCACAAGATCTTCAGGGGGCTCCCAATCAACACAAGAAGGACCATCATGCACGCCCTTGTCACCAGCAGACTGGACTACAGGAACACACTTTACATAGGAGTCATTGTACGCCTCCTGCAGGGACTACAGACAATACAAAACTCAGCGGCAAGATTCATCCTCGACTTACCCAAATGGACCCACATCACACCCCACCTCAAGAAGCTACACTGGTTACCGATCCAGAAGAGATGCCAGTTCAAGATGTTGACCCACGCATACAAGACCCAGCACAACGAAGTACCCGCATACATCAACTAACACATGACCTTCCACTACCCTACCACCGACCTATATTCCGCCTCCCTCTTCCTGGCAGACATCCCTATATCCACCAAGGTAACAGCAGAGGACGCTCCTTCTCACCTCATCGCTCTGGCAATTCAGGAAAGGACTCAAGACTTGGATGTTTGAATGAACAGATCACCACAAAGCAATTAGTAACTCCAGTGCCTTGAGACCCCCACGAGTGATATGCTGTGCTTTACAAATCCTTGGTTGACTGATTGAATTGCCACCAAGAATAGTAAAAACTCTTCTTTCCACCTTTTCCATGGAATTCGTAGTTCACATTTATTTTGCAAAAATGTTATGTGTGGTTCAAACTAAATCTTTAGATTCCGCAAAGGTCAAATGTTTGTAGAAAAGAGATGCAGTGCTATACAGTTCACAAGTACCATGGGCGAAACATTCAAGAAAATATGGACAATGGAAATTGATGGAGGAAAAAATAAGGAGCGATAAAAACTAGAAAAGTCCACAAAAAAGAGAAATGTACAGATGTGATGAACGTTGTATTTCAGCATTACTCTAGAAAGGGTTTGCACAGTACTAATGTCCCTAGAATATTACTTTATTTGAAGACAGACATTGTGAAGTGTTTATTAAAGTGAAAACTGTTATAAATATCCTATGAAAAATCTGTCACAAGCAGGGCTGGCTTTAATGCTGGTGGCGCCAGTGCGACAATCTTTTTAGGTGCCCCCTAATGACCTCTTTCTCCATGAATTCCCTCACTACCCCCTTCAACGGTGTCCCTCGTCTCTCCATAGGCCCTCACTCACATGCTTTTCATTTGTTTTATAGCGCTACTCATAAAAGTGTAGGGTGCCAGAGCACTTTACATCACACACATTATACAGAGACAAGGAATCATATGTGTGCAAATTGGTATATAATTGATGTTACATGAGACAATGGGGATTACAAGGTGTGGGAACCACACTATCAATACTAGTAGGCAGCATATTTTAAAAGTGTTTGGTCTGCAGAAGCACAAACTCTGGATTTAAAAAGTACTATATTGGTTGGAGTTGGCTTTATTAAAAAGAATGTATTTCTACACAAACTAATCCTTTTAAACAATGTTAGGATAATGAAAGCTTGGGGGAAACATACGGTTCCAACTCCATGTCTTGCAGTTTGCGTGCAGCTCTTTGATGACCGTTCATAGGTCACTATGCTATATTATGATTGTAACCTATGAACTTCCAGTAACAAAAGGATCTCTATGACAAAAGCAGTAATTCCCTGAGCAATCCATATAAAATACAGTTCTGTGATCTGCATGGTACATGTCCTGTGCATCAGGCATATCAAACCTCTGCACTACTTTATGGTGAGTCAGAACTATCACAAGCCAAAACTCGATCTCTCTCCGGCAGAAACATTAATCCCTAGAGTTATCTTGACATTTTTATTGGTGCCCAAAAACTGTCTGACACGCAAGGAGCTCTACAGCAGGTGCTTCTAAACCCATAAGTTATTTCTAAACACAGTGCCTCCCGAGGTCAGTGCCAGGTGGGGCTGCACTCCTACCCTAAAGCCTGAAATGTATGGAAAACAACCAAGTCAATGAATTAACAAAATGACAGTGATCACTACAACAATACTTGGAATGCTAAAGTTGTGGAACGTCTCTCCACAACACGCACACTAGATGCAATGAGGAAAATGTATTACCACGGCTGATGAAGACCAGCTGTGTTGAGTTGCACCATCATTACCTTGAGGTTTTCTCCAGTCTCCACTCCGCACTGTCACCCAAAAAAATGCTTTCTACATCTGGCCCTACATTCTGTAGCCTTGAAACATAACCTATACATTTCAATTAGAACACCAATTTGATGACATTTATGCCTGGACTTTTATAATACTATGTAATTAGATGAGAAGATATTAGTGAATGATAGACCTTCCCACCTCAACTTAGTTCCTTCTGTGTAAGTATGGTCTGTAACTGGTCAGGAAGATTTTAGACACTGAAGCCCAAATTTAATAATTCTTTGCACCAGGTCTGTATCACTTTTGTGATACAAACCCAATGCAAAGTGTTGGGGTGGGATTTACTATCTAATACAAATCAGGATTTGCGTTGGAAAGTATCCCAAATTAACACAAGGTCGCACAATGCACTACTCTGTGGTAAGGGAGCATTTCATGTATGCAACCACACATGGTTTTAGATCTAGAGCCATATCTACAAACATTCTTAGCAGGGATTTGCACCAAATCTTCAGCCTCCCTGAGGCATTCATAAAAAGGAGAAATGTTTTCATTTCTCCTAGTTTTTCCTTCATTGGAAGAATCCCGCATTTTACAGCACACATACAAAGTTGGAAAATTGTTAAAGGATAGTTTTTGTACTTGAAGAGTCCCCTTCCTGTACACAACCTATGCTTTAGAGAGTGAACACACTCTTCCACTATGGGAAAAGGTTGTGTCTGTTGGCGTATGGCACTCAGAAGTGCGTCAGTAGTGGTGTGGTTAATTCATTAAAAAAAAGTCCAAATAGTATCGTGTTTCTCTTGCTGTCCTCTCACTTTAATATACAATGGGGTATATTCACAAGAACGTGTGATAACTACCGCAAGAGTAGCGTAACGCAACTTTCAATATCGCAGCCCATCATGAGAAAATAACCCTGTGTCAACGTGGAATTTACAACAAGGCAGTAGCATGCGATAGTCACCAGATAACCTGCCAAATCTCCGCATGAAAATCAACGCCACGCTACATAAATGCAATACACGAACACAAAAAAACATTTAATGAGGCCAACCGTGGTACAAAAAGTAGCGAAACCAGCCACAGGCCTGCAAATCCCACGCGTCTGGCGGAACAATGCACCTTAAAAACCACAGAAAAAATACACCAAAAACAATCCAAAGCACGTAGCAACATGGATGCACCCTGAAACAGCGCAGGGGCCAACTCGAACCCCACAATCCCCACAGACTACCAGCAAGGCACAACAGGGTCGGGGAAGGCCAAGGAGAAGAGGGAGAGGAAGACGGGGTGCAGACCACAGTAAAACAAGACCAGCGTCACGGAGGTGACAGAACACTACCAGCAACTGACCCACTAGCAGACCACCTGGATTGCAGTCGGAGTGCCCAGGAGACCAAGCCAGGAGGCCAATAGGCGCCGGCATGACGTGACTACCTAAACCAGGCACAAACCCGCTGCCAACAGAAAGGCAGCAACGGCGACAGGAGGTGGGAGTCCAGCTCCACCGGAGGAGTTGAAGGAAACCCAGGCCACAGTCATCAGTGTGGAGACGGTGCAAGGAGTAGGTAGTACGGACACAGCTCGAGAGGACCTGACACAACATCAACAGGGAGTGCAACGAACAGGGCCTGGGGGAACGGGGGGAGTGGGCACAATGGCATACATGCACAGCGAGGTGTAGCACACTGCACACCCACAATCACCCAGGTCCATGGGCCCAATCCCCTTGGCACCCTGCAGCACACACACTTAGCACGAACAGCACACCCACATTGACGACAACGAGGAACAACGCACATAGCCGACACTGCAGAACAGAGAACACAACTGGCTCCGCACATGCACAGAAACATGCCTACTACATCTGACGGAGCCGGAAACTGTGAAATGTAAATATACGCGTACGACATCACATCCGTCATGTAGACCAAATCTACACTGTCCCGCAGAAGAATCCAGCACCCCCCAAACAGTCACAATGTATATTGCCATACAGTCTGTATGCAAACCTGCACAATGCGCCAACATATATGTCAATGCAAAGTCAATACGCACCTTCCCTTCACATCGCAAAGGGGCACACACCACCTTCAGCAGAGCACAGAATACAATACATCAGTGATGCCGCAGAGGACCACCACACCGTCGACACCGACACCCTACAACAGCACATGGATATCCCATGCAACCCCCCACCAGGACCCGGAAAGCCAAGCTACTCAGAAGAGAACACTCAGCCTGCAACGGACCACACAGCAGGAAGCACCCGCAAGCACAGCTGGCTCACGACACTTCACCCACCCACACATCGCACCCCAATGTCATGTTCCTGCACGCCAAAAGGAGGTCGCCCAACAGGTGTGGGTGGGGGCCGAACCCATGGAATGCGAACCAGGACACATACGTAGGTGTCCATCACCCTTCAGGGGCCACGAACACCCCACTAAGGAGGCCCACACTGCCATAGAGACACATGCAGTTGCACATTCACATTACAGAACCACGGGCAGGGGCGCTCAAATTCCAGTCACACACCCATGTTGGCTCTGCGTACGACGGGCCTGGCCACTCCCCTTATGAACTGAGTGGGTGACGACAAAGCTACATGTCCAAGCTCCAACCCGCTGCCTGCGGTGACACGTCTGCATCCGATGTACACAGCACAATGTAATGGTGTCGGGCCCAGGGCCCTCATGCATACAACAAGACCACAGGGACACACGCAGATACCATGTCGAACTGGCTACAGGCACATGCGCCCGGCCCCTTTATTGGCAGGGCCACATGTACAGTGACACCTGTGCTGGATGTGTGTGCGGTGAGTGTAAGCCATTCCGCACAGAATGTCTGGTGCTGGCAACCACTTGAACATTAGACACCAGTGCAACGGAAACAGAAAACACATGCATAAAAGAGTCAACTGCTGAGCAACATGGAGGGAGCCAGAGAAAGTCCAGAGGGCAGCCAACACGCAAACAGAAGTGTCCATGAGTTGCAGTGCACTGGGGATGGGACACTAGAGATGAGCGCGCCCATGTGAAGAAAAAGTCTCGGATCGTGTCCCTCTGACAGACACCTGATGCAGATGCAGTGGGCTGTGTCATACCTGCATCATATTCCCCATCAATGTCTCAGGGCTCCCACAATGTTTGAGGTGACATAGCTGCGCAACCTCTCCACAGCTCATAACTCAATCAGTAACGGAAAATGGCTTGCGGTGCACTGAGTCACTGGCACCTGGAGTGCTGAGCAGGGTATCAGGCCGATGATGGCATTCACGACAGGTCTGAGCAACTCCGTAAGTCTGTCAGGACCACAGTTTCGACTTGCGGTGGTGGCATGTGCCTCCTGCGGTGATGCCACGTCCGAGCCGGTCAGGGCTCGATTTGGTGTGTGAGCCCTGGTGGGACGCTGTTGAGCCCGGGGGCTGCGTACAGCGCAGGGCCACAGAGAAATGGCGTTGATAACCCCAAGGCCAACGCTTCAGGGGCCATCTAATATCTCAGAAGAAGGGGTCCTGGACCTGACCAGCACAGAGTTAGTGGCCCTGGATGCACAGCGGCCAGCACAGGCACCCAGCCACGGGATGGTGACTTGCGGTGCAGTTAGATGGGCCATGCGACCTGAGCGGGTCACCATCAATGTCTGAGGTGTATGTTGCGGAGGGTATCGGGGGACAGTGGAAGGTGTCCTCCAGGGTATGACGCCGAAAGGTTTGATTTTATCCAGAAGCAGCAAAAGAAGGAGTGGAATGCGACAGCCTCGTTGCCACCACCAATTAGGTATCAGCTACATGAGGATGAAAACTGCCCCCTAGTCCATAGGCTCAGACGTCACCAAAGTTCAACCAGAGAGTGTCCATGATTGTCAGGGAACAGACTTAGTGGCACCGGGGCTGACAGGGGATGCTGTCTGCGATGATGCCGGTACGCTGATATGAACTCAGCCGTTGCAAAATGAAGAGTCTGTGACTTACTGGACCGCAGTGTAGGCCGGAGGCAGTGGTCAGCAGTGGCCCACAGCTACGTGTTGTTGGCTGGCAAGGCACAGAGTTAGTGACACAAGGGCAGTTGTCGGTAGTGTCCGATCACCTCTGTAACGATGATCTTGTTCCCTCCGGACTGCAACGCGTCATCCTCTTACGCCTCTCCGTGCGTGCAATGACATGCATTCTGCCTTTTGAATGACCGATGTTCAGTTCCAAATCTGTGACCCACTCGTGCGCAGCATAGGACGAGGGCAGTAGTCCGCGTAGGGCCACAGACACGTGTGGTTGTGATGCCATGCACAGACTTGTTGGCACCACATCGAAGTGAGTATAGTGACTTGTCTTATGCCTTAAATGGTGTTCACAGCCATGGTGTAATGAAGACTCAGTTCCAAATTTGTGACCTACCTGACCGTGGTGTAGTCCTGAGGCAGCGGTCAGCATGGCCCATTCACCGAGTGTCGCTGGCATAGGTTGGATGGCCCCACCGGCCTGCATAGTTCAGGTTCAGTGGCACCACGTGTTGGGACACCTCCGTGTATGTGACCCAGGTTATTTCCGGATTGACCTGCATCTTCCTCTTACTCCTCTCCGTGCGACCACTGGTGTGGACTCTACCATTTGTGATTTGTGCCTAGGTGCTGGATGTGGGACCTACTGGTCCACAGGGTAGTCCTGGTCCCTCATCCACGTATCGCCAGCTGGCGTTAAACAGGGTTAGTGGCACCACGTGTCGCCGGCTGGCATTGAACAGGGTTAGTGGCTCCACGTGTCGCCGGCTGGCGTTGAACAGGGTTAGTGGCACCACGTGTCGCCGGCTGGCGTTGAACAGGGTTAGTGGCACCATGTGTCGCAAGAAGCACATATGGAACTATGCCTCGATTGATCGAAGGGAGTCTGGTGCTGTTGCCGGTGGCCCGGATTTGGGGTCACTGCCATTCATGACTCAGGACACAGTTTCACACATGGGACCTACTGGGCCCAGGAGTAGGCCTGAGGCAGCAGTAGAGTACGTCCACGAAAAAGGACTCAAGCAGGCCCGTGCCATGGAGGCCATGATGGTCTGAAGAGGCTGCCAAGGTTGCGGGACTCGGGCCTGGAGCTTGAGCTGGAACGTGGTGCGCCCTCCTTGACACACGCTGGTGTCGGCAGGTGATCAGTGAGGCCTGGCTGCGCTGGGGCGGGCCTGACGGGTTCGTGGTCCGGCAGGTGCACAGTGTTGCAGGCAACTCCGCTCTAGAGGACGGCGTCGGCCTCGTGGCGGGGTGAGAGGCGCCGCCCTGGCAGAGACGTTGGGCTTCCCGGAAGAGGACCACGCCCAGGGCTACGTGCTACTTATTCTCACCCCTACGCTGGCGTGGCATACGCTGGGACATCTCACTCCGGTCACGCTTAGGGCGGGGGGGGGCGTAACAGGCAAGATTTCCGCGAGGCCCCCCACTGGCTGTGGTGACATGGTTGCGTCAATTGTCCACTACACTCCATACACCAGAGGTGTATGTCACCATGGATATGGGTGTGTGCTGCATACTGCGGTCTGTCCAGCACATCTCCGCCACTCTTGGCATTGTGTACTTTCCCAATCATGGTACTATTGCCTCCTTCACACATGCCTGGTTGCCACCTCTCCCCACATTCGACTGTTGTGTGGCTGAGGTGCCATGCCGTTGATGGCTCATGTTCACGGCTTGGCCAGGTAACCATTGTGAGTTGTTCTATTGTGTCTGGTGGGTAGTCATGTTGTTGTGCATGTTGGTAGTGATTTTGTGACGTGTACATTGACAGAGTTGTGAGTTGCATGGTTGTGGAGTTGAGGTGGGTAGGGTGCCCATTTGAAACTTGCCATGGGGTTGTGCATTTCCATTGTTGCCATCCAGGCTGGTTGCTGATGGACTGTCAGAGGGTGAAGGAATCGTCCACAGTGGCTGGGTATTTGGAGGCGACATTTAAGGTTCCACGGTGTTCTGTTGTTGCCTGCACATTGATGTGAGATGTGTGCTTCTGTTGCGGTGATTTTGTGCTGTGTCACCAGGGGGCACAGGTGGGACATGTGTGCTGTGGATTGCCCCCAACACGTGCGTGCATCCTGCTATGGCGTATGGTCCTTGCTTGATATCCAGCGGATCCTGCGCATTGTATTGGACGTATGGGGACTGGGGTACCAGGGTGATGGTGATGTCCAGGACAGGTGTGGGGGACTTGGATGTGGCTGGCTGAGAGACTCCTCCGACTCAGGCGGGTGTTGTTCGGGGGAGCCAGGGGCCAACAGGTGCAGCCAATCCAGCGGCTTGGTGTGGGGTGGGACATTGGTTGTCGGCTATGTTGGTGCTGTAGGCCTGTTAGGCGATGATGGTCAGGATGCGTAGGATGGTTGTCCCTTTCAGCCTGTAGTGGACGGTGACATTATCAGATGTTAGGTCTGTGAGGCTGGTGCGTTTCCTGGGGGTCTGCTGTTTTTGTCTGCGCTGCCTCTGTGGTTGTCCGGGGGAGAGGAGGGGGTGTTCGGGGTGTGAGGTGGGGTCTTGGGGTGGTGTCGGTGGGTGTTGTGGCCCTCTTGGGTTTCCGGGCCCCATGATGAGTGGCTCCTTGACATCTGTTGCACTTCCGATGTGGCCCTGGGCTGTGCTCCCTTTTGTGGTGCTGGCTGCCGTCCGACTTAACACCAGGTCCGAGCAGGTGTAGATTTCCTGGTGCTGACAAACCTTATTGCCTGTTTTGTGTTTTTATCGCCGATCTGTCTGTTCGTTGAGAATGGTGAGGAGTGGTGTGGTTGCGGCTTTTGGAATGGGAACGCCCACTCTGCATCTCATTAGCGATAGTTGCAGGGGGCCTCTGTGGCGATGTTTTTTGCGGCTGCTATCAAGGGTAAACTGGTGCTGTGGGCTGTTAGCACCAGCTTGTGAATGGGGAGGTAAATTTATCACGATTTTGGCTGCAATAAAGTGCCGTTAATTTGGTGATAGCTCCTTGTGAATATGGCCCAATATGTACTAATAACTCTTCGTCCATATTTAAACCTCCTGGATGTTATCAACTCATATCTAATATACATCAGTTTAATGACATTCATTGAAGTTCACTACAATTTGCTTATTCCAACCTGCTTTTCCTTCACTTACATAAACTTTGTACAACATAAATAAAATACCCAGCAAATAAATATATACGGCTCCTACGACTCCAGAAGTGGGTTTGGATGGCAAAATTGGGGTGGCTTGGGATCAAAGGCAGGGTGGAGAAAGAGTAAAATGGACTTGTTTCAATGAGGCTAGAGGGGATGCACCACAGAAGGGGCGTGTGATAAAGACAAGTGTGTTTAAGTGCCCTAGTTCATGTCCTGGCAATCCGTCCTGGCAATTTAGCATGGCGGCGCAGAGGCTTCCTCTATTATTTGCACTTGTTCCTGGTCTCTCTTCTTTGATGTATTGTGTTTGTTCCATTAATGGTGTTAGTAGTGTAGGAGGATGTTGGTTTTGTCTGTTACGATGACTTGTACAGTTGGGTAGTCCATTGTGGGTAGGTACACTGAAGATCTTCTCTTAGAAGCTTTGCATACTGAGTCTGCATGAAATCTACTGAAGTTGCTCTTGTTGTATACAGGTAACCCTTTAAAAAACCTGCCATCATGGCCCTCCAGCTGCAGAAGCGGATTCACCTAATATGCATCAGGAATCCATCGTTCAGAGAATCTTTTCTCGATTTCCTCTTCAGATATTTCTTTCAACCCTGCTGATGGCTAGGAATTGTACCAACTCATCAGTTCTCGCATGGCATCATTTTAAATGTCGGTTGAGAACAACAACAAGATCACATTTCTGACGGCTGGTAAATGTTCCAAACCCCATTTCTGCCCTGTTGATCATAATTTACAGGCTTGAGAAAGGCTTCGTGCAGAACCCGAAATATATTGAAATTGGCAGTCGTGCAATAAAGGAGTTAAAATGGTATCTCTGGAGCACTCGCTTTTTCTATTTTAGAAACCAATATTCATAATGCCGATGTAATGTACACCACATGTGTAGCTACAAATCACAGTTGTCCCAAGATACTGGACTGAATAAGACATTCTCTACAGATGAGCGGATGTGTCTGTTAGACAACATAAAAAGACTGACAGATAGAGACCAAAGAAGGTCAAGGAAAGTCACTGCCAAGGAATGAACATAAGGAAAATAGAGAAATATTTAGCAATGCATTGGCTACAAAAAACAAGAAGATAATATTTGGTAAAATGTTTACCTATGAATGCATATTAGGAGTTTCCGCTGAAGGCTTAATTGTGAAATTGAGAGTTATGTGGTTGCCTGTGAGAGAAAGGGAATTGAAATGTGGCTGCTGGTAAACGGTATCTCAATGAGAGAAATATTCAGTTAGAGGAATTATCGCGTACAGTAACTGCATCACCAAATAAGGCTATCTTTCTTCCAGGTTTCAGTTGAACTACAATTTCGTAGTATGGTTTTCATAATTGAAGAAGCAGTGTGGTTTTGAAAGGTGGGCTGGCCCACAAGTCTGATGATTTGGTTTTGCGTATACTGGCACAATGGTTTTGGGTTTAGGTATTCGTTCTCAAATGGCAATGAGAGGGGAACTGAAAGTCGACAGCACATATCCCCTGGTTGCCTGGAATATATCACAGTGGCCATCATTTTCTTTTTTTTGATTTATCAGAACTCCTCATGCTTCATTTATTGTAAATGGTTTCTCGTGACTTTCAATTCCATATATGATGATCATGCCCTTGACAAAAGTCACATTTTGACATTTTGACATTTGTTTTGACTTTTAGATAACATCTCTTATGGAGTTCTAACAGTTAGGCTTTGATCTGCCTATTCTAGGGGCAAAAATAAAGAATGTCTACTTTTTGTACTATATAACCATATCGCTACAGGTTTTACCTACATCTCCATGATCAAATGTCAACAAGACCACCACTATTCTTGGGGTCCCGTAAGCCTTGACAAGGGTTGTATGTCAGAATATCAAGCACATCTTTGGAGTTGTTGTCCTGAAAGTAAAGTGGCTGCAGCTTATCATGTATGTTCATGAACCAAATGGTGCTGAACAAATTACAGAGATGTTCTGAGCTTCAAGATGCTTTAAGATATTGGGTTGCATCCGCACTTCAGAGTGTCCATGATAAATCAAACGTGAAAATGCAGATGAAGAACACATGCATGCTTTAATTTTGAAATCAATTCACAGCTTATGCTGTAGAAGCTCAGGTCAGCTTAATTTAAACTGGTGATTGCAATTGGGGCCCACTGACACTCATTTCTTTGGAGACTGCTACTTACTTTGCTTCATCAGAATATGACCCAGAGAAAGAATGAGGAAAACACAAAAGGAGGAAAGGGGGAATAATAGAAAGATGCAAAAACAGTTACAAAGGGAGACAGGAAGATGAAAAAGAACCTGCAGTAGTGAACTAGGGAGTAGGGAGTGTATGGTGGTGGAAGGCGTGAGGTGCAATCAAGACTAGGCAGCCCTGGTATTCAGAACTCCTGGCATTCGTCAGCTCTGGCTGTGGGCTTCTGAGAAAAACTTTGGGCACTGGCATGAATTTTTTACAAAATAAGCACTGGTTCAGGGCCATGAAAAGCGTGAAGTCTGTGGCATTTGCCCCCTCTCCACCTGCCCTCACTGCTCCCTTGGGACAGCCCTACAGCAGGCCATTCCTTAATGATGGTTTAATATGCATCTCAAAAGAGGTCCTGTTCACTTCTCTGGCAAGCAGATTCTCACAAGAGTGGGAGTTCATCCAATCCTTGCATCTAGAATTATGGCTATTGAGAGCAAATGTCTTTGATTGCTTCATCAGATTTGCAGAGAGCATGATTAAGACATATGACTGTGATTATCATATCAGTTTAGGTGAGTTATGGCTGCCTTAAGGAAATGTCTGATGAGTTCCCAAGGGAAAAATCATTTTGTCAGTGATCAGGCTGGGAGCTTCCACAGAGTTGCATGGTGAGTTGAGTATTAACTCAAATGTAGCATTAGCAGAGTTGGCCTTGATTGTCAATGATTCAATGATGTTTACACAATTACAAGGCAAGTACTTCAGGGGGTCACTTTAATCAGAAAGTGCAGTTTATTTATGGCTAGGTCAGGAAAAGATTTGTCTTTCATGATGGTGCTATTTGAGCTTTTATTCCCGTGCAGTAAGATCAATCTGTTTTTAGTTTGTGCTAGAGGGACGTGTGGTCATACAAATCCAGGAGAAGGTAGTGAGTGGAGTAGAACAGGCGCTCACCCATGGGATGGATACTGAAGATAGCTACTATCTCACTGGGAAGTATCAGGATCTTGAGGGCCAGAAATGATGGGTCTCCCTTTGAGGCATCCAGATTTAGAGGATCTGAAATATGGTTTTGTATGAGATTTGGGGGTCCTTATGCAACAGTGTTATACAGAAGTGGCAGGAGACTGAGAGGAGCATTAAGGATTTTTATGTTTATCTAACTTCAGCTTTAAGAATAGAAAAAATGTCCTATCCAACTGGAGCTTTAATTAATTTGCCTAAATCTTTACTTCTTGGCAACATTTTTTGAGAAATTAGGAGGGCAAATTATTTTATGGGAAGAAATGGTTATGACTAGTATATTAGAGGGAGGCATACCATCTAATGCTGTCTGGGGTCTGCATTATCTGGGGTGGTAGTGTGTTATAATAAGGCTGCAAGAAGAAAATGGAAGACTTATTAATAGATGTATGCTGGCATGATAGTTTACAGGCAAAGTGCTCTATAAGATTAGTTTTGTGAAGTATTAAAGAGGAGAAAACTATATTTATACAGATTCATTGAAAAAAACAAAGGTTACAGGGGCGTAATAGTTAGGCTCAGATTTCACTCATTCAAAACCAGTGGAATTCAGCAGTTATAGTTACCTGAGGTTACTGTAACTTACACCCCCAAAATGCACTGCTTAGGACATCACATATTACATCACGCATGACATGGTCAGTGACATCCCTGATAAACATCTCAAATGACATCACTCATGACAACATCCAGTGATTGTGAGGTTTGTCTAAAGGTTTCTGGGCCAGATGTACAACCATTTTTCCGGTCGCAAACGGGAAATCAGCCCATTTGTGACCCCAAAATAGGTCTGCCCCATGTACAAACTCGATTTTGCGAGTCGGTAACCTATTACTGACTCGCTATTAGGAAGGGGCGTGCCAAGGGTGGCCCTTCCCAATAGCGAGTCGCACTTCAATGTGGTTTTTTTTTTTTTTGCAAAAACAATTTTTATTGCATATTTTCAGTTACAATTACCGTTCGTTAATTACCCTCATGCTGATGGACATATCCGACTTCCGGAAATCAATGTGGTATATGATCCAGTTCGCGGTCATCCAGATATTCTGTACCCATCAGCACTCCTATATGCATAATCACCATCCCCCCCCCCCCCCATGTCAGTGTGCCATAATACAAGGTATAAGGATGATTCTCTCTTTTTAAGCTGCTGTGTTATTGGTTGTGGGCTACTCCCCACTTAAATAGTCAGGCTCAGTTCTGTAAGTAAAAGTGGTGTACTCGTTCCATCGCTTGTGTTCTACCCGGTACATCTCTATTACTGCGCTTCCGCAGGCTGCTCCACTGTATCATCGTACCCCACTTCATCCGTTACCCACCCTTGGAGCTCAACCACTAGTGCCTCCCATGCACGTGCCATGTCCAGCGCCTTTTCATCGTTCCCCCGCAGTGCTAACTGTAGCCTGAACGTGCCCTCACTACATGCCCAGTTGGTGAAAGTCGCTCTCCATCTCGCAAAGCTGGGACCAACTCTCGATTTCCAGTGCAGGGTGATTTCTCTTTTGGCCAGAACTAGCCCTAAATCGCAAAACTTGCTCGTAATTTTTGTGCGCGGATTGTGGGGAAACCATAGCAGCAAACAAACTCCCAGTTCCACCTCCAGGTCCCGCCCTGTCACCTGGTTTAAGCAATCAATAACCTCGTCCCAGTAGCGACTTAGTGACCCACAGGACCAGAACATGTGTTTGAAGTCAGCCCCCTCCTTCCCACACCGAGGGCATTGCGGTGTAGGGTCCCCGAAATACTGAAATAATTTAGCTGGCGTCAAGTATGCCCTATGCAAGGTGAAGTACTGCACCAATTGAAACCGGGCATTACGTGTGCTCTTCCAGGCCCGTCTCTGTAGCTTGAGCCACGTCAGTGCAGGGATAGGTTTCCCAATATCCATTTCCCATTTGTCCTTTAGAGCGTTCAAAGGGGCTAGGTGTTCAGTCGTCAGTCTCCGGTAGAGGCACATAATGGCCTGAATTGTGCCCGCTGCCATGAGAGTCGCACTTCAATGTATGATTATTTTGCGAGCGCAATTTCTGTTGCTAAACACTCGCAGTTTACCACCTACTTCAAGTAGGTGGTAAGCCACTCGCAAACAGGAAGGGGTCCCCAGGGGACCCCTTCCCCTTTGTGAATGTGGCAAAAATACTTTTTAAGAGCAGGCAGCGGTCCCAGGGACCACTGCCTACTCTTAGAAAATGAAACAGAAACGTTTAATTTCTCTTTTTTAAATGCATCCCATTTTCCTTTGAGGAAAACGGGCTGCATTAAAAAACTGCTTTATTTAAAAAGCAGTCACAGACATGGTGGTCTGCTGACCCCAGCAGGCCACCAGCCATGGGAGTGCTAGCCATTTCCAATGGGGTCGCAAATTGCTCCTGCCTCATGAATATTAATGAGGCAGGTAATTAGCGACCCCTTTAGGAATTGCAAACAGTGTCTGAGACACTGTTGTAAATTACATTTTGTGATGGCAAATTGCGAGTCACAAAACGATGCAATTTGCGTCTCGCAAATTGTAAGGGTCGTACATCTGGTCCTCTGAGTGTTAAAGATATATAGTAAGATTCTACAAATGTTAAATTAGTAAACTTTGTGTACTACTAATGAGTGATACTATTTCTAACACATATTTTGTGAGTGGCTGTGTGACTGCATCCATGTGTGAGTAGGTGTCTCAGTGGCTCTATGGGTATGTGAGTGGTGGTATGGGTGAGTGAATGACTGTATTGCTATGTGTGGCTGTGTTGGTGAGTGAGTGGGTGTGTCAGTGGTGAATTGGTGAGTGCATAGATATGTGAGAGGCTGAATAGGTGAGTGATGGGGTGTGTGAGTGGCCGTATGGGTGAGTGAGTGGGTGTGTGAGTATCTGTATGGGTGGGTGAGTGGCTGTGTGAGTGACTGTATGGTTGAGTGAGTAGGTGTGTGAGTAGCTGTATGGATGACTGACTCAGTGTGTGAGTAGCTGGATGGGTGAGTGAGTAGGTGCATGAGTGACTGTATGGGTGAGTTAGTGGTTGTGGTTGGCTGTATGAGTGACTGGATGTGTGAGTGGCTCTATGGATCAGTGAGTGGGTGTGTGAGTGCTTGCATGGGTCTGTATATGGGTATGTGAGTGGCTGAGTGGGAGTGTGTATTTGAGACGTTCTATGGGAGTGTGAGTGGTTCTATGATTGATGTCATCAGTGATGTCATTTGAGATGTCAACTGCGATGTCACTGGCCATGTCATGAGTTACGTAATATGTGAGGTCATAACAGTGCATTGCGGGTGTATAAGTTATAGTTAGTTCAGGTAAATGTAACTGTTGAATTATACTGGTTTTGTATGAGTGAGATCTGAGCCTAACAATAACGCCCCTGTAACCTTTGTTTTTTTCAGTGACTTTCTAACGTTTTTTAAAATTCTATTTCCCAACTATAATGTCCCTGTAACCTTTGTTTTTAGGGAATTTCTACATTTTTTAAACGTTTTAATGCTAACTGTAACCTGTTACCTTTGAGAGTGGCTGAGTGAGTGGATGTGTAGGTCTGTGAGTGCCTGTGTAAGTGTGTGTGTGTGAGTGTCTGTGTGGGTCTGTGAGTGGGATTGTAAGTACCTGTGTCAGCCTGTAAGTGGGTGTGTGAGTGGGTCTGTGAGTGCTTGAGTGGGTCTGTGAGTACCTGTGTGAGTGTCAGAGTGGGATTGCCTGTGTGGGTATGTGAGTGGGCCTGTGAGTGCCTGTGTGGGTGTGTGAGTGCCTGTGTATGTCTGTGAGTGGGTGTGTGAGTGGTGCTATGCATTTTTGGTATTTGCATACTCAGGTTATTTAAAAGGGAGAACCATGGACTCTGCTCTCGCCAGGAGATGACAAGAAATAAACCACTCATAACAGTCACTACACATTAGATTGTGCTCCAATAGATCAACGATAAATTCACCTCCATTAAGGATTTCATGTCTTTTTCAACGTGGAATACGAGAGGAAACACACTTGCTTAGCCTTCGCCAAGCCTAAGAAGGTAGGATTGTTTGTGCTTTACTAAAATGGAGCTTCAACTGGGGTACCTGCTATGTTGATATGTGTAAGTGCTTCCAGTTGAGGTTTCACTTCTGTGAAATCAGCACCAGGACCAGAATCGAATCTAATTTTTTACAAGAAGAGTCTCTAGTTTTGCTAAAAAACGTCTGACCTGATGGGAGTACTTTCATTTGGTCAATTAGTAAGTGTTACCTCGTTGGTTAACTGTCTTTGCATATTCTACACTACAGCTGCATACAGGACCAATAGGTGTGCGTATAATTTCGGTAATGGAGCATCTTCATCCACAAATATGTGATAATATGAATCCTCAGTGATAGAAGACCACAAGACTACAAAGAGATGAATTGCCATGAAACAGGGGTTATTCCCCTTGACTAAATTAGGTAAGCGCTTCTTTTTTTGGTGGAAATGTCCTCGTGTTTCTCTGCCTCAATAACGCATAATCAAAATGGCTGAAAACACCATTGAGGGCCTTTTGTTAAGCTGTCCATCAATGTGGGAATCAGGGAAGGACCTTTGCATACTATTAGGGAAATCGAGGAGCGGGCCACACAGCTTCCCTTCCCGTGCCAATTTTATCCCTGGGGACCCCATGTCTGCAGGCAAGGAAAGAGATGAAAACTTTGCTTCCAGCAAGCGGGAGCAGTTTGACAGCTACCGCTTTCTGGAAGCAGAGTGTTTGCTTTTGGTTGGTGGGAGCTGTCAGGTCCTGTCAAGCAAAAGCAAGGAACTATTTCCCAACGGTGGGCAAATAGATAGCAGGAGCCGGTCCTGGGAGGTGGCAGTCCTCAGGCCAAATATGGCTTCAGGAGGGGGGCCCCCCTCCGTTGTTCTCTAGGGCTCGTCTTGGGGAGGTGGTGGTCCATGGGGCCTTATATGGTCCGGAAGGGAGATGCTGGCCCTCCTCCCTCTTTTATAAAAAGTAATTTGGACCAGGGAGGTGGTGGTCCCTGGGGCCAGGGGTCCGCACTAACCCCCTATTTAATGTTTATTTAAGCCTCGGGGAGGTGGTGGTCCCCAGGGCCTGGGGAGGTCTGTGCAGCCCCCCTTATAAATATTTTTTATATTAGCTCCAGGGATGTGGTGGGCCCAGGGCGTGGTGCTGCGCAGCCCCCCACTCAATATTAACATTAGCCCTAGCGGTGGTCTGCAGGGCATAAATAAGGGCTGGGAGGGGGACCACATAACCACACTCCCTCACAGACCACTGGTGGGACTGTGATGCCCACTAAACATGCTAAGGCCAGCTTGATGGCACTCAGTGAGTTTAGAGCTGGCACACACACCCTAGAAGGGGTTAACTTGTTTTCCCTGATTATGATACGAGAGTTAGGGCCTGCCAAAGGGTAAGGGAAGTTATCATTTGTGACCACATTGACGTGTTTATGCCAAGCACGTCTGCATCCATCAACACTTTCCACATAAGTGCTGAGTTGGAGTGCTGGATTCAGGTGATCGCATTTCACATATCTCTGTTAACTTATGGTAAGGACACACTCTATTTTTGGTCCTCTTATTCACTGATGATACCTGTTAATCAGCTTGATATTTCGATTACGTATCAAACCATTCCATTGGCCTTCTTCCTATGCTGATGACTTCAATTTCCCATTCTCAATGGGTACTTTCCACAGATCTATTGAATGGTAGAGGTATTTTCCAACATACAGTTCATCTGTTGAAACCTTGCTTGTTCATGCTACATTAATGGTTTTAATATCACTGACATCTATGATTTTATCATTAATTTTAGATTAGACCTGCCTGTTGTTATGGAATCAAGGATTTCTTAAACGTTTGCTCCTCTTATTATCCTAGTTCTTTATGAGGATTGCAAATTAATCATGCCTCCCACCTACGATGAGTGGATGGCTAGGCTGTCACAGGTGTGCTTGACTTTCCTGATCACTCTGTATAAATATATTTCTGAATACAACACTCATGAGCTCACATAGATGATTCAACAACCAGATGATTGGCGTTGGTGATTTCAAATCAAGGATTGAGCTGTCTTCTGTGGACCTTTCTGTCCCTGCCAATATTAGTCCCGTTTCCTGTGTTCCAGCTCATTCTAAAATTCTGAAAAAGGCTTCAGAAACTTGACTCAGATTATTGGATTGTCAATTTTCTCTGTTCCATTTAATTCGGTTTATTTAATGTGGGGGTGTACAGTCAGTGCTATTGTCTGTGATATGAAAGCACCCTTAATGGTGGCAGTGTT
The DNA here is from genome assembly GCF_964204655.1 of Triturus cristatus. NCBI lineage: Eukaryota > Metazoa > Chordata > Amphibia > Caudata > Salamandridae > Triturus > Triturus cristatus. The sequence goes on along the minus strand of NC_140593.1, from coordinate 609,434,287 downwards.
GTGACTATAATTATGCTGTATGTGTTGGTGGCCTTCCAAACATTTGATCTATTTTTTCTTGCCAAACATCTACATCTTATATAATAGGAACATCCTGTGCAAGGAGAGGAAACACCTGGAGAATGGAAAGCTAGTAATCCCATAGAATCTGTCCCCATATACTCCTAAAGCAGCTACACGTATAGTTATAAAAGGGCTTTTGAAACTAGTAGTGATCTGCGTATTCACCATCCCTCTATCAGTGGTCAATTAGAGCCTCATTAGGGGATCACTGTTGTGAGGCTTGATATTACTGCCCCACTCCACCGATAATAAGCATACGGGTAACTCCGGGAGTGGGGACACAGTTAAAGGGTACAACACTTGGGAACCTGAAGATTACCTAAAATATGAAGGATTACAATCACTTAATCTGAGTACAGCTCCCTGGTAATTCATAGTTTCTCCAGGGAGTTTCACCTGGAGACTATGGGCCAGATGTACAACCGTTCCAAACTGCGACTCGCAATTTGCGCTCAATAGCGAGTCTCCAATGTACAACAGTGTCAGAGACACTAATTGCGATTCCCAATAGGGTCGCAAAATGTGAGGCTCATGAATTGTAATGAGCCACTCGCAATTTGCGACCCCAGTGGGAATGGCTGGCCCTCCCAGGGATGGTGGCCTCCTGGGCTCAGCAGACCTCCCTGTCTGGGACTGCTTGTCAATAAAGCAGTTTTTTTTAAATGCAGCCCGTTTTCCTTAAAGGAAAACAGGATGCAGTAAAACAAAAAAAACAAAAAACGTTTTTGTTTCATTTTTTTAAGGGCAGGTAGTGGTCCCTGGGATCCCTCAGGGACTTGTGAATCGCACTACTCACCCGTGAGGGTCTCAAGGCGCTGGAGGGGGGCGAGGGGGGGGGGGAATATAATGGTATTGGACTGCTGTGGATATGGCAGTGGCTTATTGCAGGAGGGTATTCAGTTGGAAGAAGCCTTCATGTACAACAGCATTTGGATTAATTATACACTTATTATTATGATTATTGTTGAGAGATATATATAATATATATATGTGTGTGTGTGAGAAATTGACACTGATACCCCTGTTTTACCCACTTATGACCCACTCTACCTCCCTCACTGATCACTGAATCCCACTCACTGATCACTGCACCTCACTCACCGATCACCATGCCTCTCACATTGTTCAGTCTACCTCACTCTCCTATTGCCTTCTTCACTTGCTGCTCAACCATAACTGCATACGCTGCTTCAATTACTGTTTGGCCTGCCTCTGTTACCTCAGGGTCTGTCTGAATCTCATCTCTGCCTGCCTCAGTCTATTTAAAGCCTGCGTAAATCACTCCTCATCCTTCTGTACTCACAGGTCCTTCTGACTCCTTCATTGTTGCAATCCTTTACACTGTGCTTGGCCTGCTCCATTCACAGCTTTGCTGTGGGACTTCATGTTCAGCTTTCTTCTCTTTCTCAGTCAGCCGATTTGTGTGCTACATTAAATTAAATTAACATAACATAACATTAATCTGTCCCATATTTTGCTCAAATGTCTCGTATTTTCCAGGTCACCCTACCTCATTCTTCTCATTACTTTAACTCAATGAGCCTATTTCTTTCGGTCACTGTCTCTTCTAAAGGCTTTTTATCATATTTTCAGATACTAAATTACAGGGGTATGTAAAGATTTAATTTTCGGAGCGAGGTTTCGCCATATTTGGATTTCTTGTAGTTTAAGAGATTTCCACTTTTCTTAGGTGTGCAGTTTTCCCTGCATTTAGTGTGGGAAGCCAGTAACTTGCGAGCGTTTTTTACGCGAGTGCATACCATTACAGTCCTTTTCCTCACTGGTGGCCTGACACTTGCTAGGGAAATGTCGGGCAAATTACAAATGGGATAAAAATGGAGAGTATGCAACGTTGAAAGCTTTGAAAAAGTCCCCAATTTCACTTGAAAGCCTTATTGCGCAGAACTTCACAACCTTTTGCCAGAAAATTAAATTACAAGGAAAACATCTTAGCGACGTCGCACACACCCCTAAATTGCTCATGCCACGTAGATATGCAATAAAATGAAATTATAAAGTAAAACAGCATTTTGAGCATGCAGAATCCTGCGTCTACTTTAATCTCCGTTTCTTCTTAGGCCCGCTGCTAGTTCCGTATAATTTTGCGTGCCTTGTGATCTAACCGTTATGGCAGCGTCGAAAAACAAAGTGGTATAAACATACACCTCAAAATAAACGAACTGCCAGCGCTTCCGAGAAAGTAAAAGTAGAAGAGGTCTAACCAGCCCAGGACTGAATTTCCCGTAGCAGGGTCGCATTGTTTCAGTTCTTCTTTGGGTTCACGTCATCGAAGTCTTTGTAGAGATGCAGGAAATGGCACAGACAGACGAACAAAACGTATAAGTGCGGCCCGTTGATCGTGCCATTGTTACACGCCGCCTACGGTAAAATGCACGCCCACAGCTTCAAACAATGCCGGGCCAGATCTCAAAACATTTTTGACTGGTGGTATTTCATGTCGTTGGCTGTGCTTTCTCTAAACACCTTTTATCATGCTATTACTAAAGCAGGATCCTGGAAAGGTCAAGGTGTACCAGGAAATTTGAGGCACGTTTGTTATCTAGTATTTTGTTGTGGTGTTTGTTGTTTTTGTACTTTTGTGGTTTTTTTTTTGCTTCATTATTGCAATGTGACTTTGTTGTGTTGTACTGTGGTTGTTTTGTTATGTTTCGTTTGTTCCGTTGTGATGTGGCATACAATTTTTTTAATTGGGTGGTTTATACTGCCTTGTTAAAGCAATTGTGCTATGTTCTATCATTTACTTATGGCAACAAATGCTGCTGCATTTCCAGTCAAAAACAGCACATGCAATGAAGTGCCCTGTAACATTTAACCAGTTAGCACAGTCTAAGGTGGTAAAATAGCACAGCTCCATCTTGTCAACCACTTGAGATATCAGTCAGCCCTAAACTGTGGCAGAAACTGTGTCTACCTTAGAACACTCCACTTATATGGCCCTTACATTTATTTATTTATTTTTAGTGTTTTCTATAGCGAGAACAAGACCCCGAGTAGGGTATCAGAGCGCTTCACAATACAGAGGAACAAGTTCAAGAACATTTTAGTAGGGTCCTAGATGTAGATATGTGGCATATATGCGGTTCGGCAGAGAACAACTCGATAGTGATCATAGTAAGTAGAGATGATTTGTTCGGTGCAGTAGGAACAAGTTCGAGTACGAACAAATCATATTAGCGAGGGTGTTATCGCGGGCATCATAGATACAAGTTTAGAGTAGTCGATTGGTTCAATGCAAGCAGGAGTGATATCGAGAGTGGAACTTCTGTCGGAGTCGGATCTTGTGATCGCCAAAGTGGGGAGATGCACTCCCAGAGAGGGGCAAGTCAGAGATCACATCTTATTTGTACTTTAGTAGGCAAGATGGAAAACAATTTCTATTGAAATGCTTCAACAAATAATGTGAATATTTGTATCACGAGACTTCACTCACAACTCTATAGACTCGTTAACAATTATACACCTTCTAAGCTTGATCTTTGGTAAATAATAAAAAAAAAAGAGTAGCAAAGGCCTGGGCTAGGAGTGCATGCTGTCTTCAGCCAGATGGCAAAAAAAAAGCATTGGCTAAGTCAGAAGGTCTCCGCTTAGCTCTGCCAATGCCTTTTAGTGATGCTCTATAACATTGGTCTTTTTCCCCAATGATGTGCAGCATTGTCCAAATAAATACATTGAAAAAATTGTGATGACGCAACTGCTGCAGTCACTCATATCATTTCATTGGCGCATGAATGTATGACGACATACGTGTATGCATGTGTGCACCAGTGAATTGGTGCGGTCGACATTTTCTTTTATTCTTTATTTGTCATTCCACGATGACAGACAGCAATTGGCTTAGGAAATGGAAAAAATATTTAGTGCGAAAGTGCAAAAAAATAAATAAAAAAGGACAATGGGGTGGGTGGTATTGAAGGAGCAAATGGGGGAGTGGGTTATGGTGAGGAGAGGAAAAGCATTTCACGAGGGAGAGAGCAACAAGGGGGTGCACACAAGTAGCACACTTGGAGTGAAGAGCATAGAACACAGAGTATGAGAGGCAGAGGAGAGAAGAACACAGAGCTTGGGTGGTGGAGGAGAAGCACACAAAATTGAAACCAACCAAGAGAGCAGTGGACAAACACACAAGAGCAAGAAGATCACAGAGCGCAAAGGCACAGATGAGAAGCACAGGAGAGAGAAATATGAAGTGCAGGGATCATTTGGGGGGAGCGCACGGGGTAAAGGGCTGGAAAACACATGCACTCTCACAAAGTGCCTAACCCAAAAAAAAAAGTTTCCTAAAAGTGAAAGGATAGAAGCCAGCCAATCAGAAAGATGGCAGGGAAGGCCATGCTCCAAGTGAGAGACAAAGATAAGGTGGGACAAGGAAAGCTATTGAATAAAAAACACGCATATGAGAGTGACAATAACACCAAACAATGGCAAGCAGTGGGTGGACTGTATAATCCTGTAAGTTCTTCGGAAGGCCACAATATGTCCTTTTTCAACCAGACAGCTTCTTCTGTCTGGTAGGCTCGACCTAAAAAATAAGAAAGGAAGTTTGAAAGCAAACCTATAACCTTCTTATTTCAGTGTACATAGCAAGACAGTACTATTGCTATCACTACTTGATTTAGGGTAACGTATCCAAAGCATTCAGGGAGTCATTTATGGGTTTTTGACGCAGGCCAGAATAGCAAGTCACTTTGCTGCTGCCCTGCGTCAAAAGAAAAGTGGAGGAATGCACTGTATCTATGAGATACGGCGCATTCCAGTCCTCTTCCCCTGCGCGGGCGCCGTTTAGGCAGAATTGCGCCAACACAGGCACCCTTGTACCATGTTGCAAGGGTGTCTGTGTTGTAAGAATTACTGTTTTTGTGCATGAAGGGACACCTTCCTGCACAAAAACAATCAATGGAGGCGTTTTCCTCCTATGTGTGCTGCAGAACGTAGAGAGAGTAAAAAACAAGGAGAAATGAAGTAATTTCTCCTTGTTATGCCTTTCTTGGGGAGGCATTGGCTTTTGACTCTGCCCCAGGTTTACACGATTTTGTAAATCTGGGGCATTGCCAAAATTCATGGTTGTTGCATGGGAACACTCACCACAACGCCCATGGAATGCCTCCTTGACTCAGGGTAAGGCAAGACAGCGACTTTCGCTGCTTTGTCTTACTCCATATCTATGAGACCATGCAAAGCCACGCAGGGTGGCTTTGCATCACCTCATAGATATGATTAGGAGGCCTGCACCACAGGGCCGTAAAAAAAAAGGGAAACTCCGGGGGATGCAGACCTCTTGTAAATGAGTCCTCAGTGCTTTGCCATCTCAGGAACAGTCAGAATGTATTGATACATTCCCTCTCGAGGCACAAAGAGCGAGAATGCTCCTTAAGTGCCCCGACTAGCAATATCCACAAAGTAATTTGCAAATACATTTGCAAATTGCTATGCCACTTGAGTAAATTGTGATTTCAGATTTTGAGTTTACAATCCCTGCAATTTTAACAGTGTAGGCTTTGAGACCCTAAATCCCTCTGTGCATGTAGCACACTTGTATAAAACATAATACCCATCTGTGCATGAGGCCCAATACATAATTATGTTGCTTAGAGCCTGAATAATACCTTAATTGAGCATTCGATCGCAGTCCTTTCCCATGACTGGTCACACAGCAGCCAGCTGTAGCATCTTGGCTCTAGAGCTTCCCAATCAGGCACTGATAACAACACACCTAAACTGGCATCTCCAACCCTCCTGCTACAAGGCCACACCCTCCTACATAGCTGTACAGTGTCCAACGCTACCCGGGGCCAGAATACACAAGGGCAAATCTCTCTTCTTGTACACTCTCATTTATGTGCTTTTGTGGGTTTAACAGACTCTGCTACTAGGAACAGTTTTCACATGGACCTACAGTGATACAAATACCCATATCTGAAATTGGATAGCAGTCAATGGTATTAACTCACCAATTCTAACAAACAGTGCAATCGGTACCAACCCTCCAACCACTGATACCCAACCCCCAAACCAATATGCTATTCAATGTTCTCTACTCACATCTTGACTCCATGTTTGCCTCAACCACAGTGGTGCATTTTGTCACACGCCTTGAAACCAATCCCTGCGGGCCTCTGACCATCCAGTTTAAAACCTAACCGTAGGCCACAACCATTGCTACATATTTTCAGTTAGTCACCATCAAGATCTAGTATCAGACTTCCAGACAAATGCCCCAGATAAGATAATATTTCTTGCATTCTTAGATCTGTTCTCTCTGTAGGTCTAATTTAGTGATGTATGTGAATTAATGGAAAAACGGAAACTGAGAAACCACATTGGAGGAAACCAAATCATAGAAAACCAATTTTAAGGAAAGACAAATATATCAAAAATTAAAGGAAACATTTTAAAGGAAAGATAATTTTAAGAAAACACCCACAATCACACTCTTGGGTGAAGATTAGGGGCACTGAGGTTTTTTTGGTTCAGGTATGGGTGATGTTTAGGGTCAACGAGGGGTGTTTAAGATTCAGGGATGAGTGGAGTTTTGGGATGGGGAGGGATTTTTAGAGATTAGGCATGGGTGCAGTTTAGGGTGGTGAGGGGTTTTTAGGGTTCGCGTGTGTGTGGAGTTTAGTGGAGGCAAGTGTTTTTTAGGGTTCAGGGATGGGTGACTTGTAAGGGGTGTTGGGGTTTTTATGGTTTTACGGATAGGTGCAGTTTATGGCTGGGTAGTGTTATTAAGGTTCAGTGAATAGTAGAGTTTTAGAGTGGTCAAGGGCTTTTAGTGTTCAGGAATGGGTGGTGTTTAGTGTGGTGTGGGGTTTTAAGGATTCAGGGATAGATGGAGTTTATATGTAGAAAGAATTTTTAGGGTTCAGGGATGCAGGAGTTTAGGGATGGTGATGGGTTGGAACAGTCACCCCCAGTCACGAGATCTGGGTTAATACATCATTCGTTTGCTCACCATGCCACCCCAGTTTAAACCTGGCCATATGCAAATCATACTTGACCCAGTGCCTCATGGAAACAGTCCATCCCGAACTGCCAAACCAGGTCCATCCTGGACCAGAAACAAACATCCTAGAACCCGTTTTGGGGTTTCACCCCTCATCAGCCAGGATAGCTTGGATCCAGTGAAACAGTGAGCCCCGGACCCACGACTTAGCATTTCCGGCGCACTTAAGCCGAGAAAGCAAAAGACGCACAATTGATTGATGGAATGTAGAACAAATCAAAACATTTACTCCCAGTCAAGACATCTTGGTTAAATCCACCATTCTTTTGCTCACCATGCCACCCCAGTTTAGACCTGGCCATGTGCAAATCAGTCTTGACCCTGTACCTCATGGGAACAGTCCAGCCCGAACTGCCAAGCCAGGTCCATCCTGGCAAGCATTCTTCAAACAACATTTTTCTTTATCCATTATAATCTTCAACACAAACTGGGAGCACCGGGAGATGTGTGGGTGGCTATTTCCCACAGTTGTATGAAAGTACTAATTGATGGGGCAGGCACGACATTCTCTCTCTAATGGAGAATCGCTCTCGCCTTGCCCATGTGGGAGTAAGTCTTCTGAGTGTCAGGATCCGAACAATGTTGTTCAATAGGAAAGATTGAAGTATACTGGAGCAAGAAGGTGTGATGAAGAAATCCACACATTGGAAGTATGTAGTATATCGAGATTTCTAACAAAGACAGAAGCATCTAAACAGTGGAAATTCAAAACCGTAGAGTGGTATCTAGAAATAAAATAATTCCAGGAGGACTTAGGCTGAATGCATTTCCATCTGCTAAGATTATAAGTAAAGTAATATGGGAAGAGAGGAAGAGAATTGGAAGAAGCATTATTTACTGGAACCGGTTTGTTAAAGAGGCAGAAAATGAGCATGTAGAGAAACTTGAGAAAGAGCCGATGTGAAAAGGTACTAGAGGGTATGAAAATGGAGGAAGTAGCAAAAAAATCCAAGATATTAAACATGATGGCTCGCTTTCAAGGAAGGTGCAAATACTCATTTTTCCAGGAGTACTATAACTACTATTAAAGAGTTATCATCAGAGCAAAGCTCTGCAAGCAGTCACTCTGAATCTGACAGTCAGTCAAGAATCAACCAGTGCAAAAGGTCAACAATTTTCATTTTTTTAGAGGTAATAAGTAGAACGAGCCTGGCAGCATGAAGTGCAAAACACATCCTAGGAGGAAAAGAGACTCAAGGGACAGAAAAGGAAAAGTGGAGGAAAGAAAAAAAGAAAAAAGAAAGCAATACATTTCTGGGAGTAAAACAGCAGACACAGAATGGAGGAGGAGACTTTCGAACATGCAATTTGTTTTAATTTAAGAGTTGACATATTCAAATTTGTAAGAAATGTGAAATTAAACAAAATGAGGCTACCCCACCAAAGCAGCAACAAATAAACATGTTTGGGGAAGACAAAATGTAACCATACAAAATGCTGTGGTTGTAAAGATGTTGTTGTCATTAGTGTATTAAAGTGATAAAAACAAATTGGAAGAATTAGCTATTGAAATTTGTATAGATAATTGCTATTCAGTTGACGGTATATTGAAGCTAAAATCCACATTTGTTCCTAGGTTCACAAATTAAGAAGGGAAGATGGGCTATACTTTTTTCAAATAAATATAAAGCACACAAAATATGATGTCAGTAATGCTTCCTATTTGTCTAACCACTGGCAATCGCTTGGGGTAGCAATACAACCCACTGTTCTTTTTCCCTCTCTGTCACTTCAGGCAACATGCAATTTGTTTTAATTTAAGAGTTGACATATTCAACTTTGTAAGAAAGTTGAAATTAAACAAAATGAGGCTACCCCACCAAAGCAACATCAAATAAACGTTTATGGGGAAGACAGAAATGTAACCATACAAAATGCTGTAGTTTTAAAGATTATGTTGTCATTAGTGTATTAATGTGATAAAAACAAATTGGAAGAATAAGCTATTGAAATTTGTATACATAATTCCTATTCAGTCGACGGTATAGTAAAGTTAAAATCCACATTTGTTCCTAGGTTCAAAATTAAGAGGGGAAGATGGGCTATACTTTTTAAAAATAAATATAAAGCACACAAAATATGACGTGAGTAATGCTTCCCATGTGTCTAACCACTGGCAATCGCTTGGGGTAGCATTACAACCCATTGTTCTTTTGCCCTCTCTGCCACTTCAGGCTGGACTGTTTATATTGGAGCAGGGTCAAGACTGATTTGCCTATGGCTGGGTCTAAACTGAAGTGGCAGAGTGGGCAAAAGAACAATGGGTTGTAATGCTACCGCAAGCCATTGCCAGTGGTTAGACATATAGCAAGCATTACTCATGTCATATTTTGTGTACTTTATATTTATTTTTAAAAAAGTATAGCCATATGCAAATCAGTCTTGACCCTGCTCCAATATAAACAGGCCAGCCCAAAGTACCAGGTCAGGTCCTCCCTGAACCGGAACACAAGCAACCCTAAACCAGTTTAGCCCTGATTGGGGCAAGTTAGTCGGGTGTAGCTTTGTTCCAGTCGCACAGAGAACGGGACCCACGTCTGGGTGACTTTCACACTAAATAAATAACTACTTCTTACATCAAAGTCAATGACACAAGCATAGAAATATTCGCCCCGTCTGAGGGGAGAGGCTAAATGTGTACATTTGAGAACGTGTGGGGTCCATGGAGGAATTATAGGAGTCTTCTGTGAGCTTAGTTACATATGTATATCTCCCTATTGCCCAGCAAAAACCATGAAGAAATTATTGTAATGGTTGTTGCATGTATAGAATATTTAATATTCAAGTAACTAATGTCTATGATGCCTAGAGTTGCTCTGGGGAGATACCCACCTACGTACTCAGTTGTGTTCCATGCAACGTACTTTGGAATGTTGTCTTCAAATGAAAAAATTAAGAGTTTAAAAGAAATTCACCCGTCCTATGGTCACCTATTCATTAATGGAAATGTAGGAGAGGGAGCAAATGCTTAAGAGGGAGATATCTGTAAATATGAGGAACAAATAATGGCCTAATAATAATATGGAATTGTTTTATAGCTGATATATATTTGATTCTGAAATCAAGTGAGTCAAATCCTAAAGAATTCCATAGATTACTGAAAATTAATGATTCTATTACTGATTTGAGTTTTGAATAAAGCGGTAAACATATTTGTCTTCTGGAATGTGATTTTTTTGTAACACTACAGAGTAGATTATAAAGAATATTACCATATAGCAAACTAGATGCTAAATCAGAACAGCCTACACACCCAAAAACAAATATACTTCCTGTTTTTTTGGGGGGGGGACAATGTGTGAGCAGGGAAGTAGCAGCAAGGAATGATAAATAAGAGAAATCTAATTAAAATAAAATCTGGAAGGAAGTTATCAAGGGAAAATTGTAAACTAAGAACACAAAAGTAGAGGACAGACCATTTAGCAAATAAAAACACGCAAGAACCAAAGAAATGAGCAAGTGATAATAAAATACATTCATTAAATAAAAATAATTCAGAAAATAAGCGCATTTAAAATGATTACCGTTTGCTATAACAATTAATCAACATTTGAAAGACAATGTGAAACAAAAATGTTATGTAAAGTTTAAAAGAGTTAGAACATTTAAGAAAGTAGTATGTTCCAATGACACCACAAAATATGAAACTAAATTACACATGGATACCCAGATTTCTGCACTTCAAACGTTTTTTTATAAATTTGGAACTGCACATGATATGAACGCATCTAAGGTAAACAACAGCCATCATTGATAGTGCAAGCAACGGGAAATTTGAGATTAGGCAATTTAGGAAATGTTTCCAATTTACTCTGTGTTTGTCATTACCTTAGCTTGCGCAAAGATTTATGTGGGCTCTATGACATGACTGTTGGAAGACAGAAGGTGGGAACATTTGAGAATTTTGAAAAAACCATCACTCTATATATCCTATGACAGCACATTTTGATCAAACCCATCTGAAACAAGATAATAAAAAGACAAAACTTGTAGGCATATTACAAATTAAGGCTGGCCAAAGACTGGGAGATAGGAAAGCTACCTTTGAGGGAAAAAGAATGCTTTTGGATACAAAAATAAGGACTCTACATGCCTAATGTATTTTCTATAATAAATAAATCTTAAATACATAAGTATATTATGGACTAAAGTGGATTAAAGTTATTAAAGTTTAGAAAAATAATTGGTGAACAATTGTAATATGCTGAGGACGAAGAAAAAACTAGTTACCAAATTCAGATTATTTATACAGTCAACAAATATCAAAGCATTTTCAATTCTCACATGAAATTGGCAATAAACAACACATTTATCACTTTTGATACTTTTTTCCAGTTTAGCATGAAAGCCAATTAGTACACTTTAGATGCAATTCAAACAAAATACATATGTACATAATTGAAGTGATAATATTCGACTTTGTAAGTGTAGACTTGGATAGCAGGAGTTTTTATTGAAAATGAGAGGGATCAGAACAACTGTTAGTTGCCTGAATAAAAACATGCTTCCTACAGGATAGCAGTGGGATTTGAATGCTCTAGAAAACTCGGATTGAGTTTATTTTTGAAAAATCTATATTGAACCTAACCAATAATTTGTACTTGTTTGTAATCAAAGGACTCTGATCAATATTTAAGAAAGTAAAAGTAGAGAAAGTGAAATGTATTATTATAGAGAATAGAATGACAGGGTTGCATAACAAGACCACAATCAATGAGATTAGCCTATGTCATGGTGCACATGCATAATCCGGCGTTACCTATGAGAAAAATAAGCATTAGGGATCTAGACAAAACACCCTGAACCAACTCCTAACCTGGAGAGGGTGAGTGGGCAGATAGGTAAAATCTGCGGGTAAGTGCATCCACATTCTCATGACTTAATCAGGCTTTGTGCTCCTCTACAAAATCTAACTCTAGCAAAGAAATAGACCATCTGACCAATTTGGGATTCTCTCTCAACCATTTCAGTGGCTTATGCTCTGTTTGCACCACAAACGTACTGCCATACAAATATAGGCGGAACGGACTCAAAGCCCACACTATGGCAAAGCTCTCCTTCTCAATAGCTGCCAAGTTTTGCCCTCAGGGTAGTAATCTCCTACTAATAAAGGCTACCGGACGCTCTAGATCTTTGTCATCTATTGAGCTCTGTTAGAAATGGGGGTCTCTAGTTGGCAGAGGTCACAAAGTACCTGGGATGCTTCACGCAAAACAAACAAAATGGCTGCAGCGAAGGGGATGCGTCGGTTCTTTGCTTCAGGGAGGTGATGCGTCAGTTCCTTACTGCAGCGCAGGGGATGTGATGGGTTGGTTCCTTACCGGAGAGGAGGTGATGCGTCGTTTTCGTACTGCTTGGGGAGTTGATGCGTCCATTTCTTACTGCGTCCCCCAACGATGCGACAGTCTTGGTGCCTCGATGCGATGAGTAGATCTGGTACGATGCATGGCTTCGTGCAGCCACACAGCAGGCTTGCATTGGGATCGGTGCGGTGATCTCGGGCTTCGGTGATCACTGCACCCGATGCGTCGAGCGGTGATTTCTCGAGCTGCATCAGGCGCTGCGACTGTTTCTTCGGCGATGCGTCGGAAACAGGTGCGGATGCAACACGCTTCTTTGATGTTGCGTCGATTTTCCAGCTCCCAGCGACAAACAGTCTCTAGGGGTCATAAACAGCAGCAGGCACCTCTTTGCAGGTTGGAATTCCCAGCAAAGGAATTCAGTGGAGCTGGTGGTGAAGTCTTAGTGGCCCTGAGACTTCAGAACAGGAGGCAAGCTCAGTTTCAAGTCCCTGGAGATCTTTTCTTCAAGCAGCAAAGTCCTTTTTCCCTTTTCTTTGGCAGCAAGCAGCCATTGCAAGCCAACCCCAGAGAGCAAACAGCACAGGGGCAGTATTCCTCCTCAGCTTATCCGGCTCTCTACTTGGCAAAGTTTCCTCTTGATTTCCCAGAAGTGATCTAAAAGTCTGGGCCCCTCTTTTTATACACCAAAACGCTTTGTTCTCTGTAGGCAGAGAGTGTCTGTACCCAGCCAAAACCAGTTCTGTGGGGCACTTTGCAAGGGAACAACAACCTCCTTTGTCAGTGTGAGCCCTGGCTCCGGACACACCACAGGGGGGCGGAGCCGTCATTTTGGGAGGCAGGCACAGCCCTATTCAGGTGAAGGTGCTACTCCTCCCACCACTCCAAATGCAGACCAGGCCTATTCAGCCCAGCCCTGACTCATCAGACTTCTGGAGCCGCTGCCCTCTCCAGCCCCTGTCACCCAAAAGCCAGACACGCAATACACAAACCTAGCAGAGCCACATTGGATGGTTAGGCAAGAAAATACCTACTTTCTAAAAGTGGTATTTTCAAACACAGAATGTAAAACTAACCCGTACTAAAAGATGCATCTTAACATTCTGAGTTCAGGCATACTAAACTTTATTTTCCCACCTTGTTCCCAGGATCAGTTATGTTTATAAGATGTTATAAACAAACTCCCCATTCTGGCCTATGGGAACAAATAGCCTTGCAATAGTGAAAAACGAAATTGGCTGTATTTCACTCTCAGGACATGCCACACACATCAGGGCATGTCCTACCTTTCACATACAATGCACCCTGCTCACAGGGGTACCCTGGGCCTACCTTAGGGGTGACTAATATGTAGAAACAGGAAGGTTTAGGGACTGGTAAGTGTGTGCACTTGCCAAGTTGACATGGCAGTCCCAGACTGCACACAGGCTCTGCAATGGCAGGCCTGAGAAACATTTTACAAGCTTCTTCTGTGGGTGGCACAATCACTGCTGCAAGCCCACCAGCAGCATTTGATTTACAGGCACTGGGCACACATAGTGCACTGTATTAGGGTCTGACAAGTAAATCAAATACGTCAATTACGGAATCACTAATCCATACCAATACTTTACAAAGGGAGCACTTGCACTTTGACACTGAACAGCAGTGACAAAGTGCCCAAAGCATCTAGACCAGCAAAAATTGAGTCCTATACACAGCAAAACATAGGAGGTAGAGGCAAAAAATAAAAGGGAGACCCACGCCATTGGTGCCAGGTCTAACGCCACAAATCATTTGCCAAAGACATCTGTATGTATAGTGAAAGGCTGACCATAGTCAGGCACTTTCAGTACTAGGGCAGTGCATAGTGCCCTCTTCAGTTCCTCAAATGCTTTTTGTCACTCAGCAGTTTATATTATCCTTCGAGGCTGCTTCCTAGCGGTCAAAGCAGTCAATGGGGGAACTATACTTTGTTAGTTCAACACAAGTTCTTGTAGTACCCGGTGAGTCCTAAAAAGGCCCTCACTTCAGTCTAGGTAGTAGGCACCTCGCATTCCATCACAGGCTGAATCTTGACATCCAACAGGCAAATCTTCCCTTTCCTGACCTCATGCCCAAGGTAGACTACAGAGGACTGGCCCACTTGACACTTAGTTGCCTTGATGGTCAGTTTCACCTCTTGTATCCCAACCAACACCTGTTCAAGGTGAATCCATGAATTGCTAAGCACTGCAATATCATCCAAGTAGACCACACAGATCTCTTCCAACCTTATAACAAAATGCTTCACCAGTCGCTGAAAAGTGTCAGGAGCATTTTTCAACCCAAAGTGCATCACCTGAAACTGATACAGGCCCTCTGCTTACAAAATACAATCTTCTCATTACCATTTGGTGTCAAAGCGATCTGCCAATAACCTCTGGTGAGATCCAAAGTGCTTAAGCACTTTTCAGCACTTAACTGATCCACAAGCTCATCCGCTCTGGGGATTGGATGGGCATCTGTTTTAAGTACCTCACTGAGGGTTCAGTAGTCCACACAGAACCACAAGTCAGTGGACCCTTGCTTTAGTACTACAACTAAAGGGCTAGACCATGGACTACAAGACCTCTCAAGGACTCCCAGGTCAAACATTTTAGCAACTTCCATCCTAATGCATCAATAAACCGAGTCAGACATTCTGTACATTCTGCTCTTCCCAAACAGACTGGTGTCAACCCTAGAGTCAGCAAGAAGAGGTTGGCAAACTATCCCAAAACATCGCTACACTCTTTTTGCTACTCAGCCATTAACTAAGAGGCTAACTGAACCCCTTCCATGGTGCCATCCTTCATGTCACTATGCTACAAGTCAGGAAGAGGCTCACTATCTTACTAAACTTCTTCAATAGCCATGACATTCACTGTGCAGTCTCTCCGGAGGTAATACTTTAGGTTATTCACATGGAACACCCTCTTGTGTTCCCTTGTGGCACCTGTGTGCAACACTGCCAGGACCACACATCACTTCAGCAACCTCCTCACCAACTTCATCACCCCCTCACCATTAGACCCAATGACTTCTCCTACTCGGTGACCTCAACATTCATCTCAACAACCCCACAGATCACAACGCCGCTGACCTCCTAGAAAGCCTCAACAACATTGGTCTCCTGCAGCATGTACAAGGCCACGGACTCACGCTGCTGGACACACACTCAACCCAATCTTCACATCCAGCAACAATATCGCATTCGGCCACATCTCCCCACTCACATGGACAGTCCACTGCATCGTACACTTCTACAACAGCGCCTCCCACCCCAACAGACCCAAACCGACCATCAAACTCAGTTGCAACCGGAGCAACATAACAGAATCAGAATGGACCAATCCACAAAGAAGACCTACAGAAAGACCTACCCACCTGTGAGAAACAGCCTGTCGTAGACCCTTTAACCACCACCTACTCACTGGGAACTGGCACGTTAACCTCACAGACATGGGTTGAGAAAACGTCCCAAGAGCGAAGGAGGAACAAAAGGGTTAATGTAATGACGTCCTCTTCCACACAGAAGGAAGGAGGAGTCTGCCAGGGGAAGCACCAAACAGGGATCCAGCGAGGAGTAGAAGGAGGTCGGTTCGTGGAACAGGAAGAGGAAGAAGAGTCGGAGGTCAAAGGGCAGGGCGAGAGAACACCGGAGAATGCTGAGAACTGAGCAGGAAGCTAACCAGTGGAAGAAGAAGGAGACATGGAGGAGAGCGGACCAGGGGACAAAGAGTCGTTAGAGGAGTGGAGCAAGGATTGGTGGGCACCCCCCCTCAGGAGATGCCCATCGACTGCCACAACTCAGGCAAGTTGTGGCTAGGGCGGTGAGTCGGCGGGGACATTTTTTGTTTGTTTTATGTTTTGTTTGTTATCGACTGCACATACTCTTGGTTTGTTTCGTTCAGGGAGCGGGTGAAAAAGAAAACTATGGGAAGGGGGTGGGAAGAAGGAAAAGGAGCAAAGAAGAGTACAAGTACATGCTGGCACTGGGGGTGCATAGAGAAATAAAACAGGGGAACTGAATACAAGCAAGGAAAACAGGGAGAGAAAGATAGGCAAGTCAGTAGATAGACTGACAATAGACAGTGCCCCACAAAAAGCCTGAAAATACTCAGTGAAGGCCCTCCCCCACCCCCCAGAAGATGTAGAAGGGAAAAGTGGGAAGGAGGCTCAAAGAGGGACACCAAGATCAAGCCCCAAATGTTGAATATGTACATTTAGGCTCTCTTCTATTCTTCTCTCTTTCGGTATGTCCCTACACTCTTTTGTCAGTATGAATGGATGAAAGAAAAGGCTACTAGACTCTACCCTCCCACACTACTGACCCTACACCACCCTAACTTACCTTGAGAAGATGTGCTTGACCTTTCCACTCAAACACCTTCTGGGTGTGGTGCAAGGTACTTATATCACCAAGAACGACTTCAGGATACTCACAGTCCTATTTTTCTTTTCTCGAGCATCCTGGGGAAGAAGTTCCCCTCCCCTTTTCTCCAATGCCTGGAAAAAGAAAAGAAGAGAAAGACTAAGCCACAGCCTGTTGGACTAATAGAAACATCAAGAAAAAGGGACACACAATACTTAGGCTATATCACCTATGTTATCAAGACCAATAAATAAAAGTAACCATTGTGAAACACATTAAGCCTCCTAGCTTCTATTTCTGCCCATCCCTCCCACACCATCTTTGACAATTGGATCTCAGACTGCACCAACAACCTGGCCCCATGAAAAAGATCAGACACACAAGAACTTGCACCCAAGCATGCTGTTACACAGAGAACCTCAGAGACTCCAAGCACCACTGCATGCAGCTCGAAGGAAGATGGAGGACCAGTTGAGACAACACCTACAGAGAAACCCATAAATCGGCTGTCAGAAGGTACCACGCACAGATCAAAGAAGACAGAATAGCAACCCTCGTGATCAGACGTGAATCCTGCTCCATCACAAAGAACTCTTTAACATCATCAAGGAATTCGCCAACCCGACAGCCGCCACTAACACCATAACCCCCTCACAGATCCTCTGTGACAACCTGTCGGGCTTCTTTCACAACAAAAGTGTCAAGACCTACTCCAACTTTGTACTCCAACCCACCATTGAGGACATCACCACGTGACCTCCCACTGCCCCCTGGAGACCCCACCTCCTAATAAACTGGAGCCCACTCACCACAGAGGACACCACCAGAATTATGCAAACCATCCACTCAGGGCCTCCCTCTGGTCCCTGCCCCTCCACATCTACAACCTCAGGGCTAACCTCACCACTATCATCAACTCCTCCATCCTCAGCGGATACTTCTCAGACAGATGGAAACACACAAAGGTCATTGCTCTGCTTAAGAAACCCTTGGCTAATCCTGAAGACCTCAGCAACTACAGGCCCATCTCTCACCTACCTTTCCTAGCCAAAGTCCTGGAGAAAGAGATCAACAAGCAACTCTCTGCCTATCTGGAAGAGCACCACCTCCTGGACTCCACCCAATCAGGATTCCGCAGCAACCACAGCATGTCCGCTCAGTCATGGACAGAGGAGAAGCAGCTGTACTCATCCTGTTCAAACTCTCGGCAGCGCTCAACACTGTCTTGCACGGCACCCTCATTTGAAGTACTCCAATTTTTTAGACTCCAGAGGTGCTAGGGGTAGCACCCTATGACTTCGAGTACTTCCTGATGTGGTATTATAAAAGTCTGCATGTCTTGATAATATCACAAAGAACTTGGCAACAGAAGCTGAAATATGAAAAGACATCTTTATTAAACTCAAATGAGTGAGACTACGTCGCACAGAAGCCTTAGCAACTGAATGAGGCAGTCTCCAGAACGAAAACCAGTGTTCTCTTTTATAATGCATATTATGCTCTGGGCAACACCGCCCTTCTCTTGCAGTTGGTCATTCACATATTTTACTTCAAAGAACAAGCAGAGTCGTGATTGCAATCTCACATTTCAGTTCAGCCAGCCCGCAATTATTTACCGAGCAAGGCTCAGATCCCACATCTGACCCCAATAAACATGAGCATCTCCTGTTAAGAGAAACAGGCCATAAAGCAGGAACAAGCAGGTGCGAAAGTGATTAGCCGGAGGCTTGTGTGCGATGAAAGGACTTTATGGTGTGTCAAGCCCTGATGCTAATCACAGGTGGCCGGAGGAAGGGGAGCTCGTGAGACCGGACTGACCTGGGGCAGCGGAGACCAGCTGCCCAGGTCATGGAGAAGTCAAGCAGAAAGTACATGTATTCTAAAGGCTTATAATGTGTTTGTCTATGTGAGGGCAATGACAAGATGGCCACCGCTCCAAGATGGAACCCACAGAGTCAATGTATAATAACGTATACATAGTGCATTTGGCAATGGGACGTTATGCAAAGCGCTTGTAAATACCGCATTGACCAATCGCGGTTTGCTAATACATGAATAAACAGGGGTAGGGCCCTGTCTTCTACGTGGTCCCAAATACCAAAGTACGACACATTGCCAGACCTCAGGAACCAGGAGAACAAGGGCTTGCCCTAAGTTGGATCTCCTCATTCCTCTCCAACAGGACACAACTGGTCAGACTTTCCACTTTCACCTCCGGAACCCAAGAAACTCCCCCAGGGCTCCTCCATCAGCCAACCCTATTCTACTTTTCCATGGCACCTCTAGCCCGCATCATAAGAACCCACAACATCAACACCAATGACACTCAGTGTCAGGAACAACACCACAAGTAACAAATTTGCCATCTATATGTCCAACATAGCAAACTGGATGTGAGAGAACTCAACATGGATAATACAGAGGTCCTGATCTCTGGAAATAAGAACTGACCCTAGGACTGCTCCTGGTGGCCACCTGACCGAGGTCCGAAGCCCCACTCCCCAAAGACCATGCCAGAAACCTCTGCTTCATCCTCGATGACAAGCTCTCAAAGAACAAACAAGTCAATTAAGTGATCTAATCCTGCTGCCACATCCACAGAAGGCTCCACAAAATGTTCAAATGGCTCCCAAATCATACTAGATGCACAGGGTACCCAGGCCCTCATCACCAGCAGACTCAACTAAGGCAAGGCATTATATATCAACATCTCCAGCCAACTCACTCAAAGGCTCCAAATGATCAAGATCACTGCCACCAGACTCATCCTACACATCGCCAGAAGCACAAACATCATGCCCTACCTCATGGAACTTCACTGGCTACCCATCCAGAAATGCAGCAAATTCAAGCATCTCATGAATGCATGCAAAACCCTCCAGAATGCAGGGCTAGCCTACCTCAACAACCGACTCCAACTCTACCAACCCTTGAGACATCTATGCTCCACTTCTCTCTGCCTCGCACATCCGTATAAGCAAGATGGGAGATTGCACCTTCTTCTTCATCGCTGTCAAGGCATTTGCCCACCCAGAATGCTCTCTCTGCACCCTGTGTATTGCTCTTCAGTGCCATGAATCCCCCACATTCCATGTTCTTGAGGGCTGTCCTATCCGTTGACACCTTACAGCTTCAGTACTGCACTTCTGCACTGTTATGTCCCTCTGTGCCTTGCAGCCTTCCCATAATGTTTTCCTGTACCCCCCCCTTATTAGTGTCCCAGAACAAACCCTCTCCTGTCCCCCCAATATCCCCATGAATCATAGCAGGATCATGCTCTTCCTTTCTCCTGGATAATCCTGCTGAAATCTCTCAGGTCAGGATTTTCGCATGGCATGTGTATTGGTAGTCATTTTTGGGGGGCAAGTATAAATACTGCTCCCCAACACAGGAAACCTGCTTGGTTTAGTTTCCTTTGGAGGGCAACAAAGTTCCTGCCTGAAGATCGGACCCAGCCCAGAATCCAGAGACACTTACCAGGCACCATCCATGATGGAGCTTCTGTCCGGCGACCACCAGCTTTGATATTTGCAGAAAGGATATAAAGAGTCTAGAGTGAACTGTGAGATTGATTATTTTATTTCCTTAGTGCAAGGTGGTGCCGCCTAGGTAGTTAGTGCTCATGCTGTATTTGAACTTCAACTGAGCAAATGCCAACGGAGAAAACTTGACTATCGCCACTAATGGTAACCATACTCGGTCACTAGAGGATAAAGATGTTTTGTGAACTTATTTGTGAACTTTGTTGGAAAGACAAATGTAAGGGAAATTCTCCTGTGACCTGCATTAAGGAACCAATAACCTGTCTTCCTGAGAGGTCTCAGGAGAATCTTTGGAAGGAGAGATAGTCGCATTGCACTGAGAATGAGAACTTATCAGAAAGAATCTATGCTATTAAGCTATAGAGCTATTTACCATGATGTCATGTTGATTGAGAGGTAACCTAATGTTGATAATCACCCTTGTCTCCTTGCATTCTCAGGATTTCCCTGGAGCATCACTGATGCGACTGAGAGCTCAAGAAGCCTTGCTCGAAGTACGGTAATTCCGGGCCTTCAAAGTTAATTGTGGCAGTCTCAGTCTCTTTCTCTATACCCCAGTGTTCACCTCACCAGGCTGAGAGTAACTTCAGAGGAGAGGGGGAGGGGCAACATCGCCCCAACAGAATGTCCTGGAATTCAGGTGCGCAGTTTCATATACCTTGACAATTGCAGCCAAAAACTGGACCGAACTCCCTCTACATACAAGGACCACCACCCCACTCCTCACCTTCCGCAAGAAGCTGAAATCCTGGATGTTAAACTAGGAACACCTCCAGATCTACCCTCCTGTTCTGGCAGCTGGATACCCTCACAGGTGAGAAGCTGTGCCATACAAACATAACAAGTAGCTTACCTTGACACCTTCTGAACTACCTTGTATGACCCACAACATTTGTTTTCCAAAGCCCTGGGACAAATAGGCTCTATCACCAACACCTCCTGGCCTTCCTGATACCCAGTCAGCGTAGCTTTTTATTCATACCATTCCTTCATCAGCGCTTGGCTAGCCTGAAGGTTTTCCTTTGCCTTACTCATGTATTGCACCATCAACTTCTTGTGGCCAATCACATAGTCCAGAGTTGACAGGGTGAACAAAATCCTGTCTTGCAATATCAAATTCAATGAAAACAAAGTCCCAATCTTAAACAAAATCCCAATGCATTTCGGCATGCACTCTTCATTGTTCCTCCTTCTTTCACTGTTTGCTTCGTCACCGCAATGTCGTATTTCATTTGTTAGAAGCATTCGTTGTGCACTCTTTTGACACTCCATTTCTCTCAGTTTTGAATACTAATACTCTCCGCTTTGCTGTTATTAGACCCACATAAGGGATGTATGTTTTCATACAGTAACTTGCATGTTTTGAGATCGCCTACATCTACCACTCTCATTACGCACATCGTAGGGCCATGAACACTGTTGGGATTGCAAATCCTAATATCGTGAATGTACCATTCTACATTTGACATTGACTTTTGACCTTTTGTTGTAGTTCCTTTTGGTGGATTTCTACAAAGTCAACTTTCCTTGATGATAGCCACCCCTGAAGAAGGGTTTTCCAACCCGAAATGCATTGGGATTTTGTTTAAGATTGGGACTTTGTTTTCATTGAATTTGATATTGCAAGATGGGATTTTGTTCACCCTGTCAACTCAGTACTTCATGATAAACAAGAATATTATTATGGATTGTACAAGATTTGAACCAAGTGACTTGCTTTTAAGTTGAATACAAGTCGTTTTTTCTTTCACAACAGTATTGTGGTTGATTTACTTTTAATAACTTTTTGTGAACTCTTGTTTGAGACCTTCGGGTCCCCTGTTGTGCATCACGCAGGCTTGGATTTTTCCAAACCTCCAGTTTATTTGCATTATAGTCAAGGGGTCAGGGCTCATACTCCCTTAACGTGATAGCACACAAAAATCACACAACCATGGCATATAGCATTTATCATTGTTGACACGCTCAAATTAGGTGTGCAGGCCCATCCTTCTCTATTATTCAATCAAATAGTCCACCACATCCTTCTGTGTGTGGAGACTTTGAGGTTCCTTCCCACCGTCTCATAATAAAACAAGTGGACCTCCACCAGGTGTTCACACAGAAGTTTAAAGGAACTTAACCCTACTCCGATCTGCTGAATCTCTCGGTAGGCAAACAAGAGACATGGAATGAGAAGATCCCACTTCCTCCTGGGTTCTCTGGTAGAGTTTCCATCATGCTATTCAGTGTTTTGTTAAACTTCTCCACCAAACGATTGGTTTGTGAGTGGTATGCCATGGAGAAGTGGTATGTCACAGCAGCTTGCTACCACATCCCTGTCATATAAGAAGAAATAAAGTTGCCTCCCGGATTGAAAATTACAGCCTTGGAAATCTGACCCTA
This sequence comes from Triturus cristatus, assembly GCF_964204655.1. NCBI lineage: Eukaryota > Metazoa > Chordata > Amphibia > Caudata > Salamandridae > Triturus > Triturus cristatus. The sequence continues at coordinate 609,411,601 of NC_140593.1, read as the reverse complement.
GAAAAAATCCCTAGGAAAGCTCTTGCTGCCACCTATGCAGTCATGTTCCTCAGAGGTACAGCTCAGGTTACCTGGGATGTGATCCACCACAGCCAAGACGTACTTGTTACAAGATCTTACAGGGCGGTTAAATGAACCAACAATGTCTATTCCCACTTGCTCAAATGGAACACCTACAACTAGTAGAGGCACTAGCAGTGCCTTAGTGTGGTATCTTCTGTTTTAGGGGATGACTGTCCTTTTGCCGCACCCCTCCCCTCCGGGTCATAATGTTCTTACCCTTCTTGAGATGCTTTGGAATGTTGCTGCACCGAAGTTTCTAAGTCAAGCTCCCTGCGAGGAGACGCCAGGCACCGGCGGTGTGAGCTGTGGCTGAGGTCAATTGCTGTCAAGCATAATAAAGATCTTTGAAGATAACAATGTTTCCCTGTGATTTCACATGCCCTTGTGAACTCCTTTCTTGGATTTCACACTTGCGACAGAGGACGGGCATAGGAACATTCGTGTGACTGCGGATTTTGACCTCAACACCCGAGGAACTTCGATCTCTCAAGATTGTGAGGCTGCGGTTCCGTGAGTAATTACGGAGGAGCCCCTGCTGATTGTGAGGCTGTCTGTGCACGGCTGTACTATGAGTTGAGACATATCAACTCACTGCGGTGTGGAAGGCTGGCTGCGGTACCTGGAGTAAGTACCCTAGTGGCCTGTGCCATTTCGTGGCTGTTTGTGGGCTGCGGTGCCGTGAAAAAATACCAAAGTGCCCTTCTCTACTGTGAGACTGTATATACTTTGTAACTTTTGAGCGCATTTTTTTTTCTTTGAACTGTCACCGCTTATAAAATCAGCACAACAAGAAAAACCCGGTTGTCGCATGACGCTGCATGCTCAGTAAGTGGCAGGTCTTTTGTAGTGCCTCACTCTCCTTTCTCCACTACGCTATTCTATTTAAACAGCTTTTCCTCTAGATACCTGTTTCAGAGCGCTGCTGTAGTCCATCCTTCCAGCTGGCGTGCCGCTGCTGTTTTGGATCCCAGTGATAGCTTTTAAGTGGAATGAGGAGAGAGTATTCTGAGGAGAAAAGAGTTTTGATTATTGGGCATTTACTACCGCTGGTAGTGGCTGCCTGAACTGCCTGTTTTTTTGGGAAAATAGACACACCACTGAACAGGAAACAGGGTTTTGAGGACACCTCCACATTCAGTTTGGCTCCTCTCTGTGTTTTTAGAGCAGTGGTGTGGAGAAAGCATTGGCCAGTCATGCTGACTGGCACAGCATTCCAGTTTGCGTCATTTGGTGAGGCTTCCCGCACACTGTACCTTGCATCGAGGGAGTGGTGGTCACGCTGATTGGCACAGCTTTGCATCTGTTTGGTTCTCAGAGGAATCTCACATGCACCACAGAAGATCTTGCCGGTCACGCTGACTGACACAGTGAGCCGGAAAATACTTTTGAAATTTGTGGGTTAAACTCACCCCCTAAGAAGCACGCATTTTCCCCTTTTCTGCGCTCGCTTTCTTTGTGGAGTCTACATTCACCTGACAGTGTGCTTAGGTACTTTCAACCCTTCATGTCAGCCAAGGTGTCTGTCCATGAATAAGACTCACCTTCTACCTTATAACTCATGAAAGAACATGAGATCAATTTCACAAGGCAGTAAATGAACAATGACGCCATCTAGTGGAGGTTTATTTTTTTCCCTCGCGATTTCATTGCTGCAGTCCTCTGGTCGTTTCATGAACAAGGTATTTGACTCCCGGTGTTTACTTGGTGGTGTTTGGATTTGTAATAAGTGGGTGGTGGTGAGAACGAAGGGACAAAGAAGAAAGGGAGTTTCTAAATTATTTCATGGTAGAAACGTTTAACCACATATAGTTAACATGCAGAATGTTACACCTCCACCATTCTTCTTGGTCACACCAGGAGAGCCTACTCTGAAGTGGATCAAGTGGAAAAATGTATTTCAAAACTATGCAGTGGTATGTGGTCTAAATCTAGGTTTGGAAAGGAAAGTAGCATTGTTGTTACACTCCCTAGGGACTGAAGGTCAAGAAATTCTAGAACATTTCCCCGACTTGAATGCTAACGATGCCAGAGGGTTAAACAAATATGAAATAAGCTTAAAAAAACTAGACATACATTTCTTGCCAAAAATCAGCAGCATCATGGAACAGTACCATTTTGGAAAGAAAGGACAGAAAGAGGGCGAGACAGTAGAAGAATTTGTGTCTGAGTTAAGAAAACTGGCTGCGAGTTGCAAATTAGGGGGGGCGTGTGAGGAAAGAATAAGAGATCAGTTTCTATTAACGTGTAAGATAGAAAGAATACGCGTAGAGCTTTGGCTGAAAGATGACCCACCTCTGGGGGATGTGTTAATTGTTGCTAAACAGGTTGAACACATGATGAAGTGTGTCAGTGAAATAAACAAGATTGCGAAGGGAAGACAAAGGTTAATGAATTCACGAGTGAGAGTGAAAGTGTACTAGTGGTTAAAGGTGCTAAAAGTGATCAGAAGGAAAACAAAGGTGGTTGGAATTCAAAAGACAATTGCTACAGGTGTGGCAAAGTAGGCCATTGGGCAAATAGTAGGGAGTGCCCTGCTCTCAAGGCAACATGCAACAAGTGTGGAAGGAGATGACATTTTTGAACCTGCTGCAGGACTAATGCTAACTACAAAAGAAGCAGTAGAGATGACACAACACGAGTCTGTGAAAAAGTTGTGTTGCAAGTTGAGAATGGGGCTGCGAGTAACCCAAAAGACTTCATAGCTATTGTAGAGACAGAGATTGAAGTAATGTTTGACTCTTGCTCCAATCTGACCCTTATTTCTGCAGAGGAATTTGAGAAGGTGTCAAGAGGCAAGTTGAAACTCCAAAGAATGGATGTCAGGCCGGGGGGCTATGCTGGTCAACCCATAAGTATGAGAGGTTTCCTTTGGGGCACAGTTGTCTATAAGGATAGAGTTGCTGCAACCAAGGTCTATGTGTCAAGTAAAGGAGACAACATACTGCGGTGGCAAGCGCTGAAGGATCTGGGCATCTATCTCAATTCAAATAAGAACCTGCAAATTTAGGTACAAGAGGTGGGCAAAACATGTGAGGGAATTGAAGAGGAGTCCAAAGAGGTGTTCTCAGAACGTTTGGGCTGTCTTAAGAACTATGCGCACAAAATCAGAGTAAAAGAGAACGCAAAACCAGTGACAGCCAAGGTCAGAAGTCTCCCTATTTCCATGCAGGAACCCGTGAGAGAGGAATTGGAGAAACTGTGTTGATTGGGAGTGATCAAGCCAGTGGAGGCCATGGAGTGGTTGGCACCTATAGTAGCAGTTAAGAAAGGAGATGGGGCGGTGCGCTTATGCATAGACCTTAGGGTTCTAAACATAGAGGTGATTGTAGACAAGTTTCCCCTCCCCAACATCTCTCAAATGATGAGCAGACTAGCTGGTGCCAAGGTCTTCTCTACTCTGGACCTAACATCAGCCTATTATCAGGTCAGACTACACCCAGAGTCACAAGACTTCACAGCATTTTTCAAACCTATGGGGGCCTACAAGTTCAAACGTATGCCTTTTGGACTTGTTTTGGCCGCAGCCGTCTTCCAAAGGATCATGAGCAACCTTCCAAAAGGGATTCCGGGAGTTCTATGCTACCAGGATGATGTTCTGATCTTTGGAGAAGACAACACACAGTGTGAACGTAGGCTCAGACAAGTCCTAGGGAGATTCCTAGAGCAAGGCCTTACCGTGAAGAAGGAGACATGTAGGATTGGGTGCTCAGAGATAGAATTTCTGGGACATAAGGTAACAGAGGAAGGGATTCTTCCCAAGACAAAGGTGCAAAACACAATGCTTAATCTAACCTCTCATAGAAGCAAAGAGGAGATCAAATCCTTTATGGGTAAGATTGAATTTTACAGTAAATTTGTTCAGAATTTTGCCAGACGTACCTATCAGATTCGTAATCTTCTCAGGAAAGAGGTAATGTTTGACTGGAGTGAGGCATGTCAAAGGGAGTTCGATGACACTAAGAAAGCACTGGCTGAGGCACCTAATCTCAAAGCTTTTGTTCCCGGTTGGAGGACTATCCTAAATACTGACGCTAGCTCCAAAGGGTTGGGTGCGGTTCTGACCCAAGAAGGTGTAATGGGGGAAGAGATCATAGCTTTCGCCTCTCGTTCTCTACACCAGGCAGAGTACAACTACTCGGTCATCCAGAAAGAGGCTCTTGCTGTACATTGGGCCATTAACAAATTCAGAGATTTTGTGTGGAAGACTAAGTTTGACATAAGGACAGACCATAAACCCCTAGTCGAAGAGGTGGGTAGTGAGCCTACAAAAATACACCTTTGGGGTCGAATATGTACCAGGGGTAAGGAATTTAGCCACTGACTGTCTCTTGCGGCTTGTGGAAGAAACTCCTTTAGGGATCAAGGATGGCAAGGTGAGGAGGACTATGAGATGAGGAGTGAGAACGTGTGTGTCATCACTCAAGGGGCGGTGGTTGAAGTACGATGGAAGGAGGAGTTGAGTGCAGATGGGCTTCTTCAAAGAGTATGTGAGAAAATCAAGGGTGGCTGGTCTGATCTAGACAAAAGGGAAGAGTCTCCAAGGCCATACTGGATGCTCAGAGACACGCTTTCCGTCATGGACAATCGTCTCTTCCGTGGTACAAAGTTAGTTCCTCCGGGTAACTTGAGAGAGGTTCTGGGTAACTTGGCTCATGAGGGCCACCTGGGCATTACCAAAACTAAGCAGAGGTTACGCCTGGACTATTAGTAGCCAAATATGGATTTGGAGATAGAGAGGAAAAGAAGAGTGTGTGTACCATGCTCCGCCAGTAATAAGGTACTTAAACAACACACACCTTTCATGCACTGCAGGTCACCGGTGGAAGGTCCATGGGCTGATGTAGCTTTAGATATAGTAGGACCATTAACAGGGGAAAGCCGCACCCCATACATACTAGTACTCATGGATTTATACTCCAAGTGGCCTGAGGTAAAGTTTGTGTCAGAAATCATAACCAAGTGAGTCATCGAGTTTCTACTGGAGGTGTTCCTTTGTGAGGGTTTTCCCAGCAGCATTCTGACGGATAATGGGGTACAGCTCTGCTCTAAAGAGACAAGGGAATTCCTTGAGTGCAATGGGATCAAACACAAGTCGTGTGCTTTCTGCCATCCTGAGATCAATGGGATGGTTGAAAGATTTAACAAGACCATCAAAGAAAGCATCCAGTTAGCTAAGGCCAGTGGGTTAGGCTGGAAAGAAGAGGTTGTCAAACATCTGAAGGCTTACAGGTTAACTCCCCATCAAACCTTGGGTATGACACCATTTGAGCTATTGAGAGCTAGAAAACCCATCTCTAGATTGGTATCAGGGTGGATGAAATGGCACAAGGGGTGGACCACTCTCAGCAAATAGACACCATGGAGGGACAAAGAGAGGAAGGCCATGGCGGATAGGAAGAGGAGGTTGGACAAAACTCACGCAGTAAAGGAGATTCGATTCAAAGTAGGTGATCTAGGTAAGATCAGAGCTCCGACAGGGAGACCAAGCTGGTCAGAGTTCACGGAACCCACAAGAATTGTGAAGCTGTTCAGAAATGCTGTCAAGACTCAGGATGAGCGAATCTGGGCAGAGTGGTAAGATGCACTGTTCCCACAGCGCATGGGGACACACCTAAAGCTGTGGAGTCAGGCAAGCCGGATTCTGCCATGTCTTGTGAGTCAACAGCTGCTGGGAAGATCAACACTCATCGAAGGTTGAGTGGTAGGGTTGCCTGTCGTCCCAAATATTTGGAACAGTATATTGATAAGTAATCCAGAGTTTTCCTGTTCTATTTCTTGCTAATTCTCTTCTGTTTTAATTGTAGAGGAGGAGATGTGTGGTATCTTCTGTTTGAGGGGATGACTTTCCTTTTGCCGCACGCCTCCCCTCCGAGTCATAATGTTCTTACCCTTCTTGAGATGCTTTAGAATGTTGCCGCACTGAAGGTTCTAAGTCGAGCTCCTTGCGAGGAGACAGGGGCACCGGCGGTGTGAGCTGTGGCTGAGGTCAATTGCTGTCAAGCATAATAAAGATCTTTGAAGATAACAACGTTTCCCTGTGATTTCACATGCCCTCGTGAACTCCTTTTTTTTTTTTTCTTTTTTTTTTTTTTTTTTAAAACCTTTATTTTCAAACGTCAGGACACAGCTATTCAGCCGACAACCCGGAGGTTCGGCAGCATCGATATATAGAAACAGAGATGCGTCCCCAGTACCGTGAAAGGAGAAGTGCAAAGGTTCAATTTTAAGTAAACACAAAAACACACAACAAACCCCAGCAAGGCAAGAACACTGAAAGCCCATGGTGAAGCCCCCCAGGGGAGGCCGGACCCCACTCATCTACCAGTTACAGTACAGTGTAAAGAGGAAGAAGGGGGACAGCAGAGGCCAAAAAAGTCCATAAACCATACTGAGCTGGAAAGAAGGTTAGGAGGAAAGCTGTTCCTCGGGAGGGTCCAGATCTGGGGCAAGACATATTCCCCCCCGTATTGATTCCACCGCCCCCAGATGGCGTGCCACTTCCGGGGGCGGCCTCTAGCGCAATAGACCGTCTTCTCCCTTAACATACTCCAGTCCATATTTTCTTTCCACGCGGTCAATGTGGGGGGCCCCGCGGAGCCCCACAATCGCGCGATATCTCTCTTAGCGACCATGTTACCCAGAGTCACCCATTGGGTCTGCGCCTCATCGTGGTCAGTGGGCCCCCAGACATTCAGGAGGCAACACCGCGCTTCCGGCTGCATAGCAATGCCCGTCACCTCCCCCATCACTGCATGGACTCTCCTCCAGAATTCCGTAATGACACCACATTCCCAAATGATATGCAGGAAAGTACCCACCATACCACATCCCCTCCTGCATAGGCCGTCCTCCGAGAATCCCATGTGAACCAGCCTTGGCCCCGTCACATACACTCGATGCAGTATTTTAAGCTGCACCAGCCTCAGACGCGACGGGATCGCGACCTCCTTAGGAGAGGAAACAGCCGACTGCCAATCCTCATCATCCAACTCGAGGCCATCCCTAGTCCACTGGTCCCTCAGCCCCAGAAGCATGTCCGCCCGGACGTTGATCAGTTTCTTATAGATGAGCGAGATCGTGCTCTCGGGCATATGGCCATCAAGGACCCGGTCCTCCAAAGGAGAGGACTCAGGCACCTTCTCACCCTCTACGAGGACTGATCGGAGGGCGTGACGCACCTGAATATATCGGAAATACTCGGAGGGCCCCAGCTCATACTCCGTCTGCAACTCTTCAAAGGACTTCACCTTCCCCTTATTCAGCACATCTCCCACCCTGGAGATGCCGATCAGGTCCCATTTATCAAACCCTTTTGTGTGCCAAAGCCTTCCCAGTCTCTCCGATTCAAATAGCGGGGTAGCGAGGGTGAGCCTATCCTTCCAGCCCAGCGAGTCAGTTGCCATCTTCCACACACGCACTGCCACACCCGTGGGCCCCGTGAGGGACGAGTCTAGGGACCGCGAGTACAACGCCCTGTAGTAGTTACCACCACGCAGCAACCACCTGTCCATGGCATACCCAGGGCTGAGGGCAGGGCCATAAAACCCATGATTAATCGCGCTCAGCTGGGTGGCCCAATAGTACCGTCGGATGTCTGGGAGCGCAATGCCCCCGTCGTACCATGGAAGCGTCAACTTTGCAATAGCTATTCGCGGCCGCCCATCCCAAAGCAACGTTTGTTGGAGGCCTTCGACCTCCCGAAAGTATTTGGCCGGAACCCAGTCCAAAGTATTCTGCAGTGCGTAGAGGAAGCGGGGAAGAGACATCATTTTGAACAGGGCCGCACGCCCAACGAGGGAGAGCGGCAGCCTCCGCCAGCCTTCAACATCCCGCCTCAGGCGTGCCAGGGGGGGGAGCAGGTTCTTCTCATATCGCACAGCAGAGTCCATGGAGATAAAAATCCCCAAATACACAAAGCCCTGCTGAGCGACCTGTATCGAACATGTTCTAGGGATCGGTGGAACCTCGCCACTAAGAACATACAAATACGATTTACTCCAGTTGATAACAAGACCCGAGTTCCTACCAAAAGATGTGAGTACGTCACAGACCACTATAAGTGATTTCTTGGGTGAGGCAAGATACAGCAGGATATCATCGGCATAGAGCGAAATACGGTCCTCGTGTTCAGGCGACCATCTAAGGCCCCGTATATCCGGGTGCCAACGTATCCACGCAGCCAGCGGCTCTAGGGCGAGGGCGAACAACAAAGGCAACAGGGGACAACCCTGCCGAGTACCCCTCCCAAGCTGAAACGGAGTCGACGCCCGACCATTCACCACCACACTCGCAAGTGGCCCCTCATACAGCAACCTCACCCAGCTCACAAAACCGTGGCCAAAGCCGAACTTGGTCAGCACGGCCCACAAATATGCCCATTCCACCGTGTCAAAGGCCATCGTGGTGTCAAGAGACGCCACAATAGCTGGTTCACGCAGCGTGCCCGCCCTGGCGATTACACCATGAAGGCGCCGAAGATTTAACGCTGTGTTTCGGTGCGGGATGAAGCCGGATTGATCCGGGTGGACCAAGTCACCGAGTACCCTAATCAATCGGGTCGCCAGGATTTTAGCCAGAATTTTCGGCTCTGCGTTAAGAAGTGAGATAGGCCTATATGAGGAGCATTTATCTCGGGGTTTGCCCTCTTTGTGTATAACCACGATCGTCGCCAGTCGCTGGTCCAACGGGAGGGTCCCACTCCCCCGCGCCTCCACAAACATGGCGCGCAGGTGAGGGGCGACCCTATCCGGAAATAGCTTGTACAGGTCGACCGGCAAGCCGTTCGGTCCCGAGGCCTTGCCCGAGTTTAACGCGCGGATAGCCCCCGCCACCTCGTCAACCGTTATGTCACCATCTAGATCGTCCCTATCTATATCGGAGAGACAGGGCAACTCGATATCACGGAGGAGGTCACAGTGAACTCCTTTTTTGAATTTCACATTTAGTCTCCCCTCCTGTCTTACCACTCAGCTGGTAAACTGGAGAGGTTCTAAAGAGCTTCTCTGTAAGAATCTCTCTGTGTCTTTGTGTATCCCTGGCCAGTAGAACAGAGGGTCCAACCTATCCTGTGTTTTTCTAATCCCTAAGTGTTCTGCTAAGGACACTTCATATACCAGTGACAACAGGAAGATCATGTGATCTAATGGAACCCCTAGAATGTTGCTAGTTCCTTGCTCAGGATTTACCGGTTCACTATAAAGTAGACCATCCTCACAGGCAATATTGTGTTTTTTGGCCACTCATCTGTTGACCTGATCCAGGGCTTCTTTCTGAAGTCCCACAAGTATAGAGCTCTCCTCTTGTGCCTTGCAGAAATCTTCTCGGGTAGGCCTCCTAGCAGCTAACAAAACCTGCAGTTCTGAAAGCGATCCAGACTCCAGCAGATCGTGTGCTTCTGGAGCCTCATCCTCCCCTCCCTCTGGAGCAGAAGCAATAAATCACCTCGACAGCCTTTGCCTTCCCGGAGTCTGCCCTTTCGAGTAAACTACCATGTCCCTGCGAATAAGAAGATCCCTGCCTCATTCGGAGACTGACGTGCAGCCTGTGCTCTGGTCAACACAGCTATTGTTGCCAAAGCCAGAAAGGCTTCTGGTCCTAGCATCAAGCCAGGGCAATCAAATAATTGTTCAAGAGACATCCAGTTCCCTGCTTTTCCCTTACCCTGCCTGACATCAATGATGGCTGCCTTGCCATTGGACTCAATCTCAACCCTTGTATGTGGATACTCCATTTCCTTTCCACTGGCTAACAAACCTGTATACTTGGTTCCAGGGAGTATCTCCTCATTCTTAAGGTTTTTCCACTCAACTATAGTGCGGAAGTCTCTAGTATCCCTCAGGGCAGGCACTTTCCTCCCATTGATACTAACTTCCTGCACAAGTCCCATTGTGTTCGTATTGATATGCTTCGGAGCATCTGGGTCCTTCTCTCGAATGTCCACAGCTACTAGGTTGAATGCAGCCGAATCCTCTCGGTTACCTGCATGCACATGTAACATGTTTACTATGAAGGGTGTTGGTGGGTCAAATTATTTTTCTCTTTTGTAGTGCCCATTCTTGTGGCACATAGTAGAAGTCACCAACTTGGACTTAGAAGAGCATCCTTTCCTCCCCTTCTCATGATGCTTCTTCCTGGAAACACCATTACCATTCCCATGTTTCCTGGGACTTCCTCGAGTCCCATGAGTATTACCTTGGCCCTTACCCTCCGGTCTGGAACCAGTCAGTGGAGAGTTCTTCTCCCTCTTTGGCTGAGAACTATGCCACCCCAGCCCTATGTGAACCTTTTTAGCCAACCACTTATCAGCTAACACTGCAAGTTTCGTTGGATCCCTTTCTGTCAGATCGGACAGGTATTGCCTAAATGGAGTACAGCACTCCTCCTTGAATCGCTTTCACCATCTACTGGTTAAGGGACTGAAAATCCTTGTCCTCCATCTCTCTTACCTACTCATTCTAATCACGCAATACCCCATATATCCAAGGCTCAAACGGAATCTCTGTAGCTATTGAGCTGGCTTCAGCCCACAAACCGCTTACTAATGGTACAGTAAAATGTGCATCAACATGTTAATCTCACGCCCATACCCTTCTCCTTACTATTTCTTATGTGACCCACCACCTTCCTGAGATGTGCCCAGGCTCCTCCTTCTTTGTGATCTATCACTGAATCAAAGAGCAACCTTTTGAAAGTGTAAGGAGGAGTCTCTCTCTCTCTCCCTTCCTCCAGTGTGGCCCATTCAGCTCACAGGAATGCAGCAATAAACATCTGTCTGAGGTGATTCCTCTACTCCTCATCTTCACCAGGCTGGCCTGGGTTTCCCAAAATGGAACCAAGGGTCCTCCGTGTATTGTACCATTGCAGGCACACCGACTCTCAATATACATTCACAGCACACTTACTTTTCAGTACTTTTACCTCCATGCATTGTACTACTATAGACACACATGCAATCAGCACACACATTCAGTCTGTGCACACTGTTCACCACTATAGCTTTCCTGTATAGTACCAGTGAGTGCTATTTACAAACACACAAACTACCAGGACACACCCTCATCATGTGTGTGCTGCACAACACTTTACCTTTCATGTATTAAACTTCATGCGAGCACACATACACCCAGGCCATTCATTCATTGCACATGCATTGCACTACATCACCGATGTAATGTATTCCTCACATGCATACATACACCCAGTACATGCACTAACCACACATATACTGCACAGTACTGCTCTACCTGTGCACTGTACCCTTCCCAGGCACACATACATCAAGCATAGAGTCACTACTCCTGCACTGAGGGTGAGTGTGAGTTAAGCACACAGCAGCAGAACTTTTTAAAAAGGTGAGGGAGCCTATAGGCCTCCCTGGAGTGACACAGGGTAAAAAAGACATGTTCACTACTAATGATCACTATGCAGTATGCTGCCACCACCGAGCTTGTGCTTCTTAACTCCTGGTAAAGGCAGTAGCCTTCCACCACTATGAAGGCAGCACTTTGGGTGCTCCTCCGGGTCCAACAAGAACCCAATCTGTGAAAGAGGCCTATATCATGGCACACACGCACAATCCGTGTTTACCTTTGAAAACGCATACACAAATGTCAGACTATTATTGGCCAGGGGTGTAACGAAACTCAAGGAGCCCCCCTGCAAAGTGCATGGGGGCCCCACCATGCTCCAAACCCAGTCAGAAGCTATCAGTAGCCCCCCTTGCGCAGTGACTGAGGGGACACCCTGGAGCTCAGAACCTCCTGAACCTCAGGGGCTTTTGTTACGAAGCTGTTAACGCCCTCCAATGACACCTGCACTCCAAGTGCTAAAGAAAAACGGGGTAGGTTTACTAAGATTTTATGTAACACAGCACAGCCACCAGAGTTGATGCACTGCATTGTATTAAAGGGAGAGAGCAGAACATATGTTTTAAAATATGGCGCTGCTTCTCTCTCCATAGTGCATGGTTGTCTGTGTGATGTCTAGTATGGGTCTTGTACTGAAAGGGTACCCTTCCAATACAAAATACTATGCTTAGACATAGTTAAAATGTTTTGTAACTTTATCTGTGAGCTGTACAGTACAGCACACATGCAAACTTAGAACATTTTTAAGACTGGAAAACTGTTCTCGCACGTTACGCTTCACGCCTTTTTAACAAGCCGTTTTGCAACTTCTATGTGTGCTGCATTAAGCAGCACATATAGAAGTTGCAAAATGGCATTTAAAGATTGTTTATGTGCAGGAAGGTGGACCTTCCTCCTGTACGTAAACAATCCTCCCGTGCACGCAGACACCCTTGAACTATGGCGCTAGGCTGCTAAGTGTAGAGCCAGTGCAGGGGGAAACAAAGGGCTGCACCATATCCTTGTAAATATGGTGCAGCCCTGCGTTTCTGAAGGGGCGGAGTGAGGCGTTAAGCCAGGAAGGCTAACGCCTCACTCCGCCACTTCCCTTGTAAATATGCCCCTTAATGCCATCTTTCCAGCGCAAAATAAAGTATATACCAAAACACTTGTGGTGCAAAGTATTAGTAAATCTTGGCCAACTTTTTATGGTTAGCGCTTAATCGTTAAACGGAGTGGAGCAAAGATGCCCTTACACGCAGAGTGCAGAACTGGGACTGGCTAATGGTGTCTTGAAACCTCTGACCAGCTTCACGTGGAAGAATATTGCTTTTTTCAGTTAGTGATGATTCATTTCTTTCCTCCTTGCTGTGGCCAAATGCCACAATGTAATCCTTTGCTATTAAAAAGCACTGGAATGAATCCAGCTGGGCAGAGCACTTGGGCAGAATTCCAAGAGGCCTTTTGCAGAGAAGTGGGCGTCCACTAGTCAAAGCCAGCGTCCATGTAATTGAATTTTTACCACTCAAGATCAGGCAGACGGTAATTCAAATGTCTCCTGTTGGGCGGAATAAACCGGAGTTAACGCACTTGTGCTTTATTAAAAGCCTCAAACGGTTTTATAATTGGATGTAATGAGGCTGTTGCAGCCTTTGATGTTAAACACATCCACTGTGGCATTTCCTACCTTGCTGAACCAGTCTTAAATCATAGATTCCTCTGGGGCATATATGTAGAAATTCTTTTTTTCCCATCACCTTTTTATGCAGCCGGGCCCCTTGTACAATTGTATTGTATCCTTTTGCGACAGTAAGGATTTAAAAAACATTTCTTGTGGGACTTGTCAGTTACACTCTTTGACACTTGGGATATGCGACAATAGCTGATAGAAAAAACATTTGCAAAACAATAGATGTGGATTTAATGTGCTAACAACACATGCACACACAACTGTGCATTTATGTATGTGCTCACAATGAGGAGCCGACAGTGGAATAGACAGGAACATGTAAAATAGTCCCTTGGCCACTGGATTGTATTCATTCATTTGGTAGCAAAAGAACACACACAAACGGGCAATATAATTAACAATTAGTACTCTGGCCAGGGCTTAAATTGTAAAAGGATAAGTGCCAGTGCCCAAAGTTTACACAGAAGTCTGGTGCTGTCGAATGTTGGGGGTGCCCAATGTCAAGGCTCTCCAGCGTGTCGGACTGGGACAGAAAATAGACTCGGGAACCAAAATTGAAGGCGATTAGATAGTAAAAAGGGCCTCATGTTTCCACTTTGGGCAGTTTTGAACTTGCAGAGACAACACTATTGGAATGTGGAGCGGAGTAAATTAGGCACCACCCAATTTACGTCATGCATAAACATTTGTGCACACATATACGAATGACATTTATATTCACTCTGTGGTTTAACTTCATTAACATGTGTGATACATTTAAATGGACTAGTAGTATGTAACCATTATAACTACTAAGAATTTTAATACAAGTGTATTAGGTTGACCAATAGACCCATGCACTCATGTTCACTATATATAAATAAATATATATATATATATTCACAAATATTAAGTATTGCTTTCTTCCACTGACTTATAGTACTGTAATGTGCATCTACTTAGGTTTTTAGATAACTTACCATAACATTAGGCCTCAGATTAGACTGTTTGATTTCACACTGCCAGTTTGTTGTTTTCTCTTCTTTGTAGGTACATTATCATGTTTATCAAGAAGAAGGGTATGCAGTTCCTGGTAAAGCAGGGCTAACAGGAAGAGAGAGGTGACTAAAGAAATCCCTAACTACACACTGGTAGTTTTGGTGAGAAAGGGGAGGGACTGGGAAGGCCTTCCTTTCGGAATAAGGGCCCTCACACACCCAGCCAGCTGGGTGTCATGCTTCATCATCGGACATGCTCCTCATCGGGTCGGCGCTGCAATACCAGACGGGCACCCTGTGCAGGGGCTCTTTTGCGGAGATCTTTTTATTCCTGGCCGTATGGTGCAGTGGGTGTGAGGGCCCTAGTAATGTAGGGGTGAAAAAGTGTAAGTTAAAACAGGGAATGGAAGAGTCAGGGAAATTAGATTTTAATAGTCCTGCCTTCCCCCTGGTTAACAATGGAGTTGGCGACTCACTGCAATAATGCTGCAGGGTGTTGCGCTCAGTCTTGTTTGGTCAACATGTTTCTTGCCAGTTAAGTCAGGACGATCTAGTGGCAATTCTTCAGGACCCACAAAAAGTAACTCTACACTAAAAAAGGAAAACATAAAGTGGTGTACTAGCCTAATTGTAATAAAGTGACACCAGGAGGTGAAGTACCTGCTGGTGCAGCAGCCAATCTGAAATGAGAAACCAAGAAATCAAGGCGGTTCAATATCAGTGATAACAATTCTGGTAACACTCTCACAGCCCTCGTGGAAACACCAAATAACTGCACATCAATTTCATACAAGTGGTTTAAAAGGTCGTTGCTGTCGACCACGTTGGCCCCGCAATGCTCATTACACTATTAAGTGGAAACTGTGAGGCCCAGTGGGATCATAATTGTTCGGTGTAAAATGTAAAAATGACGCAGCAGCTGGGTGAGACAAAAGCAACTCACCAGTAACTAAGTTTCAATTAGCCCCTTCAAATCACGGCAGGTGAAGGACACGGGAAAGTATTGATGTCCTGGGGGCCATGAGAAAAGGTAAAGAGAAAATTCAAAACACAATTAAAAGGGGGCTACAAGATTAGCAACAATGTTGCCGTTAGCTTTGTTGTCGGTCTCCGTTAGTAACAAGAGGCAGAAGTGAGGCGGCTCAGAGTCAGTACCACGGATGGGCAGAAGTAACTTCCGGCCCCCCCGGCATGTCAACAAGGCCCCGCTGGTCGACGCGGCGGGCAGCAACCCCCAAGGGGGAGGTAACCACTCCGCACGTCGCACCGGTAGGGTGCTTGACAACAGAGCTCAAGGTGCGGGCTGTGAGAGAACGCACCCAAACTCATGGAATTACTGCTGACGCCTAAAATCGGCGTCAAGGCTTTAGCCTGGTGGGTGTCCTCGTACATACAGGACACCAACAGATTGGCTCCAAATCGCACATAGGGGATTAAGAACTCACCAACGAACTGCGTCCAGTAAACGTGTGACCTACCCGCACTGCCGGATCCGGGAGGTAATGATCCCGTCTGGTATGCGGTTTAAAAAGGCACGCGCAGGGGGGCGGAGTCCCATGACGGGAGCCAAAGGCTGGTGAGTAAACCCACCTAGGTGGCGTGGACTAGAAAACATGGGAAAAAAATTAGCAGCCATGTTGGTAGTCATCCTCACTTCATTAAGGGCGCCATGTTATAATGGACAGATATAGGTTGTGAATGTGATTGTGTGTGAAGGCCACTTGTATCACACTGTCCTGAGTGTAGAACGGACGCCATGTTGGAAAGTATATTTGGCGCTAGACTGGTATATAAGCTTCGATTAGGGTGCCATCATATTGTGGCATTTAATAAAGGCAACGGACTACCATTGAAGTGTGTGATGTCATATACCGTGTGGTTAAGTCCTGTTAAGGCTGCCCCAGGGGATATCTTCATTTAGCCCGTGTTTGTCAGTGGCTAGACGATAAATCCATCTCTGTTCTATCTTGAAAAGTGCTGTTGGTGGGATTGACGGATGTGCTTCCAGTATCACCCAACTCAAATTATCACAGCTGTGTCTAGCAGTCTCAAAATGTGTGAAGAGTTTGGTAGTCAATCTGTGGCAACTAATGTTGCTCTTATGTTCACTCATGCGTATTTTTGCCGCTCTTTTTGTCATGCCTACATACAAAAGGTGGCAAGGGCATGAGAGCAAGTAGATGCAATTGATAGTATTGCAATTTGTATGTTTAGTCAGCTTCCAGGTAAAGTCATTAGAGAAGGTGATTTCTTTAGTGGGTTTTGTCATTGGGCACGCTGGGCAGGAGCCACAAGGATAGTGGCCCTGTACTGGTGGGAGGTCCCACAGAGCTCTCTGTGTAGGGACGGTTCTGATCTTCAGTCTAGTGTGGATCAGTATATCTTTAAGGTTACTGGTTCTCTTGAAAGCAAACCTCGGTTTAGCTAGTTGTAAATCACCGGTATTAAGGATATCCCAATGTTTTTGGATAATGTTTCTGATCCTATTGGAATCTGGCGTAAACGATGTCACACATGTGAGTGTCTCGGTGGGTTCTTTCTGATTGTATTCCAATATTGCATCTCTCTTGTTGTACCTGGCTGTTTTCATAGCTTGTGACACCTTGTGTCGTGGGTACTGTCGTGCATGTAAATTAGTTGCCAGGTTATTAGCTTCTGATTTATAGTCTTCAGATGAACTGCAATTCCTCCTGATCTGGAGGAATTGGCCGAACGGCAAGTTCTCTTTGAGGGCCCTTGGGTGATGACTGCTAATCAATAGGAGGCTGTTACAGTCTGTGGGCTTTTTATATATTTTAGTCATCAAATTACCCTCAGTCAGGACAATGTTGAGGTCGAGAAAGGAGACCATACAATCGGAGATTGTGTGGGTGAATTTGAGGTAGGGGTTGAGTGTATTAACCCAATTACAGAATTCATCGCAACTCGCCCTATCTCCCTTCCAAAATATCATCATTGTAACGCCTCCATAATATGAGATTGTTGAAGTAGGGGTTGCGTGTATCGAAGATAAGTCTAGTTTCGAAGGCAGCCATGTAGAGGCAGGCCACACTAGGGGCGAATGTGCTGCCCATAGAAGTGCCCTGTGTTTGGTAGTAAAGTTGGTTATTGAATTCAAAGAAATTTTCTGTAAGGGCAAGGGTTGCGCACTCCATGATAAATGACACCGCTGTTGGCGACTCCCACACAGAAGAATTGAGGGAATCTTCAATTACTTTCAGGGTGGCACGTTGAGGGATGTTGGTATACAATGCCTCAACGTCCATGGTGACCAACAGGTTATTCTCGTCATAGCGTTGGAATCCCTCAATCAGTCGTAGTACATCTTTTGTGTCTAGAAGGAATGACGGTGTCTCCTTAACTAGGGGCTGCAAGAAATGGTCACAGAATCTGGAAAGAGGTTCCAGAACTGAGCCGATCCCTGACACTATGGGTCTCCCTGGTATGGATCTAACATTCTGGTGTATTGTGGGTAGGATGTAAAAATACGGTGTTATGGGATCTTTAGTGAAAAGGAATTCAGCCTCTTTTTTACTTATCCGGCCTTCAGTTTCTGCTGTAAAAACCATAGTAGAGATCAGGGTGTTCAATCTTTTAGTCGGGTTCACAGTGATCAGAGTATAATACTTGGCATTATTCAGTTGTCGTAAGCATTCGGTGTTGTAATCACTGGTAGACATAATTACAATCGCACCACCATTATCAGCCTGCTTGATAGTTATGTTGGGGTCGTCAGCGAGAGATTTCACTGCTGTCCACTCCTTTTAAGAGAAGTTGTAAAAAGGGTGTTGGGTCTGTCCATTGTCAGGTCTTTGAGCACCGCCTGCTCAAAAGTCAAAATCTCATTTGGCACCATGCTGTTGCTTGGTGTAAAGGTAGAGGGATTATGTAACCCGTGTCATTTCTGGGTTGGGAGGGTCTATCTTTAAAGAATTCGTTCAACCTCACTTTGCGAAAAAAGTTATGTATTTCACATTGATCTCTGAACCGATCGATTTTAGGGGTGGGTACATAGCCTAGGCCTTTCCGTAGGACAGTTAATTGCGTCTCAGTAAGGTGCCTGGGGGAGAGGTTCACTTCTAGTTTTTATTCCCCCTGGTCATGCTCCTGGTCTCTACTGAGTTCGGGGGCTGTTCCTGCCAGTGAACTTGTTTGCATTCCCTCTTCTTCTTCTTCTTCCTTTTCCTCTGCCCCAGACTCTTCCTAAAAAAGGCTGGCTATTTCCAGCAAATAATTGTGGTGGCCCCTGTGGGTAACAAGGTGGTCCCGGAGGGTACCCTGGGAATTGCCACATAGGTGGTCCTTGATAAGCTTGTATGGGAAAATGGGGGAATCCTGGTTGTATATTGCTCCTCGGATAGTTATGTCCCCAGCTCTCTGTGCTGGAATCGCTGCTAGAGGAGATGCCCCTCCTTGTTTGAGTCGTACTCTCAGCTAAGGAGTAGCCGGTTTTGTTGGAAGTAAAGTCAGCTTTCAGATGGGGATAAGCCTTTTCCCTGTCAAACTTTGAATATCTTTTTGCAGTTTGCTGATCTTTTGTTTCATCAGAAACTCTTTGTTTTCTGCTAGCTCGTTGTTAATTTCAGTAAGCTTGCCTTTGTAAATTGTTAATACGATAGTGGTCTTGAGGATGCTCTCGGCTATTTGTATACGAGTAAGGAGGGCGTCAGCTAATCTTTTCGCTGTGTTAATGATGAGGATAAGGAGATCCCTTTTGCATTTCCATGACACTAGGGACCATTCTTTTTTGAAAACTGCGTCGTCCAAGAAAAGACGAGGGAAGGTGTTCACTATGAGTCCGTTGGGGGCTATGTTGGCCCGCAAGTACACAGTCATCATTGCGCCATGCAAGGTAATTTTCAACCACTCTTGTTTCATGGCAGTTAGTGTGGCCCAATCGTCAGCCTGGCTGCCTGATACAGAAGTGCCGTTGGCGCCTATGATGTTTCTCATTAGATTGAGAAAGACTTATTCTATGTATTAGATTACTGATAGTGAAGATCAGGAGGAGGAAGCTGGCAATGAATGTGGAGTGGTGATGGTGAGCGAAAGGCCTCCTGTTCACATTGTATCAGGAGAATGAACTATCCAAGGCAATAGATGCACTTCTGACGGTGTGGTGATAGAAATTTAGGGAGTATGTTTCCTCAAATGCAATTGCCTGATTAGCTTCCGTGGTGGGAATGAGCTATGAACGTTCTGCCCATTGTAAGTGTATTTTTAAATGGTGTTTCATTGGTAGCTAGACAGACTCTATCCTGACTTTGAGAGGGAACAGATCTCTCTCTGCTGGGCTTTTCTGAGTGTAAAGTTTCTTGCTGGAAACTCTTTCTACTGAAGCTCGGATTCATGCTGACAAGTTCCAAGCTTCCCAAATAAAAAATTACCAATAGAGCTCTACCTTAAGACATGCATAGACTAGAAAAATACAGTTTCTTTATGGAAACCCTGATCGCATCTATTTGTTTCCTTTGTGTTGCGGCTGTTACTATTCTGTACCTCACTTTATTACAGCTTAATTTACTGGCACATGTTGGTCTCTAGACCTTATTGCTATATCTTTTAAATTTATTTCTGCTTTGCATATACTGGTTGAATTAATGTTTTGAAACAAACCTTTATGGTTGAATTTATTGATTACACTACCTGCCACTTTATCTCAGTCTTGCAGGTTCTTTTTTCATCCTTGCTTTCTGTTCTTGTCATTCTTTTTAGCCATTTCTCTCTTCCTCCTTTTTTTCCTTTTGTGTTCTCTCTCTCTCTCTTGATCTGGGGCAAGGTCTAATGAAGAAAAATGAGTGCTCTGTGTGCAACACCTGCAAGTACCGGATCAAATTAAGGACTGGGGCTGAGCCAAGATGCTATTGACAAAGTTTAAAGTCAAAGACTGAATGAGGTTGGTCAAACGAAGCTCTTGCTTGACGCAAAGTCCACTGCATGTATGCTGGATACAACAGGTCGGTTCAGGCTGCTGCAATGTCAACCATGTTCCTAAAAATAGACCTGATAGGTGCAATTTAAAACATTTGCAGGACGTTTTGCTCTATTCACAATTTGCTCCAGGTACAAAATCAATATTTTTGTAAACTATCAAAACGTACAATATGAAATCTGTGCAAGCACAATTTGCTTTTGCTGAATTTTGCTCCTGCATATATTTTTCTCTGTGAATCTGACTCTGGTCTTGGCATACATTCCAGGCACATCAGTCTGATTAGAGACAAGTGAACTCAGCGGATTTACGCTTAAACGTCTCTGCACAGGGGCGTAAATGTATCAAAATAGCAGCTAAGACAAAGCGTTCATGTTCTGCATGTTTGGTTTGCCACTGTAAGTCCGCCTTCACCTTTGTCTGGGTACAAGGTCTGGTGTTTAAACCAGAAGAAAAGGCCACCATTTTGAGATTGTTTGGAGGATAACGGATGGGAGTATAATGGCTGATTAAGAGTTTGGCAGACCGCACCTTTTTAAAAGTGGATTATATCCTACAGCACTTGTAATACAGCAGATGAGATATCCATCAACTCAGTGCATTCCAGACCTCAATGGCTCTCTTCTGAACACATGAACCACTGTGATAAGAGGCAAGACATGTTTGTCTAGCTTGCATGGCAACAGTGTCAATCATCCCTGGGCCATATCATTGAGGTTAATCTATTGATTAAGAACACTCAGCACCCGCACTCTTATGAAGCAGCAAACATGCAGTCCTGTGATTTCCGATACAATGCTGCATTGATCCAACAACAATATTAGACACCCACCAAACTGGGTGTTTCCTATCCCCATTCATATGCAAGTACTAGATTTGGGAGACTTCTGATGTCCTTGTGCTATTTATCTTTTGACAGTTGGAATACTTACAATAATAAGGGTGTTTCCACAGGTGAGGACTGTGACTTGATGTCCTTACAGACTGGCATCTCCCCACAGCAATATAATCCAGTTACTCAAACTACTGCCACATCCCAATGGTGTCTCCATCATTTTGTTCTGCCCTGGTGATGACCCTATTATAAATAATCTGTGTTAGGGGTCGAAACACTCCCACACTGAGTGTTGCTTTCACATCCATTATCCTGATCAGCCACTGGTATACATTTGCATAACACTTGCACACTTTACAAATGCATAACCACCCACGTACACTGCGCCGCACCACTTTTTGGAGCAGCTTATTTTTGAAAACGTAATTATAAAAAATGTAACAAATGTTGTTTGAATCCCAGACTAAGTCTATCTATCACCTGATGGTTTGTCCTGAAGTTGAGGCTAACACTTCCCCATTAGTGACCTCTGTTACCCCAACAATTGTTCTACCCAGGTCCCAGGCTTACTGGGTTATCACTTTTTCTTTAAGACTAGCAAGCGTGGGGAGGCACTGGAAGAATATGTGAACAAAAGGGGCACTTGTAGGCACACCCTCGTCCTAAAGCAATTGATCTGATACATAGTAGCAAATGGTTGATCTGCAGTAATATGCACAATCTCGAGCGGTACTCTATGGGAAGCCTTAGCTCACTTTTGAGAAGCACCAGCCCAGTCAATGCCAGGTACCAACAGGGGCATTTTGCAAATCACACCATAAGTGAGCAGGGCACTGGTTAACCCCAAAATGTGTGTAGCTGCAGTATGCAGCAAAGCACGTGCATTTTCCCCAAAGCAAGCCTTCAATGTCATGGTGTCTTGATGTGGGGAGGCATACTGACCAACTGTGCTATTCTAGATATGCCACTGTGTGTTGGTGCCAAAAAATCAGTGGGACCAGGGCTCATGGTTGGTGCTGACCCTCTGCAATCCTGTTGTGGCTGTCTTTTAGCACTAAGCGATTGGGATGGGAGCCCATTCACTGTGCTGCCATGAGGGCCATTGACTTTCTTGCTATGTCACTGTATCGGAGCACCTCTGGTGCAGTGTGTAACTGTTGATAAGCTATTCTTATTGTGATGAGTAAATTATCTTTATTACAACACTGGGAAATCTTGTGGTAAGTGACAAATTAAGCATTGCTAAGATATGGATTAAATCAGCATCATTGTTTTGCCCTAAAAAGAATGCTGCTGGTACCAGTGCTATTCATAGTAAGCATGAGTCTAAGGTCATGACCTACTATTCCTATTGGCAAACTGGGAACGTGCAATTTTCATTTCAGCCAGTTTGCGAATGGGAATGCAATAGGTCGCACTGTAACAGGGGGTTTCAAAATGACCTGTCTAGTGTATATTAATTAGGTAGGTTACAATTTCCCAGCCCGTGATTGGCCAAAAAAGCTGTTATGGAGGCCAGCAAAGGACCCCAGACCTTTGTTTTAATTTTTGATGCAGCCTATGTTCACTGAAGGGACCAGACACATCGGGATCAGCAAGCAGTGGGCCACTGGACGGCAGCCTGCTTACCCCAGAGGCTGCATGATTCCCAAAGGAGAAGTTGTCCCTTTGTTCCCTTTGAGGTGTTGGTACCAAATCATTGGGTTGCCACACCAACTGTGGTCAAAAACCATGTATACATTCCTTTCCGAATCCCAAGTAAGAGAGAGACAGGCCTTTCAAGCCTCCTCCCATTTGCCATTCAAACAGGGTCACAGAAGTTCTTTTACGAGTCATAAAGAGTTTTCCGACTCCTAATCACAGCTTTTGTAAATAGGGAAAAAGTACATTGCAGTCGCAAACCCTCTTATTTTGCAAACTGAAAATACCTTTGAACATCAGGCCTTACACACGTGGTCTGTCATCACCAGGTTAGTAAATACACCAGCCTCATATGAGCACTGCAGCAAGCAGTGGCACATGGACGCAGGATCGGATTGAGAAGGAGGGCAGTCGGGCATTGGGCGATGGGCCAGTGCCTCAGGGTAACCTGGGGGCTAGTTTTCTGGGACTTTGTAAACCAGCCCTAGAGATTTAATTCCTTCCCCGGTCCCAGCCAGACTACTGTAACGTGGCTCCAGCATCACGGGCACTCCCCTGCTATGCTGTAAACTGAGGCTGGGGTCCAGGTGTTGCTTTGGCCTTTGGGGTATTCGCACCTTAGAGCCCTGTCTTGTGTGACCTGCCATGCCAGAAGCAATGTTGTACCATGCTGTGCCATCGTGATTAGGCCATTGATGGGTGTGGGTAGGGTGGTAGTATGGAGGGGCATTGCTGGGGGAATGGGGAGCAAGAGATTTTGCACCATTTGGCCATTATCACCTATGTCTCCCTCGAGGAGCAGGGGCAGTGTGCTTTGCTTGAACCCTCCCCTGCCAGGTCATCGTCCTGGGGCTATCGTCAGTTAAGAAGGGGCGGGTAAATGAAGTGGGCTCACTAGGAGCCAGGTGTTGTCATCTCAGCCCCAGTGTCTTTTAAGCTTTGTTGGGGAGAGGAAAGGGGAGGTTACATAAAATTGGATGTGGTGTTGTGGTTAGAGCTCACCAGGATGTGACAGGCTACTTTGCGTGTCACGAAAGAGTTGCACAGCCTGATACACGTTTTTGAGCAAAATAACCACGTAATCAATGATGTTCTCAAAATTAATCCCATTTATTCTCAATGTTTGTCCGTCACGTCAAAGGTACAAAGTTTCATGCTTTCAAGCATTTTTCATTTGCACAGGAATTGCCCATCCGGGCCTATTCACATGCACGAATAAACTTGATTCTTCCGTGTTATGCAATTTACCCAATGCATTTCAGTCGTGATTAGACCTTCTTCAGGGGTATCTACAATGGTTTAAACAAACATATATCAATCCCACATAATTAACATGCCAACCCCAAAAACTCATTATTGTTACCTCTTAGTCATTGCCATAATTCATATTCCTCCCTCCTAACATGAAAAAATAATTCAAACACACTGCCTCATTACCCAAGTTCCCCACTAAACAAACCTACAAGCACATGGACCTCAATGTTACCACCCTCACGACTGTGTGGAAATATGGATTTTTCTGGTCAGTTATGTCCCCTATCTTGGACCCCAACGGTTCTATGTGCATGTTACAAGTACATGTATGTTCCCTCCAGTTCCAGGTATGGAGACGTAAATACATGTGCGTCCACCGTTAACATGTCCTCTGTCAGATCCGCCATGAATAGGCCGGATATTCCATTCCTAAGTACAAAAGGCCACCGGCTTTATATGGTTCACTTATGCCATTTTACAGTCCAGGCAAGTAGGCCCTGATTCTGTCATCAAAACTCTTCTTGCCTTCTGCCTCTGAAAGCTCCAGTCTGAGCCTGCATCTGTGACCATGAACTTTGTCTCATTCTCTGCGCGGCTCACGAAGCCTGACATCAGCCTATTCTCTGCCAAGAACTGTATTTCACCTTCGAATTATCTGCTTCCCCCTCAGCCAATGCATTCCTGCCTAGTAGTTTAAATAAACATTCTTCCAGCTACCGAGCAAAAGGCCCGGCTTCTCTGTCTTTATACAAATAATTCATAGCCCTGTTACTATGGAAGATTCCTGCCCTCGCATTTAGTGTAGACACTTAGACGCTTGTACACGCACGCACAGTCAGTATAGAATAGATTCTGTCCGAGAGTCCTTCTTTTGTGGATAACATAGTTCTTTAAACATAGGATGTTAGATATGATTTGGGATTAGGTTGACTTGACCCCCCAGACTTCTAGTCTCCACATGTAAAGCTAAATGTCAAGTCCCCTTCACCCCCTAGTTACACGTCAATCACACGTCATGCTGCTGCGCGCGCATCTATGCCAAGTATTATCTTATAGATCCACCTATATGTGACATCATAACCAATTACGTTCCTTTTTACTCCTTATTACACCCATTTTCGGTTACGCAGATAAATCGTCATTTTCCTTATCAATTGTTACGCCTACTGTATTCGCTTCATTGTAATGTATGTACTATAAAAGTCATTTCATGTCAATAATGTATGTACTTCACTTCCTGAACCTCCGTGGTGATGGAACTTGGAGCAACCGATTATAATCGTTCATTGGAATAAAGCCCATTCCGAACCTCTAATACCACGGATTCTGCCTCTCATTTTACTGAGCTATTTTATTATGTTTCTGTATCAAATTAAGTCCAGGTAAAGGAATTTTATTTACCACATGAATGGCGCCCGAACAGGGACACTTTCTCATCTCACGCGCCGGCGGTGAGTTGCAGGCCCGGTCTCCTGCCACAGCTGGACGGACAATAACGCGTACCAGCAGGATTTCCTGTATCTCCCTCCGGTCAAGCGGGGGCGACTGAGACTGCGATCAACACCCAGACGAGGCGGTGAGAAGTGCGAAGTATCCCGACCAGAGCCTAGCTGAGAGAGCAAGATCCGAGGTATACAGAGGCCCACCAGTTTCCGAAGTCCCAAGTCGAGTCCAGTTTCCGACGAGTCGAGTCGAGTCCAGTCCGGTTCAAGTTTCCGAGGCCTTCCGTTTCCGAAGCTACCCGGTGAGTACCATTACTGGGGAGGCATTTCTGACGTGCACATAGGTTGTGCCGGTCAAGACGGGTTTGGGTACACAAATCCGGTCTGCACTGTTTTAGCAGTGTATATGTACTGTTTAGCAGTATATCAAGTATTCCGAAGTATCTAGTTATTGTCAAGAATTAAGCTTGGTGATTAGTTATGCAGACGATCATCATTGTTGTTTCAGTTACAGGTTTAATGTTTAATGTTTAATGTGTTTAAGTACGTTCTGTATATTGTGGTATGAATGACTGTTCATTATCGTGTTTATTGTATTAAGTCTGTTCAAAATCAAGTATCAGGTCAGTTGGTCAAAATCAAGTATAAGGTCAGTTCTCAATATGCCGTTCTTTTCGAAACTAAGACAGATCACTACAAGAAAAGGGGTACTCGAAGAAGCCGTTCCCATTCCTCCTAGGGACACTCCAGGGTACTTCATGTATCATAAACATGGCTTAGACGCTATATTATTTCTTGATTTATGGGTAGATTACACCAAGGAATTACCAGAAAGTCAGAGGTGGCCCACAGCGGGAACCTGGGATGCAGAGTGCATCATGAAAGTAGAAGAAGAGTTATGGAAAAGGAAAGTCAGACAGTCACAGAAAGATGCCATTGAATTATGGCGTAAAGAATCACATAGACGAACAGAAAAAGCACGTAGACAGGAAGAGAAGAGTAAAGAGAATTCCAATAAAGTTCAAGAAAATCTATTAATTGAGGAAGGTATCCGAGTGAAATCAGAACAAGTAGACAGACAAAGAAATGCCCTTATGAATGGTATGTATCCCCTTCTGGCCGAAGGATTACCTAAGGCTACTCCAGAAATACCGAAAGACTTGCCACCCCCATTGTTCCCAATAAAGGTATATCCTAAGGGGCATCCTAGAACCGCAGAAGATGTTTTTCTTTCCTCATATTTAGATGACGCAGCTCCCGAGTATGCTAATTCCGCCCCACATAGACCGCCTGTCAGGGAGGTTCAACGCCAAGATCCGGCACCCGTATCTCTACAGTCACAAGTTCTGGCAAGCACATCTGTTTCTGCATCCGCTCCTACAGCTACTTCTATAGCTGTGTCCACACCTATAGTTGCTGTGTCACGTTCGACGAATCCTTTCACGTCCGACACCCCAGATGGGGCTACGGGAGGTGCTAGCAACATTTTTTCTACGCCACCCAGAATAAATAAACTTACTTTTCAAGAGTCAGGACATTCCCGTACACCCAAACTCATTAATGCCCGTACGCTTAAGGAACTTCTTATAGATTGTAGATATGACCCTGTGCCCGGAAAAGAGGACGAAATGACCCTAGCATCATTACGTATCAGACGAGCCGCAGTGTATTTAGGGAAGTTACCAGGAATGACTGCGCATCTAGATAAAATATACCATTTTGTCCAAACAGGGCGAGATCCAGAATGTATTAACAGAGCTATGGAATACCAGAAAGTGGAGATACAGGGGGAACTGTTACGTTTCCTCATAAATTGTGTGATCAGAAATGAAGACCGACCGGGGGTAGACCCGGAAGCAATGCAAATTCTTACCCGATGGAGCCAGAATATATCAGAAGGGAGACATGATAAGCAAAATTGTATAATAGCCATGTGCCGAAAGATCCGTAAAGAAATAGAACGCCTACACGAAGAGAGATTAGAGGTAGATCAGTTCGAACAAAGCGAGGAAGAAGGGTCAGGACTGCCCACAGGACAGTCAGAAACTATAGCCTATGTAGGTAAAAGAAGATCTTGTAATAGTACGAGATGTCTTATTGACCCGATACGCCCGATATGTCCAGACAATAACAGGGGTTTCCCAACACCCATAGTCCATATAAGGTCTAACGAGCATTCGTTCCAAACAGCTGACAAATTACTCCGAGAACGAAGGGGTTATCATTTCCTCGATTCTATGGATGAACAAGATTTAGCCAGGGCAGCTGTCCATTGGGTGGACAGTCCCGGAAAATATAGTGATGATACAGTAGTACGCACATTTTTGAATCTCACCCCAGATGAACAGCGTTTAGCTGGGATTTATATGACTCAACAACTCATTATACTATATCAGAGTCAACATTCAGATCCTGGTCCCTTACCTGATATATTGACCGAATTACTCACGAATAGATGGAGAGGTTCAGGTACTAAATTAATTAAAGAAATTCTAGAATCAAGAAAGCAATATATTCTTTTTGTATGTTCAGAACATGTTTCATTGCCCGTCAAGGAAAGAACCACGTATCACATGGATAGACAGAATCCCTTACGAGAAGTGCACCCAATAAAGGGCGAGGACAACGAGTTCAAGCGCGTATTTGTATATACGCCCATATCAAAAATAGAATTGTTACAAATGAAGAAAGTGGTACCCAGTCATGACAAAGATCCAGCGGGTTTTCACCGAGAAATTAAAGACATGTTACTCATGGGAGAGTATACCTATCCCGACATTATGACAATATTAAAGGTATTAATGCCTGCTGGCATTTATGAGAAACTCAAGGAAAAAGAGTGGGAGGTAGGAGACCAAAAGATAGAATGGTCAGTGTTAGAAGCGGAAGAAAAGGCCCGAACTGCAGGAGCAGGACTCGGGGATAAAACTAAAGCACTACCAGGTTTACTAGTACAGGTACTGCCACGTTTATTAACTACGAAAAAGGAAGATTGGGGTACAATTTCAGCCTGTAAACAGAAGCAAGATGAAGACACTAGTGATTACTATGCCCGATTTGAAAAATGTTTTGGTATAAATAGTGGCATAAAAGCAAGTAGCGAATCATACCCACATCTGTTCGTAACAAAATTAGTAGAAAATGCCCTGCCCCAAGTAAAGAATAGAGTATTAAAATTCGAGAGTACCTGGCAAGGTAACACTCCATCACAAATGTTACAAATGTTACAGTACCATCACAATAGAATTAGAGAGGAACAAGAACATGAACACAGACGCATGAAAGACACGAAAATGAAAATGCTAGTTTCCCAGACAGTTCCAGCTGAAGGACATAAAAAGGGTATGACACATTCCGATTCAGCAGGACCTGTAAAAGGGACATGTAATTATTGTAAAAAGCCAGGTCATTATGTACACGATTGTCCAGTTTTAAAACATAATATCGCCATAGGTAAAACACAAGAAAGATCACGGCCACTCAGACAAGATCAGAATGAACAAGGAGCTCTGCAGCATGCCCAGGCCATGCCAGCCGCACAACAGCCAATACAGTTTGTGCCAGCTGCACCACCGTTGCCTGTTGCTGCCACACAGACAACAACACGACAAATGTATCAGACCGCACAGTATGAATATCCTGAGTATCAGCGTTACGCATGAACTAGCCTAGAGAGGGAAGTTGACTTACCCCTTATCGAGATCCCTGTAGATCAAGAAGGACCTTACGTACACAGTGAATTATTAGGCCAAGATAGAAAATTTTTACTCGATACAGGGGCAAGTCGAACAACTATAAAACGTAGTGAAGTTCCAGGGGCACCCCTCTCAGGCTCACAGAATATTTCCCTTGGTTTTTCAGGAAAACCTATTGTTAATGAAGTATCACAGCCTCTTCCACTTACGATAGGACCTCTGACCCGAACTACAGATTTATTACTTACTAAATCATGTCCAGAAAACTTGCTAGGAATAAAAACACTAAAAGCTCTAGGAGCCATAATATGTTGTTCTCCGGAAGGAGTAAGATTGTTTTTACGTGATTTTAAAGGTCATTATGTGTCTAGAGACATGGATCCCCGACTGCAGACTTTACCCACACATCTATGGGCACAAGGCCCTACTGATGTTGGTTGCATGAATATTACACCATATCGAGTCACATTAAAGGCAGGAGTGGTGCTACCACGAATGCGACAATACAAGTTACCACCAGATGCTGTAGTGGTTTTACTACAAATCATTGACGAACTCATTGCCCAAGGAGTGGTTGTAGAAACCGACTCCAATATATGTAATTCACCAATAATTCCGATTCTTAAACGAACAGATCCAAAGGCCCCGCCAGTATATCGATTGGTTATTGATCTGCGCGAATTAAACAAATGCATTGTGCCACAATTTCCTGTGGTCCCAGATATCTCGTCATTACTGACAGCCATTGATTCCGAAGCAACATTCTTTACTGTAATCGATCTCAAGAATGCCTTTTTCAGCGTCCCAATAGATCCGGAAAGCCAATATTTGTTTGGATTTAGTTTAAATGGACGTAGCTTTAAATTCTCACACGCACCTCAAGGATTTACAGAAAGCCCCAGCATCTATAGCCAAGCACTGAAACGAGAACTTGACAGTATCCACATGCCAGTTAACACTGCTCTGCTTCAATACGTCGATGATCTGCTGATCACCGCCCGAAGCGAACCCGAATGTGAAAAAGCATCACTGACAGTTTTACAATTTCTAGCCGAAAAGGGGCACAAGGTGTCCCCTTCTAAGCTGCAATTCTGTGTCCAGCGAGTTGTTTATCTTGGACACTCGCTGTCCAAGGAGGGAAGGCAGCTTACACCGGACCGCATTCAGTTAATAGCTAACATGCAAATACCCAAGACACAAAAGGAGGTGCGGGCTTTCATAGGTCTCACTTCATATTGCAGGCAGTGGATCTCTCAGTACGCATTTCTAGCAAAACCACTCATTCAGTTGACAACACAGGAGGCAGCCACATCGACTGTTCTCCCTTGGACCCAGGAACATACACAAGCTTTTGAAACGACGAAACCTAGACAAGACTTAACCGATGTCCCATTGTCAGACCCAGACCTGACATTGTATGTAGATGGTTCATGTATGAGAACATGTACAGGAGAGTTAGTGGCCGCTTACGCAGTCACAACAGATACTGAAGTCATTGAAACTAATCGTATAAATACTTTGTCAGCTCAAGCCGCAGAGCTCATCGCTCTGACACAAGCCTGTATTCAAGCCACAAGTAAAAAAGTCAACATATACACTGATTCACGTTATGCATTCGGAGTTGTACATGACTTCGGCGTGCTGTGGCGAGAGAGAGGTTATTTAACTTCCCACGGTGCCCACATTCAGCACGGACCCCTCATTCATGCCTTATTAGATGCAATACATCTACCTACTGCAATATCAATTATGAAATGTAAAGCTCATACGAAAGTTACTGATATCATTTCTCAAGGCAATGATCTAGCCGACAGAACAGCTAAACAGACTGCTCAAACCCAAACATCCGACATGACAAAGACAATAGTCCCGATGCCGACACATTGTATGACAGTTAAAGATCCTACCCTTGACGTAATTGACATACAGACACATGCTACACCAGACGAAATAAAGAAATGGACTGAATTAGGAGGGATCCAAACGGACCAAGGATGGATGATGAAGGAAAAGTCTGTATGGTTCCTTCCTGATTCAATGGTCCAAGTTATAGTTAACACTATACATAGTCCAGCACATCTAGGAGAAAAAGCTATGCTAGACAGCATTCAACACATTTGGTTCAATAAACATTTACGAGCAGCAGCCAAACAAAAAGTCCGTACCTGTATGATCTGTTGCCAGTTCAACCCAGGAAAAAGCGTTCCCGTAGAACAGGGTGGATTTCATCCTCCTGATCACCCTTTTGAAGTCCTCCAGATGGATTATATCCAGATGGAACGATGTCGAGGATTCAAATATGTTCTCGTAGTTGTCTGCGCTCTGTCCCGTTGGACGGAGGCATACCCGGTTTCAGATTACACTGCCCCGACTACTGCCAAACAGTTGGTTCGAGAATTCTTCCCACGCTACGGTTTACCACGTGTTGTCTACTCAGATAACGGCCAGCCGTTCTCATCCGAATTAATGAAACATGTTTCACTTCTGTTAGGATATCAGTGGAAATTCCACTGTGTCCGACACCCCGAGGCAGCAGGTCTCGTAGAAAGACATAACCAGATGCTGAAAATTAGATTGTCCAAAATATGCCGAGAAAAAGGTGTCGACTGGATAGTAGCGTTACCAGTTGCACTCTTTTACATGAGAATGGTAGCACACTCTCGAACAGGGCTATCCCCGTATGAGGTGATCTTCGGCAGACCACCAAATATGTGGGGGACGCCTGTACCACGCAAAATAACTGATGTTGACTGTAATATGCTGACAGATTACTTGGCTTCCTTGATGTCTGCACTACAATCTTGTCGTTCACAGGTAGCTGCAGCCTTTCCCGACAACACTGAGGTGAAACCCCATGACGTAGTTCCGGGTGATCTCGTATTTGTGAGAAATTTCGACCGAAAGACTCAGCTGGAGCCCAGGTGGAAGACACCCAAGTTGGTTCTGCTCACCACAAGGACAGCCGTGAAGATCGAGGGCCGCAAGGGCTGGATTCATTCAAGTCATATCAAGAAATTTCATGGACTATCCTCGGATATAGACATTGTGCCCTGCACTCCCTCACAGACTGATTCAAAACTTCCTTTGGTTGAAAAGACCAAAACCGAACTCTATAAAGTAAAATTGAGGCCTAGAACGTCAGACAATTTGATTGTTTAAGTCCTCTCCAAGGTGAAGCGGTTGAATTTGTCTCTGACATGTATCCTCTAGACCTGAATCATGGACAGTCGCGGAAAATGTTGAAACGACAGGCGTATTGTAAATCACTGCGTAGCCACTGCATAGTGACATTATTAATCTTGTTTTTCTTGAGTCTTTTAATAATTACTGCAAGTATATTGTTGCACATATATTACCCTATTGCCAGAAATGTTTACAATGTTACCGCAGAACATTCTTTTAGTGACTTACCCCCGCATGAATTGTCTTATAGACTTGCGCTGCGCAATAACACTTTCATTAGTATGTTACATCATTCCCATCAGACTAGTAATGCAACTAATTGTTGGGTGTGTGGCCGACTCCCTCCCTATCAGAATTATGAAGGAGTCCTGCCTTTCTTTCCACATCCGTTTACACATAATGGCTCCTGTGGAGCATGGTTTAGTTTAATCAATTCCATAGACTCAGACACAGCAGTTTACCAAGATCAGTGGGTATGGGGAAACCTAAACCTAGTTTTACTCAAGGTCTGCTACCCTGACAAGGAGGGTCGCCCCAAAAGAACAGGAACTGATCTAGAAAATGAAGTATATGGATTAGGTAATTTTACACCTAATCTCATGATTCTAAATATCGTATCCGAAGTTGAACTAGTCTTACCCACCATGTCAGTATTCCCAGCGAAGGGTGAATTGTGTGTAAGAAAGGTTGGTTCCATACATATGGGCCATAGTAAATGCACTACTACAGTAGAATTCAGTGATCAAGGCAAATCCTCATTCAGAGCTTATCGCCACTCCTACTTTATATGTGGTCAGACCGCATATATGCGTCTACCTCTAGATTGGGATGGTACCTGCTACATTGCATTCCTTTTGCCACCTGTTTTCCTAGCTCCTCCTGATTATTATAGAAATATTCATTTAGTACACAATAGAGAGCGGAGAGATCTCCCGATTGTCGATTACACTGAAACAGCATGGGAAAAATACACAGATTTCAATAAAGGCATCTTTCCCTATATAGGTACTGTTACTAATAGTAAGCTGATACGTAGATTAACTAGAACCCTTGAAGCAGTAGTGAATGAAACTATTTCCGCCTTAGGCAATTTAACAGAAGAGCAGTCTGCTATGCGGATTGTTGTGCTTCAAAATCGTCTTGTCCTTGACGTCATCCTGGCTGATAGAGGCGGAGCTTGTAGGGTCATCGGATCAAGCTGCTGCGTATTCATACCAGAAAATTCGCCATCAGTATATAAAGCCATAACTCGCCTTCATAAGATTGTAAACCAGATACACCAGAACCCAGGCACTTGGACTTGGTCCAGTTGGTTTTGGAGTGTGATATCAGCCTGGGGATGGAGAGTTCTATCCTTCCTAGGTATTGGCCTTCTCATACTATTCAGTTGCTGTCTATGTCTACAATGTGGACCAGCGATCTGTGGTCTGTGTGCCACATCGTGTATTCCACCACCAAGATCTCATTCAAGACCACGGAAGAAGAAAGAAGAACAAATGATGTTATATGAACAGATCAATGGATTGATGAAGATTGATATCTCTTGACGGGCAAGTAGGGGACAAGGAGGGAATGTGGAAATATGGATTTTTCTGGTCAGTTATGTCCCCTATCTTGGACCCCAACGGTTCTATGTGCATGTTACAAGTACATGTATGTTCCCTCCAGTTCCAGGTATGGAGACGCAAATACATGTGCGTCCACCGTTAACATGTCCTCTGTCAGATCCGCCATGAATAGGCCGGATATTCCATTCCTAAGTACAAAAGGCCACCGGCTTTATATGGTTCACTTATGCCATTTTACAGTCCAGGCAAGTAGGCCCTGATTCTGTCATCAAAACTCTTCTTGCCTTCTGCCTCTGAAAGCTCCAGTCTGAGCCTGCATCTGTGACCATGAACTTTGTCTCATTCTCTGCGCGGCTCACGAAGCCTGACATCAGCCTATTCTCTGCCAAGAACTGTATTTCACCTTCGAATTATCTGCTTCCCCCTCAGCCAATGCATTCCTGCCTAGTAGTTTAAGTAAACATTCTTCCAGCTACCGAGCAAAAGGCCCGGCTTCTCTGTCTTTATACAAATAATTCATAGCCCTGTTACTATGGAAGATTCCTGCCCTCGCATTTAGTGTAGACACTTAGACGCTTGTACACGCACGCACAGTCAGTATAGAATAGATTCTGTCCGAGAGTCCTTCTTTTGTGGATAACATAGTTCTTTAAACATAGGATGTTAGATATGATTTGGGATTAGGTTGACTTGACCCCCCAGACTTCTAGTCTCCACATGTAAAGCTAAATGTCAAGTCCCCTTCACCCCCTAGTTACACGTCAATCACACGTCATGCTGCTGCGCGCGCATCTATGCCAAGTATTATCTTATAGATCCACCTATATGTGACATCATAACCAATTACGTTCCTTTTTACTCCTTATTACACCCATTTTCGGTTACGCAGATAAATCGTCATTTTCCTTATCAATTGTTACGCCTACTGTATTCGCTTCATTGTAATGTATGTACTATAAAAGTCATTTCATGTCAATAATGTATGTACTTCACTTCCTGAACCTCCGTGGTGATGGAACTTGGAGCAACCGATTATAATCGTTCATTGGAATAAAGCCCATTCCGAACCTCTAATACCACGGATTCTGCCTCTCATTTTACTGAGCTATTTTATTATGTTTCTGTATCAAATTAAGTCCAGGTAAAGGAATTTTATTTACCACAACTGGAAAACCCTTACCAATCTAACGCTCCTTGTATTTCAACCTCCCATATGACAGACATATCCCCCACTTTCCTCTGCTTTCCATCAAGCCAGTTCCCATTTCTTACTCCAAACTTCAATAGGAGGACATAACCCTCCTCGATGTTTAATTGTGAAAAGCTTGCAATTTCAACAACAGCGTAATCTCCCAATGCCTGGCGCGTTTTACTGAATACGATCTCCCACCGTGCCTGATTTTATTTGCAGCGTTAACGACCCCGCCTCTATTCCACTCATGTCACATGGTTCACGTGTTTGAATTATTTTTTCGTGTTAAAGGAGGGGGGAATATGAATTATGGCAATGATTAAGAGGTAACAATAATGAGTCTTTTGGGTTGGCATGTTAATTGTGTGGGATTGATATGTTTTTTTAAACCATTGTAGACACCCCTGAAGAAGGTCTAATCACAACCGAAATGCATTGGGTAAATTGCAGAACACGGAGGAATCAAGTTTATACGTGCCTGTGAATACGCCCGGATGGGCAATTCCTGTGCAAATGTGAAACTTTGTACCTTTGAAGTGACGAACAAACATGGACAAACATTGAGAATAAATGGGATTAATTTTGAGAACATCATTGAGTACGTGGTTATTTTGCTCACAAACGAGTATCAGGCTGTGCAACTCTTTCGTGACACGCAAAGTAGCGTGTCACATCCTGGTGAAATATTGTATGGTGCTAAAGGAACGGAGCGCTTCAAGAGTGTATACATGCCAAACATGACTAACATGTTTAACAGTAACTTTTGGATATACAAAGGGTGTGCTTCAGGTCCTTTTGATTATGAGGTTGTGGTTAGAGCTGCCGACGTTGGAAGTAGGTTTGAGGTCCAGCATCAGCTCAACAACCTCTGATTCTGAGCAAATCACTTTGTTGTAATTTACCTATATTTCACCTTCCTTCCATTGGTACATTCATTTCCCCCCTCCCTTTGGACAGACTTGGAGTGGTGATAGACTGGTTGACATTGCTTAAGCACCTCTTCAATTTCTTATGAAGATGTGTTGTAACCTACTGTTGCCCTTGCCATTGTTCTTCCTCTCCGCTAGGAAGGGAAATGTGTTGTAATTTACCTATATTTCTCCTTCCTTCCATTGGTACCTTCCTTTCCCCCCCCTCCCTTTTGTCCCCACTTAGAACGTTACACTGAGAGTTCACCTTAGAATGTTCACAACATAGCAATGACAGTTGAGGAGAGTGGATGATTGGAATAACGAAGCACTTCCTTACCTGCAGTGGTGTCTTCTGTCATTTTTGAATTTTAACACTGGCGACTATCCTGCGTAGGGGGCAGCCAATCATCTCCCCTTTCAGTGCTCTCTCCGGAGTGAGGACTCTGTCATCTTCATTGTTCACCAGCGACATTCCGATGGAACGGTGGAGGAGTGCTGCCCTTGTCAAACAATAGGGCTGGTGGAGTGTCTTTCGCAAGCAGGGTCCTGCGATACCTAAAGCAGCGCTATCTGCTGGCGTGGTGCTCTGGGTGAGAACTGTGCATTGTGTTGCCAGAGCCACGCTGTCACTGTAGAAAGGGAGGAGCTTTTGGGGTGCCTTTCCCTCACGGGCAGCTGGATCTTGTGAGATCCGCCGGTTCCTTGGCCCTCCCGAGTCTGCTGGTTCTGCTGGTTTGTAGTAAGCTGTGGCGTTGCGCCTACTTGTCATTTTCCGCACCGCTGGGCCAAGCGGAGTGGTGCTGACGAGGTGCCTTTCCCTCACGAGCACCTGGAGTCCTTCCGGAATCGCCGTTCTTCGTCTCTCCCAGATCAGCTGGTCCTGCTGAGTTGTGGTGGACTGTGGCATTGTGTCTGCTTGCTCCTTTCCGCATTGTTGTGCCTGCCTTTCTGAGGGGAACCCGCTGGGCGAATTCTTGGCATTCCTGAGGCAGCGGCGGACCGGCGGACCGCCACTGCCACTGTGTGCAAAGGCTCCCTTTGATCTACCTCATGGCATACCCATAACTGTACTTTTCTGCTGTGAAGATTGAGTGTCCTGAGTCCACCAGCGCTGTGGAGGCTCTCTGCGACGCTGACCTGCGACACTGGTTTCAGCAGTTTCCCGCACTTCCTGTTCTCATCAGCGTCTTCGATCCATGTTGAGTAATCGACGTCTGCTTAACTCCTGTCAGTGCCCCAGGCCCTGTGGTCATGAATGGTAATGCAACCTAGATCTCCTAATTTATCATTGCTCAGCGACGAGTTGGTTCCTGCTCTCCTACCAAGGTCAAGTAAGAATTTTCATTGCATCTTTCTCCTCATTCTGACGTGACATTGCGCTGTGTGTCACCTCACACTACATTGCAAATTTCTGTGGGCAACACTATTGCGGTGACACAATCACCTTCATCCTTCTCAAATCTTCTGTGTGTAAACCTCCTCAGCGGTGACACGCACACCTTCGACTTACCTTGCCTCTCGCATACATTTAGCCCACAGTAATCAGATCTGCTCCTCCTTACCTTCAACTCCTCTGTCTCACCATGGGTATGCCTGGTATAAACCAACCACCGTCATTTCTAAAGGATTGTGGAGACCCTGAAATGCATTGGAAAAACTGAATAAAATTATTTGAGTCATACCTCATCGCCATGGGGGGAGAAAAATTCTCTGCAATGCACAAACAGCACATCCTATTACATAATTTAGGAGTTCATGGTCGTAAAGTGTACGAAACACTTACTGAGCCGGAGTTGTAAGATGATGATGACTCCGATGTGTATGATATCACTCTCATGAAATTGGAGGCACATTTGGGGGACAAAGTCAATGTGGTCCTTGAACGCCATAACTTTTTAGCAGAGTGCAAGGAAAAAATGAGTCCATCAACAACTATATAGCGGCACTCAGAGGTCTTACTCAATTATGCGAGTTTGGAGATCTAAATGATTCCCTTATAAGGGATCAACTGGTTAGGTGCACGAACAGCACAAGAGTACAGGAAAAACTACTTGCAAAAAACCCGTCTTTGAGAGAGGCAGTAGCATTAGCGCAATCCATAGAACATAATGCTAAATGCATGAAAGAAATTAAAATAAAAGAAGTAGTTGTAGCGGCTGTCCAAGCAGAAGTTCCAAACAGTAAAGTACTCAAAATTAAAAACAAAGAATTTACAAAAACTGTACCTTCTGCAAGATCCACTAGAGAAGGACAAGGTCTTAAATGTTATAGATGCGGCAGCAACAACCATTTGGCCAATAGCCCCTTCTGTTCTGCGCGGGGTGTCACATGCAAAAAATGTAACAGAAGAGGTCACCTCGCCAGGGTAGGTAGAGAATGGTCAGTAGGGAAAAGGAACCCCCTGCAAAATTTGTATTCCAGTTAAAAGACGTTGAAGAGTCTGTCAAACCCAACTATCCCAAATGTACTGTATATATTGACAATAAGCCCTTGGAAATGTTTGCAGACTCCTGTTCCCAATTTACCCTCATCAATATCACAGACTTCGAGAATTTAGTGTGTGGCATGAAGTTAGAGTTAAGTCCACCTGATATCTCTCCTGAAGGGTACACCAAAGACCCCATCCCCCTCGTTGGCATGGTGACAGTCCACATTGTTTTCAATGGGAGATCTACGGTAGGTAAACTGTATGTGGTTGAGAGTGGGGCTTATCTCCTGGGATGGCAACACCAGAAAGAGCTTGGGATCATACTAGACCCCAACAACAAGGACCAAGTCATTCTGGTGGAAGCTCCCAACAGCAACAGTTCTTTACGCCAAGTTTTTCCGGATCTATTCGCTGACAGATTAGGAAAATTGAAGGACTTCCAACATAAGATCAAAGTCAGACAAGGGGCAATACCCATTGTTCACAAAACCCGTCCAGTACCTCTCTTGTTGAGAGAGACCCTCAAAGCAGAATTGGACAAATTGTGTGAGATGGGAGTCATCCAACCCATAGATC
Organism: Triturus cristatus; assembly: GCF_964204655.1. Lineage (NCBI taxonomy): Eukaryota > Metazoa > Chordata > Amphibia > Caudata > Salamandridae > Triturus > Triturus cristatus. The sequence goes on along the minus strand of NC_140593.1, from coordinate 609,372,869 downwards.
CCTCAGAGTGGTTGGCGCCTTCAGTTTTATTGTCCAGAGCCAATGGGCAAGGTATCCGCCTCTGCATGGACCTGTGCAGCTTAAATGAAAATATATGAGTGGAGAGGTTTCCCCTACCCAAGATAAATGAGATGTTAAGCACCATGGGCAGGGCAAGTTCCTTTCAGTTATTGATCTCTCAATGGCTTACCACCAAGTGGAATTGCACCCAGAGTCTAGGCCGTTGACGGCATTTACTTCTCCCTTTGGAGACTACATGTTCATCAGGATGCCATTCAGTCTAGCCTCCACGGCAGCAATTTTTCAAAAGATGATGCAACAAATCCTCGGAGGCATCAAGAATACATTATGCTTCCAGGATGACATACTAATGTACGGGGTAACCATGGAAGAACATGATAACGTTCTTAACTCAGTGTGCCAAAGGCTCATGGATGCAGGGTTGACAGTAAAACTTGACAAGTGTAAGATCAGGGTGAGCTCAGTCGACTACCTGGGACACACTATTTCCCAAGAAGGTTTCAGACCTATATACAGTTTAATCCAAGCAGTCATGGATTCCCCATATCCAACCAACAAAGAGGAATTAAAATCCTTCTTAGGTCTGGCCGAATACATGGCAAAGTTTGTCAAGAATTTCGCCGAATGGATTACGTGACCTCTTGAAAAAAATGTAAAGAATTTACATGAGAGGAGAAACATAACGAAATGATCGATGCAGTAAAAAAACGAATCCTGGATTCACCAGCCTTAGGGCCTTTCGATCACAAAAAGAAACTTTGCTAACCACTGATGCTTCCAATAAAGGGCTGGGGGCGACACTATCACAAAGAGACGAGAATGGTGAAACCATAATAGCGTTCGCCTCCCGTTCCCTTAGTCCCTCAGAACGCAACTATTCGGTCATTGAGAGGGAAGCGTTAGCATGCTCCTGGGCGGTGAATCACTTCAAATTCTTCTTATGGGGTACCAAATTCAGTATACGCACGGACCACAAGCCATTAACCTTCATGTTCTCATCAAAAAGCAACAACAAATCTCCCCGCATCATGAAATGGGTGCTGGGGTTGGAGAATTACTGCTTCAGAGTAGAATACTTACCGGGACCCGAGAATGTAGTTGCGGACTATCTGTCTAGGTCCCCCCTCAACGTCAGTCATGGCAAAGACCAACTTGATGTGCCCATATTGTCCACACATCTTCCATCCCTAACTAAAGAAGAATGGAAAGAGAGTATGAAGAATGACAATGATATGGATACTCTCAAAGACTTGATCATCAATGGCTGGCCTGAGAATCGGTCTCAAGTCCCTGATCCTATTAAAGACTTTTGGAAAGTAAGATATGAACTATCCCTCATGGCAAATAGAATATACCGCAATGGAAAGATTGTTCCACCCAAAGACCTTAGGAATAAAATAATTGACCTTGCCCATGAGGGACACTTAGGCAGGAGCCTCACGAAAAACAAACTCAGAAGTTGTTTTTGGTTTCCAAGGATGGACTCTCTAGTAGAAGTGAAAGTAAAGGAATGCACTAGTTGTGCTAAAAGTGACAAGAGCAAAGTGTTACGGAAAGTTCCCCTATCTCCTGTTGAAGTTCCAGAGGTACCGTGGACCAAGTTAGCCGTAGATATAATTGGGCCTGTGGAAGTGTTGGGACCCCAAAAGAGGTTCATGTTCGTCCTCATTGACTACACCTCTCATTGGATCAACTTTAAATTTACACCAACCACTAACACAATCAATCTCATCTCCTTTCTGGAAAATATATTTTTCTTTGAAGGCATACCAGCGACCCTGGTTACGGACAACGGGGTGCAGTTCACCTCAGAAATTATGAAAGATTTTCTTGTCAAGTTAAATATAAAACATGAAAAAATGGCACTCTATTGTCCTAAGGCCAATAGGGTGGTGGAAAGAGCAAACCGCATGGTTAAGGATCACATCCAATTAGCCATCACCAATAACCACAAGTTTGAAGAATCCTTGAAGGAATGCATTTGGGCATGCCATACCACACCCAACATCATCACAGGGGTCTCTCCTTTTGTAATGCTAAGAGGGAGAGAACCCAGCACAAAGATGAATCCACAGTGGTTGGAAGGGGGTAAGAAGGTCATGCCCAACCATGAGACAAGCCAATTGAAAACCCAACTACATCAAAAGAAATACAAGAGTTGGTATGACCAGAAACACGGAGTCAAAGATCATGATCTCCATGTCAACACACCTGTAGTGATAAGGAAACCTACTCATGTACAACCAGGACTGAGCAAATACTTACCCTCCCAGAGAGTAATATGATCTAGCAAGAATGTGGTCCGCCTAGATAATGGACAGACTTGGAGTGGTGATAGACTGGTTGACATTGATTAAGCACCTGTTCAATTTCTTATGAAGATGTGTTGTAACCCACTGTTGTCCTTGCCATTGTTCTTCCTCTCCCCTAGGAAGAGAGATGTGTTGTAATTTACCTATATTTCACCTTACTTCCATTGGTACCTTCCTTTCCCCCCTCCCTTTTGTCCCCACATAGAACGTTCCACTGAGAGCTCACCTTAGAATGTTCACAACATAGCAATGCCAGTTGAGGAGAGTGGATGATTGGAATAAAGAAGCACTTCCTTACCTGCAGTGGTGTCTTCTGTAATTTTTTAATTTAACACACTTAATCTCCAAACCTAAGATAGGAATGAATTGTGTAATGTAAGCGGTGCTCATGTTCATTTCTGTAATGCTTTAGGGCCGAGTTCACACTCCAATAAACTACAAAAAATGAATTAACAAAAAATAAACAAGGCAGATTCCAATGAGACTAACAGATGGTGATCCAAGAAAGGTACGATCTGTGAATGTGGGCCACTTTTTTGGGAGTGCCAGGGCCTATTTGTAATCCCAATCTGAACCTGCATAGACATCAATTAGGGGTTGCAGCTGCGACCCATGGCTTGCCCTTTGCAACCCCTGGGACTGTTCTTGCGATCCCTGGCTGAGGTGAAGCAAGACAGCATCAAGAACAGAAAGAGTAGGTCTCACCCCTTGCCCCACCCTTCAGCAGCTAAATAAATGGCATTTAAAGGATTAAAGGTGGGAACTCTTAGACATATATCCCACCCCTAATCTCTCAAGAGGAATGACGGGGGGGTTAATATGTGCCGTTTGGTGACACCGGCACATATTACAGCAGACGGTTACAAGGTCTACAGTCCCGATCAGGTTTTAAAAGTGCAACATGCCTCCGAGTATGTCTTTCATTTCCATTATTTTTTCTGCCATGGCCTGCCCACGCTAACCTGATCTGTCTCTCACTGGCTAAATGCAGCTGGATTAGGGCACCGTGCGTCTTGCACACTCTTCCCTTTACTGCTGTATTGGTTAGCCTCTGTGGACCCCTCTGGCCCAGTGCGTTGCTGTACGGCTTTTCTCCCAATCTCTTTGAGGCAGGCAAGCGGCTGTGTTTTAGATTCTGTGCTGCAGGCTCAGGTTGGTGGTCCGATGTTACTGCAGTCTATAAAAGTGGCGGTAATGATATAACCAACAGCCTTGGTGGTATGCTGCACCCCACTGTACCGTTTCCTCAGAAATGACACTACACTGGTGTAAGTAACAGTAATCTTCTTTATTACCAACCCCTGCTTGGTGTTGTGTTGGCAGCAGCTCCCAGCAACATCTGCCTAACATTCCATACCTTATTCCATATTACGATGTATACAAATAACTATGGAATATAGAGTGCTCACTTAATTCCAGCATGTAAAACATTCTACACAAAACCATTACATTGCATATACTACACATACTCCTCCTTTAAAAAAAAAAAAAATTATGATAGAGAAGGAAAGAAAAGGAAAATAAAATATAAATAAATAAAAATATAATAAAGAGAGGAATAAAAGTTGCATTTTTTTTTATTTTAAAGAACACAAACTAATTGTACCTATTAGGTTTTTTACCAACTCTACCATAAGAAGTATTCAGCTCCAAAGAACAGCTCGGTAAAGCTCGACTCCCGTCTTGATGAGTTTCACCATTCTCATTTTTTTAGTCATTGGCATTTGTATCTAAATTACGTTGTGCCGTGTTATCCAGATCTATTTCATTCTCTTCATCACTCAAAGACCTATGAATCACGTAATCAAAACACAAATAGTTACGGGCACTATTCTTTTTCTAACTATCCTTAGAACTACTACTGCAACCATCCTTTGTCCTACTGCAACCTCCTAAAGCTAAACAACTCATATGCCAAACTTCCCCATTTTCCCAAAAAACTACTGTGTTATGCCTAATCTGTGAAATCTTTTTGGCTCTGCAAACTTGCCTTCTCCCTTAGGAACCTTCCTGGCACTTTTGACACATTCTCACTGGCCAACACGCAAATTGACAGATTTGGTTCCATGTCTCACATCATAATACTACTTGTTTTTGTTTTGGAAATTAGATAAATTTGGCCTAACTTCGTCCAAGTTGCAACTTGTCATCTCTTTGAGGCAGGCAACCCCGCTGTGTTTTATATTCTGTGCTCCCAGCAACATCTGCCTAACATTCCATACCAAACTATGTATACAAAGAACTATGGAATATAGAGTGCTCACTTAATTCCAGCATGTAAAACCTTCTACACAAAACCATTACATTGCATATACTACACATACTTCTCCTTTAAAAAAAAGAAATAAAATATGATGGAGAAGGAAAGAAAAGGGAGAGAAAATAAATATATAATACAGAGAGAAAAAAAACTGCATTGTTTTTTATTTTAAAGAACACAACCTCATTGTACATATCAGGTTTTTTAACAACTCTATCATAAGAAGTATTCAGCTCCAAAGAACAGCTCGGTAAAGCTCGACTCCCGTCTTGATGAGTTTCACCACTCTCATTTTCTTTAGTCATTGGCATTTGTATCTAAATTAAATCGTGGCGTGTTATCCAGATCTATTTCGTTCTCTTCATCACTCAAAGACCTATGAATCACGTCATCAAACCACAAATAATTACGGGCACTATTCTTTTTCTAACTATCCTTAGAACTACTACTGCAACCATCCTTTGTCCTACTGCAACCTCCTAAAGCTAAACAACTCGTATGCCAAACTTCCCCATTTTCCAAAACTACTGTGTTATGCCTAATCTGTGAAATCTTTTTGGCTCTCCAAACTTGCTTTCTCCCTTAGGAACCTTCCTGGCACTTTTGACACATACCCACTGGCCAACATGCAAATTGACAGATTTGGTTCCATGTCTCACATCATAATAGTACTTGTTTTTGTTTTGGGAATTAGATCAATTTGGCCTAACTTCGTCCAAGTTGCAACTTGTCATACAGTTGCGTTTCATCCAACCAGGATTGGTTTTGGAAAAAATAATTCCACCCCTCATTACGGAGAAAGGGCTTTTGCCTAAGGAACCCTGTAAGCCCACAACATCTTTTTTTAACTCACTTTCCTAAAATAATCCTGATTTATCACATAACTGCAACATCCCTTTGATAACTCTATTAAGTCTCTCGACAATTCCATTACTGGAAGGATGGTAAAGAGCAGTACATTTTTGTTTAATACCCGCAGAAGTGAGGTAACTAACCGTCTCTTTAGATTTAAACTGTACTCCATTATCAGTCAAAATGGAAGCAGGAAAACCCTCTTGCAGAAAAACATTATCCAGGAACTCAATAACAGTTCTGGTGTCCACTTTGTCAACTACTCTTAACTCAAACCATCTTGAGAACATATCAATCAAAACCACAATGTACTTGGTGTTACCATCCTTCCAACTAATTGGTCCCATAATGTCCAAAGCTAACTCTTCCCAGGGCACATTTGGGGAACATACCACACCTAAGGGTGGATTGAACGTCTTTTTAGACTCGTCAGCAACTTCACAGGTTATACAAGTCTCACAATTTTCTCAATGGCACTATCAACCACAGGCCACCAATACTAATATTTGGCCCTTCTTTTAGTGTGTGAAATGCCAGAATGACCATCATGACATAAGTGTACAATTTGGTTCTTTAACGACCTAGGGGGAATAACTTTCTCACCCCTGAAAAGTAAATTTTCAGATAATGTGAGTTCATCCTTGACTTCCCAAAATCCTTTTAAGTCATCACAAACACTTTTCTTATTTGAATTGCTCCATCCTTCAATGACTTTGGTTTTAACTTCAGACAAAACAACATCCTCCTCTTCAGCTTTTAACCATTTCTCGTGAGTCATGCTGTTTTGAAGTTCATTTATTTGTGGAATATTGGCAACAGAAACCTCATTCCAAGAGTAACTGTCAATTTCTGTTAAAGGTAAGGTCAATCTACAGAGACAATCCGCAATGACATTCTTGGCACCAGGTACATATTGGATATCAAATAGGAAATCTTGCAATTGCATGTAAGATCTGGCTACTTTGGCCATGGCTCTAGTAAGATCTTCAGTGTTTAGCAATTTTGTGAGGGGCTTATGGTCACTTCTAACAGTAATGTTTTTTTCCCCACAAAAATTTGCGGAAATGTTCCAACGACTAGACTACAGCCAAGGTCTCTCTCTCAATAACTGAATATTTTTCCTCAGCTGGAGTGAGAGACCTAGAAGTGAAAGCACTTGTTTAGTGTCATTGCATTGAGTAAGTACAGCACCCAGACCTTTGCAACAAGCATCTGTAGTAACTATGGTATGTGCATTGGGATCAAACCGTTGTAAGTTTGGTGCTATGTATTTTGCATTCTTAATAGAGACAAACGTTTGTTGACACTCGTCAGACCAGGAGGAACTAACTTCGTTTTTGAGCAAATTCCTCATTGCATTTTCTGAATAATTATTTGCAAATTTTAAATAAAACTCAGCTAAACCCAAGAATGAGCTCAAATCATCCTTGGATTTAGGAGCTGCGGCATCGATAATACATTTAACCAGTTTGGTTTTTGGTCTGACTCACTGATTTCAAGGCCATAACTTGGTTACATTTTTCAAAATTTGCACTTAAAGATTTCTGCAGTAAGACCTTTACAATTTAGTACCTCTAAGACCTTTCTCAATCTCCCATCATGTTCTTGGGAGTCACGTCCCATAATAAGAATGTCATTTTGGAAAAATGTGATTCCTGGCATATGACCAAATAATTGCGACATGAGTCTTTGAAAAACAGCAGCCGCAGAGGCCAAACCAAAAGGCATGCGGCGAAAACGAAAACACCCAAAGGGGGTAAAAAACCTGTCATGTCTCTACTGGAATGGCGCACAGGAATTTGGTGGTATGCCGAGGATAGATCAATTGTGGAAAACAATTTGGCACCCCGAGTAAGAGACATTTCTTCTATTCTGGGTAGAGGAAACTGATCCACAACTATATTATCATTGAGACTCCTAAGGTCCACACATAAACAAACTTTCCATTGACCCGCCTAGCGATGACCAAAGGAGAAATCCATTGTGAAGCTTCTACAGGTTCAATGATGCCACTCTCCTGTAAGTTTGTAAGTTCCTTTTAAACCTCATCCTTTGCAATCATAGGAATATTCCATACTTTATGGATTCTGGGTATTACATTCATTTTGACTCTAATTCGATGCAAAAAACCTTTGAGCTCACCAATTTTCCCTTTGAATACTTCAGGAAACTCATTAAGAACCTAATTCTTAGTGCTTTCACCTTCTCATACAACTGAAACTTGTTCTGGACTGTTGGGATCAAGTATAATATGTAGAGCTCTTTGGTCCTTCCAACCTAAAACAGATGGCCCATCAGTTGCTACATAAAGCTTGCAAGTGGCTCTATGATTCTTGAATTCAAACATTAACACAAGATAACCCAACATCTCAATTTTATCACCTGTTAAGCTTTCAGGAAGCACATCTGTAGGTTCCAGATGTGAGCCAATTACCCCAACAAATTTGGTTTCCCACACATTTTGTGCATTGATGGTATAAGGGGAACCAGAATCTGCCGCAACCTGCAAAGGAATCCCACCAAAATTTACCATACACAAAGGTTTGTTTCTATTCAAACTCGATGCTAAGAACTACATTGCATTTTTTATTTTCCTTGCGAATCTGTTCAAGGCTAGAAGTGTAGGAATCATAGTCTGCAAAATTAGAGTCAGTTTCAGTGAGACATGTAACTTTCAAATTTTTTCCAGACTTCTTCTTGCAAACTTTTGCAAAATGGCCAAAGATTCTGCACTCTTAACATTTAGCAGATTTAGCAGGACATTTATCCGATCTGGCATTGCGCGCTTTACTGCTACAGCGATAACAGGAAAAAGAAGTTGTAGACTCAAATTCATTCTCTTTAGATTTAAATGCCCTATTGCGATTACTCTTATTCTTTGCAGGTAACTCCTTGCAATTTTTCATATGATGAGATTTTATTAACAGTTGAAGGCTCATTCTGCTCGGAGATTGCTTTGGAGCTTCTTTCAGACAATTCTGCCTTCTTCACTAAAGCTATAACATCTTTTAAATTTGAGTCACCTTCAATCCATAATCTATCTTGAATACCCCTTTTATTGTACACACAACCACTTGATACCGAATAAATTCATCATGCAAAACCCCAAATTTGCAAGTGGCAGCCAAAGGTTTTAGAGCAGAAACGTACTTTTCAATAGATTTGTGTTGCTGCTGTTTCCTCCTAAAAAAATCATGTCTTGTTACAGCAATGCACAGAGTTGATGAATAATGCTCCAATAAATCTAAAATAGCCGCTTTAAAGATATCAATGTCATCAGCCCTATCAGGTTTCTGCATCTGATTATAAACTCTAAGGCCTTCAGGACCTAAGCAACGTAAGAGAATTCTTTTTTTCGTTTCAGGAGATAATCTTTCACTATTGTCCTTTAAAGTAGCAATATAGTTCAAAAAGTACTCTTTCCATTACACCCATTTTATAATGGGTTCGCCAGGTGCTGTAAGGAATTCTTTTGGGGTATTTAGAGTAATATTAACACTGATGCTAGCTATATTGGAGGTGGTTTCCCTGTCACTAACATCCATGGCAGTAGAGAAGATAACTCACTTTGGCAATATAATTTAAAAAATGGAACAATAACTTACTTGCCAGATTTCAGAAAACAAAACATAAATTAATTGTTCATCACTCACTTGTTGCTGATGCGATGAGAAATCCGAGAAGCTCCGTTGAAAATAATCATACAAGGGGGAAAATCAAAGACGGTGGCATGTACACCACATAAGGGTCACGTTGCGTGACCTCGAAGTGCCACAGACTCGCCCCAGAATGCCTTGCAACACTACTGCGAGTTGCGCGTGGAAGATCGCGTGAAGGAGAACACTGCCGAGCAATGTCGTCAGGAGAACGTGCAGAGATCGTTAGAGCCGGTAAGCAAATTCAAATGTACACACCGCCGTTGAACAGGGCAAACATGGCCGGTGATGCACAAAATAGCCAAATCTTGAATAAACTCGCACTGATCTGACACATTAAGTTCAGCGCAGTTAGGTAGGAATCTCTCAATTGTGGAGCCGCATATGCCGTAGTAAGCCATAGACACGCCAACAGTTCACCTCTGGAATGGCAGTGTGTTCTTCCTTGAACACATTAAAGTTCTTCCAATTCATGATACAGGCGTAAGTTTGCCTGTGATTTCTGGGAACTGGTCTTGTGAAAATGAGCACAATTTATTTTGTTTGAAGCATGAAACGTGGAAAAGTTGAAAATTGCCAATTCAATGTAGGTTGGGTTTAAGGGGTTGGTAGCCAGCTAGTCGACAATTCAATGTAGCGTTTCCTCAGAAATGACACTACAGTGGTGTAAGTAACCAGTATCTTCTTTATTACCAACCACTGCTTGGTGTGGTTTTGGCAGCAGCTCCCAGCAACATCCAGCATGTAAAACATTATACACAAAACCATTACATTGTATATACTAGACTCACCTTCTGCTCCATCACCGCCCTCCACCCCAAGCACCCTTCACCATGCCATGACTCGAAGTAACTTTTTGCTATTACCCTGTGACTACACCCGGCAAGAACTGCTGTAGAAATATGTACAATTAGGGGTATATTCACAAGAACGTGTGCTAAACATCACCAAAAAATGCTAACTCAACTTTACACATTGCAGCCCATCGTGGGAAAATAACCCAGTGTTAACGTGGAATTCACAACACGGCGGTACCATGCAATAGTCGGTCGAAAACGCGGCCAATGTCCACGATACAACCACCCAGACGGAGATAAAAACAACAAACCACAACACCAGAAAACTTGCGATGAGCCCATCCGCGATGAGGAAAGCAGGGATAAGCACCGCCAAGACAGCGAAACACACGGCAGGCGGGAATAAGCACAACAAAAGCCTTAAAAAGTAAGACAGACCAAACAGAAAACAACAGCCAACATCAATGGAGGCAACCCGAGCCAGCAGACAACCCCACCAAACCCATTGGCAACAAAACATTGTACATGGCAGGCCAACTTGGACAAGATGAATGCAGCCTGAGAGCGGAGGAGGACAATGGCACAAAACCAGAACTCCAGCAATGATGCGAAAGGCACAAACAAGAAGAAACACGCCAACAACAAGAAGGCAGCAATGCACATCGGAGGTGGGAGTCCAGCACCACACCAGGCGCTGGATGACATGGTGGAAACTGTGTCCACCACATCAGTCTGGAGATGGTGGCATGACTCGGGGACCGGAAACTGCACCAAACAACAGACACAACAGCAATGGGGGGACATGGGCACACAATGGCAAACATGCACTACTAAGCACAGCACAACTGTGGACAAACCATGCCCAAGAGAAACAACACCAACCAGGTGCACAAGTCACACAACCCGGCAATGTCACACCACTGACCAAGCACAGAAGTGAACACAACACCGCCTGAAAGGGAGAAGGGTGAGCCAAATCAGAGCTGAAGGGACATCTCACACACAGTGCAGCACACACATATAGGAAGCAGAGCACCCCAACATCCAGCACAATGTGGTACAAACACCAACTTGTGCACAACCAAACACAGGACACAAGTGCACCCGCCTGTGGCCGGTAAACGGCCATATGCATCTGGCAAAGCACGAAACAGGGACATGATAATGCACAAGTACAATTACACAGTCCTGATGGGGTAGCAATGCATTGATGGCAGGGAGCCAGAGATCCGGGACACACATTGGCATACAAATCAAGACACAACACAGTTGGAGACGAGTGAAAGTGCGGAAACTTTATCAACTAGTGCGAGTCAGTACAGCCAAGATAAGTGCCACGATATGCAGACCAATGCAGCAACATATCTGAATGAGGAACGTAGGAAAGTGCCCATGTCCACCTCGGGGGAGTCCCTCACCAACACAAGTCAGTGCCAACCCGCGTTGGTTGTCTGCCCCTGGAACATGAGTCCTGGCCAATGCAGCCATGTCCACTGTCGTCTCGGGACTTGTGACCATATACACGACATTCAACCATGTGTCGTGACAAGTGCAATTGCTCACATCCAGTTGTGGCTGCAGGTACCTTGTCACTCATCCATGAACGCAAGTGCAGCTGCGTAGGCCAACATCTCCAATGAGCGATCGTCGTCCACCACATCTCACATGTCGTCGACGTAATCCATCAGCTGACCAGGACAGATGTGCTGACTCCAACCAGTGGACCCAATGTGCACCAAAGCCCAATCGGGTAGTGGCTCAATGTGCTCACTGCACAGGAAGACTTGTGCAATCTCCCAGGTCCAGTTTCTAACCTGCAAGCTGAACATCCATGCATGCCATTAGCGGTCATCCTGGTGACACTCCTGGTCGTGGTGCAACGGGGGCACACACACACGTCAAGATCCAGGTCAGCTACCGTTATGTTGGAGAGGCAGACATCCATGGACCACTAGAATATGCACGAGTGACAATGCAACACAGGCTGCACGGAGATGACGTGCGCAAGGCGGAAGCCCACCAAGTAACTGATCCACAGCACTGCCAACTGTAGTGCCCCAGTACAGGCAGCAGACGTGCACGGTACAGCTCCACGTGACTGGAGTAGACCATGTGTCCGGGATGGTCTGCCATGCCATCAGTGGCTCTGTTTGAAGCGACACTGGCTTGTCCTGAGACAGTCCGGTGGATGAAATAGCACAGCTCGGTGCAATGAGCAGAGTCTGTGTGCAACGGGTGCAGGCCTTGGGTGGGGTGGGAGTACGTGTGAAGGCCATCACGCAAGCCAACTACGACCAAGGACCACTGCGTGTGGGATGTGTAAACGTTGGTCTCGCACCGGGCAGTGCATAGTGTGGGAGTCGCAAGCAAATGCTATCATCCCTGTCAGGGTGTGCTGGGCACATGCAAGTTCCTACTCGGAGCTGCAGTTGTGCTACCACCTGATAGTATAGACAAAGGACCTTTCATCCCTACAGTAACTTCACCAGCTGCATGCATACAAGAGACGAACAGAGGCCGGTCGTTGGTTTGGTGGGACGTCTGCAACCCTGTGAATCATGGATGATATGCCCAGCACGATGCACATGAGCGGACTCACTGTGTGTCACATTGCCAAACAGCTGCTCCGCCCTGCCACGGGCACCCAAACTTGTGCGCGCTGCACGGTTGCATCACATGCACTCCTACAGGACGGCATTCTACTGCCTGTCCGCGCATGTCCAACGCCATGCCAACAACACCGTGACGCTGGCCTTCGAAGGTGTGCGCCCACCTGGGTATAGGCCAATGGTCTGGACAGGACAGACACAGGTGTCCAGTCCATGGCTGGCTGGGATCGCGCTGCAAATGAGGCCAGGCAACAGACTCATGCATCCGCAAGACTGATACACATCACACCTGGCATGCATGTGCCAAGACCCCGAGCATCCTAGCGCTCCTACATGTCCCCGTACCTGCGGGTTTGCCCTCCTGGTACATGCCACATTGCAACATTGTGTACTGTGGCCCTGGTGGCGACAACACCCCAATACAGAGACACACTTACCGCACTTCCTGCACCTGGCCAGATTTGGACCACGCCCTGCCCCCCCGACGAACCAGCACACGCCGCCTGTGCATGCAGGGGGGCAGGTGTGGGCTACATGTCCAGGGTCACTGCCAACGCTGAGGTGACATGGCAATGTCGGCAGAAGACTGCACACTGTGATGTTGCAGGGCCCGTGCACATCAAGCTGACACAATGAACACACGGACACACTTGCTCAGACGGTATGAATGGCTACGGGCACGTGCATACGGCCACATTTATTATCAGGCACACTTACCGAGTGACACCTGTGTTGGATGTGTGTGGGGTGTGTGCACACCAGCCGGCAAGGGCTGCCTGGTGCAGTCAGAAATCGACAACAGTGTACATCGTAAAGGACACAACCATAAAACCATTAAGGCCCCATGATTTTTGCTGCACAGAGTTAGTGGGCCGGATGCACATCGTCCTGCATGGGTCTGCCGTCACGGATCGCTGACTTGCGGTGCACTGGGGCAGGGTTATGGGTGCAGAGCAGGTTCACGGGATAACAAGGGGCCTTGTCACGGAGTGTCTCTATGGACAGTGGAAGGTGTACCCCCAGGGCAGGATGCAGAGGGCAGGCCCACGCTGATACATTCACTATGGTGGAGATGAATGGAACAGACACATGTCAGACACCAAGTCCGGCCCAGCCAGAAGAAGATGCAGAAAACCACCAGGCCATGGGCTCTGACACCACCAGGGTCCAAACAGATGGTGCCCATGACTCATTGCGCACAGAGTTAGCGGCACTAGTGCAGTTAGAGGATGCCGCCTGCAATGAGGCGTGTCCAATGGTGTGGATTCCTCCGCATTTTACCCAAGACACAATTCCACATGTGTGACCTAATGGACCGCAGTGTAGGCCTGAGGCAGCAGTCAGCACGGGCCATTCACCGAGTGTCGCCGGCATAGGTTGGATGGCCCCACTGGCCTGCGTAGTTCAGGTTCAGTGGCACCATGGGATGCGGACTTGCGATGAACAGGGTTGATGGCACCAGGTCAGTTGTTGATAGTGTTCGGTCACCTCCGTGACTGTGACCCGGCTTTCGTCTGGACTGAGCCGCATCTTCCTCTTACTCCCCTCCGTGCGCCCACTGGTTTGGACTATGCCATTCGTGATTCGCGACTAGGTGCTGGATGGTAGACCTACTGGTCCACAGGGTAGTCCTGGTCCCTCATCCACATGTCGCCAGCTGGCGTTGAACAAGGTTAGTGGCACCACGTGTCGCCGGCTGGAGATGAACAGGGTTAGTGGCACCACATGTCGCCGGCTGGCGTTGAACAGGGTTAGTGACACCACGTGTCACAAGATGCCCATATGGAACTATGCCTCACTGATCTGGGGGGGGTGTCTGGTGTTGTGGCCGCTGCCCAGGCCTTGGGGTCACTGCCATTCAGGACTCAGGAGACAGTTTCACATATGGGACCTACTGGGCCGAAGAGGACGCCGGTGTAGTATGTGAATGTGGAAGGAGTAATGTGGGCCAATGTCGGGGGGCCATCGATGGTCTGCGAAGGCTGCAGAGGTCACGGAACTGGTGCTTGGAGCTTGCAACGGCCCGTGGTGGACCCTCCTTGACACACGCCGGTGTCGGCAGGTGATCAGTGTTGCCTGGCTGTGCAGGGGCAGGCCCGGTGGGTTCGGGGTCCAGCGGGCCGGGGTACGGCAGGCACACAGGATCGCAGGCAACTCCACTCACGAGGACGGCGTCGGCATCATGGCGTGGTGAGAGGCGCTGCCCTGGCAGAGACGTTGGACTTTCCGGAAATGGACCACGCCCAGGGCTACGTGCTTTTTATTCACACCCCTACGCTGGCCTGGCGTACGCCTGGCCATCCCAATCCGCTCACGCTTACGGGGGAGGCGTAACAGGCAACATTTGCTCGAACTCCCCCACTGGCCGGGGTGACATGGTTGCGTCCACTGTCCACTACACTCCATACACCAAAGGTGTATGTCTCCATAGATATGGTGTGTTCTGCATACTGCGGTCTGTCCAGCACATCTCCGCCACTCTTGGCATTGTGTGCTTTCCCAGTCATGGTTCTCCTGCCTCCTTCACACATGCCTGGTTGCCACCTCTCCCCACATTGGGCTAGTGTCTGGCAGAAGTGCCATGCCGTTGAGGGTTCATGTGCAGGGCTTGCCCAGGTTACCATTGTGAGTTGTTCTGCCATGTCTGGTGGGTGGGCATGTTGTTTGGCATGTTGGTTTTGATTTTGTGACGTGTGCATTGCCAAAGTTGTGAGTTGCATGGTTGTGGAGTTGAGGTGAGTGGGGTGTTCATTTGGAACTTGCCAAGGGGCTGTGCATTTCCCTTGGTGCCATCCTGCGGACGCTGGTTGCTGATGGACTGTCGGAGGATGGAGGAATCGTGCACAGCGGTTGGGTATTTGGAGGCGAGAATGGTGGAGGTTCCACGGTGTTCGGTTGTTGCCTGCACATTGATGTGACACGTGTGCTTTCTGTTGGGGTGATTGTGTGCTGTGTCGGCAGGGGGTACAGGCATGACGTGTGCTGTGGATTGCCCCCAACACGTGGGTGCATCCAGCTATGGCGTATAGTCCTTGCTTGGTGTCTAGCGGATCCTGCGCATTGTGTTGGACATATAGGGACTGGGTTGACAGGCTGATGATGTTGTCTAGGTCAGGTGTGAGGGACTTGGATGTGGCTGGCTGTGTGACTCCTCCAACTGTGGCGGGTGTTGGTTGGGGGGTACCAGGGGCCAACAGGTGTAGCACAGCCAGCAGCTTTGTGTGGGGTGGGATGTAGGTTGTCCGCTGTGTTGGTGCCGTCGGCCTGTTGGGCGTGGTTGGTCAGGATGCGTAGGATGGTTGTCCTTTTGGGCCTGTAGTGGGCAATGACATTGTCAGGTGTTGAGTCTGTGAGTCTGGTGCATTTTCTGGGGGTCTGCTGTCTTTGTCTGCGCTGCCTCTGTGGTGGTGGGGGAGGGGGGTTGGGGTCCTGGGGTGGTGGCGGTGGGTATTGTGGCCCTCTTGGGTGTCCTGCCCGCATGCCCAGTGGCTCCATGGCATCTGTTGCCCTTCCGATGTGGCTGTGGGTTGGTCTCCCTTTCGTGGTGCAGGCTGTGGTCCGACTTTGCACCAGGTCAGAGCAAGTGTTATTTTCCTGCTGCTGATGCGCCTTATCGCCTGTTTTGTGTTCTTATTGCAGTTCTGTCTGGTCATTGTGAATGTTGTGGAGTGGCGTTGTCGCGACTTTGGGTGTGGGAACGCCTGCTCTGCATCTCATTAGCGATAGTTGCGGGGTCTTTTGTGGCGATGTTTTCTGCTGCTGCTATTGCGGGTAAACTGGTGCTGTGGGCTGTTAACACCAGCTTGTGAATGGGGCGATCGATTTATCGCAACTTTGGCTGCGATAAAGTGCCGTCAACTCGGCGATAGATCCTTGTGAATATCCCCCTTCGTTTTAAAAAAACAAGTCCAGTTCACATTTTGTAAAGAAGGCCTTTGTTTTAGAATATAACTGAACACATTTGAAAAATGTAATTGTAGTTATTTCATTTTTCAATTTTTCAATTAAACCATGCTCAGAGCCCCAAGCTGTAAATTTCATCATCAGTTCATTCCAATTTCTTTCACACAAATTCCACAACATGGGGCTTTCGTGGAAGCGTTACAGCATTGTTCTTTCACACTTTATCAATAGGTTTGAAAGTGTTTTAGTTGTGATGTGATAATGCATAGGTCAGGACCTGCCACCAGTTTATTTGTAATATTTTAAGTCGCTCAAAGCAAATTTTAACTTTAGTTAATTTCTTACATTGCCACGGCAACTCAACCAGAGTTAAATCAGAGTGCAGTGTATGCTATACATGACCCATAATGTTGCATAGAAAACGAAAACTATAGACACATCAGGGAAAAGGAAATACTAGTTGTAAAAAAAAAAAGGGGCACATATACCAAGCAGTATGAAATCAAACGTGAAAACTTAACAGGGACTGCATCACTCACACGATAACCTTAAGAGTTCTTGCACACAAAGTGAAGAAAGAAAACTGTGTTTTTGCTTGTAAAGTTAAAGACATGACTATAGGGCCCAGAGAACACCCTTTGATGTCTGTTTAATTACTGCCAGAGCTGAGCAGGTTCTAGACCCATCACAATTAAAGCCCAGTACATTTGTAAGTTCCTTTGCCTGTTTGACTCTGAGATTTATTGTCAATAGTCCCATCCGTAAACCTCCCACTCAAATCTGAGACCCCACAGCCACGGTGCTCTCATACCAATGCACCCATATCACTACCCAAGGACTCCAGCTACCTGCATCACGCACTACTCCTCGCGCTCCTCCCTTCATCGATTCATATATGATGTCTTTGCAGTGCATGTCTCATTCTCTCTGCCTAGCTAGAATATGCCTTATTTCTGTTGCCAATCACCCCGCATGTTGTTACAAAGCGGTTGTTACAACGACCGCGTTGTAACAACGCAAACTATTGCGGAGGGGACGCTGGATGTTGGAAGAGTATAATTTACTATTCCAACTCCAGTCTGTGCGGACAGTAGAGAAGGTGTTGGATTTTAAATCCAACACCTTCTCCCACCTACACAAGTCGTTGTTACAACTTGCGGGGTAATGGTATGCGTTGTTACAAAGCGGTCGTTGTAACAACCGCGTTGTAACAAAACGCGAGGTGAAGGTTTTGTGGTTAGGGTTGTTTACCCTCCTGGCCTGTTTAAAACTCCCCTGCTTGCATAGCTGCCCCTACCTGCCTAGGAAAGGCCAGCATGCCTCTGTGCACCTGTTTAATGGCTCTGACCTCATGATTATTTTCACACTACATTGTACCTTGGAGCACTTTTTGTAATTATTTAAGAGAACTGCCAAAAGGATCTATGTCATATGTGACTATAATGCCAGGACTCACCTGGGGTGGTACATATGATATGGGGGCCTTTGGTGCTTATGATTTCATCCACATGCTACTTCAGAAGACTTTTTTTTTTTAAAAAGACGTGATGCTGTTTTTCAAGAGGTCACTTTCTCCTTGCAGTCTAGCTTTGGCATTCTCTATGCAGGCAATGAGGGCGCTGGTGATGGACGAGGGCGGTGCCCATGGCAGGAAGTGGGCAGAAAAATGTTTGGCACCTGCACTTGTTAATTTACAAATTAAGCACTGTGTTTTTCATCCCTCGATATGAGGTGTTGAGGGAGGAAAAGCCTGTGGAATGCACGTCTATTATGCGCTGTGCTAAGAGGTCCCTCTTGTTTACTCTAGTTTCAGGTCAGTGATGGGGATTTTTTTATTTGTATGCCAATTCCGTTTGAAATGAGCTATGATTCATTGAGTTGTTTTACTTTGGCTGTGTTTAGAAGCACCAGGGGTGGAGCTACAAATAGGCGCACTCTGACAGGGAGTTTTGCAGCCTATGCCACGGAAATGTTTCTTGTACTGGAATTAGTTTTATTAGCTGCTTTGGATACACTAT
Organism: Triturus cristatus; assembly: GCF_964204655.1. Lineage (NCBI taxonomy): Eukaryota > Metazoa > Chordata > Amphibia > Caudata > Salamandridae > Triturus > Triturus cristatus. The sequence goes on along the minus strand of NC_140593.1, from coordinate 609,354,441 downwards.
TTTTTTATGTTTACACATTTTGAAGGTCATTTGCTTGCATTTGTAGTTAATGTAAGTCTAAAGTCAGACATGGGGATCTTAGAAAGTTTTTTTTTGTTTTTGCTTTTTTGTTTGTTCATATTGTCCACGGAAGCTGCTATGGGTCAGTGCGCTTTATAAAATGAGTTGCAGAAGGAAGAAAGCTGGTGGTACAGCCTCCACCCCCCCCCCCCCCATCAGATGGCAGACAAACATCACAGTACAGTACTGTCAGACAATATTCAACGAATCACATGCAAATAGCGAACCACAGGCAGTAAAGTGTGCTACTTCCCAGTGTGCCAAGCGCCGAGAGTTGACAACTGCTGCAGAAAGCGCTATCTGTCTGTAGGTTTTAGAAAATGTACCTATGGATTGAGATTGCATGTCTTGAAGAATGAAGACTCCACCTGGCTGGTGGAGAGAGGACTGGCCCTCTTGATCATCTTCACTAATTCTTTTGGCTGTTCTGCAGCTTCGCCCATTTTTTAAAAAGGTGTAAATATTCCGGGTAGAGTGGTCAACTGTCCTGAATTTTACAGGTTTGTGTGATAATCATGCCTGATGTCCTGCAGGATGCAAATTGTCTTGCATTTTGGTTCCACCCACGCCTAACCCCCTGAGGTGCAGCCCGGACAGCTGACCATTATCGCTGCAAGACACTGCCCGGGGGCCAGTGATGCCAAAGTTGTACTAATCGGAGTGCCCAGGCTTCTCTAAGCTTTAAAAGTTGACGGGGAGCTGAAACAGTACAAATGGGGAGGGAATAACTTCCAGCCAGCCACTGCCCCCATCGCCTAGAGAGGAATGCCATCACCATCGCTTGACCTGCTGGAGGCTTTTTGTACCATTGCCCAACCATATCACATTTTGCAGGTTTGTCCGCAGCCCACAATGAGATGCAGCGGACACCAAATGTCCTGCATTTTGCCAGTCCAGAAGGGAACACAAGTAACCCCAGACAAGTTTCTGCTTATTTGGACCTCATCGGTATGGGGCAGTTTGAGTCCTATGGTAAAATGAGATCGGGGCCCACGTGCCAGTCCTGTATATGAGATTATTATGAGTATGGAGGGGCGTGTACACAGGTGAGAGTGGCCGGGGATATGGAGCTTTATGGAGGAGTGGGCTAGAAACTTACAAGCGAAAGTCAGCTAGGTTCACAGGTGAGGCTTAGATATTCACAGGTGGGGGGTTTCGTGGTAAACACAGGTGACTGGTGCTACGTGGGTTCAAGTGATCTGAGTCTAGTTGCAGACAGTTAAAAAGGGCAAAGTATACAAAAATGAGAATGGACAGGTGCACAAAGTCCAGATGTGGTTTGAAATACACAACTGCTAATGTCACCTATGGGCACACAACAAGTGATAGGGACAGTACATGTGCACAAGTGTTATTGTTATGCTGTTTTATGTAAGCAGGTGCAACAGAACTAGGTGCACACAGGCAAGGGATGTGTAGGTGCACAAATGTGAGGCATGATTTTAGGTGTGCAAATTGTGCACACAAGCAGAATGGAATTAGGTCAAACAGGCTTAAATTGTTTAATGTATTTTATTGGTTATTACATAACAAAACAACATACAACAAAGAAAGAAAAATCAATATCTTCCGATCCCACCCTCCTCTACCCGTGGAAAGCTCACTCCATCTTTTCAGTTACATGTAAAGTAGAACACAACCAGTATCCATCCCACCATTATATGCCACAATATCCACATTTTGATAGTCATGACATGCCAGGGGCAACATTACATTTTAGTTAGCATTGTCCGTGCTATCATCGCAGTCTCTACATCATCCTCCTCTAATTCATGTTGTTCAAGGTCAACATCTGCAAGATCTCATTTGAGCCCCCTGCCGCCCGGCAACCAGAGAAGTATTTCAATTTCTTACATACCCACACATTCCGCCCTCAGCTATTTGATCATGTTGGAATCCCACTTCTGCAATGGCAGAACTGATTTCTTGATCCACCTGACTGCAATACATTTTTTGGCTATGAAAAATCCCAGCTCCATCACCTTAGCCAGAAGTTTATTCATCTTGCTTCTGGAAACTAGACCCAACAAGCATGTGCAGACGTTTATTTGCAAAGTCACGTCCATCAAATTGGTAAATCTATCAATTACTACCTTCCAAAAACTGGCTATGCTCCTGCATTCCTACTACATATGTATCTATGCACCTATCACTGATGTACATTTGGGGCATATTTCTGGGAGTGCAAGGTTTATTTCATGGAATTGGTATGGGTGACATACACTCTGTGTGCACATTTATAATGACTTAATTTCAATCTTGCATTTCGGGTCACTGTCTTGCAGGTTTGAAACACTTTGCACCAGTGCTGTTCCACCCGTTCCTCCCCCATATCCGTGCTCCAATGCGTCTTCAACTTTTCAAGTTTCTCCCTTTTGGTACAAAGTATATAGCGTAGAGATCAATTTCTCCGCTTCCTGTAATCCCAATATCACCTGGTTCACTGCTTGAACTTCTGTTTTTTGTAGAAATGCTGGTCATTTCTGCCTGATAGCCGCAGCTAATCCAGCATACAACAGAACATTTGTTGTCCCAAACCCGCATGCGTTACAGAAACTAGCACAACTCAGTTTCCCCTCTATATACAAGTCCCTCAGTATTTGAAGTTTCCCTTCAGAGGGCAAATCCTTAAAATATCTCGGTGGGTTTGGACAAAAAGTCATAAGCCAAGCTATGAGTTGTGAAAGATATATATCATAGAGGCTTGAATTTTAAAAACATTTTCTTTAGGCTAACACCAATAAGGTGCAAAAAAGAAAGTCAGTTTTTGGCATGTGCTATCAACAGGGCTAACACAACTAGTGAATATGAAAGGGTGTTCAACATGTATCGAGAATGGCCAGACCCATGCAGATTGTTATGGCATCCACAAAAAATACAGTTACACTCAACTCATCTAAATGCAACTGACTTGCAGAGTCAGTGGTTTTCCAAGGTAATGTGACATGGTTCTAACCCTCCATGACCTAGGGTGGAGACTCCTTGTGTCTGTAAAACCGAGTAGTTATAAAACTAAAAATGCTCTTCCCAGATTAGGCATCCTGGTTTCCTGTGCATGCAGTCTGTTGTCAAGGGCGAATGGCAAAGGATTTTAATTAAGTGTGTTAGCTCAGCGGATGCATTTTTGACTGGAAATTTGTGCCAGTGGGTGGGTCTGTGCAACACATGTACAGTTAGGCTCTGCTAAGTAGAACCCGCACATGTGTGCCACTCAGGGCTAGCCTCTGTTTCACGAGTATCCTCTTATGTGACAGCACTGGGCATATGGAGTAGTGACTGCGCATATACTGATTTAGTCTTGTCATGCAGAGATTCCGTCTGGGCTTTGGAGGCTGTAGTTAGGCATTTCAGGCCATCTAAAGGCATAATATAGTTTGTGCCTAGGAAAATGATTGCTGTGGTTACCATAAAACTATATATGAATGTATGTTTAGGAATATGACTTCTGTTCCCCGCTATGAGGTGGCTATCCTTGTGGCATTTTATTGTTTCACTCCTGGCAAATCGTGGCAGCAGCTTTGTAAAGGTATGGTTGGTAACTAAAATACATTTTCATCTATTTTAGTATCGTTTTTTTCATTATCAGCAGTTGTTTTTAACTACAGTGAAATTACTTCCTGTAATGCCATCTGTGTCAAGGATCTTGTGGCATCACTTCCTGTGATGCCACCAGGGTCAAAGGGTGTGTGATGTAACTTCCGCTACCCCCGGCATATTGGTGAATTGATATCCATGCAGTGGCAGTAATATGGTTATGCACACGTCAATGCTGGCTCGAACCTCCCATGCAGACGTACAGGCCCCGCCTACAACTGCATCATGTTGTTCATTTTCTGTTTAAAAAAAACACAAACATGGGCCGTCAAAAAACAGCTCTCTCTTTTCATTTACCACTTTGTATCCCTGTGGTACAAAAAAACTAGCTTTTTACTGGAATTGCATTTAGAACATTTTCCACTTTGGAGCTTTCGCACGACTGAACAAAGTGTGACAATCCGTTCCACTCCTGCTCCTCTGGCCATCTGCTTTCTCAGAGTATTGAGTGACATGTCTGGCTCTCACCATGACATTGACACTAATTTGATTTCTTCTGGCCTTGTATGTGATCTCTTTCTTGTGTGTATTCCCCCGTTTTGATGACACGTGGCAGGTGTTTAGGGCACATACCAGAACTGTGCTAGTTTAAAGAAATGTGAAAAATACCACACGGGTATCCAACATAGGTCCAGGAGGCCCGGATCCATTTCTGATTTTTAGGATAGTTCCACAGGTTAACTTTACATACAATGGTGCCTAGTCACAAAGCCATTTGGTGATATACAGCATATGACTGTATGGAATTCACAGTAGCTGTCCCTGTAGGATTAAAACTGTTGACTGCCATTTACTATTACTCCACAATTGTGTATTATGATGTGAGTAAATCTCACTCAAGCAGGGGCGTAGCTTCGGGGGGGGGGGGGGGGTTTGGGGTGTTACACCTCCCTAATAAATGTCCTATTTAACAAATAGTTGGGCACAGGAGCTTTCAGTCGGGTATGGTAGGGTGTCTGTCAGATGTCACCTGGGATTTTTAAATAGGCAGACAGACACTCTCTCTCTCGCTCGTCTTAAAACATGGTTATTTTACAAATTACTGTGTTTGAGTACCCTCTGAAAATTCGCACTCCTTTTCCCTGGCTGTTAATGGCCCCTCATGCACTGCGTCTCATATAATAATTAACATGATATGCCAACGTGCACACAAAGCCTATGCACACGCTACAATATTCATTGACAGTTCAAGTGAGTGCACATGAGAAAGCACGAGAAAATCTTGTGTGATGTTTCTTCTTCTTTATTCGAACACGGGGTCCAGCGAACACGTGTTTCGTCCAAAGGGAAGTGACCCTTGACTTCTTCAGGGCTGATATGACAAGAGAATTAGCAGATACCTAATAGCCGGTGATAATTCCAACCCAGCCGGTCATGCGTGATGCCATAGGAATCTTTAGAGATGAGACTAGGACATTCTAAAAGCCGTGAACTGTCCAAACCGGTAGGTCAATTGACAAGCTCCAATAATTGTTATGAGGTATTGGCACCAAATCTTGAAGCGAGTACGCTACACTCCTGATTCAATGACTCCCGGGAGCAATTGTGTATTATGATGTGAGTAAATCTCACTTGAGCAGGGGCGTAGCTTCAGGGGGGTGTTTGGGATGTTACACCTCCCTAATAAATGTTCTATTAACAAATAGTTGGGCACAGGAGCTGTCAGTCGGGTATGGTAGGGTGTCCCTAATAAATGTTCTATTAACAAATAGTTGGGCACAGGAGCTGTCAGTCGGGTATGGTAGGGTGTCTGTCAGATGTCACCTGGGATTTTTAAATAAGCAGACAGAAACTCTCTCTCATCTTAAAACATGGTTATTTTACAAATGACTGTTTGAATACCCTCTGAAAATCCGCACTCCTTTCCCCTTTCCACTGACTGTTAATGGTCTCATATAATAATTAACATGATATGCCAACGTAATTGTCGGAAAATCTGAAGCTCACACCTCCTCAGTCTTACTCAGCAAGGTACGCCAATGCACTCAAGGGTTGGGAAATGGTCATTTCAGGCAAGACTGATTACCTATGAGAGTTTGTGAATGTCCAAACACAGGTCAGTCGAGGACTGAAAAAAATTCCTTCAGGTGAACAAATGGGGCTGAAACACCCCTTGGGGAAAGGGAACTGGTTTCTCCAGCAGGGGAAATATTTTCCCAATGAAGAAAATATATACTAAATAAAATATGCAACTTTTGTTTTCCACAATCTGAATTGTACATTCCACACTGGGGAAAAACCAACACCAAATAAATAAATTTTTAAGATTGCACATGGAAAGGTGTGGATTGCACTACATTCCAGACATATCCTAGGGACATTCTGGAATCCCTGCACTGCATTAACATTTACCAATTTGGGAGTGAACATTTTCAGGTGAAGTTTAGTTCATTCCATACAATGAAACCAAATGGAACTAATTTACTTACTCACCCGTAATCTTTAATATCTGACATCGATCCAGCCCTGCTGAATCAATGTTGGACAACCCGGATCTACAACTGTTGCACACCTCTTTGTTCTCTTGTTACTTGTAAGGTAAAAATAAATAATAATACACTCTTAGAGGGTGCAGTGTTGGGCTGACACAGAAACATCTATTTAGATGACAAAATGTAATCTCATATTATTTCTTGGCAGCATTTGGGATGCATTACCCTAAACGTCTGGATAGGCGGGCAAGGGGGGGGGGGGGGGGGGAGTCAGGGGAATTTTTGTAACAAAGGCCCTGATGAGAGTCAAGAACAGTTATTTTGAGGCATACCCAACACCTCCTATGGGTGGAGTAGACCTCGTTAATGTGAGGATGCAATTTGACGCTGGGAATAGGACAGATTCTTCTTAATGACTAGTCCTGCTGTCATCATGATGTCCATTGACAAATATGTCATGATGTGGCAGCACAAGTATATTTTGTGGGCAATGTTTTGGAACAGTAAATATCGGTGTAAATTTATTCTAATTATACTGGTAGTGGGTAATGCATGCAGTCATGAATGGTGAAGTTCACCATACTTAGTAATGACAATCAGACATGGTAGGATACTGCCAAGAACGCTGATGTAAAACTGTTTCTGAGGATAATGGTATCGTGTTGAAAATCAGGGAAGCACAGGTGTGGCTTGGAGCGTCAAGATGGCAGTCGCACTCTAAGAGGGCTCTGGACTTCTCCGTCATCCGCTCCCATCCACAAGCCATCGGGATGTCCATTACCTCGTAACTACACTGAACGGTGCCCCGGACTTGACTCGCATGCTCGCTGATCCTGAGGAGATGCCAGATCCCCGTTTACCAGACATGCTGCAACATTCCTCTCCTTCCACCATGGTGGCCCGCATGGGGCTGGCATCCCCATGCTATTGAGCCCAGGGTTGACGTGGTCCAGGCAGCACTGCTGCACTTTGGCTGGGACTGAAGTATGAATATCCAGATCGCCGCCTGCTTGTGGGGTCAACTCTCGCCCAGTGCCCCTTCCTGCCTCTTGTCCTGAGGCCTAGGAATGCTGTAGAACGGGTGTGTGAGGCCCACCTGATCCCAGGGGAGTACTTCCGGACCAGACATCGGAAGCCCATCCACCCTATCGGCCTCATGTGTACTTGAACACCTGCCCCCCCCCCTGCTGGACCCAGAGACTGTTGCCTGAGGGAGGGAGGCCCAGCACCGGGGTGCCAGTGAGAGGATGTCCCTCCTGGGCTTTGGGACTCTTGCAACCTCTGCTCTGCAGGCTGGCTTGCTGCCCACGTGCTGACTCCTGGCCCTGAAAGACCTCACCTGTTGACTGCACCGGTGTCTGACCAGTCTGATTGTCGATCGCTGCCCCGTGGAGGCGGGATCCTCCCTGGGCAGGAAGGTAGGTCTATGCCAGTGTCAGCCCTCCCCTCATCAGCACTGCGGTCACCACACCTATGAAAAGTGCAGGAGCGACTCCTTATGGTGATAGTGTCCCTTAGTGGCACCCTGAACTACCTCTGCCATTAGGACCGTGTTGCTGATGCTTGAGGAGCTGGCCACCCCTGTGGCCTGGGACTAAGAGACTGATGTGGGACACTGGGGCTATCTCCATGGGAGCTTCAGTCCTGCCCGCCTGGTCTCCTATGACTCGGAGCTTTGCCCGGTTTGCCTGCCCACGCCTCTTGGACTGTATAGTGCTCCTTCGTTGGTGGGTCCAGCCGTCACCACCAGAGGTCACCTGTAGGCTGTACGCAACTGACCTACCTGGACTGGACACAGCATACTCAAGAGATAGTGGGCCTAAAAACACATGGGGGGCCGCTCCACTGTGGAGGCGTGATGCCTGGTTCCTGGCTACGCTAAGTGAAGCTACGTTCTGGACAAAACTACATCTCCATAGGGTGACTTGGCTACAATCCTACAAGCCATTCACACCTTGCAGTCTGCAGTGGAGACCAAGATCGGCGAAGTACATGTAGATGTTGGTCTTCTGAGGCTGAGACCCGCATAACAACGGTAGAGGATGATGTCACCAACTTAAAATTGCAGGTCTCCGGAGTACATTAGTACATAGAGGAACTCCACCAACGCACCGAAGACAAGGAAAACTACTCTTGGTGCAATAACCTATGCTTTGTGGGCATCCCTGAAGGCATGGAACTCCCACACACTGTAGAATTTCTCAAATTTCTTGAAACCTGGATTAAATCTTGGATGCGTACAGATCAATTGTCTCCCTGATTTGCGATTAAGAGGGCACACAGAGCCCTGACACACAAGCCACCTACAGGGTACTGCATCGACCCATGATCACATGCATCCTTAATTTCAAAGATAGAGATGTTATCTGGAGAGTAGTCGACTCCCACCCGAACTTTAGATGCCAAAATACCAAAGTGCTCATCTTTGCAGATTACACCAGAGAGGTGCAAATACAGCACTGTTCACACGTGGAGGTTAAACAGAAATTCTGAGTATTCAACCTCTCCTGCGGACTGCTGTTCCCAGCATGGCTCAGTCATGTATGCAAATAAGACTCACTTCTTTGACAATCTGGAGTCAGCTTGGACCTGGCTCACTGAGGAGCGGCTGCTCTGCAGGCCAAGCGGCTTACCCTTCTGAAACCTGGGCCCTCGGAATCGATGACAATGACTGCAGCGCCGTAAACCAAAAAGGAACCGCACCTGCTCTCGTCGAGGGCGTGGTGCCCAAAAACCTTAATCTCCTTCTCCACCCCCTCCTGTGAGAGGCCCTCCGCAGCACCATAATTTTTCGCTCTCGACTGAGGTGGTCTAACTTCTGAGGGCCAACAAGACGTGATCTCCACTCCCCCTGATGAGCAACTGGTGGACACCAATTTGTTGCAGAGACCTATGCTATGATTCACTAGACTTTCTGGCTCCAGGCAGCTGCTGGGCGCTGTCCCTTGCTGCTTACTGTTTGACTTACCTCCTGATGGTTGTCTTTGATCCTACATTACAGAGGGGTTTCCACCGCTCCAGTCCCATTATTGAGTTGGGTTATGTTTTTGTTTCTAGTTTATTGGCAATAAATGCTTCTGGGGTGGAGGTGTTGTTGAGGGTTAGGGTTGTGTACTGTTCTGTTTTTGTGGAGGTTGTACTTGTTTTCTTATGCTCCTTGTTTTGTATCTCACTCAGACACACGTTCACACAGCTATTGCTATGCCACAACATAGGTACACCGTTCAATGCACCCATGGGGCGAGCGACCTGACTGATCCAGCCCGTGGAACAGACTATTCTCTGCTCCCACTTTCAGCACAAGATCTCCCTACACAGACACAGACAGTCTTTAAAGGTGCTGTCCTGGAACGTTAATGGGTTACTAGAACATGTGTAGCGTACCACGGTCCTGAGATTCACACGCCGCTTTCTTCCAGACGCCTTGCTGCTTCAGGAAACCCACCTATTAGGGATCCACTGTAACCTTCTGGCACGCCAGGGATATGACAGCGCCTATCACTCTGGTTATGCCAGAGGCTCCCGAGGAGTGGTGATCCTGCTCCAACGCTCCTTCCGCCTTAATGGCACACAAAACGAGCGACCCTCCTTGTCCTTACTAGTTCGGATGAGGGACAAATGGTTAACTTCATGTGTGCCTACGCACCCCCTGCAGCCCTAGATACCCTCCTTGGGGACCTCTCCAGGGTACTGTTGGCCCTCCCCAGCAGACTGACGGTGATCGGAGTGACTTCACTGTGGTCCTCCTGCCAGACACTGATGTCACAAGCATTCCCTCTGCCTCCCATTGGGCCAGTGCCCAATGTCTCTTGGACTGAACATCTGCCCTTGGTCTAAGTGGCGTGGGGAGGATGTGGAACACCCCGCCACCGTCAATACACCCACACCTCATCTGCACACCATACCCATTCCTGCATACATCTTATATTCCTGCCAGCTCCTGACTGCCGCGAAGTGGCCCAGAACCTTCCATGCGGAATATCTGACTACTCCCTTCTCTCTGCCCCGGTTATCCTTCAGGTTTCTCAGGCCCTCAGTGGCGACTCAACGGTTGGTACCTCAATGGACGAATCCTATACGCAGGCGCTGGAGGGCGAGTTGGGAGCATACTCCTAAGCCAACAAGGGATCGGTCAGTTCGATTGGCACCTTATGGGCTGCCAGTAAGGAGACTATCAGAAGGTTTTATAAGGGCCGACTTGGGTAACTAGAACGAGCACACTCCCAGCATGTAACTCAATTGGAGGCCCATGCCCTTCGGCAAGAGGCACACCTTACAGCCGACCCCCCGGCACCTAGATTTATTGTGTGAAGAAATTTGCCTCTTGTCACTGGAAGCTACGAAGCAGATATGGTGCTTCTTGATGGCCAGGGTCTACGGGTGAAGGGACAAGAACACCAAATTGCTGTACTGGCTGGCCTTCTGCCCACTGGCAAACAGGATAATTCTTGAAATCATAGACGAGCACAGCCACACTCACCGGTCAATTTGTGACATTATGCAAAGATTGCGGACTATGATAGCCACCTGTACACGGTGGTCCACAGACCAGAAGTTGAAACAGATCCTCACTTCCTGCATGAAGTACCCCTTCGTTGCTTGTCGCACTCGGAGGCTCAGCTGCTGGACCAGCCAATATCATCTGAAACGGTTGGAACAGCTATTTTTGCCATGGCCTCCGGTAAGAACCCTGGCCCTGACTGGTTTCCCACAGAATACTGTTCCACCTTTCAAGAAATCCTGATACCCCGCCTCCTATCCCTTTATGAAGAAGTAGCAAAGGTCGGTACCTTCCCACCTGAGTTAGACACCACTACCATCACAGTACTCCCGAAGAAATAACCCCGTGGCATCCTGGTCAGACTATCGACTGATCTCCTTATCAATAGTGAGGTCAAAATCTTTGCCACAATCCTTGCCACTCGCCTCAAGCCAGTTACCCACATGCTTAAACATCCTGTCCAATGTGCTTTCATGCCAGCTAGGAGTATGGTGCACTATGTGTGCTGACTCCATGTTGCCCTGGTCATCGTCACCTGCTTCCACTCTGATTAGCCCTACTTCTCGTTTATTCAAGAAAGCATTTGACATGATGGACTGAACTTACCTGGAGCATGTGTTGCTGAGGGCCAGGTTTGGACCCTGCTTTTGCAGTTTTGTCCGCACCCTATATTCGTCACCCGCCGCACGTGTCCAGATCAATGATGTGATCTCCGAGCACTTCTCTATCAGACGCTGGAATTGGCAAGGTTGCCACCTGTCACCCCTCCTTTTGCCTTAGTAATTGAACAGCTCACGTGTCTCCTCTGCTGAGATGCCCAGTTAAGGGTATGGAGATGGGACAAGGGTCATGAAGACTGCATCATGCTCTACGCCGATGATGTCCTTTCTTGCAGCTCTAACACTGAGTTTACCCCATTGCCTTCACATTTTCTAGCTTTTCGGGGGAAGCATCGTGCCTTCTTGTTAACCCAGCTAAATTGGTCCTGGTACCCCTAGTTCCGACTCAGGACTGTGTGGCCTGGCAGACTGACATCCCTTTGCGCCGCCTCACCTTCAAATATCTGGGTATATGGGTGCTGCTCCACCCTGAGCTTACAGGGACTCTTAACCTCAGACCCTTTTTTTTTATTTCATCTTTATTTGCATTTATGAGAATTATTACAATACAATCTATGTATTTTCACCGCAACGTCAGATATATACTACTCAATTCGGAAACATTCTAATTCAGTTATGGAAATCTATCATTAAGTGTACAATAATCAAACTCCATAATTCAAATCATGTCAGTTAACATTCCCTTGGGCTGTAACAGCCGTTTGTCTATCAACTTTAATGTTATGCTCCTGGTATGTCAAGGTACCCCATGGGGCGTAGCTGTGTACGCTGTCTGCATTAACATTGTTGCACAAACATGCCCCTTATGTGTCTGCAAGTATGTTTTTGTAGAAAACGAGGAACATGAAAAACTTAAAGCATCTACGAAACAATAGATATCAAATCAGACTAAAACGCAACTAAATCTACCGGGGTCCATTGTCTACAAAGTATATCATTGTGTTTCCTCTTCCATTTGTGGGCCAGGGGACTCGGGGGGGGGGGGGGGGGGGAAGGGGTGCCACTCAGGGCATTCCCATACCATAGTGTGGCTGGATCTTGTCCTCACTCACTATGTGGCGTCATTGTCATGCGATTACCAGACAATGGCTAAGCTTGCTCTAGACTATCATTTGCCTTTAGCACCGTCTCTGGTTGGTTCAGAACCATCTGTCTGCGAATCCAGGTCAGTCGTGTTACGTGTATCCCATGCCCTCTGTATTTCTGCCCATGGTTCCGCCAGAGGTTTATGCCTTTTCGTGACCTTGTCTTCCCGAATCAATGCCCTCTCCTCTGGCCCAACAAGAAACACTTTGCTGCCCTCCTTCCAAGAGCTATTCTTCGTTTAGCCAGTAGGAAGGCCAGATCTACAAATCTGTGTCCCAACCGTTTGGACTTGGGCCTCGGGACGAGTCCCAGTTAGCACACTTCCGGGCAACACCTCATAGGGCGAGCCAAGACCCTATTTGCTGTCTCTACTATCGTAGTCCAAAACTGCTGAAGCGCTGGGCAGGACCACACCAGATGATCGAAGTTGGCGTCCACCAATAGACACCTGGCACAAGTCTGGTCATCTCTCCTGTACACTACATTCAGTTTATGCGGCGTAAGGTAGGTCCTGTGCAAAATATTTAAATTGTACTCGTTTGAAGGACGCATTCCTCAACACTATCTTTGGGCTATCTAGGGCCTTCTTCCATTCCTTCTCAGTCAGTTGTCTACTCAGTGTGCCTTCCCACCTCTCCTGTATTTGGGGCAAGGGCATCTGTGACACTCCAATTATTGCCAGACATAGCCATTTCATCAAATGTCCTGCAGACCCCAACGTCCCCATGGCTTGGAGGGCTGCGTGGGCAGCAGTTTCTTTCGTATCGCCGCCCCATAGCGCAGCCATTGCCCCCCTTATCTTATGGTAATTTAAAAACTGTCCCGGGTTAGGTTGTGGTATTCCAAAAAATCATTCAATGGAAGCCGCACACCATCCTGGTAACAATCTCCAACAGACAGAACTCCCGCCTGTTCCCAGCACCGTAACTGATTGCATGTGAGAGGAGGGCCCATTCCCATCTGCGGTATCCCTGTGAGTGGTAGGTTTGGTGCATACAGCGGTACGTCTGGAGCCCGCTTCACACATCTGTCCCAACAAGTCACTGTCACCGTGAGAAGTACACCCATATTTTTGATCTTCTGGCAAGGATTAAGCATCCTGGCAAGCAGTGCTCCCCGGCCGGTATGAGCCGGCAACGTTAACATCTCCAAGGCTCGCACCTCTAGCCATCTGGCGAGCTACTGGAGCTGCGCCACCAAAGTCAGGAGCACCCAGCCCCCTTCCCCCTGTTAAAGGCATTCTTAGAGTCCGCAGAGATACCCAGTTACGTCCGCTGTCCCACACCAGGTCCCTCAGTGTGTCCAGGGTCTTAAACCAGCTCTTCTGAATCACTGCTGAAAGGTTAACAAAGAACTATAAAAGCCTCGGTAGCACCACCATCTTAGATAACGCCACTCTGGCCATAACTAGAAGTGTAACGAGCGCTAAAAGGTCACATACGACCGCAGGGCTTCCAAAGCTCCTCCCAGGTTCCCCTCCAACAGATCTGGTTGCCGATGGTATACCTGTATTACCAGATACTTAAAGGAGCCCGGGGTCCACTCAAGGTCCATCGGGAGGTCCAATGGCCTATTGAGGTCAGGTCTCAGCTGAAATATGCATGTTTTTTGGGGGTTGACACGTAATCCCGATAATTCTGCAAACTCCTCCAGTATACGCAGCACCATTGGGACCCCGTGAGATCCGTTTAGTTAATATAAACCAAGATATCGTCTGCGTATAACGAGACGATATGCACAGTTCCATCAAGCTAAATTCCCGTGCTCCTGCTCTTTTGCCTAAGTCGCTCCGCCAATGGCTCCATTGCCAGGGCAAAAAGCAGTGGGGACAAAGGGCACCCCTGACGTGTTCTTCTATGGATTGTGTATTGGGCAGACACTGTGCCACCCGTATGGAGACTGGCCCTAGGGCTCATTTATAAAAGACGGATCAATTTCAGTCATTCGTCTCCCAACCCCATCCGCCTCATCACTGCTAGAACGAATTCCCACCTCAAGGAGTCAAAGGCCGTTTCCAGATCTACAGCCATTACTACTGTATCAGGAAACATCTCTAGTTCTTGATGGAATAACACGTGGTACAACCTCCTCAAATTGTTGGATGTTGAACGTGAAGGGATAAACCCATTTTGGTCAGTGTGGCCCAATCTCTGCATCTGGGGCAGGAGCCGGGCTGCAAGCACCTTGCTAAGTATTTTAAAGTCAAGGTTTAACATTGACAACGGCCTAAAATCCGCTGTTCCCACAACCTCCTTTTTAGTTTTTGGCAAAGGAATCACCAACGCTTCCCTGACCGATGGCGGAAGCTGCTCTTCTCCAAACGCTGCAGCGTACATTTGCTCTAGTCTTGGGGCCAATTTATCCACGAAGGTATAACAAAATTCAGTCTGGTGGCCATCTGGCCCTGGCATCTTCCCCCGCGCCATTTCCTTAATGGCAGCTCTAATTTCTTGCGAGGTGAATGGCGGCGCCAGAGTCTCCCGAGTGGCGTGGTCTAGGGTCTGCAATCCCAATCCCTCCAGGTATGCAATTGTCCTGCCCCTCTGTATTTTCCAAAGTTTCCCATAAAGCCACTCATAGTATTCCTTAAACATGTCATTGATTCCCTTTGGGGAGTAGATCACTTGTCCAGTAGGATCCAGGATGTTGAGGATCAGGCCCCTCTGTCTTCCGGCCTAATCAACCATGCCAATAGCCTCCCAGCTCTGCCACCCTCCACATGTTGCCTTTCTTGTTAAGCTCGGGTGTCCAGCATTCTTAACCTATCCCATGTGGAATTGTAAACATTCTTCCCTTTTGCCAGGCGTCTGAGTGTCAACCCCTCCTCCAGTCTCTCTATCTAATAACAATATTTGGGCTTCCAGAGATTCGAGTTCACAATAGATTTCTTTCCTAGCTCCCACACCTGTCACATACATTGACCCTTGACCACCACCTTAAAGGCATCCCACTCCATTAGGAGGGAGCTAGCTGTCCCCTGGCTTGTCTCAAAGTATGTTGTTATAGCCCCAGAGTGCATTTGTCTAAAGCTAACATCGTCCAGTAACTTGGGTAACCGCAGACCCTTGATGAAAAAACTAAAAAGGACCTCATCAAATGGCGATCCCTCACGCTGAATATGATAGTCTAATTTGCCCTTTACAAGAAGATGGTTTTGCTGAGTTCCTCTATGTCTTTCAGACATTATGCTACTGCGACATGACCTGAGAAATGCGGTGGAGCGTATTACAGTGGCCGAAATGTGCGTCTCCAAGGTTGAAGACTTGACTCATATCCGACAACATAAAGCTGATACCCTTACAACACTGGAGGCGCAGGTGGAAGATGCAGAGGGTAGGTATGTCGCAATAACCTCTGCATCGTAGGATTTCCAAAGGGGTGCGGGTGGGGGGGGGGGAACACAGGGCAAGTTCCTGGCCCAATGGATTGCCCAATGAATGCCCCGGATACCCTCGCCACATGGTACATTATTGAGCGGGCTCTTTGAGCCCTAGCCAAAAAGCCCACTCCTGGTGCCCCCCCCGATCATAGCCAAAATCCTCAACTTTCATGATGACCAGGACACCATTCTTACGCAGGGGAGGGCGCAGGAAACGCTGCTCTTTGATTTCCACATTATGATATTTCAGGACTAAACTAAAATGGCCCAGCAACAGCACCAGTCCTTTACAGCAGCAAAATCTCACATACCTGACCTACAAATCCAGTACATGCTCCTGTTTACTGCTTGGTTACAGGTGGTATACAACAGCTGCACCGTGTTCTGTGACAACCTGGAGGAGGTTTTCACGTGGACGGATGAGAAGGTGGCTGTCAAACCCCACACCCTGCCCCGCATGGGCTCGTCCTTCACGGACAGGCGCACGCAGCAGTCCAAGCAGAAGCGCCACCACAGACCTTGCTCCACATGGCGCTCCCGGCCCTGCATGAAGGAACCCGATGACGCACACAAGGAATGACAGTTATATACTAGCCTTGAGGAACATTCGTGGCCCTGACTGGTGGAGAGAGGCGACATATGCACTTGAGGATGTTACACAAAGATGTAGGCACATTGCAATGGCTGTATTCTAGACTGGTTTGTTTTCCAGGCTCACTTGGGAGACTATTACCTGTTGGGTTTATGGGGATCCATTGGACCGGCCTAGCCGCCGGGTTTGTGGTTGGGCCCCTTCCACGGCAGATGCTTCATTGTGTATGATGTAGTGGGGTGGGGGGTTGGGAAATAGTTTCAGTTAAGTAATTGAAGTTGATCTGTTTCTGTACAGAGCTGGTGCTTCCACCGCAGCTGCCCAAGGCGTGATCACTATACATTGCTTCACCGACGTCTAGATGTCGGACATTGGTGATGCCTCCTTGGTTGTGAGGCTTTGTGTTGCTACAGGGAACGTTAAAAGGATCCTAGATAAAATAAAGCGGGGGGGCTGTGCTTAGGCAGGCCTAGAGGTTACAAGCAGATATCCTCCTATTACAGGAGACACACCTTCTAGGCTCAAAAGCCCCATGCCTGGCATGCTATAGGTGTACAAAGGCCTTCCATTTGGGCTTTGTGCAGGGTTCACAGGGTGTGGCCATCCTGGTGCAGCACAGGATCCCCTTACAGGTACACAAGACCTGGGTGGACGGGCAGTGAAGATACGTCTTTGTGTCTGGGACAATACATAGGGATCACTGCCAAACAGCATGGCAGTTATTGGCGACGATTGGAATGAGGTTAGGTCCATGGAGAGAGATGGGAGGCGGGGCACGGGATCAACGTGCGAGTGACCCAATTTCAGTGTCTCGGGGAGGCCCTGGGCTGGGTGGATACCTTGCGGGGCTTTCCCCCACAGAGGCAAGCTTTACTTTCTATTCAGCAGTGCATGGGTCGCTCTTCTGATTTGACTAATTATTTGTGCCGTGAGATCACACACATAGGGTTTCCGGCGTAGAGATCCTACCTAGAGGGCTTTCTGACTATTCTCCTGTTGCGCTGTGACTGGTCCCCGCTGCCCCCCATTTTGCTGGCATTTAACCCCATGGCACTTGAAGAACGCAAACTACAGGTCCTACACACACAGCAACAGACTACTTTTCCCTGAATACAGAATCTGCCTCCTCCAGGCTTATCTTGTGGGAGGCTATGAAGCCCAACATACTCAGCGTTGATATTCGCTTCTTTGTGGCAGAACGTAAATGCCGCCTGACTGAACTATCTCAGATTAAGGCCCAGATGATTGAGCTGGAGGAGTGGGGCCGGGAGGCCAGCTGGGGTCTAGAGCGTCGGCAACTGGGCTTTGCGCAATAGCTGTACCAGAGAGTACTTTTGGATGGGGCGAGGAATCCTGGCTGGCCTCTCAGAGTAGGATATACCAATGGGGCAACAAATCTTTGGGGAATGCTTCAAAGACTGTGCCAAAAAGCTGGGACGACAGCTCATATTCCTGTCCTCCGTAGTAAACAGGAAATTTTACTGACTGATCCCAGAGAGGTCGCCAATAGCTTTGCTGACTGACAGAGAGAGGTCCTTACAAAGACGCAAATTGAAAAATTCTTGGATGATCTTTCCCCGAGGGCCCTCAAGGCGGAGGGCAGGTCTCTGCTGGACAAGCCAATATCGCATGAGGAACTGACAGCTGCGTTGGCGTGTTTGTGACCGGGGAAAGCCCCGGGCCCAAATGGGTTTCCGAGCAAATTCCTCACAGCGTATATGCCCCTCTTGGGTACCCATTATCTGGGTGTGATTCCAACAGCTCTTAAGTAAGCACGCATATCCTCAGATTGGCGACAAGCCAAGATTTTAGCCTTTTAGAAGCTAGGTCGACCCCCTGAGGCTCACGCATCCTATCACCCTATCTCCATCCTAAACATTGAGGCTAAGCTGCTGCCTACGGCTTTGGCCAATAGACTAATGCCTTACATCGCTGACCTGGTTCACCGGGACCAGGCCGGGTTTATGTCTCACTGGGAAACGTGCCACAATACCTGTGGTGCTCACCATGCTATAGCTCTGGTCGACCGCCTGGAGCGCCCGCGGGTTGGCGGATTTTGATAAGGCCTTTGATTCCATTAGCTGGACGTATCTATTTGCTCTTCTACGGTGACTTAACACGGGGTTCCTATTTTTCTCCTATATACAATTATTATACACTGATCCAACAGCATCGGTCTGCGAGGTCGGCACGGCCTCTGCCCCATTATCCATCGGCTGCGGCACTAGGCAGGGCTGTCCCTTGTCCCCACTTATTTGCGCTGGCCATGGAACCCCTGGCGGCCCGGGTGAGAATCGATGCACAGGTCCGTGGATTCGATGATCCAGGGAGGTGTCGGGGAGCATAGAGCTATACACGGATAACGTCCTGTTTTTTATTACAGATCCTGCCACCTTAGGCCACAGATCCTACACATTATGCAGGTATTCGGTGAGACCTCAGGGCTGTATATGAACGCCAACAAATCGGTGCTCTTGCCACTGAGGGGGTTGCCGAGGGACAGTGCGTGGGCTACAGGTCTGACCTTGGCGACAAGGTTTCCAATACTTGGGTGTGTTACTGGCACAGAGCCCTGCCATCGCATGGGATCATAATATGGCTCCTCTAATAGAGCGGGTGAAAACTGAAGTTAAAACATGGTCCCAACTTCTATTGTCCCTCTATGGTCGCTCCGTGATTTTTAAATGATCTCCCTGCCTTGTCTCTTATATAAATTGTAGAACTACCCCTTTTCCGTTCCATTCACATGGTTCAGACAGGTCAATGAAGTGCTGGGTCAGTTCCGGTGTTGGTGAGGTGCATCCCAAGTGGCCCTAAGTACCCGCTTTCAATCCACCTGCTGCCGCAGTATCGCAGCCCCAGACGTCCAGTCCTATCGTGGCTGCCCACTTGCTAGTGATAAATGAATGGTGGTACTCCCCCAGCAGCGACTCCTTGTATGCGGTGGAGCGCTGGGTGATTGGCAATCCCTCTATGGTTCAGTTCCTATATAGGAAATCGGATGTGGGTTTCCTTCCCCCTGCCACAAGAGTGGTGATCCTGGAATGGATGCAATCTCTTCACAGTATGAGGTAATGGGGACGCCTAACGTGGGAGACCCCACTGTGGCATAATTTGCTTCTTCCCCAGGTGGCCGGGTTGCAGGGTTTTCGGGGATGGGATCGGATTGGGATTTCTAGTCTGGGTGACGTGGTCCTAGGCCTCGTCCTCAAATGATTTCAGGTCCTCCAGTCTGAATTTTCAATGCCCCGCAGCCAATTTTATAGATACCTGAAGCTGCGTCATGCTCTGACTTCATATTTCTGTCCTCTCCAGGCCCTGCCAGACTTTAACCCACTAGAAGAGTAGCTTCTCGTGGGCGTCCTGGCGAACCATACAACTACGCAGATCTATCAGTCCCTTGTTACTAATAGTGCCACTATTTGAGGCCCTCCGGGAGATATGGCAGGGATATATTGGGGTTTTGGACGACAACGATTGAGTGGAGGCCCTGCAGTCCCCTCATAGTGCAGCGATATCCTCACACCTGCACATAATCCAATTAAATATTTGCATCATGCCCACTTTATGAGACACTGGCTGTGGCCCACGAGTCTTATAGAATCCCCCAAGTGCCTAAGATGTGCATCCAAAGATGGGACCTTTTAACACACTGTTTGGGATTGTAGGACACTGGTGCAATTTTGGGAGGGGGTAGTGGGTTGCCTAGCCGAGGTCCTTGGGTGGTATGTTCCCCTGTCCCCGAATCTCATCCTGTTGCACAGTACCGAGGGATTGGTGGCAAAAGATATAAGCAGCATATGTTATTCCTCGTTTTCACCATCACCAACGATACATTGCCAGCCAGTGGAAGAATGCCAGTCCGCCTCTATTGGGCCTCTGGAAGAAGAGCATGGACTTCTGCAGAGATTGCTGTTTCAGCTGAGGGTGTTAATGCAGGAATACCAAGGTCCAGGGATCCCAGTTCCAGAGGAAATTGCCCAATTTATATTTAACTTGTCTCTCGCGGAGGTTGACTCGAGACACTGGACCTCTATGGTCTCAAAAAAGAGTACATGCATTAAGTTATGAGTCCATTCACTCCTTCTTGATTTGGTTTTAAAATGAAGAAAATCAGTATAGATTAATAAGTCCAACTTATTATTTTATTTTGTTCAAACGAAAAAGTTCTGGTGGCCGTGCAGTAACCTGGGATAACAAACAGGGCAGATTCTGCTGTCCGGTTCTTCCGCGCTGAAGACATTTGACCTATTGTATTTGGCAGCTTCTCTGAACAGTGAAACGCGAAGCTAATATGCTATGTTGCATCCTTGAACATTAAGCCTTGAAAAAGCCCTGGCCCGATATTGAGCCATTGGGTGAAACACGTGTCGGCTGTTGGCTGTTAACTTCTGCTTCAAATATGACTGTTCGCCTTGTTTGAAATGTGAAGAAAGAAATAATATAGGATACAATCCTGAATGATTGGATTACCTGAAACAGAACTTTTTCGTTTGAACAAAATAAAATAATAATTTGGACTTATTAATCTATACTGATTTTCTTCATTTTAAAACCAAATCAAGAAGGAGTGAATTGACTCATAACTTAATTCAGGTGAGGGTGTGCCTCCAAAAACATCCCAAGATTTGGTAGAGGTGGGCAGAGTACAGGGAGCTGATACTCGACCCTGTACACACTATAGACATGTACATAGATGAAGAAACACGCCAATATGGCCTGGACTCCCGAATTGGCAATACTGTTGACATGACATGTATCTTCTATTTGATGCGGGTGGTGGGAGGGCGGGGAGGGCACAAGAGTCTCATGAGCATGTGATTAGGTTCTCTTATTGCTTTTTTTCATTCCTCATATTGTTACCGTTTATCAATCATAGGAAGAGCCAAAGGTTTACAGCCGTACGATTTCTCCGGCGATTGATTGTTTCCATGTCTGTCCCTCTGGGCCACTATTAGTCAAAAAAACTCAAAATCTGTTGTGGGGGAAAAAAATGCATTTATGTACATTATTGGTCTGGTTCATGTGGCATTTTTGCCAAGTGGAAGCATGCACTGCTTAGTGTTTAATAGGGAAATAATGAATTTCTGATCAATCCTATATTAGCTCCCTGTCCCACTTTTAGGTCTCGCCTACAGATGACGTTTCATCTGTAGGCGAGGCCTAAAAATGGGACCATGGTTTCAGCTGCCGCAGAGGCAACCAAATCCATCGCTGGCTCCGTGACCTGACTGCACCGCAGAGGGCACAGCTGCATCTTGCAACGCAACCCTGGCCTCGACGACGACCGTAGCTGCCGCCACCGAGCCGTTGCTTGCACCTTGACCTGGGGAGACAGCACTGCCTTGCTTCACATCGCCACCTTGGACTCACAGACTCTGCCACTGCTGACCGACCCGCTCTGTCGCCTGCATCTTGATATGCTGTACATAATTAAATTAATTAAAAAAATGTAATGTTGTATATGTAATTGCTATGAGAGGTGCAACACAACATCTTCTGGCTTTGTACTGACTGTATTGAGTCGCTGGTAACAGGACAGTTTACATTCTAATACAGTTTCTTTACTGCATTTTTCCACCACAGGATTACTTTTCGTACACAATGGCATGTCGTAAACTGACTTACTCTCAGAGCCACGCGTCAGTGTTTCACGTGACCGGAATTAAAAAGCGCCATCAGGCGGAGTGGTGCTACAAACGACAGGAAACCTGTTTCATCTCACAGCAAAATGTACTGTGTATTGTCAGAAACCGGAGGCACGTATCTGTGGTCCAGCGCTTTACTTTGAACGTGTTAATGGTTCGAATCACTTTTCTTAATTTCACATGTTTTTACAAGGGAATGCCGTGGCTGCGTGGTTTTACTACTTCTTGGATAACTTGGGAACCAAGGGTGGAAGACAGTTGGATTATTCTATTTCACTAACTATAGCAGTGAATAATAATTTGACACAAACACACTGAAATGTAAACCATGTGGCTAAAAAAATATATAAACGAGACATTAAATGCTCGGTTGCTTTTATTGCATAAAACAAAGTGGTTGAAATTGAATAATTCACAGGGGATCGTGAAATATGGAAAAAATGTCATAGGTCCCCTTGAAACATGTGCTTCATCATAAAAATGCCTGCCTCCAGGCCACAATATAGAGCCATTGCTTTGTCAGGGCCACTGGGATTGTGTGAAAAAAGAGGACTGAATTATGCGACAGGATATCTAAATCATAGGGCATGGAAAGGCAAATTATGCAACTTCCCCTGGCACTATATATATATATATATATATATATATTCACTGAAAAAACCATAGGTTTCACACATGTTATAGTTAGCTGGACATTTCACTCGTAAAAAACCATTGAAATTCCCCCGTTATAGTTAGTTCAGCTAACTATAACTCACGTGACCGCAATCCACTGCTGATGACGTCACATATTACATATTACATCACTCATGACATGGTCAGTGACATCACTGATGACATCTCAAATGACATCACTGATGAAATCATCCAGTGAATGTATGTTTTTCTGAAAATTACATATGTTTTATATATGTATATCTCAAGGTCGATGGAAGAATAAATGGGTAAAAAAAGTGTCTAAATGGATGTTTTTTTTGTAAAATTAATTGTATAAATGACTTATTAACAGTATCTTAGTGAATACAAGTATTAGTGAGTAATGTTTAAATATTTAAATATCTATCAGTGTCTCACTTTGTGTATAAGTGGCTGCATGGGTTGGTGAATAGCTACATGAGTGTGTATATGGGTTATTAGTTCGTTTTTAGAGTATCAGTATGAGTGTCTGAATGGTTCAGTGGGGGATGTTACTTAGCGTATAGATGCATGAATGAGTGACTCACTGTTTGTATGTGTTTTGAAGACAGTATGTGAGCAGGACAGTATGGGTGGATGAGTGTGTGTATGGGTGAGTAAGAGAGTGAATGACTGTCTCAATAGTGTCTTTATGAGTAAGTCCATATGTTTTAAACTAGTATATGTGAGTATTGATGTATATAAGTGAGGTATATGAGAGTGAGAGATTGGAAGAGTTCATGTATAAATAAGTATGTGTTTCTATAAGTGATTGTTTAAGAGAGTAAGTATGTTTACGTTTCTGTAGAAGTAAGTGTAGTGGTGTGTGTATAGATGTATATGCAAGTAAATGGATGTTTATTTGCATGTGTGAGTATGTGTGTGAGTAAGTATGTATGAGTGTAGGTGTGCAACAGGATGTATAGGTGTATGAGTACATATGACCGATTACATGTATGAGTGACTATATAGAAGTGTTGATGAATGAGTGGATGCGTATGTAGATTTTGGAATTACTGAATAGGTTGTTCTAACTGGTATTGGTATCTCTATAGTTTTCAAAACTAGTTTGTATTTTTCAATGTGTGTATCAAAGCTTATATTAGGATAAGAGGAGGTCTGCCACTCTTACACAAGGATGATGTCATCAGTGATGTCATAAGTGATGTCACTGACCATGTCATGTGTGATGTAATATGTGACGTCATCAGCAGTGGATTGCGGTCGCGCGAGTTATAGTTAGCTGAACTAACTATAACGGGGGAATTTCAATGGTTTTTTACGAGTGAAATGTCCAGCTAACTATAACATGTGTGAAACCTATGGTTTTTTCAGTGAATTTGCAAGGTTTTTTAAATGCTGATTCCTAACTATAACGTGTGTGAAACCTATGGCTTTTTCAGTGAATTTGCAAGGTTTTTTAAATGCTAATTTATGAATGTATTATATTTTTTAAATATTTATTTTACAATAAGCTACCTATGTATATAGTTATAGATTGACAGTATCCTGTAATATGGAATGGCTCAGCTCTTTTTTTTTTAATTTGGATAAAGTTGAATAGCATAGTTAATACACTCTATAAACTTATAAACAGTTTAATTTTATTTTAAATATTTTTTTTAAGAGTTTGACGGTGCGCACACGAAGATGTGCTCCGTGTGCGCACGCGTACTTGCTCCGTGTGCGCATGCGTACATCATGCGTGCTCCGTGCGCGCATGCTCCTTACGCGCATGCTCCGTACGCGCATGCGCGCGTGCCCCGTACACGCATGCGCGCGTGCCCCGTACACGCATGCGCGCACGGCAAGTCATGTGATTACAAAATAACACTTTTCATTGGTTCATAGTAGTTTCAGTTCCAGAATCTTCCAACACCACACCCACTCCCCTCATTATTTCTTCTGATTCCCTGGGAGAAGGAGCTGAGCAGCTTTCCCAGTACTCCAGTACTTGAAAATGGCAGAGCAGCAGTCATCTTCTGGGAGTGAGGAGGAGAGCTTTGTGCCACCAAGACAGAGGAAACAAAAAGATTCATTTATTTGGAAATATTTTACTTTTCTAGAGGGCCAGAAGAAGGTAAATGCTCCTAAAGTCACCTGCACTATTTGTGGAGTGGTCTTATCAAGAGGAGATCCTAAAAAAAAAAATACTCTTTTAGTATCTACTTTATGTTAAGGCACTTTAGTGGAGTACATCCTGTGGCTTATGCTCGGGAGTGTACTCGAGCTGCAAGAGACAACCCTCCAGCAGCTCAGCCGAGCACTTCATCTGCGGCCGCAGCTTCGCCTTCTTCTCAACCTCTGGATATCCACCCTCTGTTCCAGAGGGTTCATATACGGTGCAATATGTGCAATGCTGTTCTCTCTTATGGTGACACCAGCATTAACCTGATAGAGACCAAGATACAGCAGCACACATGCACCACGCCATAATTTTTGTTTTTTTTTGTTCCTCTGTTCCTCAATTAACACAACGGCTCTTTTTAGAGCCAACCAACATCTAAACACTTGCACTTGATTTTTAATTCTATTTTTTTTTAATGATATTTTTCTGCCGTGCGCGCACCCCGCGATTTTTTGAAAAAAAAAAAATGTTTTTTTCACCCTTCGGGGTCCTTCAGGGACCCCCTGACAAAGGCTAGGGGGTCAGGAACTCTCTACCCTGCCCCCTTTTCACGTTCTCAACCTTTTTTTCCCTGTCACACACACACACAACACACAAAATGGCGGCCGACACTTCCTGATTTCGACCGATTCGAATGTTGACTGACATGTAACCACCAATCAGAATTATGCTCGCGCACGTTATGGTGCGCGCACGGTGCGCGGCTATAGATATTTATGTACTTTTAACTGCAATTTTCTCAGGAACTACTGAACAGATTGACACCATATATGCAAAAGGCACATGCCTGACCTGAGGACTACCTCTTTGCCAAATTTCAACTAATTCTGTTCAGCCGTTCGGGCTGTACCTTCGACTAAAGGTCCTATGGGAAAATGTATGGGGACAACGTGTTTTGGGTCCACCCTTTTTTCTCAGCCCCCGCTTGACAAATCACCCCGAGACTTTCAGGGTAGGAGCTGAGCGGAGCGCCCCATTAGTTTTGAAAATTTCGCGAGGATTCGTCAACCGGCACCAAAGTTATTCAAAATAGAATTTTGAGATTTCCTATGGAAACTCGGTCCTTACTATAACTATCTACTGGCGACCGCCAGTAGATAATATATATATAATGCGTAGGCCTTACAGTGACGCGCCCATGTGCTCTGTATTCACAATGCGTACAGGACATTTGCAGTGCACTCTATTTTAACAAGCATTTGCAATGCAATAGGTCTCTAATTTGCACGAGACCTACTGCATTGCAAATGGTTGGCAAATTGGCATCTGTAGGGAGGGAGGGCGGTGAAAAGGCACGGACAACGGGAGGGGGGAGGAGAGGAGAAGGCACGGACAACAGGCGGGAGGGCGGGGAGGAGAAAATAAGGAACGGACAATGGGAGGGTGGAAGGGGAAGAAGGCACGGCAACGGGAGGGGGGTAGAAGGCTGCAAAAAATTATGTGTTGCGTGATTCTAGACCCCACATCCCCCCATGTTGTTTGAAAAGCTGTGTGACGCTACGTGTGTCCCTCTACACACTCCACATTTACCTGGTCCGTGTCCAGCAGGTGGGCTCCAGATCCAGCTGCTTAATAATGGAAATGATACACGCCCCGTGTAACAACCAAGTGAAGAGGCCAGTAGCCATGGGAGGATAAAAATGACGACATGGCTGTACTAAGAAGGGACTAACACGCCTCATAATGAATCAGAATACAGCATTTAAGAAAGGACAAACACAAGCCAATTAAAAATAAGGGCTGGGGAGTGGGCGCAGCTTCTCTCCGTACTGAACTACCACAGCACTTTGCAGAGCAGCGTTTGCGTGCAGGCTCATGCTCAACCTGAAAATGGAGTAAGAGAAAATCAAAATGCAAAGAATAACCTTGGGCAGAGCAGGTTACTCCATAATATCTTAAAGAAGATAAACATTCATTTAACTTGCTCAGTACAAATATTTTATTTGACCTAAATAACATTATGTACCGTTTTCAAGTTAGCTATAACTATTTCTGTTCCGGTCAGGTTGTACCTGCCCATACAAAAAAGAAAATTACAATTTACTGTATTCCAACGTATCATGCATATGATTAAAACAGAACGTGAAGCGTGCCATGCTGTACTTGCATCAAATGAAATCAGTGCTTGTGAAACAGAGCAATGGTATCCCTTTCAGTGTCCAAGAGGTGTGGTTTTAATATGAAACGGCTGCAGAGTCCCCAGAATGCCTCGCGGCGCTACATCAGGGGCAGGTTTCTGTGCAAGTCCTCCACTTCAAGCCTCCACATGCGGGAATGTACTGGATTATCGGAGAGGTCTGTCATTTTCACCGCACGCAGGAAGGGTTCGGGGCTGCAAGACTGAACAACGCCCATTACCATGACGTATTTGCCTACAAAACAAAGTAAGACTTAGCGTTGGCAAACAATGTCATGATTATTTTTCAGGAATGTTCTGGCAAAACGTCAATGCGTTACGGAATCTCAGAGAAGCTCGGCACTGCTAACAACAGAATCGAATGCAAAAACTATGCTGCTTCAGCCCTTATGATACCTCATAATCTTATCTTCGACTCGTATGGTTCAGATTACACATATTAACCAATGCAAAAATTCTGTTTTTTGGACTGGGTCAGTGGGTGAAAATGTGTTTGCAAAAATAGCACTGCAAGGTGCAAAGTTTATGAAATTGGGGGGGAAGGTATTTACATTAACTAGATAGTAGACAAAACCACCAGGTCAAAATTGATGTAATCCTTGCTGCAAGGCAACATGTGGAGGATACCTGCAACAGTTAGTGTGGATTGATGTATCCAGCCACTTTACAGACCTTTTTGGCCTTCTACCCCCACAGACAGCAATCATCACATGCCACAATCTACTACTGCATGTACTAAACCCAAACAGTGCTTAATCTGGCAGTCTCAGTCTTACTACAGTGCTCTTACTAGTGGCAGGCATGCCAGCAAATTGAGATCCATCAATTTTTAAGGAGTCGGCTGCTGTTTTGTGGCTCCCACCGCAACTCTACCTAGGTTAAAAATCCCAGGTTAAGGGTTCACAAATTCATGTCAATGGACTTTGTAGGGTTGTTGGACCTCCTGTCGGATCACACACTGCGTACCTGGTACAAAAACTCTGTGAAAGGTCCAACAAGTATGCATGAGCCTGAAAGAGTTTGTGAATCCTTAAAACCTGAAAGCCAGGTGCAGCGTGGGTTGGCTTCACATAAAGGGTTGGGTGCAGGGACGCTACTACTAGCCTTTGGCCATGTGCAGCAGGGATTGCCTGGCCATGGCAAGTTGGTTGCAGGGCCTGGCTTAAGGCCCGATCCTTCAGACAACACATGCTGTACATACCTTTATGCTGTGCACAGCGTGGTATGGCAGCCCACAACTGGTCAAAGTGAAGATATGGTTAATATTGGCTATTAAACCAGAATGTATTTGAATGAATGAAAACCTTAGAAACTAATTAAAAAAAAAAAAAAAAAAAAAAAACACAACTAAAATACAGTTTGGGTTCTGATTTCAAGCCACTGTAATGCTCAAGAGCTCTAAATATTTATGCAAATAAGTAACACCAAAACAGATGACATAATTAAATAACACATTCACAAACAATAACACATTCACAAACCAAATCAAAAATACTACATTTATAGTTCACTCTTTTGTAGTGTTCAGCATAAGGTCATGAAATGTACAACATATAATCTCAACTATAAAATTATTTGTGACATTAGTAATTGCATCTATCACATCAAGGGAGCGGTCCCAAGTACTGGAGTTGTGCACTGTATGATTTCATTGGTGTTGTGCAAGTGCATAGCTTCTTAAAGCGGAAACAGAGGCAAAGAAAGATTCGGCCTACTGATAAGTAGGTTTTCTTCACCTTGCAGAGGGTTAGTTCATGAAAACCTTTTAGTTTCTTCGAGTGCATAGCTAATCATGACTCCTGAATTTCAGTGGTTTTTCAATTTCTGAGCTTTTTTTATACATGTTTAGGTATTTTAACCAATCCTCAACTTTTCGGAGAAAATAAATATAGACAGACGATAGATAAAGTATCAATTTCCAATTAAGTCATGTAACCAAAATACATTAGAAAAAAGCATCTTCCATACAATAACAGTTTTGAAACTTAGGCTGGAATAACAGAAATGAAAATGGAATTTCTATGATTAAAAATAGCCGATTAAGAAATCCCCGAGTCTATTACGAAATAGTGATTTTTCATCACACAAATGTGGGTGACCAATTATGATGTAATATTATAATTCATGGATTAGATCCTTTAACCAAATATTGTAGATGCAGCTACAATTTAAAGTAATGTAACAAGTGTACACTTATGACAATAGGCCATACAAGATAATTTTCTTGATTGTGTTCATGAGCCTCTCTAACACCAGGGCCCTATTATTGAAAGTATCTGGGGGTGCAAGCGATGTGTGCGTCCTATTTCGGCGCCCCCAGGACACTTTTGTATTAAGAAGGGGTTGCAGATGCTTGTAAGCTCCCTTCTGTAATCCACATTGCATTTGCACACATATAGCAACAGCAGGATCCCAAGAATTTGACCCCTTATTTGCATAGGGTTGTGGTCCCATGCAAAAGGAGGAACATTTTGCCTTTCCGCCAGTACTGTTATGGAGGCAAGCACAGAGGCACATGATCTGTCAGAAGCTGCACTGATTGTTTGCCACCTATGTGGAGGTGCACAGCTATTCCCCAAAAGCAAGGAAAAGGGGCCTCTTGGACCCCATTAATCATCCCCCTGTAGTCGAGCGCAGTCACTCACAGCACCCGCCTGCATGAGGATCTCTGTCCCCTTTTTAGGTCTCGCCTAGCGATGCACCGCATGCGCGCTGCTCGCCTTGGCAAGATCTATTGTTGTCGGTTTCTTGGCCGAAGGGGGACAAAACATGTGCACGCCTGGACAGGCGATGTGCACGCTCACGCAGTTTCTTCTCTGGCGAGGTCAGCTTGGGGCCGGACAGCAGATGTGTACACGCACCGCACGGCGTCTCTTTTGCTCGCGGGCTTGTTGGGTTCTGGAGTAGCATGCAGATTACGCCAGCAAGTGCATTAAATACCAGCTTTATCATTCAAACTATGCTACCCATGATTCTGCCTCTCCTGACTCAACCACGTTTGTGCTCTTTACCTTTGATTCCTTGATCCCCAATTTTGGAGATACCATTGTTTAAAAAAATATATATATATTAATTTCTAGCAGTTCCCTCAAAGACCACGGACAGCAACATAGAAACTGATTGACTAGCAAAATTTTTTTTGGCTTAACCCCCACATTCAAATTTTATTTCCGTACACTTGTACAGTTATTACAATACTGCGAGTAGCGTTTCAATTGCCGTGAGCGACGTCGCCCGTACAGCGGAAGCAGGATAAGATGACACGTAGTAATTAGCCCGGTGTCTCTCGGAGAGGGTGGCTCCACAAAACTTGCTTGCGTGATACGATTCCAAGCTGCCTATTTGTCAGTCCTTTCGATTAGGGCAGCAAGCTACCGCTTTCACAACATTGCCGCAACAACTTATCTCTTGCGTTTTACGGCTTGTAATAAGGCTAGGTAGGACACAACTATTCCTGCCAACGAGTATTGAAAAAGTAAATAACAGCAAGAACAACCGAATGCTCAACCCAACTGAGCTTCTGGAGAATAGCTAGCCAAAACAACCAACTGAGTACTTTACCTAGTGGCCAGGAGACTACAGTGGCGCGGCATTGAGCTGGTGCAAGACATATGGCTGTAGTCAAAGTGACCAATCACCCTGCCTTTAATGCATATCCAATGGGTAACCATGAGGGCGGGGCCTAGGGATGTAACGATTCATGTTTTCGAGTGCCAATATGCAACTGTCATTGAGTGGCAGGCGCTGAGGTGGAGCCGTAGATCAGAAGGCGAGAGTAGGGGACAGAGATTAGTGGGTAAGGCTGAGTCACAGATGAGGGGTAGTTGGTGCAACGGTGTCGTTGTGGAATGCAACACTTGAGTGAATTGAGAAACGGGTGCTTCTCTTCATTACGAGAGGCTTATTTAGTGCTCGGGGCATGTCCAAATCGGATTGTGTAAAACTATGCCACGGACACGTGAAACATTGGGTAACTTGTGCCTCATCTTTGCTCCTTGTGCTTAATGGTCAAAATGTCGCTTGTGCACTTATTTTTTAGCTGTAATGCATAGACATTTGTAACTCGATTGCTACCCCACTCGTCAGCTGATTTAGAATGGTTTATGGAGGGGGCCCAGGCCACACAACCCAATTTTAAATGTGTAAATTGGGAAGAATTGCAGATAGTACATGAGTGTGGCGGACTTGTCCATTTGTTAAATGTATGCCTTACATTTCAGTGGCAAATCTGTATCTCCTTTGCACACAATGTCTCCTGACACTACCCGAATGGTTACCTGAATGACTTTCCTGCTCACACACTGATCCCTCTACTTACTGCTTGCGGTTTGCACTGTCCCTGCCCTCTTTCTTTGCCCCATGCTTTAACGTCCACTATTAAACTGCTCTATACAGACAACCACATGAATCACCCCTACCATAAATGCTACAGTTACTTACTGGGAATCTTCATTATCCTCAATCCATCTCTTCCTCGTCCCAGTCATTACAAGTGAGGTAATGCTACCTCACACCAGGAACAAAGCAGAAGGACCCGAAAGCCAGCCCCACCCGCCCTACCTGGGTGACATAAAGGGAGCTAGCACTCCTGGCTCCTCCTCTAAATATCCACGCCCTTTAGTCAAAGGACTGAAAGGAGGCAGGGGTGGATGGGATGTAATGACGAGGACAAGATGGACTAAGGGTAATGAGGATTACTGCTAAGTAACTAGGGCATGACCCCTACGTCCTTTGTCCCAGTATTTACGTTTGAGATATACCAAGCTAAAGTCCTTTGACAGTAAAGAACCAAAAGCCTTGATAATGCAACACACAGAATGTATAATAGAAAACAGCAAGGAAACCCCAAAATAGAGTACATCACCCATACATCCTAAGTACTTATAAAGCTGCATTCAAAACAGCAGTGTCCATTTTTAGTTGACAATCTGAAAGTGAATTAAGACGATACCGTCTTACAAAGGTATATTCCGAAGCCCAAGTGGCTGCTCTTCAAAGCTCCTGGATTGATACTCCCTATACTTCTGCCCAGGAAGTAGCGATCATCCTGGTGAATCTGCCCTGGATAGGCAGACTCGCGTCCAGATCCTGAAGAGCTAGAATAATAGATATGAGCCACCTGATGAGTGATAGTGGATGCACTCTTGCCCCTTCCAGAGTGTCCAAAAGTCACAAATAAGTAATCAGTCATTCTGTATTGCTGAGACCTGTCAACATAAATCAACAAGCATTTGCAATGCAATAGGTCTCGCATTTGCGAGAGATTGGAGCTATTGGCATTGTAAATGATAATGCCTTTTATCTATGTGTTTAGAGAACCTGCAAGCAGTGCGTAAACATGCACTTTGCACTTATAGCCCTTGCTTACGAGAAACACGGCTGGCAGTAAAAAAGGCACAGTTTCTGCCAGCCTTGCTTTTTGTAAGCAACAACTATAAGTACAACGTGCGTGTTTACACCCCGCTTGCAGGTTTTCAAAACATTTAAATAATAGGCATTATTATTTACAATGCCAATAGATTAAACTCTCGCAAATGCGAGACCTATTGCATTGCAAATGCTTGTTTGAAAGGCAGGCTGCGTTGCTGACTGCAAAGAAAATATGGACTGGCTATGCTTCAAACAGTTGGTCCATCTTTTACTAATGAACTGCCCTGGCGCAAGTGAGCTTGCAGCTGCCAGTCTGACAGCACATTAACTTTATGTCACAGTGACTCAGCATGCCCCCCGACACACCCTGATAAATGTGAGCCACCATGCAGGCGAAGGCGGTGCACTTTATGGATAAAATGGGCTAAGGTGTTCAATTGTCCTTTAAACTCTGAAGGCGAGAGAGTTATAACCGGTTGAATCATCTATTCCCATTTCCATCAGGAAGGTAATGGGTTCTGTACTAATCAAGACTGTCAATTCTTAATGTCCCCACAAGCCTGTTACATAAACGGTTGCAGAAACAACTTGTCCTTTCTATATAGTTCTAGTGTAACAGCAATTGCACTGCCTATACATTTGCTTGAGATCCTGGAGATTTCGTCCAGCCTTTGCTACCCTTAGATGGGATTTAGAAAAGTGATCTAACTCAATTAAGGCGGTCTGCAAAGTAGTTCTGAGCTCATCAAGTTGCTTCACTGAATTCAGTTATTTTCCCTCTAAGTGCAAGCCAAAAATAAACCTCCTGAGAAATGATAGCCATGCATTTGGTCTTTGCTGCCTCAATCTCAGATGTTCTTGCTGTGTCATCTAGGAACAAGAATATTGATATCACCTGGCCATTAAGATTAGAAGACTCCCTCTGAATGTTGCAAACTCATCAGTGACCTAAATAGTAAAGTGGCTCAATGCTGTTTAAGGCATAATGCACTCCTTTCATACTCATGTAAGATATTGCCAATTTACTGTCTTTTATGGAATTATCTCATACATTCCACACTCAGTTCAGGTAGCACTTGTGTGAAAGCTTTATATTTCAATATATACTTACAGCAGAGTTGTTTTTAATACTATTGTACATTTCTATCCAATTTTCTGTTGGCAGTAAAATCATTTTTACTGTGTCTTTTGTGCCTTTTATGGATAATCATTCAAAATAATCACTGCTTTCCAGTTAATTGGTATATAACTGAACTGCAATATGTTTATATTGTGGTAGACTACCTTTTTCATGTTACGTATCCTTTCAGATGCTTCCCCCTGCAAGCCCCTGGCCTAACCCATTCTCCCACAAATACCGCTGACACTATGTTTCTCATTACAATGGCTTGGACTTAGTTTGGGTGAGGCAGGAGCCATGCTACATAAGTGTTCAAAGTGAACCTAGATAGTAGGCATCAACATTGACCTTTGCAGGAGTGGAGATCTCCCATTTCTGAAAAATACATCTTAAAAAAGTATCATGTCTCTTGCTCTTTCCATGCTCCAAAGTTCACTGATTAGTACTAGAATGTCCCTCTGAGCATTTTTCATCGGTGTGCAAAACAACAAATATCCCTCAACGGCCGTCCAATAAAGTTTTCAACCACTCATTGTGTTTGAAAAACAATCCAAACATTTTTAGCCCTTTTGTCGTAAAAACAGACCCAAACTGATTACAGTAAGTTTTACATGTGATATCCTCTGCTCATGTCAGCAAGTGAGTCAATGGGCAAACACTCAAGGTAGGATGGGGCTTCATACTAGAAAACTATTCACAGCAATTCTCTTGCGTACAAAGCCAGCGAGCCGGTGGAGCTCCAGACCAGAAGATGATCTGTACTTCAGAAGTAGTACCATTTTCTCTGAAATGTTTTATTGGCCAAGAACAGACTAACAACATTCCGATGATCTAAGTGGATAGATATTACATAAACAGCTTAAAAGGATACTAAATATGGGAGAATAATGCCCAAGTGATTGTGGACGAGAAGGAAAATCGGTCCCATCATACGGAAGAAGTCATGATCAGTTGAAGATGGTTTGCCCTGGAAAAAAAACACCCAGGACCAAGGAGGCATATATGCTGTTAATTGACACAGACACAACAAAGAGAAGGTTGGGGGGGGATGCTAGAGCCAAAAAAGATCCATTACCCAGGCTCCGAAGGCAATTGTAATGTCAATCACAGAAATACTGTTCCTATGAAAAGAGGGTCTAAGAAAAAGGACGATTCTGAAGAACACAAGAGCAAAAGGGGGAATCCTATGAATTGTTTCTTGTTGCCCTCACACACCCCTATGGATGTCATGCTTCATCATTGGGCATTGCTCCTCGTCAGGCCGGCGCTGCAATGCCCTATGGGCCCCACGAAGGGTCACTTTGTGGGAGACTTTTGTTTGTTTTGCTGTATGATGGAAGGTTTGTGCGCGATGGAGTAAAGGGCATGGGGGTGGTAAACAGCAAGGAAATAAAACTGTCTAGAAGATACCAAGAAACTATTTGAATTTGGCGGTTCTCCTGGCAGGATTAAAAGGACCAAAAAACTGGTTGAAGCTACTGGCGGGGCATAATGTGACCAAGAAGCTGTGAGAAGTAGTGTAATCAGGTTAACATGATTCACATCTAATGGTCCATAACGGATTCACAATGCTTCGTCAGGACTAATGATAGGTGGGAGGTGAGCCTACCCCACGCCTATGATGTGATATATTATGTAGGTATTCCACATGTTAATTACTCCCTCGCTCACACATCTTCATGATGAAGCATGACATCTTTAGGGTTGTGTGAGGGTACAAGAAACAGTCCGTAGGATTTCCTTTATGCTCTTGTATTCTTCAGAGGCATATTTTTTCTTTGTTAACTGAAATAGTTCATGAGAATGCGCGGAAAGCAATGGAGATATGACAGTAGACAGTATGTTTACATACCTACGTTTATACATATTCTTTTTAATAATAACCATCATCTACCTTCCTAAATCACTGGTGATACAATCAACCTCAACTGTCAATAGTGTGATAGCTGATTAGTGGTGCAAGAAAGTAGATATTTTAATTTCAGATATCAAAGCAGCAAGGCATTGGCAGTAGAGGGATAGTGCGCCCGGCATCAATATGTAAATCGATTTTATTTAGCGTTTCTGTAGTAACGGCCAAAGAAACAAACTATAAAAAAGGGTTCACAGGTACTTAGGAATCTATATAGGTATATTTCTAAAACAATGTGTAACCTTAACAGTGGCCAGAATGGCGACCGTACATTTTCTAAAATAGTTTTTTTTGGTAGGGGCGAGGAATTTGTAAACAAAAAAAAAAGTTTATAAAACAAATATTCTGCAAGTTAAACATGCAGAATTACACACCCCTTCCTGAGTAACAAGACTGCCTAAAACCTGTTACAAAAAATCCTAGGTATTGAGGAGTGTGGCAAAGGGGGTTGCCTACCCTTCCCCAGAAGTCAAACTTCTTTAGAGGGCTAGGAGGCAGATTCTGCTTGCTTCAATAATGTTTTTACAGCAATCCTGTGCTAAATGTTATTTGATAAAACAATGGCAAAATATGAGAGGACACACAAAATGTAATTGATACTGCTAAAATCACCTGTAAAGAAGGGGAAGTGTGGCTGTTTGTAATAACAGCACAAAGAAAATAAACATAGAGAAAGATAACATTGGATTTGCTGTCATGAAGTCAAATTACCAAACGAATATGAAATAGAAGAAAGCTCAAGAATGTGGATGGATTACAGGAACAGCTGAATTGTTATTTACAGCTACACTCTAAAGATTTTTGAAATTTTAAAAAATCTTTAAGACAGATGATTTCTTGATATTGTTTAGTTTTATTTGTGGATTCTCCTATTGTTTACATTCTGCCCAATCTTCAAACATGACCTTCTAGCAGATTACTCTTTCCTTGCACATACCGACTTTCATGTATATTCATCTTTGCTAATGCATTTCACAAGTCACCAGCTGTTGGCTTTCGGCCACCAAAAAGAAAACACAACTTGAGGAATATAAAAAGTGCTGCTACAAATCTCCCTCCAAACCTGGGGGGTGGACTCATGTCATTTTGTACTTTGGAAATAGTTGTACAGTCCAAAGTACAAGCAACAATGCTTTCTATCAACATCACCTAATGTAGTAATTTCTGCAACTGCAGTGTAGTACTGCGTTTGTGATTCCGCATTTAGTTTTTTTTTTTTTTTGATGTTGTGAAACTCCCTCACCCTTCTACATGGTTTCTGAAAAAGCTTTCTTCAACATGTACTGAAAGATGTATTTTGACATAGCGAAAACTGACATTTTATTTCTAATATTTCAGCTTTACACATAGAATTATAGTTGGGTAGTAGTGAACTACGGGGATGTTTTTCATCAAGGGGTTCTGAGCAACATCAAAGACGACAAGAGCAAAGCTCGAGTTTTCTATGTCGCTCTAAACCCAGAGTGAAAAATATCCCTGTAATTCACCTTTAACCCACCTATAATTGTATGTTATTGTCGGGTGTCCCCGCCCTCATACAGACGTTATGAACAGGACTCACCTCCGTGCCCCACTTCTCTCCCCTTTTCTCAGCCCCCGGATGAGTACGGGAGAAGAGCGTCGCAGACAGCGAGTAGTCTTTCTCTGAACTGGCCCTTTAAGGAGAACGTGGAAGGTGAAAGCCCCGCCCCCTTTGGAGACGTCGGCCAGGAGTTGAAGCCATTTAACCCGGAAGAGGACGTCTATGAGGGGAACGTCGGGAACCAGGAAGCTGAGGTTTCGGATGTGGGAGACGAGCGAAGCACTGTTAGCAGAGCCAAGAGAGACGTTCCTAAAAGTTTCGAGGAGGACGCATCGCCCCGCCACGGCCTCGGAGGGTCGTGGTTCCAACAGGTGCGTTGCCGTTTCTATGGGCTAAGACGCGGGGAAGGGTTACGGGCTCCCCAGGGGAGAACAGACACTCAGGGGAAAAACCTTACATAGACTGGGCTGCTGATTCCGGGATTTCCCTTCTGAACCGCTCACTCCCGGGTGTTGGGATCTACCCCTCCCTCACATTGTGGGTCCTGCTGTGTGTTCTCCCTGCACTTCCCCTCCCTTGGTTGCGCAAGTTCGAGAGCACCCTGCCTCATACTGGTTTCTCCATTTCCCCTGTATGTGCCGTGCCTGAGCCGGAGAACGACTCGAGGGACCCGAGACTGATTACAAGCCAGGAAGATCTTCTCCAGAAACCACAGTACCCCGGAAGAACGTCGACGGACGACCCAAGAAACCCCAACTCTCGTTGTAACCTGAAATAAACCAACCCTTACGCATATTCAAACTGGTCTCCTCCCTGACCCAGCAATTACTGACAGTTATGTATAGCCCCCAAAATCATCTGCTACTGGTTTGCAGGAGTAATGGGGAGCCATACAGAACATAGCCTCTGTTATGTATCCCGTCCCAAAGGTAAAAAACAAACCCAAAACCTGCCGTCCTCGACCAACCACCTTCCCTGACTTCCTTCCCCCTCCTGAAGCTGTGCTTTCTGCTTTCATTCAAAGCAGCCAAGCAGAGCTGCACGGATTGGCTCCCAGAGACCCATGTCAGCCTGGCCTGGAAGGCCTTTATGACATCAACAGTGGGTAACGAGTTTTGTTAGCAACTGTTGCAACGTCATAGCAATGAGATACGAGACTTAGAAACTGAAATAAACAATAGAGGCTCCATGGGAGACATACATAATGTCTTTTTAAAACATGTTGGGCAGTATCATCTACACAGGGTTATGACAATCTATGTAGCATTTATCATAGTCAGATGTTCAGTTTACGTGAATAACCTATGCGCTCATTGAGTCTTTTTTAAAATGTTCACAGTTTAGGAGCTTTGTGTGTAGATTTGCCCATCTCAGCTTGCCTGTGAGGTAGATACACTGATTTGTAGATTAAACCTGGTTTGATCACTCAATCAAAATCAGGTAGGCACCTTTGGACCTATCCTTTTCTTCCAATCCCTTTGCCGTAGCAACTCCACACACTGAAATTCCTCCCCAGCTCAGACTTTGCTGGCACAAGTATTCTGATTTTATTCATCTGTCATATTGCCCCTTCATACCGAAGACCATCCAGATTTTTAAGGAAATGGACCTCAAGTGAGTCCTGCCTACTTATAGTTATCAACAAACAACTTGCAGTCACCCCAGAGGCATGCTGCTTCTGTACCAGTTTTTAAGGTATGGATGTGGCACAAACAGGATGATGGTATGTGGCTGTGAGGATATGGTGTTGATATTTCAAGAACAATGTTGGCTCTTTCTACCAAACCATTTGAGGCAGGGCTGTACAATGGTACTAAAATGTGCTTAATGGAAACATCATTCATGAAATTTTCGAATTCACCAGATGTAAAATGGGTCCCATTATCAGTTACAATCTCAGAAGGGAGCCCTTCAATCAAGAAAAGACATAAAAATGAGATAACTGATTTTGAATCCGAGTTTCTAACAAAAGAAAAATATAACCACTTGGAGAAGTAGTCAATTATAACGATCAAAAACTTACTATCACTTCCAAGCAAGTTGAAAGGACCAGAAAAATCCAGTCCTAATTTCTGCCACGGACCGCTAGGCCATTCAACTGGGCATAAAGGGGAGGTGGAAGTGCGCCAGTGTTTATCAGAACATAGACATTCAGGGCATTTGTCAATAAAGGACTTAACTTGACCATCTATGCCTGGCCACCAGTACACATCCTTAATTTTCCGGACAGTACTAGAAGTCCCTAAATTACCTTCATGAGCAAGAACAATAATTTTACTTCTCAAACTCTCAGGTGGTACAATTTTATCATCCCTAAGTAAAATGTCATTAACTATAGATAGTTCTGACGCAATTTGCGGGAAACATTTGTCCTGCATAGACAAGCTTCTATCACAAGGCCAACCCTTAACTAAGAATTTTTTAACCCTTTCAAGACAAAGATCCTTACGTCCACATTCAATCCATTCATCTTCAGATAATCTGCTCATTTGAGTCAAATCATTAATAGTAAGAACAACATCAGAATCACAATTTGTCAAGATCTGAAACGTCACCCTCTAATGGAATACGAGACAAACAGTCTGCCCTGACATTTCTACCACCAGGAATATAATTAATATCAAAGTTAAACTCTTGTAGTCTAGCCAGCAGTCTAATCAATCTAGAGGAGGCTTTATTTGAGCTACTGTCACCTAACATGTAAATTAATGGTTTGTAGTCTGAACAGTTGGAATCTGGATCCCGAAATATACATTTTAAACTTTTCTACAGCCCAGGAGCATGCCAGAGCCTCACGCTCTATCGTGCTATAATTAGATTCAGCACTGTTTAATGTTCTTGAAGCGAATGTATAGTGTACTCATTACCACCAATAATCTGGCTTAAAACTGCACCAAGACCTTTTGAGCTGGCATCCACAGTGACGATACAAGTTTGACCATGAGTGAAAGCTCATATAGCTGGTGCTTCCAAAACACTAGTGGTTGGATTTTATGAAGTTAAAATGTGAAACAAAGGAGCATGAAAACAAATCACAAGAAGCTATGCGTAAG
This sequence comes from Triturus cristatus, assembly GCF_964204655.1. Taxonomy (NCBI): domain Eukaryota; kingdom Metazoa; phylum Chordata; class Amphibia; order Caudata; family Salamandridae; genus Triturus; species Triturus cristatus. Next base: position 609,314,612 of record NC_140593.1, on the reverse strand, counting down.
CCCGGAGTAAATGCTGCTTTCTCTCTAAAACAGGTAGTCTAACCAGTTCTAAATTCCAATGAGTCGGAAGCATGTTAACAAGTTAATATTTCATTTACAGGAGCATGGTTTGGGCACCTGCAAGATGGCCACCAGTTAATCGAGTTCTCGATATCTCATACCAGTATTTGAATTTTTGGACGGGACTCAGACTTGCCTGACATCGTTGGGAGGGAGGAGACTGCTTGCCAGACGGTGAGCAGGTTGGTAAGTATTGTGGACCAAGTCTAGACCTAAATTAACACTTCTTTAATTTTCAAGTTCCTGCAGGCCACACCCAGCTGTCGCTGACTGGATTGTGAGTAAGATACGGGAAGAGTGTCTCTGGCCTGAAAGGCGGATCATTGTGATGCATATTCTGAAAAGAACACGCATCTTTTACACCAGTGACATATTTACCTGAATTTGCATTCTACTGACACTGTTGGGTCTGTGTTTGTATGTGTAATTTTATGTAGGATTTCTGCCGTAAAGAATATTAATTTTTATGGTTTTACCCTCGTTGATAAACAGGTTTTCAATTATCTAATCAAGGAGTTTGTTGCATTTAAAATATATATATATATATATATACACACACTACTAAGATGCATTTACAATAGTTTTTTTTTTTAAATAATGAATTTTTAGAAACATTGTTTTTTTACTCCATTTTATCGTATGTATACAGCATTATTTATTACCTTGTTGTAAAAATGTGCACTTTAAGCCATTAATGGTGAAGTAGATGTACGATTTGGGTATAAGAGTCAGAATGGTACTGTTAAGAAAACACACTCAACTATATGCAGAGCAGTGTACTAGTGTTTTTACTATTTTTACTATGTTTGTTTTACCACATGGTTTCAGTACACCGCAAACATAAAAAGATGGCGAACTGCATTCTCCGATATGTGATCAAGGGCAAGTGGTGGCCGAAATGCGTCATTTAAGGAGTATTAAAAATTAATGCCTATATTTCCGGTGGTTCGTGGTTCTCTGTTCGCCGAAATGACAGTGCCGAAGTATGGAGAATCTGTGTGGATATATATATATATATATATATATATATTATTTTCACTGAAAAAAAACCATAGGTTTCAGAGACGTTATAGTTAGAAATTAGCATTTAAAAAACCTTAGAAATTCATAGAAAAAAACCCATAGATTTCAGGGGTATTCTAGTTAGCTGGCCATTTCACTCGTACAAAACCATAGAAATTCCTCCGTTATAGTTAGTTCTGCTAACTATAGATTGCGCGCCCGCAATGCACTGCTGATGGTCACATATTGCATCATTCATGACATCCCTGATGACATCACTGATGACTTAATCCAGTGAATGTGGTTTAGTTTGAAATTTAAATATGTATTATATATATACACCAATCTGTATTGAAGATTGAGTGGATATATAACTGTCTGGATGGAAGATTTAGTAGCTGTCTGACTGTCTGTTTAAGTGAGTAATTAAAAGTGTCTCACTTAATACATGGATTAGTAACTAAACTATGTTAATGTGCGCATCATTGTCTCTGTTTTTGTAACATGCTGCATCAGTTGGTCACTAACTAAATGAGTGTGTATATTAGTTATTGATTAGTTGGGTGAATATTTGTATGGGACACTGAGTTTGTGTGTGGTTGGATGGTGTATGTGTAACTATGCATAGATGTGTGAATGGTTGATGGACTAGGTGTATAGAGTTAAGAGTGCATGTGGAAACAGTTGTTTGGATGAATGAGTGTATTTGTGTGTTGGTGAGCGAATATATGTTTTAGTTGTACTTCTTCAACAAAGTAAAAAAATAAAAGGCATTGTATGTGAGAGTTGGTGTATATAAATAAGTATGTGTAAGAGTCAGTGATTGTGAGAGTAACTAAGAATGAGTGTACAATTGTAATGGTGATTTTTTAACATGTTAACTATGAGTTACTATGTGTTTTAATAAATGGGCTGTTGTTGGGTAATTGTGTGAGTAAATTTAAGTGTGATTAATTTTTTTCATAAGTGAGTAGGATGACTGCATAACCGACTAAGATGACTGCTGATGTGTCAATGTCTATATATGTGTATAAGTGCATTTGATAGTGTTCTATTAATTAGTGACTGTATGTATAAATGATTCTGTTGTTGAATGGGTAGTTGTGTGTGTAGACTTCGGAATCAGTGAGTCGGTATGTAGTAACTGGTATTGGTGTGTCAATGGTTTCAAATATGGTACAATGTATTTTACAGTGATTGAGGAAAGGTTATTCTAGTGTATGATGAGGTGTATCAGATTGTCACGTGGATGATGTCATCAGTGATGTCATTCGAGATGTCATCAGTGATGCCACTGACCAGGTCATGAATGATGCAATATGTGACATCATCACCAGTGCATTGCAGGCGCACGATTTATAGTTAGCAGAACTAACTATAGCGGAGGAATTTCTATGGTTTTGTACGAGTGAAATGGCCAGCTAACTATAATACCCCTGAAACCTATGTTTTTTTCTGTGATTTTTTAAGGTTTTTTAAATGCTAATTTCTAACTATAACGTCTCTGGAACCTATGTTTTTTCTCAGTGAATTTCAAAGGTTTTTTAAATGCCAATTTTTAAGTGCGATAGTAGTTATACACATTTTTTTCTACTGATTTTCTACAGTTTTTTAACTGTTTATTTACAAAAATGTTATTCATTAAATAACATACATTTTTCTGAAAATTGCAAAATTAAAAAAAAATCAAACTGAAATAACGATGATTAATTTTCTTGTTTTCATTTTAATATATTTATATTATTTTCTGTATAAACACATTTTTTTTCGGAGTCGAGCACTCAAAGCGTGGGTGCGCGCATTCTAGTCGCCATTTTTAGAAAAGTCGTGAAGGATCCGCGTACGGTGTGCGACGGCTGCATGTTTTTCAGTTACATCATATACATTTAATATTACGTGATGTGTGCGATTGGTATGCGACCAGTCCGCGACTCCTGCTCCCGCGCATTCGCGGCACACGCATTACAGTACGAGATGCTTGCGCGGTTGCGGGTCCCGCGTGACGTCCTATGCGTGCTGGGGCGCACTGGGGGCGCGACGCCCGCAAAAAAAAAAAATTATGTTCCAAAATGATATGTATGTGTCTTTAATATACATATTGGGGCAAGAGATTATCTAAGATATTCATAAAAATAATATATTTGTACTTATAATAAACGTATATTATTTTTAAATATATTTTCGCGAAGTCGGGTGCATGCATAGTGAGTGCAGAGAACCAGGTCAGCAGAGCCATTGTAGAGCCAGAGAAACCAGGTCAGCAGAGCCATTGTAGAGCCAGAGAACCATGTCAGCAGAGCTGCTCTAGAGCCTAAGAAGCAGGTCAGCAGAGCTGCTCTAGAACCAGACACCCAGGTCAGCAGAGCTGCTCTAGAGGCCGAGAACCAGGTCAGCAGAGCTGCTCTAGAGCCAGAGAAAACAGGTCAGCAGAGCTGCTTTAGAGGGAGAGAACCAGGTCAGCAGAACTGCTCTAGAGGCAGAGAACCAGGTCAGCAGAGCTGCTCTAGAGGCCGATAACCAGGTCAGCAGAGCTGCTGTAGAGCCAGAGAAAACAGGTCAGCAGAGCTGCTTTAGAGGGAGAGAACCAGGTCAGCAGAACTGCTCTAGAGGCAGAGAACCAGGTCAGCAGAGCTGATTTAGAGGGAGAGAACCAGGTCAGCAGAGCTGCTTTAGAGCCAAAAAAACAAGGTCAGAAGAGCTGCTCTACAGCCAGAGAACCAGGTCAGCAGAGCTGCTTTAGAGCCAGAGAACCAGGTCAGCAGAGCTGCTTTAGAGCCAGAGAACCAGGTCAGCAGAGCTGCTCTAGAGCCAAGGGACCAGGTCAGCAGAGCTGCTCTAGAGCCAGAGAACCGGGTCAGCGGAACTGCTTTAGAGCCATAGAACCGGGTCAGCAGAGCTGCTTTAGAGCCAGAGAACTAGGTCAGCAGAGCTGTTGTAGAGCCAGAGAACCAGGTCAGCAGAGCTGCTCTAGAGCCTAAGAACTAGGTCAGCAGAGCTGCTCTAGAGCCAAAGAACCAGGTCAACAGAGCTGCAGTAGAGCCAGAGAAACCAGGTCAGCAGAGCTGCTTTAGAGGGAGAGAACCAGGTCAGCAGAGCTGCTTTAGAGCCAGAGAACCAGGTCAGCAGAGCTGCTCTAGAGCCAAGGGACCAGGTCAGCAGAGCTGCTCTAGAGCTAGAGAACCGGGTCAGCAGAACTGCTTTAGAGCCATAGAACCGGGTCAGTAGAGCTGCTTTAGAGCCAGAGAACCAGGTCAGCAGAGCTGTTGTAGAGCCAGAGAACCAGGTCAGCAGAGCTGCTCTAGAGCTTACGAACCAGGTCAGCAGAGCTGCTCTAGAGCCAGAGAACCAGGTAAGCGGAGCTGCAGTAGAGCCAGAGAAACCAGGTCAGCAGAGCAGCTTTAGAGGGAGAGAACCAGGTCAGCAGAGCTGCTTTAGAGCCAGAGAACCAGGTCAGCAGAGCTGCTTTAGAGACACAGAACCAAGTCAGCAGAACTGCTTTAGAGCCATAGAACCAGGTCAGCAGAGAGCCAGAGAACCAGGTCAGTAGAGCTGCTTTAGAGCCAGAGAACCAGGTCAGCAGAGCTGCTTTAGAGCCAAGGGACCAGGTCAGCAGAGCTGCTTTAGAGCCAAGGGACCAGGTCAGCAGAGCTGCTCTAGAGCCAGAGAACCAGGTCAGCAGAACTGCTTTAGAGCCATAGAACCGGCTCAGCAGAGCTGCTTTAGAGCCAGAGAACTAGGTCAGCAGAGCTGTTGTAGAGCCAGAGAACCAGGTCAGCAGAGCTGCTCTAGAGCCTAAGAACTAGGTCAGCAGAGCTGCTCTAGAGCAAAGAACCAGGTCAGCAGAGCTGCAGTAGAGCCAGAGAAACCAGGTCAGCAGAGCTGCTTTAGAGGGAGAGAACCAGGTCAGCAGAGCTGCTCTAGAAGGAGAGAACCAGGTCAGCAGAGCTGCTCTAGAGCTAGAGAACCATGTCAGCAGAACTGCTTTAGAGCCATAGAACCAGGTCAGCAGAGCTGTTGTAGAGCCAGAGAAACCAGGTCAGCAGAGCTGCTCTAGCTGACACTGACTGACTGACACTGACTGATTGACACGGATTGACTGAAACTGACACTGACTGGCTGACACTGACTGGCTCACAGTGACTGGCTTCTCTCTACTACTCTCTCTCACTCTACTACTCCTCTCTAATGCTCTCTCTCTGCTACTCACTCTCTACTACTCTCTGCTACTCTTCTCTACCTCTACACGCACATATATATATATATATATATATATACACACACACACACACACACACACACACACACACACATATATATATACACATATATATACAATCTGCATATCTATATAAATACAAATATAAATGCATACATATACATATATGCATGCATATGCATGTTATGTACATGAAAGTTTGAAAAACAGTAATAAAAGCAAAGCTAAAAAGCCACCTAATTACAAACAGCATTGCTTTAACTTAAACGAGGGCGAGACCTATTGCATTTTCAATGCTTGTTTACTTTGGTTCCATTCAGATGTGTCACACATTTGCTATAAATTCTGAATGGTAGCACTCTAGTTGATCATTAGATCACTGTAGTAAAGCTACTGCTCACCAGGGAAGTCTGCTGCTGGTATTCAAAGTGCCTGTTTCAGTCTGCATGTCAGATTTATTTATGCAATAGAAGAGGATTTGAGAAGTCACTCAAAATGTGCCCTAATTTTTCCTTCTGCAGCACTAATCATACTTTCTATGGCAAAATGAACCCTCTCATTTTGTTCCTTTGCAAATTAAATGTTTTAAGAGTTACCACTTTATTCCAATCAAGATGGCTTCAGGTGTGCCATACGTTCATAATAAGTAGGACTATTAGCGCTCTAGTTGTTCTTTGGAACACTCTGGGAAGCTGCAGTAGAACACAAAGGAATCAACGGACAGTCTCTGCCCTTGTCGGATGTATGCGTTTTACTGAGAATGTCAGACTTCATTCTCACATGACTGAGAAAGATAATGTGAATTTACAGAAAATATGCTCTCAGTGTAGCTTATAGATCACCTTCCAAACCTCTGTGGGAAAAGCATGAGAAAATAGTTCTCTCTCAAACATGATTCATAATATCCCAGCAGAAGGCTTTTTCACATGGTAAAATCACCTTATAACATACCACAATTCCTAAAACGAGTACGGTACCATCAACAAATGATTTATAATGTAGCTAAAGTCTTAAAACCTTCTATTAACTGCAATGCTTTTTAATGAGGTGCTATCATGTATATTGGTCCCAAGATGGCTGCCAACACTTCTTGGATGAAATGCTGACAGCCAATCAGATCTCACGATGAGATGTGTGGTTAGGCTCCGCCCAGATATATATGTCATTTTACTTTTGATTTTCTCAGGAGCTACTGAACGGATTTATACCATTTAAGCAAAAGGCACGAGTCTGAACTGAGGACTACCTTTCTGCCAAATTTGGTGTAATTCCGTTCAGCAGTTCGGGCTGTAGCTGCGGTTAAAGGTCCTATAGGAAATTGCATGGGGAAAACACGTTTTGGGACCCCCCTTTTTTCTCGGCCCCCGCTACACGAATCATCCCGAGACTTTCAGGATAGGAGCGGACCGGAGCTGGCCAAATGTTTTGAAAATTTCGCGAAGATTCGTCAATCGGCGCCAAAGTTATTGGGAATAGGATGTTGCGGATTTCCTATGGAAAATAGGTCCTAACTATAACTACCTACTGGCGACCGCCAGTAGGTTTATATATATATATATATATACACATATACATACACACACACACACATACATACACACACACATTCTTTCACACCCTATGCAACAGTAAGCTTAACCAAGCTCTCAGCTATGAGACACTGGGAGTGGGCTGCATGTACGAACGGCGCTCCGCCTATATTCAAGCACAGTTATACAGAGATCGCCGCGAGCTGCACATACATTTACCAAGGCCAGTACAACCATTTGTGCATCTATTAATATATTGGTTGGGTGGCAGCCAACCACATATAATGATGGTGTAACACATATGGAGATCTGGTGCCCCAGGCACTAAATAACATACTTCAGTATTGCGTTGGTGTTTGATGAACAAAAATAGTACAAATTTCAGTAAGACTGGTGTGCCGCTGTATTTCTTTTGAACCTTTTGCTGAAATATATACTACTCATCACTTCAAATATATTTGCAACTTTTATACTGTAAACAAGCTGATATACTTTCCTATCAATTGCCTTGTATTTTCATGGGAAGGATTAGACAGTGTCACAGACATGTTTTACTTCTAATAACCTCTCTGAAGCATCCTGCTTGTCCCATAATAGTGACGTAATTACCAGCATGGCAGACGGTAATGGCATGAAGTCTTCCATACCAAAACCTGACAGTCTTCTATTGCTCAACATCATCGCAAGATGGAATGGGAGGCAGTAACAAACAACTTAAAAAAGACCCAGCTTCTCCCACAAAATCTCCCACCGCCCACCCTACAGGATTTAATGGAGGAGATTAAATTACTGAAACCATTTGTCATGGAAAATAATACCGCACTCCATAGACTGGAGGACTGATGGTCCACCCTTGAATCTCAGGTTTCGGATATTGAACTTTGAAATCAAAACACACAAAATATTGCTACAAGAATAGTTGGAATTGCTAAGGATATGGACACTCTCAAAAGACCAAATTGAGAATTTAGAAAATCATAATAATCTCAGAATGTATGGCATTCCAGAAGGCGCTGAGGGAGGAGATATGATCGCTTTTTTAAATACTGGCATAGCAAAATGTTTGGATTATTGGATGGTGCACCCTCATGATTTCGAGAGCTCATTCTTGGTCCTAAACTCTCTTTCAAGCTGTTCCTCTAAACCGGTTTAAATTATTGTTCTCTTGCTTCAGTTCACCGCTTTCATGAAAGTTCCCTCAACCTCAAAGCAACAAAAACAAAAGTTATGTTCTGCTCAAAAGTTTTTTTTTCTCTCAAGAGTCATTGCAAACAGGAGAATTTTTGGACTTGTGTCCTTCCTTACGAGCCATGAATGCAAGATTTGGATTACTTCACCCATGTCTTTTTAAGGACCTAAAACTACCACTTGTGCATCTCCGGATCAACTGAGACTCGATCCAGCTTCACAAACAAGACTCTATGTTGCTTATGCACGCTGTTTGATAGTCTTCAACGCATTTTAAATTTATATACATCTTTTGGCGTCGTTTATATCGCTTTACCTTTTTTTCTCACTATTATTAATCTGCAGTTCTTACTCCTCTTGCAGGTCTGTTTTTCTTTGTCATAATGATCCCCCTTCCTTGTCTTTATGAGTGGGGGAAGTTTTAATTTAATTATTTAATCTTCCATCCATGTTTGTACTTATGCATTTGATTATTATATATCACTTTCTGGTCCTTTACTTTTATCTTCGTCTTTTTCTTCTCTATGGGCCCTGGGGTTCTGGCTGGTCATACTCGATGGTGCCTCTCTGCTCCCCATATTCAATTTATTTTGTCTCTACCTTTTCTCTTAGAGTTCTAGGCCATAAGAGTCCAGTTAGACGACAAAGAGCGCATACTCACCTATCAAAACTTAAGTGTTGTATAACTTTCCTGGAGGAGACTGGTCTCTCTTCAAAAGAGATTACCTTATTAAAGAAATGTTGGGTTGGTTCTGTTTATTGCTCCCCTGCCTCTCAAAATACAAACGGGGGTTGTTATTCTTTTTTTCATAAAGGTCAGATGTTTTGAAGCAAAAATTTGATGTTGGAAGACGATTGTTTTAGGACCTGAATATCAATAGCACCTCCAATCTCTTTTCTAAATATTTATGGCCTCAAAGATGTTGCCATAAAGTTCTAGGAATCTCTTTCTATTAAATTATTGTCTTGGATGAATGACAATCTTGTAATGCGATTGTAATCAATTGGTAGACCCACATACTTGATAGAAGTTCAAGCCTCAGACACATTTCCCAATAATATGCAAGACTTTTCAACACACTGTTTCATTTAGGGGACGTGCGGATGCCTTGGGCATTTATAACCTTGATTTATTAGAGTACTGTTTTTACTCTCCATTCTAGATCGAGAATAGACTACTATTTTTTTTTTTAAAAGACACAAAATGTACTCCATGCTGAATGTCACAACCCCCTCATGCGCCCTCTGTGTAATGGGTCTAGCGGGCAAGGCCCTGTGGCGTTTAATGGCATGCTACAATACCTTGACTGATATTTCCCAAAGCCTGTGATTCCATTGCGCTTCAGTCCCTGCAAGCGTCCCCCAGAACCTGTGAAACAATAGAGTACCTTGCATGCGCTGTTACTAGGGCCTTGGTGTGGTTTTCCATAGTCCCTGCAAGCGTACCCCAGAACCTGTGAACCAATAGAGTAAACTTTCACCCACTGTTCCTAGTGCCTTGGTGTTTTTCCATTATGCACAATCGAGCAAAAACTATACATTTGTTACATGGTTCCAAACCCTCAAGTTGCACCTGCCCTGCCTGTGAGGTCGAAGCAAGTGTACTAACAAGTGTTTTCTTTAAAGGGTCGTTGAGAGCCTTCCAGGTGGCCATGTGCCCCACGTGACCTAGCTACATCCGTTGAGCCTTCAAGAGGTTATATAAACCATGCCCAAACCAGTCGTGGCTTTGCCTCACTCCCTGTGGAACAAGCTTCAATTCACCCTTCCAACTCACCGGAAGAATCGAGCCGGAATCGAGACAGCTACTGCTGTTCCCCCATGACTCCAAGCTTCGAGATCTTCGAACTTCAGACAAGTCGAAGAACAAGGCTAAGTACTTGATACCAGGTTAGTGCGAACCAATCCTCCCAATGTAGTAAACAGGACCAAGTAGCAGCGTGTTAAAAAACTATAGACTTTTCCTCCATGCCTGCTCTGTGATTTTCTCCAGCACTTCCTTGTGTGTTCATGAACAGGACCTTTCTTGCAAACTTGGCGTTTGAACTGTGATTGCTCAAGAAATAAAGACTTTAGCTCTGTGTTTCTCTGATGGACAGTAGTGCCAAGAGAAAGCACTTCACAGCGTACGATATATGCATGAACCTTGTACCGAGATCTGTGTTCCGAGCTAAGCCTTGCGAGGGCCACTAACTCCAATATGTGTTCCGAGTTAAGCCTTGGGAGTGTCAATAACTTTAATCTGTATTTCAAGTTGATTCCAGGGAGTGGCAGAAACTCCAATCTATGATCTTGGTTAGTCTGCTCTCATGCTGCGTTGCTGATGAATCCAGTATGTGTATGTTACTGATGTCAAAGTATGGTCTTGGTATACTGAGGCCTGTTCGTTCACCGATAGTAACTGCCTCCTCTTCCTATTTGCAGTGTATTGTGTCTTCCCTAAACCAGATGTTCTGGTCCAGTGCACATCTACCTTGCAAACGCAGGTCTCAAAAGTGACAAATCATGTTATGCAGTGTCACACAGCCACTAAGCAGATCCAGTACCACAAGTTTCTCTTTTCTGATTTTATCCCAACCCTTCTTCCTCCCATGGGCGTGCGTGATCTAAGGAGTTTGGTCCCTTGATCGAGTGCAGCTCTGAAAGGGATAGAGGTGGTTGGGACAAGGTGAGTGCATGACAGTGAGATAATAGCCATTTTGATTTCCGATCATGGCCCCTTTAGAGCAGATCTGGACAACTAGATGTTCAGGCTCATATAAACAGATGACGTTTTAATAATTATGTACTGCAAGATCAAGAGTTTGTCACTGGTGTTCACCAATTCAGAATTAAAATGTTTTGAATCATTATTCTAAGTGCTATCTTGTTTGGATTTGATCTAAGGCAGCTGAAAGGGGATGTATTATTAATTATGTGGCACAAAAAGGAGGGCTGCCACTAAAGAATCCAATATTTTTCTACAACAAATTCAAAGATTGGGACACGAATAATACTCTGTTAACTGTAAAGATACACTGTCGCATCATACTCAGGCCAAGCTTTACTTTAATTCAAAAATCCATTGAAAATGCATAAGGTACTCCCTTGAGTCAATACCAGATATTATGGAGGTTTTAATAGGCCAGGTAAGTTACTTGCTAATTACTTAAAAGTGAAGAAATCCAAATTCAAAATAGAGGTTATTCACAAAGATAATCAAGGCCACTGGAATTATGCACCGGGAAGGTTTGGGGTCAAATCATGCAGCAGGGTTGACTAAATTATGCGGCGTAATACAGCACAGTTTGTAAAAGCATTACTGTATTATTTTGTCATTTCAACACTTGTTAACACTGTCTGGGCATAGGCTGCACCTCATTAATGCCAGTTTAACATCTATCTATAGCAATAAGCAACAGAAAGGTGACCAGTCAACCTTTGCAAAAGTAACTTTTGAACCGTTTGGGTTAGACCCATTTTTGGGGAAAAATCTGAACATTATGCAGCAGATGGATTACGTGACAAATGCAACAAATCTATAATTATGCAGAAACACTTTGCGGCTGCACAAGTGTATAATTCCAGGTGCCCTGACGAAGATTAAACAAACTTTATAAAGACCATGTTATTTGGACTAGTTTTACTTTATTCTATTCTAAAGTGTACACTGCAGAACCCTCCTTCAACAAGGGCACATTGGAGGCAGTTTTCAATGACATGCCTAAAATTACGAAATAGTTAGGACTTAACTCAATTAAAATGGATCTATCTTGTGAAGAGGTTCTTAACGCAATTTCTAAACTTCGCATAGACAAAGCACCACTCCCTGATTACTTTACTGTTGAATTTTATTTCAAATTCTCTAAAGCAATACCTAAGCTTCTATTACTACTTCTTCATTTTTTATCAATTAATGGTACAATAAGATCTTTTTCAGAGGCTATGATTTGTTTGATCCCAAAAAAGATAAAGATCTCGCTGAATGTAAAAACTACAGACTGATCTCTCTCTCATAAATACTGAGTGCAAAATATTACCAAAGATTTAGGACCTTCATGTTAAAGATTTTATTCCATATCTTGTTGGCAATAAGCAATCCGGATATGTTTAGGGTCGTAATATCACTAATGACTCCATTACCTTTAATATTATCAATAGAGCATCTGGACATACCACCACATTAGCTGCAGTTTCTCTCGATGCTGAAAAGGTATTTGTTTGAATAAATTAGGATTTTATGTTTCAGACCCTAAAATGTCATGGACAGTGACTCTGCAATGAGACTCTACAACAACCTCTGCTTTTCTCAATGGCTTACAATCTCATTGCTTTCCCACTAAAAGATGCACAAGATAAGGTTGTCCCATGTCTCCGCTACTCTTTATTTTATCTTTCGAAACATTCTAAGAAATGAAACAATTCACAGATCTACAATCTTTACAGGTTATAAATGTAAACAGCTGGAGATCAAATTCATAGCATATGCAGATATATTATACTAGTCCAACCCCCAAACCTCCATTCCTACCTTTATTGAACTTCTCTCTTCCTACTCAACTACTCAACTGCCTCAGCTTTTAAATTAAACATTGATAAACCCGAGGTATTTCAACTTCAGAAATTATGCTTTAAAGATATTTTTAAAGATTCAGGCTTTCTTTGGAATACTTCTTCTATTAAATATCTCAGTATTACTTATTCCAACACAATAGAAGATAATGTACTTCTTTAAAAACTAAGATATGTTTTTGGTCTGAACTGTGGTCCCCCTTTTCCTGTCCAGAACGGATAGATTAGATTCATTAAGATCATGTTATTTACATTTTTATGGAATAAAAAAAAAATTCTTGTATTTTTTTTATGTAAGCTTTAGAAGACTAAAGTCATTGCTAGTGTTCATTTCTACACATTTGATTCAAAACTACAGATCTGGATCTCTCTAGCAAGAATTTCCCCTAGAAATATTCCGTTATGGCGTACACTTGAGCTTTCTCTGACTACCCTTTTTTCCTTTATGGAATATGCGCTAATTTCCCCAAAAAGTAAGTCAATTTCTCCTTCTATATTAAATCACTCTAATGCTGTGGCATCATCCGTCCCTTACATCTACGCACCATGTCAATTGCCTCTACTTTTCCCCATTTGGTACAATTCTAACATCACAATTGCTCAAAGTCTTAAAATGGTATAATTGGATGGCCAAAGGTATCACTAATATTCCTCTATTATTGACCAACAACTGGTTCATGTCCTTTGAAGAGCTTCATGCTACAATTAATATCTCAAATTATTTTTGGGACAAATATGACCAGCTTCTATAAGATATTAGGCAAAATGTAATAGAACATTCCTGTATAGATTTTGAAAATATCCTAGATCCTCTGCAATCATACGATTTTTCCCACAGTGGTCAAAGCCTCTTTTTTAATATAAAAAAACATCTTGACTCCAACATGGATAGGCCTATAGCTTTAACTAAATTACTATGGGAAAAAGAATTGAACTCTACCTTTCCCATCTTCTTATGGAATATTCTATGGCACAAAATGCATTCCACATCTAGCTCTGCGAGCACCACCTAGATATTATTTTTCTTTTACAATAGGTTGTTTTTTACACCAAGTTCTTAATATGCCACAAATGTATCCGATAAAGACAACTGGTGGTCATGCAATGCTGATAATGGTGATTTTACTACCCGAAAGTCCAATAATTTTGGAGAGAGCCAGATCGGTCCAAAAAATCTCACATAATTGTATTAGAACTGTACCATCCAACACCGTGCATATATTTTTATACAGTACCGATATTTGGCCTACAGAAAGAACTAAGTGTGAGTGTTTTTTTCCTCAATGGGGGATCCTAACTTGTCATAACCACAGACTACATTCAGCCTATCTACCCTTAATACAAATGGTTCTAAAGAGAGACTTGTAACAGATGCCTTTGACTTCCTTCTTATCTAAAAATGTTTATTATTATTTTTATTATAGCAAATGAAGTTTTCACACACCTATGAACGTATTATTTGTGTCGTTATATTTTTTCTTTCAATCTACATGTTTTATCTTTAACTAAGTATTGTTTGTTCCCTTTTCTATTTACCAGGTACCGTAGCATCCCAGGAGCTGGTTAAGCTCAAGTTCCAATATAAATCCCTAGAGAAGGTGAAAAAGCCTCTTTTTACCATAGTAAGTGTGATGAGATGCAGCAAATTATCCTTGTATGCATGATCCCAAAAGATTTGTGGGCTACTTATATGACAGATTTATATAGCGGACCTTCTGTCTGAGCTAGAGCCCATGGAATTCTTGACAAAAAATTCCCCCTCACTTGCTTATCAATAAAGGAGGTAGGAGCAGCCATTGAGAGAATAAAGCTTTCCAGGGTTGCTGGCCCCAACAACATCCCAGCGGGCATTATCAAATCAAACAGTGTTTGGTGAGCTACAGTTTATTCACTCTTGTTCAGTTGGATTGCTTCAACTGGCCTTCACCCTCCATCATGGAAAGGGTCTATAGGAAAACACATTTTAAAAAAGGGAACAGCTCAGACCCTACACATTATAGGCTCATTAGCCACCTTGATATCTCTATTAAGGTCCTCTCCCAAATTATTTTATCTAACTTGGAAGACTGGGCTACCATATCTAAGATAATTCAAATCGAGCAGGGGGGCTTCCGGGAAGGTAATTCTAACAATGATCACTGCTTCGCATAATGGGTCATCACTCAGAAGGCCCTGGAAGTGAATCAGAGGCTGTGCTGTTTTGTTGACTTCAGGACATCCTTTGATTCTGTGGGCAGGGATATCCATTTCATTAGAAATGGCCTCCTGCAGGGGTGCGTCTTAGCACCCTTGCCCTTCAGTCTATTTCTAGCCGACCGTCCCTCTTATATCTCAAACAAAGTCTTTTCCCCCCATATTTGGGAAACAGCCCATTGATTGTCTGCTTTAAACAGAAGATCTGGGATTGTTAGACTGTACCTGAATTAGTCGCGCTTGAAACGTACAGTAAGCAGATTTAGCTATAAATCAATGTGAAGACGACCATGGTCATGGTCTTAGGGAAAGGAGTAAAAAGGTTCTCCTGGTACCTAGATACCTGGGAGGTGGAGCTAGTTGACCAATATAAGTACTTGGGTTTGGCATTTAGGAGGAATTTAAAATGGGACACACATTGGTACTGTACTGAGCAGAAGGCATAGTAGCAGGCCAGCTTTAGTCTAAATTCAATTGGAAATTGGGGGGTGGGGTCCCATATCATCCTATTCACAGTTTATGAAGAGATATTACCCCTGCTGGGTCTGTATGGAGTATAGATCTTTTCCCTTGATGCCTCTATGAGTGGGACAGATTAGAAGGGGCAGTTCTCAGAAGACTTCTATTGCTCCCTCCAGGTACAGGGCATAAGGATGGAGTTCAACCTAGTCTCATGGAGCCTGCTGGACTTTACTAGGGCCTTAAGATACTTTATTAGTCTCTCTGAGGACAATGAAGTGATCAAAGTATCTAAACTCAGCTGTGATGAGATTCAAGGTAGTGAAAGAAGGTGGGCAAAGGCAGAAAGGTGAAGATTGAGATTTATTAAGAACCTCCATTCAGATTGTGGCACTATTACGTTCTGGTCCCCATTCCCAGGTAAACAAGTACTGAAAGAGTCCACAGTAATGGTGACCGAGACCTGTAACCTAATCTACTTGAGCAAGAAATCGTCTATTAGCTTCCCAATTTCTACTCTAGGCCAGGACATTCTTTCCATATTTGATGCAGTTACCTGAACCTGGCTTACGGAATGAAATCTTAAGGGCAAGAGTGGGATGTAAACTAATCCATTCATCCTGCCCATGTTGGGCGAGGGTCCAGGATAGCAGCAGTCTCTGTACCTACCCCCTGAATTTAAAATGCCTTCTACTGCATATACTTATGGACTGTGTTTTTTATCTTTCAAATCGTATGAAGTTTTGAAGACCCTGGTCTTTTAAATATGGAATTGTCCAAAGGAGGAAGGATGTTTGAGTTATCAGAAATGTATTATTTAGATGTGGCAGTAGGAATTGCTCGTATTTTACGGAATGTCAAATATTTTTAATAATGAACTGTAGTAGGAGGGGGGTGTCGAGCCAGCTAGATGGGTTTAAATCATCTATTTTAACAGTTATGTGTTTTTAGAATGTTTTATGGACCATTGTCTAAATAAACTTGTGTTCTACCTAACGTTGCTACTTCTTTTTTAATTTATAGGTACAAAGAGCTTTTAACTTGTATTACAAAGGAATCTTGTTATTCATATTGTTAAAATTTCCACAAAATGCTACTTTTTATAGACCGCAATTTTCTTCATATTTTCTGTATAGGGATAGGTCTCTATGCCTCCCTATTTAGAATTGCAATTGATATTTTACACGGAAACTCTTTTTGTGGAATAATACACTGTTGTTATGGCATATTGCTATTGGATGTTCTGTTGATTGCTTATGCTAGATGTGCTGAAAAGGTATTCTTATAAAAAAAAAACATTTTAAGCAAAAAGAAAAGCTATTTTATTTATATGTCTATTGATTTGTAGAGAGCAAAAACCTTTCCATGTATTTGTGTATGGTCAGACTTATACACATCCTCTAGTTTGATGCTTTATTTAAAATGTCTAGTTATGCTAGTGAAAATATCAAATGGCTGATAGACTGTATATAAAGATATGATTTATAAACCCTTCCATCAGGCAGGATGCAGCACTGTAGGATTTTATTCCCCAGGTATCACATTTTAAACATCTTGTTAACTTTTTACAGTACTTCGTACTGTTTTCTCCTTTCTGTTCTGCAACTTAAAGCACTAATATAATTTATGATCGACATAGTGACCCACCTCTACCAAAATGTAAATGTCCTTTTCTGGCTGCTCTTCAGAAACAGCCTTTGTGTGGTTATGTCCCTGACAGTGGGGTGGTATCCAGCCTGCAAAACTTTGCAACTGTGGTCAAGTAGGTCAAAAGGCTACGCCTCTCTTGAAGGGTCCTCTTCGACTTGCACAAACAGTCTCTGCAGTCCAGCCTCTACAACTACCAAAATGCTTCAAGACATTTAATCAATAACCCCTTTCAAAGAAAGGAAGCCCAATTACCATCCTCCTCATCTTAGTGTCTGGATGTTCACCCTTCAGCCTCAGGAATGCAGACAATATACTTCTGCTGTCTGTGGATACTGCTGTCTTCCATCTTGTGCCATGCTACAACCAGGGGCACCAAAATGTATCTGACTTTGTTTTTATAATTAATATTGTGAACTAAACTTGAAGATGAACATCAAAAGACATCTACTCGAGCAGATCTCAAAAAGCATCATTCTAGAATTTTGAATGAGGCATGGAAAACAGACCTTTACTTAGAGCTTCTGATTGTTGTCTTTTCTTTTTTCCTTTTCAAACATCCTCTCCTTCTACATCATCCCTGGAATGCCTCCTCTCTCTGGGCACTACCACTTTAAAGCACATGCATCATTGTCTTAATATCTATTAATGTGTTTCTGCAAATTGCCCACAAATACATTTCAAAGATCACAACCTCTCCTTTTTTTGAAAGTCAGACCCTTGCAACTAAACAATACCAAATCTTATCTACCACATCTATTAACCTCACCAAAGATCTGCTTGAACTCACATATTACACCTTCCCACTAATGATCACACCAAACTCCCATTAATTTTAACCTACAACAAAGAAACCAGAAAGAATATATGGAATGGTTTACTTCAATGTGCATGACTAATTCCAATAACTAATACTACCTGACTAACCATGGGCTCTGGAGCCCGGTGTAAAGTGCTTTAATGGGTCGTCAGTGGTAGTGAGCGATATATAAATGAAAATTACTATATAATATGTATTGTTCCAAAAAAAACGTTAAAACTCCCTTAAAAAAGTAACACTCATAACCTATTCAATTAAAACCATTTTCGCAAATGTAAACTATTAATGTTTACATTCTTTGAAGCTTTCACGCTGATCCTTGGATTCGTTTGGCAGCGACTGCTACAACATACTGATTTACTTGGCTGACTTAGCCTAAAATCCGACACACCTATGATTTTCCACCCAAGACAAAAATTACATCTGTGCTGTCTGGAAGGAGCGAGGAATGTGGTCACCCTGGTAGGACTTCGGAGGAAAAAAGCGAGGGCCGCCAGGGTGTGCAATGCAAAGAAGCATGACCGAAGTTCAGAAAGGGGTGTGCGTAAGGTACTGGTTTATATGGATGGACTGTGCTAATCACGAAACGAGCAAAATGGGTTAATAATCTAAGGTGGAAAATTAGACACCGGTTTTTTTGTTCGTCTCTACCAGGTCTGCCAGTCGGGGGTCATTTCTGCCTCGAGCTGCGAGGTTCAGTAGAAAGATTAATTTTTTTTAAATAGAAACGCTGATTTTTAACTGGTCTTGACTGACAAGGTATTTTAATACATGTCTTAGGTGTGGTTTTCGAAGGAAATGTTTATTAAAAAAAACATTGTATTGACTTAACAATCTCCATGTAGTACGAGTTAAACAGCATATTGAACGATCTGCAACATATTTAAAGGACCTAAAAAGACTGACTGTGCCAGACAGGCCATCGTTTTTTTCCAATTAATAAGATGATATAGAGGCGATGAGTGTAAAAAGCTTTACTTTAAAAAAATTAATTTTGAACATGTGCAATGCTTAAACCCCACAGTGTCCAAAAGTGAAATGGAGACTAAGAGTATTAACAAGTGAGGGAGCTTCTTCCTGTTCTTGCTTCCTGAATCAAGTAAGAACCATCTTGACCCTTACATCAATGTCAAGGAGTTCAAGGGGTAAGGAGCCCTCTTGCACACAGGTACTACAGCTTCCCTGGCAGTTTCATCACCTTCCTCTATTTTATCCTTACATTCCGCATACAAGAAGAGGACTAAGCACTAAACCCAGATCATGTGCCTAAAGAAAAACAATTCAGCAGTCTGACCTGCCTTCTGTAATCCAGAGTTAATGATCAACCCGTCGGCAGTTAGGCTTTGTTTCAGCAAATTCTTATTCAGCCACAACATTAAACCCCCCACGACTATAGCAAGTGATGTAAACGTGCTTAGTAGTGGCATCTTGATTAAAAAAAAATTATATATACCTCAGTCATCAGAGTTTAGATCCCATGCTTAGAAAATTAGGCAGGGCATTTTTAACTAGTTAGAGAAAGCCAATACTGTAAATGGGATGGATAGAAAACTAGAGGTCTCTCAGAAGATCAAAGTAGGCCTGAAACTGGTGACTCACAAATTCATATATGCTGGCTGCTCTTTACAGTACTAGTGAGGTACTTCCCTGCTTTATCCTTGGCACAATGAACTTGGGACGTCAGTGGGCCTTTTGGCTGGAAGGGATACATAAGCTACAATTCTATCGGATATAACTTGCAATTTGTGGAGAGCTTAGTCCTTCACTACTGCCAACACTGTCACAGCTAGACAGATTGATTACTTTCTTGACTGGAAGATTGGTGGTCCTGCCTCCAGAAGATGTGTTTTGAAGGAGATACTTTATTATGGTGAATTGGAAGAGGACCCTTTTGCAGGAAATGTAGAACCTGGATTCATGCCTGTGTGGAAGAATATAGCAAAGCAAGTCCAAAACATCAAGAGATTCTCACACTAATACCATTATAAATTATACCCTTGATCTTCAAGAGAAGGATGCTTTAAGGTTTGGAAGGAGTAGGCACGAGTGGAGGTTTGTTCGTTAGTGCCATTAGAAGTATCAGCAATAGTACAGACTGTGCCGCTCCCTACCTCTGCACTTGCCTGCGAGGTGAGGGGAGAGGCGATTTGGATGTCTCAATATTACGACATGAAGAAGTCAATCTCAAATACCTATGTCCTTAAGTTCATCAAAATAGGTATTCTTCAGATTTCAGTGCACCAAATACTTTTCCCCCATTTTTTTTTAGGATTCAAATCTCGAGGACCTGCGCGACCTGGGTGTGGTACTGGATTCAAACAACCAGCCTAGGATTCACGAATCCTGCAATAATTTTTTTTTGATTCATTGTCAGCGGGGGTCACTTTAGGTCCCCACATGGATCTAGGGGTCAGGGTTTGTCCACACCATTATGCCCTTTTCTTTTTATTTCATCTTTTCCACAACAGTGCCCAGTGCACTCTGCTGGATAAAAGACCCGCCAATCCGAGTACAGCGGATTTGCAATGGACAGTGGGAGAAAAAGATCCACAGTCCAACTGATCCTCTGATTTCAGAACCTAAAGGGACCAAACAGAATGCCAACCTTGACTATGTCTGCGATTTGCATGTGATGCCCATGCTATATTTTAATATATTTCGACCAGTCATGTAACGTATATCAAATCACAAATCTTAATTTTGCTCTAGAATGTATAAAATATCAATTAAACTTGTTAACAGTTGTCTGTTCAAGGGAAAGGCAAGAGAATCCTATTAAATCTATGTTTAACTCAATGGCCTTGTTTATAGAGAACAGAATACTGCGTGGTGTGATAGGATAGTCACTGAGGAATTCTGATCAAGAAGCTCTAAAGATATGTTAATCAAGTTCCAGCAGTTTCTTTCAGAGTCGGCTCTTATATATACGGGGTCACATTTGGGATAGATAGTAAATAATAAATACTTTTTAGACTGCAAAAAGGTATCGATGGCACTAGGGCCTACATTTCCCATTGGTGGTTGTAACTTTTTTTAAACTAGCGGAATTCAGAATTTTTTTAATCTGAAATATTATTAGAACATTTGAGTCTTATGTACTTCTCCAGGCAATCTCCTTTAATATTCATAAGCACAGTGCATCCACTCTGGTTTCTTTATGGCCTAGTGAATATGGCTCAACCCAAGATCCACAGACATTCTAAATGGCCTAATTTCCAAATGTTACATAATACAATGCATCAACCACTCACATAAGATTGAAGGAGGCTTCTTGTTAATCTACAAGATCTACTGGCCTTATTCTGGCCTATTTACCATAACTGGGCACTCATTTTAACTCCTCACTTGCCACACAGCTACATTTGCACATGGTTAGTTCCTGCTGAAATGGCACGTTGTCCTTATTACCAAATATTAAAAAACATACAATGCATTAACTATACACACAAGATTGTCAGAGGCTTCTCACCCATTCACAAGTCCTACTGGCCTTACCCTGACCAACAAAACACTCATTTGTTTTCCAAACAGCTACATTCCACTTGAAATGTATAGAGCAGTGCTTTCCAAACTTTTCATGTTGGTGACACACTTTTTAGACATGCAAGATTTCGAGACACGGTAACCGAGTTTTACTAGCAAAATATATGGTTTATAAAATAATAACATACGTACATTTCCAAGACTGCTGTCATTTAGGGGTCACAATATGTACATATGTGCAAGAAATAAAACATTTGAATATAACCAGCAACACTCACTATTTTAATGAGATGTATGAAGTTGAGAGCGAGCATGTGGAGCTGCAAGAGCCACGTCACTGGCGATGCTGCTGTCACCTTCCCCCTGTGTAAGCTTGAATAGTTCTGCGGGTGCGGCAGCAGCGAGCGCTGCAGGAGCCGCAAGCATGTGAAGCTGTGCCACTAGTGGTGCTGCTTTTTCCCCCCTGCGTAAGCTTTGAAGGGTCTGCAGGGGGACAGGAGTCTGTGGGGGCGGCAGCAGCGAGAGCTGGAGCAGCCTTTACTCACTGCCGGAAGTTCCACGGGTCTGCTAGAGGGCAGCAGCAGTGAGCGCCGGATGCCACTGGTGCTGCTGGCCTACAATCTTCATTATAACACCTCCCCCTGACCTAGATTGAACAGGACTGCGGGGGGTGGTGCAGAGCACTGCACGAGTCACCGGCAGTCTACTCACCACCACTGCTGGATGCTACAACGGGTCTGCAGGAGGGTGGCAGCGAGCAGCAGCAATGCTCCAACTCCAATCACTGCTCGCTGCCCCGCCACAGGAGACTCTTCCTCTTTCGCAGGAACAGGTGATGCGTCAGTAGCATGCGCAGTACCGTCCTGCAGGATGCCTAGACCGCATTGCCTAGACCACGTTGTGTGACACACCTGCAGACGGCAGCCTAACGTGTCGCACCACACCGTTTGGAAAGCACTGGTATAGAGAGAACTGTAAGAAAGTGGATTTTGTGTGGCCTTGGTCATCACTCACCTCAAGGAATAATGATGTTAAGTTGTCAGGACAAACCCCAAAGTCACAAAATTAACCTGAGCTCAACCTCCCGGTAGCTAGGGCACAGAGAAGATAAGTTTCGGGCCAAATGTAATGTATTAATGCAGTACCAGAACAGTAATAAAGTTTAAAAAAAAAAAAAGAAACCCATAAAGGGGAACACGGAGCAAGGTTTTTTTTTTAAAGTTTTAAGTATAAAATAGCATCAACAACCACTAAGTGCAGAAGATAGTTTATGGAAGTGGTAGACCAGGACCTATGTGCAATTTCAGGCTAACTGTGAAGAAACGGGGAAAGTCTGAAGCTATATACGAGGAAGGTGCATTGACATCGGACACCTTTGTCCCCCTGACAGCCCTAGAGGTCTGGGAAGCCAAAAGGTTGATTATATCTGCAACCTTGATAAAACATATCCCTAGAGCTGCTTGATGGGAATTCCTCAGTGACTATCCTATCAAACCACACAGTATTGTGGGAGCTATAGACAAGGCCATCGAGTTAAATATGAATTTTATAGGATTCTCCATTTTCTAAGTCCCAACTTTTCAGGATTTCTGGAGCAACTCCTCTGGGTCACTTCTAATGCTCCCAGTACTTTAGGGAAGCACTTAGGGGGTCGGGGCTCACTCCGACAAAGGCCAATACCAAGGTACAATCCAAGACCAGTTGGTACTGATCAGCTGGTCACTTCATGAAAAAGGCCTCTTGAAGCTATTTGTGTCCCGGTAGCCACACAAGAGGTTAGCCACTGACTCTGGGAGTCAATTTCCTTTTCCTCAGTGCGACAGGGAGCAGATCCAGTACTGCAGGGCTCCTGTAACGTCACAGCAAGCAGGGAACAGTGGTTTTCTTCCACAGGTCTAGAACGTTTTTCACGGAGGGTGGATTTGGACATCACATTTATGGTTATCACTAGCCTCTGTATGGGAGAAGACTTCTGGCTTTTCTATGGCCGGTGGGTTAAAGGTTCCCAGACCCACACTACCCCATCCCCTGTGCAAAGCCTGTGAGCCCACTCAGAGGTGTAACCATATGACCCTCCTATGTGGTCACTTAAAACAAGTTCTGGTGTAGTTTCCCTTCCACTGGGGTTCACACTACTTCAGTGGTTCTCAAACTTTTTTGACCTGTGGTTCCATTAACCTATTGGCCGTGGCTCCACTATTAAGTTACTTTTTCTGGCAGGTGGCGGGATGTAAGCCAGCCTTAGAAGTACTTACATTTTTCTCCCTGAAAATAATTGGGATGAAGCTATTATACCAATCATGGATGTAATCCCATCCTATCCACATCGAAATCCCATGTAGTGTCAACGGCTGATTGGAGGGCCACAAGCTTCTCGGAGAAGTGAACTGTTACTGCATTGTGATGCAGTGCTCTTTAAAGAGGTGTGTTTTTAGTGCACACCCACACAAATACAACACTCACACGCTCGCTCACCCTGGAGACTTTATGAACCTTTCCTGTGAAGCGAAGGGTTTTATTCTGCGCATCAATAGAACAGTAAGTGTTCTGTGCACTTCTAGGGGACATCCTGTACACCTTCTCTACTCCTATCGCTTGGGACTGCGGGAACGGCTTCTAAAAGTATATTGTATCGTGATGAAAAGGGTTCATGAAGTTAAATGACATTTCAAACAATAGTGCGAGCCACGGATAATAAATGTGGAACATCTGGGAGCTGAGGGGACAAACCATTCCAGCATCTAAGTTCAAACCTGCAGAATTCAGAACAAGCAGGATGGGAAATTAGAGATGTAAATGTACGAGTCTTGTAAAACAGAAATGCATAGTGTCAAACAACATAAACATGCTGTTGTGTCCTCTTGCTAGCTTATGCATTCTCCCCACAGTCTTGATGCTCCTTGCTGCTCAGCCAGTGAGTGAAGTCATTTTATGGTTGAAATGTTGAGTGTTTGTGCTTGGATGAGTGTATAGTTGGAGAGAGAAGGGCTGAGCAGCAGCATTCTGCTCCTAGTGGAGCTTTATCTGTAACCTACAACTGAGCTAATAAACCTACTTCTTTTATAGCCTACGAGCATCCATCCTTCATTGTAACACTGGTGAAGTGCGGAAAATAAACTACATGTGAGGAACAAGAAACTAGAGGAACTGCAGAAGAAGCTAAACGAAGAAACTAAGAGGATTACAAAGAAAAAGAGATTGAAGCCTGTAAGTATTGCGCCTGGTAGCCCCACCAGTGTCTATTTACACTGGACAGCCTCCAGTCCAGGGTGTTTGAACAGGCTTCTGCTAGGTGAGCAGTAGACCGTGAGGGCGGCCTATTTTTACAGTCATTTGATCAGCCGTGTTTAGCCTAGCAGCTCTATTCAACCTTGTTGCGCCAAGTCAGCTGTAAACGTGTGGGAGCACATGATGGACATTTTATTTTAATGGTAACAGCGATCCACTTGGTAGTCCGTCCGACCTGCGTGAGGAGATGCAGCAAGTATGCATGGACGGGTAAGAAATCACAAGCAGGGAGTAAATAGTAGCGCTTACGCCAAATAGTATGCTGTTACTAGCGCAACAGTTTATAGCAGCATTCAAAAAGGACCGCGGGGCTACAGTCCACTTCTTCTAAGGTGCGTGGGAAGTGCAGCTGTTGTCAGAGGTGCCGCGAGGCAGTAGAACTGGCGTGATCATGAGCCAACACTCGGAAGTGCATCTTTCAATGTACCTGTTGCTGTGGAGCCATGAGCGGAGGGAACGGCAGGCAGCAGGAGTTGTTCTATGGCGTTCCTGGTCTTCCTGTGGGAGCGCGTGATGGAGCATGTGCAGCTGAACGAGACTGTGGCGTTACAGGCAAAGGTAAAAAAAAAACTAGAACCTGAACAGCATCAAGACATAGCTGTGTAAAGCTCATGTATTACGGAGTCAGCAGAGTGGACATCCGATGTGGCATTTTAATATGTGATAAAAAGACTGAGTCTTCATCAGGTAAGATCAACTCTTTATTACCGGTCTCCTCTCTCCACCAACAGTCCAGCAACTGCCTTACCTGAACATTCTAAGGTAGCCTCCAGAGAACAGTGGAAGATATCATAGTGATATAACGGGGGGAGACAGTGGAGGAATGTACCATTATAAACCGTGAGGAAGGAGTAGGGAATAACACTACTAAATCAAAAGGTACGTTTACACGTTGTAACACACCTTCCCCCTACATAATGAATTGAAGACAGGTTATTTGGACATGACAGGCTTTTTGCCAACTGGGAGCTTTGTGGATTCTCTGCGTCATTGGCAAGTTGTGTGGAGCCTGATTGTGAGATTCTATGGTGGATCTGTGGTTGGATGACTCACTATGTATAGGTAGAGATTTAGTCAATCTGTCCATGCTCCACATTTGGTTATTGTCCAATAAGGTTGTATTTCTTCTGATCGCTGTTATATGCATAGGTGTGGAAAATTTAGAGTCAGGATTGCAAATTCTGGATTCTTAACATACCCAATCTCCAACTCTCCATTGCGGAATTTTGGTTCCATGTTTGATGTTGTAACGAGTTTTATACTTGTTTTGGTGTGTGCTTATTTTGTCTTTAGAGGCCTGAATGTCATGCCTAACACTAGTTCCACTTCCCAACCAGTTTGGAAAGAATTTGGTGCACGGTTTCCTTCCCTTTAAGGCAGAAAAAGGGGAGTTCCGGTAACTTGGTTGGGGGTGGTGTGGTAATCCCATAACATGTCTTTTATTGCCTGTTCTATTGGAATTCTGTTACTACTAGCTAACTGTACACAACCTTTGATCATGCGGTTCATTCTTTCTACCAGGTCGTTGGCCCTAAGACAGTAGAGGGGCGTTTTCAAGTGAGTTATATTCAATTTATTAAGGAACTCAGTCATGGTATGAGAAGTAAATTGAACCCCATTGTCAGTAATTATAGAAGATGGGATGCCTTCTAGGACAAACGCATCCTTGAGAAATTGAATGACAGTCAGTGGTAATTTGGTTGACCATCTTTACTACCGTCCAGTGAGAATGATAATCTATCAATACCAGTGCGAATCGCTTTAGTATACCTTTGTAATTGAACGGACCAATTATGTCAAGAGCAATCTTCTCCCATGGTTTGACTGGTACTGATACAGGGGAGATGGGTGCTTTCCTGATTATTTTAGACTTATCACTATTGGCACAAGTTAAACAGTTCTTTACTTTGTCTTCCACAATCGAATCCATGTTTGGGAACCAATAGCGTTCCCACAGCCTAGCTTTAGTCAAACTTCTGCCAAGGTGACCCTCATGTACGAGATCAACAATTTTGTATCTCAGTGGTTCAGGTGGTACTATTTTGTCATTTCTAAATAGGACTCCCTGCTCAATGTTGAGCTCCTGACGAACCTTCTAGAATTTCCTTACATCGTCACTTACTGAATCAGAGAAAGTGGGTCTCTTCTGATCGCTGAGCCACCCCTAGCGATCACCACACCTCCATGGAACTGAATGCGGAAGCAGTCGAGGCAGGTCCGATGAGAAACAAGGACTGGAGCGCGAAAAGGCAGGGAAATGACTGCTTCAGCGCTCCTCCAGAGTCCCCGACATCCAGAGCAAGGACAAGATGAAGGCAGGAGAGAGCGTGCGAGGAAAAGGCAAGTATCTCTGCGCTCCTCCAAAGACCCTGGGAAAGTGCAGCGGCAAATTGGCTGAGAAAGAGTGAAGGCACAAGGAGAACAACCGCTCCGCGCTCCCCACAACAGCCGCAGATGTGCCGATGTCGCAAGCAGCTCCAAAGCTCACACTTGTCCCCACCGAAGTCACTCATGAGAACCGCTGGCAGCCCCCAGCGGCAAACAGGGAAAAACCTCAGGAAATACCCAGACACAGGCCTGGCCAGTCCACAGCTGTGACGAAGCAGGTCACACAAAGTCTCTACATAAATGTCAATAAAGGAAAGACAGTACCTTAATGAAGAGCTGGTGGAGTAGTATATCAAAAGGAGAGGAGCCGGTTTAGTCTGTCCCCTTCCACAGATCGTCACCAGTGATAAAAAGACAGAGTCTTCATCAGGTAAGATCAACTCTTTATTACCGGTCTCCCCTCTCCACCAACAGTCCAGCAACTGCCTTACCTGAACATTCTAAGGTAGCCTCCAGAGAACAGTGGAAGATACCATAGTGATATAAAGGGGGGGGGGGAGAGGGGGGGTTTCAGTGGAGAAATGTACCATTATAAACCATGAGGAAGGAGTAGGGAATAACACTACTAAATCAATAAGTTTACACGTTGTAACAATATGCCGCGTGGGCTGCTGTGCATCATGCGAAACCATGGGTGCCGAGTCGTCATTATCTGTGTCGAACTGTAGGTGCAAGTGTGGGAGCAAGCGTGGGTGTTAAACTGCTCTGATTCAGCAGACTCCGTTGAGGCTAAAGACTGAAATGCATTGATTAGTGTCGCAGCGGAAACCGGAAGAGAGTCTGCAGCATTGGTATTCAGTGCATGTTATTCAGAGGGCCGTGAGACGACTACTAGTTGTTGCTAAGGAAGCAGATGAGAGTGAAGTGTCTCCAAGTATCCAGAGCTGGTGAGGAACTTTGGGTAAGCCATTGCTCACCTGAGTTGAATAAAACTAGTTATCTGCCTGTGATGGAATGTTTCAATGCTGTAGTATTTTGTGAACGATACTTGTAATGCATGTTACTTGCTAAGGAGTGGTTTTGTTTAAATGCTTTACATTCTCGTCGTTATATTGTGAATGTAAAAGCTACTTTTGACTTGCTTGTGATGCTTTGTGAACATTGTCTGCCTCATCATATGTTCTATGCCATGCTGATCTTTTTGTGCAGATGTTCAGGTGTACAGAATGGGTGGGTGTAGTAGGGTTGTGTACCTGTTGTGAGGTTGATCCACTTGTTTAATGTGGTATTAATTTGAGGAACGTTACACTAATGTTGACAAGGTTAATGAGGTTATCTGTATTACTGTTTTGAATGCCACACGAAATGTTGCTTAACAAAATTATGACCATTGTGCGTGTGTCTAGTCAGATTCGTGTGGAAGAAGCCCTAATCCTGTTTAAGTGTTGTGGAGGGTAACAAGCTGGTCCTGTTAGGGTGCATGTGTTGTGAAGGGAACGGGTAGTTAATGTTTCCTGATGAATGAGCAGAGCAGTTGTGGGCTATCTGTACACTGGTATTGAATATTTGTGAGACGTATTGATTGCCTGCGGATTTTTACCATCTTAGATCCGATGGGAGCATTGAAGTTATGCAGAGTGTTGTTTAACCTTTTCTGTTTATTTCAGTGGGGTGGTATTTATAGTTTTGTCGGACGTTTTGTGGGAAGGTATACTGCAGTCCTTTGACCTGCTAAAACTCCTATTGTTTTCATAAATGGGGAGATGGGTTGTGGCTTCTTGCTATCTTATGCATTCTCCCCACAGTCTCGATGTTCCCTGCTGCGCAGCCAGTGAGTGAGGTCATTGTATGCACCAAACTGAAGGCAGTCAGCTGTTAGAGCCACTGGTGGGGCCTTCAGGGTGTTTATCTTCCTTGAGACTGGAATGTTTAATAGTAATAGGTTCACATAGTCTCCTGTGAAGGTTCAGTGTCAATATCCTGTCCTCTCCTGTTCAAGCATTAACATTTCCTCCACGCAAGGTCCTTTTTCCGTTCGTCGCCATTGTAGTAAATGAAGATGCAGGGTAGCCAGGAGTATAGGCAAGACAGGATAAAGTTAATTCTCAAGTTATTAGTCTCAGGTTACAGGTAGTATGGAAGCAGGAAGGCCCCACCAGGAGCAAGCATCCTTGCTGCTCAGCCCACACATTCCAACTGACACTCACACCATGCACACATCAGCTTTCTATTACCTCACACTTTCACTGTCTGAACAGCAGGGATATATAACTAAGGACAGAATTCATGGCATAGACATAGACATGAAGATGCCACACATGCCCATTTATTTTAACATACCAGATATTTATAAAGTTTATGGTTTGCGGTAAAATTACTCTCCATGCAGACCGAGCACTTTGAAGTTCATTTACAAACTACCCCACTTAAATAGATATTTTTGGTGAATGAAAGGACTGACACCCCATTTCTTTGTGTGTGTTGGAGCTGTGGGCACCGGCATACTGCTCGCAGTCAAGGGCAGCAAGCAAGCAAGCAATTGTTTTGCCTAGGTAGCACCTAGTTCTTAAGAGTTGTAAATACTGCAACCAAATGCTAAACGCTGCACAGGCCACTCCCTCTATATAACAGGAGCAACTAATAGGGCTAAGTCCTTAACTGGGCTTTTTTTACAGCACAAAAAAGAAAAAACAACATTACCTCTTGCTAGCGCCAAGACACCCACTCCTCTCTCGGTGACAACACTCCTGTTAAATTGCCACGTCTAGGCGCAGTACGAGAAACCAAAATTTCTGTCCTTTTTATATGAAAAGCCTTAGTCAAGTGATTATTTCACTGAGACATTTAAAGAGATGCATTTACAACTTTGAAGTAAAAACAAAACCTCCCAACACTGTTTGGTTTACATAAGAATCACCAGTCCATGTGAGTCCGGGGATCTCATTTTAGGTTTAAAAGAGACATGGTTTTCAAAATATAAATCAAGGAGACATCAGGAAGACCAGCCAGGAGACTACTTTACTTCAACCAACAACGCCACAGCCACCTACGCACGCTTCACAGCTTGGCGTACAGCACAGCACATGCACGCACGTCCTGGGCTGTATCTGGGAACTGTCAACTAGGCCTGGGCGGTAAATTCCGTTCCGCTCGCAGAATTTGGGTAATTTTGCGTTCCGGGGAGAACGCAGAATTGCCAAAATTCCGTGATCCACGGCTTCGCGGAATATTTGGCTTGTTCGCACTTCCAAAAAGTGTGAACGCGAGATATTTCTCCCGTTCGCGAACAGGAAAAAATCATCGGGAACGGGCAGATCAAGCAATTCCGCGTGTTCGCGGAGCTTTGTGTAGCGCGACTACGCAAATTCCGCCCACCCCTCCTGTCAACAAGCCCTAAAGCCAAGTGATAATGGCAGGGTATCAAGGAAAATATGCAGAATACCCTTTCACGTTTTCAAAAGGGCCACAGGGCAGCAGAGAAACAATTTGAGAGTAATCGGCTGGTCTTCCAAACTATATGCTTGGGGTTTGGAGAGAAACCCAGGCAAGGGGATTAAGCCGTGGTTCCCAAACTGTGTGCATCAGTTTGTGGCACCCCTGCTTAGTTTTCACGGTGCACCAGCGTGCCACAGCACAGATTGGGAACCACTGCCTTACATTTACTTGTGAAGGGGCAGGCCCCTTCCTTACAAGGTAATTGAAGTTCCCAGGTCTACCCTAGCAGGTCTTTCTCACGGAAAAGAAAAACACCTACAGACACCCAGGGCATTGTTCCTGCTCTGGGTGCACTTTTCATACCTCAGTACGGTCAAGCACTGGCTCAGGGGTGTGGAATTTTCAAAATAATCTACTTGTCCATGGGACAAAATGCCACTGAGATCTACATGTCCTGTAAAATCCACTTGTCCCACCTACTCCCGTCCACACATCAAACATAAGTAGAATTCATTGCTCTTTATTTTGAGGTTGACAGGCTAAGAGGGGCCCAGTTGTAGCCCTCACTCCCTCTTCCAGCTGACAGAGCGAGGGGGTGGGGGAAGGTTCAGCACACCACTGAGTTACAGATAAGAAGGTGAGGAAAAAACAGCTTCAACCTTTTGAAATGGAAATAGAGCCATTGCGCTGCCTGTTCTCGCCTGGGTCAAGTTTCGCCTTTTCTGTTGCTGTGTGCAGATATTGTGGAAATACCCGTGGGCGGTGAGGCTTGCAGAAATGTCCCTAATGCAGACCCCCTGTGCGGTTCTCTCACCTTGGGGCACAATAAAGGAGGGAAAGAATGTCTTGCTTTTAAAGGGGTATCCATGCTCTGAGCAGATGGCCTGTGCCCACAGCCACTTGCACGGTTAGGTTGTGCGCACGCACTTAAAAAATGCAGGACATTCATTTTCTTCACCCGATGGATCAATGTGAATTTTAATATGGCCTGAATACGCTTGCATAAGACTTTGAGTGCTAATAAAAGAATGGCATTTTTTGCGGTTTTATAGAGCGCGAATTCGATCTGAAGGTATTGGAGCGCTTTACATGAGCGCCAGTTACATTTACACAAGGACTGTCACATTCATTTATTTTTCTTAAGTAGCACTATTCAATTGGCGCCACTGCACTGTAAATCAAATGTGTTATGCAGAGGGGACATTTGGTTGTAGAGTCCGAAAATGCGCCTTCTAATCCAAGCTCACGTCCCCGCTTTACCAACGTGGTATAATCTGGACAACCTCTTTACCTATTAATTATCCAGTGTCCTTTTACAGTTAAAGTTAGCATCTAAGCAATCCTGGCAGCTCAAGAAAGAAACTGCAGCGCTGCGGCAGCTTAAATGAAATGCGTACAACGGACTTAATTATACAAACTAAAATACTAGGCACCGGCCAATTGAGCATTTTCTCTCACAAATGGGAAAGATATCGCCCATTTGTGAGGGAAATTGCCCAGTATGGCAATTCTGTGTCACACATCTGGTTCTAATCAGCTCTCTGCATAGCAATGGAAACGTGCGCAGTTGGCATGACTTACAGCACGGCTACAATAGCAACGGTTGGTCACATCTGTTGGTACTTCAGGTGTGGAATTAACTGAATTCTGGGGCTCCCGGAGCTAGGGCACTGACGCCGAACAGCATGGGCAACAAAGACACTCTTTCCTGACATGTTATCAACAGCACAAAACGGGAGGGGGGGAAGGGAAGTTGAAATGTAAGGCCGAAAGTGCTGCTAACAGCTATATATTAATATTCAAAACCCTACAAACTGAGGCAGCTAGTGCTGGGAGGATTTGGTAAAAGGTCACAAGCCATAGTAAACACGCAGTGACTGGGCCCCAATAATAGGAACTCAGTGGGTTCATGGTCAAGCCAGGCTTGAAACCCGCTAATCTTTGAAGTGCAGGCGCGCAACACCCATTGGACTCACAGGGCTTCAGCCCCCCCCCCCGTCGCGTGTGGCAGCCCGGGATGAGACAGCTTCCCGGGCAGTCACACAGCCGCACCCGAGCAATTCACAGGTCTTTAAAAGACGACCATTCCCATGTTAATGAGGCCTGTTGCTGTTGTTTCACCCCTTCTACGAGCCCCTGCAGCTCCATTCTGCCTATTGCTCACCCCTTCTAAGAGCCCCTGCAGCTCCACTCTGCCTATTGCTTAAAGTTTCAGCCCCCCCCCCGAAATTATTTCTTAGCCCCCCCCCGAAATTTGGCTCTAGTTGCGCCTCTGTTGAAGTGCAATATCCACCAGGTGGAAGAGGGGGTTGGGGGGACAGGGGGTAGGGCTGCAGCCTCAAAGCACACAGATGGAACTTTCCTACCTGAACCGATAAGACAGGAGCAGCAGCGTGAAGAGCTGTAGGCTGGAAAGGCCGATCCGACTTCCCACCTTACCGTGGTTGATGCAAATGCCGCGTAAACCGGATCCTTTGGCGGGCTTCTCTGGAAGTGGAAACCAGTGATGTTTACAGTGGTCTCTGCTAGCGCTTCGGC
Source organism: Triturus cristatus (assembly GCF_964204655.1). Lineage (NCBI taxonomy): Eukaryota > Metazoa > Chordata > Amphibia > Caudata > Salamandridae > Triturus > Triturus cristatus. Next base: position 609,281,875 of record NC_140593.1, on the reverse strand, counting down.
CACAGCCCCTCCAAATCCCCACAGTCGGCTCTCGCTCACTCAACCCCGAAGCAATGAGGATCGGAAGCCAGTGGCAGCAGTGATCTCCGGGTGCCCATGGGACAGGAGGACTAGGTAGAGGCGGCGGCAGGGTCCTGCAACATAACGGGGGCCTCGTGTAAACAAGTGGGGGCAGAATGTCAATTTATTTGCGGATCCCCCGGTACTGCGGCACTGCTTTACTGTGCCCTCTGCTTCAGCGCCCCTACGTTTTATGCTCCGTCTCACGCTCCAATAGCAGGGATGAGAGCCCGCGCTTTCTGGAACCACAAGGTTACACACGGTCTCTCACAGCAGGCACACCGGTTCTATGGAGCGATCTGCAAGCTGAGCAAAATATAACCCTTTTGAACACTCTACAAGTGCTATGGCGGGCATTATGCTAGTGCGCCTTATTTTACCTCGCGGCGGCCACAAACTCCTACTTGCAGAGACTGAGTGACGTTTCACTCCCTCAGCCAATCACTGTCTAGAGCCCAGTTATGGGCTGCCAGCCAATCAGAAGCCTCCAAAGGCTCCCGGCACGCTTCTCTGATTGGCTGTGAGCCCCATAGTGCTCACAGCCTGTTTCATTTACGTGATTTAATGTCTACTTGTCCGTCGGACGAAATAGACATTAAATCTTCTTGCCCACCGATAAAAACAACTTGGTTCGGGCGTCGGGCGATATGATTCCCCCACCCCTGACTGGCTGGGCAGCTGCTGTAGAGTCGATGCAAATTAGCATCCATGAGCTGCCGGCAGGGGAACAGCAAGTTTATAAAAGTTACTTTTCCTAAATATTTATTTAAAAAAAAAAAAAAAGAATCTCACTTTACCAATGAATTGGACTAAAATAAAAAATATTCTTTAAATGACTTTTGCAGCAGTCCCTTGTTAAACGCTACAGATTGAAGTTTATAATCTGTATTTTGACATTTTCTATAATTCAGGAACATCCCTGCCAGTGAAACCAGCTTTTGGGGCTAGTCACTGGAGGAACATGACAAATTACATTTCACACAGGTTCCACTTTTAAATATCACGCACACTACCTTATAGAAAGCAAAGGGGTGACTTATTAATATTTAAAAGCATGGTTTTACACCTGTCAAAAAAGGCTACATTGACAGCAGGTTTTGGGCTGTTGGAGTCAGGCTACACATGTCCCAGGTTCCAGGTCCACGCACAGTCTGTGGATGTAAATGTAAATGTATGGATACTTGTATAGCGCACGACTACCAGGAGGCCTCTCGGCGCTTGTACGAATACCGCTGTGGAACCCATCCTGGCTTTTCCCTGTGAGGCGTCCACTCCTGGGCACCCCCAAGGTGAAGGCCAGGCATCCTTAGCCTTGTGGGGGCCGTTGTGGAGATTAAGCAAGCTATTGCCCAGAGTTGCAGAGTGGGACTCCATGATTAGAATGGCACCGAGGCGAGAATTATCAGGTCCGTGGAATTTTTGAGCCCAAGACCCGCCGAGGCGGGGAATTGAACCCTGGTCCCGGGCTAGACCTCTGCATCAGGGTCTGCCGCTCTAATCATTGAGCCACACTTCTCCACACAATAGGCACAATAGGCGCTGCAGTCCACAGGTGGTATTTAACTTCCAGTTCATTGGTGCACTTTCTATACTATATACTATCCACATATGGAAAGTTAAATGTGGCAATTAGGTGTAAGCCAATTTAGGCATGTTTAAAGGGTAGTACAGTCACTTAACGCCTTGTACGCCGGCATTCATTAACAAGATGCGGTTTTAAGGAATCCCAGAGAGATTACAACAGTAGCGATAAACCAGGCCTTGCTCCAACCCATGAGAAACAGGATCCACCTGCTCAAAAACACAACAATGCACAGGTACTCATTTAGGGGACATGGGAAGGCTACCTCGGATAATCTGACTCGACCATTAAAGTTAACAGAGGGGCAGGACATCAGGCCAAAAATCTGCAGATTCCCTGTAACCAGTCAGTAAAATGTGTAAAGCGAGAGAGAAGACCATTAGCAAAAATCATGCCCTACAGGAATAGCAGGTTGCAAGAGGGCTCAATATGTCCAATAACACTGCTTTTTTTTAACACGCAATATACCTTAAATATATATATATTTTTTTAAACAGTAACTCACTGATACTTCACTTTAAACAGCACTCATCTAGAAAAACAGAAGAAAATAAAATACGGAGAGCCAGACATTCTGAAGAAAACCACCATTGGCACAGGGGTCGAGAATGGATATACATGCAGTTATGCTAGCCTTGAATGCCAGACTCTGAGGGAGGACTTGGGTGACAACTCACCTACTATAGACCCTGCACAGTGTGATCTGGGTTTCCTCCTCTAAGACGCAACTCATTATACTTTCTAAAATATCTTCACTTTCAACTACAAAAAGGGAGTGATAAAACCATGCAGAAGAAAACCGATAATTCCCTCGTTGCCACAACCTAGTAAGAGTTAGAAAGGGAGCAAGGCATTTTGACAGCTTCTAATAACATTGGTGAAATAGCAGATGAAAAGGGGAAACGTATAACATCTGCAGGAGGAGACATCGAAAGTAAGCGAAGCAGAGCCCTCATTGATTCAGGTAAAACAATTATTTAACCACATTCAAGATACCAAGAACAAAGCTACCAGCAAGGCTGAGGTTACTCAACACACTATAAAATCTCAACTGTCTGAAATAAGAAGAGATTGCAAAATCAAAAAAATGTGTTTTGAAATTGCACAAATAACTAGACAAGGAATTGCAAGTGATTTCTCAAATACATACTAGAGTTACAGAAAACACAACAAGGGAATGATCTTCTAGGGTTCACTGTAGAGCAATAATAGATTTTCTCCCAGAGAAGCAATATCAAAGTCATCAAATTTACAGATGGTCCAAAGAATAATAATGCTATGAGGCTTTATACAGTACAGATACTAAAAGACAAGACTGTGCTACCTACATTGACAAAGAAATCAATTTACACATTGGGCAGCTTTGTATGAATCACGTAAAGTGCAAACAAACAAAGTGTAACTTGACAACATACATGGTTGAGGGATGGATTTTAAAAGTCTCTGCAAACCATTTTAGAAATAACCTATATTGTTTTGATATGTCATCATATCCCCATTAGAATTGATCAAAGGCACTGGATATTAGAGCACTTAATTTCGAAGACTAAAATACTTTGATGGGATGCTAATTTGCCATACCTATCAAAACAAAGTGTTAATTAACAGAAATTCACAGTTCTTGTATATATTAGAAAGGAAGTTGAAAAACACCCAACACTACTCAAAACTGAACAGGTTTAAGCATTTTATTAATAATGGAAGAGAATATGTTAGAGACACTGTACTGTACTGTACATGCTTTCAATGACCCAATCTGAGCTTGGGGTTCACAGGTATATGGGAATTTTCCTTAGGACGGTTAATCTAAGGGTTTGGAAGCTATGTTTTCTATTCTTGTTTTTTATTTCACTAGGGTGTAACAACCGGTTCATGATGTGGGAAAAAGAAGAGGCCATAAAATGTTCATAATTAGAACAGACTATATTTCAGGATTTGTTTAAATTGTAAAAATTTGAATATTATTCATGGAACGTAAATCGATTATCACACAGAAAAAAGTAGAGAATTGCTGATCGATCATACATCCCTCATGTTCAGCCAGAATAGTGCTCTACAAACAAATGTACCCCGTAAACTAGGTTCAACCACTTCATTTGCAATGGGCAAAACTAGAGTGTCATCTAGACAGGACATAACCTGAGACACCGCTTTAATCTTTAGATTTACAATAATATAGATTAAAAAGGATAATTCAGGCTAATCAACTGCTGCAACACTTGAAATTGCTAATCAAAGGATACCATTCGCAATTGGAAACAGAAGCAACAAATTTATGATAAGTACAAGTGACTGGAAAGGAACGGTCGTATCCCACGATCAGGCTTCTAAGAGAGGGGCAGCTGCTCAGGGGGAAAAAAAAAAATGAGAAGTGTCCTCAGGTTAATGTCAAATTTGGCGTCGTTAGAAATTCGCAGAAGGGTCTGAAGATTATATTTAACAACTAACTTTATCCAGAATAGATTATTTTCAGTGTCTAAAAATCTATTAAGTCATTTTTGAAAACTGACACCTTGACACTGGTCAGGTCATCCTATGTTAACACTAGAGGTAGCAGGATTAGGCCCCAAAAATGAAGAAAAGACTTGGTCATTCAGCCAAACTTTGTTTCAAAACTAAAAAAATTATGGCTCATGTTTACAATCCAACTAATATTATTTAAGCAAGACCAATATTTTTATTGTCTCGGTCTCTATCTGGATTTTTTTTTAAAGAAGAATCATTATTGAATTTACAAGGAGGAAAAAAAGTAAAGCACGGACAGAAAAATATTTACTTAAAGCCAAGGAGTCATCAAAAAACCTGTAGGATAAGCTAGATCTAGATGTTCAAACAATTATCTTCCGAAAATTCCAAGCGCTAAAGCAGATTTTCCAGAATGGTAATATGGAAAAAGACCCACCCAAGATCACACAGCAACAAGAGTCTGCTCATGATATCAATGAAAAAGAAAATACAGGTAGATATTAGCCTGAGCTAGGTGAAAAGAATGAAAGACAAAAGCTGTCAAATCAGAAAGAACAGATTAGGATATGAGATCACAAACTAAATTTAGCAAGGCATCACAGAATACTACTTTCACTATATTAAGAGTCTGCTTCGAATGGTCATGGTCATATTGAGATGAATACCTTTCTTACTCCAATACCACTCATTAAACCAATCTCAACTAGCCTTGCGAATATGCTGTCACCTAGTAAAAAAAAAAAAAATCTAAAAATAAATGTAAACTTAATAGAAATGCAGATGATCTGGCTTTATCCATCAAGAGCTTTGAAGACACTCATCGAACAAACAGGCTGCTCTAAAAGAAAGAAAAAAAAAAAAAAAGCACGAGGCGTTGAATTATAGAATTTTGCAAGCCGAGGAAAGACTCTATGATTCATTGTTCATGCCGGCAAATTTCGCTTCAGGACAAAGTCTGTAAAGTCTCCTCAAAATGTAAGGCCCATTCATTGCATTGCACATAGAAAACAAAAGGGCTTAATTGGAAGTTGTACATCTCTGAATTTAAGTCCTGTTTTCATTAAGAAACTCGCAAAACATGCCTATCAGAAGGTCAAAAGCTTTGGACTTGGCCCAGTGGTCAAATATATGGAAAATGTCAATGTATTAAGGAATTCCAGAATGGTTTGTTGGGTTAATAAAAACACTGTATCAAGTTGCTAGGCATGTATCATAGTTAATTGGTCACACAGCCAATATTTTTCTGTCTGTGGGGCATAAGACATGGGTGCCCTTTATCAACTCTGTTCTTTGCTCATTTTATAAAATGGCTGGCTCTATCTGAGACAGTACTGCACGTAAGCCCTGTGATCAGAAGCTTTCTGTTGCAAGTTGCTTGTCATAAAGATAAGTGAAATGCTGTGGACTAGTTCCTATTACACAGTGACTGTGACTTTATCATATATAAGTGCAACAATGGTTCACTGCATCAGTGTCTGAATCCAGACAGTTAGTCTCAAAAGGTCTCAATTATTCAGAATTTCCACAGTGCCTGTCAAAGATCCATAGTGTCAAAGCACAACCCAATACCTTTAAGACCTTTTGAGCCTAGCAGTCTGGATTCAGACACCGATTTAACAAGGAGATCGCACCCACGCAGGTCTTAGAAAATGACCCCAACATGGCTGACAACAACGACCAATGCCTCTTTATTTTACTCCGCTAGTCAGCAGCTTGCAGTAAAGTCAAACATGAGCCATTAATCAACATAAGCAAACCCTTGTTCCAGGGATTTAACTCTAAATTGTCACCAAGATTCCAGCAGCTTCCAGTAACCATAAATGCACATCAGGAATCCACTACCTTTTCCTCATCTTAAATATTTACAAAGGGTTACTGGGAGTATTACACACAAACCACAGAAACAAAATCTACCAATAGGCCTATGATACACAAATTACGGTTCAGGCTATATCCCTCAAATTCATTCTTTGACTGAGATTGCCTCGGGTGAGCAGTAACATGAAGTTATTTCCACCCAACTGAATTCATACTCCTAGTTAACAACTCCAAAAAAGCCCAAAACTAACTTTGGAGGCATTAATATAGGCACCTTAACCCCTTCGCCGCGGGGGTAATTCCCCCGTGGCACGGGATGGGGGGGGGGGGGGGGGGAACTGCGCTGTGCTCGTGACGAGCCCAGCTCGTCATGAGGCACAGTGGATCTGTGCACATGACGAGCTGGGCTCGTCACGACTCCGCCCACTGATTGATTCTCCCGCACAGGCGGGGAATTAATTACGCGTGGGAGTGGCGCGACCGTTATGACGAGCCCAGCTCGTCATGAGCACAGCTCCACTGTGCCTCATGACGAGCAGGGCTTGTCATAAGCATGCTAGGGGTTAATACAACTCCCCACAAATGCCAAATCCCTCCGCTTCACCAGTGACCTCTCTTACAAGTCCCACAATGCAGGGAAAACTCACAACACCTTGACTATGCTCAATATCTTTTGCAGGCTAAGCCTAAACCACTCCTCCCAAAGACTACGAAACCCCAGTTCGAGAACTGGTGCGGTCTCGTCTGTGCAGTGAAAACATCTTACTACCAGAGATGCCAGACTGCCATTGTGCCCCAAGAAATCCATCCAGCATGCTGCAGTCAGACCCAAAGGATTTGAAAAATATGCCAACAGCACCCTGCTCCTAGGTGAACTGCGCTGGCTACATTTTTGTACCTGCAACCTGGACTTTTGGCTCTCTAGTCTCCGATACATACTCCGTTCCTGGCTTATCGGTCTTGTGCCTCCTGGGTTTGCTGGTCTTCCCCTTTCCATAGACTCAGTTCTTTCTTTCCTTCCTTGGTGGCTCCCAGGTTCATTCCACCTCGCTTATTCCCTGCACCTGGCTCTCTGCCTGCACCTGTGCTCTTCCCCACAGCTCCCACCTATTTCAGCCCAGTGTGCAGTGGCTCGCAACTGACCTTGCTGCTGAGTCTACTTGTGCTCTGTTGTGATCCAGCAGCTATATTGCCAAGCTTGCGATTTCTGTCTCATTTGTTATTTGATTAAATATTCCTGTTCTGGCTATTTAGTTGTGTCTGTTGTCTGTCTCTTGTTTTGCCTGACTCTTTGTTACTGTTCATGTCATTGCCATGCTCCTAGCCTTGTCTGCATTCCTCTTGATCTGTCCTGTTACATGGAGAATCCTTGTCTTGTGTTAAGTGTCCCGGTGTGTCCCTAGGTTGGACATATTTCTGTCCTACCTAGTAAGGGTGCACAGTTGTCCTAGTCTTGTCACAGTATTCATGGTTCAGTGTATCCCAGTGCTGCTCCTGGCACTGTTTCTAGTTGCATGCTTCTCAGAGCCCAGTTTCTGTTTTGGTGCTCCCCGTTGTCCAATCTTGGCTTTATTTTATAATATTAATTATAATTGTTACTAAGTGTACCAACGGGTTTCTGAGGCCTTTTTCCTCTGGCACAGAGATCCACCCAGTTTTGTTTTCCCACAAGAGCTGCTGGGTGTTTCCCCAGATGAGATTAATCTACTCCTTGCCTTCTTGCAAGATCTTTTTCACTTCACAGAGTATTCACTTGCACGGACCAAACTATCATTTATGATAGTTCATCATTTTCCTGCTTAAAGCTTGTTGTTGTTTGTACTTGTATTACCTTCATAGTTTACCCTGCAGACCTCCAAGTTCCCTATTCACTGCCTGCTCCACCTTGCTTCATTTCTCAGCTTCTGTTCTGCCTTTAGATACTCTCTTGTGTATATTAAACACCTTATTGGAAAATACCTTGTCCTTATAGAGAGCAAGCACCTCCATTATCGTCCCTTGTCTTCCGTTCAGCTAGTGGCCTGTACACCTACAGCTTCACCGACACAGTATTTATCCCAAATAGCCCAGCCACCTTGCCAGAATAATAATTAAGAAGGTAAACATAACTCAAGAAACGTTAAGATTGGGATTCAAAAACAAGAAACATAATTTATGGTCAACAAGCAAGAATTCTTGAACTCTGTGCATAAGATAAGAAAAACACCACCCCACTTAACTTGACTGCCATCTCATTGCTGCAGTTCAGAGAGGAGCTTAAGTCCATTCTCTTCAGAGTATGCTGTGAACTACAGATCAGGATAGTCGGTCATAGCATATACCTACTGTCAAAACATTATTTAGCCTAGATAACATTTAAGATTGAACTACTGCTTACCTGCTTGGTTCATGATATAGAAATCCCACCAAAAAAATGAAAACAAGGACAACAACAAAACAGAAGTTTAGGGGTACTTCAAAATCTAAGCTGAACAATAGAAAACAACAAAATCCAAAGTTAGATTAACAACTGGTGCGTGGTATAAACACACTCAGTGACTGGAAGAGGATCACTGTCACTCTAGTTCCTACTACCTAAATACCATCAAGCTTTTTTCAAACCAATCAAAAATTACCATCAGGAACAATGGAACAGCGAGACAAATTTCTTTCAAGGACATCTACTTCCTCCCCATGCAATGTGATAAATCCTTGAAGAGGTTACCACATGCATCTGAAAGACTGTTTATATGACTAAGCAGAAGGAACCATGTTAAACCAAATATCTAAACAGGCTGGGTAATCTTCAAGTGTATTACTTTGATCCTTAAAGCAGTTTTTCAAATTGAATGTCAAGAATCATCATATGGCTTTCAGAACCAGGTGCTCTTTAAACCTCAACAATGTGTTACCTGCACATAGTTGCCGAAGGGGTCACTGTCAAGGGTCAGGCATAAACTCTGTAAGTTTCGATCAAACGTTTGAGTACTTTCCTGAGAATATGCCGTTTCATAATATTTTAAAACAATACTCGATTCGTGTAAACTGAAGCGATACAGTGGTTGCATTTTTGGGCAATTTTTTCAAACAGATTTATCACCGACAGCTCTGCATTCAGACAAAGTAAAAGTAGATGCAATAAAAACATGATTCATGATTATGTCAAATTTTGCAGTTTGCTAATTCTTTCAACTTAAACTCTGCATTTCTTGAAATTACAGCCTGAATGATATTGCCTTTATTCTACAATTTGGCTTTGTACAAGTTTTACTACTGGAAACAAAGGCAGCCTGATAAAGAAGGAAACAACAAAGAGCAGATACGGAATAACAATTTTGGTCAGTAAGGCTGCTACTGTCTCCCTTTGTATATAGTGAGAATGATAGGCAAGGAATAGCACAATTGTAAGACCATTAATATCTGACATCATAGTTTCCTTCCCTCATTATTACTTCATTGCCATACTCAAAATGGCTTAAGTAGATAGCAGAGGGTTACCCAGATAGAAGTGTCATGAATAGTTCACTTAAAAAGAGAACGGCCAGACATAGTGTGCCTTTTATTTGAGCTGCAGGGGTGAAAATGGAAGGACCTATATTCCGTGGGTGCATCTTCCCAAATACTGAATCCAGCCCTGCCAGGCGGCTGAAGAAGCTATCAGATGTAAACTGTGGATTGTTATTTTCTGTGACATTAGAAATTTTACTGTGTAAGAGTTGAAGCTCCAGAAAGAAACAAAAGTGCAAAACTAGTTTGAAAGAAAGTGAAACACGTTAATAAAGTAATTTGTGGACCAGTTACCAACAAAGGTAAGGTTAAGATATTATGCCGAGCCCAGTTGTGTGGTACCAGAACTATTGTAAAAAGTCTGCCAGCATTTATAGCGCCTCTCTCAAGACCTATGATTCCCACTATGCACTGGGATCCCTCTTTAAAAATATGATGCAAAGACATCCACAGCATAGTTACGTGCTTGACAGAGCCACAGATGGCAGCTGGGACAGCCCTTCATTTGAAGCCAGTTGCTGCTAAACAACCCAGATATCATGGGCATATGCGGTGGTCTTTGCCTTATTCACCTCAATCCCACTCCTTCACATTCAGCCTTTCCCATTTAACAGCACAAATTCCTCCAAATTAGGAGACCCTCGTTTCCTCATCAGAGGCGTCAGTTTGGAAGATGCGGGCCACACTTCTAAGCACAACTTCTCTAATCGTCATACATGCAAAATACTCAGAACTCTGGTCTCAGGAATTGCAGCTCAGTAGACACAGTCCTGAGCAAGTGCTTTGTTGCGATTCTCTGCTCCTACATCTGCATCCTAACAGGAAGTGACACATTGTTTGGCGCTCAGACTATGAAGGACAAGCATTTGCAATGCAATAGGTCTCGCATTATTAAAGTTTGCGCTATTGGCATGGCTAAATAATGCAACACCAATAGCTCAAACTTTAATAAACGCAAGACCTATTGGATTTGCTCATAATCAATAACAGTGGTAGCATTCACCCAAAGGATCACTGGACATAAGGTCTTCTGTAGCAGGAGAAAGAGATGGGGCCTCTTGTTGGCCTGGGAGATCCCACGCACTCCCTTTGCTGTGGGCGTGAAGAGAGCGCTATCAGCGCTAGGGCTGTCTGCCCCTCTCTGCAGGCCACCGCCGTCAGCACCCAGGGCCTTCTGGTCCTAAAGAGAGCTCTATATATGCGCTAGGGCGGTCTGCTCCTCTCTGCAGGCCACCGCCGTCAGCACCCAGGGCCTTCTGGTCCTAAAGAGAGCTCTATATATGCGCTAGGGCTGTCTGCCACTCTCTGCAGGCCACCGCTGTCAGCACCCAGGAAGGGATAACTTTGCTGTCTGAAGCACAGCCTATTCCACGTGGGCCACTGGGCGGCTAGCTCAGCTGACTACAGGGTTATCCTGTAGTAAGAGCATAAGCTAAGTGACAGATCTGCCGTCCAAAGCCTGAACCTGTAACATCTGTATAACCTGAGGGATAACTCTGTCACAGTCTCAGCTGCGGTGAGGGGCTGAGCCTATAAGAACTGCGTCACCTGAATGACGGCTCTGCTGTCAAAACACAGAACCTTCAACATGTATACAACTCTGCTGCATGAAGCTCATTCAATGCCATATGGGCCATCAGAGTGCTAGCTCAGCCACCCAAAGGCTGAGCCTATTAAAATCTGCATACCCTAGGGGACACCCCTGCTGCCTAAAGCTGTAACCTGTAACAGGTTAGAGCGAGAGACAGCACTGCTGTCCGAGGGCCGAACGCATGTTGCCTGAGGGGAGCGTCTGATTTTTTAATCACAGAAGCTGTCCAAAGCAAAACCCAGTAGAATCTGTGTAACCTGAACCATAGCGCTGTTGTCTGTGTCAGTCGGTGTCATTTATGTAAGCTGTGTGGTAGCTCTCCTGCCCAAGTCCAAGTTCAAGTTTGTGCCGGACTAAAAGCTCTATATATTGTATGTCTTGCAGCAATGGTAAATCAATGGTTTGTGCTAGGTACCTGTTCTGAATTCGATAGGACCGGAGGTAAAAGAGTAATAACTTCCAAAACATTGCTAGAGAAGTAATGGGTACATTTTCAGTCAAAAATGTTCCAAACAAAAGGCTTCCCTCAAAAGAAATTCGAGTTTCCTTTCACTAAAATGCAAAAACCAAATCATTCCTCAGCTGCAGGGTGGAATTGTGCTCGGGTGAACTCAGCCTTTCATCCTTGAAATGACTACAAAATATGTATTAATTGTGATTGGCTAATAATAATGGAAATTAAAATGTTCTACATGAAGCATTTTAGACACAAAATCTCTATAAATCACAAGGGGTTTTCCCAGTAGTCTAAAAATTCGATCCCTCAAGGGCTTGTAGGGAAATCACGCAGTGCCTGGGACTGGAGTGACTCTGCCCCAGCCTGGATGGCCTCAACTCAATCACCCATCTATGAGGGTGTGTGTCTGCCTCAGCCCTGCAGGCCTTTAAAGGGCACCAGATTGGTGCGCTACAGGGAGATTTGTGCAGGCCACACAGGTTCTCTAAATATATGAGAAGAAAGCGTCAGGGGCGCCACTTACCGTATCCCCTGGACCCTTCTTCATCATGGCCTCGTAGTAGTGTGCTGGCCTCATCCGGGCAGCCTTGGGATTGGGCAACCCAGATGCCATCTCGGGAGTCACGCCGGCCAGGGGGGCAGTGCAGGAGAGAAAGGCTGTTGTGTGGAGGAGCCTAGAACCAGGGGCTTGTGACCAGGGGGGCATGCCCTGTAGTGCGCAGGGGTGAATACCAGGAGTCGGGTGGCAGGGCCTCTGGTGTGGAGAAGCCTGGTACACAGGAGAACGAGCCTGTGATGGGCAAAGCTGAAAATCAGAAACCAGGTACACGGGAGAGCGGTCCTTTCTTTGTAAAGAGCTTGGGTGCTTAGAGTACAGGTCCCTCTTGTGAGAGGGGGGAGGGGGCAGAGACCCGGAGAGCAGGTCCTGGTGCAGCTGCTCACTAGGCAGGCGCCAAGAGTGCAGAGGAGCAAACCAGGCACCATTCACACAGGAATCGGGCCCGTCCTGTGCGCGGAGCTAAAGTCCAGTGACCTCCAGCTGTCCATGGAACATGCCCACACAGCTCTTGAGGAGGTACACAGGAGGCAGCTGCCTGAAGTACAGGTTCGAGGGTCACAATGAGTCGAGCTTAGGGCCGGAGCCAGGCACACAGGGCGCGGGGCCCTCCAGATGCATAGGAGACGGAGCTCAGAACCGGGCACCGGGAAGGGTTGAAGTACAACGATGTGGCTGAGACGCGGGCACAGGTGCCTCCTGCGAACTGCCCGCGGAGTAGGAAGCGGACACACAATAATCCAGGTGCTTTCGGCCTAAGAGTGACTCTACCTAACCCGCCCAGCGCAGAATCTGATTGGACGCCAAGAATAACGAAGAAATGGAAGGACCGGGGCACCTGGCACCGTGAGCAGGCACTGGAGGGGCATGGGCAGCACGGAGCAGGAGGGGGGGGGGGGGTTGCAACGCACACGCGACACATGCAGAGGTGATTTATAGGCAGCAGGGGAATAGATGGAACTATGGCACCTGACGCCCTGTACAGGCAGCAGGATGCAAGCAGGGGCCAACACACGTGTGTGCAGTGCAGGGGCACGCTCAGCACAGGGCTTGATGGAAGCCATACAATACATGTGCTCACCTAGCATAGGGCTCGATGGAAGCAGAGATTATACCACAAATGTTTCAGTGCACATGTACGCTCAGGACACGGCTGGAAGGAAGGAGGCCACCTACCACCATGTGCATATAATGCAGGTGCACACACAGCACAGGGCTGGATGGAAGCAGGCCACCTGCCACTGTGTGGCACCGTGTCAAAACATAGAATTTAATATTACCACTAAAATGTGACCATTCATTGTGTAATTACAAGGTGTACTGTGCCTTCACCATTAATCTCTATGATTAAAAGTTCAAATGCCAGATCTCCACACATTTAAAAGCAAGCGTCAGTGAAAGCGGTCGCTATTAAAAAATAAAAAATAAAAAAAAATAAATAAAGACGCACCAGCGAAACATGTGGTTTCACTTATCGCGCCCGTGTCTGGGCACGATAATTGAAACCACATGGCCTTTGGTGCGCATAATAGACACCAATAGGCCATGGGCGGAGCAATGCACCAGACTTTGGCCTATTGCGTGCTGTCTTAGTAAAAAACACGCATGCAAAGGCCAATAGCGGGCCACAAAAGGAAAAGCACACGTACAAGCGTGTGCGATTCCAGGCTCCGTTTCTGAACCCTGTGCTAAAGGGCTCTCGCTGCGCGAGCAGTGCTACGCACTGCATCGCTAAGCGCGAGACCTAAAAAAGGAGCACTAGGTTACTTGTTTCCCCGAGTGTTATCGCCATGTCTGCAGTCCTTTTTTGGATATTCTGAAATGCTATTAATGGAGGGTATTTGGAATCTTTGTAGAATTTCATTATCGGAACTCATTTTCATATCTTCTAAATTCTCTCTTCTTATTGGTCACTGGTGGTTTTGCCATCATAAAGTTTCCTCTGACACTTTTAAGGTATTTGCCCTTTACTTCCAGTAGTGCAGGGAGGACATTCACATTAGTTAAACACCTTACAAAGCTAAAACTGAGCAGCCATTTTAAACAGCCTGTAACCTCATCAAAAACATGGCTATTAATAATAATAATGTCATTTCTTATTTAGACCTAAATACATGTATACAACACAACATTGCATGTTTTATGTCTCAAGTACCGGTTGTAGTGGCAACCAATGAAATCCAGGTGTCTGACACTGTTGAGTGACATGCAGCAACTTACCTTGAAATGCTTTGCATACTAACCATTCACAGGTTGGGCAAGGCTGCTAAAAAAGATCGGTCACTTGCACCTTACAAAATTCCAATTTAGAAAGGCACTGTTTATATACGTGCTTGCTTGTTTAAAAAAAAATGTTTTCATCCAGGGTTTTTCAATGGAAATCTGTCCTTGTCCATCATTTGTATGCTATAATGTATAATGTACCAGTAAATGTTACGTAAAATTGTGCTTTGCATATTTACCTGCAGAGAGGCAAGGTTTCCCCTTGGGAACGGAATTGACGCCACAGACCGAAAAGGTGCCAGTGTCATCACGAACTCGCACTGTAGTGCCACGCTCAGGAAGGACCTCTACCACTGTGCCCTGCATCCACACCACAGACACATCCAGCTCACTATCGCCCACACCCCTGCTCATCCAGAAGGAAGGCTGACCGTCAACACTACAAGTACAACGGCTAAGCGTCTCAGCCAACATCTTAATTGGAGGAGACTGGAATTTGAAAGATGGTGACGTCACCCGGCCCGAATCAGCTGAAGAATCCATCAGTTATCCCAACAACAGACTCCTGAAAAAACAGAAGATCGAATGAACAAGAAGGCCTTTAATAGTAATCGTTTTAGAGATAAAACAGCAAAATGGACACAAAGTGCTAAATACATACTGCATGTAACTTGACGTTTTATTTATCAGTGCTTCTACTAAACAGATAACATGGAATTAGACATTACCTCCTCGTCAGCCCTCCCCGTCCCAGTCCAAACAGATGAACATAACTCCTCCCACCAGAAACTCCCAAGCAAAACTCCATGCCCATCCCTTCCCTCCAGGCCACTCCCATACCCTTAGGCATATAACACGCGACCCCCCCCCCCCTCCCGAACCACAACCGGTTTGTTTTTTGTGCTGGATGCAGTATTTGGGCTTGACTCTTCAGAGGGAGGGGGGAAAACCTGCCGCCTCCTGTTGGTAAGTGTTTGGCGGTCTACTTGAGCGGCTGCCGTTATGCCCTGCATGCCTGCCTGGGTGCGTGTCTAAGTCCCTGCTATAGCGGGACTCTGGTGTTAGGGGCCGGGCTGCCTACTGGCGTAGTTGCTGTCCTGCTTCGGCTTCCCCTCTTCCAGTATGTTCCCTGCTCTCGCGGGAACACCCAGGGAGGGAGGGGTGGTGTCTGGGCGCGGCAGTGCCTTTATCTGCACGCCAAAGGTGTGGCGATATGGCGGCTCCTCCTCTGAGGTCTTCTGCGCGATGGGCTTGGTTCTCATTTCCGAGTCCAAGTTGCCCCGCAATTTTGTAGTTTTCAGGACGGCCGCGTCTTTTCCGTTGGTTCTGGCCTCTGTTTTATAGTCAGTGTGGGCTCGGGACCGGGTGGGCCCTCTTCATTGTGGCCGGTTCCCCTCTCTAGGAGCATTGCAGCCTGTTTAAAGGCCGCAAGCGATTTCCCGTTTTTTCCCGGCGTGTCAGGTCCCTGCCTGTGGTGTGCTGGGTTCAGCGCCTGGGGTTTCAATCTGTCCTAGGTATGCATTGGTGTGCTGGGATGGAGGGCGTGGCTGGGGTGCATTACCTCGAGTGTTCTCTCTCGTGGACTGCTTCTGGGGGCACGATCAGCTATTGTTCGTTCAGCCAGGGGCCTGCATTGATCAGTTGTTTTATGTTTTGCTCCATTGTCTCTGATTGGCCGATTTTGAAGCCGACCTCCGGTCCGATTGGGAATTGGCTTTGGTTGTGGCGTTTCACTGATTGGCATTCAGGCCTTGGTTGATTGGTCTGGGTATTTATGGACGGGAGGTTTCGCTACTTTACTGTGTCTATCATGGAAGGTGGCGGTTCTGTTGAGGGTGTGCTCGGTTGGGAGGAGGAGGTCGTGGTGGTGGTGGTGGTTGTTGGGCCTTCCGCTGCTCCTTCTCAGGCTGAGGTACAGAAGATGATTGAGGCCGCAGTGGCTTTTTAGACTCGTGATCCCAAGGGGCCTAAAAAGCAGAAATTGGATGAGTCGGAGGAGGTCGATCTGGACGTTGATTCTGATGAAGAGGTGAAGGGTAGTTTTGTCCATGGAGCAGACCTTCCCTTTGTTCTGCAACATGTTCGGGACAATTTAGGGTTCCCTAGTCCCTTGGAGGGTGGAGAGTCAGAAGACTTTTTCACCAATTACCAGAAAAAGGAGCCAGAATGACTCCCTATTCATTACTAACCCTAGCTCAAGTCTTAATCTGGAGCGTGGGCCATTTCGTGGTTGATGGAATAGTTTTTTGTATGCTCTGTGACATAATTCATAAATCTGTGAGAAATGTGCTGGAGTTTGGGTCGCCTCAAGTCTTTTTTTCCTGTTTGGGAGGAGTTCGTTGTGAGATCAGTGAGTCCTGCAGGTGGTCCGGCTGGGCTACAGGATCGAATTTGGCGTTCCTCTGGTGGATGTGTTCAGGGCTACCCCTGTTCCCAGATCTCCGACGAAGTGTTGTGCTCTGTTGGACGGAGTTCGGGACTTGGTTGCCAAAGGGGCTGTGGTGAGGGTGCCTGTGAGTCAGCAGGGTCGGGGGATTTACTCAATCGGTTTCTGATCCAGAAGCCGAATGCGGGCTACCGTTCTGTCCTGGATCTGCAGGCCGTGAATTTGTGTGTGCCTCACCGTTCCTTCAAAATGGTGACTCTGCAAAGGATTCTTCCCTTCCTGTCGGTGGGGGATTTCCTGGCTTCTCTGGATCTCCGAAACGCCTACTTTCATGTGCCGGTACACGCGGCTTCACAACGATTCCTGGGTTTCTGTGTGGGGTGGATCATTACCAGTTCCAAGTATTGCCGTTTGGACTGTGCCTCTCCTAGGGTGTTTACTCAGGTGTTGGGTTTGTTGCATGCTTGGGGGATCCAGGTGTTCCCTTACTTGGACGACTGGTTGATTTCTTCCTCTTCTTTCAAGCTCAGGAACATACCCAGGAGGTTTGCAGGTCCCTTCAACAGTTCGGGTGGATTCTGAACTTGGAGAAGTCCCATCTTTACCCCACTCAGGAACTGCTGTTCATTTGGGGGGAGTGGGGGGGGGGGGGGGGGGGGTTCAAAACCAGGTTGGGAAATGTCTTCCTGTTGGAACCCCGCAGACTGACTCTGCTGCACGAACTGTGGAAGGTGTCGGGGGCTCAGTCTTCCACGGCTCGCCGGTGGTTGCGTGTTCAGTGGCTGATGTCGGCTACTGTGATGATTGTTCCTTGGGCCTGTTTGCACTTGTACCCCCAGGTGAAGCATGTTCTGGGGCATTGGAATCCGGCCTCACTAGATTACGAGCTGTTGATTACAGGGGGTGTGGACATCGCCCGGGAGTTGTCCTGGTGGCTGGTGGAACAGAACCTCTTACAGGGCTTGCCCTTTGTGTCCCAGGAGAGGTTGGTCCTGATGACAGATACCAGCGAACTCGGTTGGGGGGGCGGTGTTGGCTCAGGAGTCGGTGCAGAGGCTATGGCCTGTGCTGGAAGCAGGCAGGTCATCGAATTGGAGGGAGTTGAAGGTGGTTCACTTGGCATTGGCTCATTTTCTGACTTGGGTCCTCCAGTGGGATGTAATGGTGAGTACGGACAACAATGTGGTGGTGTGTTATATTAACCGCCAGGGGAGTGCAAAGGTGACTTTCCTCAACCGGTTGACTCTCCAGATCGGCATGGGGGCGGAGTCGCACTTGTTGTCTCTGAGGGCTTTGCATCTTCCGGGGTTTTAAACTTGGAAGCAGATCGCCTGAGCAGGGTGTTTGCCTCCCTGTCAGACATGTGCCTGACGCGAGAGGTGTTTGGTTGCCTGATGACACGGTTCCGGGTCCCTGTGGTGGACCGGTTTACCGATCCGGGGAACGCCTTGAGGGAGAAGTTTTGTTCTCTGGTTCGGTTGGATGCGGTTTGGAGGGTGGATGCCCTGTCCTTCCAGTGGGAGGGGGGCTTGATGTATGCTTCCCCCCCCCCAAATTGCTCTTCATCCAAGGGTCCTGCTGAAGATCAAGCTGGATCGGGCCTCGGTGGTCCTGGTGGCTCTGGAGTGGTCCAGGAGGCCTTGGTTCCCTCTGATTGGAGGTCAGCGGTAAGGCCTTGCTGGAGGTTGCCAGTGGTGCCTTGTCTCCCGTTTCCCCCTCTGTCTTGGGGGTGTCTGGTCTGCCTGTGACTGGCGGGTTGGCTGTTGAGAGGATGAACCTCGTGGCTTTGGGGTGTTCTTCTGTGGCTGATTTTATTCAGCGGTCCAGGCGCCCTTCCACTCGTCCTATGCCAAACTTTGGGTGTCTTTTCTGACTTGGTGTACGGCTCAGGGGTAGTCTGCATTGGAGGTAGATCCGGTGCGTGTCTTGGATTTTCTGAAGGATGGGTTTGACCTGGATCTATCTGTGTCCTCCCTGCGGGCTCAGTGGGCAGCTGTTCGGGCCTTTCGGGGTTCTGACTGTGAGCCGGTGGTCCCCCTGGTGTTACGGTTGATGCGGAGTTGTTTCCTCCAGAAGCCTGTCCTTACGTCCTTTGTGCCTAGTTGGGATCTGCCTCTGGTTTTGGGGGCCTGGCAGGGGGTGCCCTTTGAACCTCTGCTTGAGGTTTCTTTGCAGTTTTTGACAATCAAGGTGCTTTTCAGTGTTGCGATTACCTCGGCCCGGAGGATTGGCGAGTTGGGCTCCTTGCTTAGCTCGGCGCCCTTTTTGCATTTATTTCCTTATCGGGTGGTTCTGAGGCCTGATCCTTGCTTTGTTCCCAAAGTCCCTTCCTCGTTTCACTGCTCAGAGGATCTGGTTTTGGCGGTCTTCTGTCCAGATCCTCTTTTAGAGGTCGACGTTGGGCTGCACTGTTTAGATGTTCGGCAGGCTCTGGTGGTGTACTTGCTGCGTACTAAGCCTTTTCGTAAGGTGGATTCCCTTTTTGTGATCTTTGGACTGGCTGGTCAAGGTCTGAAGCCTTCTGGGGCTACTCTCAGACGTTGGCTGCGCTGGGCTGTGGGTGCTGCGTATGAGGCTTGTGCGTTAGAGCCTGGGTCGGTTCTGGGGAGGTCGACTCGGGGGTGGCTGCTTCCTGGGCTTGTTTTCAGGTGGCTTCCTGGAGTTCTCCTCACACTTCTGTCCCATTATTGTTTGGTGGTGGGTGGGACCGAGTCTGCTGGGTTTGGGGAGGCGGTGTTGTCTTCTGCTCCGGTGGTGTGACTTATTGCTGTGCTAAATAAAGTCTGTTTTTGCTATTAAATGAAGCCGATTCTTGCTTTGGTATCTGCTAATCTGGTTTGGACTGGGACGGGCTGCGACTCGGAGTAATGAATATTACCGGTAAGTAACCGGACATTACCTCCTAGTCAGCCCTCCCTCCCTGTTTGGCTTTTTATGGTTGTTGGTGCAGGTTGTGGTTCGGGGGGGGGGGGGTCACGTGTTCTATGCCTAGGGGTATGCGAGCGGCCTGGAGGGAAGGGATGAGCGTGGAGTTTTGCTTGGGAGTTTCTGGTGGAAGGAGCTATGCTCATCTGGTTTGGACTGGGACGGGGAGGACTACGACTGAGTAATGAATATTACCAGTAAGTAACCGGACATTAAGCATGGAATGATTACAGATTATTTTAATAGAAATTTCTTTAAATTGTGAGAATTGCTTTCTTAACAGAACACACAAAAAGCATTTTAGAAAGTATTTACATTTAATATCAGATCAGCAGCCCAATAACAGATTATCTTGGGATGCAAACAATTCTCCCAAAAGAAGAAAAGAACATTTTTTCAACATCCGTCTCTCGGTTTGAAATTAGCCTGGAGCAGGTAATGATGGTTTATCCCCATTGGCATTAATTTACTTGTTCTTTATTTTGCACCAATGATTATATCCAGGGAACTCTAGATATGTAGCAAGAACATAGCCTACTCTGAAATAAGACACTTGGCCAAGAATTTGAAAGCTATTTGAGAGACTGCCCAGTCCCTATGACGTTGCAGAATGGCGAGCTTTTATACTAATAGAGTAAAATACAGTACTGTATTAGAAAAAACCATTTGCAATGCAACAGGTCTCGCATTTTTTTTTAGGGTTACAACTATTGGAGCTGTAATGGAATTATTTTTTTTTTTAATATGCAAGAAAGAGTGCGTGAGAGCGAAAGTGATAGATGGTATCTAGAGAAAGTTATTTTTGTACATAAGTGAGAGGTAGAGTGAAGAAAGAAAGAAAGACAGTGATGGAGCAAGGACTTGTATAAAAGACTTGCTCGGAAGCAATCCTCTCAAATAACTTATAACACAGTAATAATTGTGTTCGTAAATACTAAAAATGCACCTGAAAATCCGCACACTGAATCTAGGGGAAGCTTGCCTATGTGTATTACTAACAAATAACCTGTGTGTCTCTAAAATGGCTGCTAAACGCAGGATTGTGCATGCGTCTACTGCATTTACGCAGTAGGACGTACTATAGCTTGGAGGAAAATCTTTGCAGCTGCGCAGTTGCTTTTAAAATGGCCTCTCGGAACTCACAGGATAATGCGCATGCTTTGCTGAAACTAAACCATGTAAGTTTACTAAAATGCTAATGCGTAAGATGTATATATAAGTAAATGGGAATAGAGTAGAGATAAGTGGTATACAGTGAAATCATTTATTTTTTCTTTTAATACTCTCTTCTTTGACCTCTCTATTAGTTAGTATTTGGGCCTCCGTGCGGACTGAAGCTTGCGCATCATGTGACCATTTCACATGCGCAGTTGAAACTACCCAGTAGCCGTGATGCAAAGTCTTGAATGTCATCCAAAAGAAGAATAGTAATATACCCTGAGAACAAGCACGATGTCCTGAGAACGGAAAGAATTTTTAATGACACTGTATACATTGTATTGGTTAACTTGTGAATGCGGTGGGAAATAAAGCATGGGAAATTAAGGGGAGGGAACATAGAACAATGAGCTCAAAGAAAAGTATTAAACTTAGCATGGTGTGATGATCATCTCCCCTTTCCTTGTCCAATCAGAGTTAGGAGTTTTGTAAATTCGAAACATTCAGGAGTGGTACATGCCATTAGAAAAATATAATAGAGGTAGTTTAGCTAGATTAATTACCACAGAGAGACGCAGAATGCTGAGAGACTGTCCAAAATTTAAAGAAAATACTGAAGAAGATCCAAGTCCAGACTTAGAACCTTTGAGCCAATTAATTAGAGAACATCGTGGAAGAATCAAGGAAGCACATAATAAAGAACATCGCGGAAGACTGGAGGAGGAAGATAGCGTCAGAGAGGGGTGAGGAGCAGGCGTCGTATCTAGAAGAGGTCATCTATCCTGTCCTGAGCCTTGGTCGCCTGATCTGTCCCAGGGGACCCTCCCTAATTTCTTGGCCAAGGGGTTGGTTTCCACACCATACTAGGTAAATATAATTCTGTGTAGTATGTCAATATACTGCTCCTTTTTTACCCTCCCTACACAGGCTCTGTCATCGTAATCATTTTATTTAACTTTTATTCTGAGAGAATTATTTTCTTTTCCTCTCCTTGTCGAATACGGTGTTCTAACTGTATTATGGTTCATGGCTAATATGAATTTACTAGATAAACATTTTAAACTCTCCCAAGTCTGTGGTTATTTAAATAAAGGTTTGTTATATGCAATTTTCACCTATTTACTTAACTAAAAGGTCCATTGACCCGAGGAAAATACATCGGATCATGAGGTTTGGTAAGATGATTAGATAAAAATTCATCTTGCAGGTATTAGCACAATAAATTGACCCCAGCGGTATTTAATAGCCTATTATGAATGAGCATGTATTTATGGGCCCAAGTGAGTATATTGTAATGAGTATCTGAGGTTAGTGACCCGCTGGATCAGTTTTTCTAGTAGCAGAGCTATGGTTTAATTTAATTTATTAGCTAGTTAGGTGAAAAAATGGAATCCAAATTATTGGTTATGTATTTACTTACCTGTTTGTACTTGTTTTATGTTGTCTGGAAATCCCCCGGAATATTGAATAGCGGGTGGTGAATGGAAACCACACTGCAGTGAGGTTGCTAGTTTGCAAAAGATAGCACTGAAGGGCTATGCAAGGCTGATAGTGTTGAATTAGGGACTATTTTGTACAGGAGTGATTGATAGAAAATAAGTTTGCTGGTGAAACTTAGGTCCCATATCACCTAGAAAGGGTAGTACTGAAGGAGTAGCAGGTTCATCGGTGCTTGAGTCAAGAGTAAGCGGAAGGGTTTTACTCGTAGTGTGTGAAGAGTAAGCGGAATAGTTTACTCGCAGTAAACATGAATCAACTTTCTGGTTTGACTAAAGCAAACAGGAGTAGCGAATGTTTCTATGTTGTCAATTAATGAATTTGTATGAAAAATTGGAAGAAAAATACGTTTTGTGTTACCTTGCGAAGGAGGGGTCAGTTGAGGGTGCTGCACTGACATCACAAAGGGCCGCGCTGGGATTAGTTGGAACAGCGGGCGTGTCACTGATGCGAAATTGTAAAGAAGGGGTCAGTAGTAAGTAGCGATACGGACGTTACAGAATAGCTGCGCTAGTATTGGCTAAGAGCATAGTGTAAATTAGAATCGGATTGGTCGAAAGAATAAAAGCCGCACAGGTATTGGTTGAACGTTAGAGTAAAAGCAAAAATTTGATTTGGCTAGCAAGATAGACGCTACAGTAATAATTGACAGTGGGATTTGTATGTGGAGATGACGTTTATGCAGAAAATTAAAAATTATTTAAAAAAAGATAAGCCTGTTAAGACTAAAGAGGGAATTCTTATTCCTGCCCCGAAAACACCCGCATCATACATGATGATGGAGAGAGGCTATCATACTTGTGTATGGTTGGAGAATTGGACAGAATATACAAAAGAAGATTGAGTGCTAGCTTACCCAGAACATGGTACATTTAATGGAAGAATTCTGAATAACCTGAGATTAAAAATTAATGAATTAGATGCCCCGACAAAGATCAACCCAATATGAAGCTTTAGAAGAAGAATGGGAAACTGAAGAATTTGAGCGCAATAGATCCAGAAGTAGCAGGAAACTTAGTGGATATTATCGCAGGCTAAAGCGTGAAACTCGAGATATTCCGATGAAACAATGGAGACAAGCGATGGTAGCTGAAGGATTATATCCTGTACTAATGACTGAGGAACATTCAGGAGGTAAATGCACAGAGAAGACCAAATATTTAACGATGACAGGTAGTGGAGAATCGGAAGATGATTTTTTGGAGGACATGCTAATGAAAAACCCACCGCCTTACCAAGAGGAACACAGCAGAACTACTCCTAGTGCTCTGGTCTTGGGAACACCATTAGTTCCTCAAATTATGCATGACAACAAATGGAAGGGTACTTCAGGAAAAAGAAAAAGAGGCAAACAAGAATAGAGAGGAGTGGATACAGAAAATAACCCAATTGAGTACTCACCCTGAAGCCCTAATCATACCCGTGACTATAGGTCCAGTAGTTCCATTGTACGGTGATAAGACAATTGTTCACAAACCCCCAGTCATGTCCACACCTACAATTGAACCCAGAAAAGAGAACTTAATCATTGATGATCAAGGTAGTGAATGGGAGTCGGTAATATCATGGATGGATTTACCGATAAGGGGTCAGATAAGTGAAACCCTGAGAAGAATTACACCTAGTTGTTCGAAGGAAGTACAAATGGAAACAGCCACAGGAGTTAAGAATGCTACAGTGGTCTCCCCAGAAGAAATAGAAAGATGGGCACAGGGAATAGACAAGCCAAAACCACCAATGAAAATCTTAGATAGCTACAAATTGAAAGTGGAACTGGAAGAAATGATAGCTGGGAATGTGGGGTTAGACAGGTTGAACAGTTACAATGAAGAAGAGTTATTGTTTATCTGCAGAAGTATCACCCGAAATACAAAATTATTGCATGAGAAATTGACAGACATAGCTTCTGAAATGGGAGTTGAAATAGGCAAATCCGAAGTATTATAGAAACCATACAGAGCAGAATTCAGTGATAAAAACCTAGAAAATATGAATGTGTCTAGAAGAAAGTTACAGGTTAAAGAGTTGATGACCATTTTACAACACGCATTGGCATAGCCAATAGGTCTCGCCTTTGGGACCTTATAAGCGTTTAGTTATCCAACACAATATCATTGGTGCAACAACATCAAGTGTTGCATGGCTAAACACTTATAAGGTCCCAAATGCGAGACCTATTGGCTATGCCAATGCTTGTTTGGAGTGAGAGGCTCGTGCAGGTATGCCACTGTGAGGTAGAGATGCTGCGAGTGCTTTTACAGGAGCCCCTTTGACACTGCGCCTTTTCAAAATGTATCTTGGGACTGGTGTAATACTTCTAGCCCCTATTCCCATCTTCTCACGCCCAATGCATCCTTAAAACTCCCATGTGCAGTCGGGGTTGACACTCCGATTACCCCTGCCCTCCAGTGACACTTCACCTGTCACAGGTGGTGGACGTGGTGGGGGTGGTGGACGTGGTGGTGGAGAAGGACGTGGTGGTGGAGAAGGACGTGGTGGTGGAGAAGGACGTGGTGGTGGAGAAGGACGTGGTGGTGGAGAAGGACGTGGTGGTGGAGAAGGACGTGGTGGTGGAGAAGGACGTGGTGGTGGAGAAGGACGTGGTGGTGGAGAAGGACGTGGTGGTGGAGAAGGACGTGGTGGTGGACGACGTGGTGGTGGACGACGTGGTGGTGGACGACGTGGTGGTGGACGACGTGGTGGTGGACGACGTGGTGGTGGACGACGTGGTGGTGGACGACGTGGTGGAGGAGGACGACGTGGTGGTGGAGGAGGAGGAGGAGGACGTGGTGGTGGAGGAGGAGGAGGAGGACGTGGTGGTGGAGGAGGAGGAGGAGGACGTGGTGGTGGAGGAGGAGGAGGACGTGGTGGTGGAGGAGGAGGAGGACGTGGTGGTGGAGGAGGAGGAGGAGGACGTGGTGGTGGAGGAGGACGTGGTGGAGGAGGAGGAGGACATGGTGGTGGAGGAGGACGTGGTGGTGGAGGACGTGGTGGTGGAGGACGACGTGGTGGTGGAGGACGACGTGGTGGTAGAGGACGACGTGGTGGTGGAGGACGACGTGGTGGTGGAGGACGACGTGGTGGTGGACGACGACGTGGTGGTGGAGGACGACGTGGTGGTGGAGGACGACGTGGTGGTGGAGGACGACGTAGTGGTGGAGGACGACGTAGTGGTGGAGGACGACGTGGTGGTGGAGGACGACGTGGTGGTGGAGGAGGAGGAGGACGTGGTGGTGGAGGAGGAGGAGGACGTGGTGGTGGAGGAGGAGGAGGACGTGGTGGTGGAGGAGGAGGAGGACGTGGTGGTGGAGGAGGAGGAGGACGTGGTGGTGGTGGAGGAGGAGGACATGGTGGTGGTGGAGGAGGAGGACATGGTGGTGGTGGAGGAGGAGGACATGGTGGTGGAGGAGGAGGAGGACATGGTGGTGGAGGAGGAGGAGGATGTGGTGGAGGAGGAGGACGACGTGGTGGAGGAGGAGGACGACGTGGTGGAGGAGGAGGACGACGTGGTGGAGGAGGAGGACGACGTGGTGGAGGAGGAGGACGACGTGGTGGAGGAGGAGGAGGAGGACGACGTGGTGGAGGAGGAGGAGGAGGAGGACGTGGAGGAGGAGGAGGAGGAGGACGTGGTGGTGGAGGAGGAGGAGGACGTGGTGGTGGAGGAGGAGGAGGAGGACGTGGTGGTGGAGGAGGAGGAGGAGGACGTGGTGGTGGAGGAGGAGGAGGAGGACGTGGTGGTGGAGGAGGAGGAGGACGTGGTGGTGGAGGAGGAGGACATGGTGGAGGAGGAGGAGGACATGGTGGAGGAGGAGGACATGGTGGTGGTGGAGGAGGAGGACGTGGTGGTGGTGGAGGAGGAGGACGTGGTGGTGGTGGACGTGGTGGTGGAGGAGGACGTGGTGGTGGAGGAGGACGTGGTGGTGGAGGAGGACGTGGTGGTGGAGGAGGACGTGGTGGTGGAGGAGGACGTGGTGGTGGAGGAGGACGTGGTGGTGGAGGAGGACGTGGTGGTGGAGGAGGACGTGGTGGTGGAGGAGGACGTGGTGGTGGAGGAGGACGTGGTGGTGGAGGAGGACGTGGTGGTGGAGGACGACGTGGTGGTGGAGGACGACGTGGTGGTGGAGGACGACGTGGTGGTGGAGGACGACGTGGTGGTGGAGGACGACGTGGTGGTGGAGGACGACGTGGTGGTGGAGGACGACGTGGTGGTGGAGGACGACGTGGTGGTGGAGGAGGACGTGGTGGTGGAGGAGGACGTGGTGGTGGACGACGACGTGGTGGTGGACGACGACGTGGTGGAGGAGGAGGAGGAGGACGACGTGGTGGAGGAGGAGGAGGAGGAGGACGTGGAGGAGGAGGAGGAGGAGGACGTGGTGGTGGAGGAGGAGGAGGACGTGGTGGTGGAGGAGGAGGAGGACGACGTGGTGGTGGAGGAGGAGGAGGAGGACGTGGTGGTGGAGGAGGAGGAGGAGGACGTGGTGGTGGAGGAGGAGGAGGACGTGGTGGTGGAGGAGGAGGACATGGTGGAGGAGGAGGACATGGTGGTGGTGGAGGAGGAGGACGTGGTGGTGGTGGAGGAGGAGGACGTGGTGGTGGTGGACGTGGTGGTGGAGGAGGACGTGGTGGTGGAGGAGGACGTGGTGGTGGAGGAGGACGTGGTGGTGGAGGAGGACGTGGTGGTGGAGGAGGACGTGGTGGTGGAGGAGGACGTGGTGGTGGAGGAGGACGTGGTGGTGGAGGAGGACGTGGTGGTGGAGGAGGACGTGGTGGTGGAGGAGGACGTGGTGGTGGAGGACGACGTGGTGGTGGAGGACGACGTGGTGGTGGAGGACGACGTGGTGGTGGAGGACGACGTGGTGGTGGAGGACGACGTGGTGGTGGAGGAGGACGTGGTGGTGGAGGAGGAGGAGGACGTGGTGGTGGAGGAGGAGGAGGAGGACGTGGTGGTGGTGGAGGAGGACGTGGTGGTGGAGGAGGAGGACGTGGTGGAGGAGGAGGAGGACGTGGTGGTGGAGGAGGAGGACGTGGTGGTGGAGGAGGAGGACGTGGTGGTGGAGGAGGAGGACGTGGTGGTGGAGGAGGAGGAGGACGTGGTGGTGGAGGATGAGGAGGACGTGGTGGTGGAGGAGGACGTGGTGGTGGAGGAGGAGGAGGACGTGGTGGAGGAGGACGTGGTGGTGGAGGAGGAGGAGGACGTGGTGGTGGTGGAGGAGGAGGACGTGGTGGTGGTGGAGGAGGAGGACGTGGTGGTGGAGGAGGAGGACGTGGTGGTGGAGGAGGAGGACGTGGTGGTGGAGGAGGAGGACGTGGTGGTGGAGGAGGAGGACGTGGTGGGAGTGCTGGACGTGGTGGGGGTAGAGCTAGATTTCATCAAGATTAGGCATTGCTTTATTTTTGTGCTTCAGACAGACTGCATTTAAAATGACGCAGATTTTGGTGCAAGTGGAAAACACATGAAACGAGGCCTAGACAAATGCTTATTAAAAGTGGCACTTTTGGTGCAAAGAAAAGTGAAAGACATGAAATGAGGCCTGGTCAATGCTTTCAGTCTGAAATGCTTGTGCTGAATTAACATGTGTGTTCGCAGTGTAGAGAAAACTCGTGATTTTAGTGGCCTCTTTGGCTGTGAGGATAATCACTGAATGTGTTCTCTCTTCCCAGCTCATTTTTCTTGTAATCTACACTCCCTATTCCGGTCTTAAGAGATTTTGGCTTTGTTGCATATTTAAACAATGCATATTCAGTTCATAACACATATTATAATGTGTATTAAATTAACCATCACTACATGTGGGGCTAAAGCATTTTGCATGAAAAGCTATCTAAAACATTAGAGCATGTTGCTATGAGTATGTATTAACTGTGTGCGCTTTGAAAATTTGCACTTGTGCATGTTTTATGCTATGTTGTACATTGCAAATTTTTGCATGTTGTGCACAAATAATAGAAAGGCTGCTTTAAACTAATAGCTTTTGTTAGGAAAAATAACACAAGGTATTAGTATGGGGGGAGGTAAACAGAATGGGTTTCATTTCGTAAATTAATACTTTTTTTGTGTTGGTTTTATTTTTGGGCCGAAGATAAAATGGCTGCCTGTGAATCCAGCAAGGCTGAGAATTGTGCTGAATTTGAGAGCATGCGCAGATTATACCAGCAGTGAAGACCTGGTCAAGGCCACTGTGAACTGTAAATTCTTGTAGTCCTGCCAATGTACCAGTGTTTGTGGAATGTGCTTATCCTGCATGCGCTGTCACCGGATGGAGGAAGCTGGACTGAAAAAAATGTTCCTATTAATTGTTGCGGAAATATATGATTATATTTATCATTAACGCTTCTTTTGTTAAAACCGAATTTGCAATGAGAACAGGATGGTGAGACCCTCATGTCATCTATGCTAACCAATCAGTGCAAGCTTTACTGAAAACTGTAACATTATTTGTGTAGTGAGCCAAGAATTAGAGTATAAATAATGACCCCATAGGGGGAGTGTCAGTCTTAAGCCTTAGCTTTAGAAGAGAGGAGACGCAGCAGATGAGGCCAGACATCATATGGGTTAGGTACGTGATCGTCGCGGGTGCAGCCTGGGTGGAGATTGCTTCCAAGGAGAAACAGGGGGTGGTGGGTGGGTCTTTGGTCACATTTTTCAGAGAGTCCTTGCACGTTATATTTATGGCAAGTCAGATCACATTCCTCTGTGGTCTGTAAAGGAGGGACCTTTTCAGGAGCAGTGCCTCTTTGTGAAGCACTGAGATGCAGACTTGAACAGACCAGGGCAGAGAAATGCAGCTGATAGCAGGCTGGGATTTAGATGCTAAAACATTAAGTTTATGCTTTGACTAATTAATTCGTTTTGAAAAGATTTGTCTTATGAATTTATTTCTCTTTATGGGAGATTGTTGCCATTTAATAATTATTGATTAGCCTTTCAAGACTCATTCTTTTCTTAGAAACGGTTTAAGAGTTTTGACTGACATTTTGCGCCACATTTTCTTTTCTACATGTGATGCTTATATGCAGACTGTAATATGTTCTGTATTAATTCTATTTTCAATTCTGTAACCTGCTAGATATTTGACTAATGAATAAAGGGTCAGAAAACTAACTTTTAACTAGAAAATAAAACCCTTTAAAAATACTCAACTCCCTTTATTGGCTTAAATATTAAATGCATTTTTGATTTTTCATGTTTATGTAAAGTCTCCTGAAAGTAATATCCAGTGGCAAGGGTCCAGTACCTTTACAGCGGTAAATTAGAGGTAAATGAGATTTAGCATTGAGAAATTACCGAATTACCGCTGCATCAGTGGCGGGGGAGGGGGGGGGGTGGACGAGGTGGTAGCAGTGGACGTGGTGGTGGACGAGGTGGTGGTGGACGTACTGCTGGTGGGGCATGTGGTGGACGTGGGGTGGTGCATGTGGTGGACGTGGGGGTGGTGTCTGTGGTGGACGTGGGGGTGGAGCATGTGGTGGACGTGGGGGTGGTGGAGGCGGACGGGGTGGTGGACGTGGTGGTGCTGGATGTGGTGGTGCGCGTGGTAGTGGACGTGGTGGTGGTGGACGACGGCTATTGGGTAGGAGGGTGCTGGCAGAATGCGGAAGGAGAGGAGGATCTCGAAGGGGGCACATGGGAGAGCAGAAAGGGGCCAAATATTATCTGGGTCTCAGTTCTAACATATTTATTCAAAGTATTGGTGTTTAAAGGAATTTGATTCTTGCGGAGAAAAGAAACTTAATCCGCCCTTAAAACACTGAAATTAATTTCTGTTTGCAGACTCACATACTCATTCGTCCTAGTCAAGTGTTTCCGTGCACTATAAAATATAATGCTTTGGATTTTGTATTGTAATACTGCTTCCAGGCAGCTATCAGAGGAGGAAAAGGTAACCTCTGCTATTTAGCGATATCTCTTTTAGCCAGCTGAAAATATAAGTTAATATAGTGTGGAAGAGCACAAAATTAAACAATAAAAATATACAGAGCCAATCGCAGCACGGGAGGGGCAAACACCAAAACGGCAGATGGGGGTAGAGGTGCGGCATGCCAACGAATTGAAAGGCAACTGACACGGCCAGCATCCTAGACAGACACACAGGGTTTCCCTTGCTGGAGCGAGTAGGGGCATCATCTGTTTTCAACATAATTACAAACAGATGGTGCCAAAGCGCACTCCCGAAAGTGAAACGCCAAATGTGCACGCGTTGCAACAGAAAGCAATGCAAAACGTGCATGTTTTTGGCGAAAATGCTGATCGATTGCAAAAGGTTCCCTCTCGTGCAGCTATGCGCGCTGCGTAGGCGAGACCTAAAAATGGGGTGACAGACTAATAGAAAGCTAGATGGATGCGGAAAAGGGAAGCAGCACGTGCCAATCGAACCATTTCTGAAGTTGTGAAGAAGGAAACAGGAAAGGTAGAAAGATTATGTCCAACGAGGGAGGTACCAGGAGGAGGATATGTACATGTACCATGGACTAGACAGGATATTTTATCCTTTACAAATTATTTCCCAAAGTTAAGAGAAAAGCCAGTTGAGTGGTATCGGAAAGTTGAAAGATTTGTGAAAGTTTCTGAAGTGCTGTTAAAGGATTTAGATGGTTTGTTTGACATTGTGGTGCCTACTGATTTATGGACAGAATGTAAAAATTACTGTTGATTGGCCTAGTGATGAATAACCGAGAGATGAGAAAACAGGAGCTCCTTCAGAAGAGGTAATGAAGAAATATCACCAGGTGATCACTTTCTTAAAAGGGAAAATCCTCCCCCAAAAGAAACAGATTCGGTAAAAATAGACAGAGCAACCCAGGACAGAAATGAGTTTGTACATAACTATTATGAAAGCAACAGTATAGCGGGTTTGAGAACATTGGAGATAAAGACATGAGACATTTTGTGTACTGATTTGTGACAGGATTAAAACCAGAAATTGGAGACATGATTCAGCAACACATGTTGTGTTGGCAAGCTAGGCCCATAGACGACATTCTCAAATATGCAAAGTATTGCGGAAAGGAGATTGACAATAAACAAAAGAAATTGGAAGAAAAAGTAATGTGGGCACAAGTAAAATTAGCAGGACAGCAGGAACTCCATCTAAATAGCCAGACCTGAAATCAAGGAAAAGGGCAAGGCCAAAATAATGGGGGTAAACAGAAGGGATGAATGAGTAGAGAGGAGGCAAAGAAAAAAAGTTTCCTTGTCATGGGTGCGGAAAATTGGGGCATTGGTAAAACGAGTGTAAAATTATACAGAACTATAATGCCCCAAATCAAAATTTTAATCCACAGACACAGAATGAGGGGATAATTAATCAACCCCAGCAGGTTGTAAATCTACAGAGTCAGTTGCCACCTGCCCCTATGTCAAATTTTGTGAACCAGACCAAGTACAGTGCGGACATGGGATTTCAAGGAGGAAGGGGTAAGAAAAATTCTATAACTTCACAATTTCTTTTACAGGAGCCTTATTTAGATGACAGTGACCAATTAAGGTGCCTCAGGGGGAGGAGGGGGGGGCGGGGGAGGACAGGGAGTGCGTACTTGGCGCATCCTTATTGGTAGATCAGTCAGGTCCATATGTTGATGGTGAAGTAGAAGGATATTACGTTCTTATTGGACACTGGTGCTACCTGTTCTACTGCGAGAACAGCAGACATTCCAAACCTACCCCTCTCTGGAGAAGCGATCCAAGTAGTGGGTGTTTCCAATAAACGAATTAGAACCCCTATTACAGAACCCGTAGAGGTACGCACTGGCAATTTTAGGGAAATGCACAAATTCGTAGTGTGTGACTCCAGTCCTGTAAATTTATTAGGAAAAGCTCTACTGTGCAAAATGAACTGCACAATATTTTGCACACCGGACGGTGTTGCCATTCAAACCCCAGATGAAGACGGAGTCCACAAATTTATGTTAGCTAAACAAGGAACAGAAAAAGATGAGATGTATTCTATGATGAATAAAGATGACTTACCAGATGAGGTCAAAACGACAGTAAATCCAGATGTGTGGGATTTTACAGGAAAAGATGTAGGGTTAATGGCAAATGTAGACCCAGTAAAAGTAACCGTACAGGAAGGTGTAGAGTACCCAAACACTCGACAATACAAGATGAGCCCTGAAGTTAAAGCTGGTGTTGCAGTAGAAATTGATCGAATGATCGAAAAAGGCATTCTAAAAGAAATAATGAGTAGTCCCTGTAATTCATATATAATTGGCATAAAGAAACCTAGCCGAAAATATATGATAGCTCAGGACCCGAGAAAGATTAATAAAATTGTTGGGCCATGTTGCCCTGTAGTGCCCCACCCAGCTGTGATTCTGTACCAGATACCCTGGAAGGCAGGATGGTTTACCGTAATTGAGTCATGCCATGCGTTTTTCTCTATCCCATTACACCCAGACAGCAAATATATTTTCTCCTTTAAGTTTGAGGATCATATTTTAGTTTGGAATCGAGTTCTTCAAGGGTATACTCACTGAAAGTCCTCCAATTTTTAATCAGATACTGAAAAAGTGCCTAGAAACCTTAGTGTTACCCAGAGACTCAGTATTAGTACAGTATATTGACGACGTTCTAGTCACATCCAAAACAAGAGATGACTGTGTTGCCGATTCAATTGCCTTGTTGAACCATTTGGCTGAAGGTGGGCATAAAGTGTCCCCAGAAAAATTAGTTTTGTCAAACCAGAGTCAAATATCTTGGACACCAAATAGAACGTTGAGTGAGGAGAGTGACGTCTGAAAGAATAAAAATAATAAGACAAATGAAATTGCCGCAAACCCAGAGAGAAATTAGAATGTTCGCAAACCCAGAGAGAAATTAGAATGTTCCTTGGAGTTGTAGGATTTTCCTTATTGGCCAAACCCCTAATATAAATGACCAAGATACGAGCAAAGGATCCAACAGAATGGGATGATGAAAGTATGGAAGCATTTGTGAAATTACGAAAATGTCAATGTGAAGCCCCAGTATTAGGAATGGCAGATTATTAAAAAAAATCCCCACTATTCTGCTGTGAGAGGAATAGTTGTGCGCTCTCAGTTTTAACTCAGAGACATGGCTTGATGCGACGACAGATGGCATATTTCTCTGTGACTTTAGACCCTGTAGCCTCCGCTTTACCCGTTTGTTTAAAAGCAGTAGCTGCCACGTGTACAAGTCTAGAACAAAGTGAATCAATTGGGATGGGACATCCAGTAAAAGTGCACGTCCCACATTCAGTGGAGAGTCTGTTAAAAAGAACTCAAACTTTTTTTTTCCCTCATATGACCTCCGTAGCTATAGCAACCTCTCGACCTGGTCCGCCTCTGTTACCAATAGCTTGGCGGATTACAGTCTCAGCCGGTATTTTCGTTTTCGGGGATCACCCGAAATACTCAACCTGAGCTGACCCAAAGGTTTTAATCATTGGAATCAAACCAGATCCTTAATAACTCCTATCTAAGCAGAGAATACGGTATCTAGCAGATTCCAGAATAACCCAATATCCGGTCTCTCTCTGTGTACATTTACTCTCTGGTCTAAAGCTCTAAAGTATTTAACAGAGTTCCACCAAGCGCTCATGAAGGAGGAGACTCCTGGCGCCACAACTTACATATCTCTCTCCTGGCCAAGAGTATCAAGTAAAATAATAACTTCTGTTGTTCCCCCTTTAGGGTATGTAGACCCTCAACTTTGGGTGGTACCCCGAATAGTATTAAAGTTGGACTTGCCTCCACAGCAGGACCCAGCACCCTGGTGATGGTCTTACCCACTCTTCCCCAAAATTCATGGAGCCTGGGGCAGGAAGCAAATATGTGGATATCATCCGCATTCAAAGTGCCATATCTAAGACATCTTGCTTCTCCACCACCTTTTATTCTTGAAATCTTAAGAGGGGACCAGTATAACCTGTGGATTGTAAAAAAGTGGTTCTTCCTGAGTGCAGCAGATTTTATTAGTGGGTAAAGAGTGTCTATAGATACTTGCCATATCTCATCCAACTCCTCGCTCGGCAAGTATTTATCCCAGACTTGATTTGGCTTCTTCATCTTAATATCTGCTGCGGCGAGGAAATGGTTGTACCATAGAGCCACTTCTTTTTTCCTCAGTGTGGGGATTTGTAAGTCATTTTCTATTGAGAGTTCAACCGGAGAGGGCCAGCTATATGCCTTACTCCACGAGGAGATCTGGTAGAATTTACCTCCGGTGGTGGCGTTCCAGTATTCCCAAGGGTGACATTCATTAGCCTGCATAATGTCTTTCCAATGAGTGACTCCCGCCTCAATCAAAGGATGAGCTAGAGCATCTAATAGACAGTCTGGAGTACCAGGGGAATCCCACACCGGGGTCCAGTCACTATAGTAAGAAAGTCCGAAACATCCTCGACAAGTCGACCGAAGCTTGGCCACCGCACGCAAAGTCTTCAGACGTACTTCCTTAAAAAATTTGAGGGACCCAAATTTATACATGAACCCAGATTCCGCTATACCTACTAGCATGGCTTTAAAAATGCCCCGGGTTAATGTGTCATCTGGCGTTTGCAAAAGCGTCCTACGATTTTTTAGTTGATAGGCCCATGAATATAATTGTAAATCCAGCAAACACATACCTCCACTCTGAAGTTTTCGTCTAAGTTTTTTCCAAGAGAGCCAAATTCCTATACTTGCCCAAATAAAGGAAGAGCTCTTACCCTGAATTTTGAGCAGGTCTGCCCTTGAAAATTCCAGCGGTATGTTATTAAATAAGTAGGTATATTTAGGGAGGATGCACATTTTAACAAGGTTAACTCTACCAAAATGGGAGAGTGGGATACTCTGCCATCGCTTTAATAAGACATCCACCTCTTTAGAAACCCTGTCTAGGTTCACTTTTGGAATATTATCAGGATTTTGAGTGATTAGGACTGCGAGATATCTGAGCTGTTTTGCAAAAGTGTTCCTGTGATCGGGGATATTCCAGGCCATAATCTCATTTTTTTCTGCATTAATCTCATATCCTGAGAGATTCCCAAAAAGCTGGGCCTCAACCAGAAGCTCTGAGAGAGTGACCTCAACATTTGAAGAAAATAAGACCAGGTCGTCTGCATAAAGAGCTACCTTCCTTTCAAACCCGTTCGATACAAAAGGGGCTATCTTTATATTCTGCCGTAGGCTTTGTGCGAAAGGTTCAATATACAAGTCAAAAAGAATAGGAGATAGTGGGCAGCCCTGCCTAGTTCCTCAACCAATTCTGACTGTGGAAGATAAACTGCCATTCACCAAAATCTGAGCAGTGGATGACTTTTTTTTTTTTTTTAGGACTTTTCTGCACCCTTCACCAAACCCAAAAACCTTCAGAGCCCCATCTAGAAAGACCCAGCTCACACGGTCGAAGGCTTTGGCAGCATCAACCGTGATAATGGAAAGTAGCTGACCATGTGAAGCTGGTAAGTCTGTTGCTCCTATTAAGGTGTAAACTAGTTCTGACATCTGCCTGCCCGGGAGAAAACCTTTCTGGTCTTGGTGTATGATAGTACCTACTATCTTGGACAGGCGAGTGTTCAGTACCCCTGCAAAGATCTTATAATCAGCGTTTAATAACGAGATTGGCCGGTACGATTGGCATTGCATTGGGTCTTTCCCGGGTTTTAATATCAGAGTTATGACAGCCCCGCTCCAAGAAGCCGGCATGGGAGATCTACCTGCCAAAATCTCATTGAATAACTCCAACCAGACAGGGACAAGCTCTTCCTTAAGTAGGGAGTAAACCTCCGCCGGAATGGAGTCTGGACCGGGAGCTTTACCTTTCTTAGCTTTTTCCAGTACTGTCAGTATCTCACTCCCTGTAATTACTGCTTTTAGAGACATTTGGTTATCCTCACAGAGTTTTGGCAGTTGTTTAGCTATAAGCCATTTATCAATGTCTAATTTGGCAGCAACTTCTTCCTCTTGATATAACTCTTGGAAGAACTACGCAAAAGCCTGCTCTATTTTATCTTTGGCGTCAATTAATTGGGCGTTTACTCTAATCTTTTTTATATAATTGTGAGACCTATCAATTCTAGTCTTCATGGCCAATATTTTTCCACAGTTCTCCCCCTGTTCAAATTCTCTCATCTTGCTGACTTCCTATTTTTGCATCAGAATCTCCTCCGACTTGAGTCTAAATTTTAGCTGCAGCTCTTCCAGTCTCTTCTTAAAATGTTCATAGACTTTACCAGGAGGGGTCCTAAACTTTGTCACCTTCAGCTTTTTATTTGAGTTTCTAAATCCGACAGATCTTTCCTCTCTGCCTTGCTCCAACCCGATATTGCCCCCTTTAATGTACCCCTTAACCAGGCCTTAAATGTATCCCAAACATTGTTCAGAGACGTCGACTCCACATTATCTTATAGAGAGCAGGCTGTTGCAAGCTTCAAAAAACCTGGAGTAGATGACTGCAGTAAAAATCTCCTATTCAGGGTCCAACTCTTCAAGGGGAATTCTAGTGGGAGATCTACAATAAGGGCTACAGCTCCATGGTCCGAAATAAGGATAGGCTGATATTCGATTAGGTTGACTTTATCGATTTCCGAGTGATCCAGGAATATATAGTCTAGCCTGGAGTAATGGGAGTTCTTTTTACTATAAAAAGAATATTCCCTATTCTGGCCCTTTATTTCCCGCAACATCACTTAAATTTAAATTCTTAAGAGTGGACATAAGGTGGGCTTTAACACGTGGTGCAGAGATCTGTACCCGTGGGGAAGATCTATCTAAATTGTTATCTAACAGTACATTAAAATCTCCTCCCATTATCAGAGGGGACTCAAAGTCTGCCAGCGCAAGGCACAGATTATATAAAGGCCCCTCGTCATCCTCATTAGGACCATAAAAGGATACCAAGGTGCATTTGCAGCCCTGAATCTTAATCTCGGCAATAGCCCAGCGTCCTCGGTCATCCACTTGGGCCTTAATAAGATCTATCGCTGAGTTGGATTGAAGTATAATTGCTACCCCTTTCGAACAGTATAGCTGATCTGAAGCTATAATCTTATCCACCCATCCCAGTCTTCCAAATAGTGCTTTGCGCTCTGATAGCATAAAATGGGTTTCCTGAATCAGAATGATACTAGCTGAGCTATTTTTCACGTACTGAAGAACTAAACGTTGCCTTCTTCGAACCCTTAAACCACTTACATTCTAGGTTAGAAGCCCCAAGGTCTGTTTTCTTCCATGCTGAAAACTACCCACCATTTTCTGCCTGATCCCACTCACTACTCTGACTGCTACTGGAGGTCATTATGTCACATGAGTACCTTATTAAGCTATATTTTTTTTTGTTCCCCCAATGCTCCCCACCAACAGACGTGTAAGAAATCCCCATCACCCCACCCACCCCCCTCCAACCTTCCCATGGGAACCCTCCCTGTCTGACCATTGGCAATATCTATTGCCTTATGAGTTGGAGCTCGCCCATCCTAAAAATTAAAAAAAGAAGAAAAGAAAAAACTACGCCATCAAGGCTGAGCTTTCTTAATCATAAATCCACACCTAAGAGCTACAAGTATTTTTAGTTTGTGTCAGAAAACCATCCACTTCCCCTGGAAACCTAAAATTGTACATTTTATAAGCCCAGAGGACTTTCAAGAAAGCAGGGAACCTCAACTGCACCTGTGCACCTTGCTCTCTTAGAGCCTCCATCCGCTTCCCTAATTCCCATCTTCTGTCCTCCGTTACCTTTGTATATATCGGACCGGATCCTTAAAGAGGCATCTCCAGCTTGTATGGTTTTAAGTTTAAGGGCAGCCCCTAGAAGTTGCTCTTTCAGAAGATTGGACTGAATAAAGACTAGGATCTTTCTTGGTTTCTTTCGTGCAGGGCTCAACTTAAAGGGATCTCTGTGAACCCGTTGAATTTCAGTTTCCCAGACTGATGCTGAAGCGATCTGAGGGAATGCTTTCATCAAAATGTCTATTACATAGGCTTTGAGATTATCACCTTCCAGTCCTTCTTTCAGATCCAAAATCCTTATATTGTTCCTTCTCGAAGTGTTTTCCAGTCTCTCCAACCTATCGGAGAGATACCGCTCCCACTCCCTAAGCCTCTCCACTTCCTGGGAATTATCCTTAATCACTAGGTCCATTTCTCCCACTTTATTTTCCAACATCTCCATCCGGTTTGTTAGTGCTGTCAAGTTTTCCTCTAAATTAGAGCAGGTCTCTTGTATCTTCCTCTGGTTAAGCTCTGAGATGGAAAAGCGGCCGCTAATCTCTGCCGATAGGTGTTTTAACATTCCTTGTATCGTAGCAGGGCTCTGCTCTACACCCTGCTCTGCGCCCTCAGGGCTGGACACCCCTCCATCTAGAGAGGCACCCTTCATCTCTCCCCCCTCGGTTTGATTGCTCCCCTCCATCCCACAGGTATCGGAAGTCTTTTTGCCTAGTATGGAAAATCTATTTGAGAGTGGGACAGCAGGTCTTGAGGTCGACAATTTATCCCCCTGTGCCATAGCCGGTTTGTCTTGGTCCCTATTTATCTGGGATTTTGCCGAGAAATTGGACCTCAGTGAGGGTGTTATCTTAAGGAGGGGTTGATTTTTGTCTTTTTTTCTGCTTTTCCCCGGGGGGTTATTATCCCTGATTTATTTATTTTTTTTTTTTACAGTGGTTTACTACGGGCTCAGCAATCTGGGGGGGGCCGTGCCAACTGACTTAGCTGTAGAGAGTACGCAGAGGGATGTAAAGGGAGCTCTTTCCCTAAAAGGGTTCTAGCCCTCAGTTTGTACCTTCTACCTTGTGCGGGCTCAATGATAGACCCTTCTAGTGGCGGATCGGTAGGGTCTAAACCTAACAGAGGCCCCTTATGTGGGTATCCCCTTAACTGCCCTTTTATTCTTCCAGGCTGATCACACTGTTGTCCTGAAAACGATTTTTCTGCCTCCATATGGTGATAGGAAGAATCATTCCCTAGGCTATCTGCGGTGTCCAACTGACCCCAGCATTTGGCCAACTCTCCTCCAAGTCTAATTAAGCCCAGAATAGTTATTGCTGTTTTAGACTCAATACTGTATTCACGAAAGCAGGTAGGGCTAAGGGTTGAAAAAGTAATACAATTATCCGTAATCGTGCTGGTTAAAAACCCACTAAGACAAGCCAACCTATGGCCAGGGTTCCACCCCCAGCAAGACTCCTTACACTGGCCGAACACTACTGCCCTAAACCATCACCCCCAGCTCGACCCTCTACACTGCCCGAACACCACTGCACTGCCCTAAACCACTACCCCCAACAAGACCCCCTACACTGCCCAAACACTACTGCACTGCCCTAATCCCTGAAACATCACCTCCAGCAAGACCCCCTACACTTACACGTGAAAGAACTAATGAGGGCTTGTTGCCTCTGAACTTATTAGTTCTCTCACGTAAAAAAAACCCCAATCAGCCAGCCTCCTTGACCGGGGGGGGGGGGGGGGGAAGAGATTCACCACTACCTCGCGCACCCTCACGCCTCATTGTCCGACCGGACCTCGATACAACACCAGTCTCCCCCACCACGATAATGCCGACGGGGAAACTGCAGCTGAGTTCCTGCGAAGCGTGGCCGGGCAAACTGATCCAGCTCCTCCAATGGAGACAGCGCAGGCGCCGAACCTCCAGTAGTCACCGCCGACGATAGAGGAAGCAAATATATCGGATGCGGTAAGAAAAACGAAATTATTTACACTCCGGCATAATCCCTGGGTTGTTTCCCCAGAAGTTCCCGGTAAACTAGCAGGCAGTCATCGGCTTTTTGATGTGGTAGCTAGCAGGCGGGCAGACGGGAGAACAGCCGACTCGCGACCGTACTGACTGGCCGCAATGTTCCCTCACACTTTGGACAAAACAGCCACCCAAAAAAGAAAAAAAAAAAAAAAAAAAAAGGAAGAAGAACTCAAACTCAATATCTCACTCCTAGTCGGATGACAAAATATGAAAGAATTATCTGAGGTACTGAAAACGTGACAATAGTCAGGTGTACGGTGTTGAACCCTGCCACCAGACGCTTATGGAGAAGAAGTGAGGGATGAAATCGAACACGATTGTCTGGATGTGACGGAACTTTGTACAAAGCCCCGCCCAGACATACAGGAAGAACCCCTGAAAACTGCAGAACATGAGTTGTTTGTAGATGGCTCGTATATGTGCCGAGAGGAGGGAGGGCTGAGTGCTGCTTACCCTGTATGTACATTGGCTGGAATAGTCGAAACATCCTATTTGCCAGGAGTCAAATCTGCACAAGTAGCCGAATTGGTGGCTTTGATTAAAGCATGCAGAATTGGGAAAAATTGAAAAGTAACCATTTTTACTGATAGTCAGTATGGTTACGGGGTTGTGCATGATTTTGGCCAACTTTGGATGCAGAGGGATTTCAGGATACCCAATTAAAAATGGAAATTTCATAAAGGAATTGCTTGAGGCAATACAATTGCCAAAAGAAGTAGCAGTGGTCAAGTGTGCCGCAAATCAGTCAGGAAATGACTATGTGACAGCTGGTAACAGGTATGCTGACCAAGTCGCCCAACATAGTGCCAAATCTAAAATGGCAGTGAACAAGAAAATCGAAACAAATGGAA
Organism: Triturus cristatus; assembly: GCF_964204655.1. Lineage (NCBI taxonomy): Eukaryota > Metazoa > Chordata > Amphibia > Caudata > Salamandridae > Triturus > Triturus cristatus. The sequence goes on along the minus strand of NC_140593.1, from coordinate 609,241,118 downwards.
TCAGCTGCCAACTTATGCTACTTTTAGGATTAGAGACATGGGAAGAAGTAAGACAACTGCAGGATGAGGCAGAGATGAAGGAAAAGGAATAATGGGTAAAAGCTGGGTGCCAAAAGAGGTCAGAAGATGTATGGATTTGCCCAGATGGCCAGCCAGTAATACCAGACTGCATGCTTTCACAAATGGCTAGAATGTATCACGGAGACACTCACATAGGCAGGGATGCCATGATCAGAATCTTTAGACAGGATTGGTTTAATACAAAGTTCAGGAGTGTAGCAGAGAGTCTATGCCAGAAATGCTTAATTTGCCAACAAATGAATCCAGGACAAAAGACAGTGGTCTGTATGGGAACAATTAGAAAAGCAGAAGGCCCATTCATAAGACTACAGATTGACTTTATTCAATTGCCCCCTTGCAGAGGATTGAAGTACATACTTGTAATAGTCTGCTTGTGTTCACGGTGTGTGGAAGCATGCCCTACAAGAAGAAATTACAGTATAACAGCTGCCAAACTTTTGCTGAGGAAACTGATTCTTCGATTCTGTTTTCCAGTAACTTTGGAATCAGATAGAGGGTCTCATTTTAATAATGAAGTAATTCGACTAATCTGGGAAGCATTTAAAATTTTACAAAAAAAAGGCTTCTGGAGTGGCAGAACAACTGAATGGCACTATAAACGCAAGACTGGGAAAGATATGTGCATCTACCCTACTGGATTGGCCTGATGCTTTACCTCTTGTTCTGATGGGGCTCAGAAGCATTCCTGATAGGAATACAGGGTTGAGTCCCCTTGAAATACTCATGGGAAAAGCAATGAGGCAGGCATGTATACCAGGACACAAACTGTTGACTATATCTGATGATTTGGTATTGGAATATTGCAAAGAACTGGCTGACCTAGTGCGTTCTCTCTCTCACCAGGTTGGAGAAGACGCAGTTGCCAGGCAGCCGAATCAAGCACATGATCTGAATCCTGGTGATTGGGTGGTGGTAAAAGAACACACTCGAGAGTTGTGTCTAGCACCCAGGAGGGGAAAACCACAGCAAGTTATATTGGTTACCACCACAGCAGTGAAATGTGCAGGTTTACCTAATTGGATTCATGAAAGCCATACCAAGAGAGTACCAGCACCTGGCACAGAAGGTTCTCAACATACACAAGCAGTTGAGACGGCAGAAGGATCTAGAATAACAAGCCCTGAAATAGATGATCAAGAACACCCAAGCACAAGTCAGGATGACTGGATACCAGTGGTTGACATACCTGAAGTAAATGTGAAAACAAGAAGCCAAATCCGTTTAGAAAGACAGGAAAGTAGAAAGGACCAGACAGGTATAGAAGAACCAGCTCAGTAAAGAGGTGATACAGCTATTGGAGAACCTGAGCAGGAACAGATAAGTAGAGAACAATCTACTCAGACTGAAGTGGATGCAATAATAAAGGAGTCGGAGGAGTGACAGGACTAGAAGAACGCGTTCGGGATACAGAAACCCAAAGTGCAATAAGACACGAGCAGGGCCATTTAGGAAAAGAAAAACAAGTTCAAGTAGAAGAAGAGAAAAACAAGATAAAACCTGAACAGGAGTAAGCCCTGGACTGGGTCAGACAGAGAGGAAATCTGAAGACGAAGATAACCAAGTTGTGCCACAACATAACGAAAATAAAAGAACACTTGAAGACAGTGACAGTGCAGTGCAAGCAAAAAGAGTCAGAAGAGGTGACAAATGGCCGAGTGTTGTGAAGAGGCTAAAGTATCATTTCAAAAGAGCTAATCAAGGACCTGATCAAGTAAACAAGATTTCTAGTCAGTTGGGAACATCTGTTGAACAGCCCAGAAGACAAAGTCAAAGATTGAGAAAATTGAACAATAAATTCAAGGGTCCTGAATGGACCTATGTAATTCTTGAAGAATTCGAGAATCTAGATTTGAATGAAGAAATTGATGAAGAAATAATTGCAGAACAGATTATTGAAGTGTGACCAACCTGAAAATTTCTCAAAGGAATTTTGAATTCCACAAGTAAATCGAAAGTATAGAAGAGAAATCTACTTGACTCAGAATGGCTGATGATAGGGCTGCTGGAAAGCCAAAACGAAATTGTGTACAAAAGTGTTGTAGAATATGCATATGTAGTATATTTTTATTACTCATAGTTTAGTTGGTACTGACAGTAGCCATCCCTTATTTCATGGTTACAAAAGAAAAGAATAACACAGAAATGAATGAGAAAGTAGCTAACATTAAAGGAAATAGGGTAGCATTAGAAGCACCAGATGAGAAGATAAAACGAGACAAAGTAGATCTAGAAGCACCAGATGAGTTAGATATATCTCATACTGTGACAGACAATGACACTGCTTTAAATGTATTTTCAAAGTTACTAGTGCAGTACGTGGACACTATGGAAGTTAGTGATTGTTATGTGTGTATAAAATTACCAGCATCAGAAGGTGTGATGTAGCATCATATTTCATTAACATATGGTATATCTTGTAGTGTTTTAGCAAGTTTGTTTTAAAGGACAAGAAAACTACAATATCATTATTCTAATGTAGATTTGATTTTTTCCGAGGTTCCAATGCGAAAGAACATGAACCCAGTTCTTAGTACTAAAGACGCACAGTTTTTTGGGAGAATATTTTCTAACCATGAAGACAATAGATATAGCCAAAGCACTAACATGTAAATTACACAAAGATGAAAAAGATATTTTTTAATTTAGTTGAGCAAAGGAGACCGGACTTCCAAAGAAGTGCTTCTGAACCGAAACCACAGATACCTAAGTGGGCTGAGAAAGATGCAATTTTTTTTAAACTGGCCAGACTCATGCTGCTATGTCCTTGGACTTTGAAAAGAAGGGGAAGATCTGCCTCCATAGATTAAAGACTGAATATAACAATGTATTTATTGGCTCCAGTGAATGCGAACATAATTTCTTGGGGGATGGAGACTAAAAGGTGGAACAGATCCAGTATTTCCTGGAATTTATTATGTGTGTGGCAATAAAGCTTATTTCAGGTTGCCTGATCATTGGTACGGGAGTTGCTATTTTGGAATAGTATTCCCAAAGGTGTACCATGCGAGAAGAATCACTGGAAGCAATGAAGACGCAAAGGAACTAACACGTATAAAGAGCTAGTTTTTCTGAAATAGGTGGCGTTTTCAGTGGGAGTAATTCTGAATTCACGAAAAATGTGTCAGCTATCCACAGTAGTAGATCGGTTATCTACTGACACTGCTGGATGATTCTTGATGATCAATACCGAAATGGTTGCGATCAGATCTATGGTTTTGCAAAATCGACTTGCTCTTGATATATTATTGGCAAAAGAGGGAAGAGTCTGTAAAATGCTGAAGGCGCAACATTGTTGCACCTACATACCTGATAAAAGTGTTGAAATTGGAAGATATATTAAAAACATTGCAAAATTGGAAAAAGAATTGAAACCACTGGAAGTTGATAGTGTATGGAAGAAATTAACAAATAGTATTACTACAATAGGGAGCTGGTTTTCTAACATGGGTAAGAGCATAATAGGTCAAATAATACTGCCAATTTTAGGGATAACATTATTAGCCTTAGCAATAATGACATGGTTCAAATTTTGCAAGAAAAGAAAAGGGTTTGAAATTAACGAAAAGAGTAAGAAAAGAAAGTATGAAGAGATACAACTTGAAGAATTGAAAGGAAATATATATAAAACAATGAAGGATCTACAGTACAGAAATGAAAGGAAAGTCAATGAGAAGGTCGAAGAAGAGATGGAGATGTGCTAAAGTTGGCATCCGATTTAGTGATGGCATAAAATGCCATCAGAGAGGGGATTGATGGAGCAAGGACTCGTATAAAAAAAGACTTGCTCGGAAGCAATCCTCTCAAATAACTTATAATACCGTAATAATTGTGTTTGTAAATACTAAAAATGCACCTTTTACTAACAAATAACTTGTGTGTCTCTAAAATGGCTGCTAAACGCGGGATCCTGCATTGCACATGCGTCTACTGCATCTACTCAGTATGACGCACAATCGCTTAGAGGGAAATGTTTGCAGCTGCGCAGTTGCTTTTAAAATGGCCGCTCTGAACTCACATGATAATGTGCATGCTTTGCTGAAACTAAACCATGTAAGTTTACTAAAATGCTAATGCTTAAGATATATATAATTAAATGGGAATAGAGTAGAGATAAGTGGTATACAGTGAAATCATTTATTTTTTATTTTAATACTCTTTCTTTGACCTCTCTATTAGTTAGTATTTGGGCCTCCGTGCGGACTGAAGCTTGCGCATTATGTGACCATTTCACATGCGCAGTTGAAACTACCCAGGAGCCGTGATGCAAAGCCTTGAATGCCATCCAAAAGAAGACTAATAACATGCATGTCCTGAGAACGGAAATAATTTTTAATAAACTGTATGCATTGCATTGGTTACCTTGTGAATGCAGGTGGTAAATAAAGCATTGGAAAGTAAATTAACCCCTTCGACGCGCATGATGGAACGGTTCCGTCATGCACGTCGGTTGGGCTGTGCTTATGACGGAACCGTTCCGTCATGGCCCCGCCCGCGCTCAGAACCTTCAGCGTGGCGCGGAGATCCGCGCCGCGCTGAAGGGGTTAAAGGGAGGGAACATAGAACAATGAGCTTAAAGAAAAGTATTAAACTTAGCATGGTGTGATGACCATCTCCCCTTTCCTTGTCCAATCAGAGTTAGGAGTTCCGTAAATTCAAAACATTCATGGGTGGTACATGCCATCAGAAAAGTATATTAGAGGGAGTCTAGCTAGATTAGTTACAGAGAGACGGAGAATGCTGAGAGACCGAAATTTAAAGAAAATACTGAAGAAGATCTAAGTCCAGACTTAGAACCTTTGAGCCAATTAATTAGAGAACATCGAGGAAGAATCAAGGAGGAAGATAGCGTCAGAGAGGGGTGCGGCACCGGCGTCGTATCTAGAAGAGGTCATCTATCCTGTCCTGAAACCTGTCCTGAGCCTTGGTCGCCTGATCTGTCCCAGGGGACCCTTCCCAATTCCTTGGCCAAGGGGTTTGTCTCCACACCATACTAGGTAAACATAATTCTGTGTAGTATGTCAATGCACTGCTCCTTTTTCCCCCTCCCGACAGTACAAAAATGAAAGGTTATGTCATCGTAAAAATTTTGTTTAACTTTTATTCTGAGAGAATTATTTACTCTGCCTCACCTTGTCAAAGACTGTCTTCTAACCGAACTGTATTATGGTTCTTGGCTCATATGAATTTACTAGATAAACATTTTAAACTCTCCCGAGTCTGTGGTCATTTAAATAAAGGTTTGTTATATGCAATTTTCAACTATTTAGTTAAGTAAATGGTCCATTGACCAGAGGAAAATACATCGGATCATGAGGTCTGGTAAGATATGATTAGATAAAAAATCATCTTACAGATATTAGCACAATAAATTGACCTCAGCGGTATTTACTAGCCTATTATGAATGAGTGTGTTTATGGACCCAAGTGAGTATATTTTAATGAGTATCTTAGGTTAGTGACCCGCTGGACCAAAAGTCAAAGTGAAAACAGAGCCCAGCAGGCAATAAAACAGGCAACAAACAGCCCCACACACTGACCTGTCAGAGCAGCCAGTCAGTCACTGCCTGAGTGCCTAGTAGGCCAGGTCAACCTTGGAAATGACTATCTTTTTTCTAATCATTTGGGAAAGTACAGGATTCAAGAGAAGCATTCCCGATGTTAGTTAGTACTTATAGATCATGTCTAGTACTTTGTGTAACATTTGTGAGGGCAAGTGTCTGAAAGGGAGCCAGGCCTAAACGAGGGGTGGTGACAGGCAGGGCCCAATATATTGTTACTAACTTAGTGATACTCATATGATCAACCTCAGGAGGATGACAGACTGAGTAAACCTGCCACAATATGAACCTGTAATCACGAGATCAAGCACAGATTGGTAGAGGGGATTCATTAGACCACTCAGCCATCTTTTTCTCAATGGAATAATGAATGAACAGGGATTGGAGCAACCAATATATTTTGCTGCAGGATTAGTAGTACGTGTTAGCAGTGCAGGAACCCTTCCTGTAATCGCCATGTATGGGGAGGGCCAAACTAATGATGCAAACCCTGTGCCCACATTGTGTTAACATGTGTGAAAATTACAAAAGGATGAGGTAATAAAATTAATCACACTGTATTATGCGACTTTTCTTGGTTTAGTAAACCATGCCACAGAGTGTGGTCCTCTCTTTCTTTATAATTGCAGTGACCCTGGGTATAGGCAAACGTTCCTAAGACAGACCCTCCAGGATTTTGCGATTACGCGGTTTGTCGCGAAATCGGCACTTTTTAAAAAATGCAGTGATTTTTACAAAAGTGCCCGCAAAATCGGCACTTTTGTAAAAATGCCGCAATTTTTACATAAGTGCCAGCGAAAATTAATGAATGCAGGGAAAAGATTTTTACATTTCTGATATTTCTTCACAAGAAATGCAGGAAATCAGGGTTCACATAAAATTATGAAGCAAAATATTTATAGATGAGGGCACCAAGTGTACTGGTGGACTTCCATGATGCCATTTACATTTTGTTAGTACAGGATGCATAAATGTAAACAGAACCACCAGAGAAATGCGTACGTGGGGAAAGTGATGGAATACGTTGGTGTAAGAAATTGGTGACAATTCACATCTGGTAAATGTAGAAAAAAAAGGTACATCCAGTGATGAGAAGGCTTAGAGGGAAGATGATACAGCGTTGCCCCATCAACAAAATAACACTAGTGTACAGGGCGCAAACTATCTAGATATTTTTTTCTAAAGTGAAACACATCTCTGTATTAAGCCACACTGAGAACTATGTTTATTCAAGTACTATACTTTGAAGATTCTTCATGGAAAGCACAACAGTTCTGATAAGCTTTAATTCACCGCATATCAAAATAAAGTGATGAGATAATTCAGATTTACTAACTCGACAGCCAAAACTGTATTGCTGTAAAACCATAAAACGATGGTCCAAGCCATTCACTAGCAAGGTCTAACGCAGGCTTCTCCAACAAGTAGCTCATGAGCTACCAGTAGCTCTACAGCTACCTGTAAGTAGCTTTCCTCTGTGCAATGCAACATACTAAATTAGAAGATTTGCTAGGCTGAATTAAAATGCACATACCAAAACTGAAAAGTATGTATTTGAAACGAAAATATGTGTATTTTCATAGCTCATAAGCTTTTGTTTTGAGAAATGGTTCAATTTGCAAAATATATTTATTGATTGATATATGTTCGATAACTCATCATGCTTTGGGCAGAATTATTAATATTATCACTTTGTGCCAGGGGTATTGCAGTTATGGCTGGTATGTGTTAAACATGTAAAGGAATTCCAAATTGGCAAAGCCTTGGTACATTACTGCTGGAAACCCCTCCTGAAGCACTGAGGCCGACAACTAACTGCTGATAATCATAAATGGGGTGGCCACTAAAATAATCTTGTTTGATGTAGTCAGTATAAAAAACACTAATAATGTTAGCAGCTCGTTATGATTGTCATTGCAAGGAAGTAGGTCTGCTTACAGAGAAGGTTAGAGACCCCTGGTCTAACGCAGCCCCCACCATTAATAAGGGTTTGCCTGCTTTAAGGGGACGTGGGGCCGACACTGATGTATGTCTGCAGCAGGTAGTGTGGATGTCGGATGGGTAGCTTGTAGTAACGCATGGCCACACATGCATGCACAAGGGGCTGGCTGGTTGAGCACCGCACAGCGGCCTGAACTTTCACGTCCAGGGAATCCTAACGACGTTGAATCCCTTACAGTGGACAGAACGGAGCAGAAGAGAGAAATATACGTAAAAGCTAAAATAGAAAGCCCTTTTTAATAAACCTTTCAAATTCAGAAGTTGCTTTAATATAAAAAGTATGGGTTGTCTCAACGCATCAAGATATATTTTAAATACGGGCACATTGGACATGGAAGGTGAGGGGGTAACATGGCCAACTAGAGCATGGGCGTCAATTCACTAAAATGCTAGGGGTAGTGGAAGGGACATCACAGGAAATGACATCACGTCAGGGCCTATTTCAAAGTGGAATACTCTGCTAAACGTTTCCATTGTTTTAAAGCTGCAAATGAATGATTATGAGTAAAATAAAGTGCCGCAAAAATGCCGCTAAATTTCCATATTTGTGCCGCTAAATTTCCATATTTGTGCCGCTAAATTTGCTAATCCATGCCGCAATATCCTGGGGGGTCTGCTAAGAGTGTGCTCGTGTTCAGAAGGTGACGTGTCATGAGCACACTGTTGTTTGTTCCCTGAGTCATTCAAACAAAGGGCGAAATGTACAACTGGGCCCCTCTCAAAAGACATTTTAGAAATTACCCGCTACATATTAAATTGAAAAACAGTTGTGATGGAAGAGTTCGTGGGCCATAGTGAAAACAAGCAACATGAGCTCATAGGTCAGCACGCCCGCACCAGTTGGGGAGTAAGAGATATTTGGGGCCAATGAGACGCTCTCACCCGTGGAAACCGGTGCCACTGCACCTGCTGTGCAGTGCAGTTGATAGATGTGCCCCTAAAAAAAACTGCGTGCGGTGTTTCGGCAGGTATATAATCGCAAATTTCAATTAACTCCCCTCATTCTATAGTAATGGAGGCAATGCAAACCATGAAGCCAACAGGGAAGAGAGAAGGTAAGTACTTGTGAGCGCTTGATTTCAGCCTGCCGATAACAAAACACTAGTAAATACATAAAGTGTAAATGAATGCGCAGATAGCGATTAAAGGATGCATCGAGGCTCCTGCACCGGACGATGACCGGTTTGCCATGGGGGGAGGCGCGCCTAGTGCTACTGCTCCATACCGTCCTATTCTCTACCTACCTCTACCGGGAAAGCACAACTGTTGGAAAAATCGCTCACTAGTTCAACGCAGCACCGTTATCTTTGAGTGGTTTTACTGAAAACATTTATTCCCCCCCCCCCCCCCCCCCTGCCCGCGCTGACATCGGATCCAGGTGAGACTGGTTGATCTGCACAGGTATGGGAAGGGGTGCGGTGTGTGCACTGCGGGCAGAATGTGCAGCATGGGCAGACAGCCACCGTCTACTGCACGGGATTTTTAGAGCAATAGGAGACAGCCATTACCTTTGCGTTCCCAGCATTAACACATGCATCGAATCGGGGTCCTGGCAGCCACATGGGCTGCTGATCAGCTGCTGCAGAAGGGGGGGCGGGCCGGTCGGAGCCCAGCTCAGCGGCTAAACACTATGACCGAAGAGGCTATTGCCGTGGGAGGAGCGTCGGTAACGGGAGGGGGAACAGGTGCCTAGTCCATGAAGCGTGCCGTAGTGGTGATAACGCTGCCGCGGGAGCTTCAAATTGAATGACAATTTTGACACATGACATAGTGCGCATGCGTGAAATGACCCGCATGCGCACTAGAACGGCAAAACACTAGGGGTGCTTAAACATACTTGTATTTCGGAAAAGAGCATCGTGCGCAGGCGTTTGCTGATAAGCATGCGCACAAACTAGGGGGGCGCACACCCAGACAGGGAGCTGGAAACGACGGAACACCGGCTCCACGAACAGGCAGCAACGATCTCCCCAGCAAGGGGCAAACCGGCTGCACCGCCCTATAGTTTTGTTAACCATGTTTGTATGTAAAATGTTCAACACGCTCTACAGCAATTGAAGTAAAAAATCATAGTTTGAACTGGAGAAAAAATACGAATGCCTTTTGAAAGTTGAAAATGTATACTGTACTCAAATTGTATTGCCAGTTTAAACCAATTGATTGCATTTTTGAATTCTAAAAACAAAAAAACTGCTATGTAAAAGCGCGGATCTGCATGATAGTATCACTCTTTCTTAACATAGTAATGTTCAAAAGTGTTGGAATTTCAAGTTCTAGCCAAAAACAATAGTCAGAATGTCCGAATCAGAGGTGGTTTCTCGACCGTAGTAGTCCCTACTTCCTCTGGACACAAAATACTCTTAAGAGCGTTTAACTCTAAGCAATGTCTACCGGGGAAGGTGAGTCATACTAATTCCCATCGAGTGGCTGACGGTGCTGGGTCTTTATTAAGTTACTTTCCCATAATACTACAACCGCACAACCCATAGAGGGTTTACTGAACTTGAAAAAAGCACCACTGTTACTTACTGCAGCGGAAGAGACCGCACCAGTGCTCCGGAAGTGTTCTTACGTCCGCAAATTGGCCAGCGCTCTAGACAGTGTGTAGATTAGCGTTCGTTGGGCGCTGATTGTGGTTAGTTCTCAACCCTAGTAACAAGGCACTATAATTCAATTCTCTATTTCTGCTCTTTCTAGCTATATACTGTAATGATGCTATGGGCAGTGTCTGCTTGCTGCTCTTCCCCCAATAACTTGCAGGAGGCCTTGTAAGGGATGTATATGCCTTTAATAACACTTATAACTCTTCCCCGAGAGAGTGCCGGGCAACACGCTCCGATCGCCGTCTCTCGCGCCGCGCTACTCATCGCGCATGCGCAGTAGCGTCCAATATGGCCGCTACGCGCGTTGCCGTCCTGACGTAGTGCGCGTCAACTAGACCGCGACACTACATATCTCCCCCTTTTTATACCACCCAACACAATTACCCCAACCATGTGGTCAGTCCATTTCATAGTCTCTAAACTTGGATGGTCTCACCACAGCTCTCCCCACCCGGGTGTGTCTTACCGGTGTGGAATGTCCTTCTCGGCCTCCTTCTGCGACCGGGCCTCCGTCAGTACCTTCCGGAGTGCCCTGGCCCTCTCTCTCTTCTCTCTCACCGTCTTCCCGGGTCCTTTCCACCAGGGGCCATCCGTCTGGTGTGTCTCTCTCTCTCTCCTGCTCTTCGCTCATGTTCTCTCCGCGCTCTCTTTTGGACGTACCTGCGGCCCTTCCGTCGGGGTTTCCCCTTCCGTGTCCTCCCGGGGCCATTGTATGATTTTGTTGCACTTGGCCATGCGATCGTGAGACCACACGTTTCCGTCGCTGAGCAACGATGCCCGGTCGTACACCTCTTCTACTCTTAGGGGTGGGGAGTACTTGCATTCTCCCTTCCGCTTCAGGACTGCCAGCTTCACTCTGACCCACTCCCCTTTTTCCAACGCTGTCTCCTTCACCCTCTTGTTGCGGTTGTAGTGTTCCGTGTAAATGCGTTGTGCCTTCTCCAGGTTGTGTTGCACCACCGCCGGAGACCATTTGCTGGTGATGGTCTTCTCCTGCCAAGCAACATTGTCTCTGGTGAAGGGTTGCCTTCCTCGTAGGATCTGGAAGGGACTGTACCCCGTACCGGTGGGGGTGATACGGTATGCCCATATCGTGCTTTGCACTTCTTTCTCCCAGTCTTTGCCCCTCGTGATGGCCGCTTGTATGGAGCCCATAAGCACCCTGTTGAACCTTTCTACTTGTCCGTTGCTGGCCGGATGATATATCGAGGTGTGCCGAAGTAGAATGCCATTCCTGTTTGCAAACGTGACCCACTTGTCCGAGGTGAATTGGGGGCCATTGTCACTGATTATGGTCCTGGGTATGCCTTCCCTGAGGAACACTGCCTTGAGGAAGCGCAGTATTTCGTCCGTGTCCATGATCTCGTTGATGTGCACTTCTGGCCACTTCGAGTACTTGTCTACTAACGCACAGAGGTATTTGGGGACCCCCTGATCGTCTAGTATAGGCCCTAAGATGTCCACTGCGACCTCTTCCCATGGGTTACTGGGGTTCGTGAACTTCCCTAAGGGTGGTCTCATTGGCTTCAGTATCTTGTCCGCTCCTTGGCACTGCACGCAGTCTCTCACGTGCCTCTCTACTTGCATGTCCATTCCTGGCCACCAGTATGTTTGTTTAGTCCTGGCCTTCGTCTTCACGATTCCCAGGTGTCCTTCATGTAGTATGGATAGCAGATCCGGTACTATGTTCTCCGGTGGTACCACTCTGTTGCCTCTGTAAACGAACACCCCGTCGTTCCCCACCGACAGCTCTTCTCTGACCTCGTAGAACTGCCGGACTTTGGTTCTTTGTCATCTCCGTTCTGGCCACCCTCGTACAATGTATATCTTGATGTCGTCCATATCTTCATCCGCCGCATACGCGTCTTTCCACTCCTGCCTGCTGATGGCTTTTTCCGGGTCGTCTGTCAGTGCTACCATCTCTTCTTCGTCTTCCATGCCATTGGAGGCACTGTCCATCGCTGACGCCCTGCTGAAGTAGTCCGCTATCTTGTTTCTTGAGCCCGGGATGTACTCCACGTCGTACCGATACTCCAGGAGTTTCAGCGTCATTTTCGCAATCCGGGGGGTGGCGCTGGCATGACCATCAGATGTCAAAACCTTCACTAGGGGCTTGTGATCCGTCTTCACTTGAAATCTGGTGCCCCACAGGAACTGACGGTACTTCGCCATGGCCCATACCACAGCCAGCATCTCTTTCTCGATCACACTGAACTTTTGTTCCGACGACGTCAACGTCCTGGACGCGAAGCTGATCGTCTCCGTCCCTCCTTCTGGTCGTTCTTGCATGAGCACCGCTCCTAGCCCTTTGTCACTCACGTCCGTCATCAATATGGACCGCCCCTGAGGATCGTACCCCTGCAGCGGGATCGCTTGGCTAATTTCCTGTTTCACCGTGTCGAACTCATCCTGCGTCTCTTCAGTCCATACAAACGCCGTCTTGTCCCTCGTGAGTTGCCTCATGTGGTGAGTTTTCGTGGCGAAGTGGTGGACGAACTTGCTATAGTATTCCGCCATTCCTAAAAATGACCGTACTTCTTCCTTGGAGGTGGGCGGAGGTGCGTCGCAGATGGCCTTCACGTTCCCTTTCTTCGGTGTTATCCCCTGCGCTCCTATCTCATGCCCCAGGTATGTGACTGATGTCATCCCGAAGTGACATTTCTCCCACTCTGCCGTCAGGCCGTTCTCCTCCAGGATCTTCAATACCGCCGCCAGTTTCTTGTCATGGTCTTCCAGCTCAGTCCCCATCACTAGGATGTCATCCTGGAAGTATTGCACTCCCTCGATGTCCTTGAATAGGCGGGCCATCAGCTTCTGGAACACCGCTGCTGCCGAGGCTAGACCGAAGGGCATGCGGCAGAATTGGTAGCAGCCAAACGGCGTGATGAAAGATGTCAGTTTCTTGCTCGTAGGATGCAGCACTACCTGGTGGTATGCCGATTGCAGGTCGATGGTGGAGAACCATTTCACGCCTTTCGTGCGGGCCAACATTTCCTCTATGCGTGGTAAGGGGAATTTTTCTACCACGATGCACTTGTTTAACTCTCTGAGGTCCACGCATAGACGCACCTTGCCTGACGGTTTCATGGCCACTACCAGAGGCGCCAACCACTCCGCGCTGTCGATGGGTTCGATGATTCCCCCGTCTTCCAGTCGGTGGAGTTCCTGTTGTACCGCCTCTCTCACCGCAATCGGTATGTTCCTTACTTTGTGCGCTACCGGACGGGCGTTTTCTTTAAGGATGATCTTGTGGGAGAACTTCTCGAGTTTCCCGATTTTCCCGCCAAAAACCTTCGGGTGTCCACTCCGCCATTTCTCCGCCGTCGACTCCTCTCCGTCCAGGGTCACCATCACCTGGGTGTCCCCTCCTGGATTCAGCTGTACGCCCAACTCTCCTTGGTCCATCCAGCCCAGGACTGACGGCCCTTTCTCCGCGACGTACAGTTTGCAGTGGGCACTCCGCTCTTTGAACTGGAACAACAGCTTCTTGAACCCTACCATCGGGATGGGTTCCCCTGTGTAGGTGACTGGTCGAATGTCGGGGGGTTCTAGCTGTGCGCCCCATGTGGGTCTGAATCTCTCGTTCCACACCGATCTTTGGACGATCGTGTAGGGAGACCCTGAATCCGCCATGATGGTGATGCCTACTCCTCCAATGATCATGTCGCACTGGGGCTTGCGCGTTCTCTTCCCATCGATGCCCAGCACCTGGTCCTCCACACACAGGACTTCATCGTCTTCCTCCAGACCTTCTGCTTCTTCCCCTGCGTCTTGCGCCACAAATTTCACCGCTTGCTGTCTCCCTTTCCTTCGGCATACTTTCTCGTAATGACCTACCAGGCCACAGAACGCACACTTGTCTCTGAAGGCGGGGCACCGTTTGTCGTGCGCTGCGTGGCTCGAGCTTCCGCATCTGTAGCACCTCATCGCTTCTCCCTTTTCTTGCTTCCATGTCTGTCCTGGTTTGGCCTTCCCTTTGGGCGTTCCTCTGTACTCCCCCGGCGCTGTTTTACCTCGTCCGCGCTGGTCCGCATCATCCACCTTATTGACCGTGAGTCTGGGGGCCGGGTCTCTCTTTGCCGCCTCCGCGCAGCGCTTGGTCAGTTCCGCCCTTTTTACTATGGCGATCACGTCTTTCAGCGTCGCATCCCCACTCGCCCACAGTTTATCTTGCACCGTCTTGCTCGTCGTATGCATTACGATTTGGTCCTTGATGAATTCTTCCTGTAACCCTCCATACTTGCACGTTATCACAAGTTTACGCAGCGCCGCCACGTAGTCGTCTATTGTTTCCCCCGCTTCTTGCTTCCTCTGCTGGAAATTATAGCGGTCGATAGAGGTGCACACTGCAGGCCGATAGTGGTTGTCCAAGTCTTCAATGGCGTGTGAGAACACATCTGTGTCCCCTACCTGTCTGGCGACCGGTGTGAGGTTTTGAAACACCCGTATTCCTTCTGGTCCCAGATTGTGTAAGAGTATCCTCTTCCTCCTGGCACTGGAGAACGACTCCTCGTTCTCATCTTCCAGCGCTTCTAGGTAGTTTTTGAAGTACTCCCTCCAGTCTTCCCACTTCATTTGGGGTTCTCCCGGACGTGGAAGGAACGGGATCGGCGTCGTTAAAGCTGATGGTTGTGCACTCATTTTGGCTTCCGCCTGTTTCCTTGGGCTACCTGGCGCGTCTGTCCCCGCTCCCCTTCTTCGGGTACCTGGGACTGCGTTCGAGCTGCCTGCGCCGTCGTCACCCGATTCCGCCAGGGTCTCCTCTGCCGTTCTGCGGTCCGCCTGCGCTATTCCTCCGCTTCGTGGCCGGCACCTTCACTGCCCACGTGCCACTCTCTGGCGTCTGTCTGCCACTGCCGCGCTCTCCCGGTGCGTAGGCGTCTGTCCTCGACCCCCTCGGTCCTCTTACCGCATGGGGTGACGTCCCTCCTTGTGGGTACTCCTCCCTGAAGCAAGTTGGGGGCACCTTCCTCCTGGTCCACGCAGGGTTCTCACCATCCCACCCTCGTCGCCACTGTAATGATGCTATGGGCAGTGTCTGCTTGCTGCTCTTCCCCCAATAACTTGCAGGAGGCCTTGTAAGGGATGTATATGCCTTTAATAACACTTATAACTCTTCCCAGAGAGAGCGCCGGGCAACACGCTCCGATCGCCGTCTCTCGCGCTGCGCTAATCATCGCGCATGCGCAGTAGCGTCCAATATGGCCGCTACGCGCGTTGCCGTCCTGACGTAGTGCGCGTCAACTAGACCGCGACACTACATATACATCCACGGATGGAACTTGGAAAACCAGACAGCCCTATGTTTAGCAAGTTGTATCCACTCGTTTCAGTGGCCATCTGTTCATTTTTTAATGTTCTGCGCAGCCCCGGCCAGACATGCTTCTTAAGTAAAACTTTACATTAAATCATCTGTATTCATTTTTAACCTGACCTTTCCGAGAGTGATGTATTTATGCCACTAGTAAGACTCCAGCAAGTATCTTGTAGGATAAGTAGTTTATTGGAGTAAGCAGGTACATCCATACACAACAAGACCACTCTCTAACTGAATGCCTCACGCAACAAACTAAAACAGTGATCAGCATCTGGTAACAGTAACTATGGTAATGTCAGGGTGAAAGCCAAGATACCACATTTCTCTCCTTTACAGAAACAACAAAGCTTAAGTTATGTTTGTTACAATTTGTCAACACAAAGGTAGATAATAATACATAGTAGTGTACATAGTAATATAAATCGAATAAGGTATGTATAGTGTGGAGATCATAGTAAGAAGAACAGGTGTTATGTGCAACCCTTTCCCTTCTTTCATTTTGCATAACATAATTGTGGTACTTCAGTGGCATGATAATGTAGATTTTCCTAATAAGTTATGACGGAAAGTCTTAATTTTATTAAAGACACGGAGGCGAGTATTAAGCTTTCTTTTCTTGCATTTATTCCAATAGCAGCAAGATAAGTATAAAACTACACTGGGACCCCGGTTCCTTGAGCGCCCTGTAACAGGCTTCCCCCTATGCTCTTGAGGCACTCTCTGTTGGGATTGCTGGGAGGCGGATCCGACGAGTGGTGGGTGAGGCTTTGATGTACATGTAATTCTGATAGATACTGGCGACATGCTTGGGTGGGTGGGTAGAGTGGGGGGGTTCGTTGGGGGGGTTGCTGAGGGATGGGGCGGGGGGTATTTTGGCTTTATCGCACACTCACTGTGGATTACTCCTGTGGATGCACTACCTTGTAGCACAGATACTGTTGGGGTGAATGTTGTACAGTTGTGGTCAGTGTGGTGGGGCGGTCACTGCACTACGTCCTGATTTGGCTGGAGGGCGGAGTATTGGGGATGGGGATTGACTGCATTTTGTTCTGTGACCTAATAAAGTCTGTTTAAAAAAAAAAAAAAGTATAAAACTACACTCCCCAGAAGGCTGTAGGAGAAAACTACTGGCCAATGGGGAGAACAATAACGTAAAATAAACCAATCAGGTCAGGCCAACCATATAAGGACCTATCTGACCGCAAGCAGTCCTCTTTTCTTGTGCGAGTTAGGAAGAAGACGAAAATAAAGGAACCAAAAATAACAGTAGGTAAACAGTCAATATCCAGGTAAACAGTTCTTGAGTGAGGAACACCATGGACGGAAGATCCTGAGGAAACCAAGTTGGCAGATAGATGGACGTCGACGTGGAGAACTCCGGTGAGGTAGGACCAGACTCACGAGGAAGGCGGTGGTAATGCTGGAGTACCTAGGGGGGGGAAACAGAACAAATTAGAGCTGTTGTGGAGGGATAATACTCGCCTCCGTGTCTTTAATAAAATTAAGACTTTCCGTCATAACTTATTAGGAAAATCTACATTTTATGGCAAGACCGGAGGCTCCTATTATGCTAGTTCAAAGCATATCAACAACCAGAGAAGAAGCAGTAATCACAGGTTTACAATAGAAGGTCTTGAAAACATTATCATTAGACCAATCTGCTGACTTAAGGATATCTTCTAGGCGCGAGCCTGACCAAAAGGCTTTAGAAGCCTTGGCACCCCTGGTAGAATGAGCCCCAAACACAGAAGCATCAGTGCCCGCAAGAGACATGATCCAACGGACCCAACGGGCCAGAGTAGCAGAAGAAACAGGAAGGTGAGGTTTGCGGAAGGAAATGAGCAGTTGGGTATGGGAAGAAGTCCTAAGGTCAGCAGATTTTTGTTCATAGGCTTTTAAGCAGCGACCTACACATAATTTTGGTTGAGCTGGAAAGTAAGGGTAAAACACTGTCTGTAAATTTGTTTTTGTGCGTCTCCGTACTTGAAATAACACTCCAGTAGGAGAAAACTGCCTTAAAGAAAGGTCTAAAGCCCTAACATCAGAGACACGTTTAATGGAGACTAAACACAATAACATAGTAAGCTTTGCAGATAACATTTTCAGGGATAGAGCAGCATTGTCAGGCCAATCCATAAACAATTTAAAAACCAAATTAACATTCCATAAAGAGGAATACTTAGCCAACGGAGGTTTGGAAAACCGGACTCCTCTTAACAAACGGCAAACCAGCGGATGAGAGCCAACCGGTTTATTGTCGATGTGATGATGATTAAGTGAAATGGCTGCTCTGTACAGATTCACCGTTCGATAGGACTTGCCAGCGCTGGTCTCCAAGGCCAGAAAATTAACCACAAAAGTCACAGAGGCTGAAAAGGGATTGATAGACTGTTCCAGACACCAGCTTGACCAAAGAGACCAAGCGGATTTGTATGCTCTGGAAGTACCGGGAGCCCAGTCTGCTGATAAAGAGTGAAGCTTCCTGAGAAAGGAGTTGGTCAGAAGAGAGAGGCCGGAGAGCTTCCAGGCCGAAAGAGTCAGGGACCGATCCAGAATGAGGGTGTGAGGGGAACCTCGAGGGTCCAGAAGGAGGTCCGTGGAATGAGGGAGAAGGACTGGAAAGTCCACTGCTAGTTCCAAAAGAGAAGGAAACCATATCTGGGATTGCCAAAAGGGCACTACCATGACTAGGGAGGTTTGCTGGCGTCGAATCTGGGAAAGAACCCTGTTGATCATAAGAAAGGGTGGGAAAGCGTAATTGAGATGAAGAGACCAATCCTGAAGGAACGCATCGGTCGCTAAAGCTAGCGGGTCCGGGCGCCAGCTGTAAAAACGAGGCAACTGGGAATTGAGGCAGGACGCAAACAGGTCGATGAAGAAAGGGCCACACTTGAGAGAGAGAGAATGAAACACGGAGGGAAGTAATTTCCAGTCGCTGGAATCCCGGAGATACCGAGAGTGCCAATCCGTGACGGAATTGAGATCGCCGGGGAGATACTCGGCTTGGAGGGAGAGATTGTGGAAGAGACAGTAATGCCATAGACTCTTGGCGAGTTCCGCAAGGGGTTTGGATCTTGTGCCACCGAGACGGTTGATGTAACGGACCGCAGAAACATTGTCCATCCTGAGAAGAATGGAACAACTTACCTTGTTTTTTGCGAGACTGGGGATTGCAAAGGAGCCTGCAAGCATCTCTAAACAGTTGATGTGCAATGACGACTCCTCTAGAGACCATGTACCTCCAGTCGAGATTGGTACACAACGGGCGCCCCAACCCGCCAGGCTGGCATCTGATTCTAATACAAGATCTGGGGCCGCGGCGAAGATAGTCCTTCCGTTCCACGCATCTAAATGGTCTATCCACCATTGCAGTTCGGAACGCGAATCTCGGTCTAGGAGGATAAGATCTGAGTAAGCCAGCCCCTGACGTAGATAGGCGCTGAAGGGCCCGATAATGAAGAGGACCTGGGAAGATGGCTTGAGTGGAGGCGGAGAGAAGCCCTACGATCCTTGCAAGGGAGTGAAGGGAGATTCGGGAGAGAGAAAGTACTTGAGAAATTTCTGAACGGATAGCTGCGATTTTTTCGGTAGGGAGAAAGAGAGACGCTGATGGAGACTCCACGCGAAACCCCAGGAACTCTACACTTTGGGAGGGAATCAACATGGATTTCTCCGGATTGATCAGAAAACCGAGATCGAGCAGAAGGGATTGGGTCACCTGAAGGTCCCGCAAGAGACCTGGTTTGCTCGCATTCATAAGAAGAATATCGTCCAGATAGATGATCAGGCGAATTCCCAAAGCTCGAAGATAAGCCACCACAGGTTTCATGAGTTTGGTGAAACACCAAGGAGCCGAAGAAAGCCCGAAGGGGAGCGAACAAAACCGATAAGTGACGCCCAGCCATTGAAACTGGAGGAACTTGGAATGCGAGGGATGGATAGGAACTGTCAGATATGCATCTTGAAGGTCCAAGCGGACCAACCAATCGCTGGCTCGCAGAGTGTCTCGCAAATGGATAATGGTCTCCATTTTGAAATGCCTGTAAACAACAAACTGATTGAAGACTGTTAGAAAAGTCTGTTACACCCATTCATTACAAAAATTAAGCGTAACGGCAGAGTTCATCCAGAGTCGGTGTTTATTCAACCTTCCAGCTCCAAGTCAAAACATTTAATAAACAACGTCTTTCGTAACGCCCCACACAACACGAGCTCCTGTGTTTAAAACACAACACTTCGCGTGGTCCCCACGAGCAAGATACCAGATTGCTCGTGGACACCACGCGCCATGACCCGCACAGTAGAATGTATATACACAACACATCTCCCCCCCTTGTTTTTTTTTTTTTAATCCAAAATATAATCTTTAAACCTTCCTGGATAATGATGTTCACGTTTCACTCTAGAAGGATCCCCTCTCCAATGAGAACAACCCGGTTGTTGATAATACTTCATTTCATTATGTACATTATCCAAACATGTGTCATTTGAAACATTTCTAAATGAAACATCATCTAATCATATGTCATTGGATACATTTCCAGATGGTTGTGTAGGACCCTTAAACACAGATACTCTGTTCAAATTCCAAACACTCCCACCCTCTATTCTCACTGCATTTCTGAAAACTTGTACAACCCTTTTTGGATCTGACCAGCATTGGGAACCTTTAAGAACATTCTCCTTCTTCTTTATGCGAACCAAATCACCAACCCCAATTTCTTGTTTGTTCATCGAACCTCGCTTCTGGTCCATAACTTCTTTCATTTTTTTTTTATACTCATTGACCCTTTCTCTGACTATATTATAATCAATAGCAATCAACTTCTTGTCATCCATACCTTTCTTTAACCACCACGGAACTAAACAAGTACTAGGTTTCCGTCCTCTCAAAAGCTCAAACGGACTTACTAAAGTTACAGAATTAGGAGATGTCCTATACGCTAGTAACATAGACTGTAAAGCATTGCTCCAATTCAGTCCACCCTTAATAGCAAGTTGAATCGCTTCCTTCACCACACGATTAAAACGTTCCACTTGACCATTTGACTCTGGATGGAACACTGAAATTCTCCTATGAATCATGCCACATTTTCCGAAGAATGACTCCATTTCTCTGCTAATAAACTGGGGACCATTGCCTGTGACAATCTCCTGTGGAATGCCTTCCCTACAAAATATGCTATCAAGAAATTCAATGACACTTTGCGATGTAACTTCCTTGACCATTTTGATTTCAGGCCACTTTGAAAAATAATCAACTAACACAATTCCAAAACATTTATCCTTTGGTAAAACATGAAATGGACCAATAATATCAAGCCCTAGTTTCCTCCATGGCCCAATCGGATACTCCACAGGACAAGACTCAACTCTTAAAGGCACCGCAGATTTATCACTAGTCGAACATTTGTCACATTTGCGTACAAAATGCTCCACAGCAGAGTCAATACCAGGCCACCAAAATGCTTCCCTTATTCGCCTCCTAGTAAACGAAACTCCTAAATGTCCCTCATGACCAATTTCCATAATGGTGTTCCTAAGAGAAAAGGGAGGAATTATCCTATCCCCTCTCATAACCAACCCGTTCTCTATAGCTAATTCGTCTTGAACCTTGGAATAGCTCATCATGTCACCCGATAACTTCCTTACTGCCGGCCAACCTTGCACGATGTAATTCTTAACATTATTCAATTCATTATCATTTTCCATTGCTCCCATCCAAATATTTTCATCTAGACTCGCTTTATCACCATGTATGAAATTGATATCATGTGTCGTGAAAGCAACTTCACAGTCATCCTCTTGATACTCCTTATCACCATCCAGAGGTAACCTAGACATGCAATCCGCATGCATATTCGCTTTCCCTTGAACATATTCAATATGAAAGCGGAAAGATTGTAATCTTGATGACAGTCTAGCTAACCCCGCAGACATGGATCTGCCACCACCAGGAGACATTAGGAATACTAATGGTTTGTGATCAGTTTTTATTATGAAATTAGTTCCCCATAAGAAACTCCTAAACACCTGAACGGTTCAATCTTCATAGAATAATTGGGAATGAATTTCGCATAAAATTCAATCAATCCAAGAAAAGCAACCAACTGTTCTTTCGAAGTCGGTAAGGGAGCATTGGTAATGCTCTCAATATGCTTATGTTTTGGTTTAATTCCCTTCCCACTGATAGTGTGACCTAAATATTCTACTTCCTTTGCTTTTATTTTGCATTTATCTAAACGAAGAGTGAGACCTTTTTTTGCTAAAGCTGCAATGACGCTATGCAAGTTCTTATCATGCTCCTCATCATTCTTTCCATAAACTAGAATCCCATCCTCGTAGCCAATGTTAGAAAAGTCTGTTACACCCATTCATTACAAAAATGAAGCGTAACGGCAGAGTTCATCCAGAGTCGGTGTTTATTCAACCTTCCAGCTCCAAGTCAAAACATTTAATAAACAACGTCTTTCGTAACGCCCCACACAACACGAGCTCCTGTGTTTAAAACACAACACTTCGCGTGGTCCCCACGAGCAAGATACCAGATTGCTCGTGGACACCACGCGCCATGACCCGCACAGTAGAATGTATATACACAACAAAGACCTTGAGGTTGATAACAGGACGCATCTTTTTGTTCTTTTTGCGAATCAAAAACAAGGTGCTGAGAAAGCCCGAGGGATCGAATGGGAGTCTTTGGATAGCTTTCTTTGCCAACAGGGAAAGAATTTCTTGAGAGATCAAGCGCGAAACGTCGGCGGAAAAAACCAGAGGAGGAGGCAAAATATCCTGGAAAGGAGGAGCGTAAAACTCTATGAGATATCCTTGGACAGAACTGAGAACCCAAGGGTCTGAGGTTAAAGTTTGCCATTTGCTTAGAAAGAGAGCTAAACGCCCTCCGACGGGAAGGCCAGAAGACATGCTTAACCTTGTTGGGAGAAGTTGGAGTTGTTGTTGCCTCTGTGGCCCCTCTGTCCACGTCCCCGGAAGCCACGGCCACGTTGGGGGTAAAACTGAGGTTTGTACTCTTGAAATCCGGCGTTGGAGGCGCCTCTGGAACCTTGGTAGGTGGAAAAACGGCCGGAAGAGCAGCTCTTGCCTCTGCCGGCCCTGCCAAAAACCAGAGGGGCAAAAACTTTTTTGATGGAAAGCTGAGCCTTGTCAAGAGAGGCGAAAGTGGAAACAAATTTAGACAAGTCTTTGACCAAAGAATCACCAAAGAGTAAACCGTCCGCTTTGACTCCGGGATCCTGAGAAGCCAAATTGGCTAACTTAGGGTCTAACTTAATTAGGAGACCTTTGCGCCTTTCATGCGTAATGGCGGCATTGGCGTTGCCCAATAAACAAAAAGTACGCTAAGCCCAAAGCGAAACCTCTTCAGGATTTAGCACCAACTCCTCAGAGCGCGCCGATTCTGCCAGATCCAGAATGCGGGCAAGGGGGCCCACCATATCCAAGAGTGTGTCCTGACAAGAGGACCATGCTCTGTCCACCCCCTTACGTGGGTCCTTACCGAACTTAGAAAAGAAGGTGAGGAGCGGTTGGTCAATAGCGGGAGTGACCGTAATGTTGGAGGCCAAAGAAGGTTTGGGGCATTCAGATTTCAATTTGGCTCTGACTGATTTATCCAGAGGTTGTCGCATTTTGGAAGATATATACTCTCCCACATGGGGAATGGGAAACCATTCCGTAGAATTCGGATGTCTAATCAAAGCAGGATCAAACATTGGCATTCCCTCTGAGTCCAGGATAGGTTCGGACTCAAAGGGTGATAACTTCTGTTTCTTGGGTGAAGACTCGCCAACACCAAAGAGATCAAAAAGGGTGTCTTCGTCTGTGTCACACAAATCATCATCATCCGTATCCTGGATGGTATTAATGACCAGCTTCTTAGGAACCTCCACATTTTTAAGCTTGGCTTTACTTTTGCCAAATGTCAAAGTAGACCCCTCCTTTGACTGAGGCCTGGGAGGAATGGCATCCTCAATCTTGCGCGAGGAAACCTCGCTAACCACATGTGACACTTTTTTGGATAAAAGAGTGGAAGGAACCAGTTTTCGTTTTCTGCTTTCCCCCGCAGACTGGGCCAAAGCTTTGGTCATTATATGGATTAAAGAATTTTCCATGGTCTTTGACACTCTCTGCATGGAGTGTTCAACTGCAGTCTCCACAGAGGAATTAATAAAGTGGCTTAAATCTGATTTAAAATTAGTATTTTCCTCATTGTCAATCTCAGGAGAGCTGGGAATCTCCATTATTACAAAAACTGGCAAATAAGGGGTTAATCCAGACAGAAGGACAAAGGGGGCGTGTACCAATGAGCTTGCCGGTGAAGAAAAAAGCTTGAGGAGGCGTGTCGCAGAAGCAGGCAGAGTAGCGCTGAGGAGACCGTGTAGTCAAAGCTACAAACAGGGGCAGAGGAGCGCTGAGGAGACCGTGTAGGCAGAGCTACAAACAGGGGCAGACCGCGCTGAGAAGCGGCTGAAAAGGCGAGGCGTCACTGTGGCAGCGAGCGTGAGGGGGGAAAACCGGCAAAGGTAAACAAAGCGCGCGCGCGAGCAGACACGCTGAATTTGAATCTGAGGGGAAGCTAAGCACGCAGTTTAGAACGAAGCCGTAACCACGGAAACCTAGCGCATTAAGCGCGTGTGAAACAAAGCGTAGCAACGATTAAACCTTCAATTTGCCCAAACAATTAGAAATACAGAATTTTAATAAAGGAGAAATAAAATAATCGACTTATCTGACTGCGAGCAGCAAGAAAAGAGAGGACTGCTTGCGGTCAGATAGGTCCTTATATGGTTGGCCTGACCTGATTGGTTTATTTTACGTTATTGTTCTCCCCATTGGCCAGTAGTTTTCTCCTACAGCCTTCTGGGGAGTGTAGTTTTATACTTATCTTGCTGCTATTGGAATAAATGCAAGAAAAGAAAGCATAATAGGAGCCTCCGGTCTTGCCATAAAATTGCTCTACTAGTACGTGTTGTTCTTCTAGTACCACCTGAAGTTCCAGCTCCATCGTTGGAGGATGCACTTGGGGATTGAATCACGGTATTTTTCATATAACTGACATTAGGACCAGCGACTTCATCCCACAACCAATCCATTCCCGAAGTGATTTTTTTAAGATCTTTAATTTGACCCGGATTAACACATTTTGAAAGTCTATTGTAATGCCAAATTTTACCATCCCTTAACTTGGCTGATTTAGAATAGGTGGTGATTACCTGTAAAGGTGTGGAAAATTTGCTTCGACCTTTCCTCACTGTGGTAGCCAATTTAACTTTGGCCCAATCGCCAACTTTTAGTGTACAATCGGAAGTGTTATGAGTTTTATCAAAATTAATTTTGCATGTATCATGCATCTTTCTTAGGTTGGCTCTAACCAAAGCAGGTGACCATTTTCCATAAGTTTTCATGTTACACCATGCAACATTGTCTTTACAAAAAGGTTCTCTGCCACACAATATTCTGAAAGGACTATAACCCATCCCTGTTGGAGTGATTCTATATGCCCAAAGTGTGCTAAAAAGTTCTTTTTTCCAACATTTACCAGCCTTCAACGAGGCTTGAACACTTCCCATAATGACCCTGTTATATCTTTCCACACTGCCATTACTTGCAGGGTTGTACACTGGGGTTTTCTTCTCACAAATTCCATTACTTTCTAAGAAGCTTTAAAATTTGTCAGAAGAATATTGTGGACCGTTATCACTACGGATTATTTTTGGAATTCCTTTGCGTAAAAATATGTTTTCCAAAAATTTAATAGTATGTTTAGTATCACAAATTTCAGTAATTTCAACCTCAAGCCATTTCGAGTAGTCGTCAATTACTACTAAGATATACTTATGACTACCATCATCATCATCTATAGGACCCATCCAATCAATGCTTAGATTGTCCCATTGTCCATTAGGGAGTGATTTGGTGCCAAGAGTGGGTCTTAATACACGTAGTGTTTTATCTGAGTCTTGACAAATGGAGCATTCTCTTACAAATTTCTCAGAGTTTTGATCGATACCTGGCCACCAATAAGATCATTTCAATTTACATTTTAATTTAGTAATGCCGAGATGACCTTCGTGATTCAATTCCAAAATTCTAGATCTTAAACTTAAAGGTACAATGATTCTATCACCTCTGCAAATATAACCAGAATCATCAATGTAAAGTTCACTTTGTATTTCCCAAAGACCTCTTAAATCGCCTTGATTATTGTTTTTGTTAGGCCAACCCTTGGTTATAAAATGTGCAGTTTTAAAAAAAATTTCATCTTGCGAGTATTCGGTGTCCCATTCTACTTTAGAGATGGCAATAGTTTCGTCATATACCGCTGCTACATTGAAGTCATCCCAATCATTTTGTTCGAAACTTTCATAAGGTAATGGTGATCTGCTCAGGTAATCCACTACTTGATTCCTCTTACCAGGTAAGTATTCTACATCGTAATTGAAGTCAAGAAGTTTCAAACTCATTTGGGCTATTCTAGGTGTAGCCTTGAATATGCCTTCAGAAGTTAGTACTTTAAGCAAGGGTTTGTGATCCGTGCGAAGTACAAAACTAGATCCCCATACAAATTGTCTAAATTTTTCCATTGCCCTGTAGCTAACATTTCCTTCTCTATAACGGAGTATTTTTCCTCAGATGGTGAAAGGGAACGAGAAGCAAAGGAAATGGTTATTCCTTCACCATTGTCATCAATTTGGGATAGTACTGCTCCTAGCCCTTTTCCACTAGCGGCAGTTGTGATTATGGTGGGTGCCAAACTATCAAAAGCTTGGAGGGGTAAGGCAGAGAACAGGTCATTTTTTATTTTTATGAAGTCATTCTCTAAGTCACTATTCCAGACAAACTCATGTTTTATTTTTAATAGCTGCCTCATGTTGTAAGTCTTGGTGGCAAAATTTCGTACAAATTTCGAGTAAAATTCCGCCATCCCCAGAAATGATCTTAAATCATCTTTGGACTTCGGAGATGGAGCCCCTTTGATTGCTTCAATTAGACTTTTCTTTGGCGATATGCCATCCCCACCAACTTCATGTCCTAGGTAAGTGACAGACCTCATCCTGAACTTACACTTTTTAATTTCTGCAGTCAATCCTTTTTCTGCTAATTTAGAGAGTACAGTGTTAAGTCTTTCATCATGTTCATTTCTGTCTCGACCCATTATCAAGATGTCATCTTGAAAATATATGACACCTTTTAACCCCTTAAATAGTTTATGCATCAACCTTTGAAACACTGCAGAAGCCAGCCCAAAAGGCATACGCAAAAAATGATAACATCCAAAAGGAGTTATAAAAGCAGTAAGACTTCTGCTGCTGTCATGTAACTGGATCTGGTGATATGCTGAAGTTAAGTCAATTGTAGAGAACCATTTTATGTTTTTTGACTGAGCTAATAATTCGTCGATTTTGGGCAATGGAAATTTGTCAACTACAATGTTTTTATTCAGATCTCTCAGGTCAATGCATAGGCACAAACGACCGTCAGGTTTCCGTGCAACGACCAAGGGAGCAATCCATTCTGCGCATTCCACTGGTTCAATTATCCCTTTTTTCTCTAATTGGTCTAGTTCTTTCATTACACCTTCTCTTATGCTAATAGGAATGTTTCTAGCTTTTTGAGCAACTGGTATAGCATCATCCTTGAGGACTATTTTGTGGACAAAACCATCCAATTTTCCTACTTCACCTGAAAATACATTATGAAATTGTTTTATCATGTCATCCACCATTTTCTTATCAGGTTCATCTAATAATAGGACTTTATCCTGAGTATTGGGGTTGAGTGTGATGCCATGCTCTCCTTGGTCGATCCAGCCTAGAACAGATGGACCCTTTTCAGCAACATATAATTTGCCCGTAGCGCTTCTGTCTTTAAATTTGAACACCAGTTCTACAAAACCGAGCATTGGAATTTTTTCACCTGTATAAGTTACTGGTTGTATATTTGGAGGTTTTAAGTCCTGATCAATTACTTTTTCAAATCTATCTTCCCATACTGCCCGTTGTATGATGGTATAGGGTGAACCAGAATCAGGAACAATTTGTAAGTCTATGCCACCAATATTTATCTCACAAACCAGTTTCTTTTTCTTTGTTGAACCAACATTCATGACTACATTGTCATTTACTCCATAATCATCAATGCAAAGAATTTCGTCATCACTAGCAACAACATTTCCATCAGTTTCCTCATTTTTAGTATCATTGATACAACTTACAATTCTCTTGTTGTTTTTGTTGATCCTTCTTCTGTACGCTTTGGTGAAGTGACCAATTACCCCACAGTAACTGCATTTAGATTTTAAAGCAGGACACCACTTGTCTCTAGCAGTGTGACCCTTATACCCACATCTATAACAAGTTGGCTTTGTGTCTTCATAATCACTTTTGTTGTGATTGTTAGTTTTTCTATTAGGGTCTTTATAACTATTTGTTTCTACACGTTTACTAATAGTTTTGTTAGTGGATATTTTGCTTACAACGCTATTGTCTTCACTTTTTTTTAGAGCCATTTGTGCACACCTTTTTGACATTTCACCTTTTTTGACAATAGCAATAATTTCATTTAAATGTGAATCCCCGCAGACACATAGTTTTTCTTGTATAGCACTGTTGTTTGAATGCATTATGAGCTGATCTCTAATGAAACTGCCATGTAGATTTTCAAATTGGCAGTTAAAAGAAAGCTTTTTCAATGCAGATACATAATCTTCCACTGATTCATTTTTTTGTTCTTTGCGTTGAAAAAACTCATACCTATTAATTCCAACACAGACAGTGGGTTGATAATAAGCATCAAGATCATGTAAAGCATCCAAGAATACATTAGAGTTTTCACTTGGTCTAGTTTTTTTTCCATTTGGTAATATATTCTAGACCCTTCAGGTCCTAAACTATATAAAAGCATTTTCTTCTTTCTAGAAGGTGTAAATTCATCTTCATTTTCTTCCTCTAATGCTGCTATGTAATTAAGAAAATAATCTTTCCAATCTAGCCATTTAAGTGCAGGTTCACCTGGGCGAGTTAGAAATGGGACTGGTAAACCCAGTCCGCACCCTTGACTTGCCATTGTTATGCACAGTAGTGAATCTTATGAGAAAAAAGTATAAATATATGTATATAAATACAGATTTAACTAACAACTCCAAACTTTGGGATGGCACCTAATCCGCATCAATGTTAGAATAATAAATTATGACAAATATGGTCTGACTTGTGGTTGAATCCTACATTATGTCATGCTGTTCATTGTAAAGACAACATGCAACAGTCAAGCAAAGGTGTGCATGTCACCGTGACTATATTCAAGTTGAAACATATTTTTTTGAAAAGGAGAAAAAAAAATCAATGTCACGTTTTTTGATAAAACGTTTTACCTCCGATTGCTGCTGTGAACGGTATTGCCAAAGTGTTGCCTTCAAATGTTGCAGTGTAAAGTTCCCGGATCGGTTTTCCTTTTTGCTTCGTTCTGCTTTAATGCTAGAAAATCCAAAATGGCGGTCGCGTAAGGTCACGTTACGTGACCTTACATGGTGACGTATTGACGCGCCGACGTTTGTTCCTGATTGTTCACTTACGCTCGCTGAGAGTCAGCATCTCCATCTTCCTCGTCCGCGCGAAACAAGAATGGAAGATGTTGATTGCGAGCTGGAACGTCTTCTTCAGAACGCCGTCGCTTCAAAAGATGCCGTAGAGATGTCAACTGTAGAATATCGCCGGTAAGCGCGATTAAGTTGACTCACTGTAGAATATCACCGGTAAGCGCAATTAAGTTGACTCACAGATATTTTGAAAATCTTTTCACGATCCTTTAATGTCGTAGATTTTCCCTTCAAGTACGAGGTTTAATTAAATTTAAGAGTCACAGGTTGGATTCAAAAGTCAAAGTAGGAGCAATAACTTTTCTTTGGATGAGCGGTTCTTCTCTGCTTACTCCTTTAAGTAGATCCACTCACGTAGAATATACAATTTCCGTTTTTTTCCCTCTTCATTTTTTTCCTTCAGCTATTTTTGATGAATGTGCACAGATTAAAAAAATATTAAGGAAAAAAAAATACAATACAGATTATAAAAGTCTCTAAAATGGATTCTCATCCAGTCCTCAGTCGCCAATTTGTAGTAAGACTCCAGCAAGTATCTTGTAGGATAAGCAGTTTATTGGAGTAAGCAGGTACATCCATACACGACAAGACCACTCTCTAACTGAATGCCTCACACAACAATCTAGAACAGTGATCAGCATCTGGTAACAGTAACTATGGTAATGTCAGGGTGATAGCCAAGACACCACAGCCACCATTTTGAAACAAAAAAATCGGGAGATAAAAAAAAATCGGGGTTGTTAGTTTTCCTCATTGACTAACATTGAGAAGAGGGAATTTTAGGCGGGATACAGCTATTTTGCATTTTTGATCTGTTTCCCGCCTGAATCTGGTCTATTGGAATGCATGGAGATATCTGATGTTTAAGAGGGTGGTCCCATTTGACTGAAGGGGAAAAAATTGCATTTTGGTGGGTGATTGAGGTTGTCAAAAGAGAATGGCATTATGGAGGTTTATGTAAGCATTTTAAATGTGAATATAGTTAATAAGATGTTGACACCTACTACATAAGGGTGAATCGAAGGTATGGATGCCATAACCATTACTCGTTCTTGACTTCTGTGGGGCAAATTAATTCCTTATTGGTGCTGTAGTCTTTGGTAATAACTGATGATAGTGATTATTAGATGGAAAGGCCAGTACTAGAAAATGTCAGTGATTTACAGAGTGGGGCTGTCACCAATGTGTGGCATTTTAATTGGCGCATTATTACGAGCTGAGCAAAGCATTTCTAAAAAAGAACCCCTTTTTCAAGGATCTAAAAATGGTCCAGCATGCAAGAGTGTGTTAGCAAATCTGTCCGGACGACCAGATTTTGAAAATCAACATAAGAAACACAAATTATGAGGCACTAAGGAGAATTAAATGCAACTTTTGTACACGGTGTCAACTGTGCAAAATAAATAGCTTTCTAATAAGGCCTGCTTACAGATCTTGCAATGAAACACATGAACACTCATGTCTCTCTTCAGTCAGAATGTCCTGAAAATCATGATGTGCCCTAAATTTACAGAAATTTGCTGGGGTAAATTGCAGAAAATTACACTGCCCTGCAAATTCAGGACATCTTGTCTCCCTGTTTTAAGGTGAGCCACATCAGGCATGTATAGTTCTTCCTCATATGCCAACATTTGTAAACATGAAAATGTGGAGTTTTCGAAAATAGTATGAGATATTTATGTTCCCCATTGATTTGAATTGCATTGAAGTACATTTTAGGCAGAGGAAAGCGAAAGTTAGGCTTTTTAGCTTAAAATTCATGAATTTCTCACCTGAACTGGGTGTGTTGGTGCAAATGCTCTTTCTGTCTCGATATTTTCTGAAACTCACATTTGTTTGGACTATATACCCGTCAACCTGTTGGATTGTGAATGATGGCAAAAGCCAACATTTAAGAGGGTAATCCAAATAAAGTGAATGAAAGATAACCCATTTGATGCAGGATTGCTCAGAGAGGGACCCTACTGATGTCTTTGAAGGCATGCTGGTTTTTAGGATGTTGAATGTAATTGAAAAGATGGTGACAGCCGCCAAATGAGAGTGTGTTGACAATTATGTGACTTGAAGTATCAGAGGGAATGGAGGAAAACAGAATTGGATGAAGTAGCCATGCCTGCCATGGAACATCTTGAGCGTTTTGCTTAAGGTAGCACTACCATCTGACCTGGCTCATGAATGGGCAACAGTGGGATGGATTCTAAAAAATTAGCCAGGTGTGCAGCTGTGTCTGCCTTAATTATTCTTACAACTGGAGTACATTTCTGGAATTCAGAGAGGTCTCCAGCAGTACTTCTAGGATGCTGTGACTGATTTTCTAGGAGTATTCCAGGATTTCTTTCTAGAGTTCAATTTCAACATTAGCAATGTATGCAGCTATATTCGCTCCTGCGAACGTCCCTAACTGGATGCAACTTCACACCATTTATTTTCCTTATTTCTCACCATTGGAAATATTTTCCCCAGTAGCGATACCCATTATTCACACCCAACAACTTTGGAGAGTGTTTGTTCTCTTTCCATTCCTGCCTCATATACAAGATAAGCTTCTGCTCTTTAACCTAAGTACATATGGGTCCAGATCTGTAAATATTCACTAAAACCTGTTTGTGGGTGTTTACAAACTTTCCATGGCATTTCTGCAAAGGAATGTCACTTCCCTGCTGCGGGAGCAGAAGTTCGACCTACACATGTTTATGTGCATGTAAATCATGTTTTACAACTGTAAACCCACTTTTTGTGAATCCTAAATGTGAGGTGCGTAAATGGCTTTGCAAATCGGACCAGAGGGGTTTTCTACTGGTAAAATTAGGTAGATGCTGGTCTGAAGACCTCCATTGCAGCTAGCTTTATTCTACTTCTAATCTCCTCCTTTATCTTTGGTCGTGATTCAGGGGTGAGAGTTGTGTGTGACAGTCTGTGGAAACTACAGTGCTCCCTTTAGGGGATTTGCTGGTTAGATTGCATCACGGTGCCCACCGAGCTGTACTGAGGAGTGCCCCCTCGTTGCAGCCACCCTTTGTCGCATTGCTTTTGTACCTTGTGGTGAGGGTGGAATGCAGGAGCCATATTCAGAGAGTATGTGGGAGAAACTAGGAGTTCACCCAGCAGAAACAGATGCTAGGAGTTGTCCCTCATGGATGGTTTTGATTTTGCATGGAGGATTTGAGGTGAGAGGGCTGTAGGGGTTGAAGCTGGGTGGTAGACTGAGCTCAGCTTGGGTGACTGGCCCCATGCCCTGTTTCTGGACTTGTACTACTGGTTATGGGAGCCAGAGGAGGCTCATGGGGCGGAGAGCTACTTATGCATTTTATCAATGCTAAATTTGGATTTTGTCTTCATCATCTCAATAGTTCTGCGGGTGTTAGATCTTAGTACAGGTGGAATAAAACTGACAACACTGGAGACCGAGCTCTGCATGGCATCTGGGGCGATTAATTCAAAATGTTTCTCATATTAAGACAGTGTCTCTCAGAATTAAGACCAATGAGAGTAACCCCTTCCAGTATGTTACCCAAGGAAAAAATCAAACCTCTTCTGAGTGAGAACAATCAGCGTCACTATGTAAGGCTGCAATAGATTCTTGTCGGCAAATCTTGTTGCTTATATCATTATTACATGTCTAATTATGTTCATTTGTTTATATAAAAATTACACTCCAAGCATTTGCTATGTTGTCTGTATTTGGAATATAGAGTTGCTGAGTGTTTAGTTTTACAGCTGGGCTGAACGGATGCAGACATATGGTACTGTACTGCGCAAATAAACTACCCGTTTTCTTAAATTTCCCTGGATTTGATTTGTGACAAATAGTGAAGAGTTGAACAGAGTGATTCTGGCTACCATCTTCAGCACAGGTTGGTGCCGTCTCTGGGACCCTGTGGATTTATCTTTACTGCAGATCTTAAGGGGTTGATTTTTACTGGATTTTAATCACACCTCAATTAAAGGTAAACTGCAAAACAAAACCATTTTCTGGACTGCACTTTAATGGTAAGATTGCAAATTAAGGATTTGGCTGTACGATCTTAGATGGATTAGTATAACAGCACTTACTGTGAGATTTAAAACCTTCATCAGCGCTTTCAAGTCTACACATGCCCTGAAATCTACATACACCAGTCATTGAATGTAAGAAGGCAGAGAACACAGTGCCTATGCAGTAGCTCTGTAACATGCTGCTCACACTTTGAAAACTTATGCTAGCCGTAGGCACACAACCATCACATGATCTACGTCAAGCATCACATGATCTGCAATGCAGAGTGCAGAACGCAACACTTGCAGGCTGCATTACTTTGTGCATTTCTCCTGCCTCGTGGCGTCAGCCCACAGGTTTTGCCAGAGTACAACGACCGTGACGGATGAGCATGCTGTTTACCAAAACTCTTTTAAGGCGTGTGTGCTTCAGAGAAATGTTTTAATCTACAGTGTTTGCAGCACAATACTGTGATTATTCTTCTGAGGACACCAGCTGGTGAGTCTTCATTCTAAGAGGGGAACATTCTGCTTCCACCTATTACTTTATTCATAATATTAAACAGTATCAATTGATTTATAACTAAATAAATGTACACACCTTGAGAAGCAATATTTTGACTTGATCTATCTAGTGACATTGCGGATTCTTTATTTTAACGGCCTCACTCAGAAAACATTTATTTGAAAATTCCACAGAGTTTCGTTGGTGTGCAAGGTGCAGTTAGATCTGCTGGCAACATTTCTTCAAAGAAAGGGAGATCTTCTTATTCCTTGGGTACGATGGAAGGAGAAATTAATTACTTATTGAAAGCTATTGATGTAAGAATGTCTGCAGACATTGTTATATTGCTTAGGATCTGAAGAATAGGTGGTTTTCAGAACTTTGCCACAAGTTATACCAGAAGGAGGACAAGGAGACATTGAAACTTTTGAAGAAGCTTTATTAAGAATGGACTAACGGTTCAAATCAACATCTAGCATAGCTTTAAGTAGATTTAAATTCCATAGTTGAGCTCAAAAGAAGGGTGAATCCTTTGTTAATGTTCTTACAGTGTTGAGAGCTGTCTCTATGGGCCTGAATATGAGTTTGGCGGTGCAAGAGTGGGGCCTCCTCCCCTCTCCCACACCGCCAAACTCTGAATGAACCGCACGCCAGATTACAAATAAAATTGTATCTGGCGGGCGGTTTATTGGTGTTCCCATGGCGGTGCCTATAAAATAGGCACCGCCATGGGAACCTCAATAGAAGTTCCAGCACAGCCTGGACTGCAAAGTCCATGCCGTGCTGGAACTTATGGTGCATGCAGAAAGGGGGGCACTCTATGTGCCCCCCTACATGCATCTCTAGGCCCAGGGACACAAAGGGGCCCACTGGTTTGCCCACCGCCAGCCTTTTCATGGCAGTCTGATCGCAATGAAAAGGCTGGTGGTGGGCAAACTAGTAATATGCAGTTCCCTGACGGTTGCGGTGGTCCCCTGGCAGGGGACCGCCAGACTCATAATGTGGCGGTCCCTAACCACCACCACCACCACTCCAGCATGGGTTTGTCAGTCCTGTGGACTCCCAAACTCTTAATCAGGCCCTATGTCTTACAGCTTTGGGCCTGTAACTGATGAGATGTGCGGGGATTAAATAAATCTGCACGTCAAAAGCAAGAAAATCTAAGAACAGCTGTGGGTTATGGATAATACTAAATTGCAAGATGCTATTACTAGGGCAAATGCCTTAGAACAATGAATAGTGTATGTTATCTGTGCATAAGCGCAATGTAGGTGCAGACTGACCGCATGATATGTGGCGTGTGAGTGGTAATAACACTTGCTCTACTGAATCATATCCTTATAAAAAATTAGATAAATCAGTAGTTTGTTATAGATGTAGAAGTTCTAGTCATGTTCAATCATTTCCCCAATGTCCCGCAATAGGCAGAAAGTGCTAGAAATGTGGAAGTACTGGGCTTTATACATTTGTGTAATGATTTTAAGAAAAATGCTATGACACATGAAAGTAAAGTGTCTTGTGTTAATGATGTAAGAGACTTGAGGTGTATGTGTGTGTGTTGTAAGGAAGAGGGGCATAATAAAGGCGTTGTACTGTCACTAAAGAATTTTATCAAATGTGCAGAAGGTCAGGAAATGAAAGAGTTATTGTTCAGCCTAAGTGTATTGTTAAAATCCTGAATATGGAATTGAAACTTATGGTATGCTGTGGTTCTCCATTAGCAATAATTACAAGAAAATATTTTTGAGAAAAGTTTGGAAGTAACTTGAAGTTAGATGAGCTGAACTTGTACGACATAATGTCAGAACGTTTTGATGGATATACAATTTACATTATTGATTATGAAGATGCGGTACTTACATTCAAGGGAAAGAAAGCTCATATCAAATTGTATGTGGTGGTGGTGAAAGTTTTACATGTGCTAGGTTGGAGACTGATGGAAGCTAGGTGTAATTTTGAATCCCGCGAGCAAGGAACAAGTGCTACTTGTGAAAGAAGTGTATGATAAGAGCTGCGTAAGTCGTGAATTTTCTAATGTGCTTACTAAAACGCTGGGCAAACTCGAAGGTTATTCGCTAAAGCTTAAGATCAAGAAGGATACTATACCTGTGAAACTGAAGTTGAGAGACGTACCAATCAATGTGAGTCAAAAGTTGAACCAAATGTTAGGTAATATGGTAAAAGAAGTTATATTTGAGGAAATTGAGCCTTGAGAATTGGTCTCTCACAGTTTTAGTATGGAAAGCAGACAAAAGTATGAGGCTGTGTGTAGAGCCTTGGAGCACGTAATGCTAATATAGTAGTGGATTGTCATCCACGACCAAATATAAGTGAAGTAGTGTGCATGCTAGAAGGAGCTAAAGTATTTTCAACATTGGACCCATGGTGCTCATACCACCAAATAGGATTGATTGTTTATTTAGGACCGTTGACTGCATTTCTTACAGCACAGGGGCAACTTCAATTTTAGAGAGTGCAATTTGAGGTAGCCTCTTTGGCATCTGTTTTCCAAAGAGCAATGCTCCATAAGCTCAATGATGTGGATTGTTATGTGAAGTGTTTCAAGGATGACAGTCTTATATTTTCTGGAAATGAACAGAAACACATAAAACATATTAAGGAAGTATGTGGGAGATGGCAAATATTTGGCCTAACTGTCAAAGGAAGCAAATGCAAATTATTTTGGGACTCTGGAATATTTAGGCCACACATTCTCTGGTGAACTAGTTGTGCCAAAGAAGCCTTTAGTTGATCATCCTCAAAGCACCTGCACCAGACAACAAAGATACATTATTTGTGTTTGCTGGATTGTGTAAGCATTACAGAAAATTTATTTAAAAAATGGAAGGATGAAGATGGAGCTTCTAAGAGAAGGCACAAGAAGGAAATCTGATCTTATGTGGTGAGAGAGACAACAAAAAGCATTTGATCAAATTAAGGCAGAAATTTCGGAAGCCTTTTTGCACGAACAAGGAATGTATAATTATGGTAGATGCCAGTCTGTATGGTATTGGTGCTGTGTTATTACAGAGATGTAGGAAGGTATAGTATAATATTACGTTTGCTTCTAGGTCACTTAATGTTACTGAAAGAAGATATATAATGATAGAGAAAGCGATGGAGAGGTTTCTCAGGTATTGTGGTATTCGGCTTATAACAGCAGCTTTGTATGAAACTCAAGGAAATGGTCAAGCAGAAAGATTTCACCGTTTAGGATAGTTTTGTTTTGGCACGTAGTGAGTTGAAAACTGGGCTGAGGGAGAAATTATGGATGGACTGTATTACACCACATACTGTTAAAGCAGTTAGTCTGTTTAGGTTAATGAAAGGAAGGGATTGGGCTCCTGTTTCCAATCTGTGTTTTTGATGTATTAACAAAAAATGTGGGGTGAAGTAAATGATCTGGATAGGAATGAAGTGGCCTGGAGAGTTGAAAAGAAATAGGAGCAAACTAAACGGGCATATGGTTTAAAATGGAAGATGAAAAACCCTCTTTCGAAGTTGGAGATTTGGTGGGGATTCTCAAGCCAATGTTATTGGCTAAAAGTGTCCCAAAATTTGGGAAGGACGTAGGAGTGGTCAATGTGAACACTAATAGTGTAGTTATGCAAGATGGTAAAGTGTGGAATGTAAGAAGAGTGATGAACTTTAAAGGGAATTGTAATAAAAACGCTCAGGAGCAAGGAGAAAAGAGCCTTTTGGTTAAAATTGGCAATTTACAAAGGGAAGTTCAGGAAAATCATCTCAGTCATGCTAATTAGGTAAATAGTGTAATGGAATCAGAGTATCCTATCAAGAGTAATATGTTTACTGAGTCTGTAGTATCAAGAACAAAAAAAACCAAGCTGAGACAGAAGATCATGTGTTAAATTTGAAGATTTTATATATATGGATGTTTTCCATAGCTGGATACACTTGACTCTTTTGGGTGATGATCTCTTGCTTTATATTCAATGTCATTGTTTTTGTTTTTGTTTCTTTTTTTGTTTTCCGAGAGGAAAATGTTTTGTAATGGTGTTGCTTCACTATGTAAGGCTGCTGCAGATCCTTGCCGGGCAACTGCGCATGTTTGTTGTAATCTTTTTGCTTATATCATATTACATGTCTACTTATATTTATTTGCTTATATTCAAATGATATTCCAAGCATGTGCTATGCTGTCAATTTAGAATATAGAGCCGCTGAGTGTTCAGTTTTACAGCGAGTCTGAACGATGGAGCCATGGTACGTGCTGCACAAACAAACTACGAGTTTCCTACAATTTGTCTGGATTTGAATTGTTGGAATGTTGATAGGCTTTTTGTCACTTCCTTCCTAGGTTGCACCCTGCTCTTATCTTGTGTGCATATTTTTTGAGTTTTCTTGTTCCCCTCAGTATATTTCTGGACTATTCCTCCTTTGCATATATTTTCTGGCTTCCCCTCTTCTGTTCAATAATGGCCAACTGCTTTCTGTCTCATGAGCACGCAAAGCACCCAACCCAAAGCCAGGAGAAGAGGTTAAAGAAGCTCTGTATCATTCATGAAACCTTCAAAGAGAACACACTGTCACCTGAGCTCAGCTGACTGCCTTAGAAATCTTACCTTTCAGCGATTCAAGGAATTTTCTAAAATAAGTTACCATATCATGAGATTTATGGCACTTGGCAGCCGAGTAAATGTAGGTGGTTGTATATTGAGGGTAGTCTGTCAGGGAGTTTCGTGGATCCAATATGCATGGTTCGGGTCATTGTGGCAGGTGGTCGAACTGTTGCGGTGTGCTGTTGTTTTCCTCTTGCAGCTTTAAAACCACTCTCATATACTTGAGAAATCGAGCCGCAAGCTGCGAGGACTCACCCTTTAGCAATGAATCAGCTGCTGCACTGCAGGTTCTAAAGTTTAGGATGCGCCATATTGGTTGCAACCAGAAGATCCTAAGATGTAGCAGCTTTCTGCTTATGCAAAGGATATGGGTTAATGATTCTTCATGTTTTCCGTAGAATCTGCAGCATCTGTCTTGCTCTTCATCGGTTCTACGACCATATCAATATGATCTTAGTGGAATTAGGCTCCGTGCCAACCATAGTATTTCGTGTTTCAGTGTTAAATTAAAAGGCAGAGCGAGATAGATCGGCGGCACTCCTCGATCATATAAGGAACACACCCACTTACCATAGGCCAAATTCTTGATTGCCCGGATGCCCTGTTCCCTTGAAATGATTTTCGCCAACTTGGTTATTAACTTTGAGGCGGTTAGAGTTGAGAAGCCACTGGACCAAATTTCTCGCGCCTCAAGGGATTCCAGTGCAGAGTTGAAGTACTTATTCCAGTTGGTCTTAGGATCCTTAAAAAAAAGTTTTTATGAGGATTTAATCATAAGGACAGTTGCACAAGTACATCTACATCATGTGTCCTGGGCACTTGCCCAGGTAAATACACTAAATTTGTAGTACATGTCATCACTTCCTGGGTAAATACATAGGTATTGCAGTTACAATGTGCCAGACTGGTATGGCAAATACAATACATATTATAAATTCCATACTGTAATATTCAGTCGCATTCATAAATAACCAAGAGCAGGCTCTTGGTCACTATCGAAGTAAACATTTCTACATAGCAAACGTACTGCTTTGTCTCATATCTCAAACAATTGTATTAACATAGAACAGAACAGCGATGAAACTCTGGCAGCAATTGGCGGTGGTGATACAATACAACATCTCTTCAGGCATTTAGAAGGACCCGTACATATGGTAGTATCAGTCTCCCCTACCCTCCCAGATGGAGGCACAACTCCACTAATACCTGAGTAGGGGGGTAGTGTCATAGGGGCTTCCAGTGAACATCAGTTACCGGGTTAAATATATATGATATGGCACAACTAGCTAGGCATGTATGAAAAGATACACCAACTTCTTCTCCCAGAGAACCCATGGGGGAAGGTAGTCTCAGCATGAGGCTATACATCAGGGGTCACCGCTCCCTGCATTGACATTCAAGCCACTCATTGTTTGGATTTCATGGAGTATATCAGGAATTTGGCTTTGAGTGCCTAGTGCTGCAAGATTAGGAAAAACTCCTCTCTTATTTGGACGTGTACCGTGCCGTTTGGAAGGAGGAACACTTTTCGATAGCACTTTGATTGGGTCCTATCCAGCCAGTTTGCCATTCTTTCTCTGAATTGGATTGCTCCATCTGCTATTGTTGGGAGTAATTTCTTGCCTATACCCTTAGGAGTGGTCTTAAGTCTGGTGTCACTAGTGATTTACGTAGTTTCCTCAAAGCCCATTCTAGCTCCCTGGCTGCTGCCTGTTGAACGTGAATGTGTGCAGAGGAGTGGCCCCCATGAGCCAGCCATACTCCTAGATATTTATAGGCTTCAAAAACTTCCAAATGTTTTCCCTCTATGGACCAGGTGCCTCTTTTTTTTTTTTTAACGAAATTATAATTTCTTTTGTTTTTGCACTATTTATCTTCAGACTATTATTTCGACCATATACTGCTAATGCACTAAAAAGGCGTTGTAGCCCAATAGCTGTTTGGTCGAGGAGCACTGTATCGTCTGTGTATTGTAGCAGTTGTATTATGGCACCTGCCATTTTTGGTGGAAAGGCCCTTGTCTCCTGTAGATGGCGAGGCTGGTGAGACAGGTATAAGTTACACAACAGTGGTGCCAGTATGTAGCCTTGTTTTAGGATTTTGTCAGTCGCTGTTTTTGCGGTGGTAGCCCAACCGGAACTGACCTTTATTTTGACCCACGTATCTGAGTAGAGGGCTATAATGACTTTTAATAGATTTGGAGGGATTCCCCCAGTTGTTTTAGCCACAGCCTTGTTCTAGAGATGCTGTCGTACGCTTACAAATGCAAATCCCACATACAGGGCTGTGGCCTTCGCAGCCATAGTAGCTTCACTTAAGTGGGACAGGCAGATGGGATTGTCCTCGATGTTGCCTCCCCTTTGAAGGCCTGTTTGGTTCATCTGGATTAGGGTGTTGTCATCTGCCCACTCTCGAAGTTCTGCCTTTAGGATGCTGGCGAAGCATTTGCATTCGGTATCCAGGAGAGGGATTAGACTATAATTCTCAGGGAGTGAGTGGGGGACCTTTTTATGTATAGGTAACAGGAGTGAGCCTCTCCATGTCTCCAAAATAGTTGAACCCATCAGATATTGTTGAGATAGGGGTGCCATACCATGGGCCCATCTTGCTGTAGCCCATTTGTATACTGCAGCAGGAATACGCTGGGTCCAGGTGTGCCACTTGGGCGCATTGCTTTGATGACGTTGATGACGTGGGCTGTGCTTATTTTGGATAAGGGGAAGCTCAGCAGTCTTTGGGCTCCTGGAAGGAAGTAGATGGACCATCCGCAATTTCTTTGTGCCTTTTGTGGGTCCATATTGTCCTCACCCCGTTCTCTATATAGGCTTGTTACGTATGATTCCCAGTCATTGGATGCAATATTGGCAGCGTTTCTTTCAGATATTGGTTTTAAGTCTGTATTGATCCATCTCCAGAATTTCCTCTGGTATTTTGATCTGATTATTGTAAAGGATTTTGCCCATAATATGGCTTTTTCTTCCTTTCTTTGGGTGAATAGCGCCTTGCTATAATTTTTCATTAGCATAGTGATCTGTTGTTTTAGCCAGTTTTTCTTCTGCTTGCTGGTTCTGGAGGTTTTAAGGATTTGATTTAGCGGTTGTTTTAAAGCCTTGATGTAATTTGTATGGAAGGTATG
The DNA here is from genome assembly GCF_964204655.1 of Triturus cristatus. Taxonomy (NCBI): domain Eukaryota; kingdom Metazoa; phylum Chordata; class Amphibia; order Caudata; family Salamandridae; genus Triturus; species Triturus cristatus. The sequence continues at coordinate 609,199,747 of NC_140593.1, read as the reverse complement.
CAGGTCTCTGTCTATTAACGAACACTCATATTGTAAACACAAATGTCATTGGTGTTTTGGGTACCTAAGAGTTGATATAAATTACTACCAAGCTTACTTACGCTTGTTTTATCAGCTGTGCAAAGATGGAGGTTGTGCAGGTCAAAAGGAACTGTTTGTAGTGAGTGTGTAAGGATTGGAACCTATGACATGTAGGTCATTGTGGATTTTGTCCACACCTGAGTAACTACTGAGCTAGCATAGGGACATGTAATCTGTAAATTACAGGCAATGCTTTGCATCAATTACATAACCACCTAAGCTACCATAGCAGTATTATTTCCCGAGACTTGCTGGGTATGCCTAGATCTCTTTAGTAATGGCCAAACCTCAGCCAACTAAAAATGTGACCAATAAAGTTAGCCACAATGTCTTTGGAACCTCAGTCTGGAAAAATAATGCATTTGATATTAGCGGATTCTAAGCTGACTGTATTTATGATTCTGCCCCTCATGGCTCCACTCCTGATTCCATCGCCATTCAGCTCTACCCTCCTAATTTTGGGCTTTATGGAGTACATTGTTTGCATTTCCAGCACTGACAGAGGGTGACGTGCTTTTAAGGGATGTATGATAAACCTTAAAAACCCTTAAAGCAAAGAGAACCTGGTGAGGGGCTGTTATGGAGGCAGTTCGGTTCTGAGAAGAGGTAGAGAGTATTGCAGTGCAGAGAACTGGCAATGGATTCTGAGGGTCAATAAAGTGGGCTACATGGGGCAGTTGGGGGCCTTTTAAAATTGATGAAAGAGGCCTTAAAGGGTTCAGGAGACCAGCGAAAGGCTTCTGAAAGCCGACTAATATATCCGATTGCAAAAAATCATGCTTTAACCCCTTCAGTGCCCATGACGAGCTGGACTCGTCATGGGCTGCGGTGGCGCTGTGCCCATGACGAGTCCAGCTCGTCATGAACTCCGCCCGCTAATGGAAGGCGCGGCACTGGGCGGGGAAAGGGGCGGGCATGCAAGGGGTTAAGAACCAGTAAATAAGGCTCCAGAGGCAGGCATACCGGGACTGGGGGATACTGTAGTGGCTATATGATGGTTTTGAGTGCTGGTTGAAGTTATTAGAGGTCGCTAAGGATTTCTGAAGTTGTCAACTGTACGGCAGGGAATTGTCTCAGTGGCATATGGTGGGCTGAAGGGAGGCTTAGACTGCCAAACTATGAGGCACTGACAATCGGCCTAATGAATTCACACTCACTAGTAAAACGTGCTCCTGAAAAACATAACTTGGAGGTGGAAGAGGAGAAGTGGCGGCTCCCCCATTGGGGCGTGGGGGCGTGGCCTCACTGCTTTCTCGCAGTGCGAGAAGGCAGAAACATAAATGGTAATAGCTACCATTTAATGTTTCTGCTTCTCGCACTGCGAGAAAGCAGAAGTGCCTGGTTTGGGGGTGGGCGGTCCTACTCGAGGGCGGGGGGAGTGGCTTTCACACTGTTGTGGGTACTGACTGTTTGGTCGGCCCTGGTGCAGACCAAATAGTCAATACCCACAACAGTGGGCAAGCCACTCCCCCCCTGCCCTCGAGCAGGACCGCCCACTCTCCCTTTTTCTCTATGCTAGAGAATGGCCCGTCCGGGGCGCTCTCTGCTGCGCCTCACCAATCACGGCGGAGGAGAGGGAGAAAGACTGCCTTTCCTGATGACGAGGAGAGTTGCAGCCGGCCGGAATTGGAAAACGTAGGAGTCAGGACCCATCCAGAAGCTGGCGCAGGACGGTAAGTTTTATTTTATCATTAAACCCCTCCCGCCTCCTCCCATCCCCCGCGACAAACCCATTTCCACCCCACCACCCGCCCGTCATGCTGGCTGCGACTGCATTTTCCTGTGGCACCAGGCGTAGATGGCGGGTTCAGAAAGCACATCACTGTCTTCACCTTGCGAGAAGGTCTGGAAGGAAATCGTTAAACGAAATACACCGTTTTAAACCTTTCATTTTTCAAAAGACCACGTTTCTGTGGTGATATTTGTGCTGCAAAGAGAGAAAACTAAACTGCACTTAAGATGAAATTGTGAAAAAAACGTTTTAACCGTTGAATTTACAACCATGTGGTATTAAATATAAATAGTTTCTGCTTTCTATGTTTAGGCCGTGATTAAGAGTACGCTGTTCAATTCTGAGAAGTGTGGTCACTCATGATACAGCTCATACTGAAGTGGTGACTAACGCGGTCATTACTGTGCCCCCATATCATTTCCCCGGTAAATTTTGGCAGGTCAAACCTGGCCAAAATAACGGGTGGAAAAATACACATACACATTGATATTGACAGAATTTGGAGCAATAAGCATGTTATTCTTCCTGTTATGGCACATTTTCTGATGGATAAAGCAAGTGGAATTTGGTTGCTCAGTGCACTTCACACTTGGCTCTGCTTTGCTTCGGGAAAACAATATTCAGATTGAATGTGTATGAAATGCGATGTGCTTAAATACAGTTATGTTCCTACATTCCGCCACTTCCAGCCCAGCTTCCAGTGTGATGGTAAACTAGTCAAGGACAGAGAGACAGTGCGGCCTGCTCTTCAGCCAACAATAGACTTGGCATTCCTGCAACTTTGATAATCACGAGCAATAGGCATTCTGGAACGTTTCTTTTTGATGACTTCTGTTAAGGTTTTCAGCTCTATTGTGACATCATGTATCAGATGGCCCCTTTAACCCCTTCCCCGCTCATGACGGAACCACTCCGTCATGAGCCACGGGTGCCGTGTGCTCATGACGGAGTGGTTCCGTCATGCTGCGGCCGTTGGCCACCGCTCCGCCCACGCGGCGCTAATTCCCCGCCTGTGCGGGCGATTAGCGCAGTGGGCGGAGTCGTGACGGAACCACTCCGTCATGAGCACAGCTCAACCGTGACTCATGACGGAGTGGCTCCGTCATGAGCACAGCGCCACCGCGCTGCCCCCAAACCCCCCCCAGCGCTGCGGCGGAATTCCTGCCGCAGCCAATGGGTTAAAGAAAATAGTTTAACGAAAAATAAAACATCAAACGAAGTGCTAGCAACAAAAGAAAGGCATTGGGTAAAAAGGTGAGAAAACACAAAATGGCTGGGAGCAGGTCTTGGGAAATGGTTTCAACTGTTCCCCAAACAGGTACAGAAGGTGTATTGGCAAGTACACAAATTCAAGGAAGGATGTAGTTGAATAAAGGGTGCCAATGTGATAGATGGTGCTGAAAAAAGAATCAATCCTTAAAATGAATGTTCATAAAGTCCAAAGGGCAAGTTGCCAAAAATGAATGCGTCAATAAGTAGGGTGCCACACAAACACATCTCTCAGGCTTATCTCAGTTTATTATTGTGTCAGGTGCTATAAATATGCAGACATCAAGACAGTCCAGCAGGAAAAACCGCTCACTTGTGTCTCTAGGGGTGAGGGGCGTTCGATAGGTCGGGACTGCGCCCTATTTTTCACTGTTTGTCCTGCCCCTCTTCCCTCCCTTGGGTCACACCACCACACCTGTTAAATGACCAAGGGGCAACACTGAAAATAAAGAGACTGCACCCTTGCCACACACTTTAATGTGTCCTGCTACCTTTTAATGCAAATCATTGTCTATTGCTTAAAATGTATAAATCTGACCTCTTTATTTTTGTATGTGTGTGTATATATATCTTTATATAACATATATACAAAGTCACATTTAAACATTAGGCAAACGTACAGTGACTGTTTCCTGCTGGCCTGGCAGTGTGTATATGTGAGGCACTTGACAAAATAAATTGACAGGAAGCTGGAGAGATGTGTCCTACTTATTGACAAGCGTAATTCGCACTTTTTCGTTGAATTAAATATATATACCAAAAAACACGCACTCTTTACTCTTTACATTGACCTTTGTAGGTGTCCCCCACCAATTGTATCTGTAGCCCAGTGTATACCCCGCACTAAAATGTACTTGTTCCTTCATGTTCTTCCACGCTCACGTGATCCGCGTGGATGCTTTTTATTTAAAGAAAGAGATTTTGCAAGGCTCCAAAAATCCACCATGGATGTTTGAGTCGGGAACTATGTGTTTGTTTGTGTGGTGGGATGCTTTACGGAGAGACACACGTACCCTGTGTTCTTCTGGCGCCTTCCAAGATTGAGATCAAGTTGATGTAATTGCATCACAAGGGGACGACAGGAAAAGGTGAAATACAATTAGATGTTGTACCATTTTGGAGAGGTGAAAGGTTTGGTTGGCCTGCTATGCCAAATGCTGCTGTCTCAGCTGGTGATTTCTGTTTGAACAGCCTGTCGTGGCTTAGAACTGTTGAGCTAAAAATCTGTACTCTGCATAGTGTGCTGCCCCACTGGTATTGTGCTCATTCTGTCATTGCCTCCAGATATATAATACGAGTGACATTAAACCTACAACCAGCCAGGACTATAGGCTTTGTCAATGGTTGTAAGTTGTATAAGATAAGTAAGAACAAACTGCAGCATTTTCATTATTATATACAATGAAAACATAGGTGGTTCAGAGATGTGTTACAGGTGGGAAACACTTTACAGAGCCTTTTTCAGTTGGTTGTATATGCTTGGCTTGGGGGTCATTTTGCAAGCAGACCAGTTTGAGGATTGGGCACATTTTTGATTTGAATCTAATGTTTTCTTCACAGTTGTGCTTCAAAATGCTATATTTGGATCCCCTTTTTTCAACAATTTGCAGTAAATATGTGGTGTAAAACCCACCATTTGAATCCATTTTTTTCAAAATTTTCTTGCGGGGGGGGTGACCCCCCCCCCCCCTCGCACCCTCCTTTTGCAGTTCCGGCTTGCTTGCTTGCTTATTACATAAGGGTAGAACATTTTTCGCCCTACCACTTTCAAAATCCACCATCCGCCACTGAAGAGGAGTGTAGTATCCTTGGTATTTGAGGAATTTTCGTGCCTGACATTGTCACCTCATTCTCTACAGTCAGACTTTAAAATCCTAATGAAGAACAGACCAGGCCTGATTCATCACATGCTATTGGCATGCTCTGAAATTCTGTCACTAACTGATCACAGTTTGAGCAGATGACAGAGTGTATCATCCCATGTCCCAGCTATTCTTTCATTCTGTATATATGTATCTGTGGCATGTAAGTGTGGTTTTGGGGGTATAATGAACACTAGGCACTGATACACTGCATGCTGCCTTGTCTTGCTTTGTGAGGGGAGTGATATAAGAGGGCTTGATGGCAAGTATGGGTGGTGTTGTTGGGGGCACAAAATACCATGATTGTACAATTGTACTTCCTTTTTGAGGAAGTTCTGTAGTAACCTAGTCAGGGGTCATAGGTCCACTTATGGCTGTGCCAGTCTCTCCTAGCTGTGTGTCTTCACTGGGGACAAGGTGTTCTAGCAGGGGTCATTGCAGTTGTAGTGACCTGGACTCACAATGAAGGCAAGCATACAGTGTGCTGTATTTTCTTTAGGGAAGGAATATGAGAACTCATCAAAGCCAATGAAGAGCATCAGGATCCAGTTGAGCACCACTAGCTGCCTCAAGTAGAGCCAATAGACTGGGTAGCAGGCAGCAGTGGCTGTAATCTCCAGTGACAAGGGTTCATCACCTTGTTGCCCTCTGGCCATGGTGTTTCCTCACACAGAGTTATGCACAACTCTGCTGCAGAACCGGCCACAACAATGGTCTGCCCGCTGATGCAGCGGAGTTTACCAGCTCTACAAATTCATACCCACAACACTCATTTGGGCCCATATGCATTCATTCACACAATGTGCTGGCAAATATCCACTGGTCATCAATTTTATTTTACCCTAGGAAACCTTTACACCAGTGTTTTTACTATTCCTGTCTCCTGAGTAAATGAACGATTTGAGAAGATCTAGTAGTAGATTAGAATAGTGAGGAAAGGCAATAATGCATTTATCTTTATTTTAAAGAACCACAGACTCAGAAGGAGTTTTAAAAGTTTATCTGAATTAATGATTTTGTGAGTCAAATCAAAATACACATGAATATATCAGAAATCTCCATCAGGAAAATAGTACAGTTAGCTTATAATCAGTTTGCATTAATAAATTCTTGCAATGACTGCACCTGAGGAGAGAAAGGACAGAGAGCAAGTACGGAGCATTTACCCTACAGATATATTTACCTAGAATGATGTGAGGACCCCGACATCAGAGAGTCAAGGATTCAGGACAGGTTCGGGACAGGGAAAAGTGACCTCTTCTAGTGTAACACCAGCGTTACACCCCTCTCTGGTGCTACTCTCTCCGGCTCGGGCTCGTCCGGACCCCTTCCTCGATGTGCCTCCTCGGTTGTTCTGCAAATTTTCCCTAGTATTGGATTCTTCAGTCAGATTGCAGCAAAATCGGGCAGTATCTCAGCATAGCATCAGCATCTCAGCATCAAGTGTGTCTAACTATCTAGAACTTACTTCTGTTATACCAATTCAAATGTATGATCCACCCCCAAATGTTTCAATTCCATGTTCACCCGCAATTTGAGTGGGGTGAAGACATCACACCACACCAAGTGCAATATTTTTCTTTAATCTATTGTCTAACTCCCCGCCCTTTCATTTTAATACCCACAAGCTTTATTCCCACAGATATTTCACATGTGGATCGGTAAGTCTAATTTACAATGTTTCTTCTCCTTCCTCTTGTAGGGTCAAAAGTTTCCCATGTCCTTGCTGGGCTTGAGTTTGGCAGCCAGTCAATTTAGTTCACTTTTTCAGAGCAAGCAGATGTTTTACGCATGTGTAGAAGTCACATGGAAACAGAGACGCGGTCACCCTCCAAGGCCCAAATGGGAACTATTAATAAAGTCAAAGAAGAACATGTTAGAATACAAACTTAAATGAATTCACTGTATACCACTTACTTCTACTCTAACCCCATTTACTTAATAAATCTTTTGCATTAATAGCTTAGTAGAACTTGCATAGGTTAGTTTCAGCACAGCATGTGCGTTAGTGCATTACTTTAAAACGGCCATTTTAGAAGCTACTGCGCAGCTGCAAAGTTTTCTCCCCAAGCGACAGAAAACGTCATACTACGTAGATGTAGTTGACGCATGCGCAGAAGAATTCCCGCGTTTTAGCGGCCATTTTAGGACACTCGGATTACTTATTAGTGAAGCACATAGGAAAGCGTCCCCCAGATACAATATGTTGAATGTGGTGTGCTGTTAGTACTCACGGACAGGTTGATTATAGTGTTACAGGTTATTCGAGAGGATTGCATACGAGCAAGTTTCTTTTTATGCGAAACCTTTCTCCATCAATCCCCTCTCTGATGGCATTTTATGCCAACTATAGCATTCTACCATTTCAATGTCTTCAAATCATTTATTCCCTCCCTTATTTTTCTTAAATTGTGATCCTTTCATTCTTTTGTAGATATTTCCCTTCAATTCTTCAAGTCGTATTTCATCTAATTTTCTTTTTCTACCTTTCTTTTCCCACTGCATTTGCGACTACACATTATAATCAAAACTAGCAAAGTTATGCCCATGATTGGCAATAATATTTGACCTAAAATACCTTTACCTATGTTAGAGAACCAACTACTGATGGTAAAAAAACGATATGTTATTTTCTTCCATACACTGTCAATCTCCAGTGGTTTCAGTTCTTCCTCCAAATGTGTAATATTTTTAATATATCTTCCAAACTCTACACTTTTGCCAGGTATATACGTGCAACAATGTTGCGCTTTCAGCATTTTACAGACTTCACCCTCTTTTGCCAAAAAGATATCAAGGGTAAGTCGATTTTGCAAAACCATAGATCTGACAGCAACTAATTCTGTATTAATCAGTAGAAATCTTCCAGCAGTGTCAGTAGATAACCAATCAACTACTGTTGACAATTGACAAAAAAAATGAGAATTTAGCAGAACCCCCACTGAAGGTATCAATGCACCAAATATATCACCTACTATTTCAGAAAGACTAGCTCTTTTATATCTAGTTAGTCCACTACTGTCGTTATTGTTTCCAGTGATTCTTTTAACATGATAGACTTTAGGGAATACTATTCCGAAATAGCAACTCCCATACCAGTGATCAGGTAACCTAAAATAGGCTTTGTTTCCACAAATATAATAAATTCCAGGAAATACTGGATCAGTTCTTCCTTTTTGCCCCCAACCCCCAAATACTAGGAAATTATGTTCGCCTTCACTGGAACCAATAAATACATTATTATATTCTGTTTTAAGTCTATGGAGACAGATTTTCCCTTTCTTTTCAAAGTCCAGGGGTCCCTTTCAGCCCATTTAGGTATCTGAGGTTTCGGTTCAGAGGCTCCTCTTTGGAAATCCTGTCTCCTGTTTTCTACTAAATTCAAAAATATCTTTTCTTCTTCATGTAATCTACAGGTTAAGTTGCGTTTATGTGCATCAGCTATATCTATTGTCTTCATTGTTAGGAAATATTCACCCATGAATTGTGAGTCTCTAGTACTAAGGACATGGTTCATGCTCTTTTGCATGGGAACTTCTGAAAATATTACATCTACATTCGAGTAATAATACTGCAATTTTCCAGTTCTATAGAATAAACTAGCCAGTACACTACATGAAATTCCATTTGTCAATGGTAAATGATGATAAGTTACTCCTTCAGCTACTGAGCTTGGCATTTTCATTCAAATGTAACAATGACTAACTTCCATAGTTTCTACATAATGTACTAAGAGATTTGCAAATACATTTAAATCAGTTTCATTATTATCTACAGTGTGGTGTAAATCTAGCTCATCTGGTGTTTCTAAGTCTACTCTATCTCCTTTAAGGTTTGCAACTTCTGTGTGTGTGTTAGTACTATTTTGTTTGTCAGTAACCATCAGTTAGGGAATAGCTATTGCTAATATCACCCATATTATGAGGACTAATATTAAACTACATATACAGATCCTGCAACACTTCTTTATACAGCTTTGTTTTGGTTTTCCAGCAACATTATTATCAGACATCTTGGGCAAGAAGATTATATCTTCTTAACCTCAGAACCTTGTATGAGATAACACCTTAGGCGTCTTTTCTCTTTCAAGTTGGTCTCACTTCTTGCTCAATTTGTTCAGCATTCAGCTCTTCATCACTTTCCTCATTTAAATCGAGGTTTTCAAAATCTTCAAGAATAACATATGTCCATTCAAGACCCTTGAACTTGTTATTCAATGTCTTCAATCTTTGACTCCTTCGTTTTGGTATTACTTTGGAAGGTCCAGATTGACTAGTTACTTCATTTACTTGATCAGGTTCTTCATTAATTGCCTTAAGTCGATATCTCAGTCTCTTGATAATTCTTGGCCAATTATCACCTTTTCGACTTTTCTTAAACTTCACTGCACTGCCAGGTTCTTTAAGACTCCTTTTATTTTCTTTAGATTTTGGCACACCTTGATCAGCTTTGTCTTCAGATTTCCTCACTATCTGACCATGTCCAGGGCTTAATATTTCGGCCTGTTCTGCCTAGATTGGTTCATCTACCTTAATCTGACCCTTTTCAGGATTAGTGATGTCTGGTTTTTCTTCTGTATCCTGAACCTGCGTTTCTATGCCTAACTGGCCGTGTTCAGGTCTTTTTACCACTTTACCTTCTTCTGCCTGAAAGTTTTCTCTAAGTCCTAACTGTCCCTCCTCAGACTCCGGAACAGTGCTTTGGGTTTCTTCTGTCTGAGTATATTGTTCTCTCCTTATCTGTTCCTGCTCAGGCTCCCTAACAGTCGTGTCCCTACTTTCCTGAGCGAGTTCTTCTACACCTGCCTGGTCCTCACTCTTCTCCTGTCTAGCTAACTGTGTTTGACTTCTAGTTCTTATAAGTACTTCAGGTATGTCCACCACTGGGATCCAGTCGTCCTGCTAAGTGCTTGGTTGACCTTGGGCAGCTACTTCAGGATCTTCTACAGGAAGTTCTTCAGCTGCACAACCTTCAGCACCCCCAATTTCTGGTTTCAATTGTAACTCTTCTTCTTCAGGAGCTGGTACCCTTTTGGTATGGCTTGCATGAATCCAATTAGGCAACCCTGCACACTTTACAGCTGTTGAGGTAGTCAGAATAACTTGATGTGGTTTATCCCACCTTGGTGCGAGGCACGATTCTCGAGTGAGATTGTTCACAACTACCCAGTCACCAGGATTCAGATCATGTGAGTGGCTCAGCTGTCTGTTAAAAGCGTCTTCCCCAACCTGATGAGAGATAGAATACACTCTGTCAGCCAACTCTTTGCAATATTCCAAAACCAAGTCTTCAGTTATATTCAATAGCTTGTGTCCTGGTACACATGCTTGTCTCATTGCTCTTCCTATGAGTATTTCATGGGGACTCAATCCAGTATTTCTGTCTGGAATACTTCTGAGTCCCATCAGAACAAGAGGCAAAGCATCAGGCCATTCCAGTGGGGTGGATGAACACACCTTTCCAAGTCTTGACTTGATTTTGCTATTCAATTGTTCTACCACTCCAGAAGCCTCTGGACGGTAAGCGCAGTGCAATTTCTGTTCACCTTTGAACGCTTCACAGATTAGTCAAATGATTTCATTATTAAAATGTGGCCCTCTATCTGATTCAATCGTTACTGGAAAACCACATCTAGGAATGAGTTCTCTTAATATAAGTTTGGCCACTGTCAAGCTGTCATTTCTTCGGGTCAGATATGCTTCCACCCACTTTGAAAATAAACAAACTATGACAAGTATATATTTCAACCCTCGACAAGAAGGCAGTTGAATGAAATCGAACTGGAGTCTCACAAAAGGTCCCTCTGCCCTTCCAGTCTTTCCCATGCAGACCACAGTTTTCCTGCCAGGGTTCATTTGTTGACATAAACATCTCTGGCAAAGGCTCTCTGCTACATTCCAGAACTTTGCGTTAAACAAATCTTGTCTAAAGAGTCGAATCATTGCATCCCTGCCCACATGTGTGTCTCCATGGTACATTCTAGCCATTGGCACAAGCATGCTGTCTGGCATGACTGGTCTGCCATCATAACAAACCCACACACCATCTTCTGCCCTTCTTTGACATCCTATTTCCACCCACTCTTCCTTTTCTCTCATGTCTACTACATCCTGCAGACCTTTCACCTCCTCCCAGGTCCCCACTCTTGCAAGTAGCATAAGTTGGCAACTGATTCCACAAGTTTCGATTTTCTGGTTTAAGGCAATCTTATGCCTTGCACAATGTTGGGCAACCTGTTCAGCATATCGGTTATCGGCTGTCACATAGTCATTTCCTGATTGGTGAGCAGCATACTTAACCACGGCTACCTCTTTTGGCAATTGAATTGCCTCCAGTAATTCTTTCACAAAAATTCCATTTTTAATAGGAGTCCCTGAAGAAGTAAGGAAATCCCTCTGCAACCACAGTTGGCCAAACTCATGCACAACCCCATAACCATATTGACTGGCAGTAAATATGGTTACTCTCCAATTTTTCCCAATTTTGCATGGTTTAATTAAAGCTATCAATTCAGCGACTTGTGCAGATCTGACCTCAGGTAAATAGGATGCTTCAACTATTCCAGTTAATGTACATACAGCGTAAGCAGCACTTAATCCTCCATCCTCATATCTCATCCATGAGCCACCTACCAACAGCTCATGTTCTGCATTTTTCAAAGGTTCCTCTTGTATGTCAGGACGTGGTTTGGTGCTAAGTTCAGTCACGTCAAGACATTCATGCTCAACCTCATCTCTCACTTCTGATTCATACGGATCAGGTAGTAAGGTAGCTGGATTAAGAACAGTACACCTCACTATTGTCACATTTTCAGCTCCAAGTATTATTCTTTCATATTTTGTCAGCCTACTGGGAGTTAGATACTGTGTTCGGGTCCTGGTCAGTAAAATCACCACTGCATGAGGAACATACACCTTGACAGGGTGACCCATCACAATTGACTCACTCTCTTCTATGTTTACGCAAGTTGCAGCCATAGCTTTTAGGCAACCTGGTAATGCGCAGGCCACAGGATCCAAGGTAGCAGAAAAGTATGCCACTGGCCTTCTCATTAATCTGTGTCTCTGTATCAGAACTGAGAGCGCACAATTACCCCGCTCATAGCAGAATAATGCAAATTCTTTTGAATAGTCTGGCATGCCCAAAGCAGATGCTTCACACAAACATTTGCGCAATTTCCTAAAAGATCCTATACTTTCCTCATCCCATTCTATAGGATCCTTTGCTCTCTTTCTGGTCATTTGTATCAGAGGTTTGGCTAGTAAAGCAAACCCTACAATCCACTGTCTACAATACCCTACAACTCCAAGGAATATTCTCATTTCTTTTTGGGTATGTGGCAACTGCATTTGTTATTCTGATTCTTTCAGAGGTCACCCTTCTAACTCCTCTTTCTATTTGATGTCCCAGGTATTTAACTGAGTTTTTACAAAACTGAAGTTTTTCAGGGGACACTTTATGTTCACCCTTAGCCAAATGATTTAACAATGCAATTGAATCAGTAACACAGTACTCTCGCGTGTTTGACACCACCAACAGGTCGTCAATATACTGCACCAGGACTGACTCTCGGGGCAATACAAGAGAGTCAAGGCTTCTTTTGAGAGTTTGATTAAAGATTGAAGGGCTTTCTGTGTACCCTTGAGGCACACGATTCCAGAGATAAACATGCTCTTCAAATTTGAACGAAAACAAAAACTTGCTATCTGGATGCAATGGAATAGAAAAGAATGCATGACATAAATCGATCACTGTGAACCATCCTGCTTTCCATGGTATCTGATAAAGAATCACAGCTGGATTAGGCACTACTGGGCAGCATGGTACAACAATCTTGTTAATTTTCCTGAGGTCTTGAACCACCCTATATTTTCGGTTAGGTTTCTTAATGCCAATTATGGGTGAATTACAAGGGCTACTCATTATTTCCTCCAGGATACCTTGTTCGACCAACCGCTCTATCTCTGCTGCGACACCTGCCTTTACTTCTGGACTCATTTTGTATTGTCAGGTGTTCGGGTAAACAGCACCTTGTTTCACAATCACTTTTACGGGATCTACATTTGACATTAATCCTATTTCATTTCTAGTAAAATCCCATATTTCTGCATTTACAGTCAGTTTGAGTTCTGCGGGTAATTCATTTTGCATCATCATTGAATATAATTAATTTACTTCTGTTCCCTGTTAGCTAACATGAACTTGTAAACTCTATCTTCATCTGGGGTTTGTATTGCAACACCATCCGGTGTGCAAAATATAGTGCAATTCATTTTGCACAACAGGTCTCTTCCAAGCAAGTTTACAGGGCTTGAGTCGCAGACCACGAACTTATGCATTTCTTTAAAATTACCAATTCGCACCTCCATGGGTTCTGTGATTGGAGTGCTAATCCATTTGTTTTAAACACCTACAACTTGTATATTCTTTCCTGAGAGGGGCAGGTTAGGAATGTCTGCTGTTCTCACAGTAGACCTGGTAGCACCAGTATCTAACAAGAAGGTAATATCATTTCCCTTTACTTTACCCTCTATGTAAGGACCTGACTGATCTACCGGTAGGGATGCGCCAAGTACGCACTCCCCCTCCTCGCCCCTTGGGCACCGTCATTCCTGATCATATTCAATCAGTGGGTCATGCAAAAGAAACAAATGTTACAAAATGTTTCTTAACACTTCCTTCTGGAAATCCGGCGTCCACACTGTACTTGGCTTGACTCACAAAATTTGATTTAGGGGCAGGTGGCAATTGACTCTGAAGATCTATACCCTGTTGCTGATGACTCATTAACACCTCATTCTGCGTTTGTGGATTTAAATTTTGATTTGGGCGTTATTAACTTGTATGGCTTTATACTCGTTCTTCCAATGCCCCAACTTCCCGCACCCGTGACAGGGAAATTCTTTCTTTGCCTCTTCCCGATTTAATCTTCCCCATGGCTTTCACCCATTATTGTCACTTTAACCTTGTGCTCTTCTCTGATTTTATGATTGTTTATTTAATTGGAGTTCTCGCTGTTCAGCTAATTTTACTTGAGCCCACATTACTTTTTCTTCTAAAGCTTTTCGTTTGCTATCAATTTCGTCCCCACAATATTTTGCATATTTTAAAATCTCAACAATGGGCTTTGACTGGCAGCACAGCATGTGCTGCTTAATCATTTGAGATATATCCAATCTCAGTCCAGACACAAATCGATACACAAAATGAGTCATGTCTTTATTTTCTAAACTTTCAAACCCACTATACTGTTTGAACACCTGTAAAAGACTTTCATAGTAGGCATGTACAGACTCATCCTTTTCATGAGTTGTTCTGTCTATCTTTATCCAATCTGTTTCTTTCGGGGAATTTTACTCTTCAGAAAGGTGATTACCTGATGATACTTTTTCATTACATCCTCTGACGGGTCTTCTGTTTTTGCGTCTCTTGCCTATTCCTCACTAGGCCAATCCATAGTAATCTTAAACTCTGTCCACAAATCTGCAGGTACTACTATGTCAAACAGACCAGCCAGATCCTTCAATAAAACCTTTGAAACGTTCACAAACCTCTCAACTTGTCTGTACCACTCTGCTGATTTTTCTCTCAATTTTGGGAAATCATTTGTAAAAGACAAAATATCCTGTCTAGTCCATGGCACATGTACGTACCCCCCTCCGGGTACTTCTCTCATCGGATACAACCTCTCCGCTTTTTCTGTTTCTCTCATGACATATTCAGATGTCGTTCGATTTACCTGTGCTTCTTCCTTTTTCTTTGCCCATCTAACTTTCCATCTTTCAGATCTCCCCACTTTTGTAACAGAAATAACAATTCCCTGATCTGCAACTTTCTTCCAGACACATTCATGTTTTCCAAATCCGTATCAGAGAATTCTACTCTATATGGTTTCTGCAACACCTTTGATTTCCTTATTTCAATTCCCATTTCCGATGCCAGATTAGTCAGCTTTTCATGGAATGCTTTTGTATTTCGTGTAATGCTTCTGCAAATAAACAATAATTCTTCCTCACTGTATATGTTTAGCCTGTCTAGACCCACATTTCCAGCAACCATTTCTTCCAATTCTACTCTCAATATAAAAATGTCTAATAGTTTAGGCTGTGACTTTGACTTCTCTATTTCTTGAGACCATCTCTCTATATCTATATTTTCTGGGGTTACTATTGTGGTACTTCTAGTTCCTGATGATGTTTCTAATCTAACTTCCTTTGAACAACTGGGCACATTTATTTTCGGGGTTTCCATTATTGGCTCTCTTATAGGCAAATCCATCAATGATATTACTGATTCACATTCACTGGCTTGATCATCTATTATTACCTTTTCTTTTCTAGGTTCTATGCTTGGAGTAGGCGTTACAGGAACTCTAGGACAATTAGATTTTTCTCCATATAATGGAACTACCGGACCTATTGTAACTGGTATGGTCAATGTTTCAGGATGTACGTTTAGCTGAGCTATCCTCTGAATCAATTCATCTCTGTTTTTATTTATTGCTTCCTTTTCCTTTTCTTGAAGTACCCTGTCTGCGGTGTCATGTACTATCTGTGGAACCAAAGGTGTTCCTATCGTCGGGCACTAGGGGTCATTCTATTGAATCCATCATTATAAGGTGGAAGACTTTTCATCAATACGTCCTCTAAATACCCTTCTTCTGTTTCTCCGCTATCTATCATGGTTATGTGCTTGGTCTTCTCTGTACATTTACCTCCCATCTGCTCTTCTGATGTTAATACAGGATATAAACCTTCTGCCACCAGGGTCTGTCTCCATTATTTCATTTGACTATCTCTAGTCTCTCGGGGAAATTTCGGGTAATATTTGCTTAGAGTCCTGTTGCTTCGGTGTCTGTCACGTTCAAAGGCTTCCATTTCCCATTCTGCTAAAGCCTCATATTGAGTCAATCTAGGTCTGGGTTCTAACTCATTCAATCGTGTTCTTAAATTGTACAGTATTCTTCCATTAAAGCTTCCGTACTCAGGAAATGCTAATATTTCATCATCTTTTGTGTATTCTACCCAATTTTTTAACCACACACAAGTATGATAGCCTCTTTCCACCATCATGTATGATGCAGGCGTATTTGGAGGAGGAATGAGAATCCCCTCTCTACTCTTAATGGGTTTGTCCTTTTTGAAATAATTCTAATCTTTTTGCATAAATGTCATTTTTCTCTTCTCTCCGTACATTGCGGGCTTGTGCTTATTTAGGTACTGCTCGTAAGCAAATCCTATAAATCTTCTATCTGGTCTAGTTCCTGTTAATGTTGGATCGTACATGCAAATTCCACTATCTATTATTATTCTTGGGATCTCTATTTTGATGACCAATCAAACGCTTGCTTTAATTCTAATAATTCTCTAATACCAGCGCGTTTTCTAGTTTGCAGACCAATCAACTTTTACTCTGCTCGCTCGCTCAGCCAATGCTTGCGAGGTTTTTCTGTGACGTCAGTATCACTCCTTACAACTGACCCCTCCTTTAAAATTTTGCATCAACTACACGCCCGCTGTTCCAACCAATCCCAGCTCTCAGTGACGTCAGTGCAGCACCCGCAACTGACCCCTCCTTCACAAGGTAATGCGACAACAATTTCATGAATTAAAAACATATAAACATTCGCTATTGTGTCTGAACCACTAATTCAAAGAATAGTAAGATTTCTTTCACTGCGAGTAAAAACCTTCCGCTTACTCTTCACATACTACGAGTAAAACCTTTCCGTTTACTCTTCACACAAGCATCAGAGAACCTGCTACTCCTTCACTATTACCCTTTCTAGATGATATAATACCAAAATTTCAACAGCGAACACCTTACTATCAATTATTCTCACTAACATACAAGAAATTTTCCCTAACTTAGTGCTTCCAGTCCTGCGTAACTTTCAGCACTTCCTCGATCCAGACCAATAACCTCACTGCAGTGTGGCTTCCATTTACCACCCGCTATTCAATATTTCCGGGAATTTCCAAACAACGTAAAACAATACATAACGGGTTTTGGTTAAAACATAAATCAATAATACAAAATTCAAATACAATCCTCACCTAACTAACTATACTAACCATCCTCTGCTACCAAGTATAACTGATGCAGCGGAGTTTACCAGCTCTACACATTCATAACCACAACACTCATTTGGGCCCACATACATTCATACACACAATGTGCTGGCAAATATCCACTGGTCATCAATTTTATTTTACCCTAGGAAACCTTTACTCCAGTATTCTTACCATTCCTGTCTCCTGAGTAAATTAACGATTTGATAAGATCTAGTAGTAGATTAGAATAGGGAGGAAAGACAATAATGCATTTATCTTAATTTTAAAGAACCACAGACTCAGAAGGAGTTTTAAAAGTTTATCTGAATTAATGATTTTGTGAGTCAAATCAAAATACACATGAATATACCAGAAATCTCCCATCAGGAAAAAAGTACAGTTCGCTTATAATCAGTTTGCATTAATAAATTCTTGCAATGACAGCACCTGAGGAGAGAAAGGACAGAGAGCAAGTACGGAGCATTTACCCTACAGATATATTTACCTAGAATGGTGTGAGGACCCCGACATCAGAGAGTCAAGGATTCAGGACAGGTTCGGGGCAGGGGAAAGTGACCTCTTCTAGTGTAACAACAGTGTTACATCACTCTCTGGTGCTACTCTCTCCGGCTCGGGCTCATCCGGACCCCTTCCTAGATGTGCCTCCTCAGTGGTTCTGCAAATTTTCCCTAGTGTTGGATTCTTCAGTCAGATTGCAGCAAAATCAGGCAGCATCTCAGCATAGCATCAGCATCTCAGCATCAAGTGTATCTAACTATCTAGAACTTACCTGTTATATCAATTCAAATGTATGATCCACCCCCAAATGTTTCAATTCCATGTTCACCCGCAATTTGATTGGGCCAAGCAGTGGGGTGAGGACATCACACCATACCAAGTGCAATATTTTTCTTTAGTCTATTGTCTAACTCCCCGCCCCTTAATTTTAATACCTTGCTCCATCACAGCTTAGCAGGGCTGAAGGATTACCAGTTGTGTGGGCAAGGAGGATTTGTCTGCAGTAAGCCGAAGAATAAAATCCCTACACCTAGGATCTGCAAACGTGTTTTCAGACAAGAGTCTACTTCTGTTTACCTGCATTCATTGATATAGCCCTTGCTGACTGCCAGTGGATGAGGTGAATGCTATCCCTGAGTCAGTTCCTGAACTAGGAAACACTGGCAAGAACTATGCTTCCTGCCCCTGTCAGTAATCGCGAGGAAGGGGCTTTACCTGTTTCCAGCACCTGGAGTTTGTTTATACTTGTTAGAATCATTCATGGAGACTGTTCTTGTGCTTTCGTGCTTCCCACACACTATCACTATGTTTGCTTCAATCACCGAAAGACAGCATGTCTGTGCTTCATTGTTGCATCCAAGACCTCCTTTAAAGACCCCTATGCATCTCCTATTGTAGATCACCTGTCACAGCTTGGTGTGTATGATATGCCTAGCAGGAATCAGCATCAATGCGAAGACTCTTCTCCAATCTCTGCTGACAGTATGTATAGCTTAGCTTTGGGGGCATTGGCACAGTCATGCTGCATGCTCTGTGACAGCTTTATCATTCCCAAGGCACTCTTGATTCCATTCCCAGATGCTGGGTGACCATGCAAGTTTCATATGCTGTAAGCAATACCAGCCCCCAGCTTTTGTTCCTCTTGTCACACCCTGGTGTCAGTTTCACCTCTGTTGCCTATCATACCTGTTGTAATCAAAGTGACACAGAGCCAGTAAAGTACAACTGTCACTTTATTCCAAGCCATCCGCTCTCTGGCAAGCAAGATGTCAACATTCTAAGGTGAGCTCCGGGAGATACCAAGGTAAGAGGGAAGGTAGGGGTGGACGGAAGGTACCAAGGTGGGAGAAGAAAGGGAAGATACAACACATCTCCTTACCCAACATAACAGAGTTGCCAGAACAAAAGGAGGAACATTACCTAACTACTCTGTCCCCGCTCCAAACTTGACCATCCTCCAACTCTACCACATTTTTCCCCATACCTTTGACCTTCTGTGGAAGGAAAAACTTACTTTGTCCCACTTTTGCCCTTGTTGATTTCTTTATCAACACTGCATCCTTAACCATAGGGTTTAAATCCTTCACACCATGTTTCTTATCATACCACCCTTTGTAGCGGGATTGATGTTGCTGTACATTAATCTGACTTTCTGACCTGTCATAGACAACAGTCCTACCCCCCTCTAGCCAGAGAGGGTACATCTTGGTGCCCGGTTCTCTCCCTCTTAAAATCACAAAAGGAGAGATACCAGTTACAAGGTTGGGTGCCGTGTGGTAAGCCCACAAACAGTCTTTCAGAGAATCGTCTACGTTGAACCCATTAGACATTGCCAGTTGAATATGTTCCTTAATCATGCGGTTCATTCTCTCTACTAACCCATTTGCTTTTGGACAGTAAAGGGCCTTTTTCTCATGTTTGATGTTATGGTTCTTTAAGAAGGTTATCATTTCATCTGATGTGAACTGCACCCCATTGTCCGTTACTAAAATCGATGGAATTCCTTCAAATGAAAATACAGATTTCAAAAAAGCAACAAGGTTCTTGGTCGTAGTGGAAGGGGTGAATTTGACATTGACCCAATGGGAGGTGTAGTCCACCAGAACAAACATGAACCTTCTCTGTGGACCTAAGGCATCCATGGGGCCAATTATGTCCATGGCCAGTTTTGTCCAAGGAATGACTGGTACCTCCACTGGTGAAAGTGGAACTTTATGTAAGTACTTGGTTTTGTCACTCTTTGCACAATTATAGCAGTCCTTTACCTTTAATTCAACCCTAGAATCCATCTTGGGGAACCAAAAGCTGTTCCTCACTTTACTTTTGGTGAGGCTTCTCCCTAAGTGGCCATCGTGGGCAAGGTCTATTATTCTGTCTCTTAAGGTCTCCGGTGGCACAATTTTGGAATTTCGGTAGATTTTGTTTTCATGAATGGTAAGCTCATTCCTAACATCCCAGAATTCCTTTAACCCTTCCACAACATCCCCGCATTTATCTGGCCAACCATTTATGATTACATTTTTGAGTGCCTCCATTTTGGAATCCTTCTTCATTTCAACATTCCATTCCTCTTTGGAGAAGGAAGGCAGGTGGATCGAAAGAATGGGGGTATCCAAGGGGTCATCCTCGATGTTGACTGCTAAAGGAGACCTTGACAAATAGTCTGCAAGAACGTTATCCTTGCCTGGCAAATACTCAATTCTGAAGCTAAATTTCTCCAGCCCCAAAACCCATTTGGCTATTCTAGGGGATTCACAGAGAGATTTTCTGGATGAAAAGATGTGCGTTAGGGGTTTGTGGTCCGTGTGTACTGTAAACTTACTGCCCCAAAGGAAAAACTTGAAATGGTTAATAGCCCAGTAGCAGGCCAATGCCTCCCTCTCAATTACGGAATAATTCCGTTCAGGTAGACTTAAGGTACGGGAGGCAAAGGCAATGATAGTTTCTCCCCCCTCCCCTTTCTGAGATAGGGTGGCCCCAAGACCTTTGTTGGATGCATCTGTGCATAAGATGGTTCTCTTCCTATGGTCAAAAGGGCCCAGGGCACGTGAGCCAATGATTTCTTATACTGCTGCAACCACTTCTTCAGATACTTTTATTTCCTTCATACACTTTGCCGTATGTTCTATAGACTGGGCAATAGAAACAGCTTCTTCCAACGATGGGTTTTTTGACAACATCTTTTCTTGGATCTTGCTATTGCTTGTGCATCTGACCAATTGATCACGAATTAAGGAGTCCTTTAGATCCCCAAAATCACACCTTTGAGTAAGACCTCTCAAATTGGCAATGTAGTTTTTTACCGATTCATTCTTCCCTTGTGATCTACTGAAAAACTTATGTCGTTCTAAAACCACATTTATCTTATCCCCAAAGTGATTACCTAACTTTAGCATGGTGATCTCATACACATCTAGGTCATCTTCTTCATCCAACTCAGGTTCTGGGAGAGTCTCATATACTTTGCGACCATGTACCCCCATGTTGTGTAAGAGAATGTGCTGCTTCCGTAAGGCAGAAAATCTTTCTCCGCGCATGGCAATCAAATAGGACTCAAAAAGCTTTGTCCATTCCTTCCAATGGATATCAGGATCGCCACATTCATTTAGGAATGAAGGAGGTTGACATATTCCCGGAGTACCCATACTGGAGGAATAAGAGAATACAGATTTTGCAGCAAGAAATAGTTGAAAGAGAAGAAGTAACTTGTATGTCTGCTCAACTGGTAACTGGAGCAGAATGTGCCTTGAAAGTAGATAACTGCAGGCAGACTAGAGTGAAGGTAATTTTATAATGTTCCCGCAGTGAAGACCAGAAGGCAACTTAGAGTAACTGTGGCCGGATGCAGGCAGAATTCAGCGTGAATTTAGCTACCAGGATCTACCCCAAATTACTGGAATATCCTCAATTAGCGCTCCAACCAACTGACACGTCTCAGAGGAATCATTGTAATGCTCAATCAATACTGTAGGCAAGGTAATGTATATAAAATTAACAGCGCAATGCTGCGTGGCAAACAACTCAGCTGGAACAGAAAGAAGAAAATCCTCTTACGCCAACCTACTATGTTACTACTGTCTGACTGGAAACATGCCTCCACAACGAAGGATACTTGACGGAACCCAGCTGGACGTACCTCAGGAACACCAGGTCAGGTCTCGGCTTGCTGATTCCCCGGAAGATTGCTGCCGTAGCTACCGCCCCGAGGTTGACGAGGGCCAGCGTCCGCAGCTAAGGCTGATGTGGAAATGCCTGCCGGAACCATGCAGGGAGCAACAGGACCCCGCGGAGCACAGCACAAGCTCTTCCGCCCGCTGGTGGGCGGTGGATGCGTAGACAGGCGCGCCATCAGTCAGGAAATGCCTGCCGAAACCATACAGGGGCAACAGGACCCCGCGGAGCACACCACCAACTTCCCGCCCGCTTGTGGGCGTGTAGAGGCGTTGACAGGCGCGTCTTCAGTCAGGTCCCCGGAAGCCGTCATTAACTTGGGAGTCTCGCTGAGGAACTGCCGCTGAGGGGATGTGCGTCCAGAAGGAGGATCTAGCTAGCGAAAGGTATGGAGCCACGACGATGAGTAGCTCTTGAATCAGCTCCAGCGTTGCTCTGAACCCCAAAAGTTCCGTGTGCGACTTGAAGACTTGAAGCACACCTGTAGCCGCCAACGCCTAGACTGTCACACGTCCGTCTCGCTGAGGAACAGCCGCCGAGAGGATGTGCATGCAGGAAGAGGATCTTGCTGGCGAGAAGTATGAAGCCACGATGGGGAGCAGCTCAGGAATCAGCCACAGCGTACTTTGCCAAAATACGACGTGCTACTGGAAACTTGGAGCGCACCAGAACCCTCCAACACCTAGGCTGTCACACGTCCCCTTCGAATAGCAGGAATATGGAGAACGCACAGCTGATCCATCCCAATTTGAGAGCAACACAAAGGGGAAATGGCTTGTCCTGCCCCCCTCACAGGAATTCCGTTGCCAGTGTTGTAATCAAAGTGACACAGAGCCAGTGAAGTACAACTGTCACTTTATTCCAAGCCATCCGCTCTCTGGCAAGCAAGATGTCAACATTCTAAGGTGAGCTCCGGGAGATACCAAGGTAAGGGGGAAGGTAGGGGTGGACGGAAGGTACCAAGGTGTGAGAAGAAAGGGAAGATACAACAATACCCGTTATGCCATCCTCCTATTCTGTCTCAACCTTCTTCAGCTGACTTTGGATCAGCTACAGCTGAATTAGTTAAAACTGTAGACTTAGGTCTAAATGAATGTATGTTTTGCAGAGGAGCAAGGATACTCTTTTCATTGGTGCACACCACACGTTATCACAAAGTACATCTGCCATTTACAAATGCTCCTTTGCAGACGTTTACTTGCAGGTAAAGGGAACTTGTTTACAGTACAAACCAAACGGGGAAACGGATTGACATTTAGAGCAGGGCAAAATTAGTCTCTTTTTGCATTGCAGCACAGTACAGTGTTGCTTCCTGCTGGTCCAGTGCACATCCATCAGCAGTATGGGGACAGAATTCTATTTAGGTGGTTGCTTGACATTTAAACTTCTCCAATGGTATTAGATGCTGTGTTTACATATTTATTACCAACATCTATTTAAGAGATTGGAAGAGCAAGGTGGGCAACAAACATTTCAGTAGTGTTTCAGTTTCTGAATTGTCTGCATGGCATTACCATTGTCGTTTGCAACCGAACACAGACTGAATTTTGATTCTTCTGTCGAGGAGGAGAAAAGACAACACATTTGTGTAATCCTAGCGATCAATCTTCAAATGAGTGGAAAACAGTAACTTAAACCTTTAATTTATTTCATAATAACCGATCCAACAATTACATTGCGATTTCAAATTTAAAATCATGGGTCTGCTAAGCATGAACAGCTGTCAGCCCAAAAAAGCTTAAATGCAACAGGAGTACCTCCATCTTCGGGTTGCTTCTGTTTTACTGCCCTCCACTCATTAAGAAATCAAGCAGCTTGGCATAAATGTATAAAATATTTAGTTCCATTCGGTGCCTGTGTCACTGTTAGGTCATTCTGATATTGATTCAAATGTGATGCAGCTATTATGCCTATGCTGTGCAGATTCAGAGGAGTTAATTGGTGGCTCAATCGTTCTCTCATCCGGTGGTAAATGAGATCATTGAAATGATGGCATTGACACTATTACATTCAGTACAAGATAAGAAAAAATACAAGGTATTGTGCTGTTTTTTTATTTTTACTTTTGATTGATTTTCAACAACAACCAGGTATCGGCACATGACATATGATCTTATCACAAAATAATTCCCTTCCACAGCACACAATTCCATTTAACATCCACATATGAAATAAGCAAGGAGCATTACAAATCGCTGAGAGTATGTCAAACCCAATTGATCATAGAACATAGCCCTATACATAGAGGTACAGATCTTGGTACAGGAGAGGACGGAGACCGGGAGGCCACCCCAATACTAATTCTGAGGAGGAGAAGCCTCCACTTCTACCATCAGCTGGGCCATCTGTTCATGCCTCTCTTTCTGTAGCTCCACTGTTGGGGAGATACAGATATCATATAACAAATATATCCACGGGTCTACATATATCGTTTCAGCAATAAGAACTCAAAGACTCAAAAACGATGTGCTAATTACCTTAATAAAGACCATTAAGAATGGAAAAATCCTATTTTAAGATGGATACTCATCACTCACCGATGGTGACATGCTTCATCATCTGGGTCTCCTCTTTGTGTCACTAATGACACTCAGGGCTACAACCCTTTCAAAGGGAACAGGGAGCCCGAGGATGTTTTACGAAGGAGTTATGAATATAACAATTGAGGTCAGTTCTACTCAAATAGGCAACCAGATGTGAATAGATGTTTTAAGTGTGGGAATTAAGTGCAGTGCAATATAATGTGTTGAGAGTGGGTTAAAATTGAACTATGAGAGTAACAACCTTTATTAATATCCCTCAAAATCCTACCTAAAAACAGTGCAAATGACAGTATATACATTTTTTTAACTGTCTAGTGTGTATAGAGGGTAAACATGTTTCAGCATACACGGAAAAATTTGATTCCATGCCTTCTTCAGGACCACAAATGTTATGCTACTGTAATTAAACAAAAAAGTGCATAAAAGCGGTTGGAACAGATACAATCAGTTCACCTGTAATCAGGAATGTGCATTACTTCCTCCGCAAATCATGTGATGCAAATAGCATCCGAAATGCTTGGGAAGAAGACCTCACCTCACCTGGCTACAGCTCAGGATAAAGGTGAGGCACCGCTATCTCCGTCGGTACCTCTGGTGGACATCTCAGCCGTCTGTGGAGGAGATACAGATTTCCACTCTGTATTTATTCCATTTACCCGATTTATGATCCCATTTCTTGGGGCAGCCGTGGCCCTTGAAGACTGACTTTTCCGCAATCATTGCGGTATCCATATCTCTTGCCCAGGCACCCTGGAGCGGGACCGCCTCCACCCCCCCAGTTTCGTGCAATGTTTCGCTTCGCGATGGCAAATCCCATTGAAGCAGCCTTCCATCAGGCAGCAGGGACGATGATTGGAAAGTCTTACAAACCTTGAGGAGATTACAAATCAAAACCGCTCTACATGGTACAGTCATGACCGAGTACCTTAGAGCCAATATTGCTCCCAACGGTCTTCTCGTCACCCTTTCACCCAGAATATTCCTTGAGGATATCACATTTTGGCGGGAATGGTCCCGCATCTCATGGAAATGTACGAGGGATTGGTTGGTACTGATTATCAACACAGCAAAAAGGCTATCGGACGAACTTCTAATTCAAATCACACTGTCCGAGAACAGACTTAAGACAGGCATTTCCATCACTGCATTTAAGTCACGTCTGTCCGAGATTAACCAGGAGATGAACGACCATAAAGAGTATCTGTCAAGAATTCCTGTCATACAAGGGAAACACGCCCTTATGTAAACAGGAGAGCTGTTACATAACTCAAGGAAAACACGCCCTTATGTAAACAGGAGAGCTGTTACATAACTCAAGGGAAACACGCCCTTATGTAAACAGGAGAGCTGTTACATAACTCAAGGGAAACACGCCCTTATGTAAACAGGAGAGCTGTTACATAACTCAAGGAAACACGCCCTTATGTAAACAGGAGAGCTGTTACATAACTCAAGGAAAACACGCCCTATAAAGGGAGGAACCGGGAGGTACAACGCTGTCGGATATTGTGTTCACACCGACGTACCTGCTTCGTGAAGAGCAGTGTTCCGGAGTGGTGCTCCAGTAAGGCAAGAACGGAGGTAGGTCGAGTCGTTACTCCCTGGGCCGTGTCTTGCCCCATCGTCACCTGTGAAGGACCCGGAAGCTCTACCGGTCAACCATTGAGCTTCGCTTTTTGACTCGGCTGAGTCCAAGCGCAGTGGCGCTTTTGCTGGTTGGAGTCGTAACTCCCAGCCCGACCAGAGACACAGGGACTGCCAGCTGTAACGCACACCAGGAGGTGTTTGCCGCGTTACAGACTCGGAAGTCCACAGGATCGATCGAGCGGCTGCTCTCGGTTCAGTCTTCTTGCTTGTGATTGGGGTATCGGTGACGCATCACCAGGAGGTGACTCCGCGTCCCGGTGCAGTCTGAGGAAGAGGTTGAGCGGCTGCTCCCTTCAGGTAGAGACCCCGGCTGGGTGTTTCCCTGACTCCTCGATTCTCCCCAACACTCTTCGTGCCCCTCACAGCCTACCGATTGGCATTGTCGGCCATTTCATTTCTGCCCTCTGTTGGCATACGCCGGGACCGGCGTATATGCAGAGGACGGTTAGGACCATCCGTGCTGTGGGCTGGTAACGTACTTAGCCTGGAGGATTCCAGTGACTATAACTTGTTTATTCTTTGTATTATATTTGCCTTCATTAAAACAACTAACCCTTCACTAGTGGTTGCGTCCTCATTGTCGTGTCTGTTAAACGATCCTGAGACGTTCAGGGCGTTACAAAATATCCGACCTTAATAACACTAACTGTCTCCCGGTCGATAACAGACATGGCAACACTTGATGATGTGCTGGCTGCTTTAGCGGCCATGCAAGTTGAAGTGGCTGCCTCTAGGCAAGAAACAGCCGATGTAAAAGCCAGACTGGATGCTATCCAATTGGACCCGCTCACGCCCAGCACCTCCCTCACGAATCAGACCCCTGTGGTAGTAGTGGAAATGCCGGTAGCCATCCCCTTGGCGACACCAGAGAGGTACAGTGGGGATCCTAACACAGTGCAGGTATTCCTCACACAAGTGGCGCTACATTTATCGTGCAAACCAAAGGCGTTCCCCACAAGTCAGGCTCGTGTGGCTTTCCTTATATCCTATTTGGCTGGAAACGCGGCACAATGGGCCGTACCTCTGGTGAGCAGGGACGACCCCCTCTTATGTGATTGGGGTGCTTTTCGCGAGGAATTCCTGAAGGTATTCGACAGAAGGGCTGACTCGTACACGGCGGACCGTGAAATGCTTGAGTTGAGACAGGGATCCAACGACCTGGTGCAGTATCTCAACGCGTTCCGAAGGCTGGTTGCGGAAACCAAGTGGCCTGTTGCTAAACAGACGGCGCTCTTCCATCAAGGGCTGTGCGATGAGCTCAAGGACGCCGTGGCTCATATTGACCCTCAACCCAAGACATGTGAGGGCCTTATCAACCTGGTATTACGGCTGGAACATAGGCTAAGTGAAAGAAAGGGGGATCATGGGAGAAAAGGAAAATCCCTTCCATCCTATGTGACGGTGGGAAGTCCTGAAACTTCCACCGCATCCAAGGGAGAACCCATGGACATCGGCGCAATACGAGCGAGCCTCACAGCCACGGAGAAAGAGTCACGCCGTAAACAAGGATTGTGCCTATATTGTGGCAAAAAAGGCCACTACGTACGTGAATGCCCTGCCAAACCGAAGACGTCACGTTATCGGGCCAACCGGTCGGTAACAGCCGTGGTGGACATACCGGCGGAAAACTAGAGGACTCCAAGACCAGAGAAGGGGCATCTCGGAGTCACTCATCCATCCCTTCACTTTCCAACTCGGTCACTAAGGGACAACGACACCTGTTTATCACGGTGCACGTGGGAGTGCATGACCAGTGGATACCCGTTGTGGCCATGGTGGATTCAGGGGCCACTGGCATGTTTATGGACCACAACGAGGCATGCAGGCTAGGGCTAGTGCTTCTTCCCAAAGCTGTACCCGAAGACGTCTATGCTGTAGACGGAAGGCGATTGGTGACGGGGCCCATCGGGCAGCACACGGGGGTCCTTCCGATGAGATATGGGTGGAACCATTTGGAACAAATCGATTTTAACATCATCCGAGCGCCCCAATATGGCGTCATATTGGGATTGCCGTGGCTACAGAAACACAACCCCTTTGTGGATTGGCCAACACATCGCATCGAAATGACGTCACCGTATTGCATCCTGCATTGTGGAATAAGAACGGAATCCCTTGACGCAGATGAGAGCGGGAGTCAGACGGTGGCTACAGCGGCAGAAAAAGATGTGGCTCTCCCCCAGGCTTATCACAGTTTTGAGGATGTATTTGATGAGGTGAAGGCGGAAGTGCTACCACCACATAGACAGTTTGACTGCCAGATCGACCTGGTGCCAGGGGCCAGCGTTCCCAGCGGCAGGCTGTATGCCCTGACGGAGCCTGAAAACGTGCATCTCCGGGGGTACCTGGATAAACTCCTCAAGCTAGGATTCATCCGCCCGTCCAAGTCTCCGGCCGCCTCGCCACTCTTCTTCATCCCGAAGGCTAATGGGGAGCTGAGAGCCTGTGTGGACTTTAGGGCATTGAATGCGATAACCATAAAAAATCGGTACCCCTTGCCTCTCATCAGTGTACTTCTGGAACAGGTCAAGAAAGCTCGTATCTACACCAAGTTGGATTTGAAAGGGGCATACCATCTGGTGCGCATGAGGGACGGAGACGAGTGGAAGACCGCCTTTAAGACCAGGTTCGGCCTTTTTGAGTACCTCGTCATGCCGTTCGGTCTGTGCAACGCCCCGGCAGCCTTTCAGTACTTTTTGAATGAGGTATTCAGAGAGGAGTTGGATATCTACGTGGTCGTATATATCGACGACATCCTCATCTATTCGTCCAGTGTGGAGGAGCACGTACACCACGTCAAAGCTGTGCTCCAAAAGCTGAGGGAAAACATGCTGTTTTGTAAACTCAGCAAGTGTGACTTCCACGTCACATCCGTGGAATTCCTCGGAGTGATGCTGAGTCCAGAGGGACAGGAGATGGCAGAACGAAAGATCAAGGCGGTGAAAGAATGGCCGGTGCCCCAAAGCGTGAAGGACGTCCAAAGTTTCATTGGCTTCGCCAACTTTTACAGGCGGTTCATAGATGGATTTTCAGGAGTGGTGGCCCCAATCACACAGCTACTGAGGAAGTCCAAGGAGTTTGTCTGGTCCCCTGAAGCGAACAAAGCCTTTGAGGCCCTGAAAAGCGCCTTTGGTAAGGCGCCGGTGTTGGCTCACCCCGATCCGGATCTCCCCTACGTGGTGGAAGCGGACGCGTCGGATGTGGCGCTGGGGGCTATCTTGTCCCAACGCAACCACGACACAGGGGTGCTTCATCCCGTTGCGTACATGTCCCGCAAACTCAACGACGCCGAACGCAACTACCATATTGCGGAGAAGGAGCTTCTCGCAATCAAGGACGCCTTCACCGAATGGAGGCATTGGTTGATGGGGGCAAGACATGTGGTATCGGTGTACACGGACCATCGGAACCTACAGTTCATGACTGCCACTAGACACCTTTCTCCCAGGCAGCTGCGGTGGATGATCTTCTTTGCGGGGTTCAACTTCCGCATCACATATCGGCCGGGGACGGAAAACCGAAAGGCGGACGCCCTGTCCCGTCAATCTGCAGTTAAGGAACCATTGCCTGCGACCGAGCGTTCCATCATTTCCCCGAGGATGGTATTGGGGGTTATCCAACCGGATACTTTCCTGAGGGGAATAAAGAGAGGGATCAGGTCATTCGCATGGCGGAGGTGGCTCCTCAGTCACAGAGAATGGCAGCTGAAGGACGGGATACCCCTGAAGGGCAGGTGCCTATTGATACCCACGCCTAGGCTAAGGAAACAAGCATTCATCTGGTGCCATGACTCTCCATGCGCAGGTCATTTGGGCTTTGAAAAAACGGTGGCTAGCATGGGACGGCATTTCTGGTGGCCAACCATGAGAGTGGATGTCAGGAGGTGGGGACAGGAGTGTCCTACGTGTGCTACCATGAAGGCCGACCATGGCCGAACCCAAGGGCTCTTACATCCACTTCCAACCCCGGATAGACCATGGGATAGCATATCACTGGACTTCGTGGTGGGCCTACCGGTAGACCAGGGGATGACGGCAATACTGGTGGTGGTGGATTACTTGACGAAAATGGGGCACTTCATCCCCTGCAAGAGAGTCCCTACGGCCGGGGAATTGGCGTCACTACTCCTAAAGAATGTGGTACGACTGCATGGATTACCTGGGGTGATCGTGTCGGACCGGGGGTCGCAGTTTACTGCGCAATTCTGGAAGACTTGGTGCACTGCGCTGCATGTTAAGACCGCCCTGTCCACCAGCTACCACCCTCAAACGGACGGCCAAACCGAGCGCCTGAACCAAACGCTCAAACAGTATCTGCGATGTTTTGTGGACCAGGGCAGGGAAGAATGGGTCGACTTGCTATGGGTTGCAGAGATAGCCTATAACAACGCCACTCACAGCTCCACACAGTCATCTCCGTTCTATAGCAACTATGGCCAACATCCCAGGTTCTTGCCATTTCTACATCCGTTCAGAGAGGACAGGATTCCCGCCACAGCGGACAGGGTGGCACACATAAAAGACACATTGATGCGCTCAAGGGCTGTCCTAATAGAGGCCAAGAGAAGATACAAGGCTGCGGCAGATAGGAAGAGAAGGCCCGGGCCACTGTACCGCACTGGAGACTACGTCTGGATATCCACAAGAAACATGAGGTTTCGAAAGAACAGTGTGTTCCATCCCAAGTACATGGGCCCCTATCGAATTACCAAGTGTATGGGTCCCGTGAACGTGAAGGTGTGCTTGCCCCAGTCATTGCGGATACACCCTGTCTTTCATGTATCATTGCTCAAACCAGCACCCTCCAAGCCGTCTGGGACACCTCGGCCGGTATGCGTAGAGTCGGAGGTGGAGTATGAAGTGTCGGGCATACGGGCGTCCAAATGGCGCAGGGGGAAGCTGTGGTACCTGGTTGCGTGGAAAGGCTATGGCCCGGAGGAGCATTCATGGGAACCGGCTGAAGGGGTTCATGCTCCGCGCTTGGTCTCCTTGTTCCATCGGCGTTTTCCTGCCAGCGCTGGACCCGTGGGGAGCCGCTGAGAGGGAGGATGTACTGTCAAGAATTCCTGTCATACAAGGGAAACACGCCCTTATGTAAACAGGAGAGCTGTTACATAACTCAAGGAAAACACGCCCTTATGTAAACAGGAGAGCTGTTACATAACTCAAGGGAAACACGCCCTTATGTAAACAGGAGAGCTGTTACATAACTCAAGGGAAACACGCCCTTATGTAAACAGGAGAGCTGTTACATAACTCAAGGAAACACGCCCTTATGTAAACAGGAGAGCTGTTACATAACTCAAGGAAAACACGCCCTATAAAGGGAGGAACCGGGAGGTACAACGCTGTCGGATATTGTGTTCACACCGACGTACCTGCTTCGTGAAGAGCAGTGTTCCGGAGTGGTGCTCCAGTAAGGCAAGAACGGAGGTAGGTCGAGTCGTTACTCCCTGGGCCGTGTCTTGCCCCATCGTCACCTGTGAAGGACCCGGAAGCTCTACCGATCAACCATTGAGCTTCGCTTTTTGACTCGGCTGAGTCCAAGCGCAGTGGCGCTTTTGCTGGTTGGAGTCGTAACTCCCAGCCCGACCAGAGACACAGGGACTGCCAGCTGTAACGCACACCAGGAGGTGTTTGCCGCGTTACAGACTCGGAAGTCCACAGGATCGATCGAGCGGCTGCTCTCGGTTCAGTCTTCTTGCTTGTGATTGGGGTATCGGTGACGCATCACCAGGAGGTGACTCCGCGTCCCGGTGCAGTCTGAGGAAGAGGTTGAGCGGCTGCTCCCTTCAGGTAGAGACCCCGGCTGGGTGTTTCCCTGACTCCTCGATTCTCCCCAACACTCTTCGTGCCCCTCACAGCCTACCGATTGGCATTGTCGGCCATTTCATTTCTGCCCTCTGTTGGCATACGCCGGGACCGGCGTATATGCAGAGGACGGTTAGGACCATCCGTGCTGTGGGCTGGTAACGTACTTAGCCTGGAGGATTCCAGTGACTATAACTTGTTTATTCTTTGTATTATATTTGCCTTCATTAAAACAACTAACCCTTCACTAGTGGTTGCGTCCTCATTGTCGTGTCTGTTAAACGATCCTGAGACGTTCAGGGCGTTACAGTATCTGACCAAACAAAAAATTCACCAACTTCAGAAGGATGTGAAACGATTCGACAAGGAGAAGATTTTCCCGTACACGAAAGAGGACTATGTCTTCCAGACCATTGAAACATCGGATGATGCCAGCAGTAACCATTCATCAGGCTCCAGCAACAGCAACTCCAGCTATGAAAACAGGCAACCAAGGTACCGGGGAGGATATAGACAACCTCCACCGCCCCCTCCCCTGTTTCAAGGCTTCCCAGGCCTCCCTTACCAACCACCTATGTATCAGGGACCATGGATGGGCCCCCAACCCCTCTGGAACCACCCCTTGGGACCTAATCAAACCATACCTCAGTATAACCAATTCCTGAACCCCCCTTTTCTAAACAGAGGGAGGGGCAGAGGAAGAGGCAGGAGAAGAACAGGAGGAAAGAACGTTCAATGGCAAGATCAGGACAAGATGACTCTCAGGAGCAAGTCAACGAGACCCTTGTAGTGAATCTGTCATCTAGACCATTGACTCCGGACGAACAGAGACTCCTGGAAAAAGGTCTTGGTTTTGTCCCTACTCCCAGAGAAGATGACTTCAGACTGCACCAGGAACTTCACCTTTTCTTCAGGAAAGTACGCCTTAAGGCATTCTTTGATGGAAAACCTGACCTTCCGGAGGTAGGGACTGGACTGAAGAACAAATCCAGGTTCACCCCCACCTCAGCCATGACACCCAATGAAGTCCTCACTTTTGAACAGGCGGTCCTCAAAGATGTCGCAGAGACCAAAGTCACCGGTCATCATTTCGATAACCTATCGAAGGAAGAACGAAGTATCCTTACTAAAATCGCAGATGACCAAACGATCATCCTAAAACCTGCTGATAAGGGCGGCGCCATTGTTATCCTCGATAGAGGGACCTACGAAGCAGAATGTGAACGACAACTTTCAGATACCAGGTATTACCAACCTACTGACACCGACCCCACCGCACGCCTCATGAACAAGATACAGAGCCTGACTCTGGAAGCTGAGGCTGAGGATTGGATTTCGCATGACGAGGCCCTTTTCTTGAACCAAACAAACCCACGGACACCGTATTTCTACTGCCTTCCGAAAATCCATAAAGGCATTAATCCCCCCCCTGGACGCCCCATCGTTTCTGGCATCAATTCCTTACTTGAACCTTAAAGTAAGTTTTGTGATTTTTTCTTACGACCTCTGGTTAGCAAGATTCCCACCTACTTGAGAGACACCATGGAGGTCCTCAATCTGATACAGCAATTTGATTCCCCAGAGACGATTGACCTTCTCGTCACCTTGGACGTCGAGGCACTGTATACGAACATACCTCAGGACGCTACCCTTGCTGTCCTTGAACGTGCCCTACAGAGTGTGGATCCTTGGCCCTACGTCACTCCAATACCTTTTATTTGTGACTGTGACCATCTCGCACTCAAAGAAAATTTCTTCGCATTTAATAACAAACTTTACCACCAAATCCAAGGCACGTGTATGGGCAGCACCTTCGCGCCGAGCCTGGCATGCCTCTACATGGCCGACCTGGAGGAAGTAAAAATCAGGACACCCTCCAATCCCTTCCATGACAACATCCTCCTCTGGCGTTGATATATCGACGACATTCTCATCTTCTGGAGAGGAAGTGTAGAGGAGTGCACCGCATTCTTCGTTTGGATGAACACTATTGGCCCCTTCCTCAGATTCACCGGGACCCAATCCCCAGAGTCTATACCGTTTCTGGACCTCTCCATATCACTCAAAGATGGTGGTATTCTCACTACTAACTACAAAAAACCCACTGATAGAAATAGTCTCTTACTCTATCACAGCCATCACCCCAAATCACTTAGGGATAACCTCCCTGTGGGTCAGTTCCTTCGTCTCAGAAGAAATTACAACACTCTCACTGAGTTCGAAGTCCAAGCAGCCATCCTTAGAAAGAACCTCATTGCCAGGGACTACCCTATCAGCATCATCAAAACAGCCCACAAGAGGGCCAGGAACAACCATCGTGAATCTCTGTTGGAAACAAGAACGAGATCTGAGAGTACCGCACTCACGTGCGTGACCTCTTTCACCCCCCTCTCTAACACTATCCAAAGAATAGTGAAAAGACATTGGCGGATACTTAGAACTGGAACATTTGACCCGGGCCCTCTCCCCTTGTTTGCATTTAAACGCACTCAAAATCTGAGAGACATTCTAGTACACACACGCCGTAGAACCATTTAGAAACCGCCCCAAACCCTTTGGAACTTACCCCCAGTTTCTGGCCACTTCCCCTGTGGGTCATGTTCTTGCTGTCCACAAACTAAACCCATGAAAGAGGTTGATCTAGGACTGCCCAGACCATGGCAACTAAAACGTCACACCAATTGCAACTCCAAGAATTGCATTTATTTACTGACCTGCCCATGTGGACTCCACTATATTGGGATGACGTCAAGACCTGTCAAAACCCGAATTGGGGAACACAAGAGCACGATACGGTGCAAACGAACCCAGACGAGGTTGCAGAACCATTTTCTGGAACTCAACCACTCCCCTGAGAGTCTAAACTGGACTGTGATAGATCACAACCCTGCATGGTCAGCGACAACCCTATTTAAAACTGAGCAACGGTGGGTTTTTAGACTCAGGTCTAATGTCACAGGCCTTCATGACGACATTCCTTGGAGTGCTCTCCATCCTTGACACCTTGGTAAGCACCCTATACCTTCATCACCAACATCATCGAGCGCACACACACTGCTGTGATTTCATCTCCCTCTCTGACTACTGTACTCCTGGTACATACCACTGTTGAGCGGCCATGCCAATGACATCTCTTGTGGTGCTCCCTTCCCTTGACATTCTGAAGAACATTTACTTTCACATTGCCCGACAACACGCACAGCCGTGAACTCGACTTCTCTCATCACACAGCTATACCGATGGCATACATTGTTATTTAACTGTCAAACAACAGACACCGATATTGGAGCTAACACCAACATGCACCCATTAGCCGCTAGTATGGCCCCCTCACTCACTTCAGTTTATCTTTGAACAATTACACCAACCAGTGGTTGTCAACGAGGCGGGTGCTGGAACGCTGACACCTCCTCGCTGCACCCCTTATGTCATAGACTGTTATAGGCTAGGTATAACAAACTATACATTGACCACTGACCCGATATTATGAACCTGGCCATAGGCTTTCCGCCACTCTGTCATATAGTGCACTGGTCTCGCCACCTATTTTTGAACGCTCAGAGTTACGAGATCAGTCTCTGTTAAACCACTAGAAACGGTTCCCTCCTGCGATCAGGTTCACCCTGGTACCCGTTTCAAGATGGCCGCCACCTTCTCGGCCCTTAGCCTAGTCCCTCTTCGGTTTTAGTCCCGTTCCCGCAACCACCTATCCTTTACAGTATATAAAGCCCCACCCCACCGCTCAGTGTTACCGGCGACTCTGGAGGCACCCTAGGTTACCGCATTGGAACTTCCGGGGCAGATGTAAGTACACACGACGCTCATGCGCTATTTCCTCCAGCGGTGATCATGTTAAAACCGTTGTCTTCCCCCTCCCATGGTATACTGCTTGGTTTCATTTACTAGCCGTGTGTGTGAGTTTCTTTACCCTCTGGGCTCGTTTTGCTCATGTAGACTGTATTCCCCGCAATTTGATTCCCTGCAGCTGTAGCCCCCGCCCCAGATGGTCATCACCCGGCACAGCTTGGACCCAGACTTTTGCGGGTAGGATATCGTAATTATGTGTGACCGGCATGTGTGTTCTCCAACGTATATGTCACAGTCGATGTGTTTGCCTTATGTACTCACCCTGGATACTTGTGGCATGTTTTGGTACATACACGCTACAGTCGATAGCGATGCCTTAAGTACTCACTCGACTCAGACTAGGTGCTGGCATTGAGATAATCACGGGCAGCCACGCACCCACTCCTATCCCACGCCATCTGAGTAGCAGACCGGGCAGTCAACGTTCACCTGCGAGTTTGCTGTTGGTGCCTTGCACTTTGACCTTCCAGAGTCTCACGTCGCATCTAGCATGTGTAGCCTCAATCATCCAGTGGGGCTTTTCACACTGGGATGGACGTTTGTAATTTGCACATCATTAATTAAGCTTCTTTCACCCTTATGCATCAAGCCAAAATCCAGTCGGTAAAATACCGATTCGGTAATAGCTCCCGGTATTGTGTTAAAAATACCCAATCCCAATGCATCAACCCAAAACCCGAGCAAATAACGAATCGCTAATACCAAAAATGCTAATTTACCGAATCGCTAAATACCGAATCCGCAATTACCGAAATCACTATTAGCTCCCGGAAATTGCCAATAGCAAATAACGAATCGCACCCCAATGCAAGAAAACTCGCTAATACCGAAAATCCCAAAAATCGCTATTTTGCCAGAGCTAAATAAGGGGAATCAAAACCTGGAGGTAAAGTCACAAAAAAAAAAAAAAAAAAAGAAAAAAAAATTCCTACATGTGCAAATGATTGAGGCAATCACTAAACCCTTAAATTTGGCCCAGGAGACCCTGTTGGCTCCCCCAAAATGGCTGCCCTCTACGTGCTTGCAAGGAGGATGCGGATCAATGCAGCAGGACAGCGCAGGAGAAGGGTACAGGAGAGAGTGTTCAGACTGCGCATAACCTTGCTCGGCCAGAATGAGGACGAGGTGTACCAGAAATATCGCCTCAATCGCGCTATGATCATGCGCCTGATTGCAGACCTGGAACCATTACTGCAGCATCAGACCCACCGGACAAATGCAATCCCTGCGCACGTTCAGGTACTATGCAGCCTGCACCTACTGGCCTCTGGGAGTTTCCAGGGGGTAATTGCGGTTGCCGGAGGTGTTTCGCAAAGTGCACTGTCACGCTTCTTCCAAAAATTCCTAGATGCCATGCTGACAATGCTCCACAGACACATCAGCTTCCCCACAACCCCACGGCAGTTGGACCGCACAAAACAGGCATTCTACCAGGTGGCACAATTTCCACATGTGATTGGATGCATCGACTGCACGCATATCCCCATATGCCCTCCGTCAGCAAATGAGTACCTTTTCAGGAACCGCAAGTCATACCACTCGATCAACGTGCAGGTTGTGTGCGATGCCAACAACATCATAACGGACCTAGTGGCACAATTCCCAGGGAGCACACACGACTCATACATCTTCCGCAACAGTGGAATGCACAGGCGACTACTCAATGGCGAATTTGGAGAGGGACTCCTGTTAGGTAAGTAGAACTACGCTTCCCCACACCAACACCACACATGTATGTACATCACCAATGCTAAGTCTATGCTTCCATCTTCTAGGTGACAGTGCTTACGCCCTGCGGGAATACATACTAACCCCATACCTAAATCCAGCAACCCCGCAGGAACATCGCTACAACGCTGCACACATCAGCACGAGGAATGTGATAGAGCGGACTTTTGGGATTCTCAAGAGCCGCTTCCGTATCCTCCACAAGACTGGCGGCGCTATGCTATACCAACCAGACACATGCTGTCGAATAATTGCTGTATGTGCAATGCTGCACAACATTGCCACCAGAAGGGGGATACCCATGGAGGTGGACAGGGATGACGACCCCCAGGCTGACCAACCACCCGCCCAACGACGACCGGCACACATCCCAAACACAGCAGAGGGCCATAGGAGGCGGACAGACATAACGCAAAATCATTTTTGACCCTGGGTAAAATGAGACATTACAAGTTGGTGTTGGGTGCAACTGTTTAATGCACAGTAGCACTGAGGAATGTGCAACAGAACTAGCATTGTGAATCATGCTCCGATTGCATAAATGTAAATAAAAGGTTCCTTAAAGTCAGGCCTGTGCAAACAGAATAATTGGATGGCCATGGTTGCTCCACCATGGACCTGCAGCATGTACAAATTTCTAGTGCCGCTTGCCACGTACACCAAGCCTCCGCTCAGGTGCATCCATACCCTCACCACGGCCTGTCCCCGTGGAGGCACGCGAACTTCGGCGCCTGGTGCTGGCCTCTGCCAGTGACACGCTGCTGACACTGGGGGCAGCCTCACTGGTGTCATCCCCTCCCAATGCTGCAGCACTGCATGTGCTGCTCTGAAGTTGTTCCACAGCAGTGGTGATGTGTCTCAGTGACTTGGCAACATCACCGCAGAAGTGCCCAAGGTCCACCTGCAGGGAGACTGTGCGGCGTGCCAACACAGCGGTGCAGTTGCTGTGCCGTTGTATGGCCTTGGTAGCGGCGGCAGAACGCAACATTAGCTGCCGGTTACTCCTCCTCTGGGACTCATGGCCCTCCCTGATGGCACGGGTGAGCTCACGTACCTCCTCCCTGAGCTGAGCATTGCCATCAGCAACCGCAGTGGTCTGGTCCCTGACCGCCGTGCCCATGTCCCTGACCGCGGAGCCCATGTCGGTGA
The DNA here is from genome assembly GCF_964204655.1 of Triturus cristatus. Lineage (NCBI taxonomy): Eukaryota > Metazoa > Chordata > Amphibia > Caudata > Salamandridae > Triturus > Triturus cristatus. The sequence goes on along the minus strand of NC_140593.1, from coordinate 609,161,317 downwards.
CTGCTGCAGTCATGGCGCGCATCTCCCTCGCTAGGCGCACGATGTTGCAGCTGATGCTAGCCACATGTCTTCCCTGCAGGTTCTGTGTGCGCAGCATCCTCTCCTCAATTGCAGAGGTTGTTGGGACATCCTGGTCAGCTGAGGAGACGGAACTGCGACGGGCCCTGTGACGCCGTGCGTGTCTTGAGCCTCCATGTGGTGCAGCAGGTGGTGTGGATGTGCGCTGCGTGGGTGCCAATTGAGGGGGGGGGGTTGCCATCTCCTGCAAGGGCGCAACTTGGTGCCTGTGCCTCTGCGGTATTGTGGCTGCACTGGCTGCAGGCTGGCTTGCTGGTGCCGTTGCTTGTGGCGCAGGTGGTGGTGCCTTGGCTTGTGGCGCAGGTGCCTTGGCTTGTGGCACTGGTGCTGGTGCCGATGATTGTGGCGCTGGTGGAGGTGGTGCTGGTGGGGTGGCAGGTGTTGGCGGTGCGTGCGCATCCTGCACAGTCTCCTGGTCTGACTCCACGGGTGTCTCAGAGATGATCAGCTGGTCGCTGTCGTCAGAGTCCCCAGGTGATGCATCTGTGTGTGAAACAGTGCATGATTAGTGGGATGATTACACCTACATAGTGTTGTACCCATCAATGTCCCTCTGTGGTCCAACAAATGAACAGTCTACAGCCATGTACAACATATGTGTTGTGTGAGGATTTACGCCTGTGCCTGCACTCTGGGCTGACTAGACTACAACTCCCAAGATGCAGTAGTGTCATGTGTGGAACTGTCTGTGCCAGAGCTGCAGACACAGTGAGATTGGGCTGGGGGCATGGGTATGGATTTACGCTATGCTGGGTGTGGCACAGGCATGCATCTTACCTTGGGCACTTGTGGCTGCGCCGGACGTGTCCATCTGGATCACCCCCACGACGGCTTCCCGCTCTATCGTCCCTTCCACAAGGTCCTCCAGGGCTGTGTTGGATGGTGCAGTGCTTGTTCCGCCTCCAGTCCTTCTTGCCTCCCGGAGCCTCTCAGCAATCCTCTCTTTTGCGCGCTTCCGGAGGTCATACCACCGTTTTTTGAGATCGTCGATGCTGCGGCTAGTGACGCCAACCGCATTGATCCTCTCACGGATGCGCTGCCAGATGCGCCGCTTCTCGGACTCAGGCACCTTGAGGGACAGCTTGCCAAAGAGGCGGTCGTGTTTGCTGGCCACTCCCTCGATGAGGTACTCCAGCTCCCTGTCTGAAAACTTCTTCTTGCGCTTGCGTGCAGATTCAGCGCTGGATGGCACTTCCTGCGACATGATGGATGTGTGCTGTGACTGGCAGAATCTGTGTGGCCTCACTCTGCACAGCCTGTCCTTCTTTCCAGCTCCTGTCTGCTCCTCTCTCGAGGCTATGTGGGTGGGGCAGCAGTATTTCCTGGTTGGTGATGTCATCAGCCTGTTCCCGGTGCGACGCGGCAATTTGCGATTTCGCTATTACCGATTCGGTAATTGCTAATTCGGTATTACCGAACTCGCTATTAGCCAAATCGGTATTACCGAACTCGCTATTTGCTAGTGGGGCCGTTTGCGTGCCCCGCTATTAAGGAATCGGTAAATTTAGCGATTTTTAAGGAATCGCTAAATTTTACCGAATCTGTTGATGCATGCCAATTACCGATTCCTTAATGGCGATTCCTTATTTTTCGCTATTAAGGAATCGGTATTAGTTTGGTTGATGCATATGCCCCTTTGTGTCTTGTCCCGACCCCCATTTTGGGCACGGTTGTCCCCTTACCCTACCTCCAATCTGACACGGGGCACAACCACTCACCCCAGCACGATTCTGGCTGGAATGCTCTCCCCACTGGTGTACGATATCTTAGTCCCAGTCCGAGAGAAGCCCCTCATGCTTTGTAACCTTTTTGTTCTTTCCCTCTCCCTGCAGGTTCGACGTCAAGGACACGAATAACCCGTGTTCCTTTTTTCCTTTGTTTTTGGGATTATAGGTTACTCCCCTCTTTTTCCTGAATCCCTCTCCCTTACTTTTTAATCACCACCTTGGTCCTGACGAAGCGCTAGGATCCACTAGGGACCGTGGGCAGCGCGAAACATGTTGACCACCCTTTCTACACCCTCTCTCTCATTTTAACCCTCACTCCAACGGGTCGAGAGCAGTGGGACGTGTTTACATCCAGTTTCCCCTACTCAGAGTGTCAATCTAACACTATCCCCCGTTACTTTTTAGTAGATCCTTTGGACCCACCAATAAATTGTTAGGGTACCACAAGGTCTTTTTAGCTCAATCACGACACCATCCTCCCCCCTTCCCCACACACCCGCACGCACAACTACGGCAACTCCATCAAAAGATCTCCGACAGAGAGCCCTCCCGAGGGCCCGTGAGGGACTGCAGCGCCACCCCCACGAGGAGCACCGCCCGATGATGATGCTTTGCACCCGCAAGGGTGTGTGAGGGCACTTCTAGTACCATCCAGGAGTATCTGGTCTCCATTACATTGTCATTCTCGAACCTCATCCACTACTTTCCCCCTGCCCTATCTCTCTCCCCCTTCTCACAGTAGACCATATTGGCACTGTTTTGTTTAGGAACTGTTACCTTATTTTGTACGTGTATTCATTCCAGGAGCACCGGTACAGGACCTTTTCCCTTCCTACCTTTATGCTCCTTGTCCCCCCTTTTTAAGTGTGTATACAAATCCCATTGAAGACCAAACCTGTTCAGCCTGAGAAGGATCGGTCGCCCCCCAAATATTAAGCAGGCAGAGGCGAGGAGATGGCGTCAGGGATTTGACGGGCAACTCTCGCCCAATAATCCTGGATGTGTGGGCATTCCCATAATATGTGAATGAAGGTGCCTACTTGATTGCAATGCTGGAGACAGAGCGGGCCGGGGAGTCTACCTATCTGGAACAGGAGTTTAGCGTCAAAGTAGACCCGGTGAAGGATCTTGAGCTGTAGGAGTCGCATGCGCATTGGGATGGCCACTTCAGGAGAGGAGGCCAATGCGTCACGCCAGTCCTCATCTTCTATCATACCCAGGTATTTCTCCCAGCTCGTCCTCAGCTTTTGCATCGGATCTGCATGGTTGTTGACCAGTTTCCTGTAGGTGAGTGAAATGGCCTTTTGATCCATAGGATCCAATAACAACCGGTCCTCCAAGGAGGAGGAGTCAGGGAGTAGGCCATCTCGCGGCAGAGCAGACGATACAGCATGACTAATCTTTAAGTACCTGAAGGTCTTGGTTTGGGCCAGCTGGTATTTTGTCTGAAGCTCTGTAAACGTATTGTGCTGTTTTGAGGCAGTAAACTACAGGACTGTTCCGGATGGAGCCAATAACATTTTTCATTTAGGTACCTTTTGGACAGTGGCTCAGAAACTGATGAAAAGTTTCTGGGTTTTTACCTGATTGTGGCAACAGATGCTGCTTCTCTATTTACAATTAGTGAAGATCCTCTTCCCAGATTTCAGCTCTGTCAAGTATCACACAATTTCCCACCATCACCGAGGGGCTTGAGACTTTCACACAGTGTGTGACACTGTACAGAGCTGGTATAGCTGAGCACATAACGTTTTGAGCCTCTGCCTACCTTGTATGATGCTTTATAATGCAGTGTCCGGACAATGTGTCCCTCAGCTGCTTAATTATCATGGAGACATGAGGGGTTACAGCATGACTGATTGACATCATGCCCTCGCCAAATGGTTGACATGCTCCCAACTCATTGGTTGCTGTTGCCTGAAGAATGACTGGATCCTTTTCCTTCTGGTAGCACTTAGTACCGGCCGCCATGTGATCATCCATTGCAGCCTGCCCATCCCCCAAAAGTGGCGTCCCTTGCCCCATTTTACGCAAGCCACTAAATTACCAAGTGCAACAAGATCACCAATGCTCCTGATCACCAGCTACCTGACTATGAGTTTGTTCCTGTCCTAGCAAAGAAAGAGAGCTCACTGTTCCATCTTCAGGATGGCATGAACTTCTTGGGATCAGCTCTCAGGAGACCCTGCTGCCAACACTGGCCTGCCATGATAATGGCCTTGGCACTGACAGGCCCACCGAGGAACTAGCAGACTGCTGGCTGCAACTAACTAAAAACCGATTGTTTACTTGTCCATCCACCCACTCAGGGCCACATGCTCCAGACTACTTTGTCTGCTGCTCCCCAGTAATGCAAGCCACCCTCAAACTTAGAGCCTCTCACTTCCCTCTAAAAAGCTTCCCCATACTCCTGTCCCCTGAAAAGAAAGGTAATTCTGGCTCAGTTGCAGTCAGTGTACCAGTCATTGAGTTCCACTGCCATGTGTCACTCCATGAGGTGCAGCATCACAAAGCCCTTCCCATTTTTTTTATTTGTGATCCTTTCAAAGTAGGCCTGGATGAGCCAACATGGTTGACTCATCAGTGGGCATTCAACTGCTGCCACACTTTAAGTGGGATCAGCTCACCTCTGGCACCCACAAGATTGACTACTCCCAAAGTGTTAGAGCGTGACATTCTCTTGCCAGCTTTCCTTGAAATCACTCTGTCTTCCCATCTGAAGCTGATGTGATTTTGTATGTGGGATCAAGGGGTCTTTAACTTTCAGCCTGATATAGGTGACTGAGGTGGGTGCTGCAGCCCCACCTCTTCCATACTGTTGGCCTACAGGGCTGTGTCTCGAAGTGAATCAAGACAAACTAGGCTTGACTCCAAGCATCACATATTAGTGGATAGGCTCTCAGACCTTACCTAGAATTACAGAGAGGACTCTGATCATAACTAGAATGTAGAATAGATCAGCAGAGATTGCACCTCATCAGGTAATTACGACTTGTAATCAGGCTATGGTGGGCTACTTAAAGTGCCTGGTGACAGATCAACAGAGATGAAAAACCCAATTGTCAGATCCCATCTCATCTGGAAACACACAGCAGTGGTACCTCACCACCTTTTAACTTCAACAAAAGACAGACAATGTTAGATTTCAGTAGAATAGAACACCAGCCACACCAGCGGGACCAGGGGACTACCAGTCCTGGTTTTCCTTGAGGCCGCAAGCTGCCGCCCACGCTGTTTCCGCGCCCAGAAGCACAAAGAAAAGCCACCAGGCACTCCCGCAGCACGGGACGGGCACAGGCGTGCCCGGGCTAAGGGCGGGCCCGTCAAAGCCCGGAAGAGGCTGGGCTGGGCACCCCCCCTGAGAATTGTCCCAGGATCCATCGCGACCCACATCTGGTGGAGTTTGCAAGTTGCATCTACGAAATGAGGTACAGTGAACTTTCCTGAACTTTTCTCCATGGTGCTGTGATCTGTGGCTGAAGTCTCCTGTTATGTCTTGTTTGCTGAGTTCTCACCTGACTATGCTGCCTTTTTCCATTTTTCTCATTCTAAATCATCTTAGTCTATAAGCATGGGTAAGAGGAAGGGGGCCTCCAGTATGCCTAGTGCATTACCTCCTCCACGCACCCGCTCGACCATTGACAACTATTTAACCCGTGCAGTTGATACGGTTTCCAATGAAATACGCCTGGTGGAGTGCCATCTTTCTCTCACTTCTGACGAAATTGCTGTAACTGCCCCCTTGCCTATCAGCCAAAGTTGTATAGACCCGTTACCACCGTTAAATGTGTCCACCTCTATAAGTCCTCCGGCTGACTTATTGGTCCATTAAAAAGCTACGAGGGGTCAGGTCAAATTCCCAGTATCAGCATAGCCTGATTGGGGGCTTGGTCCCCAGCGCAAGGAATGGGAACCAAGTATATTATTACTGGGCCAGAGGGTGGTGATCATCTCTGTGAATTTGAAGTTGAGGGTGGCCAAAACGCCAAGCGCAGGAGGAAAACTGCCAAATCAACGAAATCCAGAAATCCTGGTGTAACCGGCAAAACGCCCCGCGCATCAGGGTAGGCAATGATGAAGTGACTTGGTCCTTGTCCATGGCAAATGAAATGACTTGGAGCAAACTGAATATGCATATTGGTGAACTCTTGGACTCCAAATTGCGCCCCATTATTTATTTATTTATTTATTTATTTATTTAAAGTTTTATTGAACAGTAAAAAGGATACAAGCATGGGCCTACAACCACCAGGGCCGGCCGCTAGAATCAAAAAGAATCACACAATGTTAAAGCCATTAACCGGCCCATGGGGCCCAGCCCAGTACAGAAGCTCCGGTTACACATAAGGGAATCAGGATACATACATTTACCATAAATAACAACTAAAAAACAAAAGGCGAGGCGTAGTGACATGAAGTGGGCGTCAGACTACAGCAGGGGGACTTCACATCCGACCACCAGATGGCGGTCAAGGGGAAGGAGGACTAAGAGGTCAGGGGGGGTCACGGGTGAGCCAGGTCTACACTCGGATATTCCAAATACGCAAGGAACCATCACGGGTCAGGGGGACAAGGCAATCTCGGAAGTGTCCACCAGGGGGGGAGCACAGATATACCCCCGATACTCATTCCATTGCCCCCAGATTCTGCCCCACGCTCCCCGGTTTACCACGAGCCACATATACAGTCTTCTCCCTGAACATGCACCAGTCCATGTTCTCCATCCATACAGACACGGTGGGAGGCCGCTGGGAACCCCAAAGCTGCGCTATATCTCTCTTGGCAATCATGTTCCCCAGGGCCGCCCACCGAGTCTGGGCCGCGTTGTAATCATTGGGCTCCCACACATTCAGAACACAGCGACGCACCTCCGGCAACAGAGCAACCCCGGTGACTCGTCCCATAACCTCATGCACCCGGCGCCAGTATTCCGCCACCTCGCGGCACTCCCATAGGATGTGGAGAAAGGTGGCACTAAGCCCACAACCCCGCTTACAGAGCCCGTCGTCAGAAAATCCCATCGAAACCAAACGGGGACCCGTCACGTAAACCCGGTGGAGAATCTTAAGCTGGACCAGACGGAGACGGGCCGGGATGGCCACCTCCTTAGGGGACGACAGTGCGGACTGCCAGTCCTCGTCGTCCAACTCCACCCCATCTCCCGTCCACGCCTCCCGAAGACGCACCAAGAGGTCAGCCCGATTATTAATCAGCTTTTTATAAATTAGAGAGATAGTACTGTCGGGCACGTGACCATCGAGTATGCGGTCCTCGAGGGGCGAAGAAGCCGGGACCTTGGTCCCTTCCCCAAAGACAGAGAGCAGGGCATGCCGAACCTGGGCATAGCGGAAGAACTCCCTTTCAGTAAGCTCGTATTCGCTCTGGAGCGCCGCGAAGGTTTTAACCGCGCCCTTAACCCATAAGTCTCCCACTCTGCTAATACCGATCGTGTCCCAGTGCTCAAAGCCTTTCGTTGTCCAGAGGCTACCCAATCGGTCAGAGGCGAATAAAGGAGTAGCACACGTTAAACGCTCACTCCAGCCCATGGCTACATTAGCTGCCTTCCAGATCCTTACCGCGATCTTAGTAGGGCCCGTAAGGGTCCTTCCAGCCAAGCGGGAGTAAAGCGCCCTATTATAGTTACCGCCGGGAAGCAGAAATGTATCCATCTCATACGCCGGGTTCAAGCCGGGCGCATACGTGGCGTGGTTAATGGTCGATAGTTGGGAGGCCCAATAGTACCTTCTAATGTCGGGAAGCGCGATGCCCCCGTCGTACCAGGGGAGAATAAGCTTTGCCAGAGCGATACGCGCCCGCCCGTCCCACACCAGTCTCCTCTGCAGGCTCTCCACCTCCCGAAAGTAGGCAACCGGAATGACATCGAAGGAGTTCTGAAGTGCATAAAGGAATCTGGGAAGGGACATCATTTTAAACAGAGCTGCACGACCAAGCGGGGACAAGGGCAGCCTACACCACCGAGCCGTATCCTCCCTCAAACGCCGAAGTGGAAGCAGGAGGTTCTGCTCATAGCGAACCGCCGGGTCCAACGAAACGTACACCCCCAGGTATTTAAAGCCGGACAGAGATAGTTGGATCGGAAGCCGAGGCGGCAAGAGAGGAGGGCCACCAGAGATAGGATACACGCAAGATTTAGACCAGTTAATCGTCAGACCCGAATTTCTCCCAAAGGAAGTAAGGACATCAAAGAGAACATTAAGCGACTGCCGCGGCGAGGTGAGATACAAAAGAATGTCATCCGCGTACAACGAGACCCGGTCCTCGAAGCCCGGGGCCCACCGGATCCCTCTGATCGAGGGCTCCCAGCGGAGCCAGGCAGCGAGCGGTTCCAAGGCGAGAGCAAAGAGCAGAGGGGACAACGGGCACCCCTGCCTCGTACCCCTACTGAGAGCGAAAGGCTGGGAGACCCGCCCATTGACGACCACCTGAGCCATTGGTCCAGCGTAAAGAAGCTTCACCCAGCCAAGAAATCCCTCCCCAAAGCCGAATTTGGTCAAGACAGCCCAGAGGAATGGCCACTCGATGGTATCAAAGGCCATCGTGGCATCTAAAGAAACCAGTACGGCTGGTTCGGAGAGGTACTCCGCCCTAGCGAGGGCGCCGTGGAGACGCCGCAGGTTAAGAGCGGTATTACGATGAGGGATGAAGCCGCATTGATCCGGATGGATCAGATCACAGATAACGCTCAGCAAGCGAGTGGCGAGGACTTTAGCCAGTATCTTAGGCTCGGCGTTTAATAGAGAAATAGGCCTGTAGGAGGCACAGCGGTCTCGTGGCTTACCATCCTTGGGGATCACGACTATAGTAGCCAGACGCTGGTCGGCGGGAAGGGAACCCGTCTCGAGGGACTCCTGGAACATACGACAGAGGAAAGGCGCGATTTTATCCGGGCGCAATTTATACAACTCAATAGGCAGGCCGTTGGGACCCATAGCCTTGCCAGAGCGCAGGGAGCGAATCGCAGTTGCAATCTCGTCAACCGACAAGGGGGCGTCCAGCTGTTCACGGTCCTCGACGGACAAGCCGGGCAGGGCAATATCCCGCAGCAGAAGGCGAGAGTCTTCCTCATCCCTATCAGTCACCGGGGAGTACACGGCCCGGAGGTGGTCAGCAAAACACTCCACAATCTCACCAGGCTCAGTCACACACTCTCCATCCGAACCCCGAAGCTCCGGGACCACACGATTCACTCTCTCCTTCCTGTCCAGCCAAGCAATCAATTTACCCGCCTTGTCCCCGGAGTCATATAGTCTACCCTGCTGCTCCCTATACATAGTCTTGGCAGCATCAGTAACAAGAGACCTGTATTCAAACTGCTTCAAGCTGAGGGCATGGAGCCCTTCCGGAGTAACACCCGCCTCCAAGGCCGACTCCAGCCCCGATATGTCAGTCTCCAGCTTCACCACTGCCTCATTCTTGAGCTTCTTAGCCACGACTATCTGGGAGAGGGCTTGTCCGCGGAGCACGGTTTTAAAAGCTTCCCACAGGGACATTGCGGACGACACCGACCCCTCGTTTTCAAGGAAATATTGGTCAATCGACTTGACCAGGCTATCGCGAGTCGTGGGGTCTCGCAGGTACCAAGGGTTAATGGGAGCGATCCGCCCTGCAGACCGCGACCCGGTGTCAAAGAGCAGCCACAGCGGGGAATGATCAGAGATACCCCGCGCCAGGTGCCTAACCTCTCGAATCCGGGCAGTCTGGGCCGCGGGCATAAGAAAATAGTCTAATCTGGAAAGACTCCCATGCGCCCCAGAGTGAAAGGTGTACTGACATTGTGTCGGATGCATTAATCTCCAACTATCTACCAGACCAAAGGTCTCCAAGAGTCCGACGAGCCATGCATGGGCAGCGGGGAGGGCCCTGGGCGGGTGACGATCCAGGTCACCCGAGACCACCGAATTAAAGTCCCCGCCCATAAGCAAAAGACTGTCCGGAAGTTCAAGCAGCATGCGACCCAAGTCCGAGAAGGTGGAGTTCTGGAGGCCCGGGGGAACGTAAACTGAGACCAAGGAAAGTGACTGCCCCTCCCACCTCCCAGTCAAAGCCACATAGCGCCCTCTATCATCCGTGACTACCCTGGTGATCTCTAACGGAAGTGAGGATCGCAGGAGAATGCCCACCCCTCTAGAACCAGTGGTGAAACCAGAATGGGCCACGAGGCGGTATCCCCCCCTGTTCATTGCATGACAAACATTACCAACTAGATGCGTCTCCTGTAAAAACACCACATCAGGAGCCAGACGACGCAAATACTGCAGCACAACACCCCGCTTGATACGGTCCCCCAACCCATTGACGTTCCATGTCATCAATCTCAACCCGTCCCCCCCCATCCCCTCCAGTAGATCAAAGGTCCCCCAGCCAATAGCACAGCACCCGAAACTGGACAAAAATCAGTACCTCGCCCTGAAAACAAAGAACACACATCAAAACAACCCCTCCCACCCCCCAACCCCCCCCAACTCCAACTCCCCCCACCCTGCACCCCTGCGGGCCAAAAAACCACCCCAACGTGCAGTGTGCCTGTCGCCCTACAAACCCCATTCTACGAAAAGACCCCGGAGGAGGAAAGGGACCCGTCCCCGCCCGCCCCCCACACAGGTCATAGTGAGACAAAATGAACAAAAGAAGTAAAACCCAGCCGAACAGTGCAAAATGGCAAAGTCAAGGACCAAAAGTCACTCCAAAGGGGACCCGTCACCTTCGGTACCGGCAGAGGGCCCCGGCCGGTCACCCCTGTCCGGCAGCGAGTCCAGCCAGTCACTCACAGTCGCGGGAGAGTCAAAAAAGACAGTCCGATCCTCGTGTTCCACTCGGAGTTTTGCGGGATAGAGCATAGAGTACTTAAGGCCCAGGTCACGGAGACGACGCTTCACCCCCTAGAAACCCATCCGCTGTTTCTGGACAAGTTGGGTGAAGTCCGGATAAAAGTTAATTGACGAGTTCTCATGACGAACCGGGCCGTGGACCCGTGAGGCCTGCAGAATCGCATCTCGGTCTCTGTAGTGGAAAAGTTTGGCTACAATAGGCCTCGGGGGGGCCCCCGGCCGCGGCCGACCGCCCGGAACTCGATGGGCCCGCTCCACGGCAAAGAACTTACTTAGGCCAGCGGGGGCCAGCTGTTGGAGGATGAGTTCCTCGACCAGGAGGTCAACCGGGCGGCTGTCGGAGGACTCCGGTACGCCTATGACACGGATGTTGTTGCGTCGGGCTCGTCCCTCGAAGTCCTCCAGCCGCCGGGCCATCTGATCGTTGGCCATCTTGATGTCGCCAAGAGTGGTCTGCAGGTCCGACACATCCGCACCAAGGGTGGAAGTACGCACATCGAGCGCTTGAACCCTCTCGTTGGTTTTAGAGAGATCCGCCCGAATTAATGTGACATCGATAGCCACCGTGTCGATTTTACGGGCCAGGGCCTCGTACTGCGTGGCGATGGTCTCCCTGATGCCGTTAATGGCGCCCATGATGTCCTGCAGGGACAGCTCCGGAGAGACGGACGTGCCACCACCGGCGTCGTCTGGGGGGGCACCGGCCGCTCCAGGGGACCCTCTGCCATGCGTGTAGCGGTCCATGTTGTTCGCCTGGACCGGTCCCCCGCGGAGGGAAGCCTTAGTCTTACGCCCCTCGGGGGCCCCCTTGCCCCCCATGTGGGCCACGCTCACCGAAGGGGACCGTCGATCAAGGGTCGAGTGGGCACCGGCACCGCAGACGGGCGCCTCACCAGAGTCCGCAGTATAGCGGTGCGAGGGGACCAAAGGCAATGGGTACACTAGTAGCAGGCGGAGACAAAGGCCTCACGCAGAGGCCAAGGAAACACCAAGCCACACCAAGCGATTCCGCCGTCCAGCCCCTTTGAAGTCCAAAAGTGAAACCGAAAGTGATGGAGCGGCCACTGGCACAGCGCTGCAGCCGCTGTTGTTCGATTACGCCCCGGCTCCACAGTTCACCCTCGCACCGGGCACCGCCATCGGGTGGGTCTCAAAAGTTCAGACCACGATAAATCAGGATTCCCAGGTCCGATTCGATTTCTGAAAGGAGATCCGTGTTCAGCCAGCCTTCATCTTCCAGATTCCGTAAACCATATCAGGATAAAATCAGGATAAATTCCGAGGAGCAGCGAGGGTCCGGGGAGCCCTGTGCTCACGCGACCATCTTGGATGCGCGCTAGGCTCCTTCCCTGCGCCCCATTATTGACCGATTTTAAGCACTCCTTATCTACTCAGTATTTGATCTCTGATTTCCCCCCTATAATACCTGATCAGAGTATGGAAGTGCAACCCCCTTTGGATAAACTACCTGAAAAGCGATTGGCATCACGTACTTCGCGTCAGGAAGCCCTTCCTGTGATTGATCTTCCCCACGCATCTGTTCCTTATGTTGTTGCCTTGACCAACGTTCCCAAGCTGGCAGCAGACAGTATGGAAACCACTAGGGGTCTAATGAACAAATCCATTCACTGGCTGAATAATAACGTTGCAGGAAACTGGGATGTCTCAAAAGAGATCTTGATGGCAAAGCGGGTTGGGGGGGATAGGCGGGAGGCAATGGGCACAATGGTGATGTTATTGTGGTTAATTTTCGCAATCCTTTTGTTGTCCAGGAAATATTGCATAAAGCAAGTGTAGGAATGGTTAAAATTAGTTCCGTCAAGATACTGCCACTTGGCTTTTTTTATATGCATCTTGTTGACTCCCCCCGTTTTCCTGGCGGCTTGACATCACCTGCAAGTGTGTTACCCAGTCTCCCCCCTCAAACAAAACTCCCCCTGAATAATAGGTTCTCAGCTCTGGCCAGGTTGGAGGACGTCGAATGAGGGTTAAGGGATGAGCATGGTTGCTCTGGTCAACTTGAGAAGAGCATTGCACCTGAGTATCTCATCCCTGATGATCAATTGTCTACTAATTTTATTCCAGTCCATTCTTATACAGAGCTTGGTGTTCAGGATAAGCGTTGGGCACCCGATAGTTCAATTGCTGCTGCACACTTTATCAAGATATCACTACCAACTTTTCACTTCACAGTGTGCGGATTTCTAGAGAAGGGGGTGTAACTGACAGCTCCTTCCCTACTGCCACTTTTCCAGACAACACTACTCTGAATTATCCCCACATAGGGCTTGGGGCACTGGAAAAGGGCAGGGCACTCGATAGTTCAATTGCAGTTGCTTTATCGTCTCCTACCCTCCAACTGAACTCCCTTCCCTCAAGGTCTGACATGAGTATCTGCTTGGATGAAGTCCCAATAGACAATGCCCGTCGAAATGTTTTAAGTTGGAACATTCCAGGCCTAGCCTCTAAAATCTCGATTGATGGTTGGCGATCATTTATTGCAAACTTTTATATGGTTTTCCTGCAGGAAACCTTGGAGGTGAATGAAATAGCATTCGGTGGCTTCATGTGCTTCACCCTGCCTGCGACTCCATCTTCATCTGGCAGAGCAAAGGGGGGTTTAACCGCCTGGTTTAAAGTTAATATTGGCTGCTTAGTTCTACCTATCCATCAGGAGCGAGGGGAAGCGCAGGCCTTTGCCTAAGCTGGAAAGACTCCCATAAAGTATATGTGATACATTTCTATAATAACAACTTCTCGAGTAAGGGTGATTGCCACTTTCAAGGTCTTTTTGCTGTGATTGGTAAGCTTGTAGAGAAAGAGGCAAGGGCAGAATTCCCCCTTAGGTTGATGGTGGTGGGGGACTTCAATACTAAACTGGGGCATTATCCATCCATATCTCCAATTACCTTTGACCCACTTCCCCGAGACCTTGATTGTAATGTGATGGACTCAAGGGGGCAGGCCCTTTTCTCTCTCCTGGTGGAACAGGGCCTAGGAAGATCGAATAATGACAACTTGACTTTAGTTGACAGTAGAATGTAATAGAGAAAGGCAGTGATATTTTATGGTATTGTCACATGTATAGCACTTTCCTAATCTTTAAGAAGCCCAAAGCACACATATAACAGAAACTCTGTTTTGTTTTATTTTCCAAATGCCCTGAACCCATTTATGACATCCAGTACTAAATAGAAACTGAATGAAAAGATGATACATTCTGTCATCAGGTTTCATCAATAATTCTAATTCTTGCTCCTGTCCAATTTCCTGATTCCCCGTAATTGTTGCCTTAAGCAAAGTTTATTGTGGGTGCTGTAGTCCCCATTGTAATGTGATGTTGCTTTTTTGCCTGCAGAGACTGTTTTTGGAATGTTTGGATGCACTCTCAAAACTTATTCTATGTGGTTCAAACTATATGTACACAGACCACTACATAGGTATTAGCTTGTGCGGCGACATCTAGCCTCACACTTCTCTCCTATACCCATGAGTAATTGAAAAGAAATGTTCATTTATGACAGTTTCAGCAATTGTAGCCATATCCAATACAATTCAAACACAGGCCAGAATGTATTCACATACTTCTGTCCTTCAATTAGAATTAAATGCTTAAGCAACACACTTCCACGGATCAGAATTCTGAGTTGTGCACCAATTACCACACTCTGCAATTTTCTCCTGACACATTTCACCAGAAAAAGCCTGAGGAAATCTATTAGAATAAAATGCTAAGACATAAATGCAAAACATGCAGTAATCAGTGTGGTTAACACCAATTCCACATTTTAGGTTTCATTCTGAGGTGGGGAACTCAGAAAAAGTTAATTATGTTACCCATTAAAAACCTCTGCACCCACCAAAGTAGTGGGAATTACTGTGTGCACAAATTATTAACCAGATTCTACATAACTTTGAACCATGGCCTTAGACCCTAAAGCTGCCTTTGTAATTCTGTCTTGATATTTATAAAGTCGGGAACATAGCTTACAAAGCATTAGTCTAAGTTTGGGATTACTAAACCCACCTAGTCTGCCCAATTTTCAACCTGCTGTAAGCCTATAGCATATAATTCATTTCCACCTCTGTCTTTGCTCTGACAATACAATTACATATTATAAAAAAAATGAGGGGTGTGTGTGTGTGTATGTGTGCGTGCATGTGTGTGTGTGTGTGGAGAGTGCTGGTACTCATCTGTTACGCCCATTTTCCTGCAATCATCAGCTCTGACTTTTTTCTGTATGAAAATATCATAAAGGATAGCTAAATAGATCATCAAGATCATGCATAGGTATTGGTGGCACAAAAAGACCACCACCAAATATTCCAGATATGTCAAATGCTCTGCATACTGTAACCTTGTAGACCATTCTTAGATGGCCATTTTGAATCTAGTGGACAGTCAGCAGATCTACCATGTTGGAAAAACCATGACCTCTACCAATCAGGCAGAGCCCGTCCTCCCAGTCTAGAGAGCCCCACCCGCCTGGCTCTGATTTGTGTGCTATGAGGGCAGCCATTGTTTAAAGCACCCACTTGGTAAACCTCTTTGTATTGAGAAAATAAATCCTCAAAGAGGGGATTTGTTTTATCAATACAATACACAGATAGGACCTTTCTCCTTGTGTGGGGGGGGGGGGGTGTAATCTACCTTTTTCCTGCCTGCATCCACCAGGCCATGAATCTGTCATATTCCTTCTCTTTTGTTGCTACCTCTGTTTGGAATGCTCCCCGTCTGGGCCTGTGCAATATAGTGGATCATTCGATGTTTAAGAATGCTGTTAAAATTCATCTATTTTATTGATTATCTTCATTTCTTTTTTTTAATATTGTGAGTCCAGAACCAAAATGCCTTTGGGTGTTTATTGCACATTGTAAGTAACAACTCATATCTAGCCATTGTTGGGTTTAAGTATATTTAGTGGTGGCAATTTTAGATTAAATAGAGCAAAAATGATAGGTTGTGGCTTTTGTCCTTTGGTGATGGAGCATTATCACCTGAGGAATAGCTCAGGTGTCTGGCATCTCTGGCCCATGGGTAGACTGAGAGATAGCTCAGCTATTTGAAGACAGAATATATCATTTATGGCTAACCAAAGCCTTACATATTCCATCCTAAGCAAACTCCTCTATGATCAGAGTGCATTTTAAGAAGATGTAGAATTTGCTTTAACGTATGGCTTGTGTGCTTTTCTCTGGGATGGTGTCTATACCGAGAAATTACACCAGCACTTCCCTTTTGTAGGCATTTCTTTGCTGTGTCCTGCCGTGTTCAGACTTTTGTAGTTTGGCTACAGAATTCTTATGATACCTTATTCTGATTTCAAGCTAAGCCTGTGCCTGTCAGCAGCATACCTTTGATATTGGTTATAGTAGATTACCAATGCACAAGCACTGGACAATAAAAATATGACTTTATGCACCACTTGTTCCAGTATTACAATGGCACACTGGTAAAAATGTCTGCCAGGTGTCACTCCTGTGTCCCATTCAAGGTTGTCCCTTTCTCTACTCAGGACAGGCCAATTGCTATAATTAGTTTACACCTTCAAGAACAACCATTACAGAGAATGTGGTCATTATTCTCAAAGAAATTGTGATAGCCATTTGTAACAAATGCTGCTGTTTTTAAGGCACATTGACCCTACAGGATTTTAGAAAAACATTGATATGTTAGTGGCGTTGAAACATTATGTGCTGGAGGCTTTAGAAAAGAATTGAAAGCATGGTTATTGTTCTAATAACAATTGCTATTATTAGGTACAATTTTGAGTCTGTTGGTGGCGATGGTCTCCCTGATGCCGTTAATGGCGCCCATGATGTCCTGCACGGACAGCTCCGGAGAGACGGACGTGCCACCACCGGCGTCGTCTGGGGGGGCACCGGCCGCTCCAGGGGACCCTCTGCCATGCGTGTAGCGGTCCATGTTGTTCGCCTGGACCGGTCCCCCGCGGAGGGAAGCCTTAGTCTTACGCCCCTCGGGGGCCCCCTTGCCCCCCATGTGGGCCACGCTCACCGAAGGGGACCGTCGATCAAGGGTCGAGTGGGCACCGGCACCGCAGACGGGCGCCTCACCAGAGTCCGCAGTATAGCGGTGCGAGGGGACCAAAGGCAATGGGTACACTAGTAGCAGGCGGAGACAAAGGCCTCACGCAGAGGCCAAGGAAACACCAAGCCACACCAAGCGATTCCGCCGTCCAGCCCCTTTGAAGTCCAAAAGTGAAACCGAAAGTGATGGAGCGGCCACTGGCACAGCGCTGCAGCCGCTGTTGTTCGATTACGCCCCGGCTCCACAGTTCACCCTCGCACCGGGCACCGCCATCGGGTGGGTCTCAAAAGTTCAGACCACGATAAATCAGGATTCCCAGGTCCGATTCGATTTCTGAAAGGAGATCCGTGTTCAGCCAGCCTTCATCTTCCAGATTCCGTAAACCATATCAGGATAAAATCAGGATAAATTCCGAGGAGCAGCGAGGGTCCGGGGAGCCCTGTGCTCACGCGACCATCTTGGATGCGCGCTAGGCTCCTCCCCTGCGCCCCATTATTGACCGATTTTAAGCACTCCTTATCTACTCAGTATTTGATCTCTGATTTCCCCCCTATAATACCTGATCAGAGTATGGAAGTGCAACCCCCTTTGGATAAACTACCTGAAAAGCAATTGGCATCACGTACTTCGCGTCAGGAAGCCCTTCCTGTGATTGATCTTCCCCACGCATCTGTTCCTTATTTTGTTGCCTTGACCAACGTTCCCAAGCTGGCAGCAGACAGTATGGAAACCACTAGGGGTCTAATGAACAAATCCATTCACTGGCTGAATAATAACGTTGCAGGAAACTGGGATGTCTCAAAAGAGATCTTGATGGCAAAGCGGGTTGGGGGGATAGGCGGGAGGCAATGGGCACAATGGTGATGTTATTGTGGTTAATTTTCGCAATCCTTTTGTTGTCCAGGAAATATTGCATAAAGCAAGTGTAGGAATGGTTAAAATTAGTTCCGTCAAGATACTGCCACTTGGCTTTTTTTATATGCATCTTGTTGACTCCCCCCGTTTTCCTGGCGGCTTGACATCACCTGCAAGTGTGTTACCCAGTCTCCCCCCTCAAACAAAACTCCCCCTGAATAATAGGTTCTCAGCTCTGGCCAGGTTGGAGGACGTCGAATGAGGGTTAAGGGATGAGCATGGTTGCTCTGGTCAACTTGAGAAGAGCATTGCACCTGAGTATCTCATCCCTGATGATCAATTGTCTACTAATTTTATTCCAGTCCATTCTTATACAGAGCTTGGTGTTCAGGATAAGCGTTGGGCACCCGATAGTTCAATTGCTGCTGCACACTTTATCAAGATATCACTACCAACTTTTCACTTCACAGTGTGCGGATTTCTAGAGAAGGGGGTGTAACTGACAGCTCCTTCCCTACTGCCACTTTTCCAGACAACACTACTCTGAATTATCCCCACATAGGGCTTGGGGCACTGGAAAAGGGCAGGGCACTCGATAGTTCAATTGCAGTTGCTTTATCGTCTCCTACCCTCCAACTGAACTCCCTTCCCTCAAGGTCTGACATGAGTATCTGCTTGGATGAAGTCCCAATAGACAATGCCCGTCGAAATGTTTTAAGTTGGAACATTCCAGGCCTAGCCTCTAAAATCTCGATTGATGGTTGGCGATCATTTATTGCAAACTTTTATATGGTTTTCCTGCAGGAAACCTTGGAGGTGAATGAAATAGCATTCGGTGGCTTCATGTGCTTCACCCTGCCTGCGACTCCATCTTCATCTGGCAGAGCAAAGGGGGGTTTAACCGCCTGGTTTAAAGTTAATATTGGCTGCTTAGTTCTACCTATCCATCAGGAGCGAGGGGAAGCGCAGGCCTTTGCCTAAGCTGGAAAGACTCCCATAAAGTATATGTGATACATTTCTATAATAACAACTTCTCGAGTAAGGGTGATTGCCACTTTCAAGGTCTTTTTGCTGTGATTGGTAAGCTTGTAGAGAAAGAGGCAAGGGCAGAATTCCCCCTTAGGTTGATGGTGGTGGGGGACTTCAATACTAAACTGGGGCATTATCCATCCATATCTCCAATTACCTTTGACCCACTTCCCCGAGACCTTGATTGTAATGTGATGGACTCAAGGGGGCAGGCCCTTTTCTCTCTCCTGGTGGAACAGGGCCTAGGAAGATCGAATAATGACAACTTGACTTTAGTTGACAGTAGAATGTAATAGAGAAAGGCAGTGATATTTTATGGTATTGTCACATGTATAGCACTTTCCTAATCTTTAAGAAGCCCAAAGCACACATATAACAGAAACTCTGTTTTGTTTTATTTTCCAAATGCCCTGAACCCATTTATGACATCCAGTACTAAATAGAAACTGAATGAAAAGATGATACATTCTGTCATCAGGTTTCATCAATAATTCTAATTCTTGCTCCTGTCCAATTTCCTGATTCCCCGTAATTGTTGCCTTAAGCAAAGTTTATTGTGGGTGCTGTAGTCCCCATTGTAATGTGATGTTGCTTTTTTGCCTGCAGAGACTGTTTTTGGAATGTTTGGATGCACTCTAAAAACTTATTCTATGTGGTTCAAACTATATGTACACAGACCACTACATAGGTATTAGCTTGTGCGGCGACATCTAGCCTCACACTTCTCTCCTATACCCATGAGTAATTGAAAAGAAATGTTCATTTATGACAGTTTCAACAATTGTAGCCATATCCAATACAATTCAAACACAGGCCAGAATGTATTCACATACTTCTGTCCTTCAATTAGAATTAAATGCTTAAGCAACACACTTCCACGGATCAGAATTCTGAGTTGTGCACCAATTACCACACTCTGCAATTTTCTCCTGACACATTTCACCAGAAAAAGCCTGAGGAAATCTATTAGAATAAAATGCTAAGACATAAATGCAAAACATGCAGTAATCAGTGTGGTTAACACCAATTCCACATTTTAGGTTTCATTCTGAGGTGGGGAACTCAGAAAAAGTTAATTATGTTACCCATTAAAAACCTCTGCACCCACCAAAGTAGTGGGAATTACTGTGTGCACAAATTATTAACCAGATTCTACATAACTTTGAACCATGGCCTTAGACCCTAAAGCTGCCTTTGTAATTCTGTCTTGATATTTATAAAGTCGGGAACATAGCTTACAAAGCATTAGTCTAAGTTTGGGATTACTAAGCCCACCTAGTCTGCCCAATTTTCAACCTGCTGTAAGCCTATAGCATATAATTCATTTCCACCTCTGTCTTTGCTCTGACAATACAATTACATATTATAAAAAAAATGAGGGGTGTGTGTGTGTGTATGTGTGCGTGCATGTGTGTGTGTGTGTGTGTGGAGAGTGCTGGTACTCATCTGTTACGCCCATTTTCCTGCAATCATCAGCTCTGACTTTTTTCTGCATGTAAATATCATAAAGGATAGCTAAATAGATCATCAAGATCATGCATAGGTATTGGTGGCACAAAAAGACCACCACCAAATATTCCAGATATGTCAAATGCTCTGCATACTGTAACCTTGTAGACCATTCTTAGATGGCCATTTTGAATCTAGTGGACAGTCAGCAGATCTACCATGTTGGAAAAACCATGACCTCTACCAATCAGGCAGAGCCCGTCCTCCCAGTCTAGAGAGCCCCACCCGCCTGGCTCTGATTTGTGTGCTATGAGGGCAGCCATTGTTTAAAGCACCCACTTGGTAAACCTCTTTGTATTGAGAAAATAAATCCTCAAAGAGGGGATTTGTTTTATCAATACAATACACAGATAGGACCTTTCTCCTTGTGTGGGGTGGGGGGTGTAATCTACCTTTTTCCTGCCTGCATCCACCAGGCCATGAATCTGTCATATTCCTTCTCTTTTGTTGCTACCTCTGTTTGGAATGCTCCCCGTCTGGGCCTGTGCAATATAGTGGATCATTCGATGTTTAAGAATGCTGTTAAAATTCATCTATTTTATTGATTATCTTCATTTCTTTTTTTTAATATTGTGAGTCCAGAACCAAAATGCCTTTGGGTGTTTATTGCACATTGTAAGTAACAACTCATATCTAGCCATTGTTGGGTTTAAGTATATTTAGTGGTGGCAATTTTAGATTAAATAGAGCAAAAATGATAGGTTGTGGCTTTTGTCCTTTGGTGATGGAGCATTATCACCTGAGGAATAGCTCAGGTGTCTGGCATCTGGCCTATGGGTAGACTGTGAGATAGCTCAGCTATTTGAAGACAGAATATATCATTTATGGCTAGCCAAAGCCTTACATATTCCATCCTAAGCAAACTCCTCTATGATCAGAGTGCATTTTAAGAAGATGTAGAATTTGCTTTAACGTATGGCTTGTGTGCTTTTCTCTGGGATGGTGTCTATACCGAGAAATTACACCAGCACTTCCCTTTTGTAGGCATTTCTTTGCTGTGTCCTGCCGTGTTCAGACTTTTGTAGTTTGGCTACAGAATTCTTATGATACCTTATTCTGATTTCAAGCTAAGCCTGTGCCTGTCAGCAGCATACCTTTGATATTGGTTATAGTAGATTACCAATGCACAAGCACTGGACAATAAAAATATGACTTTATGCACCACTTGTTCCAGTATTACAATGGCACACTGGTAAAAATGTCTGCCAGGTGTCACTCCTGTGTCCCATTCAAGGTTGTCCCTTTCTCTACTCAGGACAGGCCAATTGCTATAATTAGTTTACACCTTCAAGAACAACCATTACAGAGAATGTGGTCATTATTCTCAAAGAAATTGTGATAGCCATTTGTAACAAATGCTGCTGTTTTTAAGGCACATTGACCCTACAGGATTTTAGAAAAACATTGATATGTTAGTGGCGTTGAAACATTATGTGCTGGAGGCTTTAGAAAAGAATTGAAAGCATGGTTATTGTTCTAATAACAATTGCTATTATTAGGTACAATTTTGAGTCTGTTGGAGCAACTGCTTACCAGCACGTTGCCTATGAGCCAAAAATTCTCTGTCTTGTGGACCTTGAAGGAATACTTGTATGCTTTGCTCACTTGAACACCATTAGTAGCAAACATATTTCAGGACAGTTCTTTGTTTGCCAGTTGTTTAATCTCGGTGGCTTCCTTGCGTGGATGTAGCTTAGTCTTCTCATATGAGAACTGCTTAATAGGGGGTGCTAAAAACAACTATTTTATTTTGATTTAGGATAGTGTCATTTCATGGCAAGGTCATTAACAGGCAGCAATATTGCCAACTGAGTGGCACTCTCATATTGAATTTCAGGGTGAAAGGAAGATGCATTAGGAATCAAACCCATGACTTGCCAATCACACATCCTGAAACCACGTGCATTAACCCACAAAGCTAAATATTCTGGGACCTGTACATGTGTGTGGCCTCGAAAAAGGATATGTTGCAACATCCTGATGAGCAGATTGAAAACTTACTTTTGGTTGACAGTCATGCAGGAGCATCTTTCTGAATATGGAATAAAAACTATTTGATGAGCTCACTGTCATTTTACAGAAGGGATTTGCAAAAGGGACTACTAGAAACAGCTTTGTGAAAAGTGGTTCTAAAGTGCTTTGTACTGAAATATGTAGGAGCTGATTTCTAATTGTCAAATCATTCATTCCCCTTTTTAAAGATCTCTTGTCAATAGCCTATAAACATTATAAAATCCACTCCAACATATTTTTTTACTTGTATTGGGTTTGAGCAATATGTTTAAAATGCTCAATTTACCCCTCTGTTTTATTGTGTTAGCTCTAAGGATAGCCTGACCCCATGTTTGTGGTGTTAGCCCGGCCTGCGTTTGTTGACCTGTTAGCCCCTCCCCAAAGTTCAAGTCTAGCTGCACCTTTGGAGAGAGCCACCTCATGAACTTATGCCTCATTAATTCAATTACACTGAAAACTACAAAGGCAAAATTGGAGGCTGGGTGATGGCTGCTACTGGACTTTGGCGCTGAGTTATGTCGCTGTTTATCTTTGTATTAGCAAGATCTATGAATACCTGAAGATACAGCTCCAAACCATCCAACCATGACGGAATATGATTTTATCAAATTTAGCTCTAACATTGTGTCCACATTATTAGCCACATCAGAGACATATTTATGTACTATAATTAGTTTATTTGTTCTAGGGGTGTTTTGTTGCTATCAAGATGCACCCTAAAAAATAGGTGCTTTCCTGTGTTCACTGAGAACAATAAAAAAACACAGGCACACATTCTCTCTTTGTATTTTGTACGTATGTCACAAGGAACTGCTGAAACACCATCTTGTGCCGATTGCACAGTGAGTTTGATAACTCCCCACCCCCCCCCCCAAGGTACTTTTCAGAACTTCTTCTACAGAAGGTTGCTGTTTTTTGCAAAGTATTCCCGCCCAGGCTCTTTGATTATTCAGTTCTTTATCCTGCAGCCTTTCATGTTGCATTCTCACTACATATTCATTGGCCTTGGTGTAATTTTAAATATGCTGGTGCAATGCATGTTATTTTCGGAATTTTGCTTTACTCTTTTACATGGAATTACTCCGTTATGCCACTTGTAAATCTTGGAGTCTTATGAAACACACGAAAATCAACCCATCAGTTCGTCTCACTGTCTCTAAAATTTGAGCAACCCTTGATTAACCTTGCTCCTGTACAGGAACAGTCACAAAACCAAATATTTAAAAAACCCAGATTTTGAAATATTTATGTTACATGTGTGAAGCCTCCAAGAAGGATATGTTGCAACATCCTAATGAGCAGATTAAAAACATACTTTTGGTTGACAGTCATGCAGGAGCATCTTTCTGAATATGGAATAAAAACTGTTTGATGAGCTCACTGTCATTTCACAAAAAGAATTAGCAAAAAGGGAGGTCTAGAAACAGCTTTGTGAAAAGTGGTTCTAAAGTGCTTTGTATTGAAATATGAAGGGGCTGATTTCTAATTGTCAACTCACTCATTCCCCTTTTTAAAGATCTCTGTCAATAGCCTATAAACATTATAAAATCCACTCAAACATAATATTTTACTTGTATGGTGTTTGAGCAATTTGTTTATAATGTTCAATTTACCACTCTGTTTTGTTGTGTTAGCTGTAAGGCTAGCCTGGCCACATGTTTGTGGTGTTAGCCCTACCTGCGTTTGTTGACCTGTTAGCCCCTCCCCAAAGTTCAAGTCTAGCTGCACCTTTGGAGAGAGCCACCTCATGAACTTATACCTCATCAATTCAATTACACTGAACACTACAAAGGCAAAATTGGAGGCTGGGTGATGGCTACTAGTGGACTTTCGGAGCTGAGTTATGCTGCTGTTTATCTTTGTATCAGCAAGATCTACGAATACCTGAAGATACAGCTCCAAATCTCCCAACCATGACAGAATATGGTTTTATCATATTTAGCGCTAACATTGTGTCCACATTATTAGCCACATCAGAGACATATTTATGTACTATAATTAGTTTATTTGTTCCAGGGGTGTTTTGTTGCTATCAAGATGCACCCTAAAACATTTTTTTACGTATGTAACAAGGAACAAGGAACTGCTGGAACACCATCTTGTGCCATTGCACAGTGTTGCAGTGCTGAAACTTAGGTAACGGGGAACAGGACAAAACCCGTCCCGAATATCCTCCCTTCGTCACAGACCAGATATCACATTAACGCTTTCACACATGCAGTCATTGGTGGGGCCCATAACACCAACATTCACACATCACTTCACACTGGTCTGCACATACAGGAGAGATGAGTGTTTCATGCGCTGACATGAGAGGAATACCTTATAACCTATAGGAAGAAAAGTTATATTACATATCTATACATTAACATCCCTACACCTACAGATCTCAATCCTTAAACATCAAGACACTCCTCCCACGTGATCAATGGATCATTTAGTTGGATTGATAATTGGTGATTTAGAACCAGCTAAAACACATGTATGATCTTTATCTTCCCTCCTTCAATAAACCACAAACGCATTTGCTTGTTAATCAATATTCGTTTATCCATTTTTATCGCAAAAAGGGTTAAATCGACATCTAGAAAGTTTTATTAATTTTATGTTGAATCACAAACACCATATTTACCTAATCTGGCTATCGGGCGTCCTCTAAGTCATCAAATTTTGTCATCAATCAGTCAGAACTTAGAAGTTCTTCATGCAGCACGCTACAGTCCCAAAGAAAAGCAAGGACCAGAGACGTGCAAGCATCTATCAGTGCCCATAAATTTTATAAAGTTCGCAGTTCATCAAGGAAATGGGCAGCATTCAGTCTGTCAAGGATTCAGGAACGCAGCAGTCACATAGCGTCACCGTCGTCTCCGTCAGCAAGAGGAAAGGGAAAGCATAGCAGCCGCCTCTCTATTCTACCGTCATTTTTATAATAAAAGTAATGTCAAGATGTAACTTTTTACAGGATTTGGGCTTCTCTAATTGGTCGGTTGGGATCGTCCGGTAGGGTTTCACACAGTTCAAGAGGTTACGTAATAGTTTAGGATTTTTCCGTTTTCTTGTAAATGTCCTTTGTTTTAATACTTGGATGACTTCCCACCGTGGCCTTGTTCGTGCACAGCGTGGCAAGGGTCATTACGAGGCCACAGGAACAAACTGTTGCGCAGTCGCACTTCACCCAAAACTTCGTGGAATGGTGGCCATTACGTCGTGTTACGTTGGCGGCCATCTTGTTTTTAGGCCCAAAGGACAACTTAGGCGAAACAAACACATAAAAGTAATTAATACATAGAAATAGTGAATAAAATGTTAACCCCTTACTAATCCCTCTGTGTGCTTGTAATTATGTAGCGTATAGCGACATTTAAAGCGTTTATATTCACCCATTTGATGTCATCCGGTCCAACATAACGAAAACATCACAAAAGCAACATATATCATGCAGTATTCTATTTACTTCATATACTACTGTTAGTATGCGTACATATTTTAGTTATAGAAGTTAATTAGCCATGCGAAATGCAAATCCCACGTATTTTCATATATTAGTAATGTTGATTAAAACCAAGCAAACATATTTAGTAATATTACAATTAATGGATTATTTAATTAGTATATTCATGCAGAATAGGGGGGGTATACCAAATGTTATTCTACCCGCTCCATCAATCCCCCCTTTGGTGATTTTATCACCACACCAATAAAATTTTGTATTAATTTACATGGAGTTGAAATGAATTCTTGCTTTAATTTTACATTTCTGTCTCCCCAATGACTTCTCTTCTGGCTGTCTTATACATGTTTTCCTTCACTTCTTCTAATTCTACTTCTTCAAATTCCCTCTCTTGTCTCTTATCTTATCTTCTTAGATTTTCTCTTTTTAACTTTTTCTGGATTTTCTTTCTTATGCGACATAGACAACCTAATCTTAATATTAATACTGTAAAAATAACCCACCTTAGTGGAAATAAGATCTTACCTAAAAAGGTACTACCTAGATTTACTAAGAATTTTTTAATAGAAGATATTTTCTTTCCAATCTTTTCCCAAACACTTTTAACCTCCAGTGGTTCAATTTCATCATGCAGATCAGTTATATTTTTAATATAAATTTTTAAATCTTTACTCTCGTCTAGAATGTAAGTACAACAATGTTGAACTTATAGCATTCCACAGACTCCACCCTCTTTTGCCAATAATATATCAAGGGCAGGTAGATTCTGCATTACCATGGCACGCATGGCAACCATTTCAGTATTTACCAATAAATATCCTCCAGCGGTACTTGTTGACAAGCGATCCACTACTGTAGATAGTCTTCTAATTTTGTTTACATTCAGAGATATTCCCACTGCTGGTATCAATGCTCCAAAGATGTTACCTACAATTTCTGACCAAGATTCTCTCTTTCTACATGGTAAATAACTATCTAACTTATGTATACCATCTTCTCCTCTTCCCATGTGAAAAATATTTGGGAAAACCAGGCCTACATAACATGTGCCATACCAATGGTCTGGCAAACGATAATATGCCTTGCTCCCACAGATAAAATATAACCTAGGAAAAACTGGATCATTTCCTCCTTTAAATCCCCATCCACCAATGATTCGGAATGTATCATGGTACTCACTGTTACCTACAAAGTAATTATCATATGCAGTTTGATTCCTTCTAATACACAATTTTCCTTTCTGAGGCCAATCTAAAGCCATAGTTGGACTAGCTTCTCCCTTCAAGTGTTTTTCCATTTCAACATCCCAAACTGTCTTTTCCACTTTTCCCTCAGATGCTTTCCTTTGCATTTTCAACCTCCTTTCTTCAACCATGTCCAAAAATGTATTTTCTTCTTTCTTTAAACTGCAAGTCAAATTATTTCTAAATATATATTCTAATGTTAGTTCTTTAGTCTATAAGAAAAATTCACCTAATACCTTTGCAGGTTTTACCTTATTTAGCTTGTTAATCGAGGTTACTTGTGAAAATATGTTATCTACATCTGAAAAATAATACTATAACTTCCCTGTTTGATACAATAAACTAGCTATTACACTATATGTTATTCCATAGGTTACTGGAAGGTGGTGATAAGTCACTCCGTCCGATACAGATGCAGGTAACTGCATACAAAACGTAGCAGTCCCTTACGTCCATTGTCTTTACATATTCATACAATAATTTCGAAAATACATTGTTAGAAAAATCAGTTATAGACCTGTCTTTATGCAAATAATTTCTATCTATTTTAGTCGGAACTACCTTCTGAATCTTTTCTATATTAGTTTTGTTTTCACTATGTCCTTCTATTGTGTCAATGGTAACTTTAAATGAGCTCATCAGAGCTAGTACACTCCACAGAAACATTAGTAGTCCTGTACAACAACAACACATTTTACACCAACGCTTCAAGAATATACATCTATCTTTTCTACTATCTGTGTTTGCCATTGTTGTAAAAATGAACAGTGTCTTTTGACTTAGCCTCTTCTACTTCACAACTAGTTTGTCTAACCCAAGGCTCTAAGCACCTACTTGGTTCTACCAGTTTTTGTCTTTTTCCTGTATTTTATTGTCTTTCCATTAGCAGCATTCTTGTCTTACTCAGTTTGGCATCTCATCGTCCTTTAACCTTTCCTTTGCGATCTGAATACAGAATTTCCTGAACATCCGTTTCTTCTCCACTGTCGGACAAGATAACTCTCAGGATTTCCGATTCTTCATCTTCCTGAACCACTTCTGGTACAGTCACCTCTGGATTTACTTGGCTATCCGCCTCTTCTTTTATTTCAGGCAGGGCCACATACGTCCATACCGGCGACTTATACTTCTGGTTAGGTTTTCTCGTTCTTTTGCTTTCCTCTATTACAATTATTTCTTCGTCTTTTAAATTCTCTTGACTAGTTACTTCATTCACCTGTTCAGCTCTTGGTGAATTTACTCATGTCAGTCGATATCTTAGCCTTTTTATTTTGTTCGGCCAAACTTCATCTTTTGCTGATCTTTTCAGTTTACTTCCTTTATCATTCTTTTCAGTTCTCCATGCTCTCTTTATTAAGACTCGACCATCTGGTACTTCGTCTTCACTTTCCTCCGATTCTGTTTCAACTTGCTTCTTACTTTCAACAGCTTTTCTTTCCACTGCTTCTTTCGTTTTCCCTACTTCTGTCCCTCCTCGGGTTTCTTGCGCACAATCTTCCTGCTGACTACTTGTCCCTTCTTCTAACTGGATGTTGGAGTTCCCTACACCTCCTTGGGGGCCTTCCGCAAAACTCTTTCCCTCTCTCTGTGTATCTGGCACCTGTCCATCTAATTTTGTTATCTCAGGTGGAATTTCTCTCAATTTTTCATCTGGAACTTCATCAGCAATTTCTTTAATTGTCTTTTCACTGTCTTTTTCTTCTCTTGAGCGTAAAGTTATTTGTTCAGTCTCTGAGTCTGAGCTGGTATCAGAAATCTGTAACCTTCTTCTCAAGGAAATACTTCTTGGGATAAATGTTAGATCTGGCTCTGATTCCCCCCTTCCAGGGTTTTCTCTTGTTCTTGTTTCTTCATCATCCGATTCAGAACTTAATTCGGATTCATCGAAATATTCTCTCTCTTTGTTATCCACTGGATTTAGAATCCTCAATGTGTGACTTGCATGAATCCAGTTCTTGATTCCAGCACACTTCACAGCTGTTGTTGTAGTCAAAATCACCTGTCGTGGTTTTTCCCACCTTGGGACCAAACAGTTCCTCCTTCTGTGTCCTTTAATTCTCATCCAGTCCCCTGGGCTTAGATCATGAGCTTGCTTCTTTTCAAGGGTGGTGGCATCCGCTCCAACCTGATGAAACACAGAATGAACTGCGTCAGCCAGGCCCTTACAGTAATCCAACACCATGTCATCAGTTATAGGCAACAGCTTGTTGACTGGTATGAACACATGACGCATTGCTCTGCCCATGATATTTTCATGGGGACTCAACCCTGTAGTTCTGTCTGGAATTGATCTAATAGTCATGAGTACAAGAGGCAAGACATCAGGCCATTTCATACCTGTGGCTAAACACGTTTTCCCTATTCTGTTTTTGATAGTACCATTCATTTGTTCTACCACACCAGAAGCCTCTGGGCGATAGGCACAATGTAGTTTTTGCTGTACATTCAATGCTTCACAAATCAATTTTACGATCTCATTATGAAAATGTTTTCCTCTATCTGACTCAATTGTTACTGGAAACCCAAATCTAGGAATGAATTCCCTCAAAAGCAGTTTTGCAACTGTGATTCCATCGCTTCTTCTTGTTGGGTATGCTTCTACCCATCTAGAAAACAAACAGACCATGACTAAAACATACCTCAACCGGTTGCAGGGAGGTATTTCAATGAAATCTACTTGCATTCTGGTGAAAGGCCCTCCTTCTCGACCTATTGTTCCTAGACTCACCACTGTTTTTCTTCCAGGGTTGTACTGCTGACATATAAGGCATCTTTGACAAAGACTCTCTGCTACAAGTCTAAATTTTGCATTGTACCAGGTCTGTTTAAGCGACCTTATCATGGCATCTCTCCCTATGTGTCCCTGTCCATGATACATCCGTGCCATGGCAGACACCATGCTATCAGGCATAGCTGGTCCATCCCGATAGACCCACACAAGATTTTTCTCCCTTGGTGCACATCCTGCTTTTACCCACTGCTTCATCTCCTCATCTCCTGCTTCTTCCTGCAATTGCCTCACTTCTTCCCAGGTACCCACAATGTTAGTAAACATTAAGGTGCAAGAATTCATGTGTTTCTATTTCGTCCGATTCACAGAATTCTGATTACGTGCACAGTATTGGGCCATATCGTTGGTATATTTCTTGCCGATGGCAGTATAATCGCCAGATTGACTATGTGCAGCACACTTCACAACAGCCAATTGCTTAGGCAGCTGTATCGCCTCAAGCAACTTCCCAACCAATTCAGCATTCTTGATGGGAGTTCCACTTGATGTCAAAAATCCTCTCTGTAGCCATATTTGGCCAAAGTCATGCACCACACCAAAACCGTACTGACTATCAGTTATCACAGTCGCTCTCACATTCTTTCCAATCTTGCATGCTCTAGTCAAAGCAACAAGTTCAGCTACTTGGGCTGATCTTACTCCTTTCAGGTAGGATGCTTCCATTACTGCTGCAACCGTGCATACTGCATATGCTGCACTCAACATTCCATCATCTGTTCTCAGGCTAGAACCATCTACAAACATTACAAAATCACTCTCTGGCAATGGTACATCTTTTATGTCAGGACGTGGTTTGGTACAGAAATCAAGTACATCCAGACAATCGTGATCCGCTTCGTCTCTAACTTCCACATTCTCAGCATCAGGCAACAATATTGAAGGATTCACGTTCAAGCATCTCACAAGACTCACATTCGTTGCACCTAATATGACTTTCTCATATTTAGTCAGCCGACTATGTGTCATAAACTGAGTGCGACTCCTTGTTAAAAGGAATGCCACATCATGAGGTACAAACACTTTCACAGGGTATCCCATCACAATTCCTTCACTCTGTTCCAAACTCCTACAGGTAGCAGCCACTGCTTTCAAGCACCCAGGTAAGGCTACAGCTACTGGGTCTAGCATTGATGAACAATATGCAATTGGTCTCCTCAGTTTTCCATGCTTCTGTATTGTTAGACCTGGCACCTTGGCGTGAGTTTCCCTTCCACTTTTTGATGGTGTGCCTCGACTGTTTTGCTGGTGTTGTCCGCTCAGGGCACTGCGCCACGGCTAATCCGTGCCGCAGTGCAAGTGCTCCCTAAGTAAAGTGTACCTGTAATTGATGTCCATGATTGGGTTATTGGATTCACTGTCAGTCCCCAGTAAAGTGCACCAGGGGTGCCAGGGCTTGTGAATGCCAATGCTGCTGGTGGGCTTGCAGCGCTGGTTGCGCCACCCACGGAAGCGGCCTTGTAAAGTGTGTCTAGGGTCTGCCACCGCAGACCCTGTGCGCGGTCCGGGACCGTCGCGCTGACTGCGCAAGTGCCCCCACTTGCCAGTCCCTAAACCTTCCCTTACCTACATATTAGCCACCCCTCTGGTAGGCCCGAGGGCAGGGTGCATTGTAGGCATAAGGTAGGACATGCCCTGATGTTTGTGGCATGTCTTAGTAGTGAATTACAGCCCTTGTCGTTTTTCACTATTGAAGGCTACCTGCTCTCCATAAGCCAGAATGGGCTGCCGGGGTCACGCCAACGCTGTGACCCCAGTGGACTCAGAGAGCATGGTAGAGTGTCAAGTTTGGTATGCCTGAACTCAGAATAATAAAATACTTCTTGTAGTCAAGTTTATTTTAGTATCCTGGGTTTGTAAATACTACTTTTAGAAAGTTAGTATTTACTGACCTGACCATCTCAGTCCGCCTCTGCTGTATGTGTGTGTGTTCTGCCCAGCAACAGTAAGAAGCAGGGTTGGGGAATCCCCAGAGACAGGTTGGCTGCCAGGTGGGGGGTAGAGAGATTACACCTGGATGGGTGGGAGGAGTACACCTTGACTCCTGAATAGACCTGTGCTCTGCCACCACAAAGCCGGCGCCACCCCCTGTGGGGCGGCTGATGTCTCTGCCCTGCTGCTGAAAGGAAAGAGCAGGCTCACCATAACAAAGTGCTCCAGAACTGGACTGAGCCAGGCCTAGGCCCCCTGGCGCTAAAGAACAAAAGAATCATGGTATAAAAGTAGGAGCCTGGCTCCTAAGAAATCAGAATCCTGTTTACCACAAAGAACCTCTGCCCGACTAGAAGGAGAAGAAGACGCTGGAGGAGCTGGCCTGCTGCTTGCCTTGCTGAGAAAGGAGAGGAAGAGACTTACTGAAAAGACTTGGCTACTTTGTGCTTGAACATTCTCCAAGGGCTTGATCTGAGCTTGCCCCCTGAACTGAACCCCAGGAACAGTGGGTTCTCTGTGCTTCTTGCTCGTCCTCCAATTCGAGCCGTGTGTGCATCCCGCTGGAAAGAGACTGCGCCCCTCATCGCCCCTCCTAGGGCCGTGACACCCAGAAGCTCGCCTGCCTCAAACCCGTGAGAGCCCCGCTCCGTCCCGAGTCGCTCTCTGTCCCCGGGCCAGGCCGCCTGCATCCCTGTCACCGCCTGCTACTGGAGCGCGCTGAACGCGCTATCACCCCTCCTGCCGGAAGCCGTCCGACGACTGTGATCTACGCCGGGTCATCCAGCTGCACTGACTGTGCCCTGTGACCCCGCTTCGCTATCCTCGGACATCTCAGGCCGCGCCGCCCCCGCTGTGGAGACCCTCCTGCACCGCCGTGCTAAAGGGTCGCGGGCCGCGCCTGCCTACTTGCCCACACCTGCTGATTGAGGACCCAAGAACACTTCCCAAGCTGAGAGTCGCACCGACCTGTGCCGACTCTCCACATCACGAAAGAAGTTCCAGTATCGGGCTCGGGGCCCACAACGCCTTATTTCCCCGTTCGCAGGAGGCGATCTCTGTGAGTACTGGAATTACAAGTAAAGAGACTACAAAGTATCCATTTGAAACTACGAACCCAGAACATTTGCCTGCTGTATAACCTGGTGGCCTAGCGAAAACGTTATTGGTCTTGTGATAAGTCTGTTGAGATATATATACCTTATTTTTACATAAAGAATCGTATTTTTATATATATCCAAGTCTGGTGTCCGTTTCTGGGGGGATTGATGTATTTACTGTGTGTACGATTGTAAGTGCTTAACCAACAACGCCTGAGGAATCGCCTTGGCTGCTCACGCCACGCACCTAGAGGGTGAGCAAGGGTCATTCACAAGGGGTTATCCTGCGCCCTGACGTGGAGGAGAGGGTTCCTCATACCCCCATATGAAGGAAGCTTTAATGACCAGGTATGGGTTAACTCCGGAGCTATATAGACAGCGGTTCAGGGAGACGAAGAAGATCCCTGAGAGTACGTATGTGGAATATGTGACCTTTTTCTGCAGAGCGCTGGATGGTTGGGTGAAGGGTAGCAAAGTGAATGATTATCAAGGGCTGCTTGATTTAATTGCATGGGAGCACTTGTCCAGTCAATGTTTTCCTGAGCTACGCCAGCACCTGATAGATAGCAAGCTGTCCAACCCGAGGAAGCTTGCTGAGGAGGCGGACCGCTGGCTCAGCACCAGGGTCCACAAGGGTCAAGTGGGAGACTCCGCCAAAGGTGGGCAGGGTCCCCAGCAGAAGAGTGGGGGGGACAAGGGTAAACAGAAGGGGTTCCAAAAAGGCCCCCAAAGTAATTCCCAAGGGAACCAGCAGAAGGGTTCTCAGCCTCCCCCAACCCCGCAGCAGAACGGGGCCCCGACAGGTAGACCTGTTCCAAAGGGGCCCTTCAATTGTTATAAGTGTGGTGACCCGGGTCACATTGCCTCTGATCCTAAGTGTCGCCTGTTTGGTAAGACCGCACCCACTGGTGCTCCACCCCGGCAAGTAGCTAGTGTTAACTTTGGGGAGGAAGTAGCAGTCCAGGAGGGTGGGGGTCCCGGGCAGATGACCCTAGTCTCGCTAGGGGACAGTGAGATGGTCCCTGTAACCTACCTGCCCTCTAACACTAAGAAATATGGGCAGGTGGTGACCATCAATGGAAAGAAGGTTGAGGCTCTTAGAGATACAGGAGCCAGCGTGACCTCGGTGAGGCAACACCTGGTGTCTCAAGAGCAGATTGTACCCAATGCCTACTGTAGGGTTGTCAATGCTGACAACGTAGAGAGTCGTTGTCCAATGGCTCAAGTTCCCTTTGAGTGGGGGGAGGTCTCTGGTACTCTACAAGTCGCTGTGAGAACTGACATGCCTGTAGACTGTCTGCTAGGGAACGACCTGGAGAGTTCCCCTTGGGAGAAGGTGGAGAAGACCACGCATCTGAGGATGGTGGGTCTACCCGACTGGGCGTGCGTGACCACCCGGTCCATGGCAGCCAGTAGGGGTGTTGAGAGGGTCCTGGAGCCTGAGGGAGAGGTCCAGGAACCGGCCTTAGGGAGAAGGCGCAGGAGGCGCGGGAAACCGGCCCCCGAAGTTCCCACGGCCCGGGAGGAAGTAGACTCTGAGGGGGATGCTCTGGAGCCTACCGGGGAACAGATTGCCGAACTGGGAGATCTGCCTGAGCTGACCCATTGGCAGCAAGAAGGAGGTCCCTCCAGGGAGGAATTCTGCAGGGAGCAGAAAGAATGCCCTTCTCTCGTGGGTATGCGGCAACAGGCTGCAGACCAGGCCAATGGTGTTCAGGCCAAAACACACTACGTGTACTGGGAGAGTGACCTCCTGTATTCCGAGCCTAAGGCTGCTGAACCTGGGTCAGCCCGTGTGCTGGTGGTACCCCAGAAGTTCAGAACCTTCCTACTGGGGCTGGCTCATGATGTGCCGTTAGCAGGACATTTGGGGATGGACAAGACCTATGACAGGCTTGTCACCCACTTTTACTGGCCCCAAATGCATAAGAATTCAGATTCCTACTGCAGAACCTGTCAGACTTGCCAGGCAAGTGGTAAGAGCGGAGGGAAGCACAAGGCTCCTCTGCAACCTTTCCCTGTGGTCGGTACGCCATTCCAACGAGTGGGTATTGATATTGTGGGGCCTCTGGACCCCAAGACAGCCCTGGGCAACAGGTTCATCCTGGTCTTGGTGGACCATGCCACCCGGTACCCTGAAGCCATCCCTCTGAGGACAGTGACGGCCCCCGTGGTGGGACGGGCACTGATGGGAATTTTCTCCCGAGTGGGATTCCCTCTAGAGGTGGTGAGCGACAGGGGGACCAATTTCATATCCACATATATGAAATCCCTGTGGAAGGAGTGTGGGGTAACTTACAAGTTCACCACTCCTTACCACCCCCAAGGAAATGGGTTGGTTGAGAGATTCAACCGAACCCTCAAAGGCATGATCATGGGCCTGGACGGTCCAATGAGGCGTAAGTGGGACGTCCTCTTGCCATGCCTGCTCTTCGCTTACCGAGAGGTGCCGCAGAAGTCTCTAGGGTTCAGCCCCTTTGAGCTTCTGTATGGTCACCCGGTAAGAGGACCTCTGAGTTTGGTAAAGGAAGGCTGGGAGCAATCTCCCAGGAAACCTCCCCAGAATGTATATAGTTACATGCTGGCCTTCCGAAACCAGACTCGGCGTTTCAGGCAACTTGCCGAGGCAAATCTGGAAGCCAGCCAGGAGGAGATGAAGCGGTGGTACGACCGGAATGCCACTCTGGTCGAGCTTCAACCTGGACAAAAGGTGTGGGTCTTGGCCCCAGTGGAGCCGTGTGCACTTCAGGATAAGTGGACCGGTCCATTTGAGGTTGTGGAGCGCAAAAGTCCTATCACCTACTTGGTGGACATGCAGACTCCCAGGAACCCTTTGAGGGTCCTACATGTTAACCGCCTTAAGCCCCACTTAGAGAGGACCGAAGTGGGCATGCTGCTGGCCACTGATGATGGAATGGAAGAGGAGACCGAGCCTCTTCCTGACCTCTTAGTGGCCTCTGAGAAAGATGGGTCAGTGGATGGAGTTAACCTCTCACCCACCCTGACGCCCGAACAACAGGAAGACTTCCGCCACTTGCTGGGACAATTTTCCGACCGATTCTCCCTGGTTCCTGGTGTCACAGATTGGTGCGTCCATGATGTGGACACAGGAGACAGCTTACCTGTAAAGCACAAGGCTTACAGGGTAACTGACAGGGCCAGAGCTTGCATTAAGGAGGAGGTCTCCAAAATGCTTGCGCTAGGGGTGGTTGAGTCCTCCAGCAGTCCTTGGTCCAGCCCCGTGGTCTTGGTCCCAAAGGCTGCTGCGCCGGGAGCCACACCTGAACTCCGGTTCTGTGTGGACTACAGAGGACTCAATTCAGTCACGAAGACTGACGCGCACCCTATCCCCAGAGCTGACGAGCTCATTGATCGGCTGGGGGCTGCCCGGTTCCTCAGTACGTTTGATTTAACGTCTGGGTACTGGCAGATCGCCTTGACCGATGGGGCCAAAGAGAGGTCCGCATTCTCTACGCCAGATGGGCACTTCCAGTTCCGAGTCATGCCATTTGGGATGAAGAATGCCCCTGCCACCTTTCAGAGGTTGGTCAACCAGGTACTGGTTGGGCTGGATGCGTTCAGTGCCGCCTACCTGGATGACATCGCAGTGTTCAGTGCCACCTGGCCTGAACACCTGCGCCACCTCTGGGAAGTGTTGATGGCGCTGCGCCGAGCAGGCCTCACGATCAAGGCAAGCAAGTGCCAGATCGGGCAGGGTTCCGTGGTGTACTTGGGACACCAAGTGGGGAGTGGCAAGGTGGCACCCTTGCAACCCAAAATTGAGACCATCCTGGCTTGGGAACCCCCCAAGACGCAGGCCGCAGTGAGGGCCTTCCTGGGGCTCACTGGGTACTACAGGAGGTTTGTCAAGGGTTATGGAACGATCGTTGCCCCCTTGACAGAGCTGACTTCGAAGAAGCAGCCCAGGAACGTGATCTGGACTGACACCTGTCAGAAAGCTTTCGACACCCTGAAGACTGCCATGTGCACGGCGCCCGTGCTCTTGGCCCCTGACTTCTCCAAGGAATTCCTAGTACAGACAGACGCTTCAGAGCATGGTGTAGGGGCTGTTCTCTCACAGATGACTGAGGAGGGCTGGGACCAACCCGTAGCCTTCATCAGTAGGAGGTTACTTCCACGGGAAAGTAGGTGGAGTGCAATTGAGCGAGAAGCATTTGCTGTGGTCTGGGCACTGAAGAAGCTAAGACCCTACTTGTTTGGGTCTCACTTCCGGGTTCAGACGGACCACAGGCCCCTCAGATGGTTGATGCAAATGAGGGGTGAAAACCCGAAGCTGTTGAGGTGGTCCATCTCCCTACAGGGTATGGACTTTACGGTGGAACACCGTCCTGGTACAGATCACGCCAACGCTGACGGTCTGTCCAGGTATTTCCGCCTTAGTGACGAGGAACCCCCTGGGCAAGGGTAGTTCTCCCCACATTTCAGCTGGAGGGGACACGTGTTAGACCTGGCACCTTGGCGTGAGTTTCCCTTCCACTTTTTGATGGTGTGCCTCGACTGTTTTGCTGGTGTTGTCCGCTCAGGGCACTGCGCCACGGCTAATCCGTGCCGCAGTGCAAGTGCTCCCTAAGTAAAGTGTACCTGTAATTGATGTCCATGATTGGGTTATTGGATTCACTGTCAGTCCCCAGTAAAGTGCACCAGGGGTGCCAGGGCTTGTGAATGCCAATGCTGCTGGTGGGCTTGCAGCGCTGGTTGCGCCACCCACGGAAGCGGCCTTGTAAAGTGTGTCTAGGGTCTGCCACCGCAGACCCTGTGCGCGGTCCGGGACCGTCGCGCTGACTGCGCAAGTGCCCCCACTTGCCAGTCCCTAAACCTTCCCTTACCTACATATTAGCCACCCCTCTGGTAGGCCCGAGGGCAGGGTGCATTGTAGGCATAAGGTAGGACATGCCCTGATGTTTGTGGCATGTCTTAGTAGTGAATTACAGCCCTTGTCGTTTTTCACTATTGAAGGCTACCTGCTCTCCATAAGCCAGAATGGGCTGCCGGGGTCACGCCAACGCTGTGACCCCAGTGGACTCAGAGAGCATGGTAGAGTGTCAAGTTTGGTATGCCTGAACTCAGAATAATAAAATACTTCTTGTAGTCAAGTTTATTTTAGTATCCTGGGTTTGTAAATACTACTTTTAGAAAGTTAGTATTTACTGACCTGACCATCTCAGTCCGCCTCTGCTGTATGTGTGTGTGTTCTGCCCAGCAACAGTAAGAAGCAGGGTTGGGGAATCCCCAGAGACAGGTTGGCTGCCAGGTGGGGGGTAGAGAGATTACACCTGGATGGGTGGGAGGAGTACACCTTGACTCCTGAATAGACCTGTGCTCTGCCACCACAAAGCCGGCGCCACCCCCTGTGGGGCGGCTGATGTCTCTGCCCTGCTGCTGAAAGGAAAGAGCAGGCTCACCATAACAAAGTGCTCCAGAACTGGACTGAGCCAGGCCTAGGCCCCCTGGCGCTAAAGAACAAAAGAATCATGGTATAAAAGTAGGAGCCTGGCTCCTAAGAAATCAGAATCCTGTTTACCACAAAGAACCTCTGCCCGACTAGAAGGAGAAGAAGACGCTGGAGGAGCTGGCCTGCTGCTTGCCTTGCTGAGAAAGGAGAGGAAGAGACTTACTGAAAAGACTTGGCTACTTTGTGCTTGAACATTCTCCAAGGGCTTGATCTGAGCTTGCCCCCTGAACTGAACCCCAGGAACAGTGGGTTCTCTGTGCTTCTTGCTCGTCCTCCAATTCGAGCCGTGTGTGCATCCCGCTGGAAAGAGACTGCGCCCCTCATCGCCCCTCCTAGGGCCGTGACACCCAGAAGCTCGCCTGCCTCAAACCCGTGAGAGCCCCGCTCCGTCCCGAGTCGCTCTCTGTCCCCGGGCCAGGCCGCCTGCATCCCTGTCACCGCCTGCTACTGGAGCGCGCTGAACGCGCTATCACCCCTCCTGCCAGAAGCCGTACGACGACTGTGATCTACGCCGGGTCATCCAGCTGCACTGACTGTGCCCTGTGACCCCGCTTCGCTATCCTCGGACATCTCAGGCCGCGCCGCCCCCGCTGTGGAGACCCTCCTGCACCGCCGTGCTAAAGGGTCACGGGCCGCGCCTGCCTACTTGCCCACACCTGCTGATTGAGGACCCAAGAACACTTCCCAAGCTGAGAGTCGCACCGACCTGTGCCGACTCTCCACATCACGAAAGAAGTTCCAGTATCGGGCTCGGGGCCCACAACGCCTTATTTCCCCGTTCGCAGGAGGCGATCTCTGTGAGTACTGGAATTACAAGTAAAGAGACTACAAAGTATCCATTTGAAACTACGAACCCAGAACATTTGCCTGCTGTATAACCTGGTGGCCTAGCGAAAACGTTATTGGTCTTGTGATAAGTCTGTTGAGATATATATACCTTATTTTTACATAAAGAATCGTATTTTTATATATATCCAAGTCTGGTGTCCGTTTCTGGGGGGATTGATGTATTTACTGTGTGTACGATTGTAAGTGCTTAACCAACAACGCCTGAGGAATCGCCTTGGCTGCTCACGCCACGCACCTAGAGGGTGAGCAAGGGTCATTCACAAGGGGTTATCCTGCGCCCTGACGTGGAGGAGAGGGTTCCTGCTTGACACAAGGGCAACCTTGCGCCAACCAGAGATCCCCGACTCTAACATGTATTAATACAGAAAGTGCACATCCATTCCTCTCACTGCAATACAACTCAAACTCTTTCTCGTAATCGGGCATTGCTAAAGCTGGCGCTTCACACAAACCATCTCTCGATTTTTTAAAAGCTGCCAATTCCTCTTTGTTCAAATCAATTGGATCTCTCACATCACTTCTTGTCAAACGTACCAAAGGCTTTGCAATCAGGGAGAAATTGCTTATCCACTGACGACAATATCCAACCATTCCAAGAAACATTCTCACCTCTCTTTACGTCATGGGGGCTCTCATTTCTTTTATGATCCTGATTCTGTCTATTGTTATTCTCCTCAGTCCTTTTTCGATATTATGGCCTAAATAATGTACTTATTTTTTGCAAAATTGCAACTTTGATGGTGACACTTTAAGTCCTCCATCGGACAGATGATTCAGCAAGGCTATAGTGTCCATTACACAAGCTTCACGAGTTTTCGACGCCAACAGAAGATCGTCGATGTATTGTACTAACACTGAATTCTCGGGCAT
The DNA here is from genome assembly GCF_964204655.1 of Triturus cristatus. Taxonomy (NCBI): domain Eukaryota; kingdom Metazoa; phylum Chordata; class Amphibia; order Caudata; family Salamandridae; genus Triturus; species Triturus cristatus. The sequence goes on along the minus strand of NC_140593.1, from coordinate 609,121,504 downwards.
TTCTAGTCTTTCTAAGGACTTTTTAAATATCTGATTAAATATTGAGGGGCTTTCTGTATACCCTTGTGGAATTCGGCACCATGCCAAAATACGTTCGCCAAAACGAAACGCAAAAGTTTGCTAGCTGTCATGGTGCAATTGAATGGAAAAGAAAGCATGGCATAAGTCAATCACAGTATACCATTCTGCATCATGGGGAGTCTGATACAAAATTACAGATGGATTTGGTACAATGGGACAACATGACACAACGATTTTGTTTATTTTTCTCAAATCTTGCACTATCCTGAACTTTCCACTAGGCTTTTTCAGTCCCATAATTGGGGAATTACATGGACTACTCATTATTTCTCTCAAAATGCCTTGTTTGATCATTTTCTCAATTATAGGAGTAATTCCTTCAATTATCTCAGGTGTCAGTTTATATTGAGGGACATTTGGATAGCTTATTCCTTCCTTCACTGTTATTTTTCCTGGGTCCACATTTCTCATTAGTCCCACATCTTCTCCAGTGAAATCCCAGACTTCTGCTTCTACAGTCTGTTTTAATTCTTTAGGTAATTCATCAGGGTTAAATACAGCATAAGCTTCAGTAACTTCAGTTTCCCTGTTTGCCATAGTCATTTTATACAGTACGTCTTCATCAGGGGTCTCAAATGCTGTACCATCAGGGGTACAGAAAATAGTGCAATTCATTTTGCACAGCAAATCCGTACCTAACAAATTCACAGGACTTGTGTCGCACACAACAAAGCGGTGCATTTCAGAAAATTTCCCTTTGCTAACTTTCACTGGTTCTGTAAGATAAGTTTTAATCTGTCTGTTGGATACACCAACTACTTGGATTGTTTCATCCGAGAGAGGAAGATTCTTAACATCAGCTGACCTAACAGTTGATCGAGTAGCACCAGTATCTACAAGAAAAGTAATATTCTCATTATTTATTTTCCCATCCACAAATGGGCCTGTCTGGTCTACTTCTAGAGTTGCACCAAGTACGCACTCTTCTTCTTCCTCTCCTCGGCACGTCAATAACCTTCTTCTAACTCGCACTCGCCGCGTTGCAGCAAATACTGCGAAACAGCGCTTGCGCGCGGCAGCTTAGTTACCTGTTCTTCATTGTAGAATCCTGTCTCATTACTGTATTTCTGTGAATTTTTGCTTTGTGGAAAAGGTGATTTTGGCACCTGATTCTGTTGGGGAACAACCTGCTGCTGTCGCTGCGGTTGACCACTCACCTCATTCTGCACCTGTGGATTCAATGAGGCATTTTCATTATTAGTACTTGGGGAAATTTACACTCGGATTTCCAATGCCCTACTCTTCCGCAATTATGACATGGGAATTTCTTTTTAGCTTCTTCTATATTGAAATTTCCCTTACCTTTCCCAGGAATGCATTTTGATCTGGGTCCTGTTTTATTCACTTGTTCCACTAACTGAGCTTCCTGTCTTTCTGCCACCTTTACTTGTGCCCACATAGCTTTCTCTTTTAATTTACGCTGTTTGGCTTCAATCTCATCACTAAAATATTTTGCATGTCTCAATACTTCATCTATCTTCTTGTTTTGCCAATCTACAGTATGTTGTTTGATCATTTCACTAATTTCTGGACGTAAACCATATACAAATCTGTATACAAAATGGCTCAAATCCTTTTCACTCAGGTTTTCATCACCACTGAACAGTTTAAAGGCCAGGATCAATCTCTCGTAATATGCGTGTACTGACTCCTTACTTTCCTGATGAGTCCTGCCAATTTGTACCCAATCAGTTTCTTTGGGAGGTACTTTATTATTCAGAAAGGCAATAACCTGGTCATATTTCTTCATAACTTCTGGGTCAGGGGTTCCTGTCTTTGGATCCCTAGGGTATTCTTGTGTAGGCCACATTATCATTAGCTTGCACTCTGTCCATAAATCTGCTGGTACTATTATGTCAAATAGACTGTTTAGATCAATCCATAATACTTTAGATAATTTCACAAATCTGTCCACTTGCCTATACCACTCGACAGGTTTTTCGCGTAGTCGAGGGAAATCATTGGTAAATGACAAAATATCTTGCCTAGTCCATGGAACATGTACATATCCGCCTCCTGGAATTTCTCTCATGGGGCATTCTGTTACTACTTTTTATTTTTCTCTAACAGGGAAAGCTGCAAAAGTTTTATCTGAGACATCATCTCATTTTCGATACCACCTGCTTCTCTATTTATCCACATCTCCCCATTTTCTCAACAAGATAATTATTTCCTTAATCTGACTTATTCGTCCTGAGGTATTCAAATTTTCAATATCTTTCTCAGTAAAATCTATTCGATATGGTTTTTGTAGAGCCTTTACCTTTTCAATATCTATACCCATTTCATTTGCTACTTCTTCTAATCTTTCATGCAGAATTTTTGCTCTCCAAGTTATACTTTTACACAGAAATAGTAACTCCTCATCCTGATAAGTTTTTAACTTCTCTGTAGGGATAGTTCCTACTACTATTAATTCTTCCAGAACCATTCGTAGCTTGGCCACATCTATTGATTGGGATTCTTTGTCTATTCTCTGCAAACTCCTCAACCATTCACTTAATTCCTCCGAAGTAGGACCTACTGGTTTCTCTACATTACTTCGTTCTAGGTCATTTTGAGTCTCTAATACTGATTCCATTGTCTTTGTATGTCTTTCTGTTATATTTGAACTTAATATCAGATTTCTAGGAACATTTGGCTCGATCGTACTCACTGTTTGTCTCCATGGATTTTCATCTATACTCTGCCTTGGCCTCTCAGTCTGTTTATTACTTTTATAAGGAACCATTAAACAATGTTCACTATCTTTCTGTTTAGCAAAAATAGGCATAACAGGGCCTATAGTCACTGGAACAGTCACAGCTTCTAAGTTTTTAGTCAATTCTCTTATTTTTTCAGTTAATTCTAAAGATTTTTTTACTAATTCTGTTGAATTTTCACCACTCACTCTATCATCGAATTTTCTCTCTAATCTTCTGCAGGAATTATTTTTGCCTAGTTCTTGGGGTACTGGTTCAGTTTTAATGATTCACAAAGTTTCTCTCATTGGGGCACTTGGTGTCAACATTTCAGATTCTGCTTGATATGGGGGTGGATTTTTATAAAACATGTCATCAAGAACATCATCCTCCGATTCATGCCCTCCTGATTCTATATTATGTCTCTTTTCCGTACATTTTCTACCTCCAACTTCTTCAGCATTTCTTACAGGAAATAAACCTTCAGTCAAACTTGCATTCCGCCACCTCCTCATTCTGTCATCATGATTTTCATGCCCATATCTACCAAACATGTATCTGTATCTTCCGCCACTCCTCTGTCTTTCTCTCGCATGCATTTCATCTTCCCATTCTGTCAGTGCTTCAAACTGAGTTGGTCTGGGTCTTGGTTCTAGATTCATCATTTTCTCTCTCAAATTTCTCAAAACCGCTAAATTAAACGAACCATGCTCTGGAAATGCCAAAACTCCATCATATTTTACCCAATTGTCTAACCAAATACAAGTATGATATCCGTATATCGCAACCATAAAGGATGCGGGAGTTTTCGATGGGGGAAGTAACTGTCCTTCCCTAGTCGCAACCGGTTTGTCCCTTTTAAACAATTTCTTAATTTTCCCGAACCAGGACTTTTCCTCCTTTTCTGGTGGATCGTAATACATCAGTTTGTCTTCCGTGTTTTGCTAGTTTTTCTCTTTCGACTGTTCTGTTGTTCTAACCAATCGTAGCGTGACACACTAACGCACCAATCCGGAGCGTCTATGTCACGTCTGCAATTCTCCAATCCCAGGGTGTCTCACACTTATGCACCAATCAGCAACGTCTACGTCACCCTGTAATTCTCTACCCCTAGCGCGGCATACACTAGTGCATCACTCAAGGGCGTCTACGTTTCTCACTGACTAGCCAATCCCAGCACGGCTTTTCTGACGTCAGCTTTCTTGCTGTCGCAGCTACTGCTCCTGCTCCTGTTGACCCCACCTTTACAAAATTTTAATCGGTAACCTTTCTTACGTTCTTTTTACTTTACAAGTTTGTTAGTAGTGACATAAAAACGCCACCATTGTCTGCTTCGCTAACTAAAAAATAGTTAATGACCTTTTTCACAAGAATTCCATCTTTCCTGAGAGCAGCACTTACCTCTGCCCTACTACGGAATCATTACTTCCGTTGATAAAGTTGCACATCCCTCTACCTTACCCTTCTATCAAATATTAGCTAACTGTTTCTCCAGAATTCACCTAGTTGGAGACCCAATGCTCCTGAGAAATAAGACCAGAGTTTCGCAACTAACCCGAATGCTATTTCATTCACGCGCTTTCATACGGAAAATGTAGTTCATTCACACAGAATTCTGTCTTTCCCGAGAACAGCGAACAGTCTGTCCTACTACAGAATTCTGACACACGTTAATAAAGTAGCACTTCCCTCTACTTTATCCTTCTAACAAGCTTAGGTAACACCTATTACCTTTCCTGTGATAAGCGTTATCAGAGCTCCTTCTGGACTCCTGGTACCTAAGACCAAAATTTTACAGGTGACCTTCGCTATCATACACTTCTTTCATACAAGATATTGTGTTGGCTCTAAGGATAGCCTGGCCCCATGTTTGGGGTGTTAGCCCTGCCTGCGTTTGTTGACCTGTTAGCCCCTCCCCAAAGTTCAAGTCTAGCAGCACCTTTGGAGAGAGCCACCTCATGAACTTATACCTCATTAATTCAATTACACTGAACAATACAAAGGCAAAATTGGAGGCTGGGTGATGGCTACTAGTGGACTTTTGGAGCTGAGTTATGCAGCTGTTTATCTTTGTATCAGCAAGATCTATGAATACCTGAAGATACAGCTCCAAATCTTCCATCCATGACGGAATATGGTTTTATCATATTTAGCTCTAACATTGTGTCCACATTATTAGCCACATCAGAGACATATTTATGTACTATAATTAATTTATTTGTTCTAGGGGTGTTTTGTTGCTATCAAGATGCACCATAAAAAATAGGTGCCTTCCTGTGTTCACTGAGAACAATAAAAAACAACACAGGTACACATTCTCTCTTTTTTTTTTTTTACGTATGTAACAAGGAACTGCTGGAACACTCATCTTGTGCCGATTGGACAGTGAGTTTGATAACCCCCCTCCAGGTACTTTCCTGAACTTGTTTTACAGAAGGTTGCTGTTTTTGCAAATCATACCCGCCCAGATTCTGTAACTATTCAGTTCTTTGTCCTGCAGCCTTTCATGTTGTGTTCTCCTTACATATTCATTGGCCTGGGTGAAATTTTAATTATGCTGGTGTAATGCGTGTAATTTAGGGAATTTTGCTTTACTCTTTTACATGAAATTACGCCATTATGCCACTTGGAAATCTTGGAGTCTTATGAAACACACGAAAATCAACCCATCAGTTCGTCTCACTGTCTCAAACATTTGAGCAACCCTTGATCAACCTTGCTCCTGTACAGATAAAGTCACAAAACAAAATATTTTAAAAACCCAGATTTTGAAATATTTATGTTCCATGTGTGAAGCCTCCAAGAAGAATATGTTGCAACATCCTGATGAGCAGATTAAAAACATACTTTTGGTTGACATTCATGCAGGAGCATCTTTCTGAACATGGAATAAAAACTATTTGATGAGCTCACTGTCATTTCACAGAAAGAATTAGCAAAAAGGGAGGTCTAGAAACAGCTTTGTGAAAAGTGGTTCTAAAGTGCTTTGTATTGAAATATGTAGGAGCTGATTTCTAATTGTCAATTCACTCATTCCCCTTTTTAAAGATCTCTGTCAGTAGCCTATAAACATTATAAAATCCACTCAAACATATTTTTTCTACTTGTATAGGGTTTGAGCAATATGTTTATAATGTTCAATTTACCACTCTGTTTTATTGTGTTAGCTGTAAGGCTAGCCTGGCCCCATGTTTGGGGTGTTAGCCCTGCCTGCGTTTGTTGACCTGTTAGCCCCTCCCCAAAGTTCAAGTCTAGCTGCACCTTTGGAGAGACCCACCTCATGAACTTATGCCTCATGAATTCAATTACACTGAACACTACAAAGGCCAAATTGGAGGCTGGGTGATGGCTACTAGTGGACTTTGGCGCTGAGTTATGCTGCTGTTTATCTTTGTATCAGCAAGATCTATGAATACCTGAAGATACAGCTCCAAATCTTCCAACCATGACGGAATATGGTTTTATCATATTTAGCTCTAACATTGTGTCCACATTATTAGCCACATCAGAGACATATTTATGTACTATAATTAGTTTATTTGTTCTAGGGGTGCTTTGTTGCCATCAAGATGCACCATAAAAAATAGGTGCCTTCCTGTGTTCACTGAGAACAATAAAAAAAAACACAGGTACACATTCTCTCTTTTCTTTTTACGTATGTAACAAGGAACTGCTGGAACACTCATCTTGTGCCGATTGGACAGTGAGTTTGATAACCCTCCTCCAGGTACTTTCCTGAACTTGTTTTACAGAAGGTTGGTGTTTTTGCAAATTATACCCGCCCAGATTCTGTAACTATTCAGTTCTTTGTCCTGCAGCCTTTCATGTTGTGTTCTCCTTACATATTCATTGGCCTGGGTGAAATTTTAATTATGCTGGTGTAATGCGTGTAATTTAGGGAATCTTGCTTTACTCTTTTACATGAAATTACGCCATTATGCCACTTGGAAATCTTGGAGTCTTATGAAACACGAAAATCAACCCATCAGTTCGTCTCACTGTCTCTAAAATTTGAGCAACCCTTGATCAACCTTTCTCCTGTACAGATAAAGTCACAAAACAAAATATTTTAAAAACCCAGATTTTGAAATATTTATGTTCCATGTGTGAAGCCTCCAAGAAGAATATGTTGCAACATCCTGATGAGCAGATTAAAAACAAACTTTTGGTTGACATTCATGCAGGAGCATCTTTCTGAATATGGAATAAAAACTATTTGATGAGCTCACTGTCATTTCACAGAAAGAATTAGCAAAAAGGGAGGTCTAGAAACAGCTTTTTGAAAAGTGGTTCTAAAGTGCTTTGTATTGAAATATGTAGGAGCTGATTTCTAATTGTCAATTCACTCATTCCCCTTTTTAAAGATCTCTGTCAGTAGCCTATAAACATTATAAAATCCACTCAAACATATTTTTTCTACTTGTATAGGGTTTGAGCAATATGTTTATAATGTTCAATTTACCACTCTGTTTTATTGTGTTAGCTATAAGGCTAGCCTGGCCCCATGTTTGGGGTGTTAGCCCTGCCTGCGTTTGTTGACGCCCCTCCCCAAAGTTCAAGTCTAGCTGCACCTTTGGAGAGAGCCACCTCATGAACTTATGCCTCATGAATTCAATTACACTGAACACTACAAAGGCCACATTGGAGGCTGGGTGATGGCTACTAGTGGACTTTGGAGCTGAGTTATGCCGCTGTTTATCTTTGTATCAGCAAGATCTATGAATACCTGAAGATACAGCTCCAAATCTTCCAACCATGACGGGATATGGTTTTATCATATTCAGCTCTAACAGTCTGTCCACATTATTAGCCACATCAGAGGCATAATTATGTACTATAATTAATTTATTTGTTCTAGAGGTGTTTTGTTGCGATTAAGATGTACCATAAAAAACAGGTGCTTTCCTGTGTTCACTGAGAACAATAATAAAAAACACAGGTACACATTCCATCTGTTTTCTTTTACGTATGTCACGTGGAACTGCTGGAACACTTCATCTTGTGCTTTTTGCACAGTGAGTTTGATAATCTTCCCTCCCCAGGTACTTTCCTGAATTTCTTCTACAGAAGGTTGCTGTTTTTGCAAAGTATTCCCGCCCAGGCTCTTTAATTATTCAGTTCTTTATCCTGCAGCCTTTCATGTTGCATTCTCACTACATATTCATTGGAATTGGTGAAATTTTAATTATGCTGGTGTAATGCATGCAATTTTGGGAATTTCGCTTTACTCTTGTACATGGAATTACTCCATTATGCCACTTGGAAATCTTGGAAACTTATGAAACAAACAAAAATCAACCCATCAGATCGTCTCACTGTCTCTAAAATTTGAACAACCCTTGTTCAACCTTGCTCCTGTACTGGAACAGTCACAAAACAAAGTATTTTAAAAACACAGATTTTGAAATATTTATGATACATTCACCATAGCCTACTGCTGCTACAGCTGGCCTTATGTCTTGCCCAAAAAACTTATTTTCCTTGAAATGCAAATATTGAATAAATCTTGCGAAACCCACCAGATCACAGTTAAGAAATTATTTAATTTTAAACTACTTGTCTTGATTCAGAAGCATTGTTACAAGGCCACTCCGCCATTGAATATCCACTCCCTTCCATGTCTCCTTTACTCTTTCCTGAAACTTCTGACTAACTCTCACTTCTACTCATCGTTACAAGTTCTCCTCGTTTAGCGAATGCACATTTGCAGTCTACAAAACCACAGATTCAAGTTGCTTGAAAGATTCTGAAGACAAGAGAAATAAAAAATGATTGATTTGCATCATGCAGATTTCATTGAGAAAACGGTGTCTACACTGATTTTTTGCATTCTTTCAGGTGGGCTGAATAACAAATGCGTTCTTATTGTATTGTTCAATAAATGATTTCCACAGAAGAGCAATCCCAGTTGACCCTGCATTCCTTTGAAACAAATGAAAATATTTAATGACACATCTGATGAAGGGGATGGTTAATTTTAACTGGTGAATAATTGAGCCATGAAGCTATTGCTGCATTATCAGGAATACAGTAAGGTAGATTCTCAATTTAACTAGAAAGAGGTGTTCCTAAAATATGATCAAGACGAGATACTGATTTGTTTCATCCATGATTCTGTGCATGGTTGATTTTGTACTATGTTAACATCCCAACAGTCTAAAAAGACATTCTGCAGAAAATCTAAATTACCTCCAACTTGATTTTGGTGGAATTAACTGATGATTGCCATGCTAGACCATACAATGCTTACAGATCATCTATTACAGAGCCATAATATGTTTTTTGATAATACTGTGGATCTACTTGAGATCTAACTATTAACCACAGACCATCCTAATCAGACTGGTTAGATGCAATCTTGCTTGGAATTTGTAATAATATAAATTTGCCATGCCTTTATGCAAAACAGCTAATAAGGAAAAAATAGCGTTCGCCAGTCCAATTCCATTTATAGATAGCTTCTTTGTCTTTCTGCCAGTGTGTCTACTGTTTTTTTTTGCAGTTGTAACCAAACCATCTATGAATTGTAATTGGATCACTTTTTAGGCCATGTACATGTAGGCTAACAATTTAGATACTTTTTCACTAATTCTGGTTTGCAGTTTCTAAACTGCGGATCAATTTTAATTTTTGCTTTCCATTTTTAGCAGCCTTCATATATAAATATCTAAAGGAGTACTTTTCACCTTTGCTAAATTCCTTCAATGGCCAACCACCTTCCTTCCCTGCTTCCTATATAATAATCCACATTTGTAAAGAGCAAACAATCACCCGTAAGGGTCTCTAGGCACTGGGGGCTGTTGGAAAGTTTAACCTAGATCCTCTCCTAACCCTTCAACGACCCTACCCCCAATTATAAGGGCTCAGCTGCCACATGTAGCTAATATCCTGTTTTCCTGGATCTCTGCCACTGTCATCTTGATGATCTGCCATGGGAGGGTACAGGAGAGTATGCTTCACCTGAGCATGAGGTTGGAAAGGCCGCACCATGTCTTTGATGAGTATAAACCATATGCATGTTACCAAAATCCAGCCCCCAAATAAAAGGAATTAGAGAAAACAAATATTTTTGTACAAGCAAGTTTATATAACAACGCCATAGAAAATCATTACATTATGAGTCAAGAGGCCCAAAGTAAATCATGTTAGTTTGTTTAGCCTACCCGTATTCTTTCATAAAAATCATTATCTGAAATCACCCATTTGCAGAACATTCAACTTTGTCTGTTGCAAGGTCTTTGCCTGGACCTTAAGTTGTCGAAGCTACAGCAGAAAATGTTTAGTTCTTAAAGATATTAAGCTGTTTAATAGTTCATGTAAAAATATTCTCATGTTGAATTCATTCTAAATTTTGACCTCTTTCGGTTCAATGACTTTTGATAAAATCTTCTCTTTAATGCAAAGGTCATAGACATTTAGGAGAATATTCCTTGGTTGAAAATTTTGTTTTGGAGGGGCAAAAGAAATATGGTGGAAATAATATTTAACTCCCCGTGAAAGTCAGTTAGAATGTTATTTTGAAACAGGACAGGTATCATAAACCTCTCATCACATCCTTTTTCCCTGGATTTTCACATTTCTGGAACCCTCATCAATCAGAGATTATAGCAATGGGATTGATTTTTGAGGTCTTCCTTTTCCAATTTTAGGTTGGTAATTTCCTTGCCAATTTGGAATATTTGTGTTTTTGAACCAAGATCACGATCTTTGGTGTCAGAGATGTGATGTCCCAATTCATCCATTCTAAACAAAATTCTTTTGAATTTCTTATCTATGGCTTTGCTCCCCTGATCAACTTACTTCATTCAGGATATGTCAGAGAAGAATTACAAACCCACATTGCATGAATTAGAATGATCCTGTGGAGTTATCTGAAATGATCCTCCTAAACTTATTGTGTAGACTGAGAGAGTTCCTGGCTTACTGGGAAGAATGCTCCAGTTATCCTTTGCAGAAATAACCACTCTATAGCAGTAACAACTCCTACCTTATTTCCCTTTTTTACCAAAGGTCCTGTTTCTGATAACAAAGTAGGATTAAGAAATTTGACGTTGTCTGAGGTAAAATTCTTTGATAATGAGTGAACTGATAAAGTTGCTCTTCCTCATGGAAACATGGCTATGCTCATGCTCTGTGGTGGACAGTGCTACAGTCTTCCTCTCTGGCTATAAGATTGCCAAGAAAGCAGGACCATCATCATAATTCCAGAATTGGACTTACCATCAATTGAAAGATACCATCAGGTGCACAACCTACACGGACACCGCCATCACCTACATGGAATACCTCACGTTCAAGATACGCATCACAGCCAACTTCTTATTGAGAGGTACCCTTGTATACAGACAATGAGGACCCTGCACAAATTTTGCTACCAACATCACGGACTTCGTTGCACCCCTTATCATCAACACCAACACCTTCATCCTTCTAAGAGACCTTAATTTTTACCTAGAAGACCACACCGACCCAAATTCTACAGCCCTTCTAGAAAACCTCAGAAACCTCAGCCTTAACCCGCACATTGCCAAATGCACTCATACTACAGGATAACTATTAGACCCAATTTTCTCCTCAATCAGCAACATCACAGTTGAGGAGCCAGCAACTATGGCATGGACACACCATGCCCTCGTCAGTTTCGGCATAAAAATCCCCACCACCATACACCTACCACCACCGGAGCCATCCGCCGCAGCTGGAAAAGAACTACAGAAGAGGAGTGGGATTCTCCGCACACCGGCCCAGGCACACCAGCAACTCGCTAAAAGCAATTCAAGAACCTCAACAGCTGGATCGCTGCATGCACCAACACCTTGGCTCCCCTCAAGCGCAACCCAAAAGCAAGAGACCAACCACAAGAGTGCTGGAACATAGAGGAATGCAGGCTGATGAAATAACACTGCACGCAAATGGAGCACAAACGAACAAGAAATCAAGACACTATAGATAGAGACCCCTTCAAATAAGCCCTAAGCTGCTATCAGCAGTAGCTATGGATTACTAAGCTCACAGCTCTTGCAAATCACATTGATGCGGGCACTAACAGCAGCAAGGAAATCTTCTCAATCATCAATGATTTCAATGCGCCTCCTGCAGCATCTAGAAACATCACCCCCTCACAAGAGCTGTGCAACAAGCTCTCGGAATGCTTCTGTAACAAAGTCACCGCCATATATGGCAACTTTGACCCTCAAGCAAACATGTTCGCCATTGCAACTTAACTTCTCCTCACAGCCAAAGAACAAACTCTAACAGTGTGGGCCATCATCACCATCGTCGAAATCTCAGCTACCATAAATACCATCCACCCAGAGCCCATCTGACGTTTGCAGCCACCATGCCTTAATCAAAGAAATTTTACTGATCAGCAGAGCACTAACACCCATCCTCAATGTGTCCATAGACTCAGCCACATTCCTCCTATCATCATGCCTCTGCTCAAGGAACCATCCGCTGACTCAGCCATGCTTTCCAAAGACAGGTACATCTTCCTTGTACCATACTGTCAGTGTCCAGCGAATATGAAACACCTCGGAACCGGAATGCTGCTCAAAGTGGTCCACCTCCTGACATCTCCAACTCAATGGTTATAAACAAATACATAGAGTAGTGAAGTGGTCAAGCGAGGGATAGGAAATAGGGAAGGGAACTGCAGGGGATTGGAAGCTGTGAAAGAAAAGAAAAGAACACAATAGTGAATAGAGTAAATAACACAGTCTACTCTCTTTTAGTCTCGGTAAGAACATGGAAAGCTATATACCTTAAAACATATAATCACCATCTCCTAGGTGAATGTCCTTCTGGACTATAAACCAATCCATTTGTTTCTTCCTGTATGTTTCTGCTAAAGTAAGAACACAAAGAATTAACTCTATAGTCCTGTCTCATTAGTACATACCCAAAACTCCGACTGTGAGGTAGTAAAGGTAATCACACTTCCTACATACCACATGCTGGAAATGAAACTACATGAATTAACAATCCCCTTTAATTTGTTCAATAAAGAATTACTGCAGGGTCCCGAAACAATCAGACCATAGTCCAGTTCAAGAACCCAAGAACTCTTCACGTTCACTATGAACGCTAATCCAAATGACACAGAGGAAGTTGAATGGAAACAGAAGAGTCTAAGGCCATACAAACGTGAAAACTAATCTCCAACCCAAGGTTACGTCACCAATAGGTATAGAATGATGATGAATATCCTTCCCTAGTACCAAGTTAAATGGACACAAGAAATTGCCACCCAGAACTCCACAGGAAGGCAGCCTACTGCCCAGTCCCTTGCCCGCCTAACAGTACCTCTATGCAGAATCCTCGAGGTGGTTCACGGTGGTGGAAAGGGGTGAAAACTGTGGAGACTCCTGGCGTCACCACTAGCATGTGAGCAGAGCCCTGCTGATACGCAAGAAGATGTTGCTCTGCCGACTTCCGTGGGGTAGACGTCCGCATCTCCTGTAACCCCCAGAGCGAAGATCAGAGAACCCGTATCAGCCGATGCGGGCGTCGATGCACAAAACCGGAAATGAATTACGCACACCAGTTATGTGCATTCTCTGCCTGAAATACCCTTGAGCCCACCCGAGCATCATGGGAGATGTAGTCCTTTGTCCGTCCGTCACGATGTGGTAGGCGCATAAGCCCGCCGCGCCTGACACATACCCGGTAAGGTTCTTGGAGAAAGTAATCAACTGAGGCCTGATCAACCATCCCAGCAACCACCAGCTCCTCAACGCTGCGCAGTATGGATTTAGGCCGAACAATAGTACAGAAACAGCACTCATTGCCTTGCACAGAAGTCATCCGCATGATCCTTGACAGTGGAGACACAGCAGCCCTCATTCTCATGAACCTCTCTGCAGCATTTGACATTAACTCATTCCCCTTCCTCATCAGGCTTCTATACAGGATTGTCATCCAAGGATCTGTTCTCCCCTGGATCTGCTCCTTCTTCACGGATAGAACACAAGCTGTCAGCCTGACAGCTTAATCCTTGGAAGCCTGCAAACTCATCTGTGGAGTGTTGCAACTCATCTTTGAGTCTCACCCTCTTCAACGCATACATGATCGCACTGTCCAACGGCATCCATGCACAGGACATCAACATCCTCTCCTACACGAATGACTCTCAACTCATACTTTCCCTCTCGGACAACATAATGAAAGGAGAAACAAGTTTACCACCTGCATGACCAAAGTGGGTAAGTAAATGAAAGCCAACTCTCTGAAACTAAGCGCCGACAAGACAGAAGTAGTACTTTTCGGCAAGAACACCTCACCATAGGACTCCAACTTCGACCCACGCCCACCTCAAAAACCTTGGACTAATCATCAACAGCAAACTGGACATAACCGCACAAGTCAATGCCTTCACTGCATCCTGCTTCCATACCATAAAGGTGCTGAGGTATATCTTCAACTTGCCCCCAAACAACACTACAAAAGTGTCACTCAAGCCTTAATCACCAGCAAGTTGGAATACAGGAACACCCTCTATCCTAGGATCATCAAGCAATTCACTAGAAGACTACAAACCATCCAGATCTCAGCAGCCAAACTCGTACTCAACCTCCCCATACATAACTTGCATCACACCACATCTCATGGAGAACCTCTTGCTCCTGGTACACAGACGTGCTAGTTTCAAACTCCTCACATGCATATTCAAGGCACTACCAAACTGAGGAGGCACCTACTAGCATCTCCTTCCACCAACCAACGCGACATCTCTGCTCCAAAGACTCCTACTTGCACAAATCCCATGCATGCACTGAACCAGATCCGGAGGATGGCGTTTTATGACTTCGCTCCCAAAGTGTGGAACGGCTTACCACCCCACATTAGAGCCTCCTCCTCTCTTCATGAATTACGCTAGAAGCTAAACACCTGGCATTTCAATTAACCACCTACCATCGGCAGGGCTAGGCACACACATGCTCATCTCCAGGATACCCTCACGGGTGATAATGCGCTTTACAAATACACATAACAAATATAGCCATCTAATCCTAACATGCATTCAAGTTTTCAGAATGTCTAGAAAATCATTTTCACTGATATGCATTATGTGTCAATTCATCGTACGCACGCTGTTTGTGAATTTGCTGGCAACCTGACTTTTTACTGAACCTTGGTCTTCAGTCCCATTTTTTTTCTAGGCGATAATCACCTCATTGAACAAAGTATCATTATACTGACACAACTATCATGCAGATAATTATAATCAAGGAGATTTACCTTGCTAAACACACCCATGGTCTTTTTCAACAGGCTCACGTTAGATGGAGCACACATTGTCTGTGAACAGAAAGTCCCTGGAAGGAAGCCAGTGTAAATCAGAATCTAATCGCCCAAATCCTGGAAATAACAAGAGCACCAATTACCGGCTACTCTAGGTATCTCCTAATTTGTTTTCATTTTATATAGGACTGGGACTTCACAGTGTTTCACAGGAGCACCAGAGGTATGTGGAGATTAAGTGAGTGGTCCAGAATCACAGTATGTAGCGCCGGGAGCGGGATTCGGACCTGTGTCCATTTGTCTGCAGCGCTAGTTGCTAGACCACATCACCTAGAGCGCATGTTCACTCACAAAGGACACACCTGTGTTCAAATCATGATGGCGGCAGGTTATATGCAGAGGTTACTAAGTGTGATTTAAAAATTAAATAATGCACCCTGTTTATTTTTATTTATTTTTCAATTTTTATTGACATTTAACCCCTTTTTTTCAAATTACCAGAGTGGGTAAATTCCTGCGAACATGCACCCTGCCTAGTTAGCTGTCAATAGTTGCTGTTCTACAATGGCTTGAGGTAGCCTCAGCCCATCAGATTGTCCATGGTGTCAGAGACTGTTGATGCTTTTAGCACTTGCATACATTTATAATGGTTTTTCTCTAGAGCCTAGAGTTTAATGTTCCAGACTGAAAATTGCCTCCCAAATTAAATAGATGAATTATGCTTCCTTACAGGAATTATTCAGTAACAATGTATGACTTCTGAATGTAGGTAGGTGGGATTAGAAAAATACACTGGTGCTCAGTAGCTGCACGTTTTATATTTCAAGAACATAAACATAGAGGCAAGATGCAAGTCAATTTTGTTAGACCTCTAGGTTTAAAACAAAGATCAGGTGTTGGGAGGAGTTGGTGGGAACATGATGGTAGGCAAGTAAGAATAGTTACTATAACTTTCTCCAGTGATAGAGCCCTAGGTTTATTGAATCGAAATAGGTCCTAGCGTTGGCAGCTTGACGAGTTAAGGACGGAAAATGACCGCAGTACTATGGGGCATGTCCCCCCTGAAAAGAGCGAGTTAATGCTTCAAAAACATTCAGTATCATTACCTTCTACCGCAGAGTGCTACAGGGGCAGATGAGATTGATTGGCAGGAGATAGGGCTTCTTCAGCCGAGCGGCTGAATCTGGTTAATGATGTAAAACATAGTTTGTGACTTCCCAGATGCTTTGTTGGTGGTAAGGGGCATTTTAATGAAAAATCAGTTTTCAAAGAATTTGATGAGGTAATGAAAAAATTGCGTTTAGCACTAAATATCCTGGAATGCATTTTTTCTGAAAGCCCTAGGGAAGGAGATGCGAAGGTTCTGCATTGTTTAGCTTAACTGAATTTGATCAATGTAATGCGATGAAAGTACCTGTTAATTTTAGCTGGGTTAAGATATGCTCTATGTAAGACAAAAAATTGGATCTGGCAGAAGTTCTGATTGTGGGGTATATGGGTGGGACTCTCCAAGACCAGCACCCATAAAGAGTCAGTAAAGGGGCGTTCCAGATCTGCCTCCCAACGCAGCTTCAGAGGATCTAATGAGATTGCAGCATGTTGTCTAATGGAGGCGCCGAACCACAGGGTTAGGTGCCCAACGGAACACATCACACGTAGGTACTGAATCGTGAGATGTGTGGAGGGCTCAGTGGTCAAGTCTCCCCAGTGAACTGCAAGGGCCGTTATAAGGGAACGGTGTAGCAGGAAGCAGCCCAGGTGTAGCCCCCTCATCTGAGACAAGCACAGTGTATGGTATAAGGGCCCCCTCCCGGAAGAGATCTCCAGTGTCATGGATATCAGCCTCGCCCTAGTATTGTGTAGCTCGGCCGCCATGGTGACCTGTAGCCCTCTGGGTGTTCCATGAAGTGGTATGGTTGGGTCATATGGTATTGTGGAACGGGTGACAAAATGTCTTCTGCGATAGCATTTAGGTGCAACTTCAAGCAACAGGGAGTCTATGGACCCAGGCTTCGAGAAAGGGTGAAACAGGTGAAGTAGGGAAAAGTGTGATAGGGGTGGGCTTAATGTACCTGTGTCGGTGAGTTGACGAGAGGCCAGGCATCTGGCAATTCATTGTAATTGTTCAGCGAGGTAGTAATTCTCCAAGTTAGGAGCTGCAAGGCCACCCCGATCCGTGGGTAAGTAAAGCTTCTTAATGGTGACACGGTGACGGGAGGTGCCCCAGATAAAATCTCTGATAGTTTTCTACAATCCAGTAAAGAAAGGAGGGGGGACATAGAGGGGCAAATTAGAGAAGTAGTAGAGTAGCAGAAGAAGGATCACCATCTTGGTGAGAGCGATCCTATCCGTGACAGAGAGCGAGAGAGTACCCCAAAAGGTGAGCTGAGCATGGATAGCAGTCATCGCTCTGCCAAAGTTTCCGTCAAAGAGGTCAGTTTCTTGGCAGTGAATGTGGACTCCTAGGTATCGAAAAGAATCAGCACACCACATTACTTCGTTCCCGTTAAGGGTGTAGGAAGGGTCCTGAGTGAATTCTGCAAAGGGGTATAAGGAGGACTTTGCCGCAATGACGCGCAACCATGATACAACGGCGAACGCTTTCAGGGTGTGGGCTAGTGAGGGTAGAATTCTGTGCACGTCTTTTACGAATATCAGAAGGCATCTGTATACAGCTCTGCCTAGTTCCATGTCCTACAGCGATGGATTCAGAGATGTAGGGACCTGCTTCACATGAACATTCAGGTGCTTATAAAGTAGCTTGACCATGCCGATGAAAGTGGGCCCAAAACCAAACTTGGCCAGAACAGAAAAGAGATAATCCCATTCAAGGGAGTCAAAGGCCTTCTTGCGGTCTGAAACAGGCACCCTGAGTGTGGCCAGCAGAGCGGCGCATTTAAGGCATCTCTAAAAAAACTAGGAAGATTGGGAGGTGCTACGAGCGGGGATAAACCCATTCTGGTCCTGGTGGACCAAGGCAGGGGTGAGGAGTGCGAGACGGTCTGTGAGTATTTTTGCCAGGATTTTATAATCTGCATTTAGAGTAGCTAAAGGTCTGTAGGTGCACATGGCTGTGTGGTCTTTGCCCGGCTTCAACAATGAGACTAAACAGGCTGAGCACAGTGAAGCTGGTAACAAAGAACATTCTAGTGCAGAGGTGTAGAAGGCATGGAGATGTGGGACCAGTGTGTCAGCGTATGTCTTTAAGAATTCCACAGGGAGCCCGTTGGGGCTTGGCACCTTCCCTGATGCTAGTGTTGTTAGAGTTTTGCACATCTCATCAATAGTTATAGGAGACTCAAGCGCCATGTATTGGTCAAGGGACATCGTGGCAGTTCTATCGGACCCAGGAAGGCGCTGATCTGCAGGTGGTCTCCGTGGGTGGTAGACTTATAGAGTGATGCATAATTTCTGGTCATGGCAGTATAGATATCCAGTAGTGTGTGGCATACACAGCCCTGGTCGTTGCGTATGGTGTGTATTGGCCTGTGGGGGTGCTCCTGATGCAAAAGGTAGGCTAAACGTCTGCCCGCCCTGTCAGATGTGGAATGCATTTGCACTGAATGAGCAGCGCAGTCTTTCCAGTAGTTCATCATGCTCACTACGGAGCTCGTCCAAGCGGGTATCAGCCTTGGAATGTGTACCTGAGGCAGTTTCATAACCAACATTTTTTCGCTCAACGGCACTGACAGACGCATTCAACTGTTTACGGATATTTCATGTGAAGCATAGACTGTGCCCCCTGATCGTGATCTTGAAGGCCTCCCATTCAACTGATGGAGAGCCTGTGGAGCCTTCATTGAGGTAAAATAGCCTGAGATTGCTGAGCAGAGGGGACCATGAAATGCTTGATCTTCTAGCGCTACCGGTTGTAGATGCCAGGTCAGTATTGGGGGGAGGCACTCTGTCCCATCTAAGCCTTAGAAGCTGGGCATTATGATCGGAGTGTGTGCGACCTAGGTATTCCGAGTCTTGAATTAAAGGAAGTAGGGAGGGGGAGCCGAGTATTTGATCCAAACGAACATGGAGTTTGTGAACTGGTGAGTAGTAAGAGTAGATACGGGCATCAGGGTTGCGGCAGCACCATAAATCTATTAAGGACCAGTGATAAGCCATGCACACTGAGCTTGAGCGTTGGATGTCGCAGAAGTATGTGTCAGAGGCAGAAAGGAGCGATCTACAGAGACGTCAAGAACAGAATTGAAATCACCACCCTATAATCCAGGGCAAGCCACTCCAGCGGGCTAGAACCCTAGAAAGTCTGCATAGAAAGGAGTATTGATCTATGTTGGGAGTTGTCAGGCTCTGACTCCCGCTGACCCTGAAACTAATGATTAAGATGAGACTCTGCCTCACTGGCCCACAGCTGTGTTTCCTTTCCAGCCCTCGGATTCGCCATATGATGCACACTACACCCAGGAGGATCCTGAATATATGTGCTTCGGGCCCTTTAAGTCAGGAAGCCCTGAGACCAAGGGACAAACAAGCCACGTCTTTTGGAGGAGAGATCTTGCCACGCCGGAGGAGGAAGAACGGCCAGGACGGGAGGAGGAGCGTGCGTTGAACTGCGTAGGAGGATGCACTGAGTCGGAGGTGAGAGTAACGGTGCTGCAACACCGAGGAGGAACGAAAAGTGAGGACAGCCTGTCGAACTAGGATGCAGGCCGTGACCCCGCGAAGGAGCGCCAGGAGGCCAACGAACCTGCGAGCCACCCAGCAGCATTACTGGAGGAGCGTGGCTAGCACAGGTGCGTGCACGGTTCTTGGGGAGCGGGTGGTGGGTGGGTGTAACGCCCCGGGGTACAGAGAAGGGAAATCCCTTCTGAGCTCATTAGAGCAACAGCTTGTGTGTTTTCGTATCTAGGGTGGTGGTCTCTCACTCCTATGCACCTCTTCGAATGCAGAGAACGGGTGTATTATCTCCCCCACTCCTTTTCCCACACACGAGCCTTGGTGCGTCGTGCTGTTCTTGTTTTTTTTGGTTTCCTTGTTTTTCCCCCTCCTGACCGGGACAACGGGAATATGGTGAAGAAAAGTGGAAACCCTAAGGAGAAGAGAACTCCCTCCCCGAAGAATCAGGACATTTTGTTGTGATGTTTCACAGTATCAAGCAGCAATAAAGCCATTTACCCTATCTGAATGGTCGCCTGATTCCTGCAATACCTAACAGGAGTTGAAATCGAACCAATAGGGAGGGGCTGGCCGTTTAATGTACCTTTGATGAATACATATCTGCCCTCTGCATCAAGCCCGATCTCCTTCACCTCACAAGGAACCCCCCCTTCACCCATATCAGAGTGCCTCTCACTTGGGAGGAAACATTTGTGCTATACACACAACCCCGCCAGTGGCGATGCAGCCGTTCTGCTTCAAGAAAAGTTAGATGTGTCTCTTGGAGCAGCACAATGCCAGTGGACCTGCGCTGAATTTATGCGTAGATGGAGTACCTGCGTGAGGAGGAGTGAATACCTCTCCCGTTCCAGGTAATGACATTAACGCTGGTCATGAGGGATAATAGTAGTGTCTGGGCTCAGTGAGTGGTATAGGGAAGAGTGGACGGACAGGCGGCATTTCACTGGGTACAACAGCAAATACTTAAGGAGAACATAACAATCTGGCTTTATATTGTGTAACCTCATAAGAGCAAACTCGCAAAGGGAGTCGACCCAAACAGGGGTGCCCAACCAGGGCAACAAACATGCAAAGTGCCCTGCGGCTGAGGGGGGTGGGTGTGTGTCTTGTTATTTCTAAACTCCTAACCCATGTAGTTGGATCGAGCAAATGAGAGAAATATCTTATAATGTTAACATGGTAAAACCCTGCTCAACACTAGGACAGGCCATAATGTAGAACTCGGCCAGCCATAGAACAGTACACAATATGACCCCTCAACTTCCTCAACCGCCTGACATGCCAACTCGATAATCAAATGCATGCCAGGTACAATGTTGAGGAGGGCGACGGTCAGCCCACCTATTGAAATGCAGTACAGTCACAGCAATCAAATTATAGTGTCCGCGGTCTGGGGAGTAATAACAGGGGGGAAGGGCGAGTCCGGTTCCCCAGACCACGCCTGCAGGAAATCATCCTTGCTAGGTGATGGTGACATTCCTGGTTCAGGAGTAGACTTCGTGTTGCCACAGCATTGAGTGCCACCTTACGTTCGGATAGAATCTGCTCATAGGCCTGGGCATCGATTGAAGGGGTACGATGGCACGAACCACCCTTCTACCTCTGCGACGGCCGTGTCTTGTGCATCTGGGCACTGGAGGGGCATCAGTAGGGCTAGGAACCGTGGCCAGGCCGGTCTCCTCCAGCCAATCCCAGGCATCAGAGGTGGCATCAAAAAACCGGGTGGTACCATCCGTCACCACCCACAGGCAGGCTGGGAACAATAAGCAATATTTCATGTTGAGGTCCCGAAGCTGGCGTTTCACTGCGGCAAAGGAGCCATGGCTCCTTTGTACCTGGGTAGTATAGTCTGTATAAAACATGATTGAAGCATTCTGGACAGTGAATCCTGATAGCGTCCTGACCACTCTTAGGATTGTGTCTCAGTCTCTTAAGTTTAATAGCAGAAACAGAAAGGGTCGCAAACTGGCTCTGAGTGGAGGCCTCCGATACGGTACCCTATGTGCACGCACCAGCATGAATTGAGACAAAAGTACTCCCGGAGGAAGCAGCTCCTCCAGCCAGCGGTCAGTGTAGGTAACTGGGTCATGTCCTTCCGTGCCCTCTGGGAGACCAACCACTCGTACATTGTTGCAACGCGAGCGGCCCTCAGTGCCGTCCAACTTGTCCTCCAAGGTGCACACCTGGTCCAGCAGATCCTGTAGTGTGGCTGTGTGGATGCAAGACTGGGGGTCTAAGTCTGTGAACGTGAGTCTTGCGCACCCTTTCAGCGAGTTTTTGATGGTCGACTTTAAGCAGCGTTTAGTCTGACATCACTTTGTCAATTTTCGCCTCCAGCGATGTGTGTGTCTGGTTCAGCGCTGCTCCAATTTTCTCTACGACCCCGAGGACCGAGTACAGGCTTGGTCGAGAGAGCAGATGGTGGAGGTTCAGGAGGCCCATCTCCCTTTGATGGCAACCCATCTCCCGGCTCCTGCTGGGTTGTGGTGTGAGGAGTGGTGGACCAGCTGTTGGGCAGTGGGCATGGAGGAGGGAAATATGCGGAGGACGTGCTCATCGACTCCAATGGGTTATATAGTGGGAAGCCAGAGGTGATTGGAGAGAGCACGAAGTAGAGGTCAGGGCAGTGACTCCAGTGTTATCCCAGCCAGCGAACTCGGTGGTAGAGCAGATGCCCATTAAGGAACGCCCCCGGTGACAGCAGATAATACCCAGGCATGTGGGAGGGCTAATGGCACTAACAGTGGTGATCAGTATTTGAATGCAGGGATGGCACCCCACATCGGTGCTGATGCTGTGGGATGTGGCATCTGGTAGGATGAGGCAGGGAAGGCAGTGAGCTAGATCTGACCCAACTCCCGGGATGTACCCCCCTTCCAAGGCAATAAGTGGTCTGTCACCACACACCAACCGTAAGAGCAGGCAGTATCAAGACAATGAATGGGAGACAATATAGACTGCAAGGAGGACGTCTGACAGTTGAGAGATGGGCAATGGGTGGGAGGCCAGTTCCAAACAATGTCCGGTATTGCCTCCAGCACCCACCAGTGCACAAGGAGGAATCACATCTGACACCAGGACAGGTCCACGGCGACTCCCAATGCGCGATAGGACAGCAGGATACATCACTACAGCGCAAGCATCAACATGTTGTGTTGCGGAGCCCAGGGGGCGTGGCCGAGCCAGCCAAGATGGCGGACTCCTCTCCTTGAGGCTCCCGCTCGGCGGCCCGTGTAACGGACAGCTATACCTGCCCCGGGCTTCCATCTTCCCGGGAAAGTATCGGACCGTGCCCGGTGACACTAGCGGCACCTCCGACAGGTGTTGAATCTCGGCGGGGACGGATGTGGCGCAACCGGAGACATCGCGCGGCCGCTGGCCGCCCTGCGGACAAGATGGCGGACCGACGCCTAGCCTGAGAGAGAAGCGGCGAGCCTGAGGCGCCACGGGGGCTCCCGCGGCGGGGCTGACCTGGTCGGCGACTGCGATCACCCACCTTGGCGCCACATCACAGGAGAGCAGATCCGGACCTGGAGCGCAGCCCCGAATGGTGGCGGCTACGGCGGCGAGGTGACGGGGGGGCGCTGCTCCCCTTCCCCCCCCCCACGGCTGAGTGAGACCGAGTGGCTGGGTGACGGCGGCGATCACTGTACTGCACCCTCCAGAAGCTGCTGACGACCCGGCGGCCAGCCCCATCACACAGGTGAGACCCGGCCTGGGCGACACCGAGGGACCCCAGACCCGGCGCACTGTCCGGAGGCGCTGTGAGGCGGATCGCCTGGCGGGGGGTGGGGGGCGCGGCCGCTGCCCCCGGAACGGAGAGCCCTGATCGCCGCCTGGGCGGACACCTGTGGACACAGACCAGCACAGAGCCAGGCCATCGAAGAGGTCACACGGAGGGACCCGAGCTGCGTGCGGTCGCTGACCTCGCTCTGGGGAGGGAACAGCGAGGAGGCAGGGAACTCTGACTGGCGCCGCGTCGTGCCTGAGAGCCGGGTCGGACGTGGAACACGAGGAGAAGGCAGAGCCCGCACAGTCGGCCAAGCTGCGAGGGACTGGTCGGTGAGGCTTCGTGGGGGGACTCTTCCTAAGCCAGGGAGACGGGATCGTCCTTACCCCCCCCCCCCTGCAGATCGGAGACGGAGGAGTGCGCACCCCCATACGGGGTACGGACCGGGCTCGTGGCCGTGGGGGGCCGGCAGACATCCTGTATTGGCGGGCCGGCGACCAGAAGGAGCGCAGGCGGTGCACTCGCGCCCGGAACGACGAGACAGGGCCCAGAAGCGGACTCCTCCCTGGGTGACCTATCTGCCACGAGAACGTCCCTGCTGAGCCAACCCGAGCGCGGACCCCAGGGGACGGGCGCACCCGCCACCGTGGGGAGGGCCCATCCCCAACCATGGGTCGTCAAAAGACGGCGGGGGCGCCGTCAACCTCGCACCCGTCTCGAGTGGCCGCATCCACGTCCAGGGGGCCCCCGCATACCACTGAACCCGTCACCGAAGACCATACGTCCAGGAAACTAGATCAGGTCCTGGCGGCCATAGAACATTCTAGGGTGGCGATGGAGGGGAAGTTCGGTGAGTTGGCGTCGGACCTGGGCCTCCTCCGAGACGACCACAGGAAACTGGCGGACAAAGTCGCGCACAACGCCAGCACGATCCAGACGCTGGAACCGCAGGTGCAACAACATGGGAACGCACTCCGGGACCTCCAAACCCGTACAAAGACACTGGAGAACAAGACGGACGACTTGGAGGGGCGTTCCAGGCGGAGTAACATTCGCATCGTCAATTTGCCGGAAGGAATCGAAGAGCCTAACCCGGTCAAATATATCACTGAGTGGATAGCCTCCTTCACTCCTGCGGACGCCCTTACAGCGTTCTTCTCCGTGGAGAGGGCCCACAGAGTGCCGGCACGCAGGCCGCAACCGGGCATGCCTCCTCGCCCGTTCTTACTCAAGCTCCTTCATTATAGGGACCGAGACACTATCCTCAGAGCGGCCAGGCAACAGGGACAGCTGCAGATAGAGAACAAACAGGTCATGTTGTTCCCGGACTACTCCCGTGCGGTCCAACAGCAACGCGCCACCTTCCAAGCAGTGAAACGCACCCTGCGCCTGCGAGGCATGCAGTACGCGCTCCTTTTCCCGGCCCGCCTCAAGATCATTTATGGAGGCGAGACACACTTCTTCACAGACCCAGGAGAGGCGGCGACATGGGCGGAACAACACGCACGACACCCCGGGGACAGCTCCAGCCCGCGCCCGAGGAGGACATCCGGGCGCCCGGATCGCCGACACCGAGGGGCTTCTTCCACGCAGATCAGTGCACGGACCGACACTACCTCCACCAGCTCTCCGGACCTCGCGCAGATCATGGCGGAACGCCGGAAGGCACTCCAGGCGGTGGCCACTATGAGCCCACAGGACAGAGACACAGATTCCGAGCGGGGCCCCCACATCTTCAGCTCTGACGACGAAAGGAGTGCCACGCCGAGGTCACGAGAGGGCTCGGTGACACCCCCGGTGGTGACTCCTCAGACCGCAGACACTCTCATCTAACAAGAAGCCCACAGACCAGAACAGACGGGACACGAGCACGCACAACCCGGCTAATCGATGGGAACGAACTACGCCACAGAGCCCGACAGAGGGCAGGACACCTATGGACATTGACAATATACGGACTACCGCCAGAGCGAGAGTCGGCAGCCACCTAGAACCACCACCCCCACAACTACGAACTAAAGTTTCACTATGATCACTAGTTTGGGCGCACCGCCTTGTGCGGTGCGCCCCCAGTATTGGGACTGTTTCCCACCGTTGTTATTGTTCACCCCCCTCCCTGCATACCTTTTCCCTATCATTCCTGCAGCGGGCGAGGTGACCGCCATAGACAACACAGTGCATGGACGGACGATAGGCGGCGGGCGTGGGGCTGGAAGCGACGACCGTGGGGTTTGCCACACGACGAGCACACATACAGATGCCTTCCCACATCACACCTCACAACTCCCCTAACACAGACATAAAGTTCCTGACACTGAATGTCCGAGGCATGCACACCGCACGAAAACGATACTCTATTTATGCCTACATTAAGCGACAACAGGCCCAAGTTGCACTCTTACAAGAGACGCACCTGACGGTAGGGGAAGTGGACCGGCTACAAAAAAAGTGGCGAGGCATAATATGCGCCACGACCTACTCCGCGTTCGCCAGAGGCGCCCTAGTATGGATCAGGCCGGGGGTGCCATTTAAAGAGCACCACAGACTCGTAGACAGAGAAGGGCGATATGCAGTGCTGACGGGTTTATTAGAGGGTCAACAACTACTGATAGGGAGTATATATGCCCCCAACTCGGAACAGGATGGATTCTGGGGCACACTCACATGCACATTAGCACAACACACTTCAGTCCCATGGCTCCTGGGAGGGGATTACAACTGCACTCTGGACCCACACCTGGATCGCTCACATCCCCCACAGGCCCACTCCCCTGCACACAAGCAAGCCGCGGACCTCCGCAGGTGGGCGGCCAAATGGGGGTTGGCAGACATCTGGAGGACCCGCCACCCCACTGCGAAACTCTACTCCTTCCATTCGATCCCACATAATCTGAGGGTCCGTTTAGACAGGTTCCTCGGCTCCATGTCACTCGTGCCCTTGGTACAGGACTCTGACTATCTCGGCAGGATAGTGTCGGACCACGACGCGCACACTATGGTCCTCCGTTGGAAACCGCCTCACCCCCCGATTCCGACTTGGAGGTTGCCTCGAGAATGCCTCACAGACCCGGTGTTCCGTCACACACTTGAGGAGTTTGTGCAGGGCCACTTCCGCCAGAATGACAATACGGCGTCCACACGTTCGGTGGAGTGGGACGCATTTAAGGTATGCGCCAGAGGCCACTGCATCCAGCAAGTAGTCGGGGTAAGGAGAGTGCTGGACAAGGCCTTGCAAAGGGCGGAGTCCCAGCTCATGGAACTCTCGAAAAGGGCGGATCAGGGGGCCGCCACAGTGACACAACTCTCAGAGGCCAAAACCTCCCACGCGGTTACGTTGCGCGATCTGCGTAAATACAACTTTCGCGCATACGCGGCTCGAGCGCACCGAGAGGGGAATAAGACGGGATCGCTCCTGGCCTGGTTGGCCAAACAAGACACAACACCGCGTCCTATCACAGAACTCATGGCCCCAGACGGGCAACTAAAATACTCACAGACAGATATCTTGCGCATCTTTCACGGGTACTACGCGACCCTATACCGTGCCCCACGGGCCGGACCCTCGAGAGATCTCGCCGGCTTCCTAGGCGAGTCGCCCCTGCCCGGGATCCCCCCCGACATCGGCAGGGACTTAGACAAACGGATTCTCGCGGTTGACGTGAAACAGGCGATTAAGGCACTTGCCCGCGGAAAGACGCCGGGTACGGACGGACTCCCGATCGAGTTCTACCACGCATTCGTGACGCTGCTGGTGCCACGCCTGGTCTCCATATACGAGGAGGCGGTAACTCGTAAACTGCTCCCAGACTCGATGCGGACGTCGGTCGTGGTGACCTTCCTGAAGCAGCATAGAGACCCAGTACTCCAGGCCTCCTATCGACCAATAACGCTCCTGAACACGGACTGCAAGATCCTCGGGAAAATTTTAGCAGAGCGATACAGTCGAATTCTCCCAACGCTGGTGCATCCAGACCAGTGTGGGTTCGTTCCCCGACGTAACACCTCACACAATCTGCGCCGCTTCTTTCATGTCCAGGACCAGACGAAGGGACGGTATCCTCGGGCGGCGTGCTTGGTCCTGGACCTAGAAAAGGCATTCGATACCCTGTCGTGGCCTTACCTGTTCGAGGTCTTGAGTCGTATGGGCGTCGGGCCCGTGCTGCTGGCCTACACACAGCTGCTGTACGGGAGCCTCTCCTCCAGGGTGAGAATCGGCAGACTAGTGTCGGCTCCGTTCCCGGTGACCAGCGGGACCAGGCAGGGTTGCCCCCTCTCTCCTCTCCTCTTCGCTCTGGCGATGGAGCCCCTGGCCATTAGGCTGCGACGGGAGGGGGAGACTTGGGGGATCCCCATAGCGGGCGTCACCCACTGCGTGTCTCTATATGCGGACGATCTACTGATCTACGTCCGTGACATATCGGCTGACCTTACATCCATTTGGACGACACTACAGGAGTTCGGGGACACGTCGGGACTCCGGGTCAACTGGGAAAAATCATCCGTTTTCCCTTTGGGCGCGCGCGCAGAATCTCTGACGATAACGCTAGGTGCGCAGACATTGACATGGGAAGGGACTCCCCCCAGATACCTGGGGGTGCGCCTGTACCACTCCCCCAGAGACCTCTTCGAGGGAAACCATCGGAGGGCACTGATCGGCCTGCGCTCGGCTGTGGAGTTCTGGAAGACTCTTCCATTAGCACCTATAGGACGTGTCGCAATTGCGAAGATGATCATGGTGCCGCGAATGCTCTACTACTTCGCAAACCTTCCAATAATCCCACCCGTGCTTTTTTCCGGGAACTAGACACGCTGCTAGCAACCTTGATCTGTGGGGGCGGTCGGCACCGAGTAGCGCTGCGTACATTGTATCTACCTACGACGGCCGGAGGCCTGGGGGCCCCATCCTTCGAATCATACTTTCTCGCGGCACAGCTCCAGTGGTTATCCCAGTGGACGGCGGAGCGACATATGGAGGAGACAGTCACGGATGCGGGTAGACTACCACAGCCCGCGATCCGACGTATGCTGTTGCCGGGCTCCAAGCCGATACGCACACATCCGCTTCAGGTCGTCGTAGCCTGCCGATGCATGATGCGGATACACCGCATGTCCAGGGGACGCCCGCTGTATTCCCCCCTGCTCCCTCTGGTGGGGTTCCCGCGACGGAACGGACACTACACCGCGAGGGCCCTCCAGGTGTGGACGGACCACGGCGTCACAGAGATGGAGGCGTTGTTTCAGGAGGGGCAGTTGAGGACATACGCACAGATGGTGGAGTGGTATGACCTCCCCCAGGGACAATTCCTGAGACACAGGCAGCTGCTGGAAAGTAGTTGCCGCTTCTGGAACCCACGCGATGGGGAACCCCCGACGCATCCGGTGTTGCATACAGTGCTGCGCATGGGAGCGGGCAGTCACCTGGTCACCTGGCATTATAAAGCGATTAGGGAGTTGGCGGACGTTTCCCTGGACAAACTCCGGGAAACGTGGGAGGACGACGCAGGCCGCGTATTCAATGACGCGGAGTGGCGCAAAGCCCTGGAGTCCCCCAAAAAGGTGTCCAGGAACGCGCGATTTAAAAATATCCAATTCAACATTCTCCACCGGGCGTATCTTACTCCAGACAAACTCCACCGGTTTTACCCTGAAACGCGATTTGACTGTCCCAGATGTCACCTGACAGACGCCGATTTCAAGCATATGTTCTGGGCCTGCCCCTCCATACACCGTTTTTGGGAGGAGGTGTACCACACCGTCTGCGCTACAACTGAAATCCAGGCCGCCGCCACCTGGGAGGAGTGTGCACTGGGGTTGTCCCCGAAGAAGAAAACCGCGAAGGTACAGTGGAAGTTTATGTCCCTAGCCGTGCTCCTCGCGAAGAGAAACATCGCGATGCATTGGAGGGCCCCAGAAGGACCGTCCATACCGGCGTGGGCAGGCGCAGTGCTCAAATGGGGAGCAGCCGAGGAGGAACTGTTAAGGGAGGAGGAGGCGAAGGGCGCCCGTAAACACCCGATATCTATGGAATGGGCGCTCCTCCTCATCCTTTTTAAGCAAAACTACGAGCCGAGGGACGCCCCGGACGTGCCACAGCTCACCCCTCACGCCTCTCCGACATCCCCTGGCCGCCCCAACCTGGCGGAGAGCGCAGACGACTCCGCAGGTAGACAGAGCACCTAGGTGCGAGAGCGAGCGTGGACCCGGCCCCCTGTGTCGCGACAAGCGATGACCGACAGACTCGACCCCCCCCCCCCCTCTCCTAAGTAGATCTCAGGATGGATCGCTCGCACTAGCTATCAGTCCTCCCACAATCTGGCACGTGAACCTCGCCCCCGCCAGTCCCGCACTCCCACCCCCCCCTTCCATTTTTCACCTCCTACTCCCTTCCTTCCCCACCCCTTCTTTTTCCAAGTTTATGGATCCCCCCCCTCCCTAGGGCCCGTTCCAAACCGCCCCGTAGGTGGTAGTTGCCCCGGTTGACGGCTTACACGCCATGGTCCTAGATACATGACCTGACAGTGACCCTGGGAAAGAAGGGAACGTTGCATACACTACATTGGGGAGGTAGCGCTGACCCCGATAGAGACGGACGCTGGCGACATTACTGTGCAGACATACACGGGGACGGAGCAGAGCGCACTAGGGGGCGACCAGCCTTACCGCTTATAATAGATACCTTCGGCAACTAACGAACTACAGCACCCACTCACTATAGCTCACGCAATGGTTGATGATGATGTAATGTAATGATTGGAACATATATAAGCGCAAGTTTACTGTAATGAAATGCATGCAAAACCCTAATAAAAAAATTGAAAGAAAAAAATGTTGTGTTGCGGAGCCCAGACTCGACCAGCCCTTGCGCCCCAGTCTGTCCAAGGATATAAAACAGAGGGGGTAGCCTAGATCCGGTATGATCCCTGGACCACCCCTGTGAATGCGAGGCATGATGGGCTATATCAGCAGTAGGAGGGGAGAGAGAGAGACAGCTCTGGCCCAACACGACCCCCACGCTGCCCCCACCTCCGCCAGTGCACTGGGATCCACGGTCTGTGCAGATGGGAGGCTGCGTGTCCAGGGGCCTCCTGTGACGTTGCCAGTAGAAGGACACCCCTTTAGTTCACAACAGCTCTACACCGGTGAGGCCTAGGCCCGATCGACCTCCGGGCCCCCACCCCAGCCACGCAGGCCCGCTCCCACAGCAGCACCCCAATGGACTTACCTCCAATAATCAGGTGAGTAACTGGGTCCGGAAGATCAGGTGGAGGCAGCTTGTGTTCGGCCACGGGCCGCTACAATGAAGGGGGCCAGCAGTCCCAGCCCCGGCCTCGGAGCTTTGGAGGGCGGGGAGCTGCTCAGGCCAGAGCCTCTGAGATTATGGGGCCATGATGCCCAGCTCCGGTCCCCACGCTGCAAGCCCAAGGGCAGCCCGATCTCGGACCCTGTGGCAGACCCCAGCCAGTCGTCTATGTGGCTCCGTCGATGTGAGGGCACCCCACGTCTGCAGGGCTCGAGAATACGGGGCACCCAGCAGCACCCGCGGCTTTCAGCTTGCAGGGCCAGGGTGGAGGGGAAAGGCAGAGGCGGGTGCCGGCATCAGCGCCAAGTCGGGCTACAGCCCTGACAGGTACACTCCCAGGGGGCCGGAGTTCGTGTGGCTAGCAGGGTCAGCAGTCGAAGGGTGGTGCCCGCAATAAAAGATGTGTTACAGCAAACAAATGATGGACGGAATACTGACAGTGCAAACATTCTCCCCCAGTCAAAAGATCTGGGTTAAATCCATTGTTCTTTTGCCCACTACGCCACCCCAGTTCGGACCCAACCATATGCAAATCAGTCTTGACTCTGTGCCCCATGGGAACAGTCCAGACCGAACTGCCAGGCCAGGTCCTCCCTGGACCGGAAACAAACATCATGGGACCGGTTTCAGGGTATGTCACCCTTCTTTAGCCAGGCTAGCTTGAATCCAGTGGCGTAGTGAGCGAGGGACTCACGTCTGGGTATACCCATCCCACTTAGGGCAAAAAGTGTTACAGCAAACAAATGATGATGCTGACAGGGCAAACATTCTCCCCCAGTCAAAAGATCTGGGTTAAATCAATCGTTCTTTTGCTCACTATGCCACCCCAGTTCGGACCCAGCCATATGCTCAGACGTGGGTCCCGGGCTCACTGTGCCACTGGAATCAAGCTTCCTGGCTGAAGAGGGGTGAAACCCCGAAACCAGTCCTAGGATACTTGTTTCCGGTCCAGGGAGGACCTGGCTTGGAAGTTCGGGCTGGACTGTTCCCATGAGGCACAGGGTCAAGACTGATTTGCATATGGCCAGGTCTAAACTGGGGTGGCATGGTGAGCAAAAGAATGATGGATTTAACCCAGATCTTTTGACTGGGGGTGAATGTTTTGATTTTTTCTGCATTCCGTCCATCAATTGTTTGTCTTTCGCAATAATAGATGGGCTGTCGGACGCCTGGATTGTGTAGATGATTCAGGATAATCAGGGGAAGGGATATCGAGCGGGCTTAGAATGCGACTGCCATATTAGGTAGTCAGCCACGCCCTCCCCCCTTGGTAGCTATACCTTTGAGCCATTAATTAAAGTTGCACAGGGTAACCTAATTCCGCAGGCCCTTTACAGAGCAGAGGTTCAAAAATTGAAGGACGGTGCACCAGAATAAAGTTGAGAGAGATCCGGATGTATTCCAAAATATATATTCATTTATTGATGTCTCTTAACATTAAGATTTGAACATCAGCCAACGCGTTTCATTCCAAAAGGAACTTCATCAGGGCTGAAAGAAATACACACAAAAAAAAACTAATACGACATACAAAACATTAAATACATAAATATAAAAATATATATATATATACATATATATCCACATACAACATATACATTAATAACACTGACAAAACAACTACCTGGAATTACAAAGAATTCAATTCTGAAGCAAAAGGCCTCATCGAAAAGCATTTCCTAATCAACATCAGTATTCATATCAGAAAACAACCAAATATAGCTAACAGGGAAAGAGAAAGCGAGAGGGAGAAAAAAGAGAGAATCCATCTGCTATTCTGAAACACAGAAACAAATAATAACCATCCAAAGTTAGAACAAACTAGACAAATCACAGTCCGAAAAATTATTTGAAATAGTAATCAGACATATACAGACTGGTCATCTCAAGAGACCATCTGTAAAGTACACCCGTTGTGCAAAGAAAAGAAAGAGAAAAAGTTCCATAGAATACCCAAAGAGCTAGAAGAGACGCAGAGAAACAGAAAAAGGTAAGTATATATCTCTATTTGATGTGGAGAATACATTTAAAACACGATCTGCACCATAAATTCAACTAAAGATCTCCCCAAGAAACTTCATATTTGGTATCACGAAAAATCATTTGTTAATAAATAGATTTCTTTCAGAAAGTATCAATTTTGTGTATGAGAAACGTGCGAGAATATGTAGAGTAAATCCACTATAAGTAATTGAAATAATCATCCACCCACCAGTTTATAACAAAGAACCAAATGGAAATTCAATTTCTATACTAAGATTCTCCCTGAGTCCAGTCAAGGTCACACATAAATGTGAGACTTACCAAAATTCATATGATATATTCATCATCCCACTAGGTTCCAGTTACAACAATTCTTGTAGAAACCAAATCCTAACCGCAAGATAAAAATGTAAAGTTATACCATGCTGCCAACATCTTGTCCAAATTGGCTCACACAATTCTTAAGTGATAGCTAAATCCAGAACGACCTATCTAGGTGATAACCTTGGTTCTGGTCAAAGGTCTACAATTTAATAACCCGAATAGGTAAGGACGCATAAAAACATCATCTTACCTTCGTATTTCACCATCCAAATATCATCAAAAAATATATCAGGTGGCTCAAGTATTCAGTAATTGTAAAGAGTCCTGGGAAGAAGAAATACAATATTTTATGAGTCTCCCCTAATTCCAAAGTGGCAGGAAACATACATACGTCATTACTGAAATGGTCAAACTGCCTACAGTTATCAGTACAAACCTCCTATTAATAGAGCGAATAGTGACTCAATCAAATCATATATTCTTAAAAACGAAAATTAAAAGCGAAAATTAAACAGAGTGTATACATATAATCAAACGAAACGCTGGACCCTAAAATCTGGCCATGTTTCAAAAGACAAACTTCACCAAATGGTTTAATAAACCCACATTCATCTTGAAAATATCACCACATTAGAGTTTACGCACATACACACCAATAATCAAGCATCATTAACATCATCTATGTTGGACAGAGCACCGAGAGTCAGTTGTAACAACTCCTACCCAACTCATACCATTATCTCAGTGGCCACATTACTATCTCTGCTCGTGCTCACTCTGATTAATAGCCTCCTATGTAAACGCGGACACAGTAGAGCCCATTGTCAAAACATCACCAACATAACAACATCAGTATATATACACACATGCACATTGGAATCAGTGATTAATCCTAGTGGCCCCATTATTAACATCACACATCAGTGGGGTCATATCATGAATATATTATAGTAACCTCCCACCCGTCTGCCATTGTCACAGCGGCCGTATTACCAACAATATGCATGCTCACTCTAAAAGATAACTCTAACTCTAAAGGGCAACGCCGAGAGTCAGTTGTAGCAACTCCCACCTCACCCATACCATTGTCGCAATGGCCATGTTATTATCTATGCTCGCGTTCACTCTGATTACTAACTTTCGAGAGAAACGCGAACACATAGAGCCCATCATTGAAACCTCACGCGCATATAACAACATCAGTATGCACACGCGCACACGTTATGATCAATAACCATTAATCTTAGTGGACACCACATGGCCCCATTATCGACATCACATATTAAAGAGATCATACCATGACTCTATTGTCGTAAACTCCCACCCATCTCATGCCATTATCACAGCGGCCGTATTACTAATAATATTCACGCTCACTCTAGAAGATAACTCCCAAGGGGCAACGCGAAAGACCGTTACCAGCCTCATATTACATATAACCTATGTTAGTGCCTCACAGCCCCTTACCTCGTCAATGTCGACGTACGAACGTATTTCCCCGTAGTGAAACTATTAGTAAGACGCGCCATGTTGAAACCGACTTAAATAACAACATCCTGTCATATGGTGCCCCTCACGTGACCATCACTATTATCATACGTGTTTCACTAGCGTACCCGGCGGCCATATTGAAATGCTCATACCTACAAAGAAACTATCACCAAATCGTGTTTAAACATATTAGAAAGGTAAAAAGAAAACCCGTAATACTCAATCGTATCGCCAATTTGTTAGTGATATTTTATACTGTTTATTTAGTTATCCATTCCGCAACGTAAAGTGGTCTGATTATTCCGATTTGAATATACCCGTGCCTGGTTTTTATTCAAGAACATGTTTATCGTGTTAGTTTTACTGACACGTACGGGGGCCATATTAAATTGCTAATTTCTGTCAAAAACAGCCAAGTCAGATAATACTCAAGCAAGTGATTCGAAATTAGATACACCGCGTCTGATTTTAATTAAAAAACCACTCAAATCACAATAATAATCCAAAAATGCCTATACTTGTGTGCATCATATTAAACACATATTAGACAGAAATTAGAACCATAGTATTCAATAGCATCAATTATTTATTTATGATATTATATATTCCTTCATCAATTCAGTAATGCTCAATCGCATGATTCCAGATTAGAAACACTACGCCTATTTATTAATTTAGGCACCACTTGGATTACCCCAAATATCTAAAATTACAAATATTTGTGTACATCGTGTTAGGCCAGGGTTGCTAAAAACGGGACTCCTGCCTCAACCCACAACAGATTTACCAGGGTGATAAACTAACAACCACCCCAAAAGTGCAGACCACCACTCATTTCCCAAATATCATAGAGAGTTTTCACCAAGGATGGCACCGTACTTAAGAAGATATTTCTTAATAAGAGTACTGAACCTACAAGATTGTGAAGGAGGGCATTGGATACTACATCGTATTCCCGATTAATTTGATAGAGCCTTCATACAGTCCTCCAGGTAATTCAACAGAAGAATGAAACAAGGACAGGGTAGAAAAAAGTAAAAGTTAAGAGAATGTGATGGAAATACACCTAAATTAATCAAAACAGACAGAATAAAACAAACAAATTTCCTATTAAGTACGTCGTCCATCATGTTGCTCTCAATGGCAGTATACTCATCCAACATGTGATACAGTTACACCAATGTCAACATGATTTATCACCAGTACATACATACAGTGTATTATTACAATTACTAAAATGTCAACATGGTTGTACACAATATATGGATACCGGATCTTGTCAAAATTCTTAACATATCCAACATATCCATAAAAAGTGTCTACAAGAAATAGTGCATTTCCCCATCAGTATTATGTCCCAGATGGGTAGCCCTAAGGCGGCAGATCCATTTAGATTCCATCTGTCTAAGTAACAGATCCCTGTTACCTCCTCTCCTTTGTACCGGTACATGATCTATTGCATGGAACCAAAAGGACAAATCATCCAGGTGTTCATTAGAATAATGATTTGTGATAGGGTACCTATCGTCCTTAGATTTTATAGCCCGTCGGTGCTCCTGTATCCTCAGCTTGAGACAGCGAGTGGTGCTACTAACGTATATGATATCGCATTTACAACCCAAAATATAGACCACATGATTCGTGTTACAGTTTAAGAAGTGGCATATACTGTATCTTTTTGATGTATTGTAACAAAAGTCCAGAATCTTGTTTTTGCCGAAGGGGCATACAATGCATAATCCACAAACATAGAAACCCTTTGGTTTCACCGGTAACCAGGTCTACACTTGTTTTGGTGTTGTAACATAACTAGGACAGAGAGAATTTTTTAAAGATACTCCCCTCCTATATGTAATAGATGGTTTATTCTCAATCACATCTTTCAGTCCCGGGGTGTCTTTCAAGAGATACCAGTGTTTGCGGAAGATGTTAAAAATGGCATCACTATGTACCGTATATTGGGTTATAAATCTTGCTTTTGATTTAGTCCTGTCAGAAATAGGTTTGTCCTTTAATGTGTCATTTCTGTTCAAATTGCAAACTCTAAGCTCTGCTCTATCAAGAACATTTTGTGCATACCCTCTCTTGGTAAACCTATCCTTCACATCTTTGATGTTTGTATGGAAGTTCTCATCTTCACTACATGTCCGCCGGATTCTCGTCATCTCACCAAACGGTATGTTGTTTTTAACAGAACTGGGATGTGCACTCATGGCATGCAACACAGAATTGCACGATGTCTCCTTCCTAAAGAGTGAACTCTGTATCTGGCCCTGTTGGATATAAAACTGAATGTCAAGGAAATTAATACGTTCCTTGTCATACGTCATTGTAAACTTCACATTAAAGATGTTATCATTTAGGAAGGACACATATTGATGTCGATGTTCCACTGAGCCGGTCCACAAACAGATCACATCATCAATATACCTCCCCCAGTACACAACATAATTGGTCCAGGGGGAGGCACCTCTGCCCCAAGCATGCTCCCTCTCAAACCACCCCATAAAGAGACATGCGTAAGAGGGAGCAAACTTGGAGCCCATCGCAGTACCGTGCACCTGCTGAAACCAGCAGTTATCAAAAAGAAAAACATTGTTTGACAAGATAATGTCAATCATAGTGACAATCATTTCATTATAGTCAAATAAAGTCGCGTCCTCCTTATGTAAAAAGGACTGGACTGCTTTAATCCCAAAGTTCTTGTCTATATAGGTGTAGAGACTCTCTACATCAAGAGTCACAAACATAAGGTCTTCAGACCAATCAAAATCCTTGAATTTCATAAGAATGTCTTTACTGTCCCTAATATACGAAGGTAAGTTAGGGACATGTTTCTGAAGCCTCAGGTCTACCTACTGGGACAACTTTTCAGTTGGCGATCCAACGCCAGAGATAATAGGTCTACCAGGGGGGAACTGCCCGCCCTTGTGTATCTTTGGTAAAATATAGATGCACGGAAAGGACGGGCAGTCCACCCGTAGATATCTACACTCATCTTCTGTAAGTAAACCATCTTCCCTCCATT
This sequence comes from Triturus cristatus, assembly GCF_964204655.1. Taxonomy (NCBI): domain Eukaryota; kingdom Metazoa; phylum Chordata; class Amphibia; order Caudata; family Salamandridae; genus Triturus; species Triturus cristatus. The sequence continues at coordinate 609,084,011 of NC_140593.1, read as the reverse complement.
CTGTCAACCCAGCACTAATCATAGCGGTGATGGTTGGAACAGGGTTGGTTCCAATTGCACGATAATATAATTTGTTGCTAAGTTGTCTAGAATTTCCTGTATGTAGTCAGCATGGTTCATTACGACTACATTCCCCCCCTTATCAGCCTCTCTGATTACAATACTAGGGTCCTTATTTAGTCTTCAAAGGGCCAACTTTTCCGAAGCTGTGATGTTATGGGGAGCTTTAGTGGTAAACCTATTAGGGGTTTCCAATCTGTATAGATCTTCCGTGACTTTTTCATAGAAAATATCGATGTTGTTGTGGTAGGAATGCATGGGTACAAACTTGGATTTGGGACGAAGTCCACTGGCAATATTTGCATTTCGAGATATTTCAAGAATCTTTGACAACAGTGGTAATATCTCGGTCCTCCTCATTATTGATAGTCCCTAAACAGTGTATACTACGAATGTCCCCAATAGTGTGAGACCCAGGGCAGTCATTCCTTGATGTTCCCCCTGTGTCCTCCGGCCTGTTTGAAAAATAGTCCTTTAGTTTTAGGACCCTGAGGAATTTGAATAGGTCAACATGTGTGTTTACCAGCTCACCTTCCTGAGTAGGGCAAAAATTCAGGCCTTTAATCAAAATATTAGTCTCATCAGTATCCAATATTTTATTAGACAAGTTTACAATTTTAAGGTCAGTATTTTCACCATGGATTGTTGCAGGGATTCTGCTTATGCGCAGAACTATGTGCAGGAACCCAGGCCCTCAGTGAATTGCGGTGTACCAAAAACTCACCTCAGAACCCAGAACCCCTATCCGGCCAGCATCAGTGTCCCATTCGTTATCCGAGATTTAGCTCGGTGGTCCCAATGTATAGACAACCCAGAACAAGCGACTTAGTATATTTCTCAGGAATGGTGGGAATCAGAAACACCTTTTCGTAATTATTCTCGTACCAGTCCACAATAGAATAAACAGAGACACGGGAAAAGTTTAAAGAGTTTATTTTATAAACCTCGTGTCCTAATATGCAGCAGTTTGGCTAACATTAGCAGACAAACGATTAAAATCAAAACCATCAGCATAGTTACAATACCATAGAAAATGAAAGGAGCAATCATACTAAAATGACAGTGGCTCTAGGCCACCTTCCTTTCTCTAACACACTAATAGTATTATTACACCGGGTTTGACAGACACAAATCTAGAGCCCATTGGAACGGACAATCTAGGCAGTGAAAGACAGGCTGCACACAAGTAAAGTAGGCAAACCGGAAGGACAATCCATAGGCCACGCTCAGAGTCGCCAGTGGTAAGGCGCCATAGGATTCAATCATCTGGTTACGAAGATGGTGCAGCCGGGAAACGTTGTTGTGCCACGCAAGTGGTGCATCCATAGCGCAAGGCACAGATCAACAATAGTATTCCAGCTACGAGGGCAAGAAGTAAAGGCAGACCTCCGAAGACACTGGAAAAAATAGAATGAAAAAAGGCCGGAATCACTCCAAAAATAGTTTGAAAAGAGGTCACGAGGCCCGGAGCCCACGAGTTTAAAAAAATGAGCTATGCCACTTGTAGAAGAGGCATTAAAGATAGTCTGTATCAAGGTCCCAAAATGCAGTGGGAGATCAGTGTTCAACAGCGCCCAATTACCAAGAACTCCATGCGCTGCAGCACAGGCCATAATCCCGACACCAGAACAGTCCGACTCGTGGGCCACTAAGGGGCTCATAAGTCGATCATAATCCGTATCAGGAGACACCGGGTTTGACAGACACAAATCTAGAGCCCATTGGAACGGACAATCTAGGCAGTGAAAGACAGGCTGCACACAAGTAAAGTAGGCAAACCGGAAGGACAATCCATAGGCCACGCTCAGAGTCGCCAGTGGTAAGGCGCCATAGGATTCAATCATCTGGTTACGAAGATGGTGCAGCCGCGAAACGTTGTTGTGCCATGCAAGTGGTGCATCCATAGCGCAAGGCACAGATCAACAATAGTATTCCAGCTACGAGGGCAAGAAGTAGAGGCAGACCTCCGAAGACACTGGAAAAAATAGAATGAAAAAAGGCCGGAATCACTCCAAAAATAGTTTGAAAAGAGGTCACGAGGCCCAGAGCCCACGAGTTTAAAAAAATGAGCTATGCCACTTGTAGAAGAGGCATTAAAGATAGTCTGTATCAAGGTCCCAAAATGCAGTGGGAGATCAGTATTCAAAAGCGCTTGCACCTCAGTGCGGGTGTTAGCTACGTGAAGGACAAATGTTTCCCGGGATGAAGTCAACGCGACTTCCCTTTGAGACAAAAGAGCCCTTATTCTGCTCATCTTGTTGAACTCTGCTTTCAAGGTTGGAATCGAAGGCCAAATGGAGACATCCAGCCTGCCATGCGGGGGTGGGAAAAGGACGTTATTACAGCAAACTACCCTCTGTGACACAGTCACGATGTAGGGAATTCCCACTAACATCCCACAGCAAGCTTCATTATTTAACAGCAAATAACTACCGTTAGCAAGCAGCGTAAAAGATGGAGTAATAACTGCCACTGGAATCCCTTTCAGGACGCAAGCTAAATTAGGGGCATGGATATTACATGCACCATGCAATTGAATGTGCCTACAACAGAATGATCCGGTGCGGAAGTGCACTCTTCACCTTTCAAGTAAACCTCCTTGCCGTCCCTCACACATCTGTATGTGAAAGGGAGCGACCAGACTTCATGTAAGAAGGCAGTACCCAACCGTTCGTACCTGCCTAAAGCATAATGTTTCATGCACGAACTAAACTTAAACAAGGGGAACGGTAAAGTGATCAGCCCATGTGCAAGCCACACGGCCGAATTCAGTTCGGCAACAGAGAAAGGCAAAGGTTCTAACTTTTCAGTGTGCAGCAATGAATAAGTAGCATCTTTCATGGACATGAATTGCTGTTTCGCAGTTAAATTAAAGGGAAGGAATAAAGATGAAGTATTCATGTAATCCCAAGGGACTTTCCCTGCCTTCAATGTTTGCAATGTCCATGCAAACTGCATAATAGATCGCAATTGGTTTTGACCATGATACAATACAGATAAATCATCCTGCACAATGTCTACCACAGATGAAACGATATTATCTAAAGTATAGATTCTGGAAGACAGGGTGTTAATGCTATTATCTATAACAGCCAATACTTTTTCCATATTGGCTTGATCAATAGCACATAATCTGGAAGCAGCCTCAATTCGTGACAACTTCCAAACTTCGTTATAAACAGCATACACCCATCGCTTGGGTCGGCCAACTGCAGGACCCTTAACAAAATCATTCAAATCTATTTTGTCATTTAATCGCGCTAAATGGAGTTTAACAGACGCCAAAGTGGAATGTTGCAGCCAAGACTGGCATAACTTCCCTACCGAGTAGGTAGTTACAGTGTGAGAGGATTCAAAACGGGGGTCCACACGAACCTGTGTATACCCCTGCTTCAAATCCAGAAACCTATGTTGACAGGAGTCCGAACTTGTTTGCCACACCAACCACCCCTTCGGATTCAATTTAGAAATATTGAAGGACGTGTTGGAAACCTGTGTCTGCAACATAGCAAGGGATAGATCTGTATGATTACCCAAATTGGGATAAGCACCCAGATCCGGCACGGAGGGAGAATTTAATTTTTTAGACGTAGCCAATCCAAAACAGGTTGTCTGAAAAACTGAGGAATTTAAAAATAACATATGATTCGGGATGAGACAGGCACGATGCAAAGCCTCTGTTCCCTGTACTTGCCATCGTTTGGAACCCCAAACCGATTTAAGATCGACTGTAGTTTTCCACAGATCATACCCGCCAATTGCCAACTCGTCTATAAAGGACTTGGAATACAACAATTTGGTGTGTGTCAGTCTAACTTTAGAAGCAGCCTCAGGCACAACCTTAAAAGAAAAGGACGCTGGATGGGCCACACTAAAATCAGAAAAATAAGTGAACTTTTCCACTAACGTGGTAGAGCTGCCCATCCTAGGGGCGGGGCAGTGTTCCCATTGTGTAAAATTTACAAAATTTCTAAACGTATTCGCCTTGTGCATGAAATTTGTGCCATAATGTTGATAACAAAATTGTTCATCATAATTAGCAGTATCTAAATACAAATCCTCAGCATCAAACGCAGCATAATATTTCAAATCAGAAAAAAGTGCTTCTATGGCTTGAACATCCCAATCATCTGAGTGAATGTTCTGTTTAACGACATCACCCATAGAAACACGAAATACATTTGGCACATTAATCACTTCAGTGGGGCCATGAATTTGAAATTTAACAGCATCCCAAGCGATCCCATCACGTACAGGCCAGGCAGTAATGTTCACAAAAGTCTGGTCCCTCTTCATTATATGTGATGAGGAGTGGGGGGCCAAAGTTCCATTAATTAGTCGAATTGTAGAACGTTCAATTAGGTAGTGTCCATTGATAAGTCTAAAAAACACTACCACAAAGCCAATGGACATAAACAAAAAAAACACATATGAGCACCAGCCAAATGTAAGTCCAAGGGGGTACCAAAAAATGTCTCTTGAACCAAGCCACAAAAATTGAAACCGTGGACGGGGCAATGGAAGTCACTGAACGAGAATCAAAAGAGTCGTGTGAGAGGGCAACTGTAGTGGATTGCAAAACAGGCAAGGTAACATCCGCAGGATAAGCATACTCAACTTCTTCAAGCACGCCACCAGGTGTTTGTGGCAACAAGGGACCAGTAACGGCATGTATCTCGATGGCAACATCAGGCACTATGTCAGAAGCTCGGGCCACAACAGAATTCCTCAGCATCGAAGGGCATGAAACTGCCGGAGTCATACTAAGAAGAATCGGCCACTCGTTGTAGTTTGACATTGTCAATCGAAATGTACCTGTTATCCTTTCGACCAGGAAGAGGAGGTAAAATGACAGTTCTTGCACCCTGCACACCAAGCATTGGAACCGGTGCACGATAAGAGGGGCCAAACTCCTTCTTGTTCTCCACTTTCTCACGGACCAGATCACCAACTCGGGGTAGCCAGCCGACTACAGGAGTCTGAACTTCAGCTTCAGATGAGGAGGGTACGTGTTCCTTCGCTAGACTGTTTCTGGCTTCTTGTAGAGTCTGCAATACAGCACAGGGTTCATCTACGTCAAAGGGTGCGGCTGACGCCGCCATGTCTAGACCATCAAGGTCTGGAACAAACATTCGAACACCAAAGAGCATCATGTATGGGGTCCGCCCACCCAGACACCTTCTAGGGAGATTATTAAGTGCACGTTGCATGTCATACAAGTGGGCAAGCCAGTTCCGGCCAGTACTCAAAACTCTGGCTGTCAAAGATTGCTTTAAGTCACGGTTCATTCGCTCCACTACACTATTGCCCTCAGGCCGGTATGGAGACGAAAATTTGACTTGGACCCCCAAACTTCTCATGGCCTCTTTGTACGCCTTAGAGGCGAACGCCGGGCCCTGATCAGAATGAAAGGTACCACACGCAAAACTTCCAACAAAGACATGCAAATCCTTAATGACAGTGCGAGAATCAGCACTCCTTTGTGGCCATACCCACAGAAAACGTGTGCATGAATCCACTGCAACCAAGATGTATTTGAAAGCAGTATCGGAGGTAAAAGGACCGCAGTGATCTAAATAAACACAACCCAATGGTTTACTGGATATGTACAACTGAGTTTGTGGCGGGCGCGCCGCAGAAGAAGGTTTAATCGGCTGGCAAATGTCACAATTAAGAACATAAGCCCTGGCCTGTTTGTACAAACCACACCACCAGTAACGTTGTTGTAGCAAAGATACAGTAGCCGCAACGCCAGCATGCGCGGACGCCATGCCCTCGTGGGCCGCTAATATCAAAGAAGGTCTGCAGTCCGCGTTGGGAATCAATCTGTCACCAACGTCATTAATCCTCACTAATGGGACTTTATCAGGACTTAAGCGATAATGGTAACGAGCAGGGAAACCTTTCGGTGGCTTCGTGCCCTGCTCTGTAGTAGCAATAGCTGCCAAGATGTCATCATCGATCTTACTTTTGGATCTTGTAACTGCCGCTACTAAGTATGCTGCCACTGCTGTTTTTGCCGCCTCGTCAGCTAAGCTGTTGCCGACAGCATGGACACCAACACGTTGGTGACCAAGAGTGTGAATTACATTCACGAGGGGCAGACGTTCTTTAAGATCTGCCACTCGAACCCAAAGCAACTTATGCTTAATAGTGCTACCTTTGGAATCATGGTAGTCATTTTGAGACCAAAAATGCAGATTGTCGTTGTAAGATTGAACACAATAAAAGGAGTCACTCACAATAAGAGTAGTGACTCGGGGATCAGCAAACTCCAGTGCAAGCACCAGAGCACGAAGCTCCGCCAACTGAGTGGTACAATCACCCAATGACTGCGTGTGCACGACATCGGACAGGAAGTCACCATTTATGAAAGTACCGACTACAATGGCGCAAGCCGCTGAATAGGCGTGCTTTGATCCAGTTGCGGGTTGCGCAGACCCGTCAGTGTATATGACGCAATGGTAATCCTCGAGCGGGCGCAAGGACAGAGGAGCTGGATGAACAAATTCATACTGCAAAAACTCCTGAGACTGAACTGCCGCGTCAAATATAAAAGTGACGTCCAGCGAGGTCAAGGAAGTGGCCCATTGTATCCACCTTGGATGCAAAGCTTTAGAATTCGGTGCACTTGCTTTCGTCACTGCCTCTAGGGCCGGATAGGGTGTTACCACCAACATGCGTTTCCCTTGCGATAGCGCTCGTTCTTTCAGAATCGCCATCTGCACTGCTGTCAGAACTTTTTCGACAGCGGAAAAACGTAGTTCTGCTGAAGTGTACAAGTGAAATTTGTAAGCAATGGGGACGGTGTCGCCCTCATTGAACGTTAAGTATGTGAAACCAACTGCGCCGGGCACTATTCTTATGACCAGGTTAGTGTGTTTATCACGTGTCAGTAAGTACTTAGAAGCAAGAAGATCAGCTTGCAATAACTGCAATATAGCTGAATGCTCAGGCAGCCAACAGGATTTGGAAAAAGTATGTTGTACCAAGGCGTAAAGCGGCTTGATACGCTGGGCATAATCCGGGATGTAAGTTCGACCGAAATTCAGAAAACCCAGCAGGGATTGCAATTTTTTTAGTGAAGTAGGAGCACGGAGGCATGCACACTTTTCTAGAAAGTGCGGAGCCAATCCTCGACCTTCATTGTTGAGTTCGTACCCCAAGAACAACACTGTATACTCTGCTATGTGCGACTTCGCAAAATGTAATTTGTAACCGAAGTCTGCAAACAAAATATTAATGCGATCATTGCGCCGAAGATGCGGGTCTAACTCGTCATCCGTGAGATAAATGTCATCCACGTACGAGTACGCATCTGGGTCTACGCCCTCTATGAGGGAGACCACGCGAGCGGCAAAGACTCCCGTGCTGTTCTTATAGCCCATTGGCAATCTTTTGAATTGTTTTTGTTTGCCACCAGAGGTGAACGCCGTCCATTCACTACTAAGAGAGGACAGGTTATGGCTGTAAAAGCCATTGGAAATGTCAAGTGTGGTTTTAAACCTTTTTCTCACGAGACTATGGGTGTTCTGTACTGCACAGGTCCGGCAATGAGAGTTAAGGTGCCGGTAATCCAAAACTAAGCGGTACGACCCGTCAGGCTTCGTCACAGTAAACAAGGGATTATTCATAGGTGACACACATGTTTCGATTACTCCCTGATATTCCAATTGTTCAAGGATAGATGCTACGTGAGATCTAGCTTCATGACGCATGGGGTATTAAGCTTGTGGCTGGGGCGTAGTCCGCAACGGAATCTCATGGCCGGGGGAAAGTTTTTCCCAGCCCACCTGAGTCCGATATAACGCAGGCGCTTGCACCTGAGCCCATTCCCCGGCATACTTATCAGCTAGGACCTTAGGCACAGTGTGCGCAAAGCGTTACAACAAACAAATGATGGACGGAATGCTGACAATACAGACATTCTCCCCCAGTCAAGAGATCTGGGTTAAATCCATCGTTCTTTTGCCCACTACGCCACCCCAGTTCAGACATGGCCATATGCAAATCAGTCTTGACCCTGTGCCTCATGGGAACAGTCCAGCCCGAACTGCCAAGCCATGTCTTCCCTGGACCGGAGTCAAGCATCCTAGGACCGGTTTCTGGCTATCAGCCGTCATCAGCCAGGATAGCTTGACTCCAGTGGCGTAGTGAGCACGGGTCCCACGTCTGGGAATACCCATCCCACTTAGGGCAAAAAGCGTTACAACAAACAAATGATGGACGGAATGCTGACAATGCAGACATTCTCCCCCAGTCAAGAGATCTGGGTTAAATCCATCGTTCTTTTGCCCACTACGCCACCCCAGTTCAGACATGGCCATATGCAAATCAGTCTTGACCCTGTGCCTCATGGGAACAGTCCAGCCCGAACTGCCAAGCCATGTCTTCCCTGGACCGGAATCAAACATCCTAGGACCGGTTTCTGGCTATCAGCCGTCATCAGCCAGGATAGCTTGACTCCAGTGGCGTAGTGAGCACGGGTCCCACGTCTGGGAATACCCATCCCACTTAGGGCGAAAAGCGTTACAACAAACAAATGATGGACGGAATGCTGACAATGCAGACATTCTCCCCCAGTTAAGAGATCTGGGTTAAATCCATCGTTCTTTTGCCCACTACGCCACCCCAGTTCAGACATGGCCATATGCAAATCAGTCTTGACCCTGTGCCTCATGGGAACAGTCCAGCCCGAACTGCCAAGCCATGTCTTCCCTGGACCGGAATCAAGCATCCTAGGACCGGTTTCTGGCTATCAGCCGTCATCAGCCAGGATAGCTTGACTCCAGTGGCGTAGTGAGCACGGGTCCCACGTCTGGGAATACCCATCCCACTTAGGGCGAAAAGCGTTACAACAAACAAATGATGGACGGAATGCTGACAATGCAGACATTCTCCCCCAGTCAAGAGATCTGGGTTAAATCCATCGTTCTTTTGCCCACTACGCCACCCCAGTTCAGACATGGCCATATGCAAATCAGTCTTGACTCTGTGCCTCATGGGAACAGTCCAGCCCGAACTGCCAAGCCATGTCTTCCCTGGACCGGAATCAAGCATCCTAGGACCGGTTTCTGGCTATCAGCCGTCATCAGCCAGGATAGCTTGACTCCAGTGGCGTAGTGAGCACGGGTCCCACGTCTGGGAATACCCATCCCACTTAGGGCGAAAAGCGTTACAACAAACAAATGATGGACGGAATGCTGACAATGCAGACATTCTCCCCCAGTCAAGAGATCTGGGTTAAATCCATCGTTCTTTTGCCCACTACGCCACCCCAGTTCAGACATGGCCATATGCAAATCAGTCTTGACCCTGTGCCTCATGGGAACAGTCCAGCCCGAACTGCCAAGCCATGTCTTCCCTGGACCGGAATCAAGCATCCTAGGACCGGTTTCTGGCTATCAGCCGTCATCAGCCAGGATAGCTTGACTCCAGTGGCGTAGTGAGCACGGGTCCCACGTCTGGGAATACCCATCCCACTTAGGGCGAAAAGCGTTACAACAAACAAATGATGGACGGAATGCTGACAATGCAGACATTCTCCCCCAGTCAAGAGATCTGGGTTAAATCCATCGTTCTTTTGCCCACTACGCCACCCCAGTTCAGACATGGCCATATGCAAATCAGTCTTGACCCTGTGCCTCATGGGAACAGTCCAGCCTGAACTGCCAAACCATGTCTTCCCTGGACCGGAATCAAGCATCCTAGGACCGGTTTCTGGCTATCAGCCGTCATCAGCCAGGATGGCTTCACTCCAGTGGCGTAGTGAGCACAGGTCCCACGTCTGGGAATACCCATCCCACTTAGGGCGAAAAGCGTTACAACAAACAAATGATGGACGGAATGCTGACAATGCAGACATTCTCCCCCAGTCAAGAGATCTGGGTTAAATCCATCGTTCTTTTGCCCACTATGCCACCCCAGTTCAGACATGGCCATATGCAAATCAGTCTTGACCCTGTGCCTCATGGGAACAGTCCAGCCCGAACTGCCAAGCCATGTCTTCCCTGGACCGGAATCAAGCATCCTAGGACCGGTTTCTGGCTATCAGCCGTCATCAGCCAGGATAGCTTGACTCCAGTGGCGTAGTGAGCACGGGTCCCACGTCTGGGAATACCCATCCCACTTAGGGCGAAAAGCGTTACAACAAACAAATGATGGACGGAATGCTGACAATGCAGACATTCTCCCCCAGTCAAGAGATCTGGGTTAAATCCATCGTTCTTTTGCCCACTACGCCACCCCAGTTCAGACATGGTCATATGCAAATCAGTCTTGACCCTGTGCCTCATGGGAACAGTCCAGCCCGAACTGCCAAGCCATGTCTTCCCTGGACCGGAATCAAGCATCCTAGGACCGGTTTCTGGCTATCAGCCGTCATCAGCCAGGATAGCTTGACTCCAGTGGCGTAGTGAGCACGGGTCCCACGTCTGGGAATACCCATCCCACTTAGGGCGAAAAGCGTTACAACAAACAAATAATGGACGGAATGCTGACAATGCAGACATTCTCCCCCAGTCAAGAGATCTGGGTTAAATCCATCGTTCTTTTGCCCACTACGCCACACTAGTTCAGACATGGCCATATGCAAATCAGTCTTGACCCTGTGCCTCATGGGAACAGTCCAGCCCGAACTGCCAAGCACAGTGTGCGCAAAGGACGGGAGGATTACCTCCTCCCCTCTAGGAGCAGCCAAAACGAAAGCCGGGGGCCAATCTGCCTCCGCCAACAAAATATCATAGGTAGTGGTCAGATTATCCCAAAAAAAACCTTGAATTGTACGTTGTATGTCACCTTCAATGTGAAGAACTATATTATATAGTCTATCAGGGGGAGACACACGAGTGTCAGCAGTTTCAATATTCACGAATATATATTGTTTGCAATTATTTTGTACTGCCCTGCTTTTAACTTCCATCTTGTTCTGGCCCTATACTTGCACTATAATTGTGCCCCCACCGCGTTTTGGACGGATTGTCTCACCTTCTGGTTGCCTGCTTGTGGCGCCGGTCGCCATCTTGGGGGGGGACTTCGGAATCACGCGCCACTTGCCTGAGCGTTCTAGCGCTTTGCGGGAGTTCAGGTGAGCTCCTATTTAAGGCGAGCATTTCTGCTGCTCTGCCTTTGGTAAGGTGCCTTTGGGTGCATTGTGGCTGCTGGCATTACAGCGCGCTGCGCTAGCATTATTTTAAAATATATCCCGTTTTTGTATTTTGTTTGCAATTATTTTGTACTGCCCTGCTTTTAACTTCCATCTTGTTCTGGCCCTATACTTGCACTATAATTGTGCCCCCACCGCGTTTTGGACGGATTGTCTCACCTTCTGGTTGCCTGCTTGTGGCGCCGGTCGCCATCTTGGGGGGGGACTTCGGAATCACGCGCCACTTGCCTGAGCGTTCTAGCGCTTTGCGGGAGTTCAGGTGAGCTCCTATTTAAAGCTCACCTGGCTCGCGCAGCGGTGACGCGCAGCGGTAGCGCCTGACTCGCGCCGGAGTCAAGCCAAAGTCCTGCCCGTCTGCGCCCGTCCGCGTCCCGGAGGCGTTCTGGCGGCGGGTGGGGCCCTGGTCACGGGAACTGAGCTCTCTGGGCGCCCTTTCGATGCGGTACTCCTCCTGGGAGCTGCGCTCCTTGCATGTCAGGGAGAGCTGCTGCCGCACTGTCTTCCCGTCCCGCCATAGGGGCAAATGGCGATGTCCGGGTTGTGGCTGGCATCCTACCCGGGTGCTGTCATCTACCCCGCCTACGGACATCGCGGGCGCTGAGTATGCCTGCATGCTGTTAAACACCAGGTCGGCTAGCTGCCATGCGCAACACATTTTTGAGCTCCTTGAGACTGAGAGGCCACTCTGTCTTATGTTGACGGAGACTTGGTGGGGTGAAGCGTCTAATCCCGATGTGGCTATGGCCATTCCGCCTGATTTTGATATCTTCAGGAAGGACAGAGCAAAGGGCAGGGGTGGCGGGGTCGCATTGGTGGTAAAGAAGGGCACACCTTGTACCATCTTGCCTACTGAGGACATTCGCGGCTCAGAATCGCTGGCTTTTTCTATCGCGCTAGCGCCGCACCAATCGGTGAAGGGACTGCTAGTCTACCGCCCCCCCGGTCCGCTTGGGACGTTCTTTGCTGACCTTGATGTGGCAATGGCGGGTCTAGCCCTGAGAGCAGAACACTGCTTAGTGGCTGGGGACTTTAACATCCGGATGGATGATCCATCGGACCCCGCCGCTATCAAGCTCTTGGAGGTTATGACGCCGCTGGGCCTGACCCCACATCTATTGGGTCCGACCCACGAGAAGGGGCATACCCTAGACCAGGTTTTCTCGACCTCCCCGCTGGTAGTGAAAGAGATCCTCCCGGTCCTGTGGTCGGATCATTGGCTTGCCAAATTTGCAATCAATGGCAAGCTTAGGGCGTCGAACCTTGTCTCACAGCAGAGGGGACGAGCCTGTAGAGCATTTAGCAGGGTGACCCCTGAGATGCTGGCCCAGGCTGCTGCGACTCACCCTTGCCCTCTGTCTGGCGAGTTAGAAAGCGACTTGGAGGCCCTGCAAAAGTGGTTGACGGAGAGGCTGGATGACCTGGCCCCTGTTCTGCCCCCCCGCTCGACATCTAAGCGGGTCTCGGCCCCTTGGTTTACCACGGCTCTGCGGGCTACGCGGCAGCAGTGCAAGGTAGCCGAAAGGGCCTGGCGGGCATATTATGACAGCAAGGACAGGTCTGCCTACAAGGCTGTGGTCAAAGCTTACCACCGCGATATCCGCCTCGAAAAGAAAGCCTATTTTGCGGGGAGAATCGAAGCAGCTTCGAACTCCAGTAAGGAGATTTTTACTATCGTCCGAGAATTCATTTCACCTCGGACCATCGCCTCGGAAGAGGGCCCTGTAGAATCCTGGGCAGCAGATCTGGCGAGCTTTTTTACAGGCAAGATCCAACTTATCCAGGACTCCTTTCCTTCGAGTGGACCGGTCACGTTGCCGTTGCAGGAGGCGGGTATGTCCCCTCCAGTTATGCAGGGCGCTATATTGGCTGAGTTTCCATCTTTGCCAGCCTCCGCCTCCCTTGCGCTCATGGGCAATTTAAAATCTGGGTCGCCGCTTGACCCCTGCCCAGCTAAGCTTCTGGGTAAACTGGCGGAGGTGGTTAATCCGCTGGCCCACCCTCTTCTCAACCTTTCGTTGAGTTCGGGAGAGGTGCCGCCATCATGGAAGCAGGCAATGGTTATCCCGTTGCTTAAAAAGCCGGGACTTGACCCGAAAGCCCCAGCCAATTACAGGCCTATCTCGCTGCTGCCGGCTTTCGTAAAAATCTTGGAAAAGCACGTTCAGTCGGTGCTCTCCAATTTTTTGGAGTCTCATGAGATCTTGCACGACTCCCAGTCGGGCTTCCGCTCAAACCGCAGCACCGAGACCGCGCTCCTTGAGGTTTCGGAAACCATCAAAGGGGTGCTGGATTCCGGGGGCAAAGTCATGCTGGTGTTGTTGGACCTGTCGGCGGCCTTTGACACCGTCCCCCATGAGGGCCTGCTCGCAAGACTCTTTGAGATTGGCCTGCGGGGGACGGTGCTCAAATGGTTTTCTTCCTTCTTGGCCGGCCGCCGGCAAACGATCTGGACATCATCTGACTCCGCTGTAATGCCGCCGTTGGGAGTCGGGGTCCCTCAGGGCTCTATATTGAGCCCGACCCTCTTTAATATCTATATGACCCCTTTGGCGGCGGTGGCGGAGTCTTTTGGTGCCCGGATCGTGTCGTATGCCGACGACACTCAGCTCCTCTTCTCATGTGAGAGGGGTGCTGACTTTGACGGAGAGAGTATCCAGAATTGCCTTGGGGCTGTATTCGCATGGTTCCAACTGCACAGCCTCAAGTGCAATTCGGATAAATCGGAGGTTCTCTTCTTTGGGTGCGACTCGGAGCCCAGCTGGCAGGCCTGGTGGCCCATCGACATGTTCCCTCCGTCCGGTTCTTCTCCCATGGCTAAAAACCTGGGGGTTAAGATGGACAAGGGGCTGACGATGAAAGCCCAGATTCTTGGGGTAACCGGCACTTGTTTCGGCCTGCTAAAAATGCTGCGGAAGTTTCTGCCCCTCCTGTCTGAGGAGCGCAGGAGGCTGACGGTGCAGGCTCTGATTGGCTCCAGGTTGGATTATGCCAACAGCCTGTACCTGGGCCTGCCAGAGTATCTGCTGCAGAGGCTTCAAGTGGCACAGAACGCGGCGGCCAGGGCCATTTTTGGCCTAAGTAGACGCATCAGCGCCTCTGGGTTGTTGGTGACGCTACACTGGCTACCCATCCGCAAACGGATTGCCTTTAAGGCTCTGACCTTGGCCTATAAGGCTCTCCATGCGGTGGGAGCTAAACACCTTCAAAAAAGACTCTTTTTTTACCATCCCACTCGCGCGTTGAGGTCGGAATTTTTACTACTTGCGGCTGTTCCGCGTGTGAAGAGGGCTCGCCTAGGGGGCCGCTCCTTCAGTCTGCTGGCCCCACAGATGTGGAATTCCTTACCGCTCGCTTTGCGGGGGGCGACTACTCTTCTTGATTTTAGGAAAGGCCTCAAAACCTGGCTGTTTTTTCAATAGGTTTGCGTGTTGCCCCGTTTCTTTTGTGGACTTTTGAACTGTTTTCTCTGTGTTGTGTTATTTTGTAACCTGTTCACCTTACCTAAAGCGCCGGGATTCTCTTTTTGAGTAACCGTTGCGCTATACAAAAAAATTAATAACATAACATAACATAACATAACATCAGTTGCTGTCGCCACCAGATATGGACGCAGTGCTTGTCGCACTATTGTAACTTCCGCCGCGCTGTCCAGCAGCGTTAGCGCCCATGTTAGGTTCTGAAGCTGCGTCCGTACCATCTGAGGCATACCTCGCTGTCAGAGCAGCAACTTTCTTCTTCTGAAATGGGGGTCTTTGACGTGGAGAGTCTTCTTGAATGCCTTTGCCGTCAGCCTGTCGGGATTGCTCATGTGCTTGCGGTGCACCCCGACCTTTCCCAGCGCCTCCGCCACCGGATTGTGAAGCCGATATTTCCTGTGAAGAACGAGGAGAGCGTTGTTCAGAAACCTGAAATCTATCAGGTGACTTAATAGTAGCACGATCGCGCAAATCATAAGTGCGTTCACTACTTGACTGAACGGGAGAGGCAGGACGAGACCCCTGTTTCTGTTGCTGTTTCTCCTGTTTTTTCGCCCTCCAACTTTGTTTTGGAAAGTTAGGGCGTTCATCCTTACCAGACGAATTTGCCTTTGTCTGCTGAGAATCAGGATTTTTCACAGTCGGCTTAACCCCTAAAGCGCTACGACCAACTTGTTTATAGGCCATCGCGGTAATTTTCGCGAATTCCCTCGGCTTGTCGTCTTCGTTCACAGCGTCTAACTTATTAAGCACTTGGAACTGCATAGCATCTCCTTTGAGGTTGCCCAAGATCATGGTAGCAACCACATCAAAGACTCCGACAAGCCGCATACCTAATTCAATAGCAGCCTCCGCACCATGATTCTCCTGAACACGTTTTATAACGGAGGGCAGTACCGACAGAGACGGAGTGCCATAGCACTTCGAGTATGTCGCTGCAAAGACCTTACCCCAGTTTTCACAATCTGCCATATCTGGGACTAAGTCTTTAGGCAAAGCTTCTATTTGATCAAATTTCTCAGCAAGCCAATAAGGGAAATCATCCCTATTCTGGGGTCGCTTGCCAACCACCGAATTGACCATAACAGGACTAATAACCACTGCGTGGTGGTCCGTCGGTTGTCCCGCAACAGCAGTAGCGACCACCTGCACGTTGCGTGACACGTACTGCACTAGAGCCCTATGTACTTTAATAAGGGCAGTGTGTAGAACGCGCAACTCAGCCACCGTTACCTGCAAGTAGCGGGGATGAGGCGTAAATCCGGCCAACACCGGCCATGTGGCCCCTGCGATTGACAAAGGGCCCATTCTCGCCGTTGTAACCGCATGGGGAAGGGCGCCATTAAACCAAATGTTATGCTGCCAGGCAGAAAGAGGAATTTCCTGAGTCCTATATGGCGTATAGTTGGCTGGAAGCGCCGTGGCAGTATAGGTGTGGAACGTATCATCGTCATCACTCACCGCCGGCAAAGTAACCCAAGAGTAGAACAACTCAAACGGAAACAACGCATCGGCACTCACTACAAAAATCACAGCCATACCATCGTCTGGCACCCCATTCTGCGCCAGATGACGTTTTAGGGGTGCTCGGCTATGAGCCGGAATATCAACCGACATTAGGACAATAACAGTAAATCTACCGAATATCAGTAGCACTAGGGTTCAGATGAAATAACCTTTTTAATGATCAAGCTTGAATGAACCTATTTAGTCGAAACACAGGTAGGTTAAACCGTCACTCCCGTTATCCGGAAACCAGAGTGAGGGTGTTGTGGACTAATACAAGCACTACTAAAGCGTCTCAAATCAATAGACCAAACGTTAGGTGCGCCATGTTGCAGGGATTCTGCTTATGCGCAGAACTATGCGCAGGAACCCAGGCCCTCAGTGAATTGCAGTGTACCTGTAACGCCCTGAACGTCTCAGGATCGTTTAACAGACACGACAATGAGGACGCAACCACTAGTGAAGGGTTAGTTGTTTTAATGAAGGCAAATATAATACAAAGAATAAACAAGTTATAGTCACTGGAATCCTCCAGGCTAAGTACGTTACCAGCCCACAGCACGGATGGTCCTAACCGTCCTCTGCATATACGCCGGTCCCGGCGTATGCCAACAGAGGGCAGAAATGAAATGGCCGACAATGCCAATCGGTAGGCTGTGAGGGGCACGAAGAGTGTTGGGGAGAATCGAGGAGTCAGGGAAACACCCAGCCGGGGTCTCTACCTGAAGGGAGCAGCCGCTCAACCTCTTCCTCAGACTGCACCGGGACGCGGAGTCACCTCCTGGTGATGCGTCACCGATACCCCAATCACAAGCAAGAAGACTGAACCGAGAGCAGCCGCTCGATCGATCCTGTGGACTTCCGAGTCTGTAACGCGGCAAACACCTCCTGGTGTGCATTACAGCTGGCAGTCCCTGTGTCTCTGGTCGGGCTGGGAGTTACGACTCCAACCAGCAAAAGCGCCACTGCGCTTGGACTCAGCCGAGTCAAAAAGCGAAGCTCAATGGTTGACCGGTAGAGCTTCCGGGTCCTTCACAGGTGACGATGGGGCAAGACACGGCCCAGGGAGTAACGACTCGACCTACCTCCGTTCTTGCCTTACTGGAGCACCACTCCGGAACACTGCTCTTCACGAAGCAGGTACGTCGGTGTGAACACAATATCCGACAGCGTTGTACCTCCCGGTTCCTACCTTTATAGGGCGTGTTTTCCTTGAGTTATGTAACAGCTCTCCTGTTTACATAAGGGCGTGTTTCCTTGAGTTATGTAACAGCTCTCCTGTTTACATAAGGGCGTGTTTCCCTTGAGTTATGTAACAGCTCTCCTGTTTACATAAGGGCGTGTTTCCCTTGAGTTATGTAACAGCTCTCCTGTTTACATAAGGGCGTGTTTTCCTTGAGTTATGTAACAGCTCTCCTGTTTACATAAGGGCGTGTTTCCCTTGTATGACAGGAATTCTTGACAGTACCAAAAACTCACCTCAGAACCCAGAACCCCTATCCGGCCAGCATCAGTGTCCCATTCGTTATCCGAGATTTAGCTCGGCGGTCCCAATGTATAGAAAACCCAGAACAAGCGACTTAGTATATTTCTCAGGAATGGTGGGAATCAGAAACACCTTTTCGTAATTATTCTCGTACCAGTCCACAACAGAATAAACAGAGACACGGGAAAAGTTTAAAGAGTTTATTTTATAAACCTCGTGTCCTAATATGCAGCAGTTTGGCTAACATTAGCAGACAAACGATTAAAATCAAAACCATCAGCATAGTTACAATACCATAGAAAATGAAAGGAGCAATCATACTAAAATGACAGTGGCTCTAGGCCACCTTCTTTTCTCTAACACACTAATAGTATTATTAGACTAATATAAAGTCTCTAGGCTTGAATGGGGAACCCCATACCGTATAGATCAGCTCAGAGAGTTCACATCACAGGATCAGCTATGCTCTGCTCCTAGGAACGCTCTTCTTCTGAATGTGTTGAAAACATGTAGCACTGCAATATTAAAAGCATTCGACTTTCAGGTATTTGCAGCTGCGTGCGTGTTATGGCTAAACTAGTGGGCCGATCAACCTGAACTCAACAACATGCACCGTCTAGCGATCCAGACTGTTTCTGTTACACTGTGTACAGACCAAGGTCGCCATTCACTGTTCAAGATGTTAACAACAGACAGTTCTCATGTGAAGCAAAGTCGAATAAGCATTTCTCAATTCTAATAACATGTGACTACAGTGTCGTGTGCAAAAGCAGCAAAAGCGGCAAGATGGCTTTCTAACATTTAACGCGGTTATGCTAACTTAGCGTTGTACATAGGGAGATAACGATCATCACTACAGGATAACATTACACTTCAATATATGACCCGAATTTGCCACCACTATTTCTTTGATTTCATGCCCGGATTCATTTTGTTCACTGAACCTCCTGTTATATCTGTCCTTTGACCTCCTCCCTCCCCTCCTTGTTTTGATAGGTCTCTTTTTTGTTGTAGGTGATTGCTAATTTCGCCAACTCTTTTTGAAAGGAGGAGGCCCCTTCCCCTAAAGGGATCTCGGGCATAGTGGTGTGCGAAATAGAACTACTCAAAGAAGAGGTCAATAGATTGCTGTTAGAGCACGTTCCCACACATTCTTCTCTATCGTCTCTGGTTCTCTTTTTATTTACATCCTCAAGTCCCTGTACCCCATCAAATTTTTTGGCAAAGGTGTAAACCCTACCATCCTTATAGTCCTTGTCATCTCTTTTTATTTTTCTTAATTTTTTATCTTTCAAATATAGCTGGTGATTTTCCATCACCTGCTTTAAAATTACATAGTTTTTATCAATAAGTTCTTTTTGTGGCATACTTTTAATTTTCTTTTCCAATAACTCAATTTCCGCCTGTAGTTTCTCCCCCTTTTCAAAGGCATGTTTCACCAAGATCTTCATCATGATTATTGAGGCCCCTTCTAGATTACATTCCCATTCTTTTAACAAATCGCTGCTTAGATCTTCGAAGGTGGGGAAAATTAATATCCGTAAACCCCTTGGTATTTTTCCATTTTTCATATATTGCTCTAAAGTCACCCCATCCCACCATCTACTAAGTTCTTGTTTACGTAGCCGTTCCAGTCGTTGAAATAATATCTTAAGGCTTGTTACATTGCTGGTCGTCTGATCAGATATAACAGATTTACAGAGCAGAGGTGCTGACTTGGGATAGGCAGGCCTCATGAGAAGGTCTAGAAGGTAATTTTTTGAAATTGCTCCTTGATCTCCCTAAAAATGCTATGATTCAAGCTGTAAGGACAGCGCTGAGAACTGTAGCCTAGAGTGCGCTGGCAGATGCCAGAGCCTTGTGCTTCAATTTTGCTCTTGAAGTTGGGGTCTCTGGTGACAAATTGTCGGTGCAAATCTTACCAGCAATAATGTCAATTTACTTTGGTAAAAGGAATCCTGTGGCATAATGGTCAGTGTCCCTGCAAGCGTGGTATGAAATATTCAGTGAACCACATATTGATGGATTGTGATCTGTTCATTGAGGAAAGGGAAAAGGTTCTCTGACCGGTATTTAAAAAAAACAGGTTTCAAAGGAGGGAAATGGGGCCAGATCTGTTTTATGGCCTCAGATTCCGAGATGTAGCTATTGCCATTGGCCGATATTTGTGTAAAATCGTAAAGACTCAGGTGATATTACCCCTTCTTAGAACTTAAAATCCAGGCTGGCATAAGTGTGTGTCTACTTTAGTAAGAAGATGTGAAGTGTAATGAGAGGATCTCCTAATCGGATGAGAAATAAGTCCCTAATAGAAGAGAGATTCATGAGCTTGTGATAAGCTGCCATGCACATTGTACTTGAGAAATGCCTATTGGGTAGAAATGAATTGTTTGTTTTTGGTTAAATTCATTTTCTTCTTTCTTAGATGTTTTAAACGTATGTGAGACTTTGGACTGTGGACTTTATTGAATCTTGGTATTGAGAAATTTTAATTTTCTTATGTTTGTAATTTTATAAATTGTATAATTTATAAGTATGTGTGGTCGAATGATAGAACCATGTATTGTTTTTAGGTTATTTAAAATTGCATACTTTTAGGAATTGGGAAATTAGTGTAATATTTCTACAAGAATATATTTCTTGGAAATAAAGTATTATGACTTGGAAAAAGTAATAAATCAATTGAATCATTAATCTTGAGACTATGAGCATGTTTATCTGGTGCCTAATCCCATGTGCATAAGTCCTGGTAAAACAGGCTCTTGGTCTTGATGCCATATTAGATGGGGAGATGAAATAATTCTGTTTCATCCTCTTTATCTTGCTCAGGCCCACTGTGATGCAGCTTGGTGCAGGTGGGCAGAAAGCTTCCTGCCCTGCTTCCCGCATGCATTTCTGTAGCAGATAGGGGCTGACTGAGGATCCAGTGAATGGCAGGGAGAAGGGACTGCATTAAGTAATATTCTGGCACATGCATCAACAATGCCATTTGCGATTCCTTAATAGCGAAAAATAAGGATTCGCTAATAAGGAATAGCAAAAGGCTATGCATGTAGAAATCGCTTACAAAACAGCGATTTCTGTTTTTGACGGCTGGGAAAACATGGCGTCCGCGGGTTAGCGCGGCTCGCGCGTTTCCGAGCAGTACCTCCAGGCGAATAGCATTTGATGCCTTTCTGACTCTTTTCTCCACATCGGGGGTTCGTGGCAGGGCTTTGGACCGGCGGGAGCTTCGCTTTTAGTAGTTTGCTTTCCCTCCGGTGTGCTCCGTGGATGTGTGTGGGGGAGAAGCCACCTCCTTCCCCCTGTCTACCAAGGTGGAGCCGGGCAGCCGTGGAGCTCAGGTGCAGCCGCGCGGTGGCGGCTTGCGGATTCCTGAGAGGGAGTTTCGGCGGCCCCGCAGGTGGCTTAGATGCTGCAGGATGTCAAAAGAACTGCACGGGTGAGGCTGGGGGAGACCGCAACCAGGTCAATGAGCCAGAGATATCAGCTCCAGTCAGCACGGAAGTAAGACGGAGCTCTGGCAGGGTCCCAGAAGGTCTAGAAGGTAAGACTCTGTTACAGGATCATACGGAGGAGGCTCGCAGTACCTATGGTAGACCTGTTAAAGGGAAACACACCGGTAGAGGGAAGAAAATATTCAAGGGAGACAGAAGTGCACTCCATAAGCAGGTCCTCAGTAAAAAAGAGAAAGTAACAATTTCTGCAAGGGCGGCTGAGAGGGTTAGTGAAGAATCTGAAGGGGAAGAAGCCAGGAGGTGCCTTCCGATAGGCGAGGGGGACCTAAGGAATAGAAGGACAAGTCGGAGTCAGGAGGGAGAGGATAAAGAAGCACAGAAGCGGGTTAGAGGGAGAATTTCCTTACAGAAAGGTGAAAAGAAACAACAGAGTAACACAGTTCGAACTACTCCCTCCTTGCGCTCTTTCTTCAAGGTCCTGCCTCAAGTTTTGGAGATTCGTGCCAATAAAGCCCCCCTGCCACTTTTTGCTGACCCCTCTCTCGACCCTATGTCTGATATATCCGATATAAGGCCTTTAGCTTGTGGTGAACAAGCACTCATCCCTCAAGAAGGTAGTACTACAGTGGTGGGGGCCAGTAGTGGGATGGTACCATCGGAGGTTATGGAGACTGGGATCGATATTAGATGTGATCAGAGCACGCTGGTGGAACTCGTACAAACACTAGCAGATATGAGGGAGGAGATTAGATCTGATTTTTCAACTTCTAAGCTCAATCAGGCGGAGATAAGAGCCACATGTGAATCCCTTGAAAAAAAGGTTGATGATCTTGGGGGGCGGATTGAGAATCTGGAGACCTCTGTTGAGGTCCTGAAATTGGGCATGGAGAAAGCCGAGGATAAAATCCACTCCTTACAGAGAGAGGGGGTTGTCCTGAAAGAAAGAGTTGAGTCTCTCGAGAATTTTTCGCGTCGGAATAATCTCCGTCTCCTCAAAATTCCGGAGGGAAAGGAAGGAGGGGATATTAAGTCCTTTGTGATTAACTTGCTTAAAGCCTCTTTGGTCTTCGATGAGGATGTGGAGGCTTTAGAGAAGGATGTACAGCGGATCCATTGGGACCTTTTTCGCTTAAAACCCGGTAGAGACAAACCAAGAAAAATTTTGATTAATTTTCAGACTTACGCCCTGAAGGAAAAGCTATTAAATTTGGCGTTAAAAGAGAAATCGGTTAAGGGTCCTGAGTTCTCCTTCGAGGTGCGATCGGACCTGTCCAAAACCACACTGGATCGACAGTGGGAGCTTGGCCAAAGAATGGAAAAATTCAGATCACTGGGTGCTACGGTACAGATGAGGTTTCCTGCCTTTCTGCGGGTGATGTATAATAATAAAATGCTTAATTTTAGATCTCCCCAGGAGGCAGCTGCATGGCTGAACTATACTCTAAGGAGCTCACAAGGGGGAAGCTAAGTGTCCGAATTTTGGGTTATGGCCATAGCTCTTTCTATAGGAGGGGTAGATATGAATGGAAAGGGAGGAGAGAAAGAGGGAAAAAAAAAACAAGAAAATCAATAGTAATTTTTATTATGGTCACAGATATTGGGATAAGGGAAAAAAATGTTTTTTTTTTTTTTTTTTTGGTGGGAAGAGATTAAATAAAAATGGGAAAATAAAAAGCGAAAGAAGGGTAAAGAAAAAAAAAAATAGGAAATAACCCAAAGAAAAATATCTTCTTTTTCTAAGTTCCTCACTTTATGCTCCTCCCCCGTGATTGTTTATTTTATGGGGAATCAGAAGGGTAGTTCGTGGATCATGCAGTGGGGGACGAGGTTACTGCTCAAAGACGCAAATCTGACAGTCCAACAGGTCAGAGGAAGTAAGGGAGGGTTTCCCAGGGGGGGGTGGTGGGAAGGTGTGGGTGGTGGTGGGATTAAATCAAAAATTCTCATTTGTCAGTTCTCTTTAAGACTAAGATGGCCCCAAGCTTGGCTGAAATTTCAAGTAATTTTCAATCGTGCACAGCGAGTTAGATGGAAGGGATGGTTAGTGTGCCTGGGTGGTGGGTAGTTAGTTGGGATTATGGCTGTTGTACAGTTTTTATCCTGGAATGTTAATGGTCTGCGCGTGAGGAACAGAAAAGACCGTATTTTTCAGTATTTGAGAGACTCCCCCGCGCAGATTATTGTTATCCAGGAGTCACATCTTCTTAGGACCGAAGCCTCTGAAATTCTAGGGAAACAGAGATGGATCGATAAATTTATATCCACGGACCATAATGCAAATATACGGGGGATCATTATCATCTTTAAAAAATCAGTGAAAGTCCAAATTTTGGACCATAAAGAAGACCAAAGTGGTAGGTGGCTTATAACTCATATTCTGGTACATGGGCGGGTGTACATATTAGTAGGATATTATGGGCCCAATCAAGATGATCCCTATTATTTGGATTGTATAAGAAACCATCTGGTTACATCTCAAGACCCTATAATATGGATGGGAGATTTTAATATTGTCATCAATACCAAACTAGATAAATCAATCAGTTCCAGAGCCCAAGTTCTATCTAACTCCAGACAAACATTGGTGTCAATTATGACGCAACTGGGGCTAGTGGACATTTGGAGAGAGCGATCGGTAAACAAACTGGGGGTTTCCTTTCGGAACTCTAAGTATAAGCATAAATCCAGAATAGATTATGCACTATTTAGCTTTTCACTTAATAATTCGCTGATCTCAATAGACTATCTCCCATCTCGCTTGTCTGATCATTCGGCCATATCTTTTTCTTTAAGAGGCGACCAGCAGCCTAGACATGCTATGTGGTCTTTCGACCGTACGATATTATTATTAGATGATGAGATCAAGCATTTAGCAGCTGAAAGTAAGATCTTCCTAGAGATAAATCTGGATTCTGCTGCAATAACTACGGTGTGGGAGGCATTGAAAGCCTTCCTTAGAGGCGTTATTACCAACAGAGCCTCTTATAGGCGGAAGATATATAGGGAGAAGCTTACAGCTTTAGAATCTGAGATGAAGGTAGTAGAACAAAATCTTGGCCTCTCTATGGGTTCAGTTGCTGAGCAAGAGAGGCTCTTGGATCTCAAGAATCAGATGGAATTTATCCTTCAAGAGAGAGTTACAAGGAGGTGGGAGGCGAGTAAACTTGCCCAGTTTGAGCTCGGCGAAGTAGCAGGAAAGTTGCTGGCCTGGAAAGTGAAAGCAGATCAGGCTAAAAACTATATTAGAGAGATAAAAGTGGAAGGGGAGACAGGCCTTAGATCCTCTAATTTAGACATTGGCAACGCTTTCCTGGAATTCTTTAGGGATATCTATAAAGAGGATATCGTTGAGGACCAAGATGTAAGAGATCTTTGGCTGGGAAAAATACTTTTGCCAACTCTTACCGAAATTCAAAGCAATTACTTGGAGAAGGAAATCTCAGAGGCTGAAGTCATCAAAGCCATTGATTCACTTAAAAAGGGGAAGGCAGCCGGTCCCGATGGCCTACCTGGTGAGATTTTCCGGGTGCTTTCACCAACTTTGGTCTCAACACTCACGGCCCTCTTTAACGAGATTTTGATCAAGGGCAAGTCTCCTCCTCAGTCTTGGAATGAGGCAATCATTGTGCTGATACTTTAGCCAGGCAAAAACCCATATGAGCGTGGTTCCTATCGGCCAATTTCGCTCCTCAATAGCGATTATAAAATCTTCGCAACTATCTTGTCAGCAAGATTGGGGAGTGTCATTGGGTCTGTTATACACCAGGATCAGAAGGGCTTCATTAAGGGGCGACAACTGGCTGAGTTGACAAGGGAGCTGGTTGGCGCTATTGATATTGCCACCGCTTTCTCCATTCCCTTGGCAACCCTCACGTTGGATGCTACTAAAGCGTTTGACAGGGTTAACTGGAGCTACCTGGATGTGGTTCTGAAGAAATTTAATTTTGGTGAATATTTTTGTCGTACTGTTTCTTTGTTGTATGGAGCACCATCAGCTAGACTATTAATTAATGGGGTGTTGACAGAACCTTTTATAATCATGAGAGGAACTAGGCAGGGCTGCCCTCTTTCTCCCTTACTCTTCGATCTATATATAGAACCTTTTGCGCAGGTTCTGAGAACTGACGCGAACATTCCATTATTTAGATTCGAGGGGTGGGAGAGGAGGGTCGCTCTGTATGCAGATGACATCCTTATTTTAACATCTGACCCGGATCTAGCATTCCCAACTGTTATTAAAAGGGCTGAGGAATTTGGTCGCTTCTCTGGCTATGAAATGAATCCTGGTAAAACAGAAATTATGACATGGAATATCGCCAGTGAACATCTGAAGACGACTTCCTCTATGAGATACCTTGGGATTTGGGTAACACAAGATATTGAAAGTATCGCACAAAGCAATGCGGACCGGGTATTCAAGGAATGTCGGAAGCTCTTAAAATCATGGGCCCATTTCCAACTTTCCATCATTGGGAGGGTCAACCTCATTAAAATGTCTATTCTGCCCAAATACATATTTCTCTTCAATACTATCCCTTTGGTTTTTGACTCTAAAATCTTGAGTAGATGTCAGAGAGAGATTAATTCTTTTATTTGGAACTATAGAGCTACTAGGCTTGCATGGAAAAAGCTGAGGAGGAGAAGAGAGAAGGGGGGGTTGGCACTGCCTGACCTGGAATATTACGCATGGGCTTTTACGTTGTCTCATTCAAGGATGCTCTTGAAGTCTCCATCTAATATCTCAATGGGGTCAATGTATAAAGCAATGCTAGTTGGTGCGGATCTACCATTAGATGGATTTATGTTTAAATATGGAGACCAAAAATTCTTTAAAAAGGTGAAATTAAAAATCTTAAAATCTTTGGCTAAGGCCTGGGCATCGATTAGGAAGAACCTGGGGCTCTCTTATTATTCCAACTATGCACCAATTTGGGACTCCCCAGGCCTACTGGCCTGGCTGAAAGACCGGTTGGCCACACCTTTCAGGGATGCAGGAATTGTAAGGTGGGGGGATCTTTTGTTAGAAGGTGATATTATATCTTGGGACGATCTGCAGGTTAAGGTCGGATCAGGACTGGCAAGATTCAAATATATACAACTTGTAGGCTGGGTCAGGGCTCTTGGTGAAAAAGGAGTCCCTTTGGGGGTTTTTAGTAACTTGGAACAACTACTGGTAGAGCGGCAAAGGGGGGGCAAAGAGGTTACCCTGTGGTACTGGAGATTGCTCGAAGATATCGATGGCGAATTTACCCTCCCTGGCGATCTCTGGGGAGAAGATCTGGGCTCTCATTGCAAAGATGACTGGATTAAATCCTTCTCCATACTATACAAAATTGTGAAACCTGCATGGCTTAGACGTAATCATCTTTTCACAGTACATCGGGCCTACCTCTCCCCGCTAAGACTTTCAAAGTACCAGCAAAATAAAAAGTGCAATAAATGCAATCTTCCCAATGCATCGGATGTTCATATGTTCAAAGACTGCCCTTCTATTGCCCGGTTTTGGGAAGAAGTTATAACATCGCTGAATTCCATTCTAGATGTCAACCTGATTCTAACCTTGCCATTAATTGTTTTTGGTTAAGACTCTAATATCACGGGCCAGGCCAGGTTTTTTTTATTTTATGCAATACTCTTGGCCAGAAGACAGATTTGTAAAGTCTGGGTTGACCCATCTGTGCCTCAACATGCTGGCTGGTTGACGTCCCTGATTGAGACATCAAAGGTGGACTTAGCCAGGCCAGGTAACAAACGCAATCGAGCATTTTGGGACTTCTTGATCCATCGTAGATAGGGCGCCGGGGTTTTTTTTTCTTTTTTTTTTTTTCTTTTTCCCCGGGTCCCATGATTATGCCTAAATAAACTCCAAGGATCTAGGGTCTCCAATCACTGGCTTCTCTCCATTTAGATCCTACAGCTGGCAATAAACCCAGCTGGGGTGTGTCTCTTCTTCTGGCTTATCATCATCCGCCAATATGTTATTGTGCCTAGGCTCGGTTGAGAAATTAATCTTGTTCTCTACTGGAGGGCACGCTAGGTGGTCGGTGTACGCAGAGAATGAGGGATTTGGCAAATGAGGACAAAAAAAACAAAGAAAAAAAAAAAAAAACAGCGATTTCTACACATTCCTTAATTGCTACTCGCAAATTGCGAGTCCCAATTAAGGAATACCTCCCCATTGATTCCTATGGGCCTAGAGGCCCATAGGAATGAATGGGAAGACTTTCTCAATTTGCTAATCTCAATTAGAGAATCGCAAATTGCTCATGCTATTTCAAGGGTGCCAGGGCGTCAAAAAGACACCCTGTTGCACCCCTGAAATCTGCATATGAATACATCTTGCACACACACATGCCCCAAGGGCATGTGTGTGTGTAAAATGGAACTTTGAAAAATGCACTTTAGTGCATTTTTCAAAGTTTTTACAAATTACCATGAAGTTCAACTTCATGGTAATTTGCTCCCCCTATTAGCGAAATCGCTAATTTTTAAACTTTCATGCATTGCATTTAAGGAATCTCAATTTGGGATTCCTTAAATGCAATAGCAATTTAAGGAATCGCAATTTAGAGATTCCTTAAATTGCGATTTTTGCATTTGGGATGATGCATCCCAAATGCAAAAATCCCAGTCGCAAAGGGGCAAATTCTGAGAATCTGCCCGTTTGCGACTGGCTTTCGCTTTGATGCATGTGGGCCATTGACTTTTAAAGTGTCACAGAATTTCCAGCCATGGGAATATTTCACACTGTGTGGGAGACAGAGGGAGGGAAGCTCAGAGTAGTTGGGCAAAAGAAAACAGATTTCAGGAAGGGGTTGGAGGCTGAGGTGTTATATGGGGTCTAGTGTGGGAAGGTGCAGATTTCAGAACCAGGACACCTGGTTTCAAATCCCTGCCTTCAATCTCAACTAAACGTTTGGATCCTAGGCAAATCTCTGATTCTCAGTTAAATGGATCCTTTATAAATCAAGCTAATTTACAAGAGATTATGTTTGCAGTGGGAGCCGTGTAGAGATAGGTATTCACCTTAGTTGCCCAATTCACTGTGGGATAGTTGACCTGTAAGCAGATCTGGGTTGCTTACATTCTCAAACCATCCTAGCTGTCAACCCATCAAAATTCGGATAGTTGTTGTCTGACAATGGCAATCTGATGAATGGAAGGAAACTGGCTACTCATTGTCTCAAGATAAAGGTGAAATGAGGAACACTTGAGAGCTCTAAAACATCGCTTTGGAGTGATATTTGTACTGGCAAGTAGAGTGCTCTTTTTCCAAACAGGTTTTGTATTCAGGAGGAAAGTATGCACATGAAGATCATATGGACTATGTTAAAGGAAGTCTAGATTCTGCTAAAGACTACTCTTTTAATAGCTGAAAGTAACATGAAAGATCAAACCAAACTACTCCCAATAAAACAAGTTGTAGAAAAGAAAACAAAATGAGTTCATTTCAACCAATCAGTGTACTTTTCAGGTTTTTCAGCCTGTCACCTCTTCCTGTGATCACAGAAAAAAACCACAATCTGGACATCTCAACTTCTTTATCAGAATCAACCATCAGGTCCGAAAGCTGAAAACTCTGTTGGCCTTTAACGTACATTTGAGCTGTGTCCTAAACCCAAACAAGCACTCTTGTTACTTCCTGGTTGGAAGTTCGAAGGATCATCATTTTAGTGAACCAGAACATCAAAATGCTACAATACATAAATTCCATACAAATTAGCAAAATAAACAACACACATAGTCAATAACAATGTATGAAGAAAAATTACAATTTCCTAATCTGCTTTACCTCTATCAGAAGCAAACTTTCTCCTCTCTCTACAGTTCACCTGTGCACCTGCAATTACAAATTCTGGTTGAGGTATTATATTCATTGCAGTGTCTTTAATAGAATCCAGACTTCTTTAACATACTCCCCAAACTTCTGATTCTACATCAAGACACTGATGCTCTATTATGGTGAGTCAAAGATTTCCCAACACATCCAATGCTGTTCTATCTAATGGCCTAAAATTTCAATCTTAAAATAGCTAATCACTTGACCAGCCCACGGCCCTCGTTATATCCTCCAATCTGTTACCTATCGGAAAAGGTTTGCAGCCATTACAAACACTGCTGAGTGTGTTCCAAAGTTTTATCACACATTTTTCTCACCTTGCCAGTGAGGGTGATCTTATCACTAGTCATGGGTGCTTCATATCAATAAACCATTGTCTGACCCCATTGGGTCTCACTGCCTTTGTTTTGGTCTCAAACGCCTTCAGGTATCTCACAAACAAATTTTAGACTTAGCTGGAAAAGCCAAATATGAATCTGAACTGTTATTAGTCTTTATTCTCTGAAAAAGAGCAGTCTATTATATCCAGAACTTTAACAGCCAAAATCCTCCTGCAGGAGCTAAGACATAGAAACATTTTGAAGAGTTTTTTGATAAGCAATTTCTTGTTTTCTGAACAGAACTTACATACTTCATTGGCACCTCAGAGAGATGAGTATGTAGGAAACGGGCAAACCTGATGTTGCACATCTTTGAGTAATCAGTAGACTGAAGGATGTTCTACAGCCACACTGTGATTCACATAAGCATGTTCTGCTCAAATTGCTGACCTGTTTAAGTTCACCATTTTGTATGTGTTTCTCTGTTAGGCGAGCTCCAATACCAAATTCAACACATACACTGAAACAGCATGGAGAATCCTTTTCAGGCACAAATTTGACCATTAAGCCCAGGGCACCCAATAGGTCTTGCACATTTTGATGATGTATTTTCTGCAAGTTCTCTGATAAAACAAGAGTATGGATAATCTCCACGTCACCAATGGTAGGATCACCTTGATATCGCCTGTGTGAAGACCTCTACAGAGGAGTTGGTTTTCAGGTTGGAAGGATTGTAATGACGTGAGCTCTCTTCATTGGAATGATGAGAATCAGCTCGGCTCCAGAATCTCGATGTGAGCTAAAGAACTTGGCAAAATGCATAATTCAAATCATGCTGCTATTCCTGCGTATGGGCATTCATGCAGTTGCTTCAGGATCCAGCTCCAGCAGAACAATGTCCTTATTTGTCTGTTTAGATTAGAAGTAAACAGATCCATCTGGCATTGAACCCATAATCCTTAGAAGTACTGCCCAGCTTCAGAGAGAAAGCACACCTGATGTTTTAGCCTTGGCAAATACTTGGAGGTCACTGAAATATTTTTTTCCAGGTAGAAGTCCCAGAATGATTCTTCCTCATTTCCAAAGCCTAGTCTCAAGCGGCCTTTTATTCCTTTTTGAAGACAGCCCACTTTTGAAGAACGCGTCCCTCGATTTGTATAAACCTGTAAATTTCTGCCCCATTTCCATTTCCTTTCCTAGCCAAAGTAGTGGAAAAGCATGTTAACAGTCTTCTAAGTTTCCGGAGACGAATCATATTTTGGATATATCTCAAAACAGCTTCAGGCACTCTCATAGCACAAAATTGTCTCTTTCAGCAGTGATGAAGGCGCTCCACAGACCAGCAGACAAAGGCAATTCTTCATCCCTTATTCTCCTTGACCTGAGTGCTGCCTTTGACACCATTTCACACAATGTTCTCCTCCGACGCCTCCATGATTTACGCATATGAGGCAGGACCTCAACATGGTTTGGCTCTTTTCTTAGTGACCGCTCCTTTCAGGTAATGCCCCCCCCCCCTTCTCGTCCTCACAGAGATCCTTGGAGCACGGTATCCCACATGGCTCTTCGCTCTCCCACTCTTTTTAATATTTATGTCATGCTGCTGGCAGAGATTGTGAAGCCCTTTGGGGTCACTCAATTTTCTTATGCAGATGATACACAGCTTATTGTTACCCTCACTGCAGATGCAACCAACACCATAGCCAATTTTCAGAAATGTATGCTAGCAGTGGGCAGCTGGATGGAAAAACTGCAAAAAATGCCAACCATAAGGAGATCCTCCGTTTTGGGAAGCATACCCAGACCTGGGGAGACCAATGCCCAAAACCCAAATCATTCATAAAAAACTTGGGCTTTTGGATGGATGATACCCCTTCTTTGGAGACCCAAGTTAGAACACTTGCAGGCACTTGCTTTGGCCTTCTGAGAGGACTCAAACCAAATATTGACTTCTTTCAACCTCAAATTCGTTATCTGATTATTCATCGTTTATCCTGTCATGCCTGGAATATTGCAACATCTTGTACCTAGGTGCCAAAAAATTGGTTATTAAGAGTCTACAGTTGGTCCAAAATTCCGCTGCTAGACTCTTGTTTTCTCTTCCCAAGTTTTGATCTGTGTCTGGGTTCCTTCAGAATCTTCATTGGTTTGCCATTGAAAAGCACATACAGTTTAAAATCTTAAGTACAGTTCATAAGATAATGAAAGCATCAGGAGCCCCCATTCTCTTTGGACATATATAACCCTATTTACCCACAAAAGCTCCTTGTTCAGCCGATCTAAACCTGGCAGTAATTTCATGGTTCAAAAGAAAGAAATTAGGAGGCCGCTTCTTCCGTATATTAGCTCTGGCCCTTTGGAATAGTTTGACCTTGACTTAAGGAATATGCAGAATAATCTTTGCTTTACGAAACAGCTCAAAATGTGGCTTCGTGTAACCTAGTTCCTTTCCTGGCTCTTATTTCGTACCTCTGTTTCTCTGCATATTTCTGTTGTGTGGTACCTTATTTTAATGGGAAGAGATGGAAGGCCCAGTTGCGGGGGCAGCTATACACTCTATGATTCTTGTTAGCATAACATGTCCACCAATGAGGAATGGGAACATTTTAACCATTTAATATACATCACCTCATTTGTGAAGTGTGCAGTACAGTGGGCCAGAAGCACCAGTATGTGATTTAGCTTAGTGGATGGCCTGTTGGGATAGATAAGAGGTGGTCGCAGAACCCAATGGTAGTTAAGATGTGCATGCAGTTCAGAACAACGTGCCTTTCAGGTATAATATTCTGGGACACTTCACATGGGGATCGCTTTGTAATTTATTTATTGCTGGAGGCCTGGCACATATATACGCTATTTTGAATAAACATTTTTTTATCGCAGGTCAATTGGGGGCCTTAATTAGAATTTGTCATAGCCTCTCCCTGGCTTTTGAACTATTATTCGGTTATTCTTCAAATAATTTGAGCAATGGCTTATCCTTTTTTAGTGGCGGACCGGGTGCACCTTGTATGTGGACCAATGAACAGGCCCGAGGGATTTTGGTGAACTAACGAGTAAGCATAGCGAACCATTTGTAATAGTGTATTACTTGAAACAACTGGTAAATTGGAGGTAGTTTGTGTGCAAGTCTCTTGGCACTGTAAACACTACATAAATATTAGGGGGTCTATTAGGATGGCGGGCGGAAAAGCACTCTGACCGCCATGGAAGCGGAAAACAACCACCCGCCAGCACCGTGGGAAAACTGGCGGCCAAGAAAAACTGCCCGTAGCGGGCGGAGATGGCCAAAATCCGTCCACGGCAGTCGGATTCGCGGCGGAAAAACACCAACCCGCCGCAAGTATGGCAGAGATACCGCACCGGAAATGAGGATATCCCTGACGGTCCCGCAGTACGTACCGCTGTCTCCAACCGCTGCGTTCGCACAATGGGATGAATTGGAGAGCCAGCGGAAGAGCAGAAGCACAGCCACTGCGGCAGACGATCCGCAAAAAATATGGCGAACGAAGCAAAAAACCCACAAGAAGACCAAAAAGTGCACACAGAAAACTAACCATGCCCCCCAAATACACACAATACACCCCAATGACACAACCACATGGCAAAAAGAAACATACAAATCCCAGGACAAGACACCTGACAGCAACACCCCAATTGGACACACCCACATAGCTGAGTATAAAACCAGCCCCTTCCCTGACCACAATCCTTTGCAATACTCCAGGAGAGAAGGGACACATACCCCAGCTGACAGGAGAGGCAAAGGACACAACATCACTAGCCACACCACACAAAGCACCACCACCACCTCCATACCTGCACAACCAACCCCCCTGCACAACACACACCATACACAGCACAACCACCACCACTCACACTCCTGCGCCCACAAACACTTTGCACACCACACACCATGGCCACACAGAAAATGCCCAAATTCACAGAGAGTGAGTTGACAGTCATGGTAGATGAGATAGTCAGAGTGGAACCACAGCTTTTTGGTAGCCTGGTCCAACAGACACCATTAGCCACAAGGACACAAATGTGGGCAAGGATAGTCCAAAGGGTCAATGCAGTAGGGACCACCCCAAGATCCAAAAAGGAGATCATGAAGCAGTGGCATGATCTGAAGAGGGTGGGCAAGGAAAGGAGGAGCAAGAACCGTGAGCTGGCTCAGAGGACTGGCGGTGGCCCTCCCATTCCACAAAAACCATTCACACCATGGGAGGAGAAGATGCTTGCCATACTGCATCCAGAGAGTCTCACAGGAGTAGCCAGGGGAGTGGAGGCTGTTAAGTGCAAACAGATGACTACCGCCACTCTGCTATGTACTGTCTTGCACAACTACAAAGCTACACCACCTAGGACAAATCTCATCCATCTGCACCACACACTCATAAAAACATGTCTCACAGATCCCACATTCACCCACTCCCATTCACCCCAAACGTAGATACCAACATTACCATGGGGGCATGTGTACAGGCAGACAGCACTACAACTCCCACCAGGCCCCCTGTCCCACAGCATCAGCAAGATGGATCCCTCCCCCCACCCCACCCAGAAGCATGTGTCAGCCATTGCACAACCCACATCAAACTCACAGGTAGGTAGCCATCTTCCCTGGGAGGGTGGCTGGGGTGAGGGTCCTGCACCACTACTTCCACCATGTCCCCTATCCCACAGCCTAGCAAGAAGGATCCCTCCCCCACCCCACCCAGAAGCATGTCAGCCATTACATTACCCACATCAGAGCAGGATGGAGCACTCCCCCACCCAGAAGCAGTTGGAAGCCATTACATCACCCTCATCAAACTAACAGGTAGGTAGCCATCTTCACAGTGAGGGTGTCTGGGGGTGGGAGGCCTGCACTACTACTCCCAACATTCCCTCTGTCCCACACCAGAGCAGGATGGAGCACTCCCCCACCCAGAAGCAGTTGAAAGCCAGCACAGTACACCAAACAAACTTAAAGGTAGGTAGCCATCTTCACAGTGAGGGTGTTTGTCGGTGAGAGGTCTGTACCACTACTCTCACCATGTACCCTGCCCCCCCTCAGCAGGATGGGACCCTCCCCCCGAAGCAGTTGGAAGCCATTACATCACCCTCATCAATCTAACAGGTAGGTAGCCATCTTCACAGTGAGGGTGTCTGGGAATGGGAGGCCTGCACTACTATCCCCAACAGTCCCTCTGTCCCACACTTGAGCAGGATGGAGCACTCCCCCACCCAGAAGCAGTTGGAAGCCAGCACAGTACACCAAACAAACTTACAGGTAGGTAGCCATCTTCACAGTGAGTGTGTCTGGGGGTGGGAGGCCTGCACTACTACTCCCAACACTCCCTCTGTCCCACACCTGAGCAGGATGGAGCACTCCCCCACCCAGAAGCAGTTGGAAGCCAGCACAGTACACCAAACAAACTTACAGGTAAGTAGCCAGTACGTGCACCCACCCATTTGTCACAAATTAAATGGTGCCATATGACAACATCAGCCTTCTCATTACACAAAGAGGTATACCTACCCCATTGCCAAGCACAGTGTGCACACAGGTAAGCTAAGGAAACTGTCACAGCTACCAAAGTGTGACACACTAATGCACAAGTAGAAGAAAGTCAGGGCACAATCATGCACAGCCCCTAGTTACATGTGCATCGCCATGGGGCAAGTGCAACAAGTACCATTAGAAAAATATGAAAGCATGTGTGGTGGTACAAATCAAGATATGCGCATGACAGGACAAAGGTATGCAGGAGATGACAATGGCCAGGCCATGGCCAGATGTGACGTCTGCCATGTCATACAAATAAACAATGAGTTCTCAATTAAACACATGTTGTGCCAGGCCCTAGATGGCAACAAGTCCCTGTAATCCGGGTCGCATGGTATGCCTTGACACCTCACACCATGGACAAGTAATGCCTGTACCACTGCATCATGTCAGGAAGCACAGTAGTGTACATAGTAAACAATGTGATGATGTCAATTGTGCAGTGTACAAAAAGTGAATGACACACAGCTAACACAAAGCTTGCTGGGTGCACTACAATGACCATTTTCCATCTGACCCACAGGTGACCAAGAACTCACTGCAGAGGACAGCACTAGCAACCTGCAGAGCCAGTCTCCTCCCCCCCCCCCCCCCCCGGTACATGGACTCTCGGATGTTGACTCCCAGGATTCCATGGACAATGAGCTTGAAGCCGGCTCATCTGGTGTGCCAGGGAGCAACAGGTCCCAGGACCCCATTGTCCCCCCCATCACATCTGCGCCAACAACAACTTCACAGCAGACCTCTGCTGTCACGGCCTATGTGGCCACCACCACCACCGCCACCGCCACCACCACCAGTGCTGCCTGCAACACCCTCCCTGTCTCAGAGGATGACCAGCACATACCACTGACAGAGGAGGGCAGGGAGAGGATGCGGGTGCCCACAGTGGTGAGGCAACAGGTCCGTGGCAGCAGGGCAGGTGGGAGGGGCAGGGTCACCCACGGACACCAGGAGGCTGGGACCAAATCCCTGGAGCACATCGCCAGAGTCCTGGGCGCATACGAACAGGCCCAGGGACGAACGGGCCAGTCGGATGAACTGTTGCACGAGCTCATCCTGCTGATGAGGTCCATTGACACCTGCATGGGACAAATCGTGGACCTCTTGGGCCAGCAAGTGGCGGTACTGAGGGACAGGCATGCGCCACAGACAACATCTCCACCTCCCTCTGGTGGACCACACAATGACAGTTCACCATCCTCCCCTGCGCCCACAGAGTGGGGTGAGTCCTCAGACCCCACTGGCCCTGCAGCAGGACCCCCCACCAAACGACGAAGGGGCCGTCCCAAGAAGGAGTATCTGGAGGCAACACACCTGCCAGACGCCAGTCACGGAGCCAGCCATGATAGCAACCCTCACCACCACTGCATTGACTTTTTGCACTGTCCTTCCCCACACTGCCTCGTGAATGGCATCTGTCTGTTGGACTGGGTCACCACATCAATGTGGTGACTTCTCGATTATCTCATCTACCACAACTGTCAACTCACTGCTCCACCCCACCCCCCAATGGAAATGTACACCCCCCTCGCATCTCACCATTGCAAATAAAATATCGTTACACACATGTTGTCGTGTCTGCTCCGTCTTTATTGCAGAATGTACAGTCTTCAACATGATCACAATGTACCAGGAGCATGGGCTGTATAAAGGCAAGGAGAAGTCGAAGGCACCTAGGGAAACACAACAGAACTACCTTCACTGGTCTGGGTGTGGCATCACAGACATCACACAACCCCTACCATCAGGATAACCCAACATGCACATGTCACAATGGGCAACAAGTGTCAACATACACGTCCTGTAGATGTTCCCAAATGACCGGTCCCAGAAACATTGCCAACCACCACTGAGTCTACAACTGGCTGCTGCTACAATTCTCACATGCCCCCTCACAAAAACAGCAATATCAGCAGACAGTGGGTATGTTGCACATTGACACCCACCTTCAAGTGAAGTAGCGGGTGATGAGCTGTTCACGCAGGTAAACACCTTCCTCCTCTCCACTGTCCTCATCACTGGACACGGCTTGGTTTGCAGGCTGGGGCCATGGGTCCTCACCATCATCCAGGAGCAGGGGAATCTCCTTGCAAATGGCTAGGTTGTGGAGCATGCATCATGCCACTACAATCTGACACACCTTCCCGGGCGAGTATGCCAGTGCACCTCCGCTCTTGTCCAGGCAGCGGAAACGTGACTGGAGCAGACCAAAAGTACGCTCCACCACACAACGTGTCCTCCATGGGCCTCATTGTAGCGGACCTCAGCCGGGGACCTGGGATTCCGCAGTGGGCTCAGCGTCCAGGGACGGTTGGGATATGCAGAGTCACCTAGGTATAACAAACACAAATAGACATTGCAATGTTGCAGAGGCTGAGGGCAGCAGGTCACACACCCAGCACGCCACACGACTAGGCATACTCACCCACAATCCATGCACGCTCAGGAAGAAGATTAGCCATCAGCTGGGGCACAATGCCGTTTCGCAGGATGTAGGAGTCATGGGCCGAGCCTGGGAATTTGGCACACACATGAGAGATGGTCATATCTGCCAGGCACTCCACCTGCACATTGATGGAGTGGTAATGCTTGTGATTGCGGTAAATGTGCTCACTTGCCTGTGGTGGCACAAGCCCGACATGGGTGCAATCAATGGCCCCAACAACATTGGGGATGTGTCCAAGGGGATAGAAGTCTCCCTTCACAGCTGGCAATTCAGCACCCCTGGGGAAATGGATGTATCTGTCCTTGTATAGCATCATGGTGGCCAGTACATCACGCAGCACCATGCTGAACATCGGTTGTGACATCCCACCAGCGCTGGCCACTGTCTCGTGGAACGATCCAGTGGCCAAAAAATGCAGGGCTGCCATCACCTTATAAGTAGGGGTGAAAGCTGTTGGATATGTCCTACGAGGCTGCAGGTGGGGCTCCAATAGATCACAAAGGGTTTTCAGGGTGACTCTGTCCAGGCGGCATTTCCGTTTGATCGCAACATCCTCCATGTCCTCCAGCACCGTCAAGCGACGAATCACATTTGGCCTCCTCCTATTGGAGATGATAGTGAACACATGTCAATGCAGTACAGCATGAGATGTGCACAGCACATCATGTTCTGGATGACACACCGACAACAATGACTGACATCAATCTTGACTAACAGACCAGCTCACATGTAGGGACACCTTCATGTACACAAAGGCCACACCTGTCAACTTACACAAGACAAGTACCTCAAACACCACCTTGGTCAATGTGAATGCACATAGGGATACGGCCACATTTCAAATGGGCACACCTGGTAGTATAGCATCCAGCAATTGTGTAACTAATCTAACCCATTGTCTCATACCTAGCTGCTGTACCTGTCATACCTCAATGCGTCATTACAACCTGGCACACATCCACCACACAATGACCACATTCGGCGCAGGAATGACGAATGTGTGCATGAGCAGACATGAGAGGCAATGCAACATAGTTCATCGGTCATTGAGACGAGCATCGCTGTGATTGTCACTGCACCGCAACACATTGACATATG
The DNA here is from genome assembly GCF_964204655.1 of Triturus cristatus. Taxonomy (NCBI): domain Eukaryota; kingdom Metazoa; phylum Chordata; class Amphibia; order Caudata; family Salamandridae; genus Triturus; species Triturus cristatus. The sequence continues at coordinate 609,045,600 of NC_140593.1, read as the reverse complement.
TACACATTGTAGAGTCCAGAACAGCACTGTCCTGCCCACACCAACTTCAAATCCATAAGTGACATGTGAGTGGGTACAGGCCAATCTGCGAAACACACACACAAACATGGCATGTGTAGCCATCAGTGGAGTAAATGGAACATTGGCCTCGTGTGCACGGTGATGTTCCATTGACCATCTTGGCACTGTGCCCTGTTGATGTTTGACAGATGGGCATTGCAATTGTATGGCACCCAAATCGCGGTAGCTAGCGCCTGGTCCCGGCAGCGTGTCACCAGCACCCCCATTCACACATGTGCGGTAGTCATAGGCATGGAGACATGTGGAAATGGCGGTTGGCATGCTCCGCCACCCAAATCACGGTGCCTCATGTCAATGCATGGCACCCAAATCACGGTAGCTACCGCCTGGCCCCGGCGGTGTGTCACCAGCACCCCCATTCACACAAGTGCGATAGTCATAGGCATGGAGACATGCCCATATGGCGGTGGGCATGCTCCGCCACCCAAATCGCGGTGCCTCGTGTCAATGCATGGCACCCAAATCATGGTAGCTAGCGCCTGGCCCCGGCGGTGTGTCACCAGCACCCCCATTCACACAAGTGCAGTACTGATAGGCAGGGAGACATGTGGGAATGGCGGATAGCATGCTCTGCCGCTAAAATTGTGGTAGCGCACACCGGGCCCCTGCGGTGTGTCACCACCATGGAGCTTGCCCTAGAGCCCATGCGAAGCTCGAGAGCGGTGGCATGATGCAATTTTGAAGATCGTGGTAGGCGTGCTCCGCCACCGCGGAGGCGGTCATTGGCTGCATTTGAAAGATGCACCATTGCGGCAGCACACACCGGACACCAGCGGTGTGTCACCGCCATGGAGCATGCCCTTACAGCCAATGGGAACCTTGATTGCGGTGGCATGATGCAATTTTGAAGATCGCGGTAGGCGTGCTCCGCCACCGCGGAGGCGGTCATTGGATGCATTTGAAAGATGCACCATCGTGGTAGCGCACCCTGGGCCCCAGCGTTGTGTCACCGCCATGGAACATGTCCTTACAGTCAATGGGAGCCATGATTGCGGTGGCATGATGCAATTTTGAAGATCGCGGTAGGCGTGCTCCGCCACCGCGGAGGCGGTCATTAGATGCATTTGAAAGAGGCAGAACTGGACCACCAATTGCTGGAGCTTGGCACCTTTGAAAGGACCCCAGGGGGCTATATATGTGTGGGAGTGAGCCTCACATTTCCACTGCTCCTAGAGCCTGCTGCCTGAGACCCCTCACCTGCTGCTGCTACCAGAGCCTGCTGCCAGAGACCCCTCACCTGCTGCCGCCTCCAGGGACTGCTGCCAGAGACCCCTCACCACCCAATTCCACTGAAGTCTCATTTCCACAGTGATGGCAAGGACAGAGAAGATCCGTGCCAGTCCCTTCACGAGTGAGGAGCTGGAGGTCCTGGTGGACGAGGTGCTCACACAGTACCCAAGGCTATATGGTGCCCCAAATGTCGTGGTAAGTCTTCAACAGTGGTGGGGTAGGGCAGGGGGCCCACACATGTAGTTAGACTGATGCAGTATGTGCCTGGGTGGTGTCATGCACTGCCTGACATGCTGTCTCCAGTGGGAGGGTGTGTGTATCCAATGCCACAGCTTTCCCTCCCTGCACATGTAAGTATGAGTGACCTGTGTTGTGTTGTCAGCCATACAGTGACACAGAAGGTTGTTCATGCTGTAGTCAGGACAGTGATTGCTTGGCTGGATGGCTGTGTGTGCCCCTGTAGTCCATCTCAGTGTGAGCCCAGCTGGCCTGCATAGTCCCCGCCTACAAAGACAAGGACACCTCACTTAACTTACAGAGTATGACATCAGTCTTTTCACATTGCAATCCAGCCATGGGCCATCTCAGCACTGTATTTTTCACACAACTGTCCTTGTGAATGGCATTTTGTATTTGTGAGATCATGTCCCTCAATGTGACCACCATGACACATTCATCTATTCACAGGACAGGGACATTGATGGCTGTGCAGTCTTGGACACAGTGAGTCCACCCCTAAACACAGGTTCACATGTGATGTATGTGTTGCTTAAGCCAACAATGGGCTGGAGATGTGGCCAGGCTACATGGGTGTTTCAGTGCTGGCATCCTGCATGAGCATGAGATGTGCAGGGTCTGTGTTCCCCCTCACACCTGCATGCTTTAACATCAGCTTTTCCCATGCAGGTGTCCCATGTGAGCTGTACTATAGTCTCTGATTGTTGGATATGTGATGATTTTGTCTCTTGCTGCTATACTGATAGATGTCGGTACACTGATGTCACTGATCATCTCCCCCTCTTGTCTAACATGCCTGCAGCTCAAGGTACACCAGCGTAAGGCCGTGTGGAGGGCCAATGCGAGCTCTGGGGGTATCAAACCGACGACGCACCCACTGCCACAAGAGATGGGACGACATCAGCCGGCTGGCAAAGAATGTGGCGGAGATGACCTTGGGGCTGCTTCCTCGCACTGGGCGTTTGGCACGGCGCAGAATGACACCACTAATGGGGCATATCTTGGCGGTGACACAGCCTGAGCTGGATGCACGTTTGAAGGAGCATCAGCAGCAAGCCAGGGGTGAGCATTTGGGGAGTCTGACTTTGGCTGGGAGTGGCTGCATGTGTACAGAGCCTGTGCCAGCGCTGGCCTATGTGATGTTGGTAGTGTGATGCTGTGGCATGTAAGTGGCTGCGATCCTTGGTGCCGGTGGCATGCATTTGCCCTACCTGTACTTACAAAGGTGATTTGGATGCTGTGCCTTCACATTACATTCTGAGTTGTGCTATTCAGGTTTCTTCTGCATTGGTGTAGTCTTGGGAATCCCAAGGGAGGGAACGACCATGTGCCCGATCTGACTGTGTGTTCATCAATGCGTCCATTGCATGCACCCAGATTGGGGAGGCCTACACATCTGACAGCAATTTGCACCATTCTATTGTCCACAAGGTACGACATGCTGGGTGGCATGGGCTAATGTCCATCGTGGACTGTCATGTTGTAGTCTGGGTCTGTGTTGTCCCCTCCTGTTCCATTCAGATCTGTCATTGGCAACAAGTACTGTGCCCCCATCATGTCCCTAGGTGTGCTCAGAGCTAGTTGTGTGTCTGTTTGAAAAGGGCCACAAGCAGGGTGTTGTGCTATGTGGTCATCACATGGCTCACTCATGCCTGAGTTACCAGTTTCCATGCACTGCTTTAATCAATATAGTGAGTTGGCACAATGTGATTGCACATGGTGGTGTGCAGCATGTAGATTTGGTCATCTTTTGTGATGCATTGCTTGCATATGTTTGTTCTGTTGCTGTCACTGACCTGACCCTACATCTCTCTCTCTCATGCATCATCGCCTGTGGTCACGGATGGACAGGAGACGGACACCAGTGGGGGTGAAACTAGCACAACAGCTGCCCAGGAGCCCAGTGACACAGATGTCACCAGCACCTCAGAGGGGGGACAGGAGTCTGCTGGAGGAATCCCTGCCTGAGCCGCAAAGCACCACATCATCCGATGCCAGCTGGGATGCATCCATGTTGGAGGGCACAGGGAACGGGGACTCTGCATCGACTTCCACCACACAGTGGCCAGTGCCCACCCTCCCAGCCACTTCCTCTGGTGCTGCCCGTGTCCGCCTCAGTAAGAGGGGAAGAGTGTCCTTCACCCCTAGCACCGCTGCCCCTGCCCCCGTCCCCCCTGCTGCCATCAGTGCTGAGTCTGTGGACCTTTTGCGCCAGCTGTATGTAGGCCAGACAGCTCTCCTCAATGCCTTCATTGACCACGACAAGAAATTGGCCAAGGTGGTTGCTTTCATGGAGGACATACATTCAGACGTGTGTGGGCTGCACCGAACAGTCCAGGCTTTGTCATCAACAGTGACGTCTGCCCTGCAACAGGCACATACTCACAGTCCAGCTCAGGTTCCTGTGTCCACCCCCTGGCAGTGGCCACGTCTGACGATTGTGACCACGGTCCACATACGCCAAAGTCACGATACAGCACACGAAGCACACAGCAGCAGCAACCCAAGCGGTCCCGAGCGCAAGCACCATCCCCACAGAAGACCAAAGCCACCACAGAGCGCAGGGAGAAAAGCCCGTCAGGCGACACCAGTGGACAAAAAGCAAAGCAGCAGACCTCAGGCACACATGCCTCAGTGGCATCCCCATCCAAGGTCTCTCCTGCCCCTAAAGCATCACACAAAGAGAAGCAGTGTGTGTGCCCACCAAGGAGGTGATGCATGCCAAGGGTACACCTAGAAAGGGCTCCAAGGCAGAATCACCAACGACCTCGACTCCCATTCCAAGCCCAGTGAAGCAGGGGTCGGAGGGCACTGTAGGCACCTAGTAAACAGAAGAAGGGGGGGCAGAGGCAAAGCCAAGCAAAGTGTGCGGCTGGTTCCAGCACATCACTAGAGGGGCTGCCAGCGCCTGCACCTGCTGCAGCTGTGGTGGTGAGTGTGCCTGTTGTGTTGATCCACAGTCAGTCAAGCCTTTTAGGATCCCCAAGAAGTGGAAGGTCACCCCTCCACAATCTCCCAGCCACACTGTGTCTCCCGTCTGCATTACTCCACCTCCACGTGCCACTACACCACCTGGTCCAAGCAGCCCTCCGGATTGCCAAGCCACTGATAGCTCTACATCAGCTGTTCCGCTCTCTACCTGGTCAAGTGCCCCGACAGTCCCCGAGACATAGCCAGCTCCCAGTCCGCCTGACAGCCAAGTCTGAGTGGTAGTCACCCTCACACACCTGTCTCTCACACAGGTGGGCCTGTACTGCACATTGTTGCACCCTGACTGTGTTGCTGACCATGGAAAGGTACACTCGCACACATTTCCTGTGCAGCTTCTCATGGACTCACTATGCACTTTGTCCTGCCCACTGGCCTTGTCGTGCACTGCTGTGTGCCCCCTGCCGGTGCAGCGTCTCATGGACTCACTCTGCACTTTGCCCTGCCCACTGGCCTTGTCGTGCACTGCTCTGTGCCCCCTGCCTGTGCAGCTTCTCATGGACTCACTCTGCACTTTGTCCTGTCCACTGGCCTTGTCGTTCACTGCTGTGTGCCCCCTGCCTGTGCAGCTTCTCATGGACTCACTCTGCACTTTGTCCTGGCCACTGGCCTTGTCGTTCACTGCTGTGTGCCCCCTGCCTGTGCAGCTTCTCATAGACTCACTCTGCACTTTGTCCTGGCCACTGGCCTTGTCGTTCACTGCTGTGTGCCCTCTGCCTGTGCAGCTTCTCATAGACTCAGTCTGAAGTTTGTCCTGCCCACTGGCCTTATCGTGCACTGCTGTGTTTGCCCTGCCTGTGCAGCTTCTTATGGACTCACTCTGCACCCTGAACTGGCCACTGGCCTTGTTGCTCTTTGCTGTGTTAAACTATTCCCTGTGCAGGTTCTCATGGACATACTCTGCACCCTGAACTGGCCACTGGCCTTGTTGCTCTTTGCTGTGTGGAACTATTCCCTGTGCAGCTTCTCATGGACATACTCTGCACCCTGTACTGGCCACTGGCCTTGCTGTTTTGCCCCTGCCTGTGCAGCTTCTCATGGACTCAGTCTGCACTTTGTCCTACCCACTGGCCTTGTCGTTCACTGCTGGGTGCCCCCTGTCTGTGCAGCTTCTCGTGGACATTCTCTGCATCTTGTGCCTTGCTCTTCTTTTCTCATGGTACCTATCTGTGCAATTTGTGAATAAAGACCGTTGCTCCTGTTGTCTATTTTGTCAGTGTCCTTACTGAATAAAGTTATTTTGCTGTGTGTATATGGTTTACTGTGCCATATGGTCTGTGTGGCACTTCAACATAATACATTTTTGGGCTCACTTACTCTCTTTTTTTTCAGGGGTGACAGGGTCTTCAGTTCTTCTTGACCCAGATACTTGTGTGGGCAATGGTGTCAATTTACAATGGTTAGCAGTAGTCATTTACTTAATTAGTTCATGTTGGCTATATTGTACACATGTCAGGTTGGGGAGAACTGCCAGCACAGAGTGGGTTTCTGCACACAGTATTGCAGGCAGGCTGGCCAGGGTCATCATGTATGTGTGTTCTTCCTTTATGTGTGCCCAGTGGTGTATGTGTGTGGTCATCTTGTGATGGCCAGTCATCCTAGTCCCATGGCTTACTTTCCATTTGTGCTCTTGGATGGCCAGGTAGTATGCAGTGTGAAGGGGTGTGTTTGTGGGGAGTGTTGATGTGTACATGCCTCTGCACTGTCAACTACACACATGTGTCACCCAGGAGTTGTGTGCCTGTTGTTTTGATTGTTCAACCCTGTGGATGTGGTTGTATGCCCATGTGTGAGTTGTATGTTATTCACTTTGCAGTGTGTTGGTGTGTCCTTGCAGTTCTGTCTGACTCCTACTTGTTGTTTTTGTCACTTGTGAGTATGCAGAGAGTGTTACTGGCAAGTCAATGTTGTGTTTTGTTGCACATCCATGTGTCCGGTGGCTGTTTGTGGGGACTGTGCAGACCTGCTGCTCCACACTGCCAGTGCCATTGTGTTTTCTCATGCATTGCTGTCCCATGGTACCTTCTTGCCTCCAGTGTGGCATGCTGTGTGTATTTGCTATCCCTCCCCTATCTGTTCTTCAGCTGCCTACCCATTGTGGGTCTGCACTCCCTCTCTTTGTGAATGGTACACTCCTGCCATGTCCCCTACTGACATGCAGTACACTTCACTTTGGTGTGACCTGTCCCCTTGGTTTATATATGTGTGTCCCTCCCCATGACTTCATTTGTGACACTGTGCTTTGTGGTGCAGTTCTTTGGCCGGGGTCAATGTACTCAGGGCATTTCCCAAATGGGTCATGCGTGATGTTCTGGTGCCGTTTGTCAGTCATGGTTGCTCCTATGCAGTTCAACTGTGTGTGCTGCCCAGTCCTCTGGTCAAGTTGTTTCCACCTTTGTGTCCCAGACTTGTGCATCTATTGTGTGTTGTGTTGGATGTATGTGTGTTGTTTATGTTTTTGCTTCACTTCCTGGGTGTGCTGTTGTCTTTGTGCTGTTCTTTATGGTGTTGTGTGGGTTGCTGTTCTGTCACTGATGTCTATGTGTGTCTGATATGCTTGGTGTGCACACACAGCTTGCTGTGCATGCATTGCTGTGTGTGTATGTTGCCTTGTGATTGCCTGGTGTGCATCCCCTGATGTCCTGCTGTGTTTGCTATGTGATTGTTCTGCCTGTGTATCTGTTGTTTGTTTGCTGTAGCTGTGTTGTTCTGTGATGGTGCACTTCTTGTGTGTGTTGTGGTATGTTGTCTGTGCATTGTTCCTGAATGATGGTGTTGCGCACTCCTGTTGTGTCTGTGCTCCCATTGCCTTTCCCCAGTTTAGCGGCACAGGGCATGTCTGTTGTTGTTGTTGTGGCTCTGTGTGTGTTTCTTTTGAGTTATGTGTTTGTCTGTTGTATTTGTTTCCATATTTGTGGTGGCATCCCTGTGTGTGTGTGTGTGTGGGTGTGTGTGTGTGTGTGTGATGTATGTGGCTGACCCCAGGGTGTGTGGTTGTTTGTGTGTGTATTGGCTGTCAAATATTGCCAGCCTTCAGTGTGTCTGGCACTGGTGTTGTGTGCTGCTGGTGTGAGGGGGGTATATGTGTAGCTTCTTACTGGTGTTTGTCAGTCCTGAGGTGTGTAGATGGGCCATGTGTGTAGTGCTGCTGGTGTACTCCTGTGAAGTAGATGTATGGATGTGTGGCTGTTCACAGTTTGACTGCAGGGCCTTCCTTTCATCCTTGTGCCTATACGTGGTTTGCCTTGCTGTCTCCCTGTGGTTTGAGTTCACTCACTGTGCCAGCCATGTGTGCTTTGATGGTGTGAGGGTGTTGTTCTCTGTTCCTTGTGTTGATGTAAGGTACACATGCTTGTTGTGTGTCTCCATGGCCTTCCATTTATGTGCAGCTCACTTTGGTCTCCCTATTTGTTGTGCTCCATTGCTGTTGGCATGTGGGGTGTGTATGTGTGTGTGTGTCAATCTGTGGTATGTATGTGTGACTATGCAGGCTGTGTGTCCATTTGGATGTTAATTCCTTGTATGTGTTGATTTGTTGCTTGTCCTCATTTTTATTTCCCTGACTATGGTGTTGTGGTGATGGTGTGTGTTTCCCTGGCCCAGTGCTACTGTGCTGTGTGTTGTGTTTTCCTGTGCAGCCACTCCTGCAGTGTCTGTCTCCATGATTGTTTATTGTGTGGTGCAGGGTTGGTATTGACGTGGCTTGTTGTTGTGCATGGGGTGCACAGGAGGGGCACATGGCATGTGCCTTCATGGGGTGTGCTAGTGTGTGGTGGGAGGGGGTGTGGCCCTGTGGTCTTTGTGCCCTGCCCATACCTGACACAGGCCCTGCCTTCTGCATTGTGCGCATGTATTTGCTTGTGTTCGCCACTGCGGTGACGTGACTGGGGCATTGCTGCATGGTGGCGGTAGATCTGTGTCCAGGATGCAGAGGGGTAACTTTGTGGCAGGTGGGTGATGTGTGGGTGCCCTTGTGGATGTGTCCCTGTCCCCCCCCCGGGTGTCTGATGTGGATTTGGACCCTGTGTCTGTCCGTGTGTTGTGTGTTGTATTTGTGTTGTTGCGTACCTGCGGCGGCATCCGCGGCGGTCCATGAGTTCCTGGAGATGTAGCAGGTACAGCACCGGAAATACGTGTAGAGCTGGGTACATGGCGGTCGTGACTGGGACTCTGGTTTCGCGCTCCGCTGTCGAGCTTCCGCCGTCTCTGGTTGGGCGTTGTCTCCGCTGCGGTGCGTCTACTTGTTCGAGTCATCCTAATCTGTGGAGCGGGGCGGCCGTCATTCCGCACGGCGGTGAGTCTCCATTGGCTCCCACCGCCGCGGTGGCGGGCGCACTTTGATGGCGGTGCATGTCGCACCGCGGCGGTCGGGAAATAGCCTATGTTTGGCCATACTAATATGGCGGACGTGAGGGCCGCTGCTCGTGGGCAGGAAATAGCTTTTTTCCGTGCCGCCAGTACCGCGGTGGTGCCACTACCCGACATCCTAATGGGACCCTAGGTTTGGTTTTTACAATTGTTGGATTTCGCTGCTATTTCACTTGGGCATCATAGTCGTTTTGAGTTATTTGCAAAGTTGACGGAAATGCGATTTGTTCAGGTAGCTAGCATTTATATTACTGCATGCAAAAATTATTTCATTTGTTATGTTCGGTGTGGTGTTAGGAATCACCAATGTATTTGTTTTTGCATTTTATGTATGTGTGTGTGTGTGTGTGTGCGTGTGTGTGTGTGTGTGTGTGTGTGTATATATATATATATAACTGCTATTTAGTATCTGAGATAGTTCAAGATGTCCGCTGTAATACGGGATTGTGGGGCTTTGAGCAGTGTGCTAGTTATTCTACGCATTATGGCATTGCACATTGGGACATGGCCGTTGCAGACACGGTTTGGAGTCCTCATTATGTCTGTTGTGCTGTTCAGGACAATTGAGAAGGGTGCTAGCTACCTATAACTACCTTGGTGATTCTGTCGTCAGTGGAATAAGTGCTCACTTGGTGATTTTGACATCAACATGGATGTGGGCGTGTGAAAGGTGTGTCATATTGTAAGAATGAGCCAAATGATCTAAACAGCACTAAGTTGTTTATATTTATGTGACTAACGTGGACGTGGCATCAAGCATCCACTTTAGTCTAGTTACATTGTAGAACACCTGCAGCAAGTTCCGTTGTTTTTAAATAAATTTTGTTACGTATATGCATCATGAGTGTGCTTTCAACAAAAAGGCCATTCTCTGATACATTAATGCTGGCTTGTAGTCAGTCAGGCCAGGAAGCATAACTCAGTACGTTATCCAAGTGTATTTCTAATAATAGTGGGGTCGCTGATACATTGTGTCTAATTAAAAGCCATGTGTTGGAAGTTTAATTATATCAGCCCTGGGTTTGCCTTTATTAAATAGTACCATCATGGATACATTGTTGCTAGTTGCCAACCAGACGGTGCTCACACCATTGAGGTTGCTTTTTTATGTACATATTTTTGATTTTTTTTGTTATTTTGAATGGTATTCTGTATACTTTTGGTCGAATCTATTGAGTTGCACGGTTTGAAGGCATTAAGGCAGATAACTACACCATTCCATACGCCTTGTATCCATTGATGGTTTAGACACAGTGCTGCATGTTTGCAATTCTTAGTAGGTACAATATTTGTTGTTGAATATACAGTTATATGCAGTATGCAGCAGACAATGGAGCTATTCTCAATTAAAAATGTTGGGTCACACTTGCTTTTCATAGTTTTGATAAGGACTGGTGTTCAGAAGTGTTCTTCATTCTATCAGGTGTCTCTCATGGGTACGCTATACCCTATATATGTGAACATTTGTGATTTCATGATCTACTATGGCATGTAGAGACTAGGATTATAATGATACTGGTACAGAGGGATTGCACCATCTGATCTTTTGAATATACAAAGTTATTTGCAAGATATGTGTTCAAGTATTGGGATTTGGGGGTGGATTTGATGCATTTGTGGGAGAAAGAAAAAAGAAAGAAGAGAAAAAGAAGAGAAAATAAGTAAAATATCTTTTGAAACATTATCTCTTGATTAAACATAAGGTATGCATATGGAACATAAGGTATGCATATGGTAACAATGCCACTCGTTCCAATTCCTCTCGCATGTCTTTATTATTTATAAGAATGGTTTGATTTTTCCATATTTGAGGTGTTACAATCACGAATTAGTATGTATGAGCAGGTGCTGTGCCTGCTTCTTAGCCTAATGTAGCATGGACCCCTTTTGACGTTGTTGAGGCCATTGACATTCCCCATTTGAACTCTCACTTTATTATGTGACTCCACAATGTCTACAATGTTGTCTCTGCTGGTTTGCAAAAACTTTGTTTAGCTGAAAGCAAATAAGAAATAAACCCCACCACCTACTCTCCCCACGTCATACTTCCCAACATGAAGTACCTTTCCCCCCTCAACCAATAACATTTGGACTTCTAATTAGGTTATTGCCTTGCCAATCACTGAGATACATAATACAGCACAGTGTCCAATCACTGATTGCAGATTTAAGTAGGAGGAGACTTTAACAACCCATTATTGGAAGACATACAGCGTCTATCTAGCCTAGCACTTTTGTAGGGAGATTCGATGTTTCTCAGAGATCGGTTCGAACCATGCTTTAAAGTCAATTCCAGAGTTTCAACAGCACTGCAACCCAAAGATGTATGTTCATCTTTTATCTTCGTCTTCATTTGTGCGTGGTCCCTTCGGTGTCTCCTCTTTTTTCGGTGTCTTTTCTCTTTTGGAGGAGGAGGGCTGACTCTGGTGTCCGAAGCAGAATCTCGAAGCCCTTTGGTCTGGCATGCCCGTCAAGGACAACTCACTCCTCCATACAATCCCATGCACTTGCAGGAAAATTGAAAAAAATCAACTTGCTCTATTACAGCACTTTAAGTTTAGAAGGGTAATGCAGCATACATCTTAGGTGCATCACTCTCACTTTTATTTTATCTCCTGGAAGGACTTGCGCTGCTGCTGCACCTTCACTGTAGAATTAGGGAAAATCAGCACTCTAGAAGAGTCATACCATAAGTTTCCTCTCTCCCGGGCTATCCTGTTAATCAGATCTCAGTCAGTTTAATTCAGGATTCTGATTATCAGAGGTCTGGGTGGAGCACTGGGAGGGGGCTATGAGCAACAAATGGTGGGCCCTCCCAAGGAATTAGCAGGAGGACAGTTCTTTCTCTTGTAGCCAAGATTTGAACCAGCCAAGAAGGAACAAAGAGTGGTTGGAGCCAATCCTTCCCTCTAGGATACCAACCAAACAGAGGTTGTTATGGCGAAATCTACCTTCAGCATCCTCCACCTTTCATGCTAACTGAGTGGCTGTGTACTGGATCTTTTTAAGGGTTTTTAAAGACTTTGGAAATTTTGTCCTCAGCTGTTGATATTCAGGTCTCTACCCTTCTTTGTGTAGTAAGCAAAATTGCAAACATCCTGGCGCAGTAAAGGTACCTTGAACCTAATGCCACCAATTTGGTCTTCCGGGGTCTTTTGACAGACTTGGATAGCCTTAAGAATAATTTCTGGAGAGACAGGGTTAGATTTTGGCCTATGTGAATCATCCCAGGTGGAAGTGTGGTGTTCAGGCCGGGATGAGGTTGATGTTGTGAATTTGTCAATCTTGCATTGATGCCCTGAGTCTTCGGTCTTGTCCTTGCCCATTATGTCCTTTTTTAGTGAACATGAAGGGGGAGAGGTAAAAGCGGACCACACTACTGTCACCTCCCAAACACCTGAGAAGACAGCAGGAGAGGAGGAAGGAACTATAACAATCAGGCCACCAAGATGCAGGAGCTCCTAGTAGGTAACTGCATTGAATTCCAAAGTTCCCATTCCAACTTCTCAAGTCTGAGGCATAGAGTACGTGTGCATCCTCACCTGGAATAGCAGCCAGTGTAAGCTGACAAACAAGAGGACGGGGGTGGCCCAGTAAACACTCATAATGCAGAGGAAAATCTCCCTGAGATACTGTCCCCTTTGGTGTTTCCTTCCAATAGTCAGGCCACACTGCATTCAATCCTCATACCACTGCACTGTCCTGTAATCACATCTGTAGCGCACAGGTTCCCCTCCTGTGCCGACACCCTTAAGGAACGACCCAACGAAGATTGGTGACGTCCCACTAGCTCTCCGTGGAGAAACAGGAGTAATTTTTATTAGGTTGTTGGTTTTCTTGGCTACTGCAGGCCTTTTTTATACTTTCGAGACAATCCGAGGCACTTGAGCTTTTCCCAGGTGATTTTCGTGGCCTTTCTCAGTCACGTTTATGTTTTTCCGCTCATAACTCACTTTTCTTGACTACAGCGTGTGTCCCTGGATGGAATGTTGCTTTGGAATGCTTCTAAGGGGCCGTACCTGCCTTTGCTTTCTGCTTTATGGATGTCTAATTGGACATTTTCAAGCACTTTTAAGGAAGTTTGTTCCCACATCGCTTCCTATTATACCATTTTAGGTGTTTTTGAACTTAAATAGAATGATGCCTGCAATTGAGTTCAATTTACATGCATCAAGGAAATGCATTTCGAGGCAAAGACTCTTACCTCTAAAATAGTTATTGTGGAGGTTTAAACCTGATGTCTTCCAGTGCTACTAAATAATGTTTCCTCTTTAGCTTCTCCTCTGATATTACCTAGGAGAAATTACACTATATAACACAGCATAAAGCTGACAATTTAGCTCACTTTAAGTCTACAGCACTGTGTCTGTCAGGAAACGGTTGGTGCTTTTAACTTACCCAATCAGGGGTTTCTTTATGTTGTTTTTCAGCATATACAAGTATTGCCGTCCTCTCTTTAAGCAGCGTGGCATTGAATAATCGCCAATCTTTGAATGAGCAGGATAAGAAGACTTCAATGTTGCTCTAAAGCATTACCTAGCGTTTGTAAGTCGCTTGTTTTTTCATTGTACTCTTGGTCATCACAAACTCAGATGGAGGACTCTACTTCTTTCACTAATAGAAGTTCCTCCTCCTCTACACCCTCAGGTGGCGTTTCCTCCTTCGCATGCAGCCGGGAAAGCTTTGACCTAAAGGTTCAAAAAAGATCATCCTAATACAAAATCTACTTCAGTTTCCATGGATCTTAGTTTGGAAGAGATCAGAGCACTATCCCCTTACATAGAGGAGACCAATGTGAAACTCCAATACCTCAATGGTAAGTGGTTTAAACTGGAACAGAGGATGATTTTAGCTGAACAACGCATTTCGGACCTCACCAGCACAGTTCATACAATTCCACATCTTCAACCTCAGATCTCCTTTCTTTTAAAGCAGGTTGAAGATTAAAAAAAAAAACAGAAATCACTGAAATAACTGATGTATTTATGGTTTACCTGAAGGAACGAAGGGTTCTGACCCCATCTAATTTTTTCTAACCTTTTTTCCTAAACAACTTATTCTGCCGAAATCTTTTCCTTTGAACATACAACGTGCTCACAGACTTGGCCATATGCCTCACACAGCAACCGGTTCTAAAAAGCCTTGAGGTGTTATACTTTCTTTTCTTGAATACACAGATCTACTCAAAGTTTTATCAGCTCTTTGTTCTAGAAAACAGGCAACCCATATTCCTGTTTGAATTGGTGAAACGGAATGACTCCCTCCTCGGCATACATTTGGTGGAGGACTCGACACCCAGAGGGTCGCCACCTAGCAAAGGCTACCTCATCCATGCCCGGGGTAAAGTCAGGGTTGCCTATCAACGGGGTGAGTGGCGACGGGAAAGTAGTGAATTCGTGTTTGATATTTGTTTGATCCCATATCTCCAGGGGAACCAGCGTTATATAGGAAGCGTATAAATTAGGGGGCCTGTGGCACTTGCGGAGGAAAGGGATTTCCTGCAAGGGCCTGGCAGCTACAGCCTGGTCCTGGAATAACCAGTGTTTCTCGGACTCCCAGCAGCTCCACTCGACCAGGTGGCGCAGCTGGGCCGCCTGGAAGTAGAGTTGTAGATCGGGGAGCCTGAGTCCGCCAATCTCTGGAGAGAGCGTCGCCAACCTATGCTTCATTCGCGGCTTCCGACCGTTCCAGATGAATTGAGCAAGATCTGATTGCATCTGTCGTATCCAACCTGGAGGCGGTCGGAGTGGGATGGTGCAAAATAAATAGAGAATCTGAGGGAGGATAGTCATCTTGACTGCCGCTATTTTACCTAGCCACGATAGGGTGTAGTGCTTCCAATGTCCCGGCGCTTGCAGGATTTTCTGTCGCAGGCGCGAATAATTAATGGCAACTGTTCTCGAAAGGGAGGGGGCCAATTGAATTCCCAGATACGGGACTGAGTCTGTCGCCCACTGAACTGGACGTAGCCCTTGTAGATAGTCACGAGTGGATCAGGACAGGGAGAAGTCCAGAGCGATCGATTTCTCCATATTCACTTTAAACCCTGCAACCCGTGCAAAAAGGTCCAGGTCTGTTAAGCATGCTGGTAGCACGTCTCGCGGGTGAGATAAGGAAATCAACACATCATCGGCGTATAAGCTGATCGTGTGAGTGTAACCGCCGAATTTGATCCCGGTGATCATGGGATTGTGCCGCATCTTATGGGCCAATAGTTCCATATAAAAGGCGAAGAGAAGGGGTGATAAAGGGCACCCCTGTCTCGTACCTCTCTCGATGGTAACTTGGGAGGACGTGTGTCCATTCACGCGGACTGCGGCCATCGGAAATCTATAGCAGATGTATGTGCGAAACTTCTCGCCTATTCTTACTCGTTCAAGAAAATAAGGCCAGTGGACCCTATCAAACGATTTTTCAGCATCAATAGCGAGCATCATATATTCCCCCTGTGAACGCTTAGCTTTCTCAATGAGGTGTAGGGCTCGTTTTGTATTATCCGAGGTTTGGCGTTCCGGGATAAAACCGGCCTGATCCGGATCTATAAGACCAGGCATATAGGGTGCAAGGCGAGCCGCTAGAATCCCCGCGTACAGCTTAAGATCTACATTCAGCAGGGAAATAGGACGGTATGCACCATACCATGACTTGTCTTTCCCTGGTTTGGGGATCACCGCAATGGAGGCCTCCAGGAGATCCCGTGGGATCGCACCGGGCTCGGTGAAAGAGTTAAAAAGGTGGGTGAGGAGAGGAGCAAATTTGGCACAGAACGTTTTATTAAAAGCGGCAGAGAAGCCATCCGGCCCGGGGGCTTTTGCCGGTTTGAGGCAGGCAATGGAGGCAATAACTTCTTCTGGACGAATGTCCCTGTCTAAATGGTCCGCTTGAGCTTTGGTCAGAGATGGCAAAGTGATGGAGTCCAGAAAGGCAGCTCCGTCCGAGCTCCCCAAGGCAGAGCTGGCATAGAGATCGGCATAGAATTTGCGAAATGCTTCCGCAATATCTCCATCCTCTGTGGCTCGTCCACCATCCACTCGGTGAATTTCCTGCACCCTCTGTTTTTGCCTGGTCTTGCGTAGTTTATGTGCGAGAAGGCGCCCGCATCTATCCCACCCTGCGTAATAGGCATTACGTAATCGTAGTTCTGCATATTCCGCCCTGTCCACATCGAGCGCTGCAAGTTGTTGGCGCGCCGCCTTAAGTTGTCTCCACACCCAGGGGGCTCCCGTTCTCTGGTGCATACGTTCCAACTCTCTAGTTTGTTGGGTGAGTTTGTCTCGCTTACGTCTACGCTCTACATTGTCCGCAGTGGAGATGGCTATTAACTCCCCCTGAATGACTGCCTTTAGCGCTGCCCATTGTGTTGCACGGGTAGTGCCAGTATTGGCGTTGTGCGAGAGCTAGTCAGTGATGGATTGCCGTATCCACTTAACCACTTCTTTGCAATGCAAAAGAGTATCCCGAAGGCGCCAGGTCCTGGGTGGCTGATGCATGGGTGGAAGAGTGAGAACAGCCGTTACTGGTGCGTGATCTGAAAGGGAAGCAACTCCTATTTCTACCTCTTTTGTTAACGCATGTACGGGTGTGGATGCCAAAAGGTAATCTAACCTGGCGTACGTCTTGAGCGCACTAGAGTAGTATGAATATTCGCGGCTATGGGGATGGAAGCTACGCCATAAGTCGGTGAGGCCTAAGTCGCGCAGACGGGTCAGCCCTTCCGCGGAGAGGATGCCAGCTTGGTATGTGCGTTGACAAGATCTGTCTAGTGTATTATCAAGTACAAGGTTCAGGTCCCACCCCAGGAGAATGTGGCGATCCACCGTGGCTGTTATGTCAGTAAGGACAGAGTACAAGAACCTTTCTTGGCCCTCATTCGGGGCGTATAAGGAACCGATGGTGAATGTGAAATGACCTAAGGCAAATCTATAAGCCAACAGCCTACCCCGTATTTCGGCTTCCTTGTGAAGGACCTCCACCCGAAACTGTTGGGCTACTAAAATGGCTACCCCGGCTGTTTTAGTGGGGCTGGAGAAAAAAAATTGAGTGGGGAATTTCCGGGTTTGGAGGCGGTGACAGTCTTTAGGTAAGAGGTGTGTTTCCTGCAGTAGGCAGATATCTGCCTGGGCCTGCTCTAGACACAACAGCACCGCTGTGCGCTTCACTGGGTTATTAAGACCCCTCACATTGAGGGTAAGTATCCTAAGCGTGTGGGGTGGCATTCATAGAGATAGTAAGACGCAGGGCAGTGGTGATGAGTCGGCGCAGAGACTACTGAGGTGCGGGGTGGTCCCTGGCTGTGGGACTCCTTGGTATCGGGGAGCTGCGCTAAGCCTAAAAAGAAGATGGACCAAGAACAATGGATCCCTTCCTCCAAGAAAAAAATTAGGAAAAAGGAAGACAAGAACATATCGTCCATCATCTGCAGATGATCGGAAATGTGTCGAAATGGGTGGTTGACCAAGGATCAGTATGCCCCCTCCCGCCGACGGCCCAGGATACAAATCAAGTAGTCAGTCGGCCATCTGGTACCGCAGGGTTCAGCTGGATGGAGACCTGGCCAGGTCCGCCGAGGCCGCAGCAAGAGCGGATTGTTGGCCTTTTGCAATTTCTGCTGCGGGAGGCTTTTTAGAGCGGCGTCTTCGGCCCTGCTGGTGCCACCGTGGCCTGGAGTCCCCTTCGTCAGTTTTGGGGCCCTCCTCGCTATCCCCCTCAGCTGGGAGATCTATGCCCAGCAAGCGACAGGCCTCCGATAGGAATTGCAACTGGTACAGTGTATTGTCTATGTGGAACACCAAGCAAAACGGATGACCCCATCTGTAAGGAATGTTGCGCTGCTGTAGATGCGCCATGATGTGACGGAAGGATCTGCGTTTTTGCAGGGTGAGGGCAGATAAGTCTTGATAAAGGAGCGGCGTCTGGTCGCGAAATATCAGGGGATGTAGTCGGCATGCCTTTTGTAGGATATCCTCCTTGGTGCGGTAATCTTGGAAGCAGACTAGAATGTCGGATGGCAGAGCTGATGGGGCCTGCGGGGGCCTACCCTATGCGCTCGGTCCAGGCGCAACTCCGTCTCTAAAGGCCTGCCCGGTATGTGATTGAAAAGCTCCCTCGTGTATGTGAAAAGGTCTTTCGTATCCTCAACCAATTTCACCCCCCGGATTCGATATTGTGGCGCCGGGAGCGATTTTCTAGATCATCAAGGTGGGTCTGGAGATCAACCTGCTGATCGTGTATCCTAAGCACCTCCTGCTGCAGCGCGGCCAGATCTCTGCCATCACTTTTCTCTTCTAGATCGGCAACGCGTTCGCCGATGCTGTCTACATCTCTGCGGACCTCTCGGAGCTCGGCAGTGAATTCCTGCTTGAAAGGTTTAGATATCTTCTCGCAGCGCAACAAACATGGACTCCAAGAACGCTTTTGTGATGGGTTCCGCTCCTTCCTCTCGCCCAGGTGCAGGCCGGGCAGCGCCTGTCGCCATGGCCCCAGTCTGTTGAACAGCCTGTGCTTTGGCGAACAACTCTTTTAAGTTCTTGTCTTTGCCCCGTTGAGAGGATGATATAGCTCGTCGCCAACCAGGCCACAGGAGGGCGCAATGCTAGCTGCGTACCCCCGGAGTACCTACGATAGAACTCTAGGGAGCGTAATGCTAAAGAGTGTCCGGCCTCCTCGCTGCCCGTGATACTCGTGTGTCCCAGGGCTCAAGAGTGAGTGGGCCGAAGTGAGGGGCGACCCCGTGTCCCTGAGCAGGAAGTGTCATGGCTCCCCCCTGCAGGGCGCCCCCAAGAGGCCCAACCTACGGAACCTGCATCGTTGTACTGCCCACTCTGCCCGTGCCCCAGTGTCCGTGGGGCTACCTCCCTCGCCGTTCTTTCCTCTCCGAAACTCACGCTCACTGAGTGTCACTTGCCTGAGGCTGTTGTGAAACACCACCGCTCCGCCCGATGATCCGCAGGGTGGGACCAGGATGCGCGTGTCAGCCAGGCCTCACTCACCCTCCGAGGCTTCCATGGTGCAACCCCGGTGGGCCTCAAGTGTTTCACTGAACTCTGCACTGGGGCCCTGCCGCTCCTAATAGTTAATGTTCCTGGGCGCCCCCGCAGCAGAGCCACCGCGGGAGGCTGCCGGCTCCACCACCGGGCCTCCAACCGGACACGTAGGCAGCTCCGCCGCCTGGTACCACCCGCAAGATAGCGGCTCGGCACCTCTCCTTCACCGCTGCTGGGTTAGTGCTGGCGCTCACCTCCGGCGCAGCCGCCCTCCGTTATTGTCCTACCGGCGTGGTACCCTCAGCTGCGATCGCCACCCCGGGCAGGTGTTGCGGGCCGCCGTTGCTCCTTCTAAATTGCGCCACACCGCACCGGACGGCTCAGGGCCTCGCCTCGCGGCTCCGGGGGCGCATACGCTGCAGCTCACCGTCTGCAGCACCCGCTGTGCTTTCCGGTGCCCCGTCCGGCAAGAGAATCACCCTCTCCGAGTCCTGCAGCTCAGGCGGACCCGATGCCAAGGTCAGTTAGTGCTGGTTCGGCCGAACTCCGGTGCTGTAGCGGGCCGTTGGCAGGAGGAGTTGAGCAAGGTGTCCGCTCACTCTGCCATCTTGGCCACGCCCCTCTGTTATCCCTTTTTTAAACATTTTTGTGCCGATTATACACATGAAGTTATGATGGCCTTCTCACTTTGCTTGATATCTATTTATAAATTGTTCTATTATACTTGCCTTATTTTTCTCTTTACAGGTTTCTGTTCCCTGAGATTATCTTGTGACTACCCTAGTACGTCTCTTTCATCATCAACCTTCTCCCCCTATGTCATCTCCCTGGATCTCGGATGTGTCATCCTTCCATGTGGTCTCACCATCCCTGTATTCTTTGAAAATATTTATAGGTATGATCTCTCTCATTCCTGTTCTCCATTCTGTTATTTAATTTCCATGTTTTTTGTGATCCTCAACTTCTTTACTACTTTATTCTTTCTATGCATATTTCCCCACCTTTTTGTGAAATATGTTTGCCTTTCCCTTATCCTCCTTTCTTTCCTTTGTTGTCTTTTGCTACTTAAAATTTAGCTCAACTTGTATGTTCTTCGTTCATGCTTGAATAACCTTTTTCAATGTTTTATTCCATGGCATTAGAAATTGTATCTTGCAATTTCAAGGGCTTGGGTTCACCAATTAAACGTCAGAGAGTTCTGTCCCCTTTATCACATTTGAATGATGATATTACTCTTATACAAGAAACGCATCATAACGCAACTGGATCTCTAAAACTAAAGAGAGGGTGGGTGGTTGAGGTTTCCTTTTCACCTGGTAACGGTAGGAAAAATGATGTTGATACGTTATATCATAAATCATTTAGGGGCATATCAACAAGCAGGCGATCTAAAGTTATCGCCGCTTTTGCGGCCGTTTTCGGCCGAAAAGCGGCGATAATTTTATCGCCTAATCAGCAAGGTCCCGCTAACGCGTGAAACCTTGCGTTAGAGTCAGGATTCCTAACGCCCAGCATTGCATCTCTAATGAGATGCAAAGTGGGCGTTCCTGACCTGACCTGGCATGACAGGAGAAATGTCGCTAAGCGTCATTTCTCCTATCAGCAAGCCTAACGCTATGAAGCATAGCGTCAGGAAAAGTAGCGATAACCCCTGTTATCGCTACTTTCCTTACGCCTGCTTCAGGACTGACTTAGCCATGATATCCTATGGAAGGTGGATATCATGGCTAAGTTTGTGAGTCCCTATCAACTAGCTAACGTGAGATTATCGCTGGGTTTCCAGCGATAATCTCACGTTAGCCAGTTAGCGCTAGGATTTTTATCGCTGATGAGATAAGCGTTGCTAATAGCACGCTATAAAAATCGGCGCTAGCCGACGATAATTATCCGAGCGCTAAGTGCGCTCAGCGATAATTATCGCCGGTTGTTGTTGATATGCCCCCTGATGTTCATTTTAATCTCACAGGAATCTGACAATGAGGGGAGATGGTTCCTCGCATGTCTTTTGGTTAAGAGTGTTCCAGTTTCCATTCCTAACCTATATGGCCCTACTACTCCTGATAGACAATTCTGATCCGAAATCAAAAACTTTTACAATGCCCTGATGATCATTTTATTTTTGCAGGAGACTGTAATCAGATCGTTGACCCTTTTACTGACCGAGTCTCCTCCTCTGCATATGTGCCCAATAAATCTCAGAAAATATTCCTCCAACCAACTTTACAGCATGCATTGAATGATGGTTGTAGACTTTCCAATCCAACTTTGCGTGAATACACTTACTATTCTCCCACACACCAATCTCAGTCAAGATTCTATTACATATTTATCTCGCACTCCCTATCACAAAGTCTTCATTCCACTGTTATAGGTTCTATTTTTATTTTAGATCACGCCACTGTATGTATTCATTTAGACATTTTACCCAACATGGCTAAATCTAACAGATGGAGATTTAATAATGCCCTACTTCTAGACACTTTTTTCACTTCGGCTTTCTTTTCCTGAATTGAATCATACAGACAAACTTGATTTCCACTGCATCTGGGACACTTTAAAGCCTCTGCCCGTGATTTTATTATCAGTTATGTTTTCAAAAAGAAAATACTCTTGCTTAAAAAAATACTCAATTACTTCAAAGTATCAAACAGTTAGAACATTCTTATTACACTTTCAAATCCAAAGAATGCCTTCAAAATCTCATTAATGCCAAACTTAATTTTAATAAATCCTCCACTGATGTTGTCTTCCTTTCTTCTTCCTTTCTTCTTAAATCCAGTGCCAAATATTATGATGGCCAAATCAAACCTGGCAAATTATTAGCCAATTATCTCAAGATTTAGAAGAATAGGAACAAAATTGACTCTATTGCGGATTCACACTCTAATATATTACATAAAGTTTAAGAAATCCTAGATCAATTTGTACAATTCTACAAACAACTATACACCCCTGAGCATTCTCCTGCTGACTCCGACATTAGTAAAATCCTTTCTAACTCACACAATGATTTTGACAAAACTCTTGATTTCATTGAACTAGAAAAGGAAATCATCTTACATTGGACAAAGCAACATGACATGAGGGCTTCATTGATTCATTTTTCTTACATTTTTCCAAATTACTCCTTTCTAAACTATCCCTGCTTATCACTACCTTCCTTCAATCAGGTGAATCATATTGATCTTTCTCAGATGCCCTTATTAGTCTCATCTCAAAGGAAGGCAAAGATTTACATCATTGAAAAAATTACTAGCCAATTTCTCTTGTCAACATCGATTATAGAATATTTTCTAAAACTTTAGCTCTTTGCCTTGAGTCCCTTTACCTAACCTACTTGGAAAAGACCAATCTGAAACTGTCAAGGGACATTATAAGACTGACAACACTTATGTCCTTTCCAAATCTCAACAATCACGTTTCCCTTTAGCAGCTATTGCTTTAAGTGCTAGGAAGGCCTTCAATCCCGTTAACTGGTCTTTTATTTTTCATACTTTAAAATGGTTTGGATTTGGACCAAAAATTATTTCTCTTATTTTCCTTCTCTATTCCTCCCCCCAAGTAGCCATTTTTGCAAATGGGCATGCTTCCTCCTATTTCCCTTTGGGTAGGGGTGTTCGCCAAGGCTGTCCTCTTTCACCTTTTCTCTTTAATCTGGCTTTGGATCCTTTCCTCTCCAAAATCAGACACAATCCCATTGCACAGGGTTTCTCCTAGAATACTCAACAAATTAAAACGGCAGCATGTGCAGACGATTTTCTTTTAGTTATATCCGAATCCCATACCTCACTTCCTACCTTCCTTCAAGAGGTCCCCTCTTACTCTATCATCTCAGGCTATAAACCTAATCATGACAAATGTGAAATCTTGCCCTTAAACAAATTTACTTTCAGACATCATTTTTCAACAACTGGCTTGTCTTGGACCACTTCCAAACTTAAATACTTATGGTTTTCACACTCGCTTGAAACCTCAATTTCTCTGAGTCTGGAGGAGTGTAAACTTAGGATAAATTCCTTGGTCAATCACTGGCATCCTTTAAATCTTTCCTGTTTGGGTCGCTTAGACACCATTAAAATGGCCACTCTGCCCGTACATATTGTTCGCTATACTAGTTCTGACATCTCCCTTTCTATTCCACAAAACTTGTTTAAGCAAATCTATCCCATACTTACATCCTTCTTATGGAAAAAGAAGAAATCTCACCTCTCTCTAACAAAATTAAAACTGTTTCCAGGCAGGTCGCACCCCAGGCCCGAACCCCCACCTGACTGCGACCGTGCTCCTTGCCCAGCTGCTGCCTATGCTCTGAGGGTGTTTGAGGCCCGCCTCCACCCACAGGCTACCACCTGCGCCTCATCCCTGGTGGCCAGTGGTAGGCCTTAGGTTTGTTTGTTGCCCGCTCGCATTTCTCCTTGTAACTGTGATTTTTGTATTACTTGTGACTGTTTTTCTGTTTCAGTGCTTGTTTTTGGCTGCCTTTTGCCCTTGCCTGTGCTTGTTCCTTCCTTTGTGCCCATTCCCTCGTCGATCCCTCTTCCCGCCGCTGTGTCCCCTGCGGCCCCGCCCCCGCCCCCATTGGACCGCTCCCCCCACCCAGCTGCCCCTCCCTCCCACCTCCCCTTCTTATGATGGCCGCTGCGTGGCAGTGAGAGCGACCCTTGACCCTGTTTCCAGGCAGGTCGCTCCCCACGCCCGCAGCCCCACCTGACTGCGCCTGTGCTCCTTGCCCAGCTGCTGCCTCTGCTCTGAAGGTGTTCGAGGCCCGCCTCCACCCGCAGGCTACCACCTGCGCCTCATCCCTGGTGGCCAGTGGTAGGCCTTAGGTTTGTTTGTTGCCTGCTCACATTTCTCCTTGTAACTGTGATTTTTGTATTACTTGTGACTGTTTTTCTGTTTCAGTGCTTGTTTTTGGCTGCCTTTTTCCCTTGCCTGTGCTTGTTCCTTCCTTTGTGCCCGTTCCCTTGCCGATCCCTCTTCCCGCCGCTGCGTCCCCTGCGGCCCCGCCCCCATTGGACCGCTCCCCCCACCCAGCTGCTCCTCCCTCCCACCTCGCCTTCTTATGGCGGCCGCTGGCGCGGCGAAGGCGTGCCTAAGGAAAGCCCGTCCGCGCCTGGTCCGTGCCCAGCGCCAGAACCCCTGGACCCCAGAGACGCCACGACACCCGACTGCACTACGACGCCAGCACCCTCCACGCACTCAACCCAGGATGAGAACACACCTGCTACCGAGCCACCCCGAAGCGCACCCAAGGGCCCTTCACCTGCCGGAACTGCAGCTTCACCAGCATCCAGTCCGCCAAACCGTCGACCAAAGAACCCAACCACCTCCGATGCATCCTCCTAAACACCCGCTCTGCTTGCAAACACGCCATCGAACTCTGGGACCTCCTCGACTCAACCGCCCCCGACGTCGCCTTCCTGACGGAGACCTGGCTGAACACCACCTCAGCACCAGACATCGCCATAGCCATCCCAGAAGGCTACAAGATCTCCCGCAGAGACCGCGCCAACAGAGTGGGAGGTGGAATCGCCATCGTCCACAAGAACACCATCAGAGTCTCGACCAACACCGACGACACCCTCAACACCGCCGAGCACCTGCACTTTCAAATCCACACCGACCCCAACACCACCCTCAGAGGAACCCTCGTCAACAGACCGCCCGGACCCTGACCACAGATCAGCGACTCCATCGCCGACTTCATCAGCACCCACGCCCTCGACTCCACGGACTACATCCTCCTCGGGGACCTGAACTTCCACCTCGAGAACAACAACGATGCCAGCTCCACCGCCCTGATCAACAACCTTGCCAACCTCGGACTCAGACAGCTCGTGACAACACCCACCCATGCCGCTGGACACACGCTTGACCCCATCTTCTCCGCAAGTCCCCACATCTCCTTTAACCACACCACCGAATCCCACTGGACCGACCACAGATGCGTCCACTTCACCTTCAGGAAACCCACCGAGCACCACGCACCTAACAGATGCCACACCGCTGCTGGGGCAAGGTCACCGAAGACCAGCTGACCCCGACACCCTCAACCTCAAACAGTGGATCAACGACTGCGCTGACACCCTCACTCCACTCAGGACCCCCGCCACCAACCACTCCAGCAAGAAAGCCACATGTTCACCGAAAACCTCCAGGCCTCCAGGTACACCTGTCGGAAACGGGAGAAGAATTGGCTCCGCGAACGATCACCAGACAGCTACACAGCCCACCAGAACGCCACCTGCAGACACCGCCAACTCATCAGGACCGCATTCAAGGACCGCCTGGATAACAACGCACACAACAGCAAAGAGCTCTTCAGCAGTGCGAAAGAACTCTCCAACCCCAGCTCCAACACCAACAACATTCCCCTATCTCAAGACCTGTGCGACTCGCTGGCCACCTTCTTCCACCGCAAGATCGCCGACACCCACGACAGCTTCAACACCACGACCCCCACGTCCACCGCCGAGCCCACCACCCCTGCGACCACCATCCGCACCAGCCGCTTTATCTCCTTGTCCAACGTCAGCGACGAAGACACCATCAAGACCATGAACTCCATCCACTCCGGATCCCCGTCTGACCCATGCCCACACCACATCTTCAACAAAGCCAGCACAGTCATCGCCCCCCATCTCCAGAAAGCGATCAACTTCTCCTTTGAGACAGCAACCTTCCTGGAGAGCTGGAAGCATGCCGAGATCAACGCCCTACTCAAGAAACCCAAGGCGGACCCCAAGGACCTCAAGAACTTCCGTCCTATCTCCCTGCTCCCGTTCCCGGCGAAAGCCACAGAGAAAATCGTCAACAGACAACTGACCCGATTCCTCTAAGACAACAACATCCTGGACCCATCCCAGTCTGGCTTCCGCAGCAACCACAGCACCGAAACCGCCCTCATCGCCGCCACCGACGACATCAGGACCCTGATGGACAAAGGAGAAACAGCTACCCTCATCCTTCTGGACCTATCAGCCACCTTCGATACGGTCTGCCACCACACCCTAAGAGCACGCCTCCACGATGCCGGAATCCAAGAGAATGCTCTGATCTGGACAACATCCTTCCTCTCTGGCAGAACCCAGAGCGTCCGCCTCCCACCATTCCGCTCCAAGACCACCGAGATCATCTGCGGCGTACCACAAGGATCCTCACTTAGCCCGACGTTGTTCAATATCTACATGGCACCAATCGCCCACGTCGCCCGACAGCACAGCCTCAACATCATCTCCTACGTCAATGACACCCAGCTGATCATCTCCTTCACCAAAGACCCTCTCACCGCCAAAGCCAACCTCCACAGGGGAATGAAGGCCATCGCCGAATGGATGAAGGACAGCAGGCTGAAGCTAAACTCTGACAAGACGGAGGTCCTCATCCTCGGCTCCACCCCCTCTGCCTGGGACGACTCCTGGTGGCCTACCTCCCTGGGAACAGCTCCAGCACCCACCGACCACACACGCAACCTGGGGGTCATCCTCGACTCCACCCTCTCCATGACCAAGCAGGTCAACGCCGTCTCTGCATCCTGCTTCAACACCCTCCGAATGCTACGCAGGATCTTCAAGTGGATCCCCTCCGAAACGAGAAAAACCGTCACCCAGGCCCTCGTCACCAGCAGGCTGGACTACGGAAATGCCCTCTACGCAGGAACTACAACCAAGCTCCTGAGACGGCTGAAACGCATCCAGAACGCCTCGGCACGACTGATCCTCGACATCCCCTGACGCAGCCACATCACCCCCACCTGAGAGCCCTACACTGGCTCCCCGTCAACACCTTCAAACCCCTCACCCACGCACACAAAGCCGTACACAATGCCGGACCAGCATACCTCAACAGACGACTCAGCTTCCACGCCCCCACCCGCAGCCTCCGCTCAGCCAGCCTCGCCCTCGCCACAGTCCCCCGCATCCGTAAAACGACCGCCGGCGGCAGATCCTTCTCCCACCTCGCCACCAAGACCTGGAACACCCTCACCACCAACCTATGACAGACCCAAGACCTACTGGCCTTCAGAAGACTTTTCAAGACCTGGCTCTTCGATCAGTAGCAGCTACCCCCCAGCGCCTTGAGACCCTCAAGGGTATGTAGTGCGCTTTACAAATTCCTTGATTGATTGATTGATTTCCCTGATTTTCAGAAATATCATTCAGCCTTCCTATTGAGACAATGTGTTCACTGGATCCAAGAGTCCACTAAATATGGGTGCAATTGGAGAAATCTTTTCTCTCTCCCTTCTCTTTTTGTAGCTGTTACACTTTATCTAAAAAGCCTCAAAACATATACTCACCCATTTCTAAACACCTTTGCTATCTATTAAAACCTATGAAGCGGTATGACCCTACTGATGTTCCCTCTTTTCTCAGTTCTCTTATTTGGTACAATACCTATCTAATGCACAACTATAGATCAATTTATTAAAAAACTTGGAGGAAATATGGACTAATCTGGGTCAATGAACTCTTTGTTAATAACTCTTTTCTTACTTTTTCACAGGCTTGATCTCTTTTTCATTTTCCTTCATCTTTTCATCACACATTTCACCTTTTACAATCCATCATTTTAGACACTCTTACTCAGTTTACCTCCACCCCAGTACAACCTAAGCTACCACACCCTCCTCTACGCTGAGCAATCTTTTACAAAATAATCCTAAAGCTTCTGCCACTTATTGTGTCTTATGCCAACCTTCCTCTGATAAATGTAAGCCAGATATTAGCTGGCATGAGATAATGATTTTGAAACAGGTTTGGACTGGTTCCTTTTGGAGACGAATCTGGATACAAATACGGTCTTCCCGAGCCACTAACACTACTCAGATGATAGTCTATATTTACAATAGGCTTCTCTTTTCTCCTGTTTCTTTGCATCGCTTTTACCCGTATTACTCTGATAGTAGCATGTCATGTCAATCACTCACAGCAGATCAAAAACGGGAAACAGCATTTACCACATGGTCTCTACCATGCATGCCATTATAACGCAAGCATTACCATGCTTGCCTTTACCACACATATGCCTTTACAACACATACTCATTTACCACGCATGCCTTTACAATGATTTCTGTTTTAAAGGTGGTAAAGGCATATGCGTGGTAAAGGTAGTCAGCGCTCTAGACTCAGAGCGAATGGACGGGAGGTTGGAGGTGTTTGAGGTGAAAACAAAAAGTCGGCGGGACATCAAAGGGATCGAGACGATGCTTGGTGAGTAGTTTTCCAGGCTGGGGACTAGGTTTTATGGATCAGTGTGGGAGTTGGGTGTTTTTTAGGGCGGTTTTAGGGCTCATGGCTGGGGGCAGTCTAGTTTTCAGGGCTGGGGCCAAGTTTTAGGGCTCAGGGTAGGGGGCTGGGGTGTTTTTATGGCTGGGAGGACGGTTTTAGGGCTCAGGTTTGGGGTCGTTTCCAGGGCTGGGGGCCGGCTTTAGGGCTCAGGGCGTGAGTCTGGGGTGATTTAGGGCTGTAAGGCAGGTTTTAGGTTTCAGAGCTGGGGGCTGGATGATTTTCAGGGCTGGGGGAGAGGGGAGGAGTGGTGTATAGGCCTTGAGAGGGGCCATGTCGGGTGCCAGTGGTTGCAAAGCGGGTATCATTACTTTACGTAATCTTTACCATGCGTATGTCTTTACCAATCATGCCTTTACAAAGAAATTATTTGCAAAAGCATGCATGGTAAAGGTATCTCATGGTAAAGGTACCATGTTATAACCGCTGCGTTGTAAGCATGTGTGGTAACATTATACCCACAGATACAATAGAAAGGTATGAAGAGGAGAGAGAACATTTATTTTCTAGCCTCTATAGAAAGTAAAAAGGGGAATTAAGGAGAAGATATGTGTTATAGCCTGGGAAAGACACCCATTGGTTAAGATGAGGACAGTACTGTTTTGTTTTCTACAATGCTAAGTTTCACACGAGAAAGAGAAGCACTTCATGAGTTCAATGTCTTGATGTAGAAACTAAAACATATTTTCCTGTTGATTTGTCATAAGTTGTTATTGTTAGAGCCAGATGTTGAGTCTGTGGCTCATGCAGGACATGGACATAGACAATCATTCTACTTCTGAATACTGATTTCATTTGGCTGTATGTGTGTGCCAAAGCTATACCTGTATGGATTCTAAAACTTTTCATTAGGCTGTAAATTTGAGTCTTTTAAAGACAACTCTATCAGAATTTTGAAGGATAGGAAAGTTACCAGGCAGAGGCTGAGAGGAAAGGAGTAACACTAGAAGGGTTTATGAAAAGGGGAACAAATACTCCTATCATAAAGCAATGTGGGTATGCAGTGCTTGTCAAGTGAGAATAGGTATAGAGGCGTGAAAATATACTGAATGATAAAGTGGTATAGGCTGTTTCATGTGTTTCCACCTCTAAAGATGGGGATAATTGATGGTTTGACCTTGGACTGGAAGTGTAATGGCAGTGGAAAAGAAGCTGGTTGAAAAGGGCAGGAAGGGATATGTGGATGTTTACAATTTGGGAAGAATAAGGAAGCAAAACTGTTAACTAACAGTCGAGATTGGGTGAATTCTCCAACAAGAAGAAACAGGGGTGATGTCCTGGAAAGTTTAGATGGATAGACAGAGAGGAAAGGAGTGTCTAGATCAGGCTTCTCCAACGAGTAGCTTGTGAGCTACTTACTAGTAGCTCTCCAGCTGTCTGTATTTAGCTCTCCTGTATGCAGCCCAGCCCACTAAATTGGATGTTTACAATTTGGGAAGAATAAGGAAGCAAAACTGTTAACTAACCGTCGAGATTGGGTGAAGCCCAGCCCACTAAATTGGAAGCTTTTGTTTGGCTGAATTTATATGTGTATACCAAAATGAAAAACATGAATTCAAGCCACAAATGTTTGTATTTGTAAAACCCATCAACTAATGTTTGGAGAAAAATGTTTGAATTTCCAATTTAATTTCCATGTTGAATTTCCATTTCAAGCAAGCCAACCATTGAGCTGGGTAACAACAAACTTGACATTTCAATGGCA
The DNA here is from genome assembly GCF_964204655.1 of Triturus cristatus. Lineage (NCBI taxonomy): Eukaryota > Metazoa > Chordata > Amphibia > Caudata > Salamandridae > Triturus > Triturus cristatus. The sequence continues at coordinate 609,015,719 of NC_140593.1, read as the reverse complement.
ATATGCTCTGCATGGAGTACGTCTACTTTACCAATACTCCTGTTATGTTATATAATAAAGCTTATAGTTGAGTGATAAATCATGCAGCATTAGGTAGACTTATGAACTCAATTCCAGGGACATTGCAGTCTGTACTACCCACATTGCAGTATATATTAGCCACATAAATGCATTCCAAATTGAAAAGGCCTTTTTTTTATGTTAGTGCTGACAACTCTGCCGGATGTAGTGAGGTGATCACGTTTGATAACTTTGCATGGGTTAGCCACTAAAGTAATCTTGTCTGCTGTGATCATTATTACAATACTATTAATATTAGTAGTTTAGCATGATTTTAATTAAAATTAAATAGCTCTTGTTACAGAAAATGTCGGAGACCCCTGGTCTAAATGTGCAATATTATTATCTGATGTAGGACAGAGGATGGTTGTAAATCAGAATATGATATACAGACATATCCTGTGACAGAAATATTATGTCCTAAATTTGATTTACAAAAATGATGTCACATTGGATGTAGATTATATATTTTTAACTCCAATTGGGTTGATGCTGCTACCACACCCCAAGTTGCAGGCCTAGAAAGACAGCTTCAATGTTGTGCAAAACGTGGTTTCATGAGTTTCATCCTATGAAGTAAGATGAAAGCACATAGTTGTGTAGAGTGCAAGAAATGAGGGGATTAGTCATAATTTTGAATAAGCTTCTAGGGGTGATGCGTGAAGGAGTTGAATATGGATTGAAAGGCATTTTAGAGCGATTAAACGCCAATGTCACAGGATAGCCTGTAGTAAGTGGATTCAATATTTTTTGCTGTTGAGATACTACAAATCGCAGAATAATACACAGAAGGGCCGCCAATCAATGTAGACCAGAACATGGACCAGAACATGGGCCCCCCTAAGGCCCACAAATACGACGTAGACTTTTCCTGCTTGGAACTGCCAGGGAATGACCGAAGAGGGAGAAGAGAAATGACCCTTATGCGCTCCGAACACTGCATCAAAGTAATTATTTTTTGTTTTTATAAAACGTTCAAGATATTCATTATTGAAAAACTAAAAACCTAGCAGAGCAGGTGCATTAAACGTGGTGCCAGCTTGGCAGTGCTTCAGTGCAATGAACTGAGCTACTAGTTAGTCAGTTAGTCCATAACACGCTGTGGAATTTTGGAAATTAAGGGTGAGTCACAAACACAGTTGATGAAAAACACTAGCCAAAAGGAAATCCTTACTTAAACAGGTGTGTCTGTATGTGCAAAACAGTAGTTTTTTAATCCCTGTGATCAGCACACATTTACTTCCTCCATGGCACAATAGTTTGTTAATCTTTTCGTCCAAGGAGCCTTTCTTTGATGGACATGTAAAGGTCATCAGCAGACTGAAGAGGTAAGTAGTAGTATCCTTTATTCAGAGCAAGCAGGTACAACCGTCCCTCACAGTAACTGCTTCCAACAGCCCACACTCCCCACATTCCAGATTCTGTCCACGAGCCTGTGGCATCCTGTTACCTAGAATCCATAACCAAGATACCACATCTCCCTTCTTTACACAAAAATGTTAAATATAATTCCAATTCCTTCAGCACATAGCCCTCAAGGTAGGGTGCAGCAATTGAAGAAAGTTGGTAGTCATATAGATCAGGACTACACAGCAATATACATAAATAAAGTTACATATGCAATTAGAGCTTAACTACAATAAGATATTCCTTAAGGGGATCCATAACTTAGCTACAATGTTGAAACTTATATAAAGAATAGACTAAATGTTTACATGGCTAATGTAAGCTTTGGTACATCCCTATCCTCTCCCTCACAGTAATCACATAACAAAACTCCTACATTTCATAGGTAAAGGTACCTGTCTGCCTATGCCTGTTTTAGTTACATCTCTTGAATGAACATGAGATTGCACATCCCGCTCTGGCTGGACAAAGATATGTGGCAGACTATCTCTGGTAACGCGTCCACTTGAAGCAGAAACCGGTATAGAAGCATCATTTGGATTAGTATTTGTCCCCTCATCCCACATCCATGTCATAGCAGATGACATGTCAACTTTACTACTATTTAGTACCTTACAATCAGGAATTTTATTACATTTTGCCATTCTGCTGTGGTGCCATGCCTTGTCATTTAATTTCACTGACCTGGAATACGCTTCAATTACTTGCAAAGGTGCAGAAAATTTGCTTTTCCCCTTCCACATTTTGGAACCTAATTTTACTTTTGCCCAATCTCCAAGTTCCAATTTTGCATCTTTCATATTATGTTTCTTGTCAAAATGTTTTGTATGAATCATGCATTTTCCCCAAGTTTGACCTCACCACAGGAGGTGCCCATTTGCCACATACTCTCATTTTATTCCATGCCACATTGTCTTTAGTGAAGGGTTCTCTTCCCCTCAGAATTCTAAATGGGGTATAACCAGTGCCAGTGGGAGTAATTCTATATGCCCAAATGGTGCTATGAAATTCTTTTACCCAATCCTTCCCGGCATTTAAGGATGCCCGAACACTCTCCATGATGACTCTGTTAAAGCGTTCCACAATTCCATTCCCCGCAGGGTGATAAACGTGTGTTCTTTTTCCACAAATGCCATTCCTATTTAAAAACTTCTCAAATCTCTCAAATTGAGGGCCATTATCGCTAAGAATAGTTTTTGGAATGCCTTATGGAATAAATACATTTTCCCAAAAAATCACTACAGATGTGCAGTCACAATTGTCTGTGATTTCTAAGTTGGGCCATTTGTAAAAATTGTCTATGGCTACAATAACATGCTTGCAATTCCATCCTCATCCTCAATGGGACCCAAAAAGTATATGCTCAATTCTTCCCAAGGATATTCAGGAATTGAGCCTAATGTAGGTTTTATAACGTGTTGCGTCTTATCAGACTCAGCACAAGTAGAACACTGTTTAACAAACCATATCATTATCTATGCATGGCCACCAAGATGCTGACTTGACCCTGTTCTTCAATTTGACAATGCCTAGATGTCCTTTGTGATTTATCTTTAATACCTAAATTCGTTAATTCTTGTTCGTAAATTCATGGGAACCACTAATCTTTCACCCCTGAAGACGTAATTGGAATTGTCGACGGACAACTCTTCCTTGATCTCCCATAAAGCTCTTAACTCATTCTGCAGCTCATTTTTACTTGGCCATCCTTTAACAATAAAATTCAAAACCATACTCAGCAAATTGTCTTGTATTCTAAATCCCACTCTTCCTTCAAAATTGCCTCATTCTGATCACTGATGACAGCTACACTAAAATTATCATCTCTAATTATCCCAACACATGGTAAGGGGGATCTACTAAGGTAATCCGCTACATGATTTCTTTTTCCAGGTAAGTACTCCACTCCATATGTAAAGTCTAGTAATCTAAAAGTCATTTTAGCAATCCTGGGCCTGGCTTTAACTATCCCTTCCGACCTTAGGACCTTAACTAAAGGTTTATAGTCAGTACGCAAGGTGAATTTGGAGCCCATACAAAATGTCAGAATTTTTCAATACCCAAACTGTTGCCAACATTTCCTTCTCAATCACAAAAAATGTTTCTTCTGCTGGGGAAAAGGAATGAGAAGCAAATGTAAGAGTGGCCTCCTAACCTGAATCAGTTACTTGTGTCAAAACTGCTTACTTAAAACTAAACTCTTGTTTAGTTTTAAGTAACTGCCTCATACCATAGGTTTTCATAGCAGAATTTCACACAAATTTGGAGTAAAACTCTGCTACCCAAGACGGACCTTACTTCTTTAGATCTGGGTGCTGAAGCATGACCAATGGCTTCAATCAAACCCTTCTTTTTTTTTGGATTGTGTTGTTAGCATTTTCTTAATTGCAGTACAAAACAGTATGGGTCTCCAGAGCACATGATTTCTTGCAGTGTTAAATCGACAGTAACAATCAGTAGCAGTAGTATACAGGCAGACAGCAATTGAGTTTGCGTAAAAGGTGTCTGGCGCCCCTCCCCCCACCCACCACCTCACTGTGAGACATCACTGTGAATCTGTGAGTGTGAGACCATAGAGCTTTAGCCACGGCTTCCATATTTTCCGGAACTTTTTGGGACAGCCCCGTGCTATGTATGTCTATTTCTCTCCTAACATATACATGTCCATTACCCTCCTTCAGTCATCCAGTGATGGGCTCAGTGTAGCCCCCCCATGCTCCTTTCAGGTCGCGTTTAGCCACCACTAGTCCTAGTTGAAGCAGTGTTAACTTCAGTCTGGGGAGGTCAATCTCCGTGTGTACGCCCAGCAGAATAAACAGGGGATTCAGGGGTATTGTCTCCTCTAAGATAGCCTCCAGCTCTTTCAACAGGGTTACCCAATACGTCTGAATGTGCGGACACTCCCATATCGTGTGAAAGAATGTGCCCCCAGTCATGTTGCATCGCAGGCAATTGGGCGCCTCCGCCCTCCCTATGCGGTGCAGTCGAGCTCTATCGTAATATGCTTTGTGCAGGTATTTGATTCGGATCAATCTAAGGCGGGACTTGATGGCCACCTCCCGGGGGTGCATCAGCGCTTTTTCCCAATCAAGGTCCTCAATCACCTAAGTCTGCTTCCCATTTCGCTCTCAACTTCTGCACTTCTGCAGAGAATCTGGCATGTTGTTAATTATGGTTCTATATGTCCAGGAAACTGCCTTTTCCCCAATCTCACCCATCAGGAGTCGTCCCTCTAATGGGGCGTATTCGGGGATGTCACCTGCATCTATGCGCTACTCTCTACACACATGCGCCAGCTGCATGTATTTATAGTGTTGCGTCTGGGTCATATCGTTCTCTTTCTGGAGATAGGAAAATGTTACCAACTCCTTACGATATATTATGTCTTTAAGTTGTGGGATACCCAGCAAATCCCACTTCCCGAAACCTCTCAACTTTGCAATTTCTTTAAGCCGGCTCCCCACCCAAAGTAGGGTTTCCCTGGTCACCCGATCATTCCACTTCATCTGTCGTTGCGCCTTCTTCCAAGTCGCGATCACAATTCGCATGGCTGTTTGGAGCTTTGCGGTGCCCTTCCCTCCGTAGAGGTAGTGTGTGTGCGGGCGCCCAACAAATTGCGTGCGTTCCAGTGCATACGTGGGGTGATCTCTCTCCATATGTTCCCATTCATTTACGACAATTAAATGGCCCGCCCAGTAGTATGCCCGGAGATCAGGCAGGGAAATGCCGCCATTATACTGGTTGCGCTGCAATGTCGACAGCGGTATCCTTGGAGGTCTCCCGTCCCAGAGGAATGTCCGCAGTGTGTCATCGATTTTAGTGAAAACCTCATTTGGTATCAGATGATATGTGTTTTGCAGAACATATAGGAACTTCGGGAGCACTATCATTTTATAAAGCGCCGCCCTGCCTAACAACGTAAACGGCAAGGATTTCCACCTTTCCACATCTGAGCAAAACTCCCCGAGCACCCTGTAAAGATTGCGACCCAGTGCCACTGCTGAATCTGCCATGAGAAAAATCCCCAGATATTATATGCCATTAGGGGCTATATGAAGCTGGCTAGGGTGATCATTGTACCCTCCCCCCTGGCCCACTGGATAAAGGCATGAGTTCTACCAATTAATTTTTTACCCAGCATATGTGCCGTAATCATCAGAACTAGCCATGATATTAGGGAGCGTCATTTCAGGGTTTGTAACATACAGTAGTAGGTCGTGAGCATACAAGGAGATGTGCTCGCCAAAGGCCTTGCTTCCACACCCCCGGAAACCTGTTATACACGGATGCGCTCGAATAACACATGCAAGGGTTTCCAGCACCAGGGCAAAGAGGAGAGGAGACAAGGGATATCCCTGTCGAGTACCCCGTCCTATTGAGAATTCCCGCGACACCGCACCGTTAACCCTGGTTCGGGCCAGGGGTCTCTCATATTTTCTTTTCTTATTTTAGGAGTTTTGTATAGCGCTGGCCAGACACGAGGGTATCGGAGCGCTTCACAACAGATTATAGAGCAGAAGTCACATACAGAGAAAGAAAAAAAGACAAAGGTATACGTAAAAGTTCGACGGACTCCTGGAGTTTTGCGTCCTTGAGGTAGGGAGGTCCTGAGATAGCCAATAACACAATAACACAATGTCCTGGGATCAACCTCTTTCCGTGGGGGGGGAACGAGGAGGCGGTAGGGGAGTGGGGATGACGTAGATAGAGAGGGACATTGTCAAGGGGTTTTAAAGTGCAGTAAGAGGTAGGATTATGGTGGAACATTGCCAGGTGCCAGCGGACTTCCGGTTTGTGCGTTTCATCGGCGATTCTCGTTTCGGGAAGGCACGGTTGAGGTAGAGGTCTTTTAGGAGACTTTTGAATTTTATAAAGGAAGGGATAGTCCTGATGTTGACTGGGATGGAGTTCCAGATTTTGGGTGCGTTTCCAGAGAAGGATCGTGCAGCGGATTTTTGTTTGTGTGTTTTCATTGGGATGAGTAGGAGGGTGTTGGAACTCCTGAGGTTTCTTGTCTGGCCAGCTTTCTTGAGTTTGGAGGCCAGGTATTCCGGTTTCCCTGTGTGCAGGGCTTTGTGCGTAAGGCAGGCAGTTCTGAAGCTGGCACGCATTTTGACTGGGAGCCATTTTAGTTCTCTGAGGGCAGGAGATAAGTGGTCGTATTTCTTAACCTCGGAGACCATTCTGACAGCTGCATTGAGGGTTGTTTTGAGTGGTGCTAGGTGGGGTTGAGCTGTACCGGTGAGGACTGCGTTCCGGTAGTCGAGTCTAGATAGCACTAATGATTGCGAGGCTTGTTTGAGGTCCTTGGGCGGTATGAAGGGCTTCATTTTGTTAAGAAGCTGTAGATTGAGGAAGGCACTCATTGCGGAGATCTTAATGTGGTCGGTCATGTTCAGTTTTGCATCGAGGGTGATTCCTAGAGATTTTACCAAGTTAGCTAGGGTGAGATTGCCGTTGAGAGCATCGATTGATTTCAGCCATTCAGCGATTTGGGGGGTTTCTTCTTTGTTGGAGATAAGGAGGATTTCGGTTTTGTTTTGATTGAGTTTAATGTGGTTTGTTGCTAGCCACTGTTGAACTTCTTTGAGAGTGTTGTTGAGTCTTTGAATATCGTTGATGGAAGAGGTTTCCAAGTAGATCTGGGTGTCGTTTGCGTATAGGTGGAAAGGGATGTTGGCTTCTTTGAGGAGGGTGGTTAGGGGTTCCATGTATATGTTGAACAATTGAGGGGAGAGCACCAAGCCTTGGGGGACACCTCTGTTGACGAGGTGTAGGTCGGACATGAAGGTTTTGATTTTTTCCTTTGGGCGCGGTTGTGTAGGAAGGAGGAGAACCATTCTAGGACCACCTCATCCGCACCTACTCTGTCTTGAAGAGCCTTGATGAGTAGATTGTGATCTACCGTGTGAAGGCTGCTGATAGGTCTAGGAGGATGAGTAGGCAGCATTTGTAAGCATCAAGGGATTTGTGGATGTCGTCCACGATGCGGTTTCAGTGCTACAGCCTTTTCTGAAGCCTGATTGGTGGCGATCTAGTAGGTTGATGTTGTCTATGTGCTGCGTCAGTTGTTTGAGAACGCACTTTTCAAGGATTTTGGATAGGAAGGGAAGGTTGGAAACAGGTCTGAAGTTGCTCAGGTCGGTGTTGTCTAGGCCTTTTCAATAGTGGCGTGACTTGGCCTCCTTTAAGGCATTCTGGAATGCTGCCGGTTTTCAAGGAGCTGTTTATGATTTCGCTACAGAGTGGGGCGAGTGAGAATTTCAGCTTTTTGGGTAATTGGGAGGGTAAAGGGTCGAGGGTGTGGGATGCAGGCTTAGAGGAGGAGATTAGTATAAGAATCTCCACTTCGGGTACAAGGTCGAAGGATTTTCAGGCTTTCGAGGGGGGGGGGTTTGTGTTGGTTTCGGTTGTTGGTGTTGGGTTTTTGCAGGAGGGGTAGAGGTTGGTGTCAAGAGGTAGTTCATTGGTTTGGTGATTTTGTCGTTGAAGAAGTTGGCGAAGTTGTCGCACAGGTCTTTGGAGGCCTGGACTGGGGCTGCAGAGGTCTTGGAGGTCTGTTGCCTGATGATGTTAAAGAGTTATTTAGGCCTGTTATTCGCATTGTTAAGGGCGGTGCAGAAAAAGTAGCTTTTTTCCTTGTTGATATGTTTTTGTAGTTCCTTCGAGTTGCTTTGAGTTGCTCGCAGAGGCTTGTAGAAGGATTGTTTCTCCATAAACGTTCAGTAGCTCTAAGTTGTCTCCTTTCAGCGTTAATGTCCTTGTTAAACCAGGATCTGGAAGGAATATTCCTAGTTTTTTTCAGTTTCAGGGGGGCAAGTTGGTCTAGAATGGACGCCATGGTTTTGTTGTAGTGGGATGTGAGTTCTGTTGTGGAGCGGCCGTCAGGGGAGATGGGCAGGAGCGTGCTTATTTTTTCTTCTAGGTCGCTCATGTTGATCTGTGATAGGTTTCTCGTCTACGTGGGAGGATTTTGGATGGGAGGTTGATACATGATCGGTTGCGTGATGTGGAATAGGATTAAGTGGTGATCTGACCAGTCAAGTGGTAGAATGTGATCTATAGTGATTGCATGATGTTGGGCGATGATGGCATCCAGGATAGCCCCTTTGTTGTGTGTACCTTCTGAGCAGTGCTGGGTAAGGTTGTTGGTTTGTAGTAGCTTGTTCAGGTTTTGTATAGGTGGGTTGTTTTTGTCATTCCAATGCAGGTTGAGGTCATCCAGAATTAGGTTGTAATTGTCTTGGAGTGCGCAGTGTGCAATCAGGTCTGACAGGTGTGCAGTGAAAGTGAGGGTGTTGCCTGGGGGATGGTATAGGAGATGGCATTGCAGTATTTTGTTGTTGCTGGTGTTGAAGTTGGCGATTAGACATTCAAAGGTGTTGTAGTTGAAGGTGTCTATTGGGGTCACAGACAGGTTGTTGTTGTGAATGATTGCTAAGCCTCCACCTCTTTGGTCTTTTCGGTCTTTGTTGATGATTGAGAAGCCTGGGGGTACAAGGGTGTCCAAGATTGGAGGCGAGCAGTCATTAAACCATGACTCTGTGATGAAGGCTATGTCTATGTCATGGGTGAGAATGGATTCAGCAAGCTCTGTGGCATGTTTGATGGCTGATCTGCAGTTTATGAGCATGCATTTAGTAGAGGGTGACTCTATTATTAGTTATTTCTTTAAGGGTGCAGTGGAGATGTTGATGAAGGAGGCTGGGGGTCTACGGGGTTTCGGAGTGGAGTGGTCTCTTCTGAATCCAGTGATTACCTGAACCATGGATTGGGGAATGGAAGCAGTGGGGGTGTCGTACGAGGAGGCCAGATCAGCCACTTCATCCGAGGACATAGCCTCCATAGTTCTTTTGGGCCTCAGTGTATGACTCGAGAGGGGGGGTGAGGTCTCGCTGGGTCGTGTAGCCTTGACGTGCCTTTGGTGTGAAGGGTTCGAGAGAGTGTTGGTACTGTGGTGGTTTTTGGAGGGATTGCGAAGTGTAGCGAGGTTGTTTAGTATGTCGTTGAAACCCTGTGTTATAATAGCTAATTGGCTTTCAAGCAGGGAGAGCCAACGCCCCGTCTCATCTTGGGTTAGGGTGGATGGATTCTGGGCGGGGTCTACCTGGAGGGGCGAATGCCTAACGATGTTGTGTTGCCTTCTGGTCGTTCTTGCGTTATCATTGAGGGCTTTGTGGAGGGACGTGGGTGTGGGGTGCAGGTGGTCATGATGTGGCAGCTGCTTTCTTTTGCAGGTTGGTATAGGAGGGTTATTGGAAGTCTTTGTTTGCATAGTGAGGGCGGACGGAGTTGCTGGAGGAGGGTAATGAGCGGGGGCAGTTCGCGGGGGTAAGCCTGTGGGGGCATGGGGGTCTTGTTCTTGGTGCCAGAGGTGCTGGTGGTGGCACGAGTAAGAGGACGGGGGTTTATGATATCAGGGGCAGGAGTGGTGTGGGAGTTCCTCTGGGGGGTTTGGATGCCGGGGTGGGGGGTTGGGTTGGGTGGGCGAGATGAGTTTGAGCGGAGGCAGTCCTAAGTGAGGGGAAGAGGGAATCAAATGTCTCAAGGTTGTTGTTATTGGCTTGGATCAAGACTGTGCCATTGGAATAGATGGTCGCCGAGGTGTTCCCCCTTCTTGTCGAGCGGTTAGGGATAGGGAATGAAAGTTTGCAGCTATGGGGTGTATTCGTAGTTTTGGTAATGTGGAGTTGTGATCTGAGGGTCGAGATCCACTTTTCGGGTCTTTCCGTGTGAAAGATGAGGTCCATTTGTACTTGGCCTTTATAGGAGCAGTGATATATGTCTGCAAATAGTGATTCGGGGAATTGTCTTATCAGTTTATGTTTGAGGTTTTTTCTCGATTTAGGTGAGAGGTTGGGGGGAGATTAATCGAGAAGGAGTTCGGGCCGTGCGATTTGACGTAGCTCGACGTGAGGGGGTTGGTGTAGGTAGGTTTGATAGAGGGCATTTTTGCTAAGCTGGGGGAGGGGTTGGTTCCTATAGGGATTGGTGTGTTACACTAACATAGGAAAGTAAAGGAGAAGCGCACTCCTATTAATCCTGTATACAAATTTAAAGATTTTTTTTTAACTAAGGTGCTACAGTGTTATGCTTGCTGTCAGGTCAAGCATATAGGAGTAAACAGAAAAAAGGAACTAGCCAGTAGGATAGTTTACACTGTGCACAATACTGCGGGTTGCTATAGAACCCTTTTAGTACAATACGTGTTTATAATACAACGATAAACAAATTGAGCCAATGTAGTTTATATATTGACATTTGTATTTTGTGTCCAATTTCACATGAAGTATATTCAGTATATTAGAACCAACTGAAATATTATATATTCATGCCACTATACAATTTTTGGCTTGTCAACAAAAAGGTACACCATGATCATTACATATGAACAATGTACATGAACATATTAGAAAAAGCCCGATGCATTTCGGGACTGATACTTCTTCAGGGGCAACCTGTGAATGAAAATATATACATTACATGCTTGCTTATACTGAAGTTTCTTAAACACACCCAGATGGAGACCAAAACATATCAGCATAGTGTATTGGGTAAGTAGACTTAAAACAAACTCTAAAGAAGTGTGAAAACTCCAATTCATATTGACGTGGTCTATCAAATATTAAATCATACTGGTGATAGCTGGTGCTGTTAGTATAAACCAGAAAGATGTAGAGAGATCCGCAAAATGAAATGAATAGCCAGTTTAGTAGCAGTGTGTGGATTAATCTTTAAGGTATCTGCCCGAATGTGTTGTGTACCAGAATGAAGGGGTAAAAAGAAGAAAGGAAGAAAGGTGAAAATTAGTTCCTATAAATACGTAAATGGAGGTGAGCTCACCTCGAATGAGAGTAGTAAATACATAACAGTTGGTAACTTTAGAAGCGAGGCAGGCTGAAAAAAAAAAGTGGAAAACAAAGTGAACACGCAAATCCCATCTGGCAAACAGCCGATTTACAAAGAGATAATGTCACGCTGCGTGAAGGTTATAGACTTACCCCGTGGGCCGTATATGACACAGAGCTCGGAAAAGAATTTGCAAGAGAAAGTAGTGGTTGTGATGTCGGTCTGTGAAAAATACAACATTAAGGCAGAAGTGAGCCGCTGTAAACCAGTGAATAAAGCCGAATGGAGGACAGGCTGAAGAAACAAAACGCTTACGGTTTTAAAAAAGGTACTCGATGCTGAACGCAGAAGCGGATCAGTGGCTATGGTGATAACGCTAAACCGGAGAGCTCATCTCTGAAATACGCGCGTAGATTATGAAAATAGAGACAGGACTATGGTAAAAACTGCGGTGGCCATCTTGGAAAAGGAAAAGGAACTAAATAAAGTTGCCAACTAAGTGAAATAGTCAATATGTGAAGGATATGGAATAAACAACGGGGGTAAACAACAAAAAGATGCTAGTCCAGGACAAAAATGTTTATGCACAAGGGAAAAGGGATTGATTCTTAAGGAAAAAATGTATGAAAATAGTACTGTGCAAATGAAGGTATATAGAGAAAAAAAAAGAGGAAAAAATGTGAACGTGAGTGAAAACCTTCACCGGCAAAGTGATTAGTTAGTAACATTGTTACCATGTATTTTGACTCAGTGTTCGTATGGAAGCATCACAGAAAACAACTCATATCAAATAGATCATTGAGCCCGGTAGGGGACTGTGGGAAGTTGGCTTGGCATATGCTGGTCACTAGTTATAGTGTCCACCTTGCACCAGTCCAATTCGACTCTTATGGTAGATAGGTTTAAGACAACCTTTTAAAGAAAGCTATCCTAGTGGTAGCTGTGGAGAGCAGCCTTCATGCTAAATCTCAGAGGAATGTAAAGCAGCTTGTTTTATCTTATAATCTCTTGAATTACCAAATGAAAGGACACCACACAGGTATATATATCAAATATATATGTATTTATTACTAGACACGCTCTACTAATCTCTTTATGAGATTAGAAGCCAGGTACACATTCAAATGTCAACGTTTCACAATAAATTAAGCACAAATATAGCTGGAGCCCTAGGGCCGTACCAGACCATATACTAAAAAAATGGTATAAGAATGTTGACTTGCAAAATGACAAGGCCTAGGGCCTGGGGAATCGCTGGGGCTTCACTACTGCAGTGTTAGCAGGTAAGTAACAGGCCCACAGGAGACGCGTGCAGTGTTTGAACACAGCCGCGGGTTCCCTATTGATTACAATGGAGCAAGTCGCGGTTTGATTTTTAACGTTTTAGGGTACTTCGAGGAAGTCTACAAGCAAGCCACTTACAAGGTAAGTATTTCGAGGGCCAACACACACTAGGGCACCGGAGTGCAGGAGTTACCTCACCCAGGGAAGCCGGGTGCATAGGTGTCTTTTGGTGTCGGGTCGCGTCGCTGTTTTCTATGGAGACCAAAGAAGACTTGCTGCTTGCGTCGACTGAAGAAGTGTCTGGTCGAATCCAAGGGTGGATTCAAGATGCAGAAGACCTGAAAATTGAAGGGACAGTGTTCAAAGTCACTTGCCAGTGACCGGTGGCCAGGAAGATGGATGACCACAGATGTCGCGTGATTACAGGTCGTCGATGGTGTTTTGACTCTTCGCTCACGAGGACAAGGAAGGATCGACGATGACCAGCAGCTGGATTCGGAGTGTCCCACAACGTCTGCAGCTGATGGCGGTGTCGGCAACTGGATTGGAGCCAACAAGCCTTGGCAACTGCAAGTCTTGTGTAGACTGAAGAAAGTCGATGGTGCAGACCAGCAGGGTTTGAGGGACTCACTCAGCAAGGGTGAGTGAGGGCAGGCCTGCAGCAACCAGGGGAGCCCTTTTAGTTGATAGGAAAGTTTTCAGGGGACCCACTAGCCAACGGGCAAGTGATCGCAAAGACGCCTCTTCAGGAAATGCTTCCCAGGAGCCCACGGTCACTTGGGATGGGGTAGGCCTCTGATTTTCACAGCAAGACTTGCTGGAGGCTTGGGCCACAAATGATCCAAAGCACAAGTTCGTAGAACGTTGCGAAGGGATTGCACTTGACAATAGTACACGGTCCCCGGGTATTGCTGTTCCTCGTCACTCGTGGAGTCCACTCACCACAGCTTTTCTGGGGACTCACAATGGCCATTGAGAAGTCAGGAAATCTACTTTCGGGGCAGCAGGGACTTCGAACTCCGGTGGGAGCGGGAAAGTTTGCAACTGTTGATTAAGGTTTTTGGTGCCTGCCAAGCAGGGGAGTCACTCCTTGACTCCAAGGGAGATTCTTCTGTCTTCCAAAGGTAGTGGAACATCAAAGGGCCAGGATTCTTCTTTGTGGAGCGTCGTCCAGGGTTATCTGATTTGCAATGGCAAAGCTTGCTATCTTATAGTGAAGATAGGGGAGGGACTAGCTCTATTACCACTCCTCTAGGAGGGTCAGGGTAGGGGGTGGTTACCCCCACTTTCCTTTGTCCAGTTTCATGCCAGAGCAGGGACAGGTAGCCCCTGAACCGGTTTGAGCTGGCATATGCACCGAGGAGCCTACTGCTTCCCCAGTGCAGGACTTCAAAGCACTCTAGGAGTGCACCCACCCAGCTCCAATACACTAAATCCTGTCTGGAAGATGGTGACACCTCCCTGTGACAGGATGCCTTTTGTTGGGCCTCCTCCACTGCGAGTTTCAGTCAGCAGCAGGAGGGCAGCCCAGTGTCTGTGCTGGTGGCATCCATTTTGTGATGCCAGGGCTCTTTCAGATTTCTGTCGTGTAAGTATAGTGGGTACATGTCGTCCACTCTAGAAGGGTGGGATCATACTCCCACACCAGTTACTGGTGTGGGGGTATGATTCCAAGTTGTTTGACACCAAACACGACATGTTTTGATGCAGTCATTCCAAAGTTAGCATTTACCGCAAGGTTATAATGCACTTAAGAGTATATGGTTTAACCGCATCCACAAACAGCCACAGAGAATAGACTCTGCCAGCTGCAGAGGGGTCCTGCTCATGCAGAGGCACCCCCTCACAAACCAAGCACCCTGCCCTCAGGATTGATAGGGCCTGCCATAGGGATGGCTGATAGGTTTATATGTGTGTGTATGGTGAGACATAGGAACCTATACCTCAGTGAGGAGTGCTAACACTACCTCACACAGGCTGCAGTAGCAGGCCTGTGGTGTCAGATTGAGTCTGCTTCCCAGGGGTGGCATAATACATGCTTCAGCCCCTGGTAGGCCTGTGAAGTACCAATGCCCTAGGTACCTATGGTACCATATACTAGGGGCTCATAAGGTACCACAGTATCCAATCACTAGTGCATCTAATATGCACACCAAGTCGTTTAGAGAGAACAGAGAGACTGGGGCCCTGATTAGAAGGGACCCAGCCAGACTATAGCCCGAAACCAGTGTCTACATCAGAAAAAAGTGGGGGCATCATAAGTGCAGATCCTACTCTCCTACAGGGACATTGTTTTGAGTTTTTGTATCCAAAATATTTCTCTTTGATGTAAAGTTTTAGTGATATCAATGCCTGGTCGTACATTAAGTTTTTCAATGATTTGGAAACGCAATTGGGATATTGTGTGTTTGGCTTCATCCCAATGGGTAGCTATGCTTGATCTAGTGTTTTTGTTTCTAATTTTACTTTATGTTCAGTTCTTCGAATTTTACCCACGTATGCTTTCCCACAAGGGCATTTTATACAATAAATCACATGGGATGAATTGCAATCACTAGTGTGCTTTAACCTAATATTAGAACCTGATACGGGGTGAGTTAAAGTATTACCAGTTATGACATTATTGCAATGTATGCAAGTTGCCAAGATAATCCTCAGGTGTTAGACTAGGGTTCGGTGATGCTAATAAAGAGCGTAAGTTTTGCCCTTTGCTATAAGCAAAGAGAGGTTTAGCTTGAAATAAACCATTAAAGTCATTTTCATTTTGTAGTAATTCCCATCGAGCATTGATGATTTTTTTAATAGATTGAGATGCGGTAGAAAATCTTGATACAAATACAGTTCTTTGGTCTGTTTGACGTGATTGTTTAATGAGTAGTTCGGTGCGAGGTTTAACCAGTGCTTTATCTAGACAATTCTGTAACACCTCTTCAGGATAACCTCGTGATTGAAAACGTTGTCGGAATTCTTGTAGTTTCATGGTGCATGTTTGGGAGTCCGAACACATCCTGCGGATCTGTATAAATTGGGAAAGTGGTAGGTTTTTTATCAGACTTCTTGGGTGGAAACTCGAATATGCCAAAACGCTATTGCGATCAGTGGGTTTGTGATAAACTGATGTCTCAAATTGGTTAAACGGCGTTTTGAAGATCTGTACATCAAGAAAATTGATAGTTTCCTTTTGGATGTTGTAAGTTAACTGTATGTGTGGGTTAATGTCATTCAAGGCATCAATCATAGATATAAGAGATTGTTTAGTGTCCTTCCAAAGTAAAAAAATATCATCAATGTAGCGACAATATAGTGTGATGATTTTTGGCCACCAGGTGGCGTTTAGCATAATGTTCTCATATTCATACTGAGACATAAAAATATTGGCATACGAGGGGGCCCCTGAACAACCCATAGATGTGCCTGTGAGTTGAGCGTAAAATTGGTGTTGCCATTCAAAATAGCTATTGTGAAGACAAAATTTTAGAAGTTGAAGAATGAAGAGCTTTTCCATATCTATGGAGTATGTTTGTAAAAGTGCCCATTCTGTGGTTTCCAAGCCTGCTGCATGAGGTATTGAGGTGTATAAAGCAGTTACATCAATGGTGCATAATAGAATGGTTGTGTGTTGATCAATTTCCAGGGGGCATATGTATGAACCCAAATTTTTGTCGCAAACGCTGCGAATCGCAAAAAACAGCGTTTGCGACAAAATTTTCGCAATTTCATATGTATGACACACATTCCCAGGGAAAAATAAGAAATCGCTAAATTAGCGATTTTTTAGCCTGCGAAACTCCAAAATTGTGATAAAGCTTGTGATTTCTTAAATTGCGATATTCTCAATTTGCGAAAATCGCAAAAAGGATATCGCAAAATAAGAAATCGCAAGCAAATGTATGAAAAACTCGCTAATTGCGAAATCACGAAATTCGTTAATTAAGAAATCGCAATTAACACCAAGTGCATGCAGGTGGTAAACAGGTGCAAGGTACTTAAACCACCCCACAATGCAACAGAACCTTCCACAATGGTAGCACTGTTTGTGATAGCCAGGAGGCTGCGTATTTGGGCTCTTGCACAGAGGAGAATGAGAAAGGAACGTATATTCAGGCTGCGCATCACTCTGTTCCAGCACACTGAAGAGGAGATCTATGACAAGTACAGGCTGCCCCCACAGACCATATTGGACCTGATTGAGGAGCTGAAACCCTATTTGGAACACCCTACACGCAGGACACAAACAATTCCCACACATGTGCAGGTCCTGTGCTCCCTGCACCTCCTGGCGTCAGGGAGTTTTCAACAGGTCATAGCGGAGGTTGGTGGGGTGTCACAGAGTGCACTTTCGCGCTTTTTCCATGCCTTCCTCGATGCAATGCTACAGAGGCTAGCACATCACATATACTTCCCCACCACCCAACAGGCATTACAGCAAACCAAACTTGACTTCTACCAGATTGCACGTTTCCCCACGTCATTGGCTGCATCGATGGGACCCATGTGGCCATCACACCCCCATCAGCAACTGAATATGTCTACAGAAACCGTAAATGCTACCATTCCCTCAATATACAGATTGTGTGCAACGCAAAGTATATCATCAATGACATTGTACCCAAATACCCTGGTAGTACACATGACTCTTTCATCTTTAGACACAGTGGAATACACAGACATCTGAGTGCTGGAGAGTTTGGGGAGGGATGCCTGCTAGGTAAATACATGGCACACATCCATACATCCACTACATCACTGGAGGGTGGGGACACTGACTTACCTATTGTGTGTATCCCTGCAGGTGACAGTGCCTATGCAGTGCGGGACTTCATCCTGACCCCGTATCTGGATCCAGCCAATGCAAGTGAGAGGAGATACAACAGGGCACACAGATCTACACGCTGCGTCATTGAGCGTACATTTGGAATCCTAAAGAGCCGGTTCCGGAGCCTGCATAAAAGTGAAGGCGCACTGCAATACAGCCCTGAGACCTGCTGTAAAATTGTGGCAAGCTGTGCAATGCTCCATACCATGGCTATGAGGAAAGGCACCACAATTGATGTGACCGATACAGACACATCGGATGACGATTGCCCTGCTCCCCCTGGCAGACCAGCATCAGGAGTCGGGGCAGCTGCTGGACGCCAGAGACGGACTGAGATCACACAAAACTACTTCTAGGTGATTAATGATGACATGAGACAAAAAATGATTATAATGTGTGCTGTGTTTATTCACACTTCACAATCATTAAGTGTTGCTGTACCCAGCACATGTTATGCACACAGTGCAGGTACGGCACAAGTAACTGGGCAATCTGTATTGTTGGGTTACATCACCCTTTTTTGCTCAATTGTCACTGGACAGTTCACCTCCTTCGGTGAGGCATTGGTGGTGTTTGGCGTCCAGGCTGAGTACCCTCTGTGGTGTTCCTGGGTCCTGCATCCTGTCTGGAACTGCGCCGTCTTGCTCCAGGCAATGTAGGAGTGATGCTGCTCCTACTGGAGGTTTCCTCACTCTCGCCAGAGGCCATGAGAGCGGTGCCACCTGAGTTGGCTGTCTGCATCTGCTCCACTGCACTGGTTACCTGTGCTAGCCCTCTTGCTATGTCCTGACAGCATTGTGACATTTCCACCTGCATGGTGATGCTTCTACGTGTCAGGTTGCTGGTGGTGGTGCAGAGGCGGTTCACGGCCTTAGTATACGCGTGCAGTCGTGCATTGGCACGTCGGGCAGCCCTGTCACTGGCGTCTTGGTTGTGCCTCAGAGTGTCACAAAGGTCACGTATGGCCCCTGCCATGGCCATGATGCCCTCCCCCATGTTTCGCTGATTTCTGTTGAGACTGCATAGCTGCCTATTTATTGAGCGCAATGATTTACATTGCAGGCGCTGTACCTGCAGCATGCTGTGTTCCAGGCCAGAAAACATGATGTTCTCCGCTTCAGTGGCAGTGCTGCTCCTGGGCCTTGACCTGCGTCTTTCCAGGGATGGAATGCTCGACCTTTGTGTGTCCTGACTCGGCATGTGTGACACACCCTGACTTCCCTCTCTTCTGTCACTGTCCTCCCCTGTGGCCTGTATGTCATCCTCAAATGGTCCCCATCGTCATGATGCTCCTCAGGATGTTCTGGCTCCTCTCCCTCTGCACTGTCATCACGTGCCCTTGACTGTGCTGTGGATGTAAAGGGGACTACATGAGTTTGTGTCTTTGTCTGCAATTTGCACTCAATAAAGTTTCTACAGTTTGTCTCAGCTAACTTCTGACCCTGTATCATTCACTTATCCCCAACCCACATGTTGCATTAGATTTCCTGTGTCTCATGGACACACTGTCAGACATATTACTATAAGTTCCATGATGCATTGCTGGGTGTGCTGCAAGACTTGGACTGGAATGACATTTTTTGTGTATATTTTGCGCATTTGGGGAAGTGTGCATGGGATGGGGATCAGTGCAGATTGATTTGGCATGCATCTTACCTTGGCTGCTGGATGCAGGGTTGGAGCTGTCAATGTCAGCCACACCACCGACGCTCTCAGGCAGGAGAGTGGACTCAACAAGCTCCTCGTGGGGTGTTGGCTGTGCTGCTGTGGATGGTCCTCCCCCGGTCTTGTTTGCATCCTTTAGTCTGGCTGCCACCCTCTCCTTCGACCTCTGCCGCATATCGTACCATCGCTTGCGCAATTCCTCGATAGTGCGATTCGTCACACCCACAGCATTCACCTTCTGTTGAATCTCCAGCCAGATTTTGCGTTTCCTCGCCTCTGGGACTCGCAGTGCCTTTTTCCCAAATAGGAGCTCATGGCTGCAAACAATCTCCTCAATGAGGACCTCCTGCTCCTTGTCAGAGAACTTGTGCTTTCTCTTTCTCTTCTCTGCCTCCTTGCCCTCATGTTGCTTGTGGGACTCCATTTGGGTTTGTTCTCTCCTGGGATGCCTCCTCACACTCTCCAAACAGCCTCTGGGTGTGGCTCAGGTAAGCAGGTGCAGGAAATCACTCCCACTTCCTGGTTGTGATGTCATCAGGCTGCACCTGTATTGCAGATTCCCATTTTTGCGATTTCTTAATTTGCGAATTTCGCAATTAAGGAATCTCAAATGATGTTTTTGAGACGTTTTTGCGATTATTAAGAAATCGCTAATCACTTGCGATTTTTTTTTTACATACCGATTTGTGAATCTCAAATTGCTAATCGCAAAATATCGCAATTTGAGATTCGCAAAACGGGACTTTCATACATATGCCCCCAGGTCTCTTAATTTTTGGAGAAAATGTGTAGTATCTTTAAGATACGAACTCCAAGACTGAACGAACTTTTGCAAATAGAAGTCCAAAAAATTTCCGACTGGGTCAAAAATAGACCCACAGCCGGAAACAATAGGGCGAAAAGGTGGATTGCGTGGATCCTTGTGCATTTTAGGGATCATATAAAGTTTTGGTCTACGTGGGTTAGTGATTGTAAGAAAAAGTTGTGTGATTCATTGATCCAGTCCTTTTCACGTGCCTCTACTAAAAGTTTGGTGAGCATATCCTGAAGTTGACTAGTGGGGTCGTAGGTAAGTTTCATGTAGGTATTAGGATTTGCGACATGAGCGAATACCTGTGAATGCTAATATTCAGTATCCATCACAACGATTTCACCTCCTTTGTCAGCAGGTTGCATAGTAATAGTAGTATCATTGGCTAAAGATTGTATGGTGTTCCTCTCATATTTGGTTAGATTATCATGTATTTTGGATTGAAATGACAACTTTTGGATATCCTTGGTGACCAAAACTTCAAAAGTGTCCAATGTCTTGTGAGAGACTGGAGGTATAAATGTACTTTTGGGCTTGAAGAACAATGCAGGTGGTTCTGATGTTTGTTGTTCTGGGGGTATGACATTGGTGAAAAAATATCTTAATCTTAGTAACCGCATAAATTTGAAGAATTCTCCCTGTACTTGCAGGGATGTTGTAGTTTTGGTAGGTACAAATGACAATCCGTGACACAATACAGCTATTTCATGTGGGTTAAGTGTCTTGGTGGAGATATTCATAACTAGGTCACTGTTTTGCCACTGCGAAGAGATTTGCCGTTTTTTCTCTGTCCTCTTCGTGTTTTTCGTGATGTAGTATCATGGTTTGGTCTGAAGGGGCTGGCGGTCGCCCTTGGTCTGGGGCCTGTGACAAAAAAGACACGGCGGATAAAGTTTGTGCGGTTGCACCTGAGGAAGTTGATGGGCCTGCTGCCTGAGATTGTGCTATTTGGTGGGCAGGTGTTCTATTCAAGGTTGTTTCTTTATCAGAGACTAGGCTCTCATCAGACGATGTAGGTGTTTTTCGGTTATCAAATCTTTTTCTGGTATATATGTCTGCCCAGGTGTAAACTTCGTTTAATTTATAGTCTATGGTGTCTCTCTTGTATTTACGAAGTTTACCCTCCTGCAGTTCTTTCTCATATTTTTCAAGTTTTTGGTTCAAGACTTCCAGTTGGAGTTTCCAAGCATTTGATTCCATACGTATCTGTAGTTCACTTTTGAGAGTGTGAATTTCTTCCTCTAGATCTTTGATAGTTTTAGATAATTCTTCTATGATCAGCAGGATGAGGTCGAGGGAGCACTTATTGAGTATGGCATTCCATTTATCCATGAAGCTGGAATTGAGATGGAAACGGAAAAGGAAAAGCAAGGGTTTAATAACTAGTCGAAGGTCCCTTGGTATCCTCTTAGCTTTATGGTACTGCACTAATGTAGAAGCGTGTAGTTTTTGATTTAATTGTCTTCTTGTTATAAATTCCAATTGTCGGAGTTGCTGCGTGATGGTCCCACCATGGGTATCGGTAGTTTTAACTTCCTGTATTAAAGCATAGATTTCGCTGGCTTCATCTGTTGTATATACTTTAGTAGTTGCTCTGTTTTCTGTAATGTTGGTGATGGAATCGAAATACATTTTTAATCTATGGGTGCTGCTGCCTGGACAGTGAATTGAATTAGAGAAGTGAAGGGGAAGCGCACTCCTATTAATCCTGTATACAAATTTAAAGAAAACCTCACAAGACATTGGACACTTTTGAAGTTTTGGTCAACAAGGATATCCAAAAGTTGTCATTTCAATCCAAAAAACATGATAATCTAACCAAATATGAGAGGAACACCATAAAATCTTTAGCCAATGATACTACCATTACTATGCAACCTGCTGACAAAGGAGGTGCAATCGTTGGGATGGTTACTGAATATTACCATTCAAAAGTATTCGCTCATGTCGCAGATTCTAATACCTACATGAAACTTACCTACGACCCCACTAGTCAACTTTAGGATATGCTCACCAAACTTTTAGTAGAGGCACGTGAAAAGGACTGGATCAATGAATCTACACAACTTTTTCTTACAATCACTAACCCACGTAGACCAAAACTTTATATGATCCCTAAAATGCACAAGGATCCACGCAATCCACCTTTTCGCCCTATTGTTTCTGGCTGTGGGTCTATTTTTGACCCAGTCGGAAAAAATGTTGGACTTCTATTTGTAAAAGTTCGTTCAGTCTTGGAGTACGTATCTTAAAGATAAGAGACCTGGAAATTGATCAACACACAACCATTCTATTATGCACCATTGATGTAACTGCTTGATACACCTCAATACCTCATGCAGCAGGCTTGGAAGCCACAGAATGGGCACTTTTACAAACAGACTCCATAGATATGGAAAAGCTCTTTATTCTTCAACTTCTAAAATGTTGTCTTCACAATAGCTATTTTGAATGGCAACACCAATTTTACGCTCAACTCACAGGCACATCTGTGGGTTTTTCGGGGGGGCCCCTCGTATGCCAATATTTTTATGACTCAGTATGAATACGAGAACATTATGCTAAACGCCACCTGGTGGCCAAAAATCACACTATATTGCCGCTACATTGACGATATTTTTTTACTTTGGAAGGACACTGAACAATATCTTATATCTATGATTGATGCCTTGAATGACATTAACCCACACATACAGTTAACTTACAACATCCAAAAGGAAACTATCAATTTTTTTGATGTACAGATCTTCAAAACACCGTTTAACCAATTTGAGACATCAGTTTATCACAAACCCACTGATCGCAAAAGCGTTTTGGCATATTCGAGTTTCCACCCAAGAAGTCTAATAAAAAACCTACCACTTTCCCAATTTATACGGATCCGCAGGATTTGTTCGGACTCCCAAACATGCACAATGAAACTACAAGAATTCCGACAACGTTTTCAATCACGAGGTTATCCTGAAGAGGTGTTACAGAATTGTCTAGATAAAGCACTGGTTAAACCTCGCACCAAACTACTCATTAAACAATCACGTCAAACAGACCAAAGAACTTTATTTGTAACAAGATTTTCTACTGCATCTCAATCTATTAAAAAAATCATCAATGCCCGATGGGAATTACTACAAAATGAAAATGACTTCAATGGTTTATTTCAAGCTAAACCTCTCTTTGCTTATACCAAAGGGCAAAACTTACGCTCTTTATTAGCATCACCGAACCCTAGTCTAACACCTGAGGATTATCTTGGCACCAAATAATGTACAACTTGCATACATTGCAATAATGTCATAACTGGTAATACTTTAACTCATCCCGTATCAGGTTCTAAAATTAGGTTAAAACACACTATTGATTGCAATTCATCCCATGTGATTTATTGTATAAAATGCCCTTGTGGGAAAGCATACGTGGGTAAAACTGAACGCAAACTTAAAATTCGAATAACTGAAAATAAAAGTAAAATTAGAAACAAAAACACTACATCAAGCATAGCTACCCATTGGGATGAAGCCAAACACACAATATCCCAATTGCGTTTCCAAATCATTGAAAAAATTAATGTACGACCAGGCATTGATATCATTAAAACTTTACTTCAAAGAGAAATCTTTTGGATACAAAAACTCAAAACAATGTCCCCTACTGGGCTCAATGATCGATTTGATATGAGTTGGTTTCTGTAATGCTTCCATACGAACACTGAGTCAAAATACATGGTAATCAATGTTACTAACTAATCACTTTGCCGGTGAAGGTTTTCACTCACGTTCACATTCTTTCCTCTTTTTTTCTCTATATGCCTTCATTTGCACAGTACTATTTTCGTACATTTTTTCCTTTAAGTATCTATCCATTTTCCCTTGTGCATAAACATTTTTGTCCTGGACTAGCTTGTTTTGTTGTTTCCCCGTTGTTCATTCCATATCCTTCACATATTGACTATTTCACTTAGTTGGCCACTTTATTTTGTTCCTTTTCCTTTTCCAAGATGGCCACCGCAGTTTTTACCATAGTCCTGTCTCTATTTTCATTATCTACGCGCGTATTTCAGAGATGAGCTCTCCGGGTTAGCGTTATCACCATAGCCACTGATCCGCTTCTGCGTTCAGCATCGAGTACCTTTTTTAAAACCGTAAGCGTTTTGTTTCTTCAGCCGGTCCTCCATTCGGCTTTGTTCACTGGTTTACAGCGGCTCACTTCTGCCTTATTGTTGTATTTTTCACAGACCGACATCACGACCACTACTTTCTCTTGCAAATTCTTTTCCGAGCTCTGTGTCATATATGGCCCGCGGGGTAAGTCTATAACCTTCACGCAGCGTGACATTATCTCTTTGTAAATCATCTGTTTGCCAGATGGGATTTGCGCGTTCACTTTGTTTTCCACTTGTTGTTTTTCAGCCTCCTCGCTTCTAAAGTTGCCAACTGTTATGTATTTACTACTCTCATTCGAGGTGAGCTCACCTCCATTTACGTATTTATAGGAACTGATTTTAACCTTTCTTCCTTTCTTCTTTTTACCCCTTCATTCTGTTAGACAACACATTCGGGCAGATACCTTAAAGATTAATCCACACACTGCTACTAAACTGGCTATTCATTTTATTTTGCGAATCTCTCTTACATCTTTCCGGTTTATACTAACAGCACCATCTATCACCAGTACGATTCAATATTTGATAGCCCACGTCAATATGAATTAGAGTTTTCACTCTTCTTTAGAGTTTGTATTAAGTCTACTTACACCATGCTGATATGTTTTGGTCTCCATCTGGGTGTGTTTAAGAAACTTCAGTATAATCAAGCATGTAATGTATATATCTTCATTCACAGGTTTCCCCTGAAGAAGGGACGTATCAGTCCCGAAATGCATCGGGCTTTTTCTAATATGTTCATGAACATTGTTCATATGTAATGATCATGATGTATCTTTTTGTTGACAAGCCAAAAATTGTATAGTGGCGTGAATATATAATTTTTCAGTTGGTTCTAATATACTGAATATACTTCATGTGAAATTGGACACAAAATACTAATGTCAATATATAAACTAAATTGGCTCAATTTGTTTATCGTTGTGTTATAAACACGTATTGTACTAAAAGGGTTCTTTCGCAACCCGCAGTATTGTGCACAGTGTAAACTATCCTACACACTAACATAGGGGTCATGTGGGTTGGGAGGAGCCTTGGGCTGGTGGGGAGGTGGTAGACTCTGAGCTGTAGTGGTAGCTTATTCTAGACGAGGCCGTCAGGAACAGGGGGTAAAGGCGTGTTTGGTGGGAAAGGGGACTCACCGGAGCAGTCTGATCCTCGGTGGGAGGAACTCCATCTGTGTGGGCAGCTTGTGTTCAGTTGTTGTAGGGATCCTGATTGCTCGCAAATTGATTGCCCAGTGGATAGCAATCCATTTCCTGAAGCTCCGGGCCAAATCCAAACTCCTCCAGAGCAGGCATAAGAAAGGGTCAATGAACTGTGTCGAATGCTTTCTCAGCATCGAGGGACAGGATGAGGTATGGGTCCGTCCTAGTGGTCACCACCTCCAGCCAATTGTGTAACCTCCTAAGGTTAAGTCTCGTTGACCTCTTTGGCATAAAGCTGGACTGATCCTGGTGGATGAGACCGGTTATAACCGTGGTAAGCCTGTTGACTAATATTCTGGCCAGTATTTTAGTCTCCATATTAATAAGGGAGATGGGTCGGTATGAGCTACAATTCTGTGGCGGTCTGTCTTTTTTAGGAATTACCACGATGGTGGCTGTCCACAAATCCCTGGGGAGACTGCCCACCCCTTGCGCCTCTAAATATAGCTGAAGAAGGTATGGACTAAAGAGCGTCGCATTCTGCTGAAAAAATTCAGGAGGGAGCCCATTAGGGCCAGGGACCTTCCCAGTTTTCAACTGACCAATGGCTGCTATGATTTCCTTGTTCGTAATCTTTTCGTCCAGGGTCTGTGACTTGTTGGGTTCTAGCTTAGGGAACCGCACTGTCTGAAGATATGCCTGTATTTGTGCCGGCTCTGCCGGAGAGCGCTGTGCGTAGAAGGTCTCATAGTACCTGGTGAAGGTGTTGGCTATGTCAACGCGAGTTGTGTGAATCTGGCCGTCCTCTGTCTGCATGTGAGTAACCCACCTACTATCTAGCTCTCGTTTGCTAAGCCATGCAAGCAATCTACCCGTTTTATCACCCGAATTGTACAGACGTCCTTCTTGGCCAGCGTGAAGTATTCTCGTCGGCAACACGGACGGGTCGTCGCTCACGATGGCCTGTGTTTCGATCTGTAGGAGCTTGGACTCAAGCCCCGAAATCTCTTCACCTTCTTTCCGCTTTTTATATGCTATAATAGTCTGAGCTCTATCCCGCAAGACAGGTTTATATGCCTCCCATAGCGTGATAGCAGAGTCTACTGACCCCACATTTTCACGAAAGTATAGTTCCGTGTCCACCCTGAGCTCCTTGGCCACCTGTGGGTCCCTCAGTTCCCACGGGTTGAGCTTCCATTCCCCGGCCGGGCATTGTGTACAGGCACCCACTGTAAGCCACAGAGGTGAATGGTCCGAAAGACCTCTCGCCAAGTGTTCTATTTTTTTAACCTCTCCTAGTTCTCCTGCCGGGGCTAGTATATAATCTAACCTTGAGAAGGCTTTGTGGGCGCCTGAATAAAAGGAATAGGCTTTAGTCTGGGAGTGTTGCTTGCGCCATATGTCAATAAGTCTCAGTGTGTCTGCAAACTGTTTTAAGTGGTGTCTCTTTGAGGGCGCCCGTTGTGATAGTCGTGCGATCCAGTGTGGGGTCCATTACATCATTGAAGTCTCCTCCAATAATGTGGGTGTCAGGGCCGGCCTCCAGAAGGACCGCTGTGAGTTTGTCCAGTGTTTTTCTTTGTAACCTAGGGGGTGCATATACACTAATGAAAGTGATGCTACGTCTGTCCCACACACCCTTAACAGCAACATATGTACCATTGGGGTCTATCCATGAGGCTTGGTTCTGAATGGTGGACTTTATCTGATTAGGATGGCCACTCCTCTCGCCCCGGTAAAGAACCTGGCCTGGGCTAGTGTCTGGTATGCCCCTCGGCCTAGGACCCCACAGTGTGTGCCCTTTAGATGCATCTCTTGTAGAAAGATGACATCCGACTTTAGTCATTTGAAATACGCCGACACCAGTCCTCTCTTGACCTTATTCCCCATTCCATTTACGATCCAGGAGAGGACCGAATATATGCCCTTACTAAGTGTTGTCGTCCTGGCATCATGTTATGCCAGTTCCACTGCTGTATCCGCTTCCCCTGTCCCTCTGTCTGTCTCTGCAATCTCATACAACGTACATTCCTGCTATTTTACCAAGTAACTGAATAGAACCCCAACCCCACCCCCATGCTCCCCCACTATCCAACCGACTGCCCCTTGGGTCAACATGACCAACTGTGTCGTGTTCGGATTGGCAAGGTCTGACGCCTACCCCCCCAAACTTGTCCCCTCAAGCATCACCCTGCCTCTCCAGCCCCCCCATACTGCTAGCATGTAATTGAACCTGGTGAGAGACCGAGGTTAAATCAATGGTTGAAAACCATTTTACACCCTTGGATTGTGCCAAACGTTCGTTAATCCTGGGTAATGGAAACGTATCCACCACTATATTTTTAATCAGGTTCCTCAAATCAAGTGCAGAAGCGCAAACGGCCATCCGGCTTGCCTGCGATGACCAAGGGAGCCAACCATTCAGCAGTTTCCACCGGTTCAATTATGCCCTTGCTTTCAAAAGCATCCAATTCAGCCATCACACCTTCACGCACACCTATAGGAATGCCCCGGGTTTGTGACATACTGGTACCGCACCTTATTTCAGTTTGTGTACAAATCCACTCAACTTCTCAACATTGCCAGAAAAAACATTAGGGTACCTTCCTTTGATCTCCTCCACTATACTCTTTTCTCACTCATTCAGTAGCATTACCTTTTCTTTCATGTTGGGATTAAGAATAATTCCAAGAGCTCCCTGATCCATTAATCCATCCCAGCACAGATGGTCTCTTTTCCGGTGCATATCATTTCCCTTGAGCATGTCTGTCTTTAAACTGGAACAACTCATCGACGAACCCAAACATGGGAATCTCTATTCTCCAGAGAATGTTACAGGATGAATATCCATACGTTTTAACTCTACCAATTACTTTTGCAAATGTGTTCTCCCACACCAAGCATTGTATAATGGTGTAAGAAGACCCAGAATCAGGTACAATGTGCAATTGTACACCACAAATACCTATATCACATACTGGTTTCTTTTTTGATTTAGAACTCATATCCAGCATCACATTTTCACCATCCCACACATATTTAATACATTGTATCCCATCTTCGCTTGAGAATTCGTTATTCTCATCTCCTTCATCTTCCTGGCCATCCAAACACTTCACATTTTTCTTGCTTTCTCAGGCAAACGTTTGCAAAATGCCCAACAATTCCACAAAATGCCCATTTCAGTAGGGCCCCACCTATCTCTAGCCATCTGGTCTTTGTTACCACGCCTAAAACAAGACGGGTGCTTGGCTTCCCCCTCAAGTTTGTTAACACCTGAACCTTTCTTGCTCACATCTTTGTATGTGCGTCTATCACCCTTCTTTCCTTCAATTTTAGCATTAAACACGTTACCTACGTTACACACTGTTTCTTCCTCTCCATTGTTTTTTATGGAACCAATCTTTTTATTAGTATTATAAAGAATCATAATAAAAAGAACACAGCTTCGTGCCTACATCCAGAGGCAGGCAGAGCGTACATTTTGCAAAGTTACACAGCTGAATGCCAACAACCCTGGGGCCAGTAGCATCTGAATAAGCGTGTCAATTCGTAGCTAGCCTTGAGTCTGTTTGCTAGAACCAGAAGCAAACTAAAAGAACACTCCCAACAAAACCCTCCCAGTCTTTCCTCCCTGTACACCCTCCCGCCATAGAGTCACGAAGCACCTGTGAGTAATCCCTCCTTTAACTGTTATAGTGGTATTTAGCAGGTGCACTGCAGCAATATCTTAAGAATTTGGAGGTATGTAAGGCATGTGATCTAGCGCAGCTCCTTGGATAATAGATGCAGAAAAGGAGCCCATAGTTCAGCATGAGTCCCCCTTCTGATGCATCACTAGGGAGGATGTATGTCGTTACAACGCACACTTTTACAACGCATGCACTTACAACGCATTTTTTACAACGCACAATCCATTACAACGCATGACATTACAACGCAGGACACTACAACGCATTTTTAAAAACTACCTTTACAACGCATTTCCATTACAACGCATACTACCTTTACAACGCATACCATTACAAAGCATAATATTAAATTGCATTTAAGGTAAGTATTAGATAGTATAGGGGTAAACATTACTATTCTAACTCCAGGGGGTGCAACAGTAGGGTAAGTGTTGGATAGTATAGGGTTAAAAATTACTATTCTAACTCCAGGGGGTGCAACAGTAGGGTAAATGTTGGATAGTATAGGGGTAAAAATTACTATTCTAACTCCAAGGGGTGCAACAGTAGGGTAAGTGTTGGATAGTATAGGGGTAAAAATTACTATTCTAACTCCAGGGGGTGCAACAGTAGGGTAAGTGTTGGATAGTATAGGGGTAAAAATTACTATTCTAACTCCAGTGGGTGCAACAGTAGGGTAAGTGTTGGATAGTATAGGGGTAAAAATTACTATTCTAACTCCAGGGGGTGCAACAGCAGGGTAAGTGTTGGATAGTATAGGGGTAAAAATTACTATTCTAACTCCAGGGGGTGCAACAGTAGGGTAAGTGTTGGATAGTATAGGGGTAAAAATTACTATTCTAACTCCAGGGGGTGCAACAGTAGGGAAAGTGTTGGATAGTATAGGGGTAAAAATTACTATATTATGCGTTGTAATGGTATGCGTTGTAATGGTAGTATGCGTTGTAATGGAATGCGTTGTAAAGGTAGTTTTTAAAAATGCGTTGTAGTGTCATGCGTTGTAATGTCATGCGTTGTAATGGATTGTGCGTTGTAAAAAATGCGTTGTAAGTGTAGTGCGTTGTAAAAGTTGCGTTGTAAAGGATGTTCCCCCACTAGGGACATTCTTCCATAGCGAGGATTAGCCAGAGCAGATGCAGCCTGGCAGTAAAGTCTGGGACAGTGGCTGATCCCCAATGGACTAAGATGGCTTGTTGTGCTGCTAATAGCGCGATTTGTCTGCCTTTCAAGCAGCGCAGGGGAAAGGTAAGGGGATTCAATAGCACTAAGAGGCCATAATTGCGTTTTAGCTGATCTAATGGAATCAGCCCTTTCTTGTCAAAAAGAGATCAGAGTCTCTTGCATTCTTCTCTCCACCTTTGGAACACTGCCGAATCCCGACCCGGTGGAAAGTCCAGGTTGTCCACTATCGGGGTCATCGGTGAGGGAATAGTGGTCCAGCCACTTTTTCCAGCCTCTGCCTCCCAAGTCTACAGTGTTGGGGATGTAACCCGTGAGGGGTAAAGTCCCCAGGCTCTGTGTTTACAGGGCAACCAGATCTTACGCCAGATGTTCACTCCAGCCACCGCCTGGTCCATGAAGTTCCAATGCTTGCCTGACAGTGGTCGGTTCCATTCGATGATGTACCGAAGACATGACGCCTGATAATACCGTTTAATCAAATGAAGCCAGACTCCTCCATTCCCTTCGGGAGTGCCATTTGGGATAGCGATATGCGAGGTTTCTTCCCCCCCATACAAATGTTTTGATTAGGGACTGAAGCTGGCCGAGTGCCTTCAGTGGTGGAGCCATTGGGATGGTTTGAAATATATAAAGAATACAGGGAAGGACTGTCATCTTGACAGTGGCAATTCTTCCAAACCATGGCAATCGTAGACGCACCCAGGAATCCAAAGCCTTAGTTGTATGTTCAAACAAGGACGCATAATTGAGAGCTACCATACATGCAATGTTTGACGCGAGATGGATGCCCAAGTACGATATGTCTTGCTGGGTCCATTGGAAAGGGTAGCGGTGTTGTGAGTTGTCCGCCACCTCTTGAGGGATCGACAGGTTTAAGATATGCGATTTAGTCAAGTTGACTTTAAACTCCGACGCATTTCCAAAGTTATTTAATTCTAGGAGTAGAGCAGGCAGGGAGTTCTGAGGGTTGGTAACCGAAAGAATCACATTGTCAGCATAGAGGCTGACCTTGTGAGTATCTGCCCCAAACTTCAGGCCGTCAATTTGTGGGTTGTCCCTTAAGCGCTGTGCCAGCGGCTCCATATATAAGGCGAATAGGAGGGAGGACAAAGGGCATCCTTTCCGTGTCCTCCGTGAAATCGGAAACGTAGCAGACTTCACTCCATTCACCCGTACACAAGCACTGGGTGCCCTGTAGATGCATTTGATCCATTTAATATAGTTCTCCCCAAACCCAAAACCTCGTAGTGTGTCAAACAGGTATGCCCTGTCAGGATCTGGGTCCCGGCAATCGCGCACGCTGCTGTACCAGGAAATGACGAGGCGCGAGACAACAGAACTACAACCCCCATCATGCAATGCGGGCTATGTAGCGCGTGAGGCAACGGCAGTTCTGGAAGCATGAAATAAAGACCCTGTGCTCCGGACCGCGCTGACGATTATTCGATCTCATCCACAGAAGAGGCAGAAGCTTCGTTGCTCCGCTCCCAGTGCGGTAAGAGTGTCTAATGACACAAAGTTTGATTCCTGTCTAAAGACAAGCGGGAGACTAATCCCGGTTCATAGTGACTCCCCTGTTGGAGGTGACCGCGTAAGGCGAGTCACATTGCAGGGGAGCGTAGGCGCACGTAGAGGCGCTTGGGCTGCTCTTGACCCCGTTGGCGAAACCAGACACGGTTTCATGTGGGGTGAGAATAAGCGCCCGCGAATTACTTATTGACCGCAACGTTGTGAGCATGCGTGAGTGAGACCTTAACTCAGCATCACGAGACTGTATTAATTCGTTGTGTATGATTACGGAGGCATAGAACAAGACAAACTTCTGGGTTGCACATGAGTTTGGATGTACAGTAGCGTGTATCATATGAATATAGCTGAGTGTCTGGATTGAAGGGAACAACATGGCATTGTAGGATCTGAGGTGTGCTTTACAAGAAGAATAGTGATACCGAGCAATTTCCTCCACTGTGCCTGCATCAGCCATACTCCCACCGGACACAATTATCGGTCCTCGTGTTTGTCCTCAGAGTTTGCCTCGCCTTCTTGTGTTGTTGTTTGTGTTGTGTTTCTCTCTTGGTATTCACACAGGAGGAAAGGAGAAAAAGGAGAATGAAGCCTCATATGACAATCCTGGGCTAATGCATCGGAGCCACGCTCTGTAAGCGATATACCTCTCCTCTCCTCAGAAGTGTGAAGAGTCAGCGTTCTTTTTCTTTCCAGGTAGGAAAGGGAGGTGGAGGGGGTTAGAGAATAGAGCAAGAGAGGAAAGGGTTATAGTCCAATTCTCATGGTGTTTCCTTGTTTTCCACACAGGTCTCCCTCCCCGCAGTCCCCACCCTTTCCTTCCCCCGCTCAATTGCCCCAAAAGTCTGTCCAACTCACCCTATCGAATACCTTCTCAGCGTCTATAGATAAAATAATGCTTGTCTGTCTGATCTCTACACACTATCCATAAGGTGAAAGAGGCACTTTGTATTGTCCCCTCTGTCTAGTAGGGATAAAACCCCCTTGATTGTGGTAAATTAAGTCTGCCATTAGGGGATTGAGGCGCGCTGCCAGGATGCTAGCGAATATTTTCGCATCGAGGTTTAGTAAGGAAATGGGCCTTTAAGACCAGCATTCTATAGAATCTTTGGAGGGCTTTAGAATAACAGAAATAGCTGCTTCTGACATAGAGTCCCCGACTTCAAGAATGAATTGAATAATTTAGTTAAAAAGGGAGCTAGCTCATGACAGAAGGATTTGTAGAACAGAGCTGGAAAGCCATCCGGGCCCGGTCACTTTCCGAGCTTTAAGCGGGATATTGCCGAGATTACCTCTTCTAAGCGAATGGGACAATCGAGTTGGTCTGCTATGGCTTTCGGCAGAGGAAAAACCTCACAGTTCTCCAAATAAAGGAGAGGATCTAGCACCGGTGGGTCCTGCCCTGTGTAAAGAGTGTGGTAAAAGGATCTGAAGGCTTCCACTATTCGCCAGTCTGCGCTAGGTTCCTCACTATTTGGCTCCCTGATCGCCTGGATCATTGATGCCTTTGTCTTAGCCCGCAGACGTGCCAGGAGTTTGCCACATTTGTCGCTACTAAGATAACATTTACGGCGTAGTTGGAGAAGTGAATATTCCGCCCTGTCCAGATCCAAGTGTTTCAAGAGGAGCTGTTTCTTCTCCAGCTCCCTCCACACTCTCGGTGCCCCTGTTCTTTTATGAATGGACTCCATCTCCGCTACTCCTTGCTCTAACTCTCGTCGCTTTTCTTTCCGGGCCTTTTTCTCCGCCGCCGAAATTGCAATAAATTTTCCACGTATTACCAGTTTCAGGGCTTCCCAGACAGCGGACAGACGCAGAACCCACATCATTAAGCTGCAGATAATCAACTAATTTCTCTTTAATGCCAGTTACCGTCTCTGGTGAGTGTAGGAGACCCTCGTGCAAGCGCCAACCAGGAGAGGTTGCCTGGACAAAATGTGCGGGGATACTGACCGTAATTACTGCATGGTCAGATAAAGACCGGGGCTCTATGGTAGCATCTGTTAGCTGGCTAGCTAAGGAGATGGAGGCAAGAAAATGGTCAATCCGCTTGTAAGATTTCTGGGTCGCAGAATAATAGGTATAATCATTCACCCCAGGGTGTTGAGTTCGCCACACATTTTGCAACCTGTTGTCTACTAGCCATCCCAATCCCCGGGAGGAGAAGGCCCTAGCCTGGAGCGACCTTTGTCC
This sequence comes from Triturus cristatus, assembly GCF_964204655.1. NCBI lineage: Eukaryota > Metazoa > Chordata > Amphibia > Caudata > Salamandridae > Triturus > Triturus cristatus. Next base: position 608,981,929 of record NC_140593.1, on the reverse strand, counting down.
CGACCGGTCCATGACTGCATCCATCACCAAATTAAAATCCTCCCCTACAAGTACAGCTGCGCCTGGGGATGTGAGCACCTCAGATAATGCAATGAAAATAAACGGCTCTTGCTGAGTGTTAGGCGAATAAAGAGAAGCCATTGTGATGCAAGCGCCTTCCCATTGTATCCGAATTGACAACAAGCACCCCTTTATTTCTGCAAAAGTAGTAAGAACCTTGCCAGGGATATGAGCTCTGATTAGGATTGCCACCCCATTTTTCTTGGACGTGCCTGAGGACCAGAACTGTTGCGGAAAGCGTCTAGAGCGCATGCGTGCAGTATCCCTAGAGAGGAGGTGGGTCTCCTGTAGAAGACAAATATCTCCCTCCGAGTTTTCTAGCAAAGAAAGGATGGCCGTTCTCTTCACAGGGTTGTTCAATCCCTGAACATTAAGGCTTACAATCTTTAAAGTCATACCCATAGCGGGCGGGTGAGGATGTTACGGCAGGCAGCGTGCTTATCGTACTTTCTGGCCCTCTAGTGCCCCGAGAGCAAGTTTGAACCGACAAGGAGACATCAGTTGTGTGTGGACTGGTACGGAAACCCCGAAAAAGAAAAACAACAACATTCAAGGACCACAAAAAAACCATCATTAACCCAACCCTTTGAACCTTAGAAGGACAACAGTTTGTCTGTAGTGGAAAACCCATCGGGGTCATGTCTCAATCGAGGAATCGTGTGAATGAAAACCTGCTCTTCAATGAATAGCAAGATAACATTTGCTAGCGGGGATCACAAAACGTCCTCGCGTGCCCCTCCCCCGGCACGACTCCAAGAAACCCATTCCGGGGCATTCTGATTGTCTAAGTCAAGTGGAGATGGGTCGCTCTGAGGGCTGAGACAGTGAAGTGAGAATCGCCTCTTTCTCTGGCCATCGTCTCGTGTCCGGCTGCAGCTTGGAGGCAGATCTGCTGACCAGCTGCCAGCGTGAAGACCTCCGAGCAGCGGGCTCTTTTGGCTCCTATGAAGGACTCTCCAATCCCACCACTTCAAGTGCATCTTTGAGAGAACGAAGTTGTCTCAGTTTCCCTTGATGCTTAAAGATAATATGAAAGGGATGGCCCCAGGAATGTGGAATCCCTTGTTCACAGAGATGGGAGGGAACAACTCTAAATTCTCGCCTCTTAACCAACGTAGACACTGCCAGGTCCTGGAAGAGTGCAGGGGTATGACCTCAAAACTGAACGGGCTGGGACTCTCGAGCTTTGCATATCAACTGCTCCTTGAGCTGAAAGTCATGAACACAGACTAGAATATCCAGTGAAGGGGCCATATCCCCTCTAGGTAGGTCCACTCTATGCACCCACTCCATCTGTTTGTCTTTAGTGTCCTCCAAACCATGGACATGTTGAAAGAGGGCCAAGACATAAGACCTGAGATCGTCTCCTTCCTCCCACCAAGGCACTCCTCAGATCCGTACGTTGTTTCTCCGAGAGAGATTCTCGAGATCTTCTGCGTGTGCTTGCAGGTCCAGGTGTTGCTCCTGCAGGAGGATCAGGTTGTGTTGCATCATGTGGAGCTCCTCGTCCCTGCTCGCTTCATGCTCCTCCAAAGTGGCCACTTATTCGCCCACCTCATCTGTCACGCTTAACCTCTTTCAAATCAGCGAAAGCTGTCCCTTCAGGTCCTGGATGTCCTCCTTGAGGGCGGAGAATAGCTCCATCATAAAGGTATTAGTGGCTGGTCCATCACCCCCCTCCTGCGCTTCTGCTGGCCGATCATCCACAGGTGAAGCGCTCATTGAGCTAAAAGCTCCAACTTGTTTTAGAAGCATGTCTTTCAAGGTCCTGTCTTTCTTGGCATGGGCCGCCGCCATTTTGCTGCCCCCAGCCAATGGGAGCTCTGTCACTGGCCGAACCTTTGAGAAACCCAGTGGACGACTCAAGACCGTCTCAAGCACTAAACCAGCAGTTCACCCCAGCAGCTTCCAAGAACAGACTGGCCCCCCTAGTCGCTCCCCTGTGCGCTCTTCGGCTGCGGTTGTGCCAGGGGCTTTAGTCCTGCCTTTGTTCCGATTATGGGCAGCCTCTTTAGGCTGGGGCTTCCTTCTTCAAAATTACAGGGCCACCTATACATATGACCCCAATGGGCTGTATGTCACCTCTGTGTATATCAGGGCAGTTGTGGGCCGGACTCCCCTCGTGCTCTGCCAGAAATGCCCATCAAGCTCTGGGGCCCTCTGACCTCTGGTAGTGCTCCAAGCGAGGGTCGCCGCAGTGAGGGAAACCCTGTATCACGGTGTGGCAGCAATCAGAGGTGCCACCTGTCACCCGGGATATAGGATCCTATGTGCACCGATCATAAGGGCCAATCTCCAGTCTATCTCACGCCTGGGTAGCTCCTTCTGGGAAGTACTCCACCGGTCGCACCCAGGCCAAGGGGTATCCGCTGATCAGGCTTGCACCACACTGCTAGGCCTCACGGCCGTACTCACAGAAGTCAGCTGGACTACAGATTGTCATTTCCAAGTTGGTTTCTTGGGCCTCCCGCGCTCTTCAGTTCTGGTGTAAATCAGTCGAGCACTCCTAGGCTGATGGCAGGCAGATGGAAGCGTATGCGCGGACCGTCCGATGTTCACCGCTCTGCCGGAGGCCTAGCTGGGCCCGGAGCTATGGGGCCACCAGCAGGGCCAAGATGGCCGCCCACCTCCTCCGTAGCGATTTGCTGACCTTCGCACCTGGATCACACGCCCCACAGTGGGCACTGTGCTGGAACCGCTCCGCTGACCTGTCGGTTCTGCCAGTAACTCAGGTCCGGACTCCAGGCTCAATAGAGCGGAAACTCGCCTTGGGCCGCCAGACGTCCCTGCACCCCTGCCAGCAGGTAAGATGGTGGGCGCTGGACCTCCCCAGTCCTAGGCGACCGACGTGCGCCTAATTCACCTCCCTTTAGGGTCATCGCCAGCCAGGACCGGGGTGTTGTGGACCCCTCGATCTTCTATTTGCCAGCCTTCGGGAGGCGGGCACCGCCCAGCCGCACTGTCTCTGCCCATCTCACAGCCGGCCCGGGCTCCGTTCCCGCTGGTGTGTTGATCGGGCCGGCAGGGGCTCCAGAGCCCCCAAAAGAGATCAGATCTGGTGCTCCACAATTCCTCATCAGCAAGCCGCTCCCTTTCCCGCATGTAGAGACCGGGAATGGGCCGAAATACAAGGCTAACGAGAGGCGATGCCGGAGGGACACGATTGTGCGTCCTATCCAGCCGCCATCTTGTCCAAGCCCCCCTCCATTGTTTTTTAAAGCAACTTTGGCAGATCTTTTAGACATTTCAACCTTCTTTGCAATAGCTATAATGTCATTTAGGGGGGCATCCTCACACATTCACTGTTTTTCTTGAATCGCTGAATTATTGGAATGCATTACTAATTGATCCCAGATAAAATCGTCGTTAAACACCAAACTTACAGTACACCGCTAATTTCTTTAACACGGACACATAGTCTTCTACAGATTCAGATTTAGATTGCTTTCTTTGAAAAAAACAAATATCTGTCAATGCCTACACACACCGTTGGATGATAATGTGCATCTAAATCCTCCAATGCTTCCAAGAAAACATTAGCCTTTTCTGTGGACCTTACTTTTTTCCATTTGGACCTGAACTGCAGGAGCATTCTCTTTTCCTTGAAGGTGAAAATTCATCTTCATTCTCTTCTTCCAATGCTGCTATGTTATTTTAAAAGTACACTTTCCAGTCGGACCATTTGAGTAATGGTTCACCTGGACGAGGAAGAAAAGGAACTGGGGGTACAAGGCCACTACCCTGAAGACATATTGCTCTTATAAATTGGTTTGCTAAGAAAGTTGAAGATCTTACCACCACCTCAGGATACAATACGAGAAAGACAAGAAGGAAAAAAAGACGTGCACAAAAGCACAATTTAGTAGTGAGACACTTCCTCTCTAGTAATACCAATTATTAAATGCTTTGCAGATCAATTATGGAACTGTGCACTTAGGTGTGCACATTACCAATTGTGTGTTGTCCTGCAGCCAGTGAAGAAAATCACCATAAAATGAAGTACAGGTGTGCGTGTCACCGTGTGCACGCACATAACGCGCAATTACTTTAAACACCATAATGTCCAGGTGCACATCAGATAATGCGCATAAACTTGCAAAATTATGCCTGTAATAAAGTGAATAGTTACCAACCAAAGGAGTGCGCATCACCAAGTGTGCAACAATATCACCGAGTGACATCTGTAATGAAAACTGGAAACCAGAAAACAAAATGGCGTCACGTTACGTTGCGTGTGTGACGACGTTTGAGAGTAGGCCTGGGCTAAATTTCCGTTCCGCTCGCGGAAATTGCGATAATTTGACATTTTCACGTTCCGCGGAGAGCGCGAAAATGTCAACATTTCCGCATTCCGCAGCTTAGCGATAATTTGTTTCTTGCTCACGCTGTAAAATAATACATTCTTGCGCGCGCGCGATCGCCTTACTTGAATCCCCGCGTTCGCCGACAAGTTTTCCCGATCCGGTCGCGTTCTACACGAGATGTTGGATTGTTGGTAGCCATTTGCGCTGTCTCGCGACAGTTCGCGCCCGCAGTAATGCCATTGGTCGCGTGATCACATCTTTCTTCTCGCGATCATGCACCGCGAGAAGAGTGAAAACAAGATGGCTGCGCCCGCGAGCAACCGCATGGGTAAGTTTGCGAGCCGCGACCACGCAGAAAATACCGTGAATGGGCGGGAAAAAAACTTCCGCATCTTCGCGATATTTCCACGTGTTTGCGAAGATTTTTAACATTTTCGCGATAATTTGCGAAAGTCACTTTCGCAAATTTCGCCCACCCCTACTTGAGAGACATGGAGTTAATGACTCGCAGAACCAGGACAGGCGATACTTGGAAACAGAAGGTATGCAATGTAGAATCGCCGTCTCCGTTCTCTCCAATGCAGCTATGATTCTTCTGCTTACATCACCAACAACAGACTGCTGTCTCACACGCCTCATAGCGCAAGGATCACCTGCCTCGCTGCCTCACCAAAGGTCCCATTTGGCCCAAAAAACATTTAAATTTGTAAAATTAACTAGCAGAGGCATCCACACGCCTCCTGGACACCCCTGTCCTGGTCAGCCTTCCTTTGCTCCTTTCCTCTGCTTGCTCTCGTGGCAGTAGACCTCCACACAAACTCCAGGCAAGAAGTTACCTCCTCCAGGTTACCACGGTGGCACAGTTCAGCTTGTCATCATATGTAAAGATCACCAGCAGACTGAAGAAGTAAGTAGTAAAAGTCAAAGTCAAAATCAACTTTATTCGGCTGGTTAGAGCCATAAAAGGTAAGTAGTAGTATCCTTTTATCAGAGCAAGCAGGTACAACTGACCCTCATGGTAACTGCTTCCAACAGCCCGCAATCCCCACATTCCAGATTCTCACCAAGAGCCTGTGGCATCCCGTTACCTAGAAACCGGTAACGAAGATAGAACGCAACATTTCCTCTTTGCACAGTTTTCTGATGGGAACGCCATAATGTGATTAGCACAAACTTTCTGCAATACTGTCACGTCTTGGCATTGTTATAAACGTTTCCTCAAAACAGTGTTCATTCATCATTGATACAGTGATTTAAGAGCGAGAGTGCACTAATTTTGATGCAAGGTGACAGCTTCAAGACAGCCTGCCAATTAAGCAGGACTTCCAACCATGAGAAAACACTAAACCATAGGAATGAAAAGGAGCCACAGACTAAATAATAATGGTTCCAGGTTCCAGCCTCGCATCTGCTCAACATCCTGTGTTTCTGGGCAAATCTCTTAATATCCCCGTGCCTCCAAAAAATGAATGGGTCCTTGTGTAATGTAACTGATGCTCATGTAAAGCTCTCCAATCAGTACCTTCTGGTTGAGTTCAAGCTATATAACAAATGCCCAAAAAATGGTATAATGCCCTATGCATGGTCTTTGCATTTCTCAAACTCAGTTATTCACAAAGGGAGGTAATTCAGAATGTTAATAATTACCATCTTTTCAGGAGCGCGATAAGTTCAATAGTTAACTCGGCAAAAGGTGCTAAGGCTATGCTGTAGCTAACAAGCATATATCATGATCTGTACGCGCTGATGCAGAAGGGAGTCTGTGTGTTTCTTTTTTTCTGTTTTAAGTGAACTCTAAAAATCGAGTTAGTGCATGTGCTACACACAGCAGAATTAAGAAACAAAGTGGTATATTCACAAGAACGTGGGATAACTACCGCAAGAGTAGCATAACGCAACTTTCAATATCGCAGCCTATCGCGGGAAAATAACCCTGTGTCAACGTGGAATTCACAACAAGGCGGTAGCATGCGATAGTCACCAGATAATGCGTCAAATGCCAGCGTGAAAATCAACGCCTTGCTGCAAAAATGCGAAACCCGAACACGAAAATTCATGCGATGAGGCCAATTGCGGTACAAAAAGTAGCGAAAACCAGCCACAGGCCTGCAAATCCCACGCGTCTGGCGGTAAAGTGCACCATAAAAACGACAGAAACAACACACCAGAAACAAGCCAAAGCACGTAGCAACATGGATGCACCCTGACCCAGGGCAGAGGTCAACGCAAACCCCACAACCCCCACAGACCACCAGCAAGGAACAACTGGGTAGGCCAAGGAGAAAAGGGAGAGGAAGACGGGGTGCAGACCACAGGAAAACAAGACCAGCCTCACGGAGGTGACAGAACACTACCAGCAACTGACCCACAAGCAGACCACCTGGAATGCAGTCGGAGTGTCGAGGCCAATCGAGGAGGCCAAGAGGCGCCGGCAGGACGCGACAACCTAAACCAGGTAAAAACCCGCTGCCAACAGGAAGGCAGCAACGTTGACAGGAGGTGGCAGTCCAGCGTCACAGGAGGAGCTGGAGGAAACCCAGGCCACAGTCATCAGTGTGTAGACGGTGCAAGGAGTAGGAAGTACGGACACAGCTCGAGAGGACCTGACACAACATCAACAGGGAGTGTAACGAACAGGGACTGGGGGGACGGGGGGAAATGGGCACAATGGCACACATGCACAACGAGGTGTAGCACACTGGACACCCACAATTATCCAGGATCATGTCCCAGATCCCCTTGGCACACTGCAGCACACATACATAGCAAGAACAGCACACCCACATCGACGACAATGTGGTACAATGCGCATAGCCGACACTGCAGAACAGAGGACACAACTGGCTCCGCACATGCCCAGAAACTTGCCCACTACACCTGACAGAGCTGGAAAGTGTGAAATGGAAATGTACGCCTACAACCTCACATCCGTCATGAAGTCAAAATGTACACTGTTCCGCAGAAGAATCCAGCACCTCCCAAACAGTCACAATGTACATTGCCATACAGTCTGCATGTAAACCAGAACAATGCGCCAACATACATTGCAACACAATGTCAACATGCATCTCCCCTGCACATTGCAGAGGGGCACACAACACCTCCAGCAGAGCACAGAAGACAACACATCTGCGATGCCGGAGAGAACCACCACACCGTCGGCACCGACACCCTACAACAGCCCATGGATATCCCACGCAAACCACCACCAGGACCCGGGCAGCCGAGCTACTCAGAGGAGAACACAGAGCCTGCAACAGACCACACAGCAGGAAGCACACGCAAACACAGCTGGCTCACGACACTTCACCCACCCACACATGGCACCCCAATGCCATGTGTCAGCATGCCAAAAGGAGGTGGCCCAACAGGTGTGGGTGGGGGCCGAACACCTTAAATGCAAACTAGAACACATACGCAGGTGTCTATCACCCTTCAGGGACCACCCACACCCCACAAAGGAGACCCACACTGCCATAGAGACACATGCAGATGCACATTCACAGTAGAGAACCACGCCCAGGGGCGTGCAAATAGCAGTCACACATCTATGTTGGCTCTGCGTACGACAGCCCTGGCCACTCCCCTTACAAATTGAGTGGGTGACGACAAAGCTACATGTCCAACCTACAACACGTTGCATGCGGTGACATGTCTGCATCCGTTGTACACAGCACAATGTAATGTCCTAGGACCCAGGGCCCTCATGCATACAACAAGACCACAGGGACACACGCAAATATCGTGTTGAATTGGCCACGGGCACGTGCACCCGCCCCCTTTATTGGCATGACATGTACAGTGACGCCTGTGCTGGATGTGTGTGGGGTGAGTGCAAGCCAGTCTGCATGGAATGCTTGGTGCTGGTGATGGAGCGGGTAGTACAAAAATGTTGTATACCCCCCTATTCTGCATGTTTATACTAATTAGAATAATTTATTAATTATAATACTATTAATGTGTTTGCTTGAAATCTAATCAACAATTACTAATGTATGAAATACACGTGGGATCTGCTTTTTGCATGGCTAAATAATAATTATTATTATCATATGTACGCATATTAACGTTAGAAAAATAGAAAATTGCATGATATATTTTGCTTTTGTGACGTTATCGTATGTTGCACCAGATGACATCAATGGGTGAATATGAACGCTTTACATGTCGCAATATGCTAGATATTTACAAGCACATAAGGGAATTAGTGAGGGTTTAACAATTTATTCGTTATTTCTACGTTTTAATTACTTTTTGTGTTTGTTTAGCTTAAGTTGTCCTTTGGGCCTAAAATCAAGATGGCCGCCTGACTGACTCGACGCGATGGCCACCATTCCACGAGGTTTTGGGTGAAGTGCGCTTGCGCCAACCACACGTACCAGTGGCCTCGACATGACCCCAGACTCGATGTGCCCAAGCAAGGTCACGACGGGATGTCTGCCAAGTGTTTTGACAATAGACTTTTATAAAACCGGATGGATCATGCCTGACAATATGACATCATGAACTGTGTGAAACCCCACCGGACGACCCCAACCGACCACTGGGATGAGCACAAATTCTCTAAATTGTATCTTTTAGACCTTATTTCTATTATATAAATGTCGGTATAATAGAGAGGGCTGCTGCTTCCTTATATTTTCTTTTGCTGACGGAGACGACGGTGACGCTACGCGACGGCTGCGATTCCTGAATCTTTGACAGACTGAATTGCTGCCCAATTTCTTGATGAACTAAAGACTTCCGAAATCTATGGGCACTGATCGACACTTGCACGTCTCTGGTCTCTGACCTGATCTTTGGGACTGCAGCGTACTGACGACTAAATTTGATGACTTAGAGGACGACCGATAGCCAGAATAGGTAAATATGGTGTTTTGTGATTTGCTTAATGATTAATAAATTTACTAGATGGAACTAAAATTCTTGCATTATTTAGATAAACAAAATATTGATTAACAAACAAATGTGTTTTGGTCATTTATTAAGAGAGGATAGATCAGGATTTTATGTGTGTTTAGCCGGAGTAAATTACCTTACCAATCCAACTAAATGATTCATCGATTACGTGGGAGGAGTATCTTAAAGGTTTCAGGTTTATGATGTGTAGATAGAAGGTTTAATGTACCGATGTGTAAATAATTTCTTCCTATAGGTTATAAGGTATTCCTTTCATGTCAGCGCTTGGAACATTTATCTCTCCTGTAAGTACAGGCCAGTAGGAAGAGAAGTGTGAATGTTGGTGATATGGGCCCCACCACTGATTGAAAGAGTGAATGTGTTAATGTGATATTTGGCCTGTGACGAAGGGAGGATATTAGGTACGGGGTTTTGACTAGAATCCCGATACCCAGGTTTCCGCGCTCCAACAGTTTTTCTGGTAGCAGAGTTATGGTTTTTATTGTTTTGGTTTGGTGATTATTGCCTGTAAATAGCTTATTGAGTTATGTATTAACACTCTATGTTGAGTCGCGTTGAGTTCTATGTTGTTGGCACAGCTTCTGGGATGTAGGAAGTCGGAAGTCGGAAGTTTGTAACGGTTCCATAGTAGAGCAGAGGTAAGCGCTGCTCTCGGGAAAGTCGGAATTGTTGTTGCCCTCTAGGTACACAGGGGAAACGTGTAACGAGTGAAGTTGCACGACGCATTGTCTGGGCTCGGTTCGGTAACATCGCCGTCTGTTGCCATTAGAAATATATCCTATATGAAAGAAGTGTATGGTAGCGATGGTCACCTGTGAAATTTTGGTCTTAGGTACCATGAGTCCAGAAAGAGCTCTGATAACACTTATCACTGGAAAGGTAATAGGTGTTCCCTAAGCTTGCTAGAAGGATAAAGTGGAAGGAAGTGCTACTTTATTAACGTGTGTCATAATTCTGTAGTAGGACAGACTGTTCGCTGTTCTCTGGAAAGACAGAATTCTGTGTGAATTAACTACATTTTTCCAGTGTGAAAGTGCGTGAATTGAAAGGCATTCGGGTTAATTGTGAAACTCTGGTTTTATTTCTCAGGAGCATTGGGTCTCCAACTAGGTGTCTTAATTCTGGAGAAACGGTTAGCTAATGCTTGCTAGAAGGGTAAGGTAGAGGGATGTGCTACTTTATCAACGGAAGTAACGATTCTGTAGTAGGGCAGAGGCAAGCGCTGCTCTCGGAAAAGACGTAATTCTTGTGAGAAAGGTCATTAATTATTCTTCGCTTAGCGAAGCGGACAATGGTGGCGTTTTCATGTTGTTACTAACAGATTTGTGAATTGGAAGAATGTAAAAAGCTTACAGAGAGAATTTTGTAAAGGAGGGGTCAACAGGAGCAGGAGCTGCAGCTGCAGTTGCTGACGTCAGAAAGACCGCGCTGGGATTGGCCAGTCAGCCAGAGATATAGACGCTCCTGATTGATGCGTTAGTGTACGCCGCGCTAGGAGTGGAGAATTACAGGGTGACGTAGACGCTCCTGATTGATGCGTTAGTGTACGCCGCGCTTGTAGCGGAGAATTCCAGGGTGACATCGACGCTCCTGATTGGTGCGTTAGTGTATGCCGCGCGAGGAGTGGAGAATTACAGGGTGACGTAGACGCTCCGGATTGGTGCGTTATTGTGAGTCGCGCTGCGATTGGTTAAAATAACAGAACAGTCGTAAGAAAAAGACTAGCGATACACGAAAGACAAAAATGATGTATTACGATCCACCTGAAAAAGAGAAAAGTCCTGGTTTGGGAAAATTAAGAAATGGTTTAAAAAGGACAAACCGATTGTGACTAGGGAAGGACAGTTGCTTCCCCCACCGAAACCCCCCGCATCCTTCATGGTTGCGAAATACAGATATCATACTTGTATTTGGCTGGATAACTGGGTGAAGTATACCAAGAATGATGACGTTTTGGCATTTCCAGAGTATGTTTCGTTTAGTCTAGCGGTTTTGAGAAATTTGAGAGAGAAAATGATAAATCTAGAACCAAGACCCAGACCAACACAATTTGAGGCATTGACAGAATGGGAAGATGAGATGCATGACAGAGAAAGACAGAGAAGTGGCGGAAGGTATAGATACATGTTTGGTAGATACGGACATGACACTCATGATGAAAGAATGAGAAGGTGGCGGAATGCAAGTGTGACTGATGGATTGTTTCCTGTAAGAAACGTTGAAGAAATTGGAGGGAAGAAAATGTACGGTAAAGAGACATAATATAGAATCAAGAGGATATGGAGTGAATGAATCGGAGGATGATGTTCTTGATGACATGTTTTATAAAGATCCACCTCGGTATAAACCAGAATCTGAAATGTTGACACCAAGTGCCTCAATGAGAGAGACTTTGGGAATCATTAAGACAGAACCAGTACCTCAAGAATTAGGGAAAAATATTGCCATCAGAGAGATAGAAAGAAAATCAGATGATAAATCGAGTGGTGAAAATTCGGCAGAATTAGCAAAAACAACTTTAGAATTAACTAAAAAGATAAGAGAATTTACCAAAAATTTAGAAGCTGTAACTGTTCCAGTGACTATAGGCCCTGTGATGCCTATTTTTGATAAACAGAAAGATAGTGAACATTGTTTAACAGTTCCTTATAACAGTAATAAACAGATTGAGAAGCCAAAGCAGAACCTAAATGAAAATCCATGGAGACAGACAATAAGTACAATTGAACCAAATACTTCGAATAACCCATTTTTAGGTTCAAATATAGCAGAAAGACATACAATGACAATGGAGTCAGTATTGGAGACTCAAAGGGACTTAGAACGAAGTAATATAGAGAAACCAGTAGGCCCATCATCAGAAGAATTGAGCGAATGGTTGAGAAGCTTGCAGAGAAAAGACAAAGAATTCCAATCAATAGATGTGGCCAAACTACGAATGGTACTGGAAGAATTAATAGTAGGAACTATCCCAACAGAAAAGTTAAAAACTTACCAGGATGAGGAACTATTGTTTTTGTGCAAAAGTGTAACATGGAGAGCAAAAAATCTGCATGAAAGATTAGAAGAAGTAGCTAATGAAATGGGTATAGATATTGAAAAGGTAAAGGCCCTACAGAAACCATATCGAATAGATTTTACTGAAAAAGATATTGAAAATGTGAATACCACTGGACGAATAAATCAGATTAAGGAAATAATTATCTTGCTGAGAAAATGGGGAGATGTGGATAAATGGAGAAGCAGATGGTATCGAAAACGAGATCATGCCTCAGGTAAGACTTTTACAGCTTTCCCTGTTAGAGAAAAGGAAAAGGTAGTAACAGAATGCCCCATGAGAGAAATTCCAGGAGGAGGATATGTACATGATCCATGGACTAGACAAGATATTTTGTCATTTACAAATGATTTCCCTCGACTACGCGAAAAGCCTGTCGAGTGGTACAGGCAAGTGGACAGATTTGTGAAGTTATCTAAAGTATTATGGATTCATCTGAATAGCCTATTTGACATAATAGTACCAGCAGATTTACGGACAGAGTGCAACCTAATGATAAATTGGCCCACACAAAAATACCCTAGGGATCCAAAGACAGGAGCCCCTGATCCAGAGGTTATGAAGAAATATGAACAGGTTATTGCCTTTTTGAAAAATAAAGTACCTCCCAAAGAAACTGATTGGGTAAAAATTGACAGAACTCATCAGGAAAGTAAGGAATCGGTACATGCCTATTACGACAGATTGATTTTGGCCTTTAAGCAGTTCAGTGGTGATTAAAAGTTGAGTGAAAAAGACTTGAGTCATTTTGTATACAGATTTGTATATGGTTTACGTCCAGAAATTATTGAAATGATTAAACAACATACTGTAGATTGGCAAAATAAGAAAATAGATGAAGTATTGAGACACGCAAAATATTTCAGTGATGAGATTGAAGCCAAACAACGTAAATTAAAAGAGAAGGCTATGTGGGCACAAGTAAAAGTGGCAGAAAGACAGGAAGCCCAGTTAGCGGAACAAGCGAATAATACAGGCCCCAGAAAATTCACTCCTGGGAAAGGTAAGGGAAATTTTAACATAGAAGATGCCAAAAAGAAATTCCCATTTCATAATTGCGGTAGAGTAGGGCATTGGAAATCCGAGTGTAAATTTCCCCCAAGTACTAATAATGAAAATGCATCATTGAATCCACAGGTGCAGAATGAGGTGAGTGGTCAACTGCAGCGACAGCAGCAGGTTGTTTCCCAACAGAATCAGGTGCCAAAACCGCCTTTTCCACAAAGCAAAAATTCACAGAAATACAGTAATGAGAACGGATTCTACAACGAAGAACAGGTAACTAAGCTGCCACACGCTAGCGCTGTTTCGCAGTATTGGCTACAACGCGATGCGAGCGATTCAGAGGAAGGTTATTGACGGTGCCGAAGGGAGGAAGAAGAGTGCATACTTGGCGCAACTCTAGAAGTAGACCAGACAGGCCCATTTGTGGATGGGAAAATAAATGATGAAAACATTACTTTCTTAGTCGATTCTGGTGCTACTCGATCAACTGTTAGGTCAGCTGATGTTAAGAATCTTCCTCTCTCAGATGAAACAATCCAAGTAGTTGGTGTATCTAACAGACAGATTAAGACTCATCTTACAGAACCAGTGAAAGTTAGCATAGGGAAGTTCTATGAAATGCACCGCTTTGTCGTGTGCGACACAAGTCCTGTAAATTTATTAGGTAGGGATCTGCTGTGCAAAATGAATTGCACCATTTTCTGTACCCCGGATGGTATAGCATTTGAGACCCCTGATGAAGATGTGCTGTTTAAGATGACTATGGCAAACAGAGAAACTGAGATTACTGAAGCCTATGCTGTGTTTAACCCTGATGAATTACCAAAAGAATTAAAACAGACCGTAAAAGCAGAAGTCTGGGATTTCACAACAGAAGATGTGGGACTAATGAGAAATGTGGACCCAGTAAAAATAACGGTAAAAGAAGGAGTAAGCTATCCAAATGTCCCTCAATATAAACTGACACCTGAAATAGTTGAAGGAGTTACTCCAATAATTGAGAAAATGATAAAACAAGGCATTTTGAGAGAGATAATGAGTACTCCATGTAATTCCCCGATCATGGGACTGAAAAAGCCTAATGGAAAGTTCAGAATTGTGCAAGATTTGAGAAAGATAAACAAAATTGTTGTATCATGTTGTCCTATTGTACCAAATCCATCTGTGATTTTGTATCAGATTCCCCATGATGCAGAATGGTATACTGTAATTGATCTATGCCATGCTTTCTTTTCCATTCCAGTGCACCATGACAGCCAGCAAATTTGCGTTTCGTTTTGGCGAACGTATTTTGGCTTGGTGCCAAATTCCACAGGGGTATACAGAAAGCCCCTCAATCTTTAATTAGATACTGAAGAAATCCTTAGAAAGTCTAGAGATGCCTGAGAATTCAGTGTTAGTGCAATATATCGACAACCTTCTTGTGGCGTCAAAGACCTGCGAAGCCTGTGTAATGGACACTATAGCCTTGCTGAATCATCTAGCAGATGGAGGACTTAAAGTGTCACCATCAAAATTGCAATTTTGCAAAAAAGAAGTACATTATTTAGGCCATTATATCGAAAAGGGACTGAGAAAAATAACAATAGACAGAATCAGGATCATAAAAGGAATAAGACCCCCCATGACGCAAAGAGAGGTGAGAATGTTTCTTGGAATGGTTGGATATTGTCGCCAGTGGATTAGCAATTTCTCCCTGATTGCAAAGCCTTTGGTACGCTTGACAAGAAGTGATGTGAGAGACCCCATTGATTTGAACTGGCAGCTTTTAAGCGATTGAGAGATGGGTTGTGTGAAGCACCTGCATTAGGTATGCCTGATAATGAAATGGAATTTGAGTTGTATTGCAGTGAGAGATATGGATGTGCACTGTCTGTTCTAATACAGAAGCATGGAAAACTGAGGAGACCAATTGCATACTTTTCATCAATGCTAGACCCAGTAGCTGTAGCCTTACCTGGGTGCTTGAAAGCAGTGGCTGCTACTTGTCGAAGTTTGGAACAGAGTGAAGGAATTGTGATTGGATATCCTGTGAAAGTGTTTGTACCTCATGATGTGGCAATCCTTTTAACAAGGAGTCGCACTCAGTATATGACACATAGTCGGCTGACTAAGTATGAGAAAGTCATATTAGGTGCAACAAATGTAAGCCTTGAGAGATGTTTGAATGTGAATCCTTCAACGTTGCTGCCTGATGCTGAGAATGTGGAAGTCAGAGATGAAGCAGATCATGATTCTCTGGATGTACTCGACTTTTGTACCATTACCAGAAAGTGATTTTGTGATGTTTGTAGATGGGTCTTGCCTAAGAACAGATGATGGAATGTTGAGTGCAGCATATGCAGTATGCACGGTTGCAGCAGTAATGGACGCATCCTACCTGAAAGGAGTAAAATCAGCCCAAGTAGCTGAACTTGTTGCTTTAACTAGAGCATGCAAGATTGGGAAGAGTGTGAGAGTGACTGTGATAACTGACAGCCAGTACGGATTCGGTGTGGTGCATGATTTTGGCCAAATATGGCTGCAGAGGGGGTTTTTGACATCAAGTGGAACTCCCATTAAGAATGCTGAGGTGGTTGGAAAATTGGTTGAGGCGATACAGCTGCCTAGGCAATTGGCTGTTGTGAAGTGTGCTGCCCACACTCAGTCTGGCGATTACATCGCCATCGGCAACAAGTATGCCAATGATATGGCTCAATATTGTGCACGTAATCAGAATTCAATAAACAGGGCAGAGGAGAAAGAAGTGATTTCTTGCACCTTGATGTTTACTAACACAGTGGGTACCTGGGAAGAAGTAAGGCAGTTGCAGGAAGAAGCCGGAGATGAGGAAATGAAGCAGTGGGTAAAAGCAGGATGTGCACCAAGAGAGAAAGACCATGTGTGGGTCTATCGGGATGGAAGACCAGTTATGCCTGATAGCATGATGTCTGCCATGGCACGGATGTATCATGGTCAGGGACACATAGGGAGAGATGCCATGAACAGGTCATTTAAGCCGACCTGGTACAATGCAAAATTCAGACTTGTAGCAGAAAGTCTTTGTCAGAGATGCCTTATATGTCAGCAGTACAACCCTGGAAGAAAGACAGTGGTGAGTCTAGGAACAATAGGTCGAGAAGGAGGACCTTTTACCAGAATGCAAGTAGATTTCATTGAAATGCCTCCTTGTAACAAATTGAGGTATATTCTAGTTATGGTTTGTTTGTTTTCTAGATGGGTAGAAGCATTCCCCACGAGAAGAAATGATGGAATCACAGTGGCAAAATTGCTATTGAGGGAATTTATTCCTAGATTCGGGTTCCCAGTAACAATTGAATCAGACAGAGGAAGACATTTTGATAATGAGATCATAAAATTGATTTGTGAAGCATTGAATGTACAACAAAAACTAAATTGTGCCTATCGCCCAGAGGCTTCTGGTGTGGTGGAACAAATGAACGGTACCATCAAAAACAGGATAGGCAAAATGTGTTTAGCCACGGGTATGAAATGGCCTGATGTCTTGCCTCTAGTACTCATGACTATTAGATCAATTCCAGATAGAACTACAGGGTTGAGCCCCCATGAAATTGTCATGGGTAGAGCGATGCGTCATGTGTTCATACCAGTCAGCAAGCTGTTGCCTATAACTGATGACATGGTGTTGGATTACTGTAAAAGTCTGGCTGACGCAGTTAATTCTATGTTTCTTCAGGTTGGAGCGGATGCTACCACCCTTGAAAAGAAGCAAGCTCATGATCTGAGCCCAGGGGAATGGGTAACAATCAAAGTACACAGAAGAAGAAACTGTTTGGTTCCGAGGTGGGGAAAACCACGACAAGTGATTTTGACTACAACAACAGCTGTGAAGTGTGCTGGAATTAAGAACTGGATTCATGCAAGTAACACATTAAGGATTCCAAATCCAGTGGATAGCACAGAAAGAGAATATTTTGATGAAACAGAATCTAGTACTGAATCAGATGAGGAAGAGACAAGAACAAAATAAAACCCTGAAAGGGGGGAATCAGAATCAGATTTAAATTTTGTCCCAAGAAGTATTTCCCTGAGGAGGAGGTTACCGATTTCTGATACCAGCTCAGACTCAGAGACTGAACAAGGAACTCTAGGTTCAAGGAAAGAAAAGGACAGTGAAAAGACAATAAAAGAAATTGCTGAGAGAGAAGTTCCAGATGAAAGATTGAGAGAAATTCCACCTGAAATAACAAATCTGGACAGGTGCCAGATACAGAGAGAGAGGGAAAGATTTCTGCGGAAGACCCCCGAGGAGGTGTAGGGAACTCCAACATCCAGTTAACAGTAGGGACAAGTAGTCAGCAGGAAGATTGCGTGCCGGAGATTCAAGGGGGGACAGAAGTAGGGAAAATGAAAGAAGTGGTGGAAAGAAAAGCTGTTGAAAGGAAAAAGCAGGTTGAAACTGAGTCAGAGGAAAGCGAAAATGAATTACAGAAGGTCGAGTCTTAAGAAAGAGAGCTTGGAGAACTGAAAAGAATGATAAAGGAAGTAAACTGAAAAGATCAGCAAAAGATGAAGTCTGGCCAAACAAAATAAAAAGGCTGAGATATCGACTGACACGAGTAAATTCACCAAGAGCTGAACAGGTGAATGAAGTGACAAGTCAAGATAAATCAAAAGACGAAGAAATAATTGTAATAAAGGAAAGCAAAACAACTAGAAAACCCAACCAGAAGTATAAGTCGCCTGAATGGACGTATCTGGCCCTGCCTGAAGTAAAAGAAGAGGTGGATAGCCAAGGAAACCCAGAGGTGACTGTACCAGAAGTGGTTGAGGAAGACGAGGAATCGGAAATCCTGAGAGTTATCTTATCCAATATTGGAGAAGAGACGGATGTTCAGGACATTCTGTATTCAGATCACGAAGGAAAGGTGAAGGATGATGACATGCCGAACTGAATGAGACAAGGAAGTTGCTAATGGAAAGACAATAAAATACGGAATAAAGACAAAAAACTGGTAGAACCAAGTAGGTGCTTAGATACTTGGGTTAGACAAACTAGTTGTGAAGTAGAAGAGGCTAAGTCAAAAGACACTGTTCATTTTTACAAAAATGGCAAACACAGATAGTAGAAAAGGTAGATGTATATTTTTGAAGAGATGGTGTAAAATGTGTTGTTGTTGTACAGGATTACTAATGCTTCTGTGGAGTATACTAGCTCTGACGATCTCATTTAAGGTTACCATAGACACAATAGAAGGACATAGTGAAAACAAAACTAATGTAGAGAAGATTCAAAAAGTAGTTCAGACTAAAATAGATAGAAATTATTTGCATAAAGACAGGTCTATAACTGATTTTTCTAACAATGTATTTTTGAAATTACTGTATGAATATGTAAAGACAATGGACGTAAGGGGCTGCTATGTCTGTATGCAGTTACCTGCATCTGTTTCGGAGGGAGTGACTTATCACCACCTTCCAGTAACTTATGGAATAACATGTAGTGTAATAGCTAGTTTATTTTACCAAATAGGAAAGTTAGAATATTATTTTTCAGATGTAGATAACATATTTTCACAAGTGCCATCAATTAACAAGCTAAATAAGGTAAAACCTGCAAAGGTATTAGGTGAATTTTTCTTAGAGACTAAAGAACTAACATTAGAATATATATTTAGGAATAATTTGACTTGCAATTTAAAGAAAGAAGAAAAGACGTTTTTAGATATGGTTGAAGAAAGGAGATTGAAAATGCAAAGGAAGGCATCTGAGGGAAAAGTGGAAAAGACAGTTTGGGATGTAGAAATGGAAAAAACACCTGAAGGGAGAAGCTAGTCCAACTATGGCTTTAGATTGGCCTCAGAAGGGAAAATTGTGTATTAGAAGGAATCAGACTGCATATGATAATTACTTTGTAGGTAACAGTGAGTGCCATGATACATACCGAATCATGGGTGGATGGGGATTTAAAGGAGGAAATGATCCAGTTTTTCCTGGATTATATCTGCGGGAGCAAGGCGTATTATCGTTTGCCAGACCATTGGTATGGCAAATGTTATGTAGGCCTGGTTTTCCCAAAGATTTTTCATATGGGAAGAGGAGAAGATGGTGTACATAAGTTAGGTAGTTATTTAGCACGTAGAAAGAGAGAATCTTGGTCAGAAATTGTAGGTGACATCTTTGGAGCATTGATACCAGCAGTGGGAATATCTCTGAATGCGAACAAAATTAGAAAGCTATCAAAAGTAGTGGATCGCTTGTCAACAAGCACCGCTGGAGGATTTTTATTGGTTAATACTGAAATGGTTGCCATGCGTGCCATGGTAATGCAAAATCGACTTGCCCTTGATATATTATTGGCAAAAGAGGGTGGAGTCTGTGGAATGCTGAAAGTTCAACATTGTTGTACTTACATTCCAGACGAAAGTAAAGATTTGAAAATTTATATTAAAAATATAACTGAACTGCATGATGAAATTGCACCACTGGAGGTTGAAGGTGTTTGGGAAAAGATTGGTAAGAAAATATCTTCTATTAAGTATTTCTTGGTAAACCTAGGTAGTACCTTTATAGGTAAAATCTTATTTTCATTAACATGTGTGATTTTCCTAGTATTAATATTAAGATTAGGATGTCTTTGTCATGAAAAGAAGAAAATTCTGAAAAAGTTAAAAAGAGAAAATTTAAGAAGAAAAGATAAGAAACAAGAGAGAGAAGTTGAAGAAATAGAATTAGAAGAAGTTAAGGAGAATATGTATAAGACAGCCAAAAGAGAAGATATTGGGGAAACTGAGATGTGAATAAAAGCAAGAAATGACTTCGACTCCATGAAAAGGGATACAAAATTTTAATGGTGTGGTGATAAAATCACCAAAGGGGGGATTGATGGAGCGGGTAGTACAAAAATGTTGTATACCCCCCCTATTCTGCATGTTTATACTAATTAGAATAATGTATTAATTATAATGCTATTAATGTCTTTGCTTGAAATCTAATCAATAATTACTAATATATGAAATACACGTGGGATTTGCTTTTTGCATGGCTAAATAATTGTTATTATTAACATATGTACGCATATGAACGTTAGAAAAATAGAAAATCGCATGATATATTTTGCTTTTGTGATGTTATCGTATGTTGTACCAGATGACATCAATGGGTGAATATGAACGCTTTAAATGTCGCAATATGCTAGATAATTACAAGCACATAAGGGAATTAGTGAGGATTTAACAATTTATTTGTTATTTCTACGTTTTAATTACTTTTTGTGTTTGTTTCGCTTAAGTTGTCCTTTGGGCCTAATTTCAAGATGGCCACCTGACTGACTCAACGGCCACCATTCCACTAGGTTTCGGGTAAATGTGCGCTTGCTCCAGCCACACGTACCAGTGGCCTTGACATGACCCCAGACTCGATGTGCCCAAGCAAGGTCACGACGGGATGCCTGCCAAGTGTTTTGACAATAGACTTTTATAAAACCGGATGGATCATGCCTGACGATATGACATCATGAACTGTGTGAAACCCCACCGTACGACCCCAACCGACCAATGGGATGAGCACAAATTCTCTAAATTGTATCTTTTAGACCTTATTTCTATTATATAAATGACGGTAGAAAAGAGAGTGCTGCTGCTTCCTCATATTTTCTTTTGCTGACGGAGACGACGGTGACGCTACGCGACGGCTGCGATTCCTGAATCTTTGACAGACTGAATTGCTGCCCAATTTCTTGATGAACTAAAGACTTCCGAAATCTATGGGCACTGATCGACACTTGCATGTCTCTGGTCTCTGACCTGATCTTTGGGACTGTAGTGTGCTGACGACTAAATTTGATGACTTAGAGGACAACCGATAGCCAGAATAGGTAAATATGGTGTTTTGTGATTTGCGTAATGATTAATAAATTTACTAGATGGAACTAAAATTCTTGCATTATTTAGATAAACAAAATATTGATTAACAAACAAATGTGTTTTGGTCATTTATTAAGTGAGGATAGATCAGGATTTTATGTGTGCTTAGCTGGAGTAAATTACCTTACCAATCCAACTAAATGATTCATCGATTACGTGGAAGGAGTATCTTAAAGGTTTCAGGTTTCTGATGTGTAGATATAAGGTTTAATGTCAGTAAGAAGAGAAGTGTGAATGTTGGTGATATGGGCCCCACCACTGGTTAAAAGAGTGAATGTGTTAATGTGATATTTGGCCTGTGACAAAGGGAGGATATTAGGTACGGGGTTTTGACTAGAATCCCGATACCCAGGTTTCCACGCTCCAACACTGGCAACAACTTGAACATTGGACACCAGTCCAAAGGAAACAGAAAACACATGCATAACAGAGTCAACAGCTGAGCAACATGGAGTGAGCCGGAGAAAGTCTAGAGGACAGCCAAAATGCAAACAGTAGTGTCGGTGAGTTGCAGTGCACTGGGGTTGGGGCAGTAGGGATGAGCGCGCACATGTGAAGAAAAAGTCTCTGTGTCCCTTCGATATATGCTCCTGATTCAGAAGCAGTACGGTGTGTCAGACCTGCATCATCTCCCCCATCAACGTACCAGGGCTCCCACACTGTTTGAAGTGACATTGCTGCGCAACCACTCCACAGCACAAAACTCAATCAGTAACGGACAATGGCTTGTGGTGCACTGAGTCACTGGTACCTGGAGTGCTGAGCAGGGTATCAGGCTTTGGACCACTTAATGTCCAAGTCCCTAGCAGGTGTGGAACCCAAGATCAGCAGCCTACCTTGTCCCGAGTGACCGTGGGCTGCTCCTGAATTTTCCCTGCAAAGGCGTCTTTGCGGTTGCTTACCCGTTGGCTAGTAGCCCTCCCGAAGACTTTCTGAACTGCTCCAAGGGTTCGCCTGGTTGCTCTGGGCCTGCCCTCACTTACCCTTGCTGGGTAAGTCCATCGGACCTTGCTGGTCTGAACCATCTAAGATCTTCATTCTACACAAGACTTGCAGTTGCCAAGGCTTGTTGGCTCCGATCCGAGTGCCGACACCGCCATCAGCTGCAGACGTCGTGGGACCCTCCAAATCCAGCTGCTGGTCTTCATCGATCTCTCCTGGACCATGTGGGCGAAGAGACAAAACACCATCAGCGACGTGAAGAGACTCGACAGTTGTGGTCATCTATCCTGAAGGCCACCGGTCACTGGCAAGTGACTCGGAACTCTTTCCCCTCAATTTCTAGGTCGCCTGCAACTCCAATCCATCGTTGGATTTCCACGAACACTTCACCCGACGACACAAGCAGCAAGACTTCAACGATTCCCATTGAAAGCAGCATCGCGACCCGACACCAAAGGACACCTCTGCACCCGGCTTCCCTGGGTGAGGTAACTCTGGCATTACGGTGCCCAAGTGTGCATTGGCTATCGAAGTACTTACCCTGTAAGTTGTTTGCTTGTTGTCCATTCCGAAGTGCCCTAGAACTGTAAAATACAAACCGCGACATTTGCCATTGAAACGCATTGAAACCCGCGTGTGTGTTTAGACACTGCACGCGTCTCCAGTGGGCTGATTACTTACCTGTCAACACTGCAGCAGTGAAGCCCCAGCGATTCCCAAGGCCCTAGGCCTCTTACTTTTGCAAGTCGAGTTTGTTATACCACTATTTTAGTATATGGTCTGGTACGCCCCTAGGGCTACAGCCATATTTGTGCTTAATTTATTGAGAACTGTTGATCTTATTAATGTTTACCTGGCTCTAATCTCATAAAGAGATTAGTAGAGTATATTTAGTAATAAATACATATATATTTGATATATATACCTGTGTGGTGTCTTTTCATTTGGTAATTTAAGAGATTATAAGGTAAAACAAGCTGCTTTACATTCCTCAGAGACTTAGCCTGAAGGCTGCTCTCCACAGCTACCACTAGGATAACTTTCTTTATCAAGGTTGTCTGTAACCTATCTACCAAGAGTCGATTTGGACTGGTGCAAGGTGGCCACTAGAACTAGTGACCAGCATATGCCAGGCCAACTTCTCACATTGGTGGGCAGCGTGTGGGATTCTAGCTTGCCATTGTTTTACCAGAAAATCTCTATTTGAATTACTAACTGAAAACCACTTAAGGTACTCAAGGTACATATAAAGTCAAGCTAGTATCAATAAGTTCTACTGAACTTAGAGCTGTTTGTGAAGGGACAAGCACACCCTTGCTACAGCTCAAGCTAGGTTTAGTAGGCCACAACTAGTGTAGGTAGTACAACACTGCACAACACTAGTATGCCTCACCAGGATGGAGCCAGTGGGTCCATCCCATCTCAGTACACAGATATAGCCTACACTGAGCTGAAGGCCTTATGCTTTGCAAGAAATCTGAGGATGGGCAGGAGTCCCTCATCACAACACCTGATAGATCTGCTAGTAGCAGATGACCTGAAACAAGCTCTAGGAGCAAGTGGGTCTGGATCAGGGGGTGGGTCACACATAGTCACTGGGTCTGATGATGAAAATCAAGATGACCTGGACTCTGTGGGTGAAGGGCCAGACCCAGATGGGTCTGAAGAGAATAGAGGAAATCTCCCTAAGAGAGCTGACAAAGTGGGAGACAGGTCTAGGTCCCTCTCAAGGGACTCTGACAGGTCATATCACTGTGGAAGAGAATCTATTCCACAGAGGAACTCCAACTTTCCCAGGGAGACCTCCTCTGACAGAAGGTTCAAGATGCTCTAGTATGAGGAAGCTAGGCTTGCCCTCAGAACCAAGCAATTGGCCTTAGATAGGGAAGCCTTCGAGCTCCAAAGAGCTTCAAAGAAGGAGGGGTTAGATGCCCTTGGTGACAGCAACAGTGTCCCTAGAGGCAGAGATTACATGCCAGATCATAGGAACCTGTCCAAGGTTGTTTCTCCCTACCAGAGTGGGGATGATATCCACAAATGGATAACTGCTATGGAGAGGGCCTGTAAAGTTCAACAGGTCCCCCAGAAATAGTGGGCAGCAATCTTGTGGCTCTCCTTTTCAGACAAAGGGAGAGACAAGCTCCTCACTGTTAGAGAAGAGGATGCTAATGATTATGAAGCCCTGAAGAGTGCTTTAATAGATGGGTTTGGCTTAACCACTGAACAGTACAGGTTGAAGTTCAGAGACACCCAAAAAGCACTGACTCAGGATTGGACTGACTTTGTTGATTGTGCAACCAAGGCTCTAGAAGGTTGGCTGGTGGGTAGTAGAGTAACTGATTTTAAGGGATTGTTTAATCAACAGATCCTTAATAACTGCCAGAACCAGTTGTTGCATCAGTACCTGGTGGACTCTGATCTGACCTCTCCCCAAGAATTGGGAAAGAAGGCAAACAAATGGGTCAGAACCAGGGTGAAGCAGAAAACCCAGAACCAAGGTGGTGACACTAAGAAGCAAGATCCTAAAGGCTCAGATAAGGGTGGGGATAAATCTAAAGATCAGAAGTCTTCACAAGGTCCCCAAAAATCTGCAACTGGTGGGGAGTCACAATCCAACAAGGGAAAAGGCCAAAAGAAGCCCTGGTGCAAAATCTGTAAACAGAAAGGGCACTGGACTTCTGACTGTACAAAGTCCAAAGACCAAACCACCACGACTCCAGCCCCTAAGGCAACTGTTCCCCCTAGTACAGCAAGTGGTGGAGGTAATACTCAGAATAAGGGTGTAGTAGGGTTGACCCTGGGATCTGATGTGGACTCTGGCCTAGTCAGAGTACCAACACAGGCAATGCTAGTTTGTGAGGGAGACCTTGATATGTCCTTCCCAGTGAACCCCAGTAATCTGGGCAAATACAAACAGCAGCCTATCATAAATGGCAAACAGGCTTTGGCATTTAGGGACACAGGTGCTAGTGTCACCATGGTGGCAGAGGACCTAGTGGACCCTACACAGATCATCCTGGGTGAAATGTACCAGGTAACCAATGCTAGCAACACCAGGACCAACCATAGCCTGGCAGTTGTTAATTTCTCCTGGGGAGGGGTAACTGGCCTCAAAAAGGTAGTAGTCAGTGCAGACCTCCCTGTCGAATGTTTGTTGGGCAATGATCTAGAGACTTCAGCCTGGTCTGAAGTAGAATTATGGACTCATGCTGAGATGTTGGGCATACCTGCAGAGGTATTTGCTGTGACCAGGTCACAAGCCAAAATGCATAAAGCTGAACCAGCTCTGGATCCTGAAACTATGGACCAGGTGCTACCCAAGAGGAGGAGCAGTAGGGTTAAGGCTGGGCCTTCCCCTCTGTCTCAGATCCCAGATTCCCCTCCTGAGGGAGGAGAAGCAGAGCCTGTAGAAGGAACTGCCCCAGAGGAACTTGAGCCTGGTCAGGTTGAGTTCTTGGGGGCAGGGGGCCCTTCCAGGGAAGATCTGATCAAAGAGCAACAGTGCTGCCCCACTCTTGAATCCCTCAGACAGCTGGCTGCTGCTGAGGCTGCTGGGAGTGCTAGTGGGTCCCATAAGGTTTATTGGGATGAGGAGCTCCTATATTCTGAGGCTAGAGATCCTACCCCTGGAGCCACCAGGAGGCTGGTAATTCCTCAGAAGTTTAGGGGGTTCCTCTTGACCCTAGCACATGATATCCCATTGGCAGGTCACTTGGGCCAAAACAAGACCTGGGACAGGCTTGTACCACATTTTCATTGGCCACACATGTCTGAAGACACAAAGGAGTTTTGTCGCTCCTGTGTCACTTGTCAAGCCAGTGACAAGACAGGTGGCACCACAAAGGCCCCCCTGATACCACTACCTGTGGTGGGGGTACCCTTTGAAAGGGTAGGGATTTACATTGTTGGTCCCCTTGACCCACCAACAGCATCTGGGCACAGATTTATACTGGTGGTAGTGGATCATGCCACCAGGTATCCAGAAGCTATACCCCTAAGGACTACCACAGCTCCTGTGGTAGCAAGAGCCCTCATTGGAGTCTTCTCCAGGGTGGGTTTTCCAAAGGAGGTCATCTCTGACAGAGGTTCCAACTTTATGTCAGGATATCTAACTGCAATGTGGAAGGAGTGTGGTGTAAAC
Organism: Triturus cristatus; assembly: GCF_964204655.1. Classification (NCBI taxonomy): domain Eukaryota; kingdom Metazoa; phylum Chordata; class Amphibia; order Caudata; family Salamandridae; genus Triturus; species Triturus cristatus. Next base: position 608,955,613 of record NC_140593.1, on the reverse strand, counting down.
TACAAATTCACTACTCCCTATCACCCACAATGCAATGGGTTAGTTGAGAGATTCAACAAAACCCTAAAGGGAATGATTAAAGGACTTCCAGAGAAGCTTAGGCGAAAATGGGACCTTTTACTTCCCTGCCTTCTGTTTGCATACAGGGAGGTTCCTCAGAAGGGGGTTGGCTACAGCCCTTTTGAACTTCTGTTTGGGCTCCCTGTTAGAGGACCATTATTTCTGGTGAAAGAGGGATGGGAGTTACCTCTCAAACCTCCCAAACAAGATGTAGTGGACTGTGTACTTGGTCTCCGCTCCAGGATGGCTGAGTACATGAAGAAGGCCAGTAAAAACCTTGAGGCAAGCCAAGAACTCCAAAAAGCTTGGCATGACCAAAAGGCTGTCTTGACTGTTTACCAGCCAGGCCAGAAAGTGTGGGTGTTGGAGCCTGTGGCCCCAGCAGCTCTCCATGACAAATGGAGTGGCCCCCATACAATTGTTGAAAAGAAGGGAGAGGTCACCTACTTGGTAGATCTTGGCACTCCCAGGAGCCCCATTAGGGTGCTCCATGTCAACAGACTTAAAGCATATGTGGACAGGGCTGACATGAGCTTGCTCATGGCAACTGATGAGGACCAGGAGGAGGAGAGTGACCCTCTCCCTGACCTGCTCTCACAGAACCCTGAAGATGGGTCAGTTGATGGTGTTGCTTTGGCAAGCAGCCTCACTGAACATCAACAAACTGAATGTAGACAAGTGCTACAGCAGTTTAGACATATGTTTAGCCTGACTCCAAGTCAGACTTCCTGGTGCACCCATGAGGTGGACACTGGAGACAGTCTGCCTGTGAAGAGTAAAATCTACAGGCAACCTGACCATGTCAGGGACTGTATCAGGACTGAAGTCCAGAAAATGTTGGAGCTAGGTGTTATTGAGCCCTCATATAGCCCTTGGGCTAGCCCAGTAGTACTTGTCCCAAAACCTCACACCCAGGGCGGTAAGAAAGAGATGAGGTTTTGTGTTGACTACAGGGGCCTCAATGCAGTCACCAGGACTGATGCCTACCCCATACCAAGGGCAGATGAACTAATAGACACTTTGGCCTCAGCCAAGTATCTCAGTACATTTGACCTTACAGCAGGCTATTGGCAAATCAAGTTAGCTGATGATGCCAAGGCAAAAACAGCATTTTCGACCCCTGGTGGGCACTATCACTTTGTGGTAATGCCCTTTGGCTTGAAGAATGCACCTGCCACATTTCAGAGGTTGGTGAATAAAGTTCTGACTGGTATGGAAACCTATTGCTCAGCATATCTTGATGATATTGCTGTCTATAGTTCCACCTGGCAGGATCACCTGGTCCACCTCAGGAATGTACTGGAGGCTCTGCAGAAAGCAGGCCTCACTATCAAGGCCACTAAGTGCCAGATAGGGCAGAGTCAGGTTGTGTACCTGGGCCACCTTGTAGGTGGAGGCCAGGTTCAACCATTGCAGATCAAGATCCAGACCATAATGGACTGGGTAGCTCCAACCACCCAGACACAGGTGAGAGCCTTCTTGGGCCTGACTGGGTATTACAGGAGGTTTGTTAACGGATATGGATCTATAGTGACCCCCTTAAATGATCTTACCTCCAAGAAAATGCCAAAAAAGGTTCAGTGGACAGCTAGCTGTCAAAAGGCATTTGATGACCTCAAGCAGGCAATGTGCACTGCCCCCATCTTACAGAGTCCAGATTACAAAAAGAAGTTCATTGTCCAAACAGACGCTTCAGAGCTGGGTGTGGGAGCTGTACTGTCTCAACTTAATAATGAAGGTCAAGACCAGCCAGTAGCTTTCATAAGCAGAAGGCTGACCCCTAGAGAGAAACGTTGGTCAGCCATTGAGAGGGAGGCCTTTGCTGTGGTGTGGGCCCTGAAGAAGCTGAGGCCATACTTGTTTGGCACTCACTTTATAGTTCAGACTGACCATAAGCCCCTCCTCTGGCTCAAACAGATGAAAGGTGAAAATCCTAAACTGCTCAGGTGGTACATTTCCCTACAGGGGATGGACTATACAGTTGAACATAGACCTGGGACCCAACATGCCAATGCAGATGGACTCTCAAGGTATTTCCACTTAGAACATGAAGACTCAACTGGTCAAGGTTAGTTTAATGTCCCTGCGTTTGGGGGGGGGGGGTTGTGTAGGAGAGTAGGATCTGCACTTGTGTTGCCCCCACTTTTTTTCTGATGTATACACTGGTTTCTGGCTATAGTCTGGCTGGGTCCCTGCTAATCAGGGCCCCAGTCTAACTGATCTCTCTAAACAACTTGGTGTGCATATTAGATGCACTAGTGATTGGATACTGTGGTACCTTATGAGCCCCTAGTATATGGTACCTTAGGAACCTAGGGCATTGGTACTTCACAGGCCTACCAGGGGCTGCAGCATGTATTATGCCACCCCTGGGAAGCACTCACAATCTGACACCCCAGGCCTGCTACTGCAGCCTGTGTGAGGTAGTGTTAGCACTCCTCACTGAGGTATAGATTCCTATATCTCACCATAGACCTTTTCATTTTACTCAAGTTAAATATATAATATTTTTTCTAATAGAGGCTTTGAGTAAGAACTCTTCATCCATTGGTCTGTTTATGTTTCATTTAAATGTTTCTTCCGCCCTCTTAGCAAACATCAAAGGGCGATAGGTCGGCTCACTTAAGCCATTGGCTAGCTTCACTGTGAGTGAAGCAATTTTGCTCTTTCACAAGAGGCACATCGGCACCAATGATAGTTCACTTCGGCACCAAGGACATACAATGGCAATGTGTCCACGAGAGACCAAACAGTATTTTTATTTTAGCCAAAATGTTTTATACATATTGGCAAGAGCCCATGCAGCTCCGTAAAAAATTAAGTTTTACAAAAACTATGACACAACAAAACAAGCATTGACTATGCCCAAATATTGGCTGCAAAGGTCAGACCTATTGGCTTTGCAAGTGCTTGTTTTTCAATAAAACGATGTGTACACAGTTTCCCTAATATATAATCTACAAATCTAAAGTGTTCACAACCATAGTGTTGCATTGCAGAAGCACAAACATCGTACGTCATAAGGAAATTGTTCCAGATGTTCAGTCATCTGGCCCAGTAAACAACTCCTTGCACCCAGCTTACTAGATGTTTATCGTGTCCTGTCTGACCAGCTCTGACTAATGGTATCTTCATCCACCAGATAAGATACAAGACACATCTCCATTTAAAAGATACATGGACAACCTCATTCCGAGAGCTGTGTATCCCAATTTGGGTGTAAACAGACGTTTGCATGAAAATTACAACTTGTGCAATAAGACTCCTCATGTTCCATTGCACAAAACCAGATGGAATTTGTGTGGGGAAAATACCAAGTTGCGAAGCTCAGCGAGGGAGGGATCATGTGTCAGAGTACCACATTATTGCCTGCTCTGAATTCCTTCATTCTAAATGAGGAGGTAATTCTGCACCCAAATAATATTCGTGCTTTTGGTAGTGGTATTTACCGAGTGTTATTATCTCCACAAAATAACGGGCATCTCTAATAAGACTTTTTTCTGTTCAATAAACTTCTTTAATTATCTTTAAAAGGTATTTAAGTTTGTACTAAAGATATGAATAGTGTTGTCTTCACTTGTTAAACAAGGAAGTGTATCTGAAAGCACCCAAGTTTCTGCCCTAATGACAATAAACTGGCTCGTGGTCTGCCTGCGCGCAAGCATGTGCACTGAGTACTTTGCACGACGAAGAGCTATGCTCTGCCCTCTGTTAAACGCCCTACGGGGCTGTATAAAAGAGGATAAGGCTTTGCTTCAGTGGAGTAACGAAACTTGAGGGGGCCCCCTACAAAGCACATGGAGGGTGCCACCCCCCCGGCGACTCAGCCCACCACCCACCACTGTGCCCTACCACCCAGAAATCTAGGCAAGGAGGCAGGAGCTAAAGGAGAGAGCCAAGAAGACAGAGGATGGAGCGGTCTTGAATGTAATGTATTGCTATATTTATAGAGGGTCTACTCCCCCTATGTGGAGCACTGAAGCGCTTGCGTACATGAGTAGCAAGCTACAGTATGTGTAGGGTGTGCGGTTGGAAGGGCGCTGTATTTATTTTAATGCTATGTTGGAAGTTTTCCCATTCCATGTTGTGCATGTGGACCACTCACTGGGGTGCATGCAGCTTATTGTGCAATAGGATGCAGCGCTTAGCAATGGCTTACGAAGTGAGAGATGTGCACACTATTTTGTTTTTCATCTCTCTGCAGGTCCCTTTGTGGTATTTATTTTGCTCAAATCCCACCTTGGTGATTACTGCACAGAGTCGTCCATTCTGAAAATACTTTGCCTACTGTTTATAGTTAATGGGCCCAAGTAGGCATAGATTAAAGAGTGCACAGTGAGTGATGCAACAGTGTGAGAGTAGGGTAAGAGGAGCGACTGCAGGGTGAGTGAGGTGACCATGTTTAAGTGCAGAGTTGGACGAAAGAATGCATTGTTAGTGATGGGTTTATTTGAGTGAGATTGCAGATTGAGCAGTGAGGGGGAGAGGTGAGTGAAGTGTGACATGAGTGCAGGGTGAGTAGTGTGCTCGTGTGGCTGCAGGGTGAGGTACAGGGTGAACAGCACAAGTCACAAGTGCACTGCGAGTACAGAGTGATGACTTAGAGCAGGGTAAGCGGGTGAATGATGTGAGTGCATGGTGATCAGTGTGAGTGCATTGTGATTGCTGTGAGTGCAGGGTGAGCATAAAAGTGAAGGGCAAGAATGAGGAGTGAGTTGTATGAATGCAGTGTACATTCCTGGACACTTGAACTCAGCATGTTATTGGCGGTGGCATAGGGTTTCAAGTATAAGTTAAACTATTGTTATTCTGGCATTAATAGGGATAGAGGGTGTAGGAAATAATGTGCTGATTGTGCAGCAAACTTCCAGTCTTATGGTTAGGGTTGCCAGCTCATTATTTTGATGCCCCTACAGGGCAAAAATAAGCACTTATCTTTGCACACTTCGAACAGCAAATATAAATAGCAAACACTTTTAATTGTGTTTTAGGGCTGCCTGAATGATCCATGACTGATAATTAGAGGGAACAAAAGACAGAAAAGTCACATTACAAATTAATGCACACATTTTTATTTATAACCCTATTAAGAGGCCAATTCCAATCCTGGAAAAAGGCTGTACGAATCGTTGTACGGAACGTTTTCCCCATACGACTCGTACCCGGTGAACTTTCCGTACAACCTAGGAAGTACGATTCATACAGAAAGCCTATTTCCGTACGTTTCGTACAAAAGACCGTACGGGTCAAAAAAAACAACAAATCTGATCCGGAACAGCTTGTACGCGATGTCCGGACGCATTCAAGCAGCAGTTTCCGGCCCAGCAAGTACGATTCGTCCCTATGTCACTCCGTACGGCTCTTTTTTTACGGGAGCCAAACACAGCCGGAAAAGCAGAGTTCGACGTGAACCGCTACGCAACGGAGCCCCTGTACGCGACGTACACGCCATGAACCCCATCGTACGTGTCATCCTGGTCCTCCTAGCCTATGACCTTGTGCACCGGACCCGACGCACACGCCGCAGAAGGTGAGAACAACACCCAGGGGCCAGGGGGGGGGGTGAGGGGCAGGATACATGCCCCATACCCAAAGCCAAACCTATAATATGGAGCCCATAAATTACCACCAGGGTCTGGTCCCTTGGGGGGCGTGGCCAGCAACCCCTGCGTACCGCAGCAACGGATGTGGACGTGTACGGTGCGGTGCACACGTACCCCTACGTCACCAGTAGAACAGTGATACGGACCGTACACACGCAATAAATGCGTGGGTACGGTGCGTTGCACACGTACCCCTACGGCACCAGTAGAACAGTGATACGAACCGTACACAGGCAATGAATGCGTGGGTACGGTGCGTTGCACACGTACCCCTACGGCACCAGTAGAACAGTGATTCGGACCGTACACACGCAATGAATGCATGGGTACGGTGCGTTGCACACGTACTCCTACGGCACCAGTACCTTTGGGATACGAGGCGTACACACGCCAGGAATGTGGGCTTACGGACTGGCCCTGCATGTTACCTTCATATTGGTGTGTGTGTAGGTCCAGGCCAGCAATGTACTGCTCCAAGGGGGTGGGTGGGTGGGTGGGTGCAGAGGATTCCCAGCAGTGGCCAGCCATATAGGGGTGGGTGCAGATGAATACCAGCAGTGTCCAGACATATGGGGGTGGGTGCACAGGACTCCCAGCAGTGGACAGAGACATGGGGGTGGGTGCACATGACTCCCAGCAGTGGACAGAGACATGGGGGTGGGTGCAGAGGACTCCCAGCAGTGGCCTGCAATATGAGGGGTGTGTGCAGATGAATACCAGCAGTGTCCAGACATATGGGGGTGGGTGCACAGGACTCCCAGCAGTGCACAGAGACATGGGGGTGGGTGCACATGACTCCCAGCAGTGGACAGAGACATGGGGGTGGGTGCAGAGGACTCCCAGCAGTGGCCTGCAATATGAGGGGTGTGTGCAGATGAATACCAGCAGTGTCCAGACATATGGGGGTGGGTGCACAGGACTCCCAGCAGTGCACAGAGACATGGGGGTGGGTGCAGAGGACTCCCATCAGTGGCCTGCAATATGAGGGGTGTGTGCAGAGGACTCCCAGCAGTGGACAGAGACATGGGGTGGGTGCAGAGGACTCCCAGCAGTGGTCAGAGACATGGGGGTGGGTGCAGAGGACTCCCAGCAGTGGACAGAGACATGGGGGTGGGTGCAGAGGACTCCCAGCAGTGGACAGAGACATGGGGGTGGGCGCAGAGGAATCCCAGCAGTGGACAGAGACATGGGGGTGGGTGCAGAAGACTCCCAGCAGTGGCCTGCAATATATGGGGTGTGTGCAGAGGACTCCCAGCAGTGGACAGAGATATGGGGGTGGGTGCAGAGGACTCCCAGCAGTGGCCTGCAATATGAGGGGTGTGTGCAGATGAATACCAGCAGTGTCCAGACATATGGGGGTGGGTGCACAGGACTCCCACCAGTGGACAGAGACATGGGGGTGGGTACAGAGGACTCCCAGCAGTGGCCTGCAATATGAGGGGTGTGTGCAAGGACTCCCAGCAGTGGACAGAGACATGGGGTGGGTGCAGAGGACTCCCAGCATGGGCCTGCAATATGAGGGGTGGGTGCAGAGGACCCCCAGCAGTGGCCTGCAATATGAGGGGTGTGTGCAGAGGACTCCCAGCAGTGGACAGAGACATGGGGGTGGGTGCAGAGGACTCCCAGCAGTGGACAGAGACATGGGGGTGGGTGCAGTGGACTCCCAGCAGTGGACAGATACATGGGGGTGGGTGCAGAGGACTCCCAGCAGTGGCCTGCAATATGAGTGGTGTGTGCAGAGGACTCCCAGCAGTGGACTGAGACATGGTGGTGGGTGTAGAGGACTCCCAGCAGTGGCCTGCAATATGAGGGGTGTGTGCAGATGAATACCAGCAGTGTCCAGACATATGGGGTGGGTGCACAGGACTCCCAGCAGTGGACAGAGACATGGGGGTGGATGCAGAGGACTCCCAGCAGTGGCCTGCAATATGAGTGGTGTGTGCAGAGGACTCCCAGCAGTGGACTGAGACATGGGGGTGGGTGTAGAGGACTCCCAGCAGTGGCCTGCAATATGAGGGGTGGGTGCAGAGGACTCCCAGCAGTGGCCTGCAATATGAGGGGTGTGTGCAGAGGACTCCCAGCAGTGGACAGAGACATGGGGGTGGGTGCACAGGACTCCCAGCAGTGGACAGAGACATGGGGGTGGGTGCAGAGGACTCCCAGCAGTGGACAGAGACATGGGGGGTGTACATCATCCTCAGATGACCACACCTACATGGTGGTATGGACGCATCCCTAACTTTGGACTATGATGATAGTGCATCACTGACAGCAGTGTCCCACTCCCAGGAGGATGGATGTATTTCACACACTGAATGGCACGCCACATGTGGGTGTGAGGATATATAACACATGCATATCCACCCATGGTGGATGCAGCACAATACACACCCTGATATCATGCCACAAGACTGATTAGTCATGTAACTGCCTACAAAACTAAGATAGCCAAAGGGAACACACACTGTCACACACATCCCAGGACTGATAGGAATATCCAGGTGCTGGTCCAGCCACCAAGATGTTGTCTCTCATGGAAGGAATAGGGTGGAATTCCCCTAGATACAATGCCCACAATTGTGAGTCAGGTGCCCAAATGCCCTGCATAACAAGTACCATTTGTGTGTTAGGCCGTGATTACACACATGCATAGTGCTGAAAAGGGGGAATTTGTCACCGAAGGCATTCCTACATACTCAAAACACAAGTACAGTGACTAGCAAGGATGGCACAGACAATTCAACAGGAGACATCGGTGAGCAGGCATGGCCAGTGTGGAAGGGATCCGTCACCAACAAAGGAAATGTTGACACAGGTCAGCACAACAATTGTGCAACTGTTTGCAGGGAAGATGTCAGGTGCCACAGAGGAAGGAACACTCCTTGGGACAATGTCTCAAAACAACATGAACACATACTACCAATGATTCTTTGCAGAGACATTGTGATGGCACACAAATACCATGGTCCACCTCATGACCATCATACAAAAACATTTCTCAGAACCCTAACACATTACCAGAACACCAACTCCAGGAGCCTCAGCACCAACATCAAGTACCTGAAATGCAATAGTGTTGAAAGTAAGAAAAAAAGGCTTTATTCAGCATCACAAAACAAACAACAAAAAATTGAAAAATAGACTATGTACAGAGGCCAATGGCCAGTCCATACTTCAAGTCCAAGGGGGGACATAGGGGACCGCGTCTACCCCTAGCTTGCCTGCACAAAGGAACCTCAAGGTTTGTCGACCGGGGGGGGGCATCATCTGTGGCATTTCCAGGCACCGCAGGGACAGGAGGGGGAAGGGTAGGTGTGGCGGGTGCAGGGGTGGATGTCTCCACCACAGGGGGTGGGGCAGCGCCGAAGGTGGAGGTGAGCGTGGCGCTGCACACTGCTGCTAGGACGTCCAGCCTAACTCCTGCACCAGAGGATTCCCCAGGGCCAACGGAGGGTGTGGTGGGTGAGGGATGGGGTGCAGCGCTCTTGGGGGAGGGGGTAGACTTGGTGGGGGACTCAACTCCCATGCCCAGGGACTTCCTCGCCCGCTTGTGGGGTGGTCGCTCAGTGGGGGCGAGGTCCAGCTCACCCATAAAGATCTTCTTGGGTGAGAGTTTGGCAGGGGAGCCAAGGGGAGTGGTTTTGGAGGGACAGGGTTGTGAGGACTGCGGACTGCGACTGTGGCTGCGTGTATGTCGCCTGTCCCCAGACCCTGTGGGTGTGCCTACATCCCCCTGAATGTGCGTGCCAGGAGGTGTGCGCTTTGCCTTACTTGGGGGTGTGCTGCCTGTGTCTGGTGGGGTGCGTGCCCGTGACTGTCTGGGTGTGTGTTGGACAGGCATGGGAGAGGGAAGTGTGGATGGGTCTGGGGTAGGGGGTGGACGGAGCGCTGCAGGAGAGTAACTGCTGCCGTCAGAGAAGAGTCCATGGACCGCAGAATCCTGCGTTGGTCAGACATCGTTGCTGACATGCCCTCCATGAACGACACCATCTGTGTGAGCAGTTTAGTGTGTCCATGGAGGACATTCAGCACCGATGCCTGCCCAACCTGCAACTGCCGCAGTATGTCCACAGACTCTTCACTGAGGGCAGCAGGGGGGACAGGGGCAGGGGGTGCGGTGCCTGGTCCGAAGGAGACATGGTGGGCCTCTGCACGGACAGAAGGGATGGGAGCAACTGGGAGGGCGGAGATGGTAACGGAGGAGGCGGGGACAGATGTGGGGATGCTGCCAGATGGTGTTGCAGCCTCCGCCTCCTCGAGGAGGTCAGCGTTGGACCCGTCGGCGTCGTAGCTGGTATCGTGTCCAGACAGGTCCTCTGACTGACTTCCCTCGTCCTCCGTGCCACTGGCTCCTCCTGACTCTACAGCACTGGTGGCACTGTCGCTGGGTCCCTCCTCCAGGTCCGTGCAGGTGTCTCCCTCTGTTGCGGATGATGATGCTGTGGGCAAGGAGAAGAAACCGAAATGCATCAGTCACCTGTATACATCTGACACATGAGCACAAAAACAATTGGTCACAGTGCATATCAGGCAATGCATCATGAGTAACAGCTAGATTACTCCGCACATATGTAAGCCCTGTACTGCCCAGTTGGTAGACCCACTATGCCACTTGGACACCAGGAAAAAAAGAACACAAAAGGCCACAACTTGAATGAGAAATACACTGAGAAGCTAGTGTCTGTGAACCGGTGAGCACAGCAATACAATGAAGTCATGCCACCTCTTGTTTACCCTGAAAGAAACAGTAGTGGTGCACCCAAGGTAAACTAACACACCTCAATACTCAAGGTGTCACCACACTCAGAGACCTGTAAGTACTTTGGAACACAAAACAAAAAAATGTTGGTACCTAGGGACTCACAATACTTTACACAATCGACATGTTTTGAATGTGCCAATTCGCCATTTCGTGAAAAGAATACTCATGTGCCTGCATGAAATATGTCTCACAAGGCAGTGCACACAAAACTACATTTACACTGTCATTGAAGAAGCTGGCACCTTTTATAAGAAGCCACTGTCAGAAATGAATGGTGTTGCAGAAAGTACATATACATGGGCCCACGGAGGTCTTGATGTTCTGAGACTTGTTAGTTTGTATCACCAACAACAAAGGAGTCTCACAAAATCAAGACCACTGTGGGAACATGTATATGGAGAATCTGCAACATCATTGAATTCTAACAGTGGCCTCTTTGAAAAGGTGCCAGCGTGTTCCATGAAAGTGGAAATGTAGTTTGGTGTGCACTTCCTTGGGAGACATCTTTCATGCAGGCACATCATTGTTCTTAACACAAATCATCCAATTACCACATTCAAAACATGAAGAACTGTTTACAAGTGCTGTGAGTGCCAAGGTACAATTCTTTTAGAGTAACAACTTGAATCATGTCAGTTGTCACATGCCCATCCGTCACCTGATTACACAGTTGGCTACACATATGACCTACTGACTGTCATCTGGAGTGGCACACTTGTCCACACCCAGGACAATGCATAAGCTACTGGGCCTGCAATTTGGTTGTAAAAAAGCATAGCTGTACTGTGGAGACACCCTCATGGCAAGCCAGAATGTCCACACAGATGTCAGCACACAAAGTCCAAACTGCGTTGCATCTGAACCACACACAGGTGCCAAAAATGTATGAGCATGTTTTGCAAAAAATGACACAGTCTTCAAAGCACGAACATTAAGCACTGGCCAGCATCACAGGGGCACTGCACGGTGATTCTTTGTACAGCCAATTCTCACACACAGGTCTGACCTGGCAAGGAAAAATCAGGGTCGCCCATGTAGGCCTTTCCCGCACAACCACCCATACCTGAGTCAATGTGATTGATACAGATCAAGAAGTGACACCTCTCATTCAGGGTTACAAAAACTGTGCAGCAAAAATTGCTAGATTTACACAACATCCCCTCATGGGGCTGGCAACACATATTTGTGACAAACAACCATCAACAGATTGTTGTGAATAGCCACACAGGCACTGCCCTGTGTGAGTATGCACAAGCAAAATGGTGTATCCCAGTCCAGTGGACACATGTAGCACACATTTGAAACATACAAACTAGGCCATGGAACAATGCCACAGAGGCAGACCTATGCTGAACCCACAGAGAATGTGCACAGTGTTGGATGACACACATGATTAGGAGGCCAGGGTGTCTCAAGGGACTGTAGTGGGCACACTGCTCCGTGTTCCTGGAATGAGCTGACTGTACCATGATCAACCGTCATGGCACTCATGATCTCCCACTCATGCACATCATGTCTGAGGCCACAACATTGGCCATGCATGGTGCAAGGGTGTTCAGTTGAAACCTCACACTCCTATGTTGAGAATCATCATCAGTGCCAACAAATATGGACCCCCACATAGTGAACAGGTCATGGCACAGGCAAGGTACCAACACAAGTCACAGACCACCCTCCCACATGATGCAGGAAGCAATGTGCACTTAGATTTACTGGCAACCTAGATGACCATGTGCAAATGTGATTACACACAGACCAGGGGACACATGTCAAGGAGGGGAAGGGATGAAAAAGAGCACCAGGTGACATTGGGGAACAGAAAATGCACTGCACATATAAACTCTGGGAGTGTATCCAAGCTACAGAGCACTTCCAAAAGCTGGTGACACATGACACAACAAACAGCCATGTACCTACCCCCTCTTTGCTGCAGTCTCTCCTGTAACTGCCTATTGAGGTCAAGGAAGACCACCGCCAGGACACGGCTCATGTGGGGGGTCAGGCGTCGGAGCCCGCCGTGGGGGCGAGGAGTGTCGATCTCCAGCTGGACCCGGGCGATCCGCCGGGTCCAGCACCGGATGTCCTGCCACCTTTTGCGGACCTGTGGCAGCCCCCGATTGCGGTCTGACGATGTCCCGCCAGATCTCCCCCTTCTCGTAGGCAGTTACCTGTCAGGATGACAAAGTGACACAACATCAATACACCTGCTCCATGTCCCAGAGACACACATTTGAACATCTTTGAAATGTTGAACAGGGAATAGGATGCTGACAGGAATTGCATCATTCACAATAAGAAATTGGCCTGTGTGCAAGCCCCAATGCACTACATGGCATTGAAAGTCAACAAGTGGCATGAGGGGTGCGACACACTCACTGATCATGGCACACACTGTGCAGCACATGCAACAGCAGGCTGATGGCCAGCACATGTCAAGCAGTCACATGTCCCACTCCACTGACGCACCCTCAGCAGACTAGACAGACACACCCAGGCACAGATCACTCGCCTGTCATTGACAACAGCAGATACAACCCTCACTCTGCACATGTGCCTGTTGCCAGTGGGGTGTCACAGGTGTCGTGCTAGCTCTGCAAGTCACACGCAGCACGGCTTACTTGTCACATCAGATGGGTAGATCTGTTGCCTCCTCCATGCAGCTGTGGTGCAACACTTCACATAGACACTCACCCACATAACAAGGAACATTTACACACATCACTGTCCATGAGGTTGTACACACCATTTGGACACTCTCACCACAGGTCCACTCAACCCATACACATCTGTGGGTACAGTCACCTGTCACACTGGGGGGACCACTGAATCACCACAGGACAATAGGAAAAAAAGCCACCAAGGATTTGCCAGGCTGAATGTGTCATGCACTATGCAGTGAAAGTCACAGTAAGCACAATGCAAGTGATGAGTGCACACAGGAACTACATCATGCTCTGCATGAGAGACATCAGCATGTCCCCCCCCCCTGGGACCCACTCTAAACAATATTGCATGTCTGTCCCACCTGGACACAATATTGACATTCACACAACAGGTGCATAGGCAAAGGTAGTGGAGTCAGCACTCACCTGCTCCCCTGGTGTCCCATACAGCTTGGAGTACTGTGGGAGGAGGACATCCAGCAACGCCTCTTTCTCCTCTAGGGTGAATGGCTGGGCCCTCTCCACAGTACGTGACATGGTCCAGAGGAAGCAGAGACAGCAGCAGTGTGGTCGACTCGAAAGTTGTGCAGGCAAGTGCCCTCTCATGGGTTCTGGCTGCCTTATATCTGTCTTGCTGAGGGGCATTCATTTTGAGGAGTACATAGTGATTGGTCAGACTCATTCGCATTGTACGTTTACTCCAATCCCTTTAAACATACACCAATGACACGCATTCGCATCCTTCAAATTTTGAGTATCATGTCAAGTCAATAACCACTTTGCAACATTGTATTTTGTGGCCAACTGACTGTTCCAGGACACCTGATGGACACATTTCAACTGAAAACTCAGTATCCATGACAACCAGCATGCATTTAGGGCCTAATACTTGTCCCTTATGTGTCCCCTATGTAATTTTGAAATCCACACACAGCTACGGTGCGTTTCACACGTACCCCTACAGGCAGCAGTTGTACGGTGCGTTTCACACGTACCCCTACGCACAAGTACAATCGTGAAACAAACCGTACACACGCAATCATTGTGGGTGTACGGTGCGTTTCACACAAACCCCTACGCACAAGTACAATCGTGAAACGAAGCGTACACACGCAATGATTGCGGGTGTACGGTGCATTTCACACATACCCCTACGCACAAGTACAATCGTGAAACGAAGCGTACACACGCAATGATTGCGGGTGTACGGTGCGTTTCACACGAACCCCTACGCACAAGTACAATTGTGAAACGAAGCGTACACACGCAATGATTGCGGGTGTACGGTGCGTTTCACACGTACCCCTATGGCACTAGTTGAACGGTGGGTTTCACACGTACCCCTACAGGCAGCAGTTGTATGGTGCGTTTCACACGTACCCCTACGCACAAGTACAATCGTGAAACAAAGCGTACACATGCAATGATTGCGGGTGTAGGGTGCGTTTCACACGCTTACAATGGTAATACAGGTGTGCACATGCCAGGAATGGAGGGCTACGAGTCGCACAAGGATGTCCATCAAGTACTTGTCATTGCATACTTTCATGTGCAGGCCCTAGGTGTGTCAGCCAGTGATATTGCACAGGTCATCTCATCTAGTTGCACAATTGAGGTGTGATGACCTGTGTACACATGTCTTGTGTGATGGGGCACTATGTGGCTTGTCACTTGCCACATGTGTGTCTGTAGTCCAACTGTGTCATGCACAGCAGCAGTGGGATGGCACAGTCATCACCACCCACACCTGTCTCCTGATGCCAGGGACAGGGACACTCTATCAACTGACATGTCACGATCAGCGTGCCCCTATGTGACTATGTCAGGTGTGTGTCATGTGTTCCCATGAGCTTGCTGTCAGTGTTCCGTCAACTGCATCTGCTGTTGGTGCATCCAACATGGGTCTGTGTGGAGAGGGGCATGGCACACATCTACGCACACAATGCCACATGTGGATTCCCACGGCTGTAGGGTCTGTGTGCATTGGAGATCATATTTTCCCAGGCATACATGTCTGCGTCATCTGAATGGCTGTGTTTAATTGTTGTCACGTGTACCCCTTCATCGCAATGTGTGTCATAAGTACATTTGACATTCCATGTGACCTGTGCTTGTGCCTTGCAGTCAACTGTCTGGATGAGATGACATCCTTCCAATGCAGCTATGTGGATGTGTGTCACTCCGGTGATATCTCTGGCTGTTCACTCAGACTTGCCCCGAGCTCATTTCAGGGCATGTCATGTAGACTTGACAATCAACAGGTGTATCTGGCTTTTCGTAGGAGTGCCAGCAAGCTGGCATATGTGTCCTGGATGTTTTGCACACACCAGACTCCATAGTTACCTGATGTGTAGTAGCAGTTTAGCATGTGCTATGTTCATTGACATTGATGTTGGCAGACTCTCAATCTTCATTCTTCCAAACAATGTCTTCCAGGGCACCGCCTGTCCCAAGACCAATGCCAGACTTGGCTGCCATGAGGGAACGTGCCTGCATCCGACGTTACAGATTCACTCAACAGTTGATTGAGGACTTGACCGACAAGCTGGCACCACACCTCCAACCGCGACACAGGTATCCTACTGCGCTGACCCCCAAGATGAAGGTGATGGCAGCCCTACATTTTTTTGCCACTGGTACGTTTCAATTTACCATAGCTGATGTTGGTGGGATGTCACAGACAATGTTCAGCCGTGTCCTGCGTGATGTTTTGGCAGCCATGTGGGAGCACCTTGATGAATTCATCAAATTTCCTACTCCTGAGGAGTTGACAGATGTCAAGGGTGATTTCTATGCCCTCGGAGGGATGCCCCATGTCATTGGGTCCATTGATGGGACACATGTGGCTTTGGTACCACCACAGGCACATGAGCAAGCCTATCGCAATAGAAAACATTACCACTCAATAAATGCCCTTGTGGTGTGTCTTGCTAACATGCTGATTTCCCATGTCTGTGCACGTTTTCCAGGATCAGCACACGATGCCTACATCATGAGGTGTAGCAGGGTGCCACAAATGATGCTGCGGCTGCACAACTAACGAGCATATCTTGTTGGTGGGTATACTCTGTTTGTCCTGTGTGTTGCGGTATCTTTGGCTCTTACGGCATCTCCTGACCCACTTATTTACATGATGTTTCCATGTAGGGGACTCAGGATATCCCAACATGCCATGGCTAATGACACCTCTCCGCAACCCAAGAACAGCTGCAGATCACCGGTACAACAATGCACACGGGCAGACCAGGCGAGTGATTGAGAGGACGTTTGGACTCCTGAAGAGCCGATTCCGGTGCCTTGACAAGACAGGTGGGTCCCTCCCATATGCAACGGAGAAGGTGTGCAAAATCTTCATTGTGTGCTGCATGCTGCACAACATGGCCGTTGAGAAGGCAGTGCCACTCATCCTTGATCCACCATCACATGCGCACACGACCTCATCATCATCTCGTATGCCATTGACACCCAGCTGCTCCTCACCCTCACCAAAGACCCAGCCATTGCCAGATCCAACCTTCAAGAAGGCATGATATCCGTTGACGAATGGCTGAACATCAGCTACCTGAGGCTGGACTTGGACAGGACTGAGGTCATCATCTGAGGATCGTCCCCTTACGGCTGGGTCAACTCCTTGTGTCCCACTGGCCTGGGCACTGCACCAGCACCCAGTGGCCACGCACGCAAGCTGGTGTTTATCATGGACTCATCGCTCACAATCACCATGCAACTCAAAACCATCTGTACCTCATGCTGCAACACCCTCAGCATGCTGCAAATGATCCACAGATAGATCCACTCCAAGGCAAGACAGACTGTCCCCCAGGTCCACAACACCAGCCGGGTCAACTACAGCAACGCCCTCTACGGAGGAACAACAGCAAAACTGCAGGAGAAGTTGTCCACATCCAGGGTGCATCCGTACACCTCATCTTCAACATCCCCCGCCCCAGCCACATCGCCGTCCACCTGAGATAGCTACAATGGCTCACTGTCTGCTGCAGGATCACCTTCAGACTCCTCAACCACACTCAGGAGGCAGTCCACAACCCCAGACCCAAAACCGACCTTGCACGTCTGTCATCCAACACCCCGTTGGCCCAACTCCGTGCAGCCCACCTTGCCCTGGCCACCATTCTTAACATCCACAGGAAAAATGCATGCAGGAGATAGTTCTCCCACCTCGCCAAACAGACCTGGGACTCCCTCCCCGGGCACCTCAACATGACCCATGACCTCTACACCTTCATGATACTCTGCCAAATTGGTCTGTCTGAGCAGTATTGCAAGCTCCCCCTCAGCAGCTTGAGGCCCTCATGGGTGAGTATTGTGCTCCATGTCTGGATTTGGTGATACATTGTGACCCATGTGTGTCCTCGACCGGACTCAGATCCAAGTGTATGGATGGCTGGAGTTATTTCAACACTCAGGCATACTTTGACATATCCTGACACGTATGTTGTGGACTCATGCGAAATGACTGCAACATAAAATTACAATTATAAATATTTTTATTTTAGGTCTGGGGCGTGATTTGTGCACAGAATAAGGTGCAATACAGGGACCATAGAATCCAAAGTTCACAGGGGGAGATGGAATCCTTGGCATTTGAAGTCATCAGAGTCCAGGCCACAGTGTTTGGCATCATTGGTCAGACTGTGACCAGCAGGTCCATGTGGCAGATGATGTCAGTCACTGAGGTGATGCTGTCGCACATGGTGGCCAGGTGCCAGGCCAGGTGACCTGGGAGATGTGTATGGTCCGCTGCCTCTCACGGTATTTTCCGTGGACGACCCACCTTCCTCCGGCGACCCTCAGATGCAGGCCTTGACGATGCTTGGGACGCTCCGTCGGACGAATCCTCCTCCTCTTCCCTCCCTGTGGCTGGTGGTGGTCTTCGCCTGATGGCACAGGAAGGGTTGCCCATGTTGTCGGCGATCCGACGGAGTGAATGGCTTATGTCCTTTTGCACCGCCAGGAGCTCAACCAGTCTTGCCTCCATCCGTCCTTGGTGTTCTTGTTGACTGGTGTATTGCTCGGCCTGCTGGTTCTTCATCTCTGTGAGGGTCACCACTACCTGGCTGAACTCCCTGGTGTCACGCCGGTATGCGTCCATGATGTTGTCTATTTGTGACATACCGGTCCCTTCAGCTGGCTGGTCAGGTTCTCGCCACCGCCTGCCTCCACTCCCACCACACCTGCCCACACGAGCCTGGGCTGCCGTTGTGGGCACATCGGGTCTACGGGACCCCTGAGGGATGGCAGTGGTGGTGTTGTCTGCCTCCTCCTGGGTGCCCAGCGCACCTTGTCCCTCCTGGTCAGACTGGCTCAGTTGTTCACTGCGGGCAGGGCTCCTTGGTGTCTCCTGGGATGTGGGTGGCGTTTGGCACAGATGTTCCTGAACCAGGTGCAGCAGGGGCTTGGACAGCAGAGGGTCCAGGTCGGTCGTGGTCATCCGCGGAGTGTTAAGAGGCGTCGCTGCCGGTGGGATCAGGTTCCTCCCGAGCCTGGGACTGTGATTCTTCACCCCCATTGTTGGGGGGAGATTCATCACGTTGCCCTGTGTGTGAGAGACAGACAATGTTAATGCTGTTTCATGCAACATCCATGTTCCATACACATTCAAGTTGGCACTGTTCCTCCAGGTAGTTGTATGTGCCTAGCATTCTCCTCAATGTTCACTTGTGGATGGGTATGTTGCGGGGGACAGATTGATATGTTCTCCTGAGTCTTTGACAAGTAGATTTTTTGCTTGGATGCTTCTTCGGCTATGTATTGGTGTTGTTGTGTTACATGTCCATTGTGACAGTGGGTAAATCCATTGCCTGTCCCGGGGCTGTCTGCTTGTGTAAGGGGTGTGTGTGACAGGGCCTGCTGGTGGGTGTTATGTGAGTTTCCACTGGGGCTCCCAGGTGATGTAGCTGTCCCCCCATGGAGCATGCTGCCATGACAGTGAGTGTGAGTTCCTGTCCTAGCTATCTGACCTTGTTGTCTTGGTGTTTGTGTTTGCACTGGTCACAGGAGGGCCTTGTGCTGCCTACACCCGGGCCAAGTGTCAGCTATCTTGTCAGTACTTTCCAAATCCCTGTGAATTGCGCATGGTGCATGGGTATGTACCTGGGCCATATGGGATGAGGGCAATTGTGTCTGATTTAGAGTTCAACAATGCGTTTTGTGACACCCACCCTCCCAGCATACCGGACATCCATTCTGGGGTTGGTGCTTCGCGTAGCATGGGACATAGCATGGCCTTGCTTTCGCAATGAGGCATACACATATTATTGGCATTAGCGTTGTTTTTGACTGTGGTTCTGGCCGGTGAGGGCTTGGGGGTAGTTGCGTGCAATTGGTGTAGTTGGGGTGTGGATGCCATTACCTCCATGTTACCTAAGTTGTTTGTGTACTCACCAGGCTCTGGCAGTCCTTAACGTCCATGTACTCCCACCGGCAGAAGCAGGGCCATCACCTTCTCTTCCCAGGGATGGAAATGTACTGGTCTGTGGGGCCCACCACTTCCAGTGATGTTGCTCTGGGCGTAGTCGTCATTCATTTTTCGCTTGACCGCCCTCCGCAGATCGTACCACCTGGCTTGGCATTCAGTCCTGGTCCTTCTGATGGGTGCAACAGCATTCACCCTATCGACGATCCTCTGCCACAGGCGTGATTTTTCAACTATGCTGGTCTGTCTGACCAATATTCCAAACAGCTGTGGCTCGACTCTGATGACTTCATTGACAAGGATCTCCAGCTCCTCCCTTGTGAACTTTGGATTCTTGTCTGTGGGCATGGTGTGGGGTGAGGGTGTGGATGGTTGTGGGTCTGAATGTGAAGGTGTGGGTCTGAATGCGAAGAGAGGGTATGTGTGAAGGAGGTTGTGTGAAGGTGTAAATGTTAAGGTGGTTGGGTGCAGCTGTTGGTGTGTGCTCTCTAGCTGCAGTGAGTCTGTTGCAAAGGCTCATGGTTTGTGTGTGTGGGCCCTTTTTATTGGTCCATTTGTGGGTGGACCTCAGTTTGAATTTTTGGTGGGTGTGTTATAAGGGGTGGTTGTGAGTTTGGCCCTCTGTTTGGATGTGGCCAGGTCAGTTTTTTCCATTTTTTGTGCACTGTAGACGTGTTTTGTGGTGTTGTGCGAGTCGAATAGACCCTCCTTGTGCTGTTTTACAGTGTCCGTGGTTCAGTACGGTAAAGGGGTACGACTCGTACAGGCACACACACCCATGCATTGTGTATGTAGGGTGCGTACACCGACATTGCGTTTGTACGGTGCGTACACAGACATTGCGTATGTACAGTGCATACACCGACATTGCGTATGTACGTGCGTACAACAATATTGGTGCGTAAAACAACATTGCGTATGTACGGTGCGTACACCGACATTGCGTATGTACAGTGCGTACACCGACATTGTGTATGTACGGTGCGTACAACAACATTGGCATGTACAACAACATTGCGTATGTACAGTGCGTACACTGACATTGCGTATGTACGGTGCATACACCGACATTGCGTATGTACAGTGCGTACACCGACGTTGCGTATGTACAGTGCGTACACCGACATTGCGTATGTACGGTGCGTACACCGACATTGCGTATGTACAGTGCGTACAACAACATTGGCGCGTACAACAACATTGCGTATGTACGGTGCGTACACCGATATTGCGTATGTACGGTGAGTACATACGCGATATTGTTGTAAGGTGCGTACATATGCATGGGGGGCCTGTGCGACTCGTACCCGGAAACACCTTTTCCCGGGATAAATGTCGTACGAAGTTCACTTCGTAGCGGGTAAAGTCATTCCACGTGTACGGGACGTTTTCCGTACAGTTCGTAAATCGGAAAGCCGGTCCGGATCGTACTTGTACGGTCGGACTGTATTTTTAGGCTTCGTACGGAAAAGTGTCCGGGTCCGTCTCGTACAACTTTTCCAGGTCTGATTCGTACGGATAGGGCAGATCCGTATGTATTTTTCCCATACGAATTGTACTTCATGGGTCGGACGGGAGTTGTACGGCAAAAAAAATAATACAGGATCGGAATCAGCCCCTGAGTGTCAAGACGAGGTCTTTCAGTGCCGTTAAACAACACATGGCTGGCATTTTTGTTGTGGCAACCCTCCTGTATATTCCTTTTCATGAAATGCATTCTCACACTACAGCAGTAAATGTACATTTCAATTGTAAGGAATAGGCAGAGTGGAACCAGAAAAACAAATACGTCTAGGTAACCATTTTACAAACGTATGTAAATATGCAAATGGTCTCTGGCGTCTAGGCAGTTGCCTTCAAACCCCTTGCTTCTGGGCCTGGTACCTTTACACTAACCAACAGCCTTTGATACTGTATATCATTAGACACTACTACTGTGACTTGAGAAGCTGGACCTATAAATAAATTATCACCTCCCACCTCAGCGACAGATAAAGCTTTGTATCTAAATCAATATTTACCTCAGCTGCTCACATCCTGCTCTGTGGCATCCAACAAGCATCACTCATTTCACCAGTCTTGTTCAACCTCTACCTTACCTGATCAGATTAATCAACCTCACTTGCTACAACTATGCAGATGACATGTAGATTATTCTAAAACTAGGAGACCCTACAAGCGTCAATAGTCAGATGTTCTGTCTTTAAGGCAGTCTACAGTTCCATAGAGACCTTCAAGGGGAAGGCACACAGTAGCTACAGGTGAAATTCCAATGATACAGAAAAGGACACTACTATAGAAACTAGCACCTCAACTCATCGCCTCTGCTAATTAAAAAAAAAACTATTGGTGGAGCTACATTTTCAGTACAGGTGGAAAACACTCGACCTCCTTGCCAGCAAAGATACGAAATCTACAAATCCACCGTAATTTCAGGAAGGAAGTCAAAACCTGTTTCTTCCAAATCTGAAAACCACAATAAATGGGTCCCCTGACTTCAAAACTAATTAACAGAACAGACGAGAACACTTCAGTCAAGCATACCGAAAGTCACAGAAACACCACCATTAGATTGCACGAGGGGTGGCTGCATACCGTGCAGGGTACATGAGAATAGTGTTCAGGTAGCACTGGAGTCAACACAATTTGATTCTATCACTGCTGAGTGTAATGATTGCAGGCTGGACGCTAATTATACCCTCTCGGTGGTGCCAAAATGTCACAGGACCATAACCATTGCACTGCCAGTTGCAGGCTGAATGGCAAGTATATGGATTGCACATGGTGAAAAATCACTTGTAGTCCAGCTAAGTATTACCATAACAGATCGGAACTGCAATTGGACACTGTCTGGACACCACCACCAATCCACTGGAACCAAACCCCTCAATACCAAAGAGGACATGCGCCTAATGCGTGAAGAGATCTGCCATATGTGGCTACCATTACAGCCTTTAGAGCCGCCACATTGAGCCGCTGCGCTATTTTATAATGAGGAAAACTGTGACGAGAAAAAACAAAGCTCTCTTCGGCCAAATTCTTAACCACAAGAATTATCTTATTGTTTCTTTTGGCACACACGGGCTCTCCGGATACCAGCAGGAATCACATCTTGCCAGCCAACAGAAACCAAACACCTTATCCAGTTACCGAAGCAAACACCCATCTCCAGTAACATACCTGTCGAGCCACACTTAATTCAATGAGAAGTACACTCTCATTCACTGACAGAAACATCACCCTATAGCAGTGTCAACTTAACCAATCTCCTTCACAAACAAAACACACCCCTTGAATAACACAATCCCACTCCTTCAATTTCAGGACCACCAGCTTCTTTGTTAATAGTGGCTCTCCTTCCTTCATCTTCAGTGACAGAAATTCATTCCTTTAGTAGCGAAAAAACACTTTCACAAGCGAGAGACAGATTTTTAGTGAGAGGAACCTCTATCAACATTCAGTTCACAGACTTCGGATCCTATTTCCCAGCCTAGTGTGAGATACAAGGACCATACCCATCCTCCAGTGAAACACCCAAGCCCCTTCTTTACCTATCCAACGAGAGCATTGTACCCAGTGCTTGAAATGGAAAAATTGAACTGCAGGTACCTGTTTGTTTCAGAGAAGTGCCAGTACTCTCCAATTAAAGCTATTACCCCTCTCTTGAAAGTGCAGGAACTCTCCCTCTCAAAATAAAAAAAGTGCAAGTACTCAGTACTGGCACATTTAAAGCACTGGTCGTACCCCAAACAGTCCCTACCTCACTGAGAGTATGTACCGATGAGAGGCCAGACCTCTGCTCCATGATATTGTATTGAATTGTAATTGCATTTATATAGCGCTTACTACACCTGACGAGGCGTCAAAGCGATTTATCGGCGAGTACCACGCTACTCTGGAACTTATAATGAATTAGTATAGTGAAATATGAGAGTAATTTGAGGGGTGAATATGTTAGTCAGTTTTTTGGATAGATAAAGATAGTGCGGGTTAGAAGAGGGAAAAGGATTGCATTTATATAGTGCTTTCTGCCTCTCATGAGGTGTTGAAGCGCTTTTCGGTGAGTAGCACGCCACCCCGGAACCCAAACAGGGTGGAGACAGACAGACAGATAGGCACACACACACACTCTCACACATAAACAGACACACACACACACACACACACACTCCTGGACATGCCATCAAAGTGTGTGTCAGGCCTGTCACAGACGTTATAACAGGCTTTAAGACCCTCATCCACATACAACACCTGACATTGTGTGTCAGGCCTTCATCATTCACACACAACCTCATGCAATTGGCCATTTGGTGTATTATTCCGCCTTCCAGGAACTCCTTCCATTGGAATGTATGATGGGCAATTTTACATCTGAAAAGTACACTTCAATATCTCGCTATTTGTCACATTTAATTATTTATCTTCTATATGTGTTCTGTACAGAAAGCCAATACTTTTTTGCTGTTTCCCCCACCCTTGGTAAACCCACTAGGTCAACAGAATTTGTGCATGCAAAGCATGCTGGAGCATTTGTTCATGCTTATATTTGCTTTCAATTGCTCAGGTAAGCCTTAACTAATGGCTTTTGCAGGTGTGTTTTTCTCTGTCTTCTTGTCAATCACTACTCAGAAAGAAGGCTTGAGGTTGTACTTCAAGACTTTTTTTTACAAAGATGACCCGAGCCTATGTGTCCTGCCTCTCACAGACATGAAACCAGGCTGTGCATTAGGCCTCTCACAGACATGACTGGGGGCTGTGTTAGGACTTTCAAAGGGTGGTATGTCTGAATTTCGAGTTTTAAATATTGTGTCACCAAAATATTGAAGCAAATACATAAGTGTAAGTGCAAATAGGTAAGTATAGAATTACTCTTCTTAACGCCACTTCAAAGTGCCTTGAACTCACTTGCCTTACACCCACCCGCTCCATCTGTACGATCACCCCTCTCTAGCTGCACAGCCATCCATCTCCAGCTATGCCCTTTAGATACAGTCACCCCTCTAGCTGCACAGTCACTCCACACATAGTTCAAACACCCTCTCTTGCTGTACATTCACCCCATCTCTTTCTGTTTCCCCCATATTTTATCTTACAATCACCTCGCTCCTGCTTCAGTCCACCTTCTCTTGCTGCAGTCACTGCTCTCTAGCTGCTCAGTCACCCCCATTGCTGCACAGTCACCCCTCTCTTACGGCACAATCACACTTCCATTTCTTCACAGCCCCCCCCCCTTTTTGCTTCCCAGTCACCCCACCCCCCCTTTCTGTGCATTCACCCTTCTCTAGCTAGCTGCACAGTCACTCCTCTCTCCTCTGGCTGCACAGTCACTCCTCTCTCCTCTGGCTGCACAGTCACTCCTCTCTCCTCTGGCTGCACAGTCACTCCTCTCTTTCTTTCCAGTCACCCTTCTCTAGCTGCACATCCCCCACTTTCTTAATCATCCATCGCTTGATGCACATTTCCCCCCTCTGTACATTCAGCCACACTGTACATTCATCCCGCACTGTACATTCATCCCGCACTGTACATTCACCCACACACTCTTGCAGAAAGTGCAGTTACAGTCATAAACACATTTGCACGCACATGCTTACAGACAAAGCACCTACACACACACACACACACACAGTTTTTGGATGCATGCCAACATTTTGGATTAGGAAAGTGCCAACATTTTGGAACATGACAGTGGAAGATTTTGAATATAAAATCATCCTAACCGATTTTCTCCCCTGACTACTACTGAAGCAGAAGCACTTTTAGGAGGGAGACAGGTGAAATAAAGCCTTTTTGGCTTTAAAATCTAGTCTCCCGCCTGAATCGGGTCAATTCTGAAGGATGCGTTTAGCAGTTAATTCCATAACTATCTCTTCAGTCCATCCTAACTACCTCTATCGCCCTCCGGTCATATTCGTGCTAGACAAGCCACATGCATAAATCACAGAATTCCCCCGTGTATTATCTTGAATTCGTGTAATCTCGAGAGTGTTTTGCTAGCTGCGATTTGCTTTAACTTGATGATAAAAACGTTTTCGTGTGGATGAAAGGCTGGCTCCTGAGGATGGCGCTCTGCTAATGCAGCCTCCTACAAACAGGAGGTGGCACTCCTCGTTCTATGCCGTGTCAAACACAAAACAGATATCACCTTACTGGCGCAGGTCCAGGGCACCGCATTGCTCAGCCTGTAGATCCTTTGTTCCTCAGACTACAAAGCAGGGCCAGATGGACGTCCTCTAATTATGAGCGACCCAGGGTCCTTATTCTCCACTGGCTCCGAATTTTCCCCTGATTGGTCACAAGTACTCTAACTTTTGGACAGGCCTTATTTGTTGCTGTTGCTGGTTTCCACATTGGTCCAGATTCTCTTGGGGGCAGGACAGCAGCATCAGCAGGGCCGTCATAGGTAGCGCTTTCCGCGCTATGGATGATTGACAGCCCTGCTCTGCTGAGTTCGGAAGCTACATAATAATAATTTGATTGGCGGCGCCACCGCAGTCTAAATTTTGCGCACACAGGGCAAAATAAAGCCTAAGGGGCAGATTTATGAGGTTTTGCCGTAGGGAAGCGCAGCAGGCCTTCCTGCTGCGCTCTCCTACGGCAAAAGAAAAGGGCAGGGATGCGCCGTATCTATAAAATGCGGCGCATTCCTGTCCTTTTCCCCTGCGCCGGCGCACAATGGGCTGCCTGCGCCAACGCAGGCACCTCTGCACCATGGTGCAAAGGTGCCTGCGTTGCGGAGATGAATATTTTTGTACAGGAAGGGAATCCTTTCTGTACAAAAATAATCACAAGAGGTTTTTCCTCTTTGTATGGGTGCTGCAGAATGCAGCACACATATAAAAAGGAAAAACGAGGAGAAATAAAGATATTTCTCCCCGTTGCGCCTCCCTTACGCCTCCCCTGGGGAGGCGGAAGCTTTTGGCGCTGCCTCAGATTTACGATTTCTCGTAAATCTGGGGCAGTGTCAAAAGGCCATGGGTGTTGCTGGGAACTCCCCCAGCAACACCCATTGCACGCCCCTTTAACGCAGAACACTGCGTTAAAGGGACTGATATTTATGAGGCAGCATTAAGCCACAAATAGTGGCTCAGTGCTGCAAGATAAATATCACGCAGGCTTCTGCGCCACGGAACGTCACAAAAAGTGACGTTCCGATGGCGCAGCGGGCCTCATAAATCTGCCCCTAAGTTTCTGCACTCCGCCAGGAGAGGTATTTCCCCGCACAAATGGAAAAGTATTGCCCATTTGTGCAGGGAAATAGCCCAATCTGGCAACACTGCCAGAGGCCCGCCTGCCGACCGAGGCGGCGAGGCCCCGGCCTGTGTACCAATGATTAATTAAGAGGCCGGAGCCCAGGCGTTCGCACCAGCTCCTTCTTTAATGAAGAGAAGATTCCGTGGCGTGCAGTGTGTGCGCCACCATTTAATTAATGAGGAGGCCGCTTGCGCACCAGTTAGGCTGGCTGGCTCCACTGAGAGTGAGGGGCCCCTGGAACGTGGGGCCCCTAGCACTGCGGGGGCTGCGGGGGCCTGTGTTACGCCCCTGCTTTGCTTAAGGGACTGCTGCAGGTTGCTCCATCCACAATACATAGACCTATTCTGGCCAGGGCAGTTTACTGCCCCCCTTTTGTCTGGGACTTACTGACACCTGCTTTTGGGGCTGTTCCCCCTCTTAAACCTCTTCCAGCCCAGTGAGACCAATTCACCAACTAAACGTTTTTTTGTTTTAATGTGGAAAACATGTAAAAATGTATCTAAGGGTGTAACACAGCCCATTAGGCAAGGGATGTCAGGGATTTAGGGGTATTGAGCGGGGTAGTGTATTAATGATACAGTATTGTTTAAATACCTGAGTATTAATTTATAACTTTCTTTTTATCAATGTAACCTTTAAATAAAAAAAGAAATGTAGGGGTGTAACCATTTTAGGCATGGGATGTGAGTATATAGGGGTATTGGGATTGGGAAGTGTATTAATACTCGTGTTTTAATTTTAATGCCTGAATATTATTTTATATGCTTTTTTATTATAGCTACTGTAATTTTTAAAAAAGTCTACGGGTGTAACATCTAACATTTGGCACAGGTTGTGAAGGATATAGAGGTATTGGGAAGAGAAGTGTGTTAATACTCAGGTATTAATCATAAACTCCAGTAATAATTTTTTATAGTCTAAGGGTGTAACACCCAACTTTATTCATGGGATATGAGAAAAATAGGAATTTTGGATGGGGAAGTATATTAATTCTCTGGCATTAATTTTAATACCTCAGTATAAATATATACACTATTTTTAAAATACCTACTGTAAATTTTGAAAAACAAATATTTCTAAGGGTGTAACATCCAGCATAAAGGCATGGGATATAGGAGTATTGGGTGGAGGAGTGTATTAATATTCGGGTATTCATTTTAATACCAGAGTAATAATTTATAAGCAATCTTTAATATACCCACTGTAATTTATAAAAAAAAAGTCTAAGGGTGTAAAACCCACCTCTTGGCACAGGAGGTGAGGGATATAGGGGATTGGGTGGGGGAGTGTATTAGTACTCAGGTATTACTTTTAATACCTGAGTTTTAAATGTTACATATACATTTATTTGTTTTAAAGATTGGAAAAAATATTATATATGTATATATTAGTAACATAAGACCCCCTTAAAATTAGAACAGAGAATAAAAAAACAAATGTGACAAACAACCACCACTGACACATTAATAGTTTTTTAAAAACCTTTATTAACAATATAAAGACACCAAGAAATCAATTTTAATTTAAAAACATAGTAAATCATTTGTAAAAATGCTCATAAAAATACAAAAAATATTTAATATTATGAAGTATTTTTTTTTTTTTAAGTTACATATTTTACATCAATATGAAAAATAAAATTAAACTTTTATTTCTGGTTTATCCATGCTTTCCTATTAAAGCCAATGGAGAAAATCGTCCTTTTTTACTTTTTACTTTTAGCCTTCACGTACGTGGTTGTGCGTCTGTTTCTTCCGTCAGTGGAGTGTCGCCATCAAGATCAGATGGAAGGAAGTGCTGTAGTCAGGTAAGAACAATTGAATTTAATATTTTAAAGGAGGGATGTAGTTAGATGTAGGACAGTAGTGAAATGTATGTTGTGAACAATTTAACCCCATTTTCATTCATATGCAGATAGCGGTTGTAGGCCCACGTTGGAATGATTGCATTTTTTCCAAACTCGGTTTAAAAAATAATTTAAGGAAAAGTATAGTACTTTTTATACCAAATCGAAATAAAAGCAGTATTTCACAAATTTTTTGTGATGTGTTTTTTAGATGATGTTTGGAATATTGACAGAACACAGACCATGTGGGTACTAGAAGAAAATGGATTCCCAGGATCGGGTGCAGTTAGCTGAAAAATAGGGAAAGCTGGCTGATGTTACATTTTTCTTTTTATTAACAGTTGTTTTTTAAAAAACAACATACCTTTCCTGAAGGATTATTATATTGGTGAATTCTTGGAAGAACTACAACAAGGACTTGGATGGTAGTATTTTTCTGTGGAACGAGGATGTCAGAGAAGAATTTGTAGTTAATCCAACTATTCAGTTTTTCGAAATGGTGTCTCTGCCAGTCTGTGCTTTTTTATTCAGACGTGTGGTCATCACTTTTAAGGAAAATGTATTACACAGTTTGGATTATTGGAGTACAAAAGACTCCTGGTGACTGCTGTATTTGAAAAGTCACCGGGAGTTGAAGAAAGAAGACATTATCGGGTAGAAATACTGATATTCCTTTCATTTTCAAAAATATTTTTAAAAATCCCAATCTAATTGATAAAGTAGTAAAAACAGGCAAGTAAGTTAAAGTAAGTGTTAATATGTTTTAGAAATGTAGCACATATGCAAGATTGTTCAGTTAGTTAGAAGCCACCATCAACGAAAACTGTTGAATTTGGCCCAATAGTCTCTCAGACATCACTTTAATTATTTTTTTTAAACCCGGGGGTTCTGAGTAATTGTGAATGATTGCGCTATTCTCAGTTCTTGGAAACTTTGCTCCTTCAAAATTTCCAAGAAATGATAGAAGTTAAGGTGTGGTCTACTAATAGATTTGTTGAAGGAGTTGTGCCATCCATGTTGGTCTTCGCACCTCCCTCTAAGCAGGTTGTGTAACAGTTCCACCAATCAAGAGGAAACCTTGGCTTACTCTTGTGATCCAAACTGTTTAGATGGCCAATCCATGTGTCCTCAAAATAATTTAGTAATGGTGCCAATTTGTCCATGTTTTGGGGAAAAAAACTCTAATTCTATAATTAAGGTGTAAAATTCATCCACACTGTCAGGAGGTACGAAGCATAACGCAGGTAGTTTCTTTAATTCAAACTGTAGTTTACTATCTGATATATAATCTTCAACTAAGGATGTTTTGGGATTTTATGTCAAATTGTCTGAGAACAGTAAAATAAAACAGTCTTGAATTTGGGTATTGGAATATAATTTAGTATCGGTGTTAGTCATGGGTAACTCAAAATCAATAATCACTTTTCTCTGACTTTTATTCATTTTTTAAAATGTTACCACTGTCGAAAATTCAGTGCTTATCAGGCAGTAAACTGTAAGCTAAAGGAACTGTGGTGTTGATGTGTCAGCTTTAGAGGGGACACACATTAATAGGTCATGTAGTACTCTTGTTTTGATTATAATGGTAGTCCTTTTATTATCCCAAATAACACAATAGATTCACAGTCAATCCTCTTCTTCTGGGATCTTCCTTGGTCAGCCATGTTAGGAGAGCCAAGCGCCGGTGCCCCTCAGGGTAGAGGAAAGAGAAAACCAATGATAAGTGCCCAAGGATATTACGTAGGGCTTTAGGGGAAGTGGACAAAGTGAGGGGATTTAACTAAATAAAAAATATCTCCTTGGCCTGTCACCCAGTGTGCGCCAGATTAGCACAAAACGGCTTCTAGCAGCCTCTCTGTCCATTTGCGTCACCGGGCTCTTAGATGCCGATAGGCTCAAGAGATTATGGAACGTACAATAAAAAAAGAAAATAACTAGGATAGAGAGCGTCCCTTAGGTCGTCTCTCTCCGATCAGCAAGCAAATCACTCTTCCCCCGTCCTCCTTGAGCCTGTCCCCCCAACTCCCTCTCAGGTCCTGGACCCGTGCACGTACCTTGGTCAGTTACGCTCCTCCAGGAGCGGGGCGGTTCGTGGGAGCATTGGCATCCCAGGATGCTTGTTTTTTTGTCCAGGGAGGCCCTGGCTTGGCAGTTTGGTCTGGACTGTTCCCATGAGGCACAGGGTCAAGACTGATTTGCATATGGCTGGGTCTAAACTGGGGTGGCATGCTGAGCAAAAGAACAATGGATTTAACCCAGATCTCTTGACTGGGGGTGAATGTATGATTTATTCAGCATTCCGTCCATCATTTGTTTGCGTAGCACTTTTCACCCTAAGTGGGATGGGTATGCCTAGACGTGGGTCCCTTGTTCACTGTGCCGCTGGATTCAAGCTAGCCTGGCTGATGAAGGGTAATACCCAGAAAATGGTCCCAGGATGCTTGTTTCCGGTCCAGGGAGGACCTGGCTTGGCAGTTTGGTCTGGACTGTTCCCATGAGGCACAGGGTCAAGACTGATTTGCATATGGCAGGGTCTAAATTGCGGTGGCATGGTGCGCAAAAGAATGATGGATTTAACCCAGATTATTTGACTGGGGGAGAATGTATGATTTATTCAGCATTCCGTTCATTTGTTTGCGTAGTTATTTATTTTACATACTCCTTTAAAAAAATGATTGATCTTTGTGTTCTTTTTTGGGTACTCCTGAGAACGTTTTTTTTTTATAGGTTTCATTTTAAAATGATGTTATCAAACATTTTACCTGTCAAAGTCTTTCACTTTTCAACAAGTGGTGGTGCTGATGGATTTCAGTCTTGGAGATGTATTTTAAACTTCCTCTGCAATGGGGAAATTGCAAGGCCTGTAAAGTATAATGTCAGTATGATTTACTGTAAGTGTATTCCATTTCCTGGCCAATCACTTTCCAGCACCTTCCCTAAAGCAAGCACCCGGTGGAGTAGGAATAGTAATTTTGACTCCAGCCACTTTCCAGCACCTTCCCTGAGGCAAGTACCCGGCGGAGTCGGAATAGCAATTTGGACTCCCAGCCACTGCCCAGTACCTTCCCTAAGGCAAGCACCCCACTGAGTAGAAATAGTAATTTTGAACCCAGCCACTGTCCAACACCTTCTCTGAGGCAAGCACCCAGCGGAGTTGGAATAGTAATTTGGACTCCCAGCCACTGTCCAGTACCTTCCCTGAGGCAAGCACCCCATGGAGTAGAAATAGTAATTTTGACCCCAGTCACTGTCCAGCACCTTCCTTTGAGACAAACACCAGGTAGAGTAGGAATAGTAATTTGAACCCCCCGGCACTGTCCAAATTCAGTCCCCAGCAGAGTTGTAGTAGTACATTTTACCCCCTAGTACTTTCCCGCCCCTTCCCTGTGATCAGCCCCCAGTGAAGTAGTAATAGCAAATTTGAACCCCCACAATTGTCCAGCACCATCCCTGAGGTCAGCCCACCGCGGAGTAGTAATAGTACATTTGACCCCCCCAGAACTGTGCAACACCTCCCCTGAGGTCAGGCCACGGTGGAGTAGTAATAGTAAATTTGGCCCCCCTCACTGTCAAGCCCATCCATGAGGACAGCCCCCGGCGGAGCTGCAATAGGAATTATGATCCCCAACTACCGTGCAGCCACTTCCCTGAGGACCTCACCCGTAGAAGTAAAAAAAAATGTACATTTAAATGTATAATTTTACTTAAAATAAATATTACGGTACACAATGTTTTTACCTGTCACCTTTTTGTGGGTCGCCTGTAGGCTGATTTGATATTTTGTAAGCCTCCAGCAGCTATTCTGAAATTGATCTGCAAATTAGTAAGGAAAAAAATAAATAAATGTGTTGGGACAATTTTTGATTTTACCAAATGTGTTTATGGTAACAGTTTTTCTTACTTGAGTAGATAGGTGACACTCTCTCAAAGTGAGCTGACAGTTGACTCCTCCTGTCTTAGTAGCGTGTGGTCAACAGTGAAGTCAGTGTACCTCTGAGCACAAGATGGTGGTTGTCTGTATTTATAAGTTTTTTTGAGGTGTTCCATAATTTAAAAGATTTTTTTTTTTTAAATGCATCAGAATCTGACTGAATGTAGATTTATTTTGTTCTGTGAAAATATATAATTCTTTTCAGAACGACAGCTATTTTGATTTGACTCTGACGGCACACAGAGTGAAAATAGAGGAAGGATACCAGAATTGTACTATATGTAGTGCATGAGTTGGTTTTGGTATTACTATGATTGCATTTTTCTCTTGTTTTCAAGAATATATGTAAATCAGGAAACGTTCTCTTGGGTACCGTTTAATTCACTTGACAGTTATATATTTGATATTTTTTTTTATTATTTCCTGATAAAATAAAATGCTGACTTTCATGGGTTTCCTTATGTCTGTTACAATGACGTGCGTTGCATTGGCATGTGTGGTAATGGTATGCATGGTAAAGTTACTTAATATATACCTCAATGGATATGCATGGTAGTGACATGTGTTGTAAAAACATGCTTTATAATGGTTACTGCGTTTTAAGGTCCGTGTTGTAAGAACATGCATGGTAATGGTATGCTTTGTTCCATCATACGTCCCGTACCAGTCCTACGAGGAGGAAGGATACATTGAATATGCTGATGTGCCCTATGAGCAGCATATGGAAGAGAGGTTGGTGGAGGCACTGGATACACACATGCAGGATTCCGTTAATCAGGCCCTGATTAGGGCTCTGAGGTAATTTACACAACCTTTGACCCGTTATGGGCAGCGTGAAAAGGTTGGGCCCTCTGGGGACTCATTACCTAGTGACATCATGACCAATGAGTTGGACTTTGCCCAGAGATCCTCGGTTCTTTCTCGTGGGATGTCTTCTCGCAACTAGTCACCTCTGTCCTCCGGAATCATAAATATGGGTGCACGCCTTCCCACAGCCCTTCGGGGATCTCCACAGTTTCTATGCTCCCAGTGGCATACTTATCTTTGGCATATTCTCCCTCCTCAACTGATTCTGAAGCTCCACAAGGGGATCTGAAGCCAGTGGCAAAACGCAAGTGTAAAATGCACCATTTTGCAGGCGGAGTACCAAGTGATAAAAAGCTACTGTTTGTCCCAGAGAATATAGTTCACCCATGTTCTACTGAGTGGGTACCTTGTATGGAAGTGGTGAATTACGTCTAGGACAGGTTGCACAAAGGCTTCGAATGTAAGGGCGTAATACCTTGAGATCTTAATGTCCTCGGCCCTCTCTCCTTGGCAAGGTTGCGGACAAGCCAGAATTGGACCCTAATATGGCAACTTTCTTTAAAAAATTCACAAAAGACCCCAAAAAAGGCTTGGATCGGGCATAGCGTGGATGCCAAGATAAGCTGTTGGAACTTTCTGGCCCACTTACTTAGGGGCTGATTTCGAGTCTGGTGGTCAGAGTACCGCCAGACTTGTGGGGACGTGGCAGTGGCAGTCCCCCCACCGTCCTATTATGAGTTGGACGTGAGACCACCACAGCCGCCAGGGAACCTCTGTTCCCCGGCGGTATTGTGGCAGTGTAGGGCATCAATATGCTTGGCGGGACGGCATCTTCTGTGTTTTACCAAGCAGAGAGCGGTTTCATAGACAAGATTTGTCCACTGCTCTTAAAGAGGGCAGTGATACGGTCTTCACCCCACCAGCAG
The DNA here is from genome assembly GCF_964204655.1 of Triturus cristatus. NCBI lineage: Eukaryota > Metazoa > Chordata > Amphibia > Caudata > Salamandridae > Triturus > Triturus cristatus. The sequence continues at coordinate 608,921,325 of NC_140593.1, read as the reverse complement.
GGTTTGTCAGCATAATTTTCTTGGTCCAGAAGAAGGACAGAGGCTTTTGCTTGGTTCTGAACCGCAACCATTTAATCTCTTGGATTGTGTTTCGCCATTTCAAAATGGAGAGCAGACACTTGCTCTGCGACCTCCTGCAGGAAGGACATGAGATGGTCCATCTTGATCTCAAGGATGCTTACTTAGCAGTCCCCCTCTGTGTCCCCCATCAGAGTGTCACAATTCGCTTCCTGTGCTCTCATCCCCACCACCAGGGGGCAGAATTGTGGAGCTTACCAGTGTTCTGATATGCTTCGAGACACTCCCCTGCATGAATATCCTGACTTCCAGGCATTAGGACACCATTTAGGAATTGACATCCATTCCCAATCCATGCCGGGTTTTGTGGAAGCCAGTCTGCTCATGCTGGAAACTCCATTACCTAGAATCCCCTGCTCACTGCTTCGTCTCCACCCCTGCAGACTAAGGATGGGTGGAGGAATTCAGCTCACCTGTGGCTGGCTGCTGCTAGCCTGCTCACACCTGATGCATGTGAATATTGTGAGCTCTTTTAAGCTCCAGCTCCCTTCAGGCCAAGGTTGGTCATTGTAGCTGTGTACCAGTGAGACTGATCCTTGTTTCCAGTGCTCCTTGAGCTTTTGCTATCCTTGTTTCCAGTGTTTCCTGAGCTTTAGTTATTACTTGTTCCTGACCTGCTGCTGTTTTCATTGTTCCTGAATTAGCACTGTCTGCAGTGCTACCTTGACTCCTGAGCCTTATTATTCCTTGTTCCTGAGCTGCAGCAGTTTCCCTTGTTCCTGGATTATCACTGCCTACAGGGCTACCTTGACTCTTGAGCTTTAGCTCAATTCTAGTTCCTGCTCCTGAGCCTTAGCATTCATTGTTCCCGAGCTACAGCAGTCTCCCTGGTTCCTGTACTTGCACTGCCTGCAGTGCTACCTTGGCTTTTGAGCTGTTGCTAAATTCTTGTCTTGCTCCAGCACAGCCTTCAGTGGTACTTTGTTTTCTTGACTCCTGATCCAGCACTGTTCTTGTGTACCCTTGTAGCTTCCCCTTATGTATGTATTTTTCCAGTCCCTGCCTATCTTCCCATTTTCTTGGTTCCAGTTCCTAGTGTCCTGTCTTTCTATTCCCGCTGTCTTGCTTCTAATTACCTCGTATGTTTGTTACTTGCTTTCTGCCAAGTGTGCCCTGTGATTTCATTCCTTTCCTGTTAAGCACTCCTCCTTGCTAGCTCCTTGTCTATTGTGCTTGTGTTTAGTTCTACCCCCTTGCTGTTACTGCCTTGCGTGTTCCTGTTTGATCGCCAGGATCCGTGGGCACAGCTGTCTACCTAGGTGGTATTTCTTGTTCACTGTGAGTATTGTCTTTGAGTTGCATTTATAACATCACCATAGGTATCAGCTCCACAGACCCTGCCTTTGCATGCATATCCTATATGTGGGTATTTGCAGTCAGTATATGTAACAGCAATTGTGGGTGAGAAACTTACTGAGCTTCAGTCTTACTGTGTGGAGCTCCTGAGTGCATTACCCCACATTCCCTTTATTGTTAATGTTGTATTATATATATGCCTTGCACGTCCATCCAGGGTGTCGTTAGTCTGAATGCTAAATTGCCTCATGAGTGCCCTTCCTTTCTGAGTCTTAGCCATCTTGCTCCTTCCTGAAGGCTTCCCCTTTGGATCCCTTTTCTCCTCTGACTTCTTTTATGATCCTGGGCGGATGTACTCCTCTTTCTGTGTATCTTTTCTACCCAGTTCCCAGTCCTTGTCCAAGTCCCTGAATTTGTTGCCGACATAGTCCCGGACAGTCTTGACACAGGTTGCTGAATGGTCACTGGCACCATCACTGGTACAAGTTTACCGCCCTTCCATTTGGTCTTTAATCAGCTCCCTGGTGTTTCACAAAATTGCGTCGCCCTGTAATCCAATATCTCTGGGAGCAGGGAGTGAGATTGATTATATATCTGGACGAAATTCTCACCATGGCACAAAACAGGAACATGGTTCTTCTTCACCTCTCTTGGGCTATCCAGCTCCTGGACTCTAGATACCAGGGTCTAAGGTTTGTCATCAACTCAGAGATGTTGATCACAATTCCTTCCCAGATCCTCTAATTCTTCAGATTTTAGGTGGACTCTACCCAGGCACAGCTCCAGTTGCCATTGAAGAAATGCATGTCTATCAAGAAAGAGTATGAGAAGAGCCCTTTGAAATGATTCACGCTTGGCAAGGAGAAGTTATTATGCATGGTAAGTTTATTCCTTCCGACTGGGAGGGAGACTCCCAACCAACTGAAAACAGTCGGTGCTCTGGAACCTGGACACAACCAGACTGCTGAACACCATACCATTCCTGAAAGCTACACCAACATTTTATGCAGCTTAGAAGTTAGGACATAACACATCTCCCTTCTTTAATAATTGCACAATCATATATGACAATATAAGAGCAACAAATAAAATCAAAGGATATTGGTTTAAGAAAAAAAAAAACAATAAATACATACATTTATCCACTTATAAATAAATGCATTTAACAGGGGCGCTAGGTGGAGCGCTTTCAAGATGGTCGCCAGAGCGTGAGGCTCCTGCCACCCGGTGCCATCATCCTGGGTATTCTCCTGTTCACAGTGCGAGGCGACATTGCTGGTGCCGCCAGCCGCGGCATATAAGCTTCCCGCGGCCGCACGGAGAAATTCGGGGTCACGGGAGGCACTCCAGCCCGCGGCTTACCATGAGGTGACTGGGCCGCAGAGGCCGTGACCCTCGCAACGGAGGCGGGACGGCGGCTGGCTTCTGTGGTACGGAGGCCGACATCAGTGGAGGCGAGGAGAGGCAGAGCCGGTGGCCAGCTGATGCAGTTGTGGTCCGCGTTGCTGGATAGGTGACGCGGTGTATGCGGTGCCGGCGCTGAGGTGGCCGCTGTCTGCAGGTGGTGCCATGGACTACGCGTCGGCGAGGAGCCACTGTGAGGCGAGTCTGCGGCGACTTCCCCGGGGAGCGGCACGATACCTTGGTTTGGGATTGGGGCCCCCCTGAGAGGCCTGGCCGACTGCCTGCCGGAGCTACCTGGGTGAGTCGTGTGGGCCCGGCCCCCGGTACACTAGCGGATCGAAGGGCGCAGCGGGGAGGCCTGGGAAGTGAGGCGGGCCTCTTCGCATGCTGCAGCGCGGCGGTGGGCCTGGCGGAGATCGCTGCGGACCGCTGGAGTGCTATGGACTGCCCTAACGTTGGCGGATGCGAACTTGAGGCCCAGGATTTGTGAGCTTTGTAGCTGATGGCCCGGTAAACGGACATAGACAGTGAGGTGGGTGACTGGGAGAGAGAGGGGAGCTGTCTTGACCCTGCAGTGAGGAGAGCGCCTGGAGCTGGCGAGTGCATCTGAGGTACCGACAAATCGTGGTGGGGCTCCCGTCTCCGTATACTTGGCGCAGACCGGAGGAGGTGTGAGAACCGAGAATTTGACGGCGGGAGCTGGCAGTGGCGGATCAGTGGGAGCTCCTTGCATAAGGGGGCATCCCAGCTGGTGGCGATAAAGTGGTGGGCCTGGACATAGCCGAGACTGAGGTGCCACTCGGACTGTGCTGCGGTCACTGCCAAGCGGGTGGCGGCGGAGGGGTGGCCCCACTTGCTAGTGGCCCAGGAGCGGTGAATGCCAGTAGCGGAGGTGGAATATCGTTGAACCTGGTTCACATTGTGAGAACAGTACGAGGCGGTCTTGGTGGCCTCCGGAGCCTGGAGGTATCGGCCAGAGGACTTCTATCAGATGGTGGCCGAGGTCGCTCTCGAGAGGATTCTTGCCCCCCCCCCCCGTCCCTTCCTCTCCCCCGCACCAGCTGAGCAAAAGTGGTGTTTATTCTTTTATACCCCGGCGAGATAGGAGCGGGGGCCGGGACTGCCTGACAGTTGCCGGGGTTGCCAGCGAATGCCGTCAGGACAACAGTTGGTCATGGGCCGGCTACGGAATAAACCGAATGAGGACCGGTCTCAGGCGGAGAGACTGGGCCCTGCGCCGGGACGACCTGACAGAGGCGTGGAGCCTCCGGCGACAGCACTTGAGGCAAAAATGGACACAGTACTGGCGGCTGTGGAACGGTTGGGCGCTACCTTGGAGCAGACTAGGGCTTCCCTGGAGCGGCAGTCCGCGAGCATAGCGAGCCTGAGACTAGTAGATCGTCTTCTCCATCCACCATGCTCTCAGATGATCAAGTACTGCCACTGGTGACACCCCAGACTGCCGACCACATTGTGTGAGCCCAGTGCGTTGAGGTGGTGGCGCATGCCGGCATGCGGGGTGACATGAGCTAGACTGTGTGCCATGGTGACTGTTGGTTTGCTTATTTCCCTGCATGAAGCGGTGCAGTGCCACGTGCTGGCACACACAAGCCCGTTGGGTCGCCTTGGGCGCATGGGGTGGCGGAAGTTCTGCTCAGAGGAGGTTCACACGTTATGCAAGGTCAGCGGCAGGTGGCGTAGGTAGGCACAGTTAGACCACTCGCACATGCTCAGCAACATACGCATCATAGAAGGCACATATGGCGAATGCAAGGGTAACGCAGTGAAACAGCAGTTTGCGTTAGCTACAGCCGCAACGCGCACCCGTTAGCCATTACCTGGCTTAGTTTTCTTCCATAAGCGTTTGGCTTGCAGATTGGACGAATGCCCATTTGGGGATTTGCCCTAGTAGTTACACAGTTATTGATTTTCATTAAGTTCTTTTGTTAGGTTTTTCGTTGCAACATACCGGCATGACATTTAGAACCTCTATCTCCCTCCCCGAGCGATCCGATCCCGGGCCCATGGCCCACACAGTCCTTAATTGCTCTGGATGGCGGCTACTGACGTAATTACATGGAACATACGGGGTATGCACACGCCAGCGCGTCGTTATTCTATTTTTGCTTATCTGCAGCGGCATAAGGCAGACATAGCCCTCCTTCAAGAAACTCATATGACACAGCCTGAGCTCGACCGGCTGCGTACTCGTTGGAGGGGCCAACTCTTCAGGACCACATACTCCGCACATGCCCGCGGCACACTGATCTGGGTGAGGGCGGCCACACCGTTTACGTGCACGGATGTAGTAGCTGATCCAGCAGGGTGATACACCTTGGCCCGTGGGCGGCTTAATGGCTAGCACATACTACTAGGCTCTTTGTACACCCCAAATGTTGAGCAGCCTCCGCGGTGCTGGCACCATATGCGGGCCTTGCCTGGCTACTGGGTGGGGACTTCAACTCAGTCCTTGATACACGCCTAGATAGGTCCTTCCTGCCCCTCCGCAACATGCAGGTGGTCTCGAATGCGCGGAGCCTTACCGACTTGCTGTCGCGCTGGGCATTGTCTGATATGTGGCGCAGACTGCATCCAGACGACCGCATCTACTCGAACTATTCGGTGGTACATGACCTTCACGTCCGCCTCGACAGGGTGGTCGGCTCCCACTCTCTGATCTCTCTATTGGACCAGGCAGAATATCTGGGTCGGACCCACTCTGATCACAACCCCCTTAGACTGCATCTCCGATGGGACCCCAGTCGGCCCTCCGTCCCTACGTGGCGACTCCAGTCGACAGCTTTGGAGGATGCATAATTTCACGCTTCCCTAGGCACAGCGATCGAGCAGTTCTTTGAACTGAATGAGGGGACGACAAGCAGCGAACTGACGGAGTGGGACGCCCATAAGTCCACCATTAGGGGACATTGTCTGGGCGTGTCATGGAACATTCGTAGGCGGCTTGCACTGTCGCTCGCTGGCCTGGAATCTCACCTCCTCTCGTGCGAGCGCCATGGCGAGGGCGGAGGTCGGGACTCGGTCTGACTGGCGCGGCTTCGGGCACGCCATGCTGAGCTACTAGAGCGCTTGCGATGTCACAATTATGTGGCTCATTCGGCCCGTGTTCATGCCACGTCCGACAGGGCAGGGCGGTTGCTGGCCTGGCTGCTCAGACAGGAAGCTGCACATGCCTCGATAGACACTATTCGTGGGCCGGATGGGGTGCTTGTGTACACACAGTGGGAGATACATCAGGTGCTGATGGTGCATTACGCAGCCCTGTACCGTACGACGGGGCGCCAGCAGGTGCAGGACCTGGATCGGTTTCTGGAGGCTGCCTGTCTACCCACGGTCCCACATGAGCACCAGGAGTCGCTCGCGTGCCCCCTCACCGTGGAGGAGATTGGAGACGCGGTGGCTTCTCTGGTCTCTGGGAAGGCGCCAGGGCCGGACGGACTTCCGGCAGAGTACTATAAGGCCTACCGGGAGTCACTAGTGCCCAAGCTACATGCTCTCTATCTTGCGGCCCTTGAAGAGCGCACCCTGCCCGCTTCCATGCGAGAGGCCTATTTGGTATCTCTGCTCAAACCTGGGCGGGACCCCACCAATCTAGGATCCTACCGCCCCCTTGCCCTGCTTAATGCGGACTATAAAATCTTGGCCAAGGTGTTGGTGGAGCGGCTGGTTCCAACGGTGTCGGTGTTGGTGCACGGTTTTGTACCTATTTGCGGTATTTTTTCCAGGTGGCCGCTGACAGTGTGCAGCACTGGCCTTGGGCGGGCTGTCTGGTCCTAGATCTTGAAAAGGCCTTCGACTGCCTGGAGTGGGGGTACCTGGTGGCGACGCTGTCACACTACGGGTTGGGCCTCGGCTTCCTCCAGATGGCGGCCCGCCTCTACAAGAATCCCATGGTGAGGGTGAGAACCGGGCCATACATCTCCGACGCCATCCCGATTGGTCGTGGTACCAGGCAGGGGTGCCCGCTCTCGCCCCTCCTGTTTGCACTAGCAATAGAGCCTCTAGCTGCCACGCTCCGCAGTGTACTGACTGATGGCATTCCCCTGGGTGATGCGACGCATCAGGTATTGCTTTATGCGGACGACCTTTTGCTCTTTGTCAGAGATGTGGCATGCATCCCGATTGAGCTGGAGCGCACTCTGTCCGATTTTGCCACTCTTTCGGGTCTCCGTGTGAATGCCGCTAAGTCTTGCCTCTACACGTTCTGAGCCGAAACCCGGGACCCTCGCCCTACCATCTTGGGGGCGTGCCGGTCCAATGGCAGCCGGATACCTCCCCTTACCTGGGTATCTAGATATATCGGCAACCGGCGGATCTTGTGGAGGGCAAACTGGGCAAAGCAGTAGCAGCGGTAAGGACTCAGATGTGGTTTTGGGGCACCCTCCCCCTCATGGTCACGGGGCGAATCGCCTTAATCAAAATGGTGATTTTGCCCCGGCTTCTGTACTACTTCGCTAACTTGCCCATTTATATACCGGCATCCTTCTTCGCAGCCCTTGAGCGGTCACTTCGGGACTTTATATGGGGTAATGTGCACCATAGAGTTGCGCTGCCCAAGCTATACCTCCCCACTGACCAGGGTAGACTTGCGATGCCGTGCTTTGCACATTATTACCTAGCTGCGCAGCTACAGTGGATAGCCCGGTGGTTAGCGGATAGAGGGCGGGATGACACGTCGACTGCAGCACCCCCCCTCCCCTTAGCTGACATCATCAAACTATTCCATCCGGTCGCGAGAGTGTTGAGGCCTGTGCCCCTCCTCGTGGTGGTGGCCTACAAATGCTACCGCCGTACTCTCTACCTCACTTTGGCCCAAACTCCTTACACTCCGGCCATACCGATAGAGGGTTCTCCTAGCGGGCAGAGGGTACTTGGTGTCCCGGAACTTGCGGACTGGTGCGCGGCAGACATACACACGCTGGGGGATCTTTACCGGGATGGTGTCCTCCTCTCGTTCGCCTCTCTGGCGGAGGAGACGGGGCTATCGCCCAGCCACTTTCTTCGTCACCGGTCTCTGCTGGCGACGCTAACGAGCCAATGGGGTGACCTCAAGGAGGAACCGGAACAACATCTCACGATGCAATACCTCCATGTAATGGGACGCGGGTGGCACATGATTCGGTGGTTTGTGGCCTCCCTGCGTGCGCATGCAGCGATTAGTTTGGCCCCACTGCGTCGTAAGTGGGAGGCGGACTTGGCCCGGCCCATGACCGACAAGGAGTGGGACAGAGTGCTGCAGGGCCCGACGAAGATTCCCCGGAATATGCGCTTCCGCCAAATACAATTCTTTATTCTACACAGAGCGTACCTCATGCCTGATTCCATCAACAAGTACTTCCATCGTGCGGATGCGGGCTGCCCCTGCTGTGGGGAACTAGATGCCAGCCTGGTCCATATGTTGTGGAGCTGTCCCGGGCTGTGTCCCTACTGGCGAGTGGTGCAGGGGGCACTACACGCATGCACAGGTCATCAGATCCCGTTCGAATGGACGGTCTACCTGTTACACCTCTTTCACAGAACTCCCTCTATGAAAGTCACCTCTCGGTTTATCGACCTGGGGCTAGTGGTGGCAAAGCGGCTGCTTACTAAGCGCTGGAAGGCAGCTGATCTGCCCCACACACAGGCATGGCAGGGATCATTTCTAGTGTGGGCAAAGGCGGAGGGCACGGCCCTCTTGAGGGAAGAAACACTAGGCCTCAGGAAGACGGCAATGGCGAGTCAGTGGGAGGCACTCTTGCAGGCCATGGTGCGACTAGATGGGGATCCTACAGTGATCTGTCAGGAGCTCGACGTGGGTGGCCCCCGAGAAGGGTCAGATATCAGCCACTCCAGAGGTGAGGCATGACGTATTGTAATGAGGGCCTAACTGTCCAGGTGGGGCGCACAGTAAATGGGACAATATCCATAAAACAGTTTATACAAGGGACATCGGGACAGGGGGTTGGACTAGGGGACAGAATCAGGTGTTGCTGGACCACAAGCCGGACTTTGCTGTTGTTGTTGTTGTTTTTCTAACTGGGCATTCGATGTTCTGCCCCATTAATCCATGGTTTGCTAACTGTTTATGGAACCATACTGGGGGAGAGTGGGTGGAGTGATAGCATCTTTCCATGGGGAGGTCTCTCAGTGGCATGATATCGATGGGGACTTTGTGGCCACAGTTTCAGTTGAGAGGCCCTTAATGCCGATGTGAGATTAGGTGCTATACCCACTCCTATTAGTTAATGTACACCTGCCTGGCTGCACACCAATGCTTCTATTACTAATGTAAGTTGCTCTGGCTTTAAAGTGTATTGTGATCCTTGTTAAATACCAATAAACAGATTTTATAAATAAATAAATAAATGCATTTAACCACTGTTTGTAGCAAACACGTGTGACTAAGCAAAATATAGCAAAGCCACTGATGTTCCTAACTTCAAAACATAAAATGCAAGGAATTCAACATCAAAGTTATACAAAAAGATAAGTGTACAAACTGTCTCCTGATAACGCATAATAGCATCCATTGTGGAATGGCTTACATCAAAAAATCATCACATTTTCCCGGAGTCTTAAACTCCTTGTGATCCCTAAGAACTCTGGTCATGTTTGTATCACTTACCATTGTCTTAGATTCGTCTTCCGGTTTATTATGACCATTTTCCTCTTTCCTCATTGGGGCTCTCGCAATTTTTATCTGATTCCATACATTTCCATCACTCAATAAGAGTGCATTTATTCACCTTCTTAACCTGGATAGGTTCGGAATACTTAGATTGACCCTTTCTCACCATGCACCCCAACCCAATCACCCATCTCAAAATCACCATCCTTGCCAGATTTACTATTCAACACTGTCCTAGTACGTTCCACTCCCTTGGACATTAAAGCCCAGGCTTTGCGACCTCTCATTGATTCAAAGGGAGATTTTCCTGTCACACAATGATATGGTAAGAACACAACAATTTCCTCATTGCCATTCTCAATCCTCTCCCCCAGACAAAGCCAACTGCAACCCTTCCTTTAATGTCCTATTACCTCTTTCACACAAGACCGTTGCTTTGGGGATAATACACAGATGCACAAACGTGCTTTATGTCATGTTGTTTAAGAAAGTCTTTCATACTCTGAGATACAAATTGGACACCATTATCCAAAACCATAATTCCTGACACTCCTTCCCTATAAACAACTCCTTTAAAAACGATACATTTTACCTTGGGCCATCTCGAAAAGTAATCTATCACTACTATGGTACACTTGGGACAACTTCCCATGACATGCAGAGGACCAGTGATATCAATCCCAGTTTTCTTCAAAGATCCATCTGATTTATCAGCCTCAACTGGAGGATATTTCACTGTTTTTTGTGACTTACTGCTCCAAGCGCATAATACACATTCTCTAATGTTCCCCTCAAACTCTTAATCTAATCCAGGCCACCAATACTCTTCCCCTTGAACTTCTCTTGGTAGCACTCATTCCAATGTGTCCCTCATGTGCCAGTTTAACTATACACCCCCTTAAACTTAGTTAATCTTTATTGTTTGACTAATTAAAATCTTACAATGAAACAACATACATAAAATACTCCATTATAAAACAGTTAAAACAACAAGTATAAAAATGCAGTATTTTGAACTAAGTTACAACTAATAAAATTAATTTCATAGTATTATTTTTATATAGTAATTATGGGTTTTGATTTGTGCTCTTCTAATTTTGTTCCTATTCTAACTAGAAACTTTACAAAAGCAGAATTCATAAGTATATCATCAGAGTGCAGACATACTATCAATGCTTGCCGACATGTCCTTACTCCTCGATCATTGAACAGTCTCTTGAGCATTATCCAGATTAGGACAGAGACACAGTATGTGCATAATGTTCTCCTCTCCTGATTTACATAGCCTACATAGTGTGTCCTCTTCTGACTTTATCCATGGCGGTAGATGGCATAATCCCGAAAATACACAAAAACGTGCTTTTATGAAGATTTGTTTATTTTTTAATGACCATGGCATTTCTAAGTGTTGTTGTACCTACTTTTTTTTAAATCCACTTATTATTGGCCATGCGTGTTTTCTTTTTACTAATGTGGCTTTATCTTTTATCAGCGATAGATGATTTGTTATTTTGTTGCTGGTGTTTTTGAATGATTCCTGGGTTATTGTATTTACCCCAGATCAGCATTACCTCAAATTCTTCTAACGCTGTATTTAGGTATTTCCAGGCCTGCGATTTCCTGTTGTCACTTATTTCCTGCCATAATAGTTGGGACATTTGGTTTTCATGGTCATTTTTTATTCTATTCCAAACTTTAATAAACTGACCTTTTTGCGCATGCAACTGGTTATTTAGGCCAAACTCTAGCCTTATTTGCGCTGGGGATGCGTTATTAGGCAGACGGAAAAGGTTTTTAAAAGTTTTTGAGACCACATTATTTATGCTCACAGCATCTTTCCCATTTAAAGCCTCACTACCATATGTTAAAGTAGGCAGCAATTTTGCTGATATAATCTTTAGGAAAGGACGTAAGTCCGATCGCTTAGTGATTTCTGTAGGATCCTAAATGCTGTTGTCAAGGCATTTGCTTTTCTTTGAATATCCAGTTTTTGCAGGAGAAAATTTCCATTATCAATAAATAAACACCCAAATATCTATATGATTCTACTTGTTCTAATTAAACTTTTTCCAGAAACCATTTGGATTTATGTTTTAGTCTTGAATTTTTAGTAATCACCATAACTTTAGTTTTTGTTTAATTTATTACCATCCCACTTTCTTTTGAATACGATGATATTCGATCAATTAGCCATCGTAACCCCACTTTTGTATGGCTTAAAAGTATGACATCATCTGCGTGCAGCAAGTTCGATATTTGTTTATTGGCTAATTTAGGCGGGTGCGCATTTATGTCATTCAGTGCATCTGTAAGATCTGCTAAAAACAGATTACAAAGTAATGGGGCCAGTACACACCCTTGCTTTAGTCCTGCTGTCGTTAATATTTCCTTCATTAGTGTCAGGCCATCCCCCATCCGCACTCTAACCCAGGTGTCGGTATACAAAAGTTAAATTAATTTTAGCAATGGAACTGGGATATCTTGCTCCTGTAATTTTCTCCACAGGTGTTGTCTGTGCACGCAATCAAAAGCCGATCTAAACTCGACAAAGCACAAATACAAGGGTTGTTTCGTTAAAATAGTTTTGTCCGTCAATAGCGATAGGGCTAATGTATTTGTAGTAGTACCTAATCCTTTAATAAAACCTGTTTGATTAGGCGGGAGTATCTGTTTATCCTTTGCCCATTCAGATACATTTGAAAGTAAAATCCCCGCATTTAATTTGGCATCTGTATCTTGAAGAGTTATTAGACGATAGTTTTCTGGATTGGCCCAATTTCCTTTCTTATAAATAGGGGATATTAGAGACCCTCTCCAGGATTCATGTATTGTCCATGTCTGTGCTACCTCTTTAAAAACTTATGTTAGATGTTCTGACCATAGGTCCAGTTCTTCCTTATAAAGGGCAAAAGGAAAACCATTAGGTCCAGGTGCCCCATCTTTTTGTTTCATTATAAGTTTGGACACTAGTAGCTTTGTTATATCAATTTCACTGTCCATTTCATGATTTGGTGTAACCATCCTCTTCTGATTGCCGTTCTGATTCATTACTTTCCCATCAGAGTTTAAATGTTTTACCAGAAAGTCAACCCATTCATTTTCAGTTAATACAGATGTTACCACAGATTTATTAGGTCTTACTAGACCATTTATCATTTTCCAAAATTCCCTTGAGTTTGTTTGGTTGCTTGCATAAAACGTTTTTGTCCATAGATCATGCTAAGCTTGTTTTTTTCCGTTCCAAATTAATTTCCTCAAATTTTGATTTGTAGTTTTTAGTTTGATCGACATTTCTTTATTGTATGGAAACTTGGTTAACTGTCTCCTGAGATGGTTACGAGTATGTCTCATTTTCCTTATTGTATAGGGTAAATTAATAATGTTTTTCTTTTTTTCCATTCGTATCACTTGTTTTTCCTTATCTTTAGGTGTAAAATCACACGGTTTGACTATTTTACCTGTGAAGTTTACCCAAGGACCCTTCTCCTGCCAGAGCTGCAGCTTCACCAGCCTCCGAGCCACCAAACCACCCACCGAGAAAGGACGCAACCACCTCAGATGCATTTTACTCAACACCCGCTCCGCCCGCAAACACTCCATCGAACTCTGGGACCTATTCGACTCGACCTACTCGACTCCACCTCCCCAGACGTTGACTTCCTGACGGAGACCTGGGTGAACCCCTCCTCGGCACCTGACATCGCCATAGCCAACCCTGACGGCTACAAGATCACCCGCAGGGACCGCACCAACGGACCAGGAGGAGGAATCACCATTGTCTACAGGAACAGCCTCAGAGTCTCGACCAGCACCGACGACACCCTCAGCACCGCCGAACACCTGCACTTCCAGATCCACACTAATCCCAACACCACCCTCAGAGGAACCCTCATCTACAGACCCACCGGGCCACAGTTTAGCGACTCCATCGCCGACTTCGTCAGGACGCACGCCCTTGCCTCCACAGACTACATCCTCCTCGGGGACCTGAACTTCCACCTCGAGAACAACGACACCAACTCCACCACCCTTTCGTTGTTAAATACTTTTGGTGTTTTTTACTCGGAAAATTTGTAGTGATTATTTGCTGACTATGATCACTATCAGGTACCTTCCTTAAATAATACGAGGTAAATTTGTTAAAGATGTTCAGTGATACCATCGTATAGTCATACCCTCAAGCAACAAAGTACTACTAGTACATTTCCACTCATAAGAACTTCGTTCACAAACACCAACTCCTGACTAATCTTTTGGAAACACTCCACATGTGAAGAAATGCTCCCTTTGTTCAGCCATCCCTCACACAAATATGTTCTTACTTCACTAAAGACTTTATCTTCTCTGATGGCTCGCATCCACTCCTCGTGTGATATCCTGCCCTCCATAATCAATTTCCCACTGGTCCCAACCACTCCTCTTCCTACGTCAAAACACCTATTCCAACACTTGAGGGCAATCTGGAAAAACAGTTGGTTTACATTTTCCATGTGGACCTTATATTCCAACATTCCCATAGACCATCGTGAAATTCTAGGAGATGCTCTCCTACTCCCACTTGTAGTGAACACTTCGACTCGGGGACTATGGTCAGTTCTGACTGTGAAATTGGTACCCCAAACATATGTTCTGAAGTGATATACTCCCCACCACACAGTCAAAGCTTCTCTCTCTATGGTGGAATAATTTTTTTCTGCATCCCTCCAAGATCTTGAGGCATGCACAATTGTAATGTCCATAACATTTCTCCTTTGTAATAACACCACACCCACCTGGCTAGCATCAGTGTTCAAAATGGTTGGATTATTGGTGTCAAACGTTTAAGTGCTGCTGCTGTGGCAATGCTCATTTTCAAATTTTTGAACTCCCTTTCACAATTTTCACACCAAACGAACTTTGCATATTTGACCATGCGACTGTGCATTTTTTTTGTCTTTTCTGCAAACATGGGTACAAAACGGGAATATTATTCAGCTAGACCCAAAAATAATTGCAACAGGTCCTTGCAAGTTGGTGAAGGAGAATCTTCAATAGCAGACACTAGTTTCTTTTTGGGAGCTATTCCCTCTCCACTTATCCAGTGGTTCACCCACACTCTTGCAAAATTTTCAACACACTCCTCAGTGTTTTGTCATGTTCAGTTTCATTATCTCCAAACACCAAGATATCAGCTTGGAAATATGTCATTCAGTAAATGGTGTATAGCTCTCTGAAAAACCGTCACTGCTGAAGCAAGCCCAAACGGCATCTGTTTATATCTGTACGCCCCTTCTGGAGTGACAAACGATGTTAAAGGTCTGGACTCAGGGTGAAGCAAAATCTGGTGATAGGCCGAAGAAAGATCTAAAGTGGAACACTTTTGCTCCTTTGATGGAGGTCAACATTTCTCCAATGTTGGGAAGGGGATGCCTGTCCACCCAGATTGCAGCATTCCAATCCCTTAAGTCCACACACAATCTGATGTCACTATTCCCCTTCTTGGCCATCACCACTGGAGCTAAACACGCTGATAATTCAATTTCCTTAATCATCCCCTCCTCATTCAATCTATGTAATTCTTGACATTGGGGTCCCCTCATAGCTAACGGCAATGCTCGGGGTTTGTAGGCTAAAGGCGTTAACTCATCTTTCAACACAATCTTGTGCATGAATCCTTTGAGAGCCCCCACTTGATCCTTAAAAACTGTAACGTATGGTACCCCTGCATCCACTACACACACTTCCATTTGGGTGCCCAACACCTGGTCTGGATGATTGGGAGCTAGGTGAATATCAACATCTCTTTTTTGGAACCATCCCAACAAACATGAATCCACCTTGACAAAATATACCTTAGACGTTATGCTTCAAAGACACCTATCAATTCAATGGCTTATTCCCATAAGCTACTAATGTCACATCAGGACCCTTAAGTGCATGTTCTAGGAACTTATTCAAGTATTCCTCCCCAACCAGGGTATATCTAGCTCCTGAGTCTACCATAATTCTTACTTCAACCCTATCTATGCTGATGTTACAAAATGGATTGTCTTTATTACTTTTCCCAATTTGTTGAATTTCTAAAACTATATCTTGATCTTCAGTGTCATTATCCACCTCTTGAATCGCACTTTCTGAAGGTCTTCTCTTATTCACACTTACCATCTTTCCCCTACTTATTATTGCAAAATGCTCTTTATTCCTGCACCTCTGGCATACTTGCTCTATAGCTGGACACAATTTATCAGCAGCTACATGACTTCCGTATCCACATCTGGAGCATAATACATTTTTCTTCTCCCCCATTCTCCTAAAACCACTGTCCTCCTCTTTTCTTGGTTTACAGGTCTCTTTCTGCACTGTCTCAACTTTTTCTTCTGACTTTATCTCCTTCAACCCATCACCTGTTAATCATAAGCAGCCGGTTCAGGTAAGCTCACTGGGGCAGGGTAGGGGGGAGTCGACAGATGGCAACTAGGGATTTTTTTTTAAAAACACTTTCCTTGTGTTCGCCACATTGCCGAGTCGGCCTGGCAGGTCTTTTGGTGTCATTCATCCAAGCTACTTTTCCGGGACCCCTTCACTATCGGGCCCTTCAAAGATTGAAGATCTTGCACCTTTGGAAGGGGCTGTTCTATTCAGAGCAAATAGTGCTATTGGAGGAAGCCAGGATGGAAATGTCCTAAAGGTTGCATCACATGGATGCATGAAATGTCAAAGCCATCTTTGCATCAGTTCCGGAGGTGATCACAGAATTGGATGCCAGCTGATGGGGCTCGGTGTGGCCCAGTGAAGACTGGGGCAGGTGGTCCCCGGACGAGCTTCATCTCCACATTAATTGCTTTGAGTTGTTAGCGGGGTCTTTACAGTTTGCAATCTATCCCCACGCAAGCCGAGTTGTTGCATTCTTCTGAGAATGGACATCCTCTCGATGGTTTGTTACATCAACTGTCTGGACATTGGGGACGAAATCCCGTCTTCTGATGGAGATTGCCAAGGATATCTGGCATTACTGCCTCCAGTATCAAATTTCTGTGATGGCAGAGTATATTTTGGTTCTGTCCAATGTGATAGTGGACTGGAACGCTCCATTCCTGCGAATTCCAGCAATTGAGGGCTTCATTCCCAGCTCTTCACGAGCAGAATCTGCTTTGGGGTCTGTACACAATAGATCTGTTCTCATCCCACATGAATGCCCATCTTCTAATCTTTTACAGTTGGAGGCCCCGGATCCCCTGGCAGCAAATTCAGATGCTTTTCTCAAATTCTGGTTGACGGGTTCTTCTGTATGCGTTACCTCCCTTGTCTATGATCCAGAGAGTACTCTCTCAGGTGAGTCGGCAGTCAGTGGAGCTGGTCCTAGTAATCCCTTGTTGGAATGCCCAGTCTTGGTTTCCTGGAGCGATGTCGCTGACTTGCACGCCACCGATGTGGATTCACTCCTTCCCGAATCTTCTCTCTGATCCGATGGGTCTCTCTCACCCGTTGGTGAGTCAAGATTATTTGTACCTCATGGCGTGGAGACTTTCCAACGATGCTGGCAAGTGCCAGGAGTTTTGCAAAAAGCTATGTTCTTCTTGTCACAGTCTCTGGTTCCCTCTACTCATAAAAAATAGGAAGTGGCCTGGCGCTGACGGGTAGGATGGTGTAGCGTGAGGATATTTTGGGGGCAGGTATGCATATGATTGCAAATTTTTTATCGGACTTTGCTAGTCTGGGTTTAGCATATAGGACGATAAACAACTTCCTTTCTGCTATTTACACAAGACATCCTCATCTGGATGGCAAACTGGTGGATGAACCTCCTTCCGTCTGTAAAGTCCTTAGGGCTATTAGGATGGTTCGCACTCCTCAACCAAAATATTCAATGCTATAGTATGTTGATGTAGTTTTGTGCTTTCTCAGAGCTTGGCCCGCAAATAAAGGTTTTTCTCGCAAACTGTTGTCAGCTAAGCTGATGCTCCTTCTGTGTCTCATTCATATAGATGTGTTTTGGATTTGAGGGCCTTGGATTTAGCAGGAGTGAGTATTTACTCCCTCTATGGTGTCTTTCTATATTTCAAGGCGTACTAAAATTTCATTACAATGTGTTTGTTATCATGCATTCCCTCATAAGCAAAAGTTATTTGTGGTAAATGTCTAAGTCTTATGAGGAGTGTACCCACGAGTTTCGGAGAGATTCCATGGGACAACTGCTCATTTCTCTCTGGAACCTTTTTCGCCTGGTCTCATCTGCAACTTTGGCCTGTTGGGTTAAATTGCTTGCCAGAGGCTGGAATTAATGTATCCCTTTTTGAGGCTCTTTCTGTGCATGGGGCTATGGTCTCTAAAGCCTTTTCTCCAGGTTCTCGTTAAGAGGACATCATGGCTGCCGTGGATTGTTCTTCTGATTCCACCTACAAGGTATTTTATCATAAACATATTGTGGATATTGCATCTACAGTGGTGGCTCATCTTTAAACAAGCATAATCCGAAGCCTCCGGTCCTGACATAGAATAAAAAACTTCTAGCTGACATGTGAAGAATTTTAAATTCTATTGAGGACACGGAGGCAAGGATTATCCCACACTCCGAAATTAAACTCTGTTTATGTTTTTACATTTTATTTATAAATGTTATTGCTGTTGCTTGTAATGCACTGCTTCATTACTGTTTCCTCTATTTGACTTTTTTTTTGTTGTTAATGTGGTCTTTAAGCGACTCAATGTTATTCTCAATATTTCTTTTAAAAGTAACAGATAATAAATCCACATGAAGCTGAGAGAGAAGTCACTGGTTGCTGGTTGATTGAATGGTTGTGAAGGGAGTTTGTATTTGTCTGAGTTTGGATCCACTCATGAAGTGGGGCATGTTGGTGTTCCGCCAAACGTTTCTCGTTGGACTCAAGTTGGAGGACTTATGTTGATGTTTGCTAAGAAAGAGGAAGGACTTTCGGGATAAGGCTATATATAGGGAGACGTGGCCCCTATGCTTGGATGAGACGATGGGCTGTTGGGGTTCATGGGTTATGGAGTCTAAAGTTTCCAATTGTTCAATTGGCTGCTGTGTTTCACTCAGTAAAAAAGAAGCATAATCCTCACCTCCTTGTCCTTAATAGAATTGAAAATTATTGACATGTCAGCTAGAAATGTCTTTATTACCTTTTATTCACTTTGGCCTTCATATGTAGCACAATCCTACTCAAAGTAGAAAGGAAACCCCAAACAAATAAGCTAGACTGCATACGTAAACGTTCAGATTTACAACATGAACAACTCAAAGACTCATTTATGGTCACATGCTGATGAAAACCTATAAAAAAATACATAACAGATTGAAAACATCTTTATCTACATAAGTTGTCTTTGTATGCTCTCTGGCTCACAAAGGTTTACGGTGTCCAACAAGAAAAACAAAAACCCTCTTCCTTATGTGCTCCTGTGGAACAACATGGAAAAGTGACCCAGGAGTGAGCTACACAAACTACTATATGAAAGATATGATCATTGCCTATTAGGAGGAAAAAATAATCTTAATTTTTATAACAATGATTGGCTTTCATTCATTTTGGGCTTCATATGTAGTACAATCCTTCTAAAAGTAGCAGGGAAGCCCGGAAAAATATACTAGACTGCATATGTAAAGTTTCAGAATTACTAAATGAACAACTAAAAGACACATTTATGGTCACTTGATTATGTAACCCAGTAAACAAATGCATAACAAATACAATAGATAAAACGCTATTCCACTGGACACCACTCCACTGTATGCTATGACACTCAACTCCATTCCAGATGAACGCCACTCCAGTCTACACCACTTCACTGTATGCCACTGCACTGTACGCCTTTCCACTATCTATTATTCCACTCTACGCTACTCTACTGTACACCATTTCACTCTGCGCTGTTCCATTGTATGGCACTCCACTATATGCTACTCCAATACAACCCACTCCACTGTACACCACACCACTCCACTCTATGTCACTCCATTCTACACTAGTCCATTGAACGCAACTCCCCTATTTTATATTTCACTCTACTCCAATCCACTGTATACTACTCCAATCTACAACACTCCACTCTGCGCTGTTGTACTCTACGCTATTCCATTCTATGCTATTCTACGTCACTCCACTGTACTCCCTTCTACACTATTTCACTGTATGCCACTCCATTGTACGCTATAACACTGTACCCAACTTGGATCTTTGCCCCTCTACTGTATGATATTTCACTCTACGCCACTCCACTGTATGCTGCTTCACTGTCTCCTATTACACTGTACATTTTACAGAGACATCTGCACTTCATTGTTATGTCTGGTCTGTGCTTAAGGTGTCTGTATGATTGTTGGTCTGTGTTAATGAGATCTATTATATGTTTGGCAGTATACACAGATTAGTTGATATCTGCTAACCTGTGTGTATATATATTTGTTGGTCTCTGTGGTTTTATGTCTGCATGTGTTAATAGGTGCCTCTATATGTGAATCCACGTCCTCCGGTCGATTAAAAACAAACCAGGCACCAGGACACTGGGACAATTTAGTGCGTCAATAAATGTATTAAGATTATGCCATGACGCTTTTCGGCCTCCACTCTGCCTTGCTCACACACTGGTGTCCATGTTGAGTGCTCTATTTCAAGTGCTCACGTGCCCTTACGCAATTGTGACATAAAATAAATACTTCCTAATCAAATTCCTGCCTGCTACATATGGGTGTAAAAAGAAAACCTTAAGGTAGCAATTAGTACAAGTTATAACACAGCACTCACTGCAGCCTGCAAGCCAACACTGATCGCATGTTAATTTCCCAGTATGTCTGATATGGCCCAGTTCATACAGAGTCCGCTGCATCTTACCCTCATCTGCTGGCTTCATTGTTACCTGCTTCACCTAGAAAACACTTCCTTTGGGAGAAATTAAAAGCAGCAGTGATAGTCTGACTCGACTAGTTAGCTTCTTAAAGCCAGTCGTTCTGTTGGGCAGGCTCCCTCTTCATCTCCTTTCCAGTCATTTGAGCCTGCCTGGCAAGCCTATCAAAAGTGACCCTTTTTCAGCCCTGCTGTATCTTGGCTTCTCATAGTGCATGTTTGCTAAATTCAATATCAGTGCCCTAGAAGGCTCCTGACGCCATACCTACTGCACTGTATGTGCACACCATGGCCAAGCATTTTGAATGTGTGAAAGGGCTGACATTAAAAGCACACTTCTCAAATGGTCAGTTCATGGAGTCCTGCTGATGCGTCCTCCCATGTGCTACTGACAAGGGCACTTTGAGTTGTTGGAACGAGCTCCAAGTCAACATCAGATGCTCCCCGACTCGGCATACCTTCAGGCAGAGCCATAAGGCCTGGCTCTTCGGCTGATCCTGAGCTACACCCCCCTCCCCCAGCGCCTTGAGACCCTCACGGGTGAGTAGCGCACCTTAAACCCCCTGATTGATTGAGAAGCACAGGGCACAGAAATTAACATAGAAGTGACAGTCAATTAAAGTGACAAAGAACAGCATTCTTTTCTCTGAGCCTGCTGGTGCTGGTGGGTGGCACTTTAGCACCTCCTGTGTGGATTTTCCAATAGCACCACCATTGCTACCATTACCTGTTACAAGTGCTGATCCTGAATAAGGTCTGTTCTTTTTTTGATGGCAATTGAAGCATTTGTAGTTTGGATGGGATATGTTTCGAAGGACATACCCTAGTCACTACTATCAATATCTGGCATGGAACACAGACGTTATCCAGATAAATCAAAGCCTGCGGGAGATACCTGAATGGTGTTTTAAGAAAGGGTACTCTCAAGCCATTAGATCACTCAGAAAGGTAAAATAGAATCAGAGAAAATAGGAAGGTGGTTGTATGAAAAGTCTGATGCGCAGTGCATCGTTTAATTTTACTAACAGGAAGAAGAGTGCATTCTAGAGATAGCGGGGAACCAGTGATAATTAGGTATGAACACTCATCTAGGAAAAGGAAATACACAGTAAGAAAGGTGGAATGGAGAGTTGTAGGCTAAGTCATTTAATGTTTCAGTTCCAAGGTGAACAACACTACACTTCAGGGCAAAGAGTGGAAGCAGAGGATGTTGGATTCAGCCCCAGAGGATGAACATTCCTGTGACCAAAAGACATTGGTGGGATGAACCCTAAACTCTCTATACTCTTCTACCAATCCACTTCCCATTCCCCTGTTGGATTGCATGTTCATTTCTATGACATTTACTGAGAGCTGCCAGTTTGACAGTGGAATTGAGAACAATTGTCAGCAGTTTATGTGTGTCATTTTCAAAGGATGAAAATGTCAGGTTAGTGTTCAGGGACTTGACAGGTATATACAGGACTCAAGTCCCTGCCTATGACCTTGGTAAGAAGAAGTCCTATATGCCTATACTAATCTGGGGCCCATTTACTGAAACGCTTATTGAGCATCTAGGGCCATCTCCTCAATACCTGATTCAGCTTCACAGAATGAGTTCTTGCAAGACCTCCTGCCTTCCGAAATCTTGTAAGAAGTCAACTTTAAGTGGCTATCTTGCGTACAGTCGCCTATTTAACCTGCACCCAGTGATGTGGCTGCAACTTGTCTCAAAAGGCTTGGAACAGTTATCATTGACCCAGTTTCCTCTCTTTGACTGCTGCTTTGCCTGACATGACCGGTTTTCTATACATTAATGTTCTGTTCCCTAAGGAATAGCTTATGTAGTCTGGAGCGTGTATCGCTGTATCACTGTATCACAAATGTGGCGTTTGTACGTACAAAAAGTCATGTTAAAGTGTTTTGAGTAAAAGGAAGAACTGAGAGACCTAATAAAGAAGGTGCTTGGCTTGATAGCTGAACAGATATCCTGAAATTGAGAAGCAAAGTTTATGATGTTTTGTTAGCAATATTTGTTGGTGCTTACTTCCCATAATAAAGGAAAGGAATCTAAGAAACATTAGGTTCTGTATGGAGGATAGGGCTAAAAACAGCTGGAACAAATCAGTCCAGATGTTTCACTACAAAAGAGTGATCATGAATCCTGGAACAATTCAACTGAAAACTGCAATGGTTAGTGAGTCAGACCTGCTCACCCTGAAGAAAACTAAAGGGAACAAGTCAATTCCTAAGAAGACATTGTGGTAGCTATGATTGTTGATCAGCAGAAAAAGACTTGCAATCAGGTTTCTTCAAAGAAAGTATGAAAAACAAGCAGGTTTGTAGGACGCTAGCTAAAAGAGATGTCCAAATACCATGTCTACCTGTAGTACAGTATCTGCAAGCTTCCTCACAGAAATACTTATGCTAATTATTTATGTGTCAAAGCATATTGTGGCAGAGTATTATTTGGCCATTAGGAATAGTGTATTAAAGCAATCAAGATAGAGTTGATTCTGGAAGACTGTGAAGTAGGGGAATCTGATGGAGTTCAGGGGAACCCTTAACAACCAGACTCAACTGCAATATCTAGTACGAAATAAAGCAAAGGCAGCGGACTAAACAGGCTGCACCTGACCCGTTATTGTAACTAGTATCTTTAAACATACATAAGTAAAAATGTGTGCACACACTACAAGCACCTGCTGCTAGTGTGCATAAACCAAAGAATATTTTCAAATTGAAGTATGAGATGTAGGGATGCACCTCAACAATAGACAACAATCAAAATTGTAATTGGTGTCTTTATTTTCTTTTTTTGTATACATTTTCTCGTATAAGCAATGAAGACAGCCAATGCATTTCGTCCATTAGATGGACTTCTTCAGGACGAGTGTGAACTCAGATGAATCTCAGCCTATCGGAGACATCACAATGTGGATTCAGATTAGACCTCCGCAGTGGTATACATCATAAGTATTTAAGATTGTAAGTCACTACCAACAACTATTCAAACATTATCATCTACAAAGCGGCCGAAAATGTGCTGCAGTGGTAACAATCCAAGTGGAGTTGGGCCAACAATGGGATGAAAGGAGGGCCAGCAAACCTTATAAGCCATTCCGATTGGTGCTTATTGAATATTAAAGAGGTATGGTTCTATCTTAAAAGTAGTAGCATCCAAGTGCAGCCTGTGTGGGCTGCAAACCCATTCGCACAGCAATGAATGAATGTATTGCCAATTTCCAAAATGTGTCTTTGTTATTCTTTTATTGTTGAATTTAACCAACTCGACTTTCTTTTGTGCCAAAAATGTCCGTTAAAGCTTCACACAAAATAGTTGTGCCCATCCAAGCCTCTCACCACTTTGCGATAAGACATTCAATTCATGAATCACAGCTACAATCTCAATGTTCCCAATGCATTTCGGGCTTTTTTTTGGCGCCCTTCGTCAGGGGAAACTGTGAAAAAAATATAAAACCCATATTCATTTTCAAACATGTTTTCACTCGGAAACGCTTAAAACAATGCATCCTGTAACCTACCAACATCGCTCATTATAAATGTTAGATAAACTCCCTCTGTACTAGAAAAATAATATAAAATACCTTTAGAAAATAATTGATTTTGTGCAATGAACAGTTTCCCCTGACGAAGGGCGCCAAAAAAAAGCCCGAAATGCATTGGGAACATTGAGATTGTAGCTGTGATTCATGAATTGAATGTCTTATCGCAAAGTGGTGAGAGGCTTGGATGGGCACAACTATTTTGTGTGAAGCTTTAACGGACATTTTTGGCACAAAAGAAAGTCGAGTTGGTTAAATTCAACAATAAAAGAATAACAAAGACACATTTTGGAAATTGGCAATACATTCATTCATTGCTGTGCGAATGGGTTTGCAGCCCACACAGGCTGCACTTGGATGCTAGTATTTACCCCGCGCAAAGAAGTGAGGCGCGGTCCCAGACTGCACGCACAATCTAAACAAGATTACAAGAACGGATTACACTGAGAAATAGAAGGCAACAAGTTTGGTGTGCACCGGCTTCCCCCAATGTGCATTTAAGATGATTTTCTTGCTTCATTAGCCGTGTTGCACCCGCCAGAGACTGAATAGAGGATACGGAAAAAAGACAGTTATTTGAACAACTTGATGATCAAAAGTGCCGGAATTCATGGATATTAAATTTGAGACTCGTGTACAAGGATAACATGTTGGAACTGGATGAACGTTTTTGAAAGTTGACCTTCAGCAGCAATCTACTGACATTTAAGATGCTTAATCGTTCAGCGTTTTTGAATTAATTATGATCAAAGCAGCGTTTATATTTGATTATTGTTGCCGATTTTTTGATTACCGGTTCGAGTTGCAATTACAACATCATGCTTACACAGTGGGGATTATGGGATATGTAGTATAGATCTAGTACCACGGGGTTAACAAGGGGTGGTTTCTTGAATGTTTCGTTCGTTGGTTTAATTAATTGTCAGGGAACCGGTGTTACAAGTGAGAGGGGTGGGTCAGCAAGGTTAAATAGCGCGCGTAATCAGAGGTTGGCTTTCTGATCAGTTAAATGAGAAACGGAGAACAGCAGACACAGCGCGCGCAGATCCACAGGTAAATGGATATGTTTGGGAAATATAATCAGGTTCTAAGCATGGGATGGGTTCACTGGGAATTAGGAATTCAGTATTTTTGTACTGTGGGGAGAGGGATGGTATGTGTTTAAAATATCAGTTTAATGTCACCATGACTCACAGATGCTCAGTGGGGATTTAGCAAGGCGGTTAACATAGGGTTGGTTCTAAAGAGGAGAGGAGAAGAGAGTTCATTGCACAAAATCAATTATTTTCTAAAGGTATTTTATATTATTTTTCTAGTACAGAGGGAGTTTATCTAACATTTATAATGAGCGATGTTGGTAGGTTACAGGATGCATTGTTTTAAGCGTTTCCGAGTGAAAACATGTTTGAAAATGAATATGGGTTTTATATTTTTTTCACAGTTTCCCCTGACGAAGGGCGCCAAAAAAAAGCCCGAAATGCATTGGGAACATTGAGATTGTAGCTGTGATTCATGAATTGAATGTCTTATCGCAAAGTGGTGAGAGGCTTGGATGGGCACAACTATTTTGTGTGAAGCTTTAACGGACATTTTTGGCACAAAAGAAAGTCGAGTTGGTTAAATTCAACAATAAAAGAATAACAAAGACACATTTTGGAAATTGGCAATACATTCATTCATTGCTGTGCGAATGGGTTTGCAGCCCACACAGGCTGCACTTGGATGCTAGTATTTACCCCGCGCAAAGAAGTGAGGCGCGGTCCCAGACTGCACGCACAATCTAAACAAGATTACAAGAACGGATTACACTGAGAAATAGAAGGCAACAAGTTTGGTGTGCACCGGCTTCCCCCAATGTGCATCTATCTTAAAAGTGGCCTTAACCATAATATGAGACTTACTAGACAGGTTAGATAACCCAAATAATTCTCCATTGGGAATTCTATGTTCTTTAAAAAACAGACTTACCTCACATCTTATCCCTCTTTTTGATGGGCTATGGAAGTCAAATATATCAGGTCTCTCAAGTTGAGAGCAGAGAGAGATTTAACCATCGTGCCTTGCCCTGGCCCTCCATTGATAACAGAACTTTAAAGATCAATCTATTTATTACACACATTGGACGAAATGGAAATCCATAGCACGAGAAGTGGGAGTTGGCTTCTATTTGAGAAATAAGGACTCCAAGCTCTTCTTGACCGGAGTAGTGTGGGCAACTCTGTGGGACAGACAGAATTCATCAACAAAATTAGTTTTCTTCAGTTTGGAGGGGACTCGAGGTTAAAATACCATCATATACCCACACCAGGCTACAGAAATACATTTGGATGGATGTAAAGTCAACATGTGCAGATTGTGCGTGTTACCTAAGTTGTGTGCAAAATTAATTTCAAATGAAAAAGAAATGTCCGAAGGACCATTGATTTAGTTTTATTAATTCTTTCCAGGAGTAGGTGTTGTGCAAGACTATATCGAAGCAAGAGAAGGCCTTAACCTTTTCTATATGATGATTCTTTATCGTAGCATTTAGTTTAAAAATAAAAAAACTTTTTATTGCTCAAAAGCAAATAAAAGAGCAGTAACAATAAACATTGCACATTGTGGAATCAAAGCTATCATAACGTTTATTGATTTGGCAGATTTATTGCCAGTAACACGTCTTACTCAATTTAGTACTACGATCCCTTTCATCCACATAGGAAACAAAGTGATCAAGTAGTTCTTTTAGTGCATTGGTTGTCCAGGCTAGCAAAAATGCATCATGTACGCATAGTAAAATAAAGATTAAACAATTAACAATACCCGGAACATCATTGTACTCTGTAATTAGAAAGAATTCCAAATCGTTAATTGATATAATAAATAAAACTGGAGCTAACACACTGCCTTGTCAAATTGCCTAGGCCAATTTAAAAGTCTCATTATCATCGCCTTTAGTGTTGTAGAGGACCTTGGTATGAAGATCACTGTGCAGGTGTTGGATAAAGGATAAAGTGCTCGAGTCATTGGCCTTGGTGGAATGAATCGACCACAATTCCAGTCTTTTGACATTATCAAAGGCTGAACTGAGGTCTTTAAAGGCTAATGTAGTGAACCCTTAATTACGACAGTGCACTTCTTGATAAAGAGGTGTATATTGAGACCCTGCTCTACAGTACCCAGCCCTGATCTGAAACCATAATGAGATTCAGGAAAAACTCCTTTATTCTCTGCCCAACTCAAGATCCGTTCCACAGTGACCCTCCACACTATTTTTACCACAGAAGCTATCAAGTAGATGAGACGATAGCAGCTTGGATTTCCGTTGCTACCTTTTTCATAGAACAGGACTGATTGATTGAGACCTTGGTAGCAAAAGGTAATTTTCATACTAGTTTGAGGGGAGCACTTTAAACCCAAATGGTCAAGGGTGAGCAGACAGACCGTGTTATATAAACTAGAAAACTGCCCGGTCAAGTTATCGGGCATAATTGATAAATCTAGATCTGAGTTCTTATTGGGATAAAAAAAGTTAGAGTTAATAAGTTCCCAAAAGGAATGAGTTTTTACTCAAACTGGACAGCAGGACATCATTCCAAGCCTTGCCTTTTAATTCAAAGTGTGTAGCTCAAGCGGCTTGTTAATATTGAAGTGTACAAACCATGACTTTCCTCATGTCTGCTGGTGCCCTAGTAAGTGCTTTTCCCAAGTTCCTATTGGCCTTTGAGCATGCATTGTTATCCCATCTTTTGTCATAAAACTCAAAAGGAACATGTTCTATTGTTAATGAAATAATAATCAAGTAGCATGCATTAAACGAGTCAAGGACTAAGGCATCAGAATTCTCAACTATATTCAAACAGTTATAGAAACATTACAATTATTGATCATAACATATTTTAAAATAACAGTTGGGTTGACCTGGTCCATTTTAATCTTTGGCCCCCTTCTATAATTTTCAGATTCTCATAACAGGTGACCGGATAACTTTAGGGATAGTTGTAATTGGATTGTTAATAGTAACATTGGATTGTTTCATACAAGACCTGATGAATCTGTGTCATAAATCACTCGACAATCAGAAAAGTAATCAATGAGGGTGAACTACCCCTACCAATGAAGGTGTGATATCGAATAGTGGTGTGGGTAGTCATTCCATGGACATCCAATACATTTCTCTCTAACATAGATTTTGAGAGACAAAATCTGTGTTTATCACTATTGTTCGTTAGAACTGGGAAGCCTTTCATATGGTGCACCAGTGTCTACAGATCATCAGGCATCCGCTCCCTACTGACCTTGGCATTAAAATCAACTGCAATTATAACCTGAATATTAGAGGTCTGGATGTTTTTGATTATGTTGTTCAAGTAAGAATGCAATGTTCATGATGAGACTTGATGGATAAAATATTTGTATTATTGTGAAAATCAATAAAAATAAGTTTTTAAAAAAAAATAGAGGTCTGGATATCTGTTTCATAGTGGGTGAAGGTATCAACCAAGTTAAACAGGGTAACTAAATTGTCCCTACTATTCTTATCAATATTGTTATAAAAATGAAAAATGGTAATGTTGAGATGTTGTCCCCTTCTTAAAGTAATTCCCTGTTTATCACTAGAATAGTTTGTAAGCCGACTAACTTTACATTTCAATGAGGTTGCAACCCAAATAATCAAACAAACCTATGCCCCGCCTGTGAAGTAACTGCAGGGGTAAAAAATTGAGCATATCCACCTAAATAGTGACAAGTAGTGGACCAGGTCTCTTGAAACAAGATAACTTGGAACAATTTAATAAAATCCAACCATAATGGATCTGTAAGTTTGGAATTTAAGCCAGCAATATTCCATGACAAAAATGTCAAATAACTGAAACAAAATAAGATAATACATGAGAATCAATAACACAACTACTGGTCGGGATCACAGCTTGAGGGTCATCAACAATGTGGGGGTTATGGAAAGTATAAATGTTAGTTTTTGGCAAAGTTGAAAGATTCTTCCCTGAGGAAGTATGAGTGAGAATAAATCATTAGAGCACAAGAGGTCAAGGGCATTAAATGGTTCGATTTCACAGTGTCTACCGCGTCAGTCAGTTGAATCCATGCCTCCCAAAGGAGTAAAGGGATTAGGCGTTGGAATTGCTGAAGACTGGTTTGTCACCAGGAAAGCTGCCCTTACAGTGGCTGCCTAGCAGGGCAGGTGGGTTTATAAAAGAAGCCCAAAGGGACTGCTTTTATGACATGATTAGATTGTTCAACCATGTTCAAAGTTCGAAAAAAGCCCACAAACCAGAGCAGGATTGCAGAAATTAATGATTACACATTACACATGGTTTCCATCAAGACCATTACAGGTCTTGATGGAGTCCCTTATCCAGCAAACCCTTCTTACAAACCAATGTATCCACCAGGTGATAAAACTCCCTGACCTGATTCTGTAACCAGGGAGGAGTTTTATTTTCGGTTGATCCAATGATTCTTTCTTCTCTGCATCGAGGCAAGAATCATTAGTTAAAACCTTAACAAAAGGAGTTGCTGTTTAGGGTAAATTCACAGGGTCAAGGGAGCGATTGCTAGCCTTCTTAGCTGTAGACGTAATAGTGGATCTAGTGGACGGTGCTACATATGTAGGTTCAACAGATGGTGAAGAGAACTCTTTGAGGGCAGCATTTCTGCTATTGATGACACTTTCATTAAAATTGCGGGTGGTTTAACTGCTCCAGCCAGGGACTCAGAGTGGACAAGTGCTAATAAAGAGCCCCTAGTGGTGTTATTCCAGTGTAGAGTCTATTCAAACTATCAACATTGTCTTCCATTGTTTGAAGATATTGATAAAGATGGTCAAAGGTTTTTTTGAGCACAGCTAATATTTGAAGTATCATGTTATCAAGCAATATAATTTTGGAAGCTATGGATGGTACTGGTTGTATCATAGGAACAAATTCAACATTAGATGCACTGGTATTTGTTGAATAGGCCTTTTTAATTATATTCTCTCCAGATTCTGTAACTAAAACTGCACTAGAACAAATGTCCACACTTTCAGAACTCAATTGTGCACTGGAAAAACTGGGATTTGAGGCCAGGGAAATCTCATTACTGTCTGCACTTGTTCCCATGGATGTGCTGCCATTGATTAAAACAACCTCAACAGAAACAAATGCTTGGCATTGGACTGATGAGGCATTTCTGTTTTGGCAATTTAAATGTCCAAGCCCCAACTGCCCATTTTAAAAAGGAGTCCATTAAAGTGGGTTGGGTGCTTCTTATTACAAATAACATCAGCAAAGATGACCATAATCATACAAAGGGGCCAAGAGGTTTGGCCCTGTTCAGACTCTTCCAGGCGCAAGCGGTTACAGATGGGTCCGATATTTGCCTGGGTATGTCCTGCATGTGTCCTGCACGCAGCCCCTGATGTAGGGCCACCAATCACACTATATAGCACTTCCTCCTCCTGTCCCAGGCAACTGGCAAGGTGCAATCTAGCCTGGGAGGTGTAGTCCTTCACTTACCGGCAGAAAACAGTCTACAATAATCCACGCTGTGAGGTCAGCAAGCGTGCTATATACCGCTTCCTCTTCCTTCTTCTCCCCCAGGCAGTTGGTAAGGTGCAGGGTAGCCTGGTAGGTGTAGTCCTCCCCCTCCAGGCAGAAAACAGCCCTGAGTAACCCTATGGAGTAATAATATCAAAGGAAGCCAATGTTGGGATGGTGGAGTTGGGATCCACATTGCCCCTGCTAGAATTTGACACCCAAAAACAAAGAGATTAGTGCTCGACAGTTTGGTTTACTTGACACAAGTATGACATGGGCAGGGCGTGCCTGGGACTCCTACCAGCTCAACACAGGGTCTGTCCAAAAGGAGTCCAAGTGCTTACTTCAAAGTCTGCAATATGTGCAAGGCCATTACTTTTGAGAATCCTAGATGCCATAGATGATCACAAAACTCTTCTTTATGAGAATTGGTCATAACATTCTTGTCGTCATTACAATATCTCCTCAATGCTCAAGAGCAATGCACGTGGTTTGTAAAAGGAAATATGTAAGCATATCTTGTCTCAATGGTTCCCAGACACCAAATCAGCGTACCAAACACTCCTTCATTTACAAACGGACAAGTTTGTCATGGCTTGCTAGCACTAGGGAGAAACACAACAGATACATCAATTCAGAGACAATAGGCTTACATTGTCCTTCTACAAAGCCCTTCAGTGGAAAGGAGATATCTGTCAGAATGTACCTCTCCATGCTAGTACCTGGGACAGAATATGACAATTTGCAATATAAACTGGCAATTATGCAGAATTTGTGTTATGTTTTTGTGATAGTCTTAGATTTTAGGGTTATGACTTTGAGAAATGTTGATGTCATCTCACAATTTTCTTGCATTAAAAGGAAAAATGTGCATACTGTCTGAGGAACCCATTTCTAAATTAAACCAATTTTAATTGTGTACTTCATAGAAACAGTGCATTAAACTGTGCTTAA
This sequence comes from Triturus cristatus, assembly GCF_964204655.1. NCBI lineage: Eukaryota > Metazoa > Chordata > Amphibia > Caudata > Salamandridae > Triturus > Triturus cristatus. The sequence continues at coordinate 608,890,064 of NC_140593.1, read as the reverse complement.
ATGTTGTGCTTTCTGGTATTCTTACTTCATTGACTAAGTAATATCTTTAAGCATCCACAGGACACTCTTATGCCTGCTATATGGAGAGCCTACAACCCAATGGTAATGCAGACCAATCCATTCAACGCATTCTAGGTCTTCTAGAGGATTAGGATATGTATCGCACAAGAGCAGATAGCGCTTTACATAGCGACCTGTCCAGAAGGTTACAAATGTTAGTAGCCACACTGAAAGCAAATGCTTCCATAATATGTAAGACGAGCTAAAGAGAAAGAAGACCATGACTAGGGATCTTGCAAACGTTTCCAGCTCACATCCAGTGAAGAAACCGAGGGCCCATATATGCTGTCAAGGCATTTACTTAATGTAACACTGTGCACATTTTTGACATCCACTAAATTGGGCAACCTTTCTAGAGTGGGGCTTAATTCTCCAGTAGAGCATGGATACTTCAATGTTTAGTGTGTTGTTCCTAAATGTATTGTCACGCAGTATCACCTTGAACAAACTAGCAATCCCCCAGATAGCGTACGTGTTGTCCTTCCCTACTACCTCTGTTGGCCTAATGATGCAGATGGGATTATATTTTCTTAAAGTCTGGTGGTTTTTCTGCCAATTTATTTCCATATTCCTGGTGCTCCCTTATGCAAATGTATATTAAAAAATAATTTCATTGTGAATAATTATAATTGTTTCATGGAAACGATGTAATATTGATAAAGTCTCATTCATTGATACAAGGACAGTGCTTTAATGTAACCCAAAACAGAAGCTTGATGTGTCAGTCATATCTTTACTGCATTTGATTCCAACAAATGGTGTAAAGACTTTGTGGCTACTGGAGTTTTAGCAAGTGTTTTGTTTAAACCTGTTGATGCTACTTAGTTATGTGAGTGTTATAAAACTGTAGACCTCATTTAGGGCCATATGTAGATAGCTAAATACCGGTAATTTTCCCGTTACCGACCGGTATTTAGCCCTTTCTAATGTAGGAGGCAGGTTTTAAGGATTCGGTAATTTACCGAATCGGTATTTTAAGAAATCGGTAAAATACCGTATCGGTAAATTACCGTAGGGAGCACTCAAGTGAGTGCATTTTTGGTTTAAGGATTCGTTATTTACCACCAACTACAAGTTGATGGTAAATACCTAATACCTTTTCAAAAGCAATTTTGTGCTTTTTTAAAAGTGCCATGTGGCAGACATACATGCCCTTAGGGCATGTATGTGCGCCACATGTGCACACATGCACGATTCAGGGGTGCAACAGGGTCTCAATGTGACACCCTGCCACCCTTGAATATGCTCCCCCTATTACCGATTCGGTATTTACCGAATCAGTAATAGTGAATGGCTTCCCATTCATTCCTCTGGGCCTCCAGGCCCATAGGAATGAATGGGAAGGTATGCCTTATTACCAATTCGGTAAATACCGAATTGGTAATAACGAATATTACCGAATCGGTAAAATATACCGATTTTTTTACCTACATTCTATTTACCGATTCTTAAATACCGAATCGGTAAAATTCGGCATTTAGGAATCGGTAAATAGAAATTACCTACACATGGCCCTATGTATTTGGTAGGACCTGGCAGCCAGTTGGTCATCTGAGGCTCTAGGCTTCTCTCTCCTGGTGGGGAATGCCCACAATGTTTAGAGATCCCCAGTCTCTTTTGTCAGGATATCTGTCACATATGCATATGCTAATGTGGCAGGCACACTGAAAAATGTATGCCAATATGATGACGTGTTTTTGCCCACATCAGATTTATTTTTTGTTTGAGCTCTCAACAAAAGAGTTAGACAAAATGATTGGCTATGAGGTGCAGGGAGTTTCTTCCCTGTGTATCAGGGCTATTGTTAGCTTTCCCTCCAGGATACCACCATACATCCCACTGCATCCCTGCAGGCTGATCCAGTGAGGTTCCACACCATTAAAAGTGGTGGGAGGGGGCACTACTATGAACTGACTTCTTAGTGATGCCAAGTCTTTAGACCAACTCTTTCTGCCAGCATAGCCGGCTGAGGCCCCCAATGGCAGCACAGCCTTTACTCTGACTTTTAATGAGGCAGTAGAACCACAGCTCTGAACTGTAAGAACTCTGCCAACTTCTTACTCCAGCAAACTCTAAATGAGGTTCTATATCTCTCTTGCACTTACTGTATCAAAGCTAAATAAAAATGATGTTTCCCGAATAATGTTTTTAGGAAAGAACATTTGATCCCTGATCTAGAAAACCTAAATGTACATTTGGATACCTTGCTGTGGCTGGATGAATAACTATCAAGCATATGCAAAAGAAAGCACCTCTACCTAAACCCTTTAAAAATGATGAGGAAATGTGTCTAGACTGACATGAAATGCTGTTCAGTAGGTGCATGAACTACCCTCAGAAGTGAATTATGTTTTCCAGAAGGAGGTGTAAGGCTAAAAACTGTACAAAATGCAGTCATAAATTGTGTCTATTTGCAGAAATTGGGCTGCAATTACAGAAGAGATCTTTAAGTAAGGTGGGCATTTTGTGCACACATATTAATGAAACCTAAGAACTTAAACTTTAAGCATTGTTGAGAAAAATCTTTGTGCAACTATTAGCCCATCTACATACAAAAAATACAATCTTCTAATTTCTCCTGATATCTCTCGACATATGGATATACGTCTAAGGAAATTGCGTTAATACAATCCAGAGTTCAAGCAATACGGCTATGACAACTTTTTGCAACATCCTTTTAAATTATTGGTCAAAGTGAATGGATTTCCTATATTAATTTTTTTAACCATCACTGATGCAGAGAAACGGCTGGACCTAGTCCTCGCATTAGTAGGTGGTAGCAACTCACTGCGTTTTAGGTGATTGCATATGATGTGATAGTTATTTTATGTAAATTATACAATTAGAGATCACTTCTCACCAGTGTAAGTATCCTGGCTCCAATGAGAAGGAGTGAGAGGCCCTCTCTGAGTACTATGTGAAAAGCCATGTGTTCAGTGTCTTCCTGAATTCTAGGACTGAGCTAGTGTCCCTAAAGAGAAGGGAGAGATTTTTCCGGATTTTGGAGCCAGTAACAAGAGGAGACAACTGTTGGCTCTGGCTATTCAGATGCAGGGTACACTCAGGGTGTTTTGATGCTGAATGGTAGATGTTTATTGTTACCCAGCTCAATAGTACTCATACGCGGAGTCATGCAATGCATATGCATGTGTGTGTGCTATTTATAGTGTGCAAACGTAGACAAAAGGCAGGGAGAAAGGCATGTATACAGTAAAAAAAAGGTTATTGTTGTTGAAGTTGGTTTTTGAGAATAGATGGGAACTATTAATTCTTTGTGATTTGGTTTTCCTTAACAAGGTGGACATTCAACTCTTTCCTAAATAGAAGCAGGATTGAGGAAGCATGGTGCTTCATACGATTATCCAGGGTATCAATTTGTACTCAGATACAGATAATACAGTTCCGATTACATCTCCTCTGCCAAAGAAATGAGTGAAACGTGTGTTGGCTGCATCAGGATCAAAACAGTCTGGGACATCCTGTACACAAATATCACATCTTAGGATAACTAAGCTGTATTGGGGCCATAAGTCTATCAAATCAAGCAAGGGCATTGGTGAGCCGGCCTAAAGTGGGTCGGGTCTGATAAAGGATCATCAATTTGTGGAACCCTGACCTAGTGAGGCACATGTCAATGACCTTTCATCTTATTTATTCTTCACCTCAAACCAAGCTTCTTTCAAGGAGACAGTCCTGGGTTTTCAGCAAGTTGCTTTCTTTGAATGATTCATCTGCCTGCTGCTAGAAAAAACACGTGTTTTTAAATGTCTTGGTGTGTTTAAGGCTGCAGTACCGCCTCCTGTCTACATGGGCATTGCTGACAAAAACACCAAAATGCATGATGAAACACAGGCCCCCACAATATCAAGTTTTAAAAAGTTGTGAAAATTGGCATAGATGTTCCAAAAGTAATATTCTATCATTTAGAAGACATTGCCTTGTGTGTGTATGTGGGCCGAGGGGGTGGGGGGCTAGCGTTCACCTCCTCAAAGTTAATCAAGCCACCATAGCATGGGTATTATCAAACCCAAGTTGAACAGGCATAGTAACACAACCCCCACACACACAATCATTCACTCTCATTCACAGACCACAGAACTACATTGATTTTTTTTTTACTTACATTGTTTTTTCTTTTGACAGCTGTTCCAGGGCATGATTCCCTCACTAGAAATGACAAGCCAGACAGTTAGCTAGGACACAATTGTTACGACCATGGACAAGCAGGAAGTGAGGCAGAGTCAGAAGCTGGGGTGGGTGGGGCTTTGGATCCCACTCCTATTGCCCTGTGTCGATACTAATTTGGCCCAAGGAATGCACCGATTAGTGCCATGACAGCCTGATAATAGCTAGCACGCTGCACTTCAAGAGGCATGCGTCCCTCCATCAATGCCAGTTGGGGCCGAAGTAGCTGAAGTACACCTTCACATGTCAAATCCCGACATCCATTTGCAGAGTAGCTATCTAACCCAGTACCTGGCAATGGCTCATGGCTCAGACCTGTGAGGCCTTCTCCTCTTCCTCTCATCAGCTGTGAAGTCTACGTAATCCAAATGGTCTGACAAGAGCATGAGCACTGTGCATGAACACATGAAGTTGTGTCAGACATGTCAAACAATCAATAATCACTTTATTCGGTTAGCATCAGTAATCATAAAAGTACAATAAAAACATCAATAAATAGCATTCCATGAAATAATTGAAACAAGTTCAGTCTCAAGCATAGGCACGGTACACAGCTATTAAAAATCTCGATACATATCAACAAACAGTAACATTTTCTAAAAATTGTAGATATAAGATAAGAGAGCGGGTCTTGTGTGGGTAGAATTCAAATGTACAAGTAATGGGCGAATATACTTTTGTCGCAACATGCGCCATTTGGGGCAAATTAAAACCCTATGTAAAGTGTCCAGTGCAGAGAACTCATCACAAGAGCATGTAGGAGGGTCTTGTGGCTTATGCCATCCTGCTACAATTTGCGGAAACATATTCAAACAATAATATGTTAAAAGTCTTCTGTGGGTAACCAGCATATCCAATGTTAGAAAACATTCCATTTTATCCAAAGATTTTACCATAGCATAATGTGTACAGCAGAATTTACGTTGCGAGTCCTGCATTCTAACTTCTGGGGGACAGACCTGCCATGAGCACTGCAAGATAAATGCACTGCGATTGTGAGCACGGGCCGGGGGCAGAGCGTAGCAGCTCACAGGTGGCAGAAACAGAGGGACACCTTAACAACCATGCTGATGAGTGGTAAGACTCTGTAAGTACCAAATGTAGTTGTTTGTGAATAGCCACAAGGGTCCATATTTGTAGTTCGTTACAACTTTGTCAATGGACTCTCCAAGCTGGCAGACCCATGCTCGGACCCCGTTACCCTGCTCACAACTTTTGAAAATTGAGACACCTGGTGGATTTTCCAATATTTTGATAGACGATGCCCACAGAATCTAAATTGATTATTCATTGTCTGAGTTTTCATGTGCAGATGACCATAGACATTGATTCACCAAAATCCCTCTGCTTGCAGAGATACAAATAACGCACTCCTTGAACCCCATTGACATAAGAGTTTACCCAATGTGATACTTCCAGATCCTTTTTAACAGAAGGTGCCACAGGCAGGGGAAATCGCTGGGGCAGGGAGAGGAATAAAACATAAAACAAACAAAACTTACCTTCAGCCTGACGTCCGCCGCCTCGTCGCTTCTTCAGCTCCGATGCTCGCGCAGGCTCCCAGGGTCCCCTGCGCCAATACAGACACTACTGGTATTACCCAGCATGAGAGGAGCATCGGGATTGGGTGGAACAGGCTGGTTCCACGCTCCACCAGAGACTGGGAGTCTGTGCCCCTGAGCCTGCAATATCTCCAAGCAATAGCCTGGAGATATTCAAGTGCGCATGCCGGTTTTGCCGGCTGTGGCCTGGCGACCAAACCGACATGTGCACGTACAGTGACCCCACCACTCCTCCTGCTGTCCCCCACCCTCACGACTCGGCTATGGAGTAAAATACAATGATAATAAAGCAGTTTTTTTACTGCTTTATTATACTTTTTTTTATATTCGTCTGCTGGTTCTGGCAGTGGGGAGACGCTCCTCCGCCATAACTGAGGAGCCGCCCCTGCTTTTAAACTTACTTTTGCTGCTTATGTCCTCTTCCATGTGAGACCTGCACTAGCAAGGTTAGTGCCATGGTACCAGGCAAAATAGAATAGTGCTGCTACACTGACTCCAAGCAGATGACACTTTACATGCACTTAAATGAAACTTTGTGCCCAAACTATTGGGGACACCTACCCGGTATGTTTAGTCTACAATTAAATTTTCAGCAAATTGTCCTGACTATGCAAAACTATTTGCAAGGAAATTGCGGATACTAACAAGGAAGTATTCAGCGAGCACGTGACAAGGCATACATGGCTTCTTCCAACTTAAAACCTGCTAAGTGAGAAAAGCCAGATCGAAAAGCACCTAAAAATACGTCCTAAGTTGAACCCTTGGTAAACCCCTACTTGGGAAAAACACTTCTGTGAGCATTGCAACACAGACTGTCTTCTAGTTGCTGGTCCGGATTGAGACTAGTCAGCTAACAATGCATTGAAAAGTACTAACAACAACAAAAATTGAGTCACTTCAAGCTTTCTAGGTGTGCAATCCGAAAACAAATATTGCACAGAACAGGCCAAATTATAGAAATGCATAAATACATCTGCAAATATGTTACTATCCAGATATAATGCGACAGTCCCATATCTGCTGAGTTACGCCATCTGTCTAAATCTGTCATCACAACATCACACACACCAGCATGAAGGGCTAACAATGCCACCCACTGTAAAAAAACAGTTATGGAAAATATTCCTTTTGACATGTCAATAGGCAATATTTGAAAAATTGAATTCAGTAGTAGGAAGTCATGTGCTGGTCCATCCTCAAGTACATTCATTTTTCCATATTTTTGATATGGTTATCGGTGATGATGGGTTACACTGCACAGTACACTTTCTGTGATACTGAAGGTGTTGCCTAAGGCGTCCAATGGCCTTGTCAATTAACTGTTTTGCATCTATATCTGCAAGGAATACACTTTTTTCTGTCCACGTGAAGCAAAATCAAATCACTACAAATCCACTCTATCTTGGAAAAGGTAGTAACACGAAGATGTCTTTGTTACAACAACCACTTTTTATGTTACCCAGTTATTCCATGCATTTTTGTCTCGGATACATTGATCTAGGCTTCATCTGGAAGATTAACACCTGTGTAGTTCTATGTGCATTATAATTTATGGTATAGGGACCAGACTTTTATCTATTTGGTAACAATTTCTTAATTGCACTAACTGCACAACTTTATTGACGTCAGTAGTTGCATTACTGTGATGTCACTAGTTGCAACGATCATGCATATTCACTCCTGGGATCAGCATCATATGGTGTCAACTGTAATATAGGTGAGGGTCAAAGGCACATGGTGTCACCTCTCTGTGATGTCTCTACCACTACTCCTGGCACTTTAGTGAATTGACTCCCTTTGCCCATATTACAGGAAACTCACTCTGCCCTGGTTAGCGTCAAGGTGCACCTTTACCTGGTGCACTGTGTGCAGATCGGGTCAGTGCACCTTATCACAATGAAAGCGCTGCCAACACTACAGCTGCTATCTTGTGTCTGTCCTTTGGGCAGTGCCTTAGTGAAAGGCTGACAAGCAGTTTGTAGACACCGGTCGGCTTTTCACTGTGTTGGCGGTAACTGATCTGAAGTTCAAAGAGGGTAAGAGATCCCCTGGCAGCACTGAGTTAACAAAGACCATTCTTTCCCCTTCCAAGAGGCACTCTTTGATGGTGGTGAGGCACTGCCTGTGCATCACCTTTTTGAGGTGCACATTCCGTGCCCCCACTCCCCAAACAGTTCCTTTGCCTCAGCTATAGCGCCTGTCTCTTTAATCAGGGACACTGGAAATATGCGGCAGGAGAGGTCCAAATTATGCATCAGGGTTAAGTAAATTATGCAGCAAGAAAAGGTAAATTATGCGGCATAATGCGGCACATTTTGTACAACATTACTTCATTATTTTGACATTTCTACACTTCTTAACACTGTCTGGGCATAGGTTGCATCTCATTAGTATCAGTTTAACACCCAAATATAGCACTAAGCAGCAGAAAGGTGACCAGTCCAGCTTTGCAAAGGGCCTTCCACTGAGCGGCAACACGCGTCACTTTGTTTTAGTAGATTTTGAACCATTTGCGCTAAAACACATTTTTTGTTAAAATCTGCAGAATATGCGGCAGATGATGGATTATGTGGCAAATGCGGCAAATCTAAAAATTTTAGAAAATCGCTGCACAATTGCACAATTCCAGTGGCCCTGTCTGTAATTCGGCACAGGCGTAGAAGTGCCCATGGTGCATGTGCCCATTCCCCGTGCAAATGAGTAAACACCCCCTGGAGATCACACTGCTGGTACTTCTCTGCTGAGATGACCTGCATTACAGAAGGGGTCGTGAAAGAGTGTGTGGCCCATTCTGTGACACCAAAGTGCCCCGGGGGTGCAAAAAGTAGTCACACAGGCCTGTTGCCCTCTCAGGGCACTATTAATGAAACAGTCATTTGTTGCAACAGAAGGAGAATTATCAGCACAAGTTTAGATATGAAAGTAATTGGAAAGGTAACCAATAAGCAAACAATAGAAAGAGAAGACCCATGGAGAACCCTTCACGTAAAAGGGAGGAAGAAAGTGAATGCAGATAAGGACATAATCTGAATTTGAACAGAGAAGGATTAGATTCAATACAGTGCAGCGCCTAGACAGGAGAGCCAAGAAACTAGAATAGCAGGGTAGACGACACAAAATGTGGTTGACAAGCCACTATCATCGGTGCTGCAACACTGCATACAAGCCAGAGGTGATCGAGGCTAGCAACGAAGCTCCAGTCAGTCACTCCAGTGAGAAAAAAGCCCATTTATTGAAGGTGTGTGTGAAAGCTGCTCAAACACCAGCTTTCCACGAGACACTTTCTGATCAAACTAGTCCCAGGAACAAATAAAAAGACTGCTTACAATAAACAGAATTTGCAAACAGAAATAGAAAGTTTTTCCAAACACCTTTGCTGAGCTAAATCCAGAATGTGGTGACAATGTGTTCACTTTTCAGTACTGCAACATTTGCTTAACCTTCAGACCTAAAATAAATTCAATTTTTTCTGCAAAGAATGATGACACAATTTAAAGCAATTTTTTCTCACAAATGGACATTGTTAAGGCATTAAGTGAGTTTAAGCATGTGAAACAGAGTAACTGGATCACTGTGAGCACAAAAAAGAATTCACAGTGCTATACAGAATAGAGGTGCAATGCAAAAGGCAGAATGTGTATGTAAATAGGATGCTTATTTTCTATATCAAAACAAATCATCTAAATTTGAACATACCAGAAAAAGTTTTTTAAAAAAATATATGATTTCTTTATTTCTCAAGGTCGATTTCAATTCAAGTATTCATCACTAAAGGATTTTAGAAAGAATATGTATTTTTTATAATTTGTGAAGGATTGGCAGTTTTTGCTGACAGAGTGGGTGATTTCCAATCACAGTATTTGTTTGCTCCTTTTCAACTGGGCTGTGTCCGAGAGAATTGCCTAAATACACATCAAGGCTACCTGATGCACTGTTTGAGTCTTCAGCTAAAAACTCAGGGCCATAAATATAATTCCTTCACGGAACTCAATGCAGCAAGACACCTTGCTCCGCTGCTTGAAAAGCCAGGAATGTGGCATATCTATCTAGCTATGGTGAATTCCTGCCCTCTCCCTGCACTGGCGCACTTTTGGCTGCCTAACGCCAACACATGAACCCTTGCACCATGGGTTGCAGGCAGGATTCAAAATAAGGGGAAATAAAGATATTTCTCCTTGTCTCTCTTGTCGCCCTTGCGTTACCTTGTGTGGCAGGGACACTTTCCTGTGCATTAAAATAATTCTGCAGCAAACGTAGTAAGAGGAAAAAACATGGAAAAATTAAGATTTTTTCTCCACGTTACGCCTACCCTGGGAAGGAGTAGCATTTTGATGCATTCCCAGGTCTTCCACTCATGGTAAATCAGGGAATGCACCAATATCCATGGGTAGATACATGGAATCACTTACTGGGGCAGAGAAAAGCATGGAAACAACTTGTGCTGCCTTGCGTTGCTCTAGATTTACCAAGCACATCAGAGACCCATAAACTGGCCTTCGCGGCTTGGTAAATCTCATCTCGGTTTTGTGTTGCCCTTGTGTTAAATTGCGTGGCGCAAGCGTGATGCAACACAATGATAAATATGCCTCTCTGTTCCTTTTGAAGAGGGTTAAACATGGAGTACATTATACACTAAGGGTTCGTTTATGAGTTTGGTGGTCCACAGATCACAGACTTCCGACCACCCTATTACAATTAGTCCGCCATTGCTCCGCCGCAGCCACCAGGCAACCGCCATTCCCTGGTGGTGTTATGGCGGTCTCGAGGCTGCACTATTCTTGGTGGGAATGCTGCGGTCCCGCCAAGCTTATTACGAGTTTCACCTCGGCCACGGTTTTCATGGCAGTTCCTACTCCATGAAAACTGTGGCTGAAAGGAAACAAAGGGGATACTACAGGGCACACTAGTGCTTCAGGGCCATGGGGTGCATGCAGGGGGGCACATCATGTGCCCCCAGTGTGCATGCACCACAGTTCCTGCATGGACTTTACAGTCCATGCAGTGCAGGAACTTTTTTTGGCGTTCCCAGTGCGGTGCCCATTTTCTTAGGCAGCGCCATGGGAATGTAAAAAAAGCTTGGCAGACACAAGAAACACTCATGTTCTGGCGGGCGGCCTGACCACGGGTTTGGCGGTGCGGCAGACACAGCGCTGAACCATCAAACTCGTAATCAGGCACTAAGTGTATCCCTTAAATAGAATTGTGTGTTTTCATCATGTCAAATTATCATATTGCCATTGTTGCATCAGATTTGTACTGTGCAGATTTCTGGTGCAAACTCAAGTACAAGCTGCACTCAAGCAGATAGACCTTTAGTCCCGGACTGAGGTGTGAACCAACAAATTAAAAACATTTAAATAAAGTGAAGCACATTTTGCCCCACAACAATTATGGAGAGTGGTAGATTTGCAAATCATGAAAGTTTATGGACTGATTAGCAAAGTTACAAACTCAAACCACTCAATTAGTCATAAATCAGTAATCAGTTCATAAATGCATTAGTCAATATGATTCAAATCAATCTAAAATCACAAATACAAAGACAAACTCTTTAAAGTTGTCATAAAGTAAATCAAAGCATACACTGTTTTGCATGAAGGGAAATTTCCCGATATGCTAAGCTAGAGAAATCAGGGAAATTGGAGAGAAGTCAGGCAGAAGGTTTCAGTGTGAAGGCAGAATCAAATAAAGTTTCAGTCAAATAACTATCAAAAAGAATTGTCCAAGAGTCTTAACTTTTATGGTCAAGAACAAATGAAAGCAGCTCCTCTACGGAGAGAGAAAGGGGCATCTGAACTATCTAACTCAGCATTGCATAGTTTAAATCATTTCTTCTACGGAAAGATACAACTCCCATGAAGGGTACCAATCAGGATTGATTATGTTGTGGTGAAGAAACTCTGGTTCTTTTACATGGTTAAAAAGATACAATGAAGTCTCAGCTGTATGGCCTTATGCTGGATATCTGGAGTGGGATGATACAATTCAGTCAGGACATTCCAACTCACAGGTGCTGGACCATTATTTTAATCTGCATAGAACATACACAGATAAACATTCACAAGGAAACTAAACAAGAGATACAAAGGACGGCAACCATTGTTTAACAATTGCAAGTCTCCTGGCTGTGTTATTTATTTTGCAGAAGTTTATAATAGTGCAAACTCCCCATATTGGAATTGTAGCCAGATATGAATATGAACAGTTGGAAACTTATTTGTGTATGTCAAAAATCTGATTACCTACTAAAATTAACCTGATGTGTTTGATAAACTAAAGAGATCATTAGCACTGGGGTGCTATAGCTCTCCTTGGAAATGTGCTTTATGACTGTGGATAGTAATGTAGTAAAACCAACTGCCCTGGGATGTTGTTGCAAAACAAAATATCAAAGTTAGAATTGGAAAAAATGTTTTTATTGAAGTGTCACAGCATCCACAGTCCAGCCGTCTGAACAGCACCAAGCAAAATACTCATTACAGATTCTAAATTCTGACCAATCCCCAAAGCTACAGTTGGTAACACAATTAAGAATTAACAAAGTACCCATAAAAGATATACCATAACAAATATATATCTATATATATCTATACATATCTTCACCCTTTAAAAGAAAAGAACCGTTGAAAGTAATTATTGTCTTAAAACGAAAACCACCCCTCAACAAAAGAAAACACATTTATACAAAATCCCCATACTTCACTCGGTCACGTCTCATCCGACCTGTATCCTTAACCCTAGAGGCCACTGATTTATTCACTTCCACATCCTTGCTCAACCCAGAATCAATGATTTCCACAACTCTCTGAACACCGTCATCATTGCTTATAATATTCTGCTTCCCTGTATCACAACTCCTATACCATTGGGAATTATGAATTTTAACCAAACCACCCTCTTCCATATCCTCTTTCCTAACAACATCCTCCACCACTTTCTCTTTGCACTTAGCCACTCGCCTAACTTTCCACACTTTACCGTCTTGTGTGGCCACACTATTGGTATTAACTTTTATTAGAGCATTGGAATGTTGAGAGCTCCACTGAAGACAATGCAGCTCCAGAAATCTGTATTTACTGGTAAAGGCCCTCTAAACTGAGTGTTCTACACTCCACAAGCTGGCGAGAGCAATCCATTCTATTGTTTAAAATCACAGTTAGCTCAACAGTCAGATCAAGGTGAAGAGCTGAGAAGTAGCAAAGGAAAATCCTCCAAGATATGTACAGTTTTGTGAGACGCCTCAACTAATTTCTTTCAATTTATTTGGACACATTTCCATTGATGAATGGGTAAATAAATCTGCTGGAATACAAAGGGAGATGCCTGGAAAACGTCACCCAAACTTTGCTGCAACATGAACTGGATGCACTTGAAGAGCAGAGGGCTGAAACCAACACTAGAACAGCAACAAACTGGGCTACTCAAATATTCAGACTGGTTGATAGAAAATGGGCATGTACCAGACTTCGAGATGAAATCACTGCCCGAACTCCAGCCTTCTGAGACATTTTTTATGCAGAGGTAAAAAATGCTAAGGGGGAATGTTAGAGTAATCAACTCCTTATATCAGCAAACGCTGGACTAAATATACAAATTAATAATCCTCCTTTTAGCAGAGCTGTTAATATCATGCATGATGCTGTATTTGCACCGCCTCACAATGTGTTAGTAGCAATTTAAAAAACAAGAATGTAGAGAAGGCAAAGATATCAGTATAAGAAAAGTGTTTATATCAGCACAGGACATGTCATTAATAAAACACTGCGGTATCTTGAACTGTGATGACCCAATTTCACTGCAGTACAAAGTATTTTGATACCCAACTACACCTTGCGACACGTGACAGTTAAGTATTACGGGATATGGCTAAAAATGCTTTCACCTTCCAAGTAAATAAAAACAACCAAGAGTATGCAACCTTAACTTTTAATGAACAAACAAAAAACCACCAAGAAGTACATGAGAAACTAAGATAGCAAAATAGAGGTCACATCTATGCCCAGCCAGGCAATGATACGTGCCCTGTGAAATCTTTGAAATTTTATATTTCCAAATTGCCCAGAGATTGCACGAGCTTCTGTGTTCAACCAATGAATCTTACTGTGGAGGATGCTGCAAGTTCCTCTGTTTGATATTTCAAGAAACCTTTCGGGAAAAACACAAATGGAGGACTAATGAAAGAAATCAGCAGAAAAGCAGGATTAAGTCGCAGTTACAAAACCATTGTCTGCGCACTACAGCAGTGCAATTGCTTGCAGATAATGGTCTTGAAGCTCGGCAGATTATGGCACTCACTGTCCACAAAAGCGAAACCAGTGTACAGAGTTATTGGAAAGCATCATCTGAAGGTCGAAATATATAGTCCACTGTACTAGCAAATGCAGGTGACAGTACCAAGAAAAATAAATCCAACTAATACATAAATGGTCCCGAAACATGTATAGGAATAGAAGACAATAGTTCTTTGAAGATACTAAGGAGCAGGGCAGATCACAATATGAAAAAAGTTATTTCCGATGTTTTCTCACACTGTAACATCACATTTAATGGCAATGTACAATTTTTAATGAAATGAAAGCTTATAAATGAAAGCTTACTGTAAGAAACTATTTTTGATGGTCGTCATGTTTGCAAAGTTCCTTCTTTCCCAAACGTATTAATGTGCATGTTTAACTCCTAAATTTGTAACTTGTTATTCAATGATTTAGTACTTTTTTTATTTGTAGCACAAGGTTATGTTAATAGTTTAATAAATAATATTTTATCACAAACATAGCTGTGTGTTGTTTTTTATTTCTCCCTGTCTGTATACAGTTTCATACCACTGTTCAAGTCCGTAATGTTCAAGTACGTTTGTGAACTGTCTGTTTTTTTTCCTGTCATGGCCTGTTTTTAAAAAAAGTGTGGTTAAAGTACCGCATTGGAAGGAGTTCCAATCAATCTAATTTTCTTACTTGAAACCGCCATTCTCTGTCTCATCTTCTACCAGTGCTAAATGTGAAAAATATAATCTTGACCCTTTAACTTTAATTAAATTGGTGGCAGCTTCAGAGAACAAACCAGTCCTACAAAGTACTATTAGTTGTAAGGGGCAATTAAAGTCAGGCTTTTAACAGATGACGGAAAAAATCTGCTTCTTTTGGGTCTATGAGCAGGGCACCTCCAAAAATAAAAGTGAAAGGTTGGATGTTTTGTTTTTATGAAATGCATATAAAAGGTATGTAATGCAGAAAGCACTATGCGTCATACAGGCCAATTTATGAGCATTATTGAGCCAGCATCAGAATAGCCATTGGGTTGGATGGGAAAACGTATCCATATACCCAGTGCAGTCAGTTTGTGGCAAAAGTGAACATAATTTCCAGGCTGTTCGAGCTAAAACATCACGCTGGCAACTAGCAGCACATTTGGCCAGGGGTTTAAGTGGGATAAAAAACGGGGGGGTGTCAAAGGGGCGTGGTCGATGTAATTAAGGGTGTGGCTTAAAAACACTTGAGCACTGGGGAGATTTAGTGATTTGCCCAGAATCACTGGATGATGAGCGTCCCCGCCGAGACTCGAACCTGGTTCCCCAGCATCAAGGTCGACCGCTCCATCCGTAAGGCCACATCTCTCCTCAGTTGAGAAATCACCGATGCTTAACTGTTCCTAAATTAGGCTAGATGTGAAAACCCAAATTACCAGCCCTTTTACAGGCAGTACTTTATTTTGAAAGCAGATTGAAAATAAAACAAATCCCTCCTTCCAGGGTCTGACCTATTGACTATCCTACAGGCTATTGGCGCATCTCAATCCTCGGTGGAGAACAAGATTGGAGAGGTCCGGGTCGATATGGCCCTCATTCGCCAGGACTTGTGGAACGCCACGACTCGTATTTTGGAAGCGGAGTATTGTATCTCCACAGTTGAAGATGACCTCCGCCAGCTGAAAGAACAAGTAACCCACCTGCAATCCCACACTAAAGAGCTACATCGCAGAGCTGAGGATGCTGCAAACCGATCCCTCCGTAATAATCTCTGCCTGGTGGGATTTCTGGAGGGAGTCGAGCACGGCCGCGCGGCTGCCTTTGTGAAGACCTGGCTGAACTCCTGGATGCCCAAGGAAGCACTATCACCCTGGTTTGCTATCGAGCGGGCCCATCGTTCTCTCGCCCCTAAACCATCTCCTGGTGCTCCGCGTAGGCCCATTATAGCCAGGATCTTGAACTTCAAGGACAGAGATGCCATCCTGACCGCGGCCCGGGCTCAAGGGATCCTGAAGTTTCAGAATCACAATATAATGCTTTTCCCAGACTATACCAAAGAGGTGCAGGCACAACGTTGCTCTTATAATGAGGTCAAGCAGAAGCTCCGTAACTTGGGATTGAGATACGGACTTATCTTCCTTAACCATCTCCGAGTCGTCTTCAAGGACAAGACGCTTTTCTTTGAGACTCCACAGTTACCGTGGACTTGGCTGACCGAAGAGAGACCCCTCTGAATCCGATCTACACCCACGGCCGGACCATCCTTAGTGACAAAGGCCGACACATTCGCCCCTCGGTGGCAGAGGAGGCGCATGCAGTCCCGCAGGGGCCATGGACCGTGTGAGGGGTCATCTACATCATGTGGTTGAAAGGTCCAAGATATCACGATTGATACGCACCCTCCAGCTTCACATGACCGCAGTAGGGAGAGCTCCGTGGAGGTCACGCACCGAGAACCTGAACCCTCTCAGGACCCAGACCCTGAGGCCTCGGACACTGATCTCTCCAAGAGCCTGACAATCTGAAGACGTATCCAGGTGTCTGAGAACGGGGTTTTGGAAGCTCCCGATTGGCCAAGGCTGGGAAAGATATATCCCGCAGACAATGTCAGCCACGGTGGCATGCCACAAAGATTGCTACATCCGATACTGTGGAGGGGCCCACTACTGCCACGCAATCCCCGCCTAGGTGTTTCAGTTTAGCATGTTGTTGTCGTTGTTAACTTTTCCTTTTTAGGACGACAGATGCTTCAGTTCTGTAAGTATAGGGTGGGGGGAAGTGGGGGCGGGAGAGAGGGGACCGTTGTCCTCTGGGTAGTTTTAGGTTTGAATCTGCCATGGTCTCCTTTTCTTATGATGTACAGCACTTCAACACTTGTTCACCGTTCTGACACCATGCAACGACGTAGCACACAACACACACTGTGTACATACGCTGGCGCTGCAACGCCCCTACCCCTTTGAGGCCCATTACCCTTTGACCCACTTATCACACTCACCAGTCCCGATGCAGTCATCCACCCCAGGTAGGTCCCTTCATGTTCTATCCTGGAATGTGAACGGACTACTGGATCACATTAAGAGAACAGCGGTCCTTAAGTACGCCCAACGCCATGCGCCCGACATACTCCTACTTCAGGAGACACACCTCCTAGGGACCCAATGCCTCTTCCTCCTGCGATACGGGTTTAATAGTGTGTGGCACTCTGGCTTCAAACGTGGTTCGCGAGGGGCTGCAATCCTAGTGTGGCAGGGACTCCCCTTCACTCCTGGCCACGTTGTGACGGATCACCAGGGCAGGTTTGTGACTGTATCCGGGAAGCTAGAAGGGAACATCCTAAACCTAGCGTCCATATACATCACACCCTCCACGCTTACCTCCACCCTACAACACCTCATAGGCACACTCTCCTCCCTACCCCTAGGGCAGACTGTGATTGGGGGTGAGTTTAATACCGTTATGTAGCCAATGTTCGACGTCATGAACATTCCTTCCCCCACAAGGCTCGCCCATGCAAAGAAGTTGTCAGACTGGGCGGCCACCCTCAACTTATGTGATGTCTGGAGGATCTGGAATCCAGAGGCATCCAACACACTCATACTTCAACGGCCCACCATATGCATTCCCGCATTGATCTGTCCTCCTGCCTGTCACGGAGTGCCATAGGGTATCCAATATAGCCATCCTTCCCTGGGGAATTTCGGACCACTCTACCCTGTCCATGCACCTGGGTGGGACCTCGGCTCAAACACAACCCGGGTGGTCTGGAGACTAAACGCGTGGATCCTACAAGATAAGGAAGTTAAAAAGTCAATAGAGGTGGAATTGCGCCACTATTTCCTCACTAATCACGGGTCGGTCCCCTCCCCGGGCACCCTCTGGGAGGCGAGTAAGGCCACTATCCGCAGCGTGGCCAGGGGTTGAGTACAAGTGAATCGCCTGGTGCAGGGTGACCGCCTGACCCTCCTTGAGGCACAGGCCATACGGTTGGAAACAGCCCAAACTGGGACCCCTGATGCTCACCAAGGCAGGCAGCTCTCAGTCACTCGAGGAGAGATCAAGCATATCTTCTTGGAGTCGGCTAAGATGCTGTGGCGCTCATCCGTGGCCCAAGTGTACGGATGGGACAAAAACAGAAGTCTACTACACAGATTGATTTCCTACCCTCTCACCAACAGGATAGTCCCTGAAATCCAAGACCCCTTGGGCCGCACCCAACATATCTCACCTGCAATCGCACAGGCATTTGCCAACTACTACACTCAGTTGTACTCTGCTCACATACCGGAAGCTGCCCTCCAAGACGTGCTCAGCCAGGCAGGTGTCCAGCCTCGCAGAGGATGAGGCGGCTGTCTAGGACCTTCCCATTACCCCAGAGGAGATTCACGGCGCGATCTCCCTGCTGAAGGCCAGGAAAACACTGGGGCTCGACAGATTCCCTCAAGAGTACTATGCGCTGTACCAAGGCTTGCTGGTTCCCCATCTTGTGCACCTCTACCACCACGTTGCTGAGGTTGACTCCTTCCCTTCTGAGACTGACATGACGACTATTGTTGTTATTCCCAAGACCCAGCCGCCCTCCCCTAGATTTTTTTTTGTTTACAATTTTATTATTGAATTTTATCGTTTCAGAAAACACACAGTTTAGAGTGATACAGGTCATGTATATCGATTTACACACGCATTAATTTTACAGCTTAACAATGTACTGCAAAGCTTTCAGAGGCCTTACAGGTTAGACTCGGTATACACTATACAGAAATGTTTGTTATATGCATCATACTGGTCCGATTTCTCATCTGTAGTGGCTCTCGTATTGGGGCGTGACCTGGTGGATGGCCCCTACCCGGGAGTTGCTACTTCGTTCCCTCATCAGCATCACTGTATTGTGACATGTAATGTAAGGTGCCTGTGTTTCCGTGTGTTGGTAACGGTTCCTAAACTACCAATATACTTTTGGTGGTCCGAACGTGTGGGGGTAAACTGGGAAAGCGGTTTGGGGAGCGGCTACGTTTTGCTCTGGCGTGTCCCGTAGCAAGTCAGCTATGCTATCTTTACACGATGTGTTGATGTATACGGGCAGGTGAGGGTGGGAAGGGGGTTTTGTTCCTGGCGCATTCCTTTGGTGTAGTTTGGTGTTAGGGGTGTCCAGGTAGTATCTTCTCCTGGTGTCAGCGTTACGTGCTTACATTTGGTCCAGGTGATTGGGCCATTTGATCCCAGGAGAGGTGGGCGTGGGGGCTGTATCTGGGAGGCCATAGGCGAATTCGCCTGTGTTGTTTCGTGTGTGTATTTGTGAAGCAGTTGTGCCCACTCCAATGATATGGGATGTTTTCATGTTCCCTTGACCTCCTCCTCCCTCAGTACCTCTTCTTCCGCTTTGCCCCATTTTTTTACTGCCCCTACCCAGGCTGCCTCGGGTGGCCCCGACGGGGCTCACCAATACATGCCAATCCCCTTTCTGCTAAAAGGAGGTCTAGTGATGCAGAACAGCACTGTACCTTGTCGGATTTCCGCCTGCGGAATATACCGAGGGCACATGCCTCCCAAGTGGGTATGCCCGTAAGATTTGTCATTGCTCAAAGTGCCCTGTGTATTGTATGCCAGTAGTGGTGTATCGTGGGGGAGTCCCAAAACATTTGCCTAAAATCTGCCTCTGGGGTTTGACAGCGGGGACATGCAAAGTGCGTATCGGGATAAAAACGGTGGAGACGTTGCGGTGTGAGGTATGCTCGATGGAGAATATTGAATTGGATGTTCTTGAATCGGGCGTTCCTGGACACCTTTTTTGTGTATTCAAGTGCCCTCTCCCATTTCTTGTCATGAAATACCCATCCCACGTCCTCTTCCCATGTGTGACGTAATGTGTGCAGCGGTTGCAGAAGCAGTTTCCTGACGGCTTTGTGGAGCAAGGTAATTAAATGTCTACCCGCTCCTATGAGTAGAATTGTATGTAGTACTGGGTGCGTCGGGGTTTCTCCTTCATCTAGGGTCCAGTATTGGCGGCCACTATCTAACAGTTGTCTGTGTAGCAGGAACTGTCCCGGTGGGAGGTCATAATCGTCCGCTAGTTGGTCATATGTTCTAAGTTGGCCATCTATGAATAGGGATTCCATCTCGGTAAGTGAGTGTTCCGTCCATACCTGTAGGGTGCGGGTAGTGAAATATTTTTCTTATCTGAGCATTCCAACCAACGGTAGAAAGGGGGAGTACATGGGTGTACCTCTGGACATGCGATGGAGTTTTTGCATACACTGTCGGGCAACAGTTACCTGTAGCAGATAGGTTCACACAGGCTTGGTACCTGGCTTTTGTAATCGCTGAATAGCCGGGACGGGTATTCGTCCATCACAGGTTATTGTCTCCCCCATGTGATGCTCCACTGTCCAGTGTGATAACCACTGGAATTGGGCCGCTAGGAAATACGCTTCGAAAGCCGGGGCTCCCAATTTCATTGGTCTGTCGGTAAGTACAGGGTGGTCAAGGCGGCCCTATGTCTCCCACCGCCCCATATCAGGGAGGTGAGGAGTGTGTTCAGCTCTCGAAAGAAAGGGCACGGTGGTATTACTGGGAGGTTGGCAAAGTGGTAGAGTAATCTGGGGACCATGATCATTTTTGCAAGCGCTACCCGGCCTATGGAGGCTAGGGGCAATATCCTCCAGAAGCTCACTGCTGCTCTTATCCCCGCTAGTGTTCTGCAGTGGTTCCCCTCGTATATGTCTTCCGGGGAGTGATATAGTCTTACCCCCAGATATCTGGGTGCCACAGTGCTCCAGGTGAGTTGCTGATCTCCACTGGAAATATCCAGTGGGGCCAGGTGGGGACTCAGTGGGTAAATCATCGATTTGTCCCAGTTGACACGCAGACCGGAGACCCTCGCAAAGTCCCGCAGTGTTGTCCAGATCGGGGTTAAGTCACTGGTGATGTCCAGGACATAGACCAAAAGATCGTCTGCGTACAGGGAGACACAATGTATAGTGTCTGCTATCGGAGCGGCCCTCCCCTAGATGTGCGGACTATCATCCAATTTCTCTTATCAACACGGAGATAAAAATGCCACGATCCTGGCTCAGCGATTTCTTCCCTTTCTCCATAAGATGGTCCAGTACCAGACACTGCTTACTGCGCTTCCATCTGGCCCTGGCCAGCTGCCAAATCCTTACACCCTATCTCGCACTCCTCCTTGTCGACTTTGAAAAAGCTTTCGACACGGTGGACTGGCATTATCTGGAGGAAGTTCTGCAGCTGATGGGTCTCAGACGGCAGTTCCAGCACCTTGTCCAAGTCCTCTACTCCAACCCCAGAGCCAGGGTGCTGACCAACGGAACCCTCTCCAGGGCTTTCCCAATTCAGAGGGGCACACGGCAGGGTTGTCCCCTTTCGCCCCTTTTATTCGCACTGGCAATTGAGCCCTTGGCCTGCCTTGAATGATGCGACCACCGGGTCCAAGGCTGGAACTGGGGAACCCACCACACCGACAAAATCTCCCTGTATGCGGACGATGTCCTGCTCTAGCTGTCGGACCCGGCCACCTCTGGCCCTGGATGCCTTGAGGTTTTGCAGGCCTTTGAAAGCATCTCAGGCCTCCGACTTCACCTGGCGAAATCAACACAAGTACCTCTCCACCTCTCCAGGGAGTGCTTCGACTGGCAGTCCACCATTCCCATCAGGAGACAATCATTCAAATACTTAGGGGTGTGGGTCTCTCGGCTTCCTGAGCTGGAATGGGCAATGAATATTACCCTGATGGTCTGTAAAGCCAAAGCAGATCTCAAGCCCTGGCAAACCCTGCCACTTAACCCGCTCGGGTGGATAGCGCTGTTCACAATCGTCATCCTCCCACGATTCTTATACATCACTCAGAACACCACCTTTCACTTCCCACGCAGCTGGTTTAAGCAATTAGATAGGGCGATCACAAGGTTTCTATGGGGAGGGGTGAGGCCCCGGGTTGCTCTTGCCCGATACAGGATCCCACCCTTCGAAGGAGGTATGGGTATGACCGATCTCCACCTATACTACCTGGCCACCCGGCTCCTTGTAATTCATGACTGGTTCACCGGGGGATGGTCCGATCCGGCCTACTTGACGGAGCTCAGAGACATGGAACTCCCCCAAATACAAGCATACCTGTATGGGTGCCCCATATCCAAAGCGATCCCGCCAATAACCAGGGCAGCCCTGGTGGCGTGGCGCACGGCTCTGACGTTCACGGGCTGGGACAACCGACTGAGCCAACACACGCGTCTCTGGTGGGGCACATGGCTGGGGGAGGTGGCAGCACTCTCGGGGTTCAAGCAATGGGACCTCATAGGGATCTCTCTGCTGGGCGATGTATGGGTTGTCGACCACATTAGGACATTCCAGGACCTACGGGGTGTTATACTCTCCACGCTTCTCAGTTTTATAAATATCTGCAGATTTGTCATGCCCTCTGCATGCACATTCCAACAGGCACGTCCCTTCCCGAATTCAGCCCGCTAGAGGCTAAAGTCATGATGGGGAACCTGGGGAGGGGTGGGGTCTCCCGAATATACTGTACCCTTGTAAATAACGGGCCAGCGACTCTCGATCCACTCCGGACCTGTTGGGAGGGGTGGGTGGGTCCTCTGGAAGATGAAGACTGGCGTGACGCCCTCATGGCCCCTAAGACCGTCACGACCTCAGCCAGACTCTGCCTTATTCAACTATACTATCTCCACGCGGCTTATATCACCCCAGAACGCTTACACAGAGCAGGGCTGCGTTCCTCCCCAAACTGCACGCGCTGTGGCCATGTACCAGTGGACTTCTACCACATGGTTTGGACATGCCCTCGCCTTGCCCCATATTGGTCGGGAATAGAGACCGAACTCACACAGGTCCTGGGCTGGCCGGTTCCCCATGATCCCGTGCGTCTTGTCCTGGGGGTGATGGATGGTCTGGAAGGTTCATGAGTAGACAAAGCATTTCTTGGGACAGCAGTCGCGGTGGCCAAACGTGACATTGCGGCTTCCTGGGCGCAAGCCAAGCCCCCAACCATGGCAAAATGGTGTCGGGGAGTGGACTGGTGTGCCGCACAAGAGAAACCTATGTTCGAGGCCTGAGGGTGCCCTGCCAAATAGAACAAAGTCTGGGGCAATGGCTGGGCCAGCTGAACTAAGGGTGTGAAACCTCCCCTTTCGGCGCTGGAGTAGTGCTGGCGTGTTAAGATGATGCTTCTATCCAATGCTTTGTATGTACCCACAATTGGTGACTGTGGTCACTGCTTGTAGTATCAATCAATTGTCCTGTGCTGTTAATGTGTTTGATCTTCAAATCAATAAAGTTGATTATAAAAAAAGAGAAAACAAAACAAATGATGCTATTTTCTATAATCTCAGAAAGTAGTAATGGTTCCGCACTTCAGCTACACTGCCAGAAATACACAATGAACCCTGTGAAAATAATACAATACTACTTAAGAAACACAAAACAATCAACTGAAACAGAAATCAATAGCACTCAGAATACGTCATTGATTCCTACTTCATGCTTAGCAAACAGGCTTATATTTTCATTTTCACTTCTATTTCCAAGCATTGGCTAAATGTAAAACCTTTTCAAAAGGCAGGTTTTTTTTTTTACAGGGACACAGTGACAAATAGCAGATCAATTAACAGATTGCGGGGTGAATGACTCCAGGAACTTGGCTTTTTTAAGCACTAACCAAAATAGAAAAAGTATTGCGTTCAGTGAAATACATATTCTATTTAACCCTAAGTTTGGTGGAGAAATACTATCGACATAATTGCTCTTTTGAAAGTAGATTCTGTCCTCGATAAACACAATTTGTGAGAGGGAAAGAAATCCGGGAGTGCAGGCCGCTGTGAAGCTGAATTTTCATGAACTGAATGACTATTTTAGAAGACTGTACATGTAGGGGCGCATGTACAACAATATAAAATTATGGTTTAAAAATGAGGCAGACACTTTAACGAGCCTCCTTATTACACTAAAATGTGGGCCCCAATTACCTCATTTAACCAAAGCCGGTGTGCTTTCTAGCTTGTTGAGTTAAACAACATGGGGTGGTCTCTTAGTTATTTACAAAATGTCCACTTCACACCAAGAAAAAACGCCTACTCCTGTCACTAAAAACGGAAAACACCTTTCCTATGCCTGGCATTCTTAATGTTAATTTTATGAATGCCCTGTCATCGTCGTCCTGATTTGATCGAGTGAAGACCGGAAAGTAATTGCAGACAATACAAAATTTGTCCTCCGCAGTACCTTCAGGCAGTGGAGTCTGAGTGCGGCATTTGACATAACGGCAGCCACCGTCGCATGTCAGAAACAAAGGTAGGTTTATTTATTTTACTGAATGCACACCATGTGCAGACCGTGCTGCAACTATTTTGTTCTAATTTTAACTATGGGCCAATGCTCTAATAGCCTTGTAGCCCGCCGTAGCAGGGCTATACTGGTCATTAAAGGCCCGCTCCCTTGTTAAAGGCCCTCACCTTCGGCTCGGGCCTTTAACGCTGGAGCAGGCCTTTAATGGCCGGTGTAGCCCGCTACGGCGGGCTATAAGGCTATATTATTTTTATAGCTTTACCATACCTTGGCATATCTTTTACCAACACACCATGCAGGGCTGTACTGGCTACCGGGCGTTTTTTGCTGGGGTGGCAGGGTGAGGTCCAGTGGCAATCATATCTACCTCCACTCTGTCACACCCTTCATAGTCAGCACCGCACGTCAATCTGATAAACAATCTGCCATGACATTGTTCTTCCCTGGTACATATTCCACCTTAACATTATAATCTTGCTGTCTCAAAGTAAGTCTTGCAATATGAGCTGTGGCATTCCATCCTCCCCTGGTGACAAAATATTCACCAGCCGTTAATGATCTGTTCTGAAAAGAAAACTACTCCCTCACACATAGTTCCAAAAATGTTCAATCACCCATACACACACCAACAACTCTTACTTGCTCACTGATAACTCCTCTCTATATCATTCAGAGTTCTTGAGGCAAATGCCATATTCCACTCCTTCCCGAATACATACCTTTACATCGCATGCCTTTACAACGCGGTCTTTAAAACGACCTCGTTGTTACAACGCAAACTATTACATCGCAAGTCATTTCAACGACTTGCTGTAGGGGCGCACTGGATTTAGGAATAGTATAATTTACTATTCCTACTCCAGGTTGTGCAACAGCAGGGAAGGTGTTGGATTGTAAATCCAACACCAGTGCGCCCCCTGTAGCAAGTCGTTGAAATGACTTGCGATCTAATGGTTCGCGTTGTAACAACGAGGTCATTGTAACGATCGTGTTGTAAAGACATGCGATGTAAGGCATGCGATGTTATGGCTGTTTCCCCTCCTTCCCACATCTTTGAGCTAAAACTCCACCTAAGCCATATAAACTCACATTCATCGTGATAATACATTCTTTAGCCATGCAGAAATGCTTTAATGTAGGCACTTCCACAATATCCAATTTGATTTGTTGGAACGCCTATTGCTGTCTGTCTTTCCAATCAAAGGTAGCACCTTTCCTTGTCAGTTATTGCATGGGTTTAATTTTGGGTTGCAAAGTCTCTGATAAATTTACTATAGTAATCACACAACCTCGCAAAGGAAGGTAGATTTTCTTTGCTGTATGGTGCCTGTGCCTTAACAATGGTATCTTTAAAGACTTGTTAGGTTCAACCCCATCACCAGACAATGTATGGCCTAAGTACTTTACAGAGCTACAAAACAACTTTTCAGAGCTAACCCATGATCTTCCTATCTCTTACATACTTCTCCAATGTGTTCCAAATGTTCCTGTTAGTTTGTTAAGAATATAAGGACATCATCTTGAAAACACTTTACAAACTTATCCATATCCTTAAAAATGTGGGACATTGCCCTCTGGGACACCAACGCAGCTGAGGCAAATCCAAATATCATGCTCTTGAACTGATACAGCCCCAGTGGCATAGGGAAAGCAGTCAAGTGTTTAGAATCTTCAGTTGATTGAACCTGGTGATACACTGACCTTGCATCCAGAATGCAAAAAATAACCACTCCCTCTGACATGTATACCGCTTCATTAATATTAGGCAGAGGATGAAAATCCACGATAATATTTGCGTTCACTGCTCTTAGATCAATACACAGCCCCAATTCTTTGCCTGCCTTATGCACCAAATCTATAGAGGATACCCACTCAGATGACTCAATTTCTTCGATAATACCATTATCCACTATTCCATTCAGCATCACACTTTCTTTTATTCTTATTTTATTTGAATAACCAGTTAATTTACCTAATTTATCCGTAAATACTTTTGGAAACTGAAGAATCACCCCCTCTTCATCACTTCTGTTCACAAACAACAACACAGGTTCTTTATTCCTAGGAAGGAGATGTTAGAATGAAAATGTTTTCGCTGTGTTGATTATGTATTGTTCTATGTAAGTTAGCATTTGCTGCACCATTTTATGTTTGGCCACGATTTAAAACCATGATCAAAACTAATCTTTCCCTTCCTGAAAAAACAGCTTTTGGTAAGTCTTGTTTCATCAAGGTTGGGCCCTGCTTGTTTTCTATGAATACACTGTTCTTATTAGAGCATACCTTTCCCACTAGATAGAGGCCTTCTCCCACTAGTCTAGTGGTGGGCACGGACGGAGCGACCTTGAATAGTAGATAGTGTGTGCCCAGCCTCAGGATCGAACCATATCCTTCTGTACTTCTTTGTGTAGCTGCATCTGCCTGGAAAATTCTATTGTGGGCGTGCCTTCATTGGTTCTAAATCGTACATAATGTATCACCATGTTTGCTGATGTCAGTCCCTCTGCAGCAATCCTAAGAGACTGGGCTCCCCTCAAGTGTATCTGAATAAATGTATTGGTTTGTACTGTCTGACCAACTCTTTATTTGTATGGAAGGCTGAGAGGTGGTCGTGAGTGACCCGAGTGACCGTAATCGGGTCACTTCCTTCATTTGGGGTCCAAACAGGGACACCATTGGGTGAGTGACCCATCCCGTCCTGAGGACGGGTGGGGAGGTCGAGGCCATAATCGGATCGGACAGACGGATCAGGGAGTCATGCACGAGAGAGTTCCTGTACTCTCAGCTGCCCCTTTTGTCCTGCCGGACGGTGTCTCGCCCAGTGGTCATCCCGACTGGAGTCCTGAACGGCGAAACCCTTGGATCTGACCATTTGGTATGAAGAGTCGGCAGTGGAGAATACATTTGTTTGACCTGCATGCATCAGGTGAGTTTGTTTTGGTTCTTTATGGAAATGGTACCATTTTGGTTTCTATTTGGTACGGTCAGATGACCGTTTTTGGGTGAAAAGTGTTTGCAAATACTTTGCCAGGCATAAGTAGTGAATTTGTTTTCTTTTGAGAATGCCTGAAATAAATAAACTGGTTTCTTTGTGCTGTCGTTGTTGTTCTGCTGATGCTCGACTGGAGGAAAGTCAGCCGGCGCCTCCAGAAGGCACTCAGAATTTTGATATGTTTGTAAAGCATGGCCATGGCCCTATTATGTTTAGTTCGCTATAGCACAAATATACGATGGACAATGCTGAGTTGCAGTGGCCTTTGATGGGCACTTTTGATGAGCAAAAGGTTGTGTATTTACAAGAACAGCTGTTTAAGAAAAGAAGTAGACAGTCTATGTTTGATTCCCTTAGAACGTGGCAAAAAGAAGCTAAACAGAGGCGAATGAAAGCAGAGAAAGAGGCCCGGAAAGGGAGAATGCAGACTGTTGTAATCTCCCTCCTTTCTCTCCTGTACTTTCCTCTGTCCTGTTAGCCTTTTCTCTTTCCCCTGTGGTAGCTTCCATCTCTCTCCCCCGCCTTCCCTCCCTCTTGGAACGTTCCTCTAGAGCTCACCATAGAATGTTCGTAACGCTGTCAGTTACGGAGAGTGGATGACAGAATAAAGACGCTTGAACTTACTTACCTCTGGCTTGGTCTTCATTATAACACTGGTTATAACACAGACGTTGACTTAGAAGGCCATAACATATGACAGGGAAAAGCAGGAGAAGGGTATTGAAGGTGAAGATAGAAGGTTTCGATTACAGATTGATAAACCTTATGTGGCCTAAGAAGAAAATGATACTTTTGTGGAAGAATTGTTAGATACTTGACCCTCACCTCCATATGCCCCGCAGAGGATATATATCTCTCTATTCCCTCACAGTCCCAACCACCCGTTCCTTCTTTCTCTGCTGTTTCTGCTCCTGCTACTGTTGATCAGACTGCTTAGGCTACGGCACCCCCTGTCCTTTCTTTGTCCTCGCCGTCTGTGGCAACTATGACTGATAGTACTCCTGTCACACCTATTGTTTCAGCGTCCCTTTCTCCAGCTCTTACACCTGCGACGCAGCCAGCAGGGACGTTAGTGCCTGTTACTTCCGTTGCTACTCCCACTCTGTTTTTTCATCCCCAAACATTACTGAGTAGTGGGACACAAGTACGTGGATTTGAGGATAGAGACTGGACGAAATTTAAGAAACGTTTTGGGCCGTACGGTCTAATGTGGGAGATGAAGAAAAAAGGATAATAGCTAATCGGGCTGCCCAGTGGGCTCGTAATCCCATTTACAGTGTGGAGGATGTTTGGGGAACAATGCCAGATTTTGAGCCTTTTATACAGCAGCATGCTCTTAAGCACATGTCGACGACTTTGATTTGTCTTTGGAAGCTGTGTTTTGAATCACAAGCGCCTAACATTACACAAAATATTAGAGATCGTGTGTATGCAAGTGATTTAAGCCCAGACAAGTTTTAAGTAATGTTACGACAATAATAGCCTATAGGGTAAGATTGCATGAGAACAGTCCCAAGATGGTGACTCAGTTTCCGATGCTGGAGGTTCATCCTATATACCACCCAGAATTACCAGAAGTGCAAGATGGCCGCAGTACTGTTATAAGGGCCAGAGAAGCGGCTCTTTTCAGGAACAATGGGTTTACACTCTGTGGAAACGGAGTGAAGTTTTATCTCTCAAGACTCATTTGCCTAATCCTAGGAAGGATCCAACTGCATATTATAAGGAATTGACTGAATTTGTCTCCTCCACTGACATTGAAATGATTTTTGGTCTTCTTGTTCCGGTTGATATTTGGAGACAGGTGCAAACTAAAGACCATGTTGCAGAGTTGGAGGGTACGTGGGATCAAATTAAAGTATGGGATCAGGAACAGAAGCCATGTGATAAGTGTAGAGCAGAGATACTTGCTTTGCCAGGCCGTATCATTACGTATATGCATTCTCTTATTCCACCGAGGACGGTTGATTGGGACAAGTTAACGGCTTGTCGACAAAAGAAGGATGAGATTGTGACTGATTTTTTCACTCGGTTTTAAGGTATATTCCTGGATTACAGTGGGCAGGTTCTGTCTGTTGAGGAAGGTGTTAGGTTGTTTGTTAATAGATTTGTTTCTAATTTGCTTCCTGAGATTGTGACTCGATTGCAGGCTTCCGAAAGCACCTGGTCCACCTCTTCCCCTTCTGTTATTTTGAATATGGCACAATATTTTGAGCATAGAGATAATGAGGAAAAGGAGAGGACAGAGAAAAAGCACAGGATTTGAAGACAAAGGTGTTGTTGCAACAGGCTTTTAGAGGGAATGGTGGAGGACATGGTGGTTTGGCCCGACAGCTTCCACACACTAGTAGGCAGCCATATGCTACGCCCCTGGGTCCGAATCAGTGTGAGTATTGTAAAGAGGAGGGACATTGGCATAGCGAGTGTCCTGTGCTTTTGCAGAAGGTGGCGGTCCCTAGAGGACAAGGATCTCATGGAAGGAGTCGTGGAGCTGGTGTGGCAGGCAGGGCTCAGAGCGCTGCAGCCTCACAGGGTCTTTCTGATAATAATTACTTTGATGACCCTTGGGATGGACAGTACTACCACAATGATTATGATGTGGATGAAGTGACAGGAATGTCTTACAGCTAGGACAACCAGGGACAGAGTGGGGGAGCAGTTCCAATACCTGTGGACCAGCGTGGTCCTTTTGTAACAGCAAAATTGCAAGGTTCGACTAAGGAATTTTTGGTGGACACAGATGTGACGAAAAGTTCTGTTTCTCGAAATATGGTCCCTGGGGCAGCTCTGTCCGGCTATAACAATGTTTCGGTAGGTTTTTCTGGTGTACCCGTTGTAATCCCCATTTCAAGACTTTTCTGGTGCACCAGTTGTAAGCCCTATTTCAAGACCCCAAGCATTGACTATTAGTCCATTCACTGTGGATTCACCATTTTTGCTGACATCTACCTGTGGTGAGAACTTGATGGGTTTGGATTTGTTAAAAAATGGCATGCTACGATTTATTGTTTCGCAGCAGATGTCTATATGAAAATGGGTCAAGATGTCTGTCCCCCTTCCTGTTGAATTTAGAGATGTGCCACCCACTCTGTTGGCAACAAGGGACACAGACGTGGGATTGTTTCAGATATCGCCTGTTTTGATACTCGTTAAGGATGGGTCTATTTAACCTCGTATCCCTCAATATAAAATACCGCAGGCAGGTGAGCGAGCCTTATTGCAAATTGTGCAGGATTTGATTAATGAGGGAGTGGTTGAGGAGACAACAGCTAATATTTTTAGTAGCCCTACCCTTCCCATTCTTAAGTGGATACCATCAGATTCTCCTGATGACCATGAAGATGTTTTTATCATTTTATGATTGACTTGAGTGAAGTTAATAAAATAGTGATTGCCCAGTTTCTGGTGGTTCCTGACATCACCACTCTTTTGACAATGATTCCCTCCTCTGCTAAATTCTTTTCTGTTACTGATTTGAAAAATGCGTTCTTCAGTATTCCTATTCTTCCTGATGGCAGATATCTGCTTGGGTTCACCATAGCTGGAAGAGGTTTTAGGTTCTGTCGCACGCCTCAAGGCTATACAGAGAGTCTGTGTATCTCTAGTCAGGCATTGAAAGGTCAGTTGGATTCCTTGTCGCTCCCCACAGGTAATGTATTGCTACAGTATTCGATGACTTGCTCATCGCTTCAGAAACAGAACAAGGTTGCAGAGACAGTACAGTTAAATTGTTGTTGCATTTAGCTCAGCATGGCCATAAAGTATCCCTTTCAAAGCTTCAGCATTGTCGACAGGAGGTCACCTACTTAGGTCACCTACTGTCGAAGGAGGGTAGGAGATTGACCCCGGAGTATATTAGTACTATTGTTCAAATGCCAGTTCCACAAACCCAGAAAGATGTCCATGCTTTTATAAGTATCACTTCCTACTGTCGTCAGTGGATACCCAACTATTCCCCACTAATTAAGCCCCTGCTTGCATTAACCACAAAAGAAGTGCATGTGCCTTTACTGTAGACATCTGAGTGTCAGCAGTCTTTTGAGCAACTAAAAACTGCTCTTTGTTCGGCTCCAGTGCTTGGTACCCCTAACTACGCCAAACCCTTTGTATTATATGTTCATGAGGTGGCTGGTTGCGCGCTTTCTGTTTTAACACAGAAATTTGGAGATAAGCAATGGTCGTGTGCTTAATTCTCTGCTGTGTTTCATCTTGTCGCACCAGCCCTGCCGATCTGTCTAAGAGCAGTCCCGGCCGTTGCTGTCTCGAAAAGACAATCGGCTGGACCCGTACTTGATACTGACCTCACAATCATAGTACCCCATGCTGCGGATACCCTTTTAAATAAAACAAAGACAAAGCACCTCACCAGTGCTCGTCTGACAGGTTAGGAATTAACACTGTTCACAAAACCCATCACTATCAATAGATGTGCCACTCTGAATCCAGCCATATTGCTGCCCCTCCCTTCTGAGAATGATGAGATTGATAAAAATGATTGTATCTTCTGGACGGAAGAAGAGACGAAAGGATGGGTAGACTTGACTGATGTTCCCTTATCTGACCCTCAAGGGGAACTATATGTTGATGGCTCTTGCTTTAAATTACCAGATGGCACTACAAATGCTGCATATGCTATTACTACACTGTGTACGGTAGATGAGACATCACGAGTTCCCTATTAGTCGTCCCAAGCTGCAGAGCTCCTTGCCCTAATACAAGCTTGTGAATTGAGTGAGGGACTGGTTGTCAATATTTATACTGACAGTCAGTACTCCTTTGGAGTCACGCAAAACTTCGGGCGACTCTGGACAGAGGGAGGGTTTTTACTTTGCATGGTGCCAAGATTCTACATGGGCACCTTATAGTGAGGCTTTTGTCTGCTTTGACACTCCCTAAGAAACCAGCCATAGTGAAGTGTAGCACCTACCAGAAAGTCACTGATGATGTAGGTAAGGGGAACTCTTTTGCATATCAGATGACTAAGGAAACAGACCGGACTAAAATGAAAAGAATGTTTGTAGCAGGTCCCGTTAGTTGGGTGCCTGAAATCACCATGTTTGAGGATACACTTGAGAACGTGCAGGAGATACAAAGTGAGGCCACAATAGAGGAATTAGCAATGTGGCAAGAAAGTACAGCACAGTTGAACGATGAGGGATGTTGGATTGGTAAGTCAGGGAAGCAGAGATGGATGTTGCCAG
Organism: Triturus cristatus; assembly: GCF_964204655.1. Taxonomy (NCBI): domain Eukaryota; kingdom Metazoa; phylum Chordata; class Amphibia; order Caudata; family Salamandridae; genus Triturus; species Triturus cristatus. Next base: position 608,857,505 of record NC_140593.1, on the reverse strand, counting down.
ATGCATACGTTCTTCCTGTAGTCATGATGGCTCATGGCCCAGCCATATTAGTGCTATGGGTATTTGCAAGTTGTTAGACCCTGTATCGCAGAATGATAACATTTCGAAAACAGCTGCACATTTAGTGAAGTACTGCATGGTGTGCATGATGCACAATCCTGGGAAGAGTACTCCTACACCACCCAGTAATTTTGCACCACCCACTTTCCCTTTTGAGGTCATCCAGATGGACTATATAGAATTAGATAGGTGCAAAAATTTGAAGTATGTTTTGGTGGTTGTTTATGCATTCAGTAAGTGGGTTGAGGCGTATCCCACTAAAGATAATACAGCCATGACGATTGCAAAGGTACTCCTAAAGGAGTTCTTTCCTCGTTTCGGCTTGCTCCGTTTGATCTGGAGTGATAACGGAAGTCATTTTAATTCCAAGGTCATTCAGTTAATTTGTGATGGTTTGCACATAAAGCAGAAGTTTCATGCAGCAAATCACCCACAGTCAGCAGGTTTGGTTGAGAAGTACAATGGTACTCTCAAACTGAAATTGGAAAAGATTCAGGAGACAACAGGGTTACAGTGGCCAGATGCTTTACCATTAGCTCTTTTGTCGACAAGAACAACAGCACATTCTAGGACAGGATTGTCACCGTACAAGGTTATGATTGGATGCCCGGCAATAGTCTGGGGCATCCCATGCCTCGTTGGTTCTCTGATATTGAGTACCCCTTGTTAATCGATTACCTGTGCCAGCTAACTGACAATTTGCGTTCTATTCATCAACAGGTCCGTGAGTTCCTGCCCGCTACACCAGAGGGACCCGACATGACACTTGGCCTGGGGATTATATATTCATCAGAAACTTTATCAGAAGAAGAGTTTGGAGCCGCACTGGCAGGGACCGGAATAGGTCCTTCTGGCTACATGTACTGCAGTCATGATCTCTGGCCGAAGGAATTGGGTGCATGGCACTCATTGCAAAAGGGTGCCTCTGCCTTTGCCTTATGACCAGTGGACAAAAGACGGAGTAGGAGACTCTGAGTGAGAAACGGTGCCTCAGTTTGTCCCCTTCAGTGACGCTAAACTGACCAGGACGGAAACGGATGCGGAGATTGATGAAGTGCTAAATGTAGCAGTTCCACCGGATATACGAGCTATCCAGGAACCCCTTTTCATTGATCCTTCTGTGCCTGGAGTCACCAGGTATAATCTGCATCCTCGGCTGAGGAATAGTGCACCAAAGGAGAAGTCAGATTAGCCAGGGATGGACTGTGTAAGTTAGGGTGTACTTTGCTGTAGTACCAACGGAGTTAGTTTAGGGTGATATGAGATTGGTGCCCTGTTGTGACATTGGACAGGATAGATTGAACATGCTCCCTTGGAAGGGGAATATTATCCTGATCAGTGTGGGATACATTGTACGCTTAGGACAGAGCAAGCTTCACTGCCGGTGCTCAAGAGTGCCAACATATTGATGAACAATAGGAGCCTGTATCAGTGAGGCTCTGACGGACACTGGGAACACTTTCTTTTGTTGCAGTTCTTTCCTTGCTTCATAATGCATCCCTTTGGTTGGCCTATTGATGACGAGGAACAACCATTTGCACCACCGCGTTTAGCACGGGGTTGTTCGACAAAGAGTAAAATAGTTTGCATATTAATTGTTGTGATTGCAATAGTGACAATATTTTGAATATCCTGGTTTCTAGAGGAGAAATGTCCTGTACATTCCTTGGTAGGTACAACCCCGACTACCCCGAACACATTTGTGTTACTCTAGCCCCACACAAAGCAGTACACAGGCAGTCTTACACAATGTATTTATGCAAATGTTGCATCATGCTCATAATGTGCCCACTACAACTAATTGTTGACTTTGGGGATTTCTCCCTTCGGTCACTCATAAGAGCGACAATTTGTTATCTATGCCATTGTCACATATTGGCAGCTGCGAGGATTGGTATGAATTGTTTCGACTGGTGTACTTCTAATTTCATCTTTTTACTTTGGATATAACATCCTCTGATTCTCATACTGCGAATTAATATTTACACTTCTGCCAAGGGTTTACCCCTATGGGACCGGCAATGTCCTCAAAGTCTTGTTTGAAAATGTACCATAGAGTAAAGGACAATGCCTGGTTTTGAATGGAAATTGCTGATTTCTAAAGGTTTAACACCTCTGAGTACTTCCAATCCTTCCGAGGTCAAAATATTACTGAAGATAAACCGATACCTGTGCCAGTGGTCAATAAGACAGCTCATTTTTGTGTCCAGGGGACTGGGGAGATAAAGGTGGGTGAGAGTAAATGTAATTTCACCTACAAGCTGTATACGACTAATAGTCCGCCTTTGATCGTTTCCCATGGGGTCACAGGCTCACCTCTGGCTGCCAAGGGGATGGTCAGGCACATGTAATCTTTCCTTACTTTTTCCCCCTGTATATGCTGCCCTGTCTAATTATTACAAAACTTATTGGGTGCAATGTAGAAGTGCTTTCCTGGCCTGAGTGAGAAGGGTTGTTGACACAAAGGAAATAGATCAGACCGACACTATCGCACAGCAATTTAGAGACGCTGGGAAGGGCCTGCTACCTTTTTAGGGCCCCATGGCAAATAACCTTCAAGTACATTAGTTAACTAGAGTTGTTGAAGCGGTTATTAATGCAACTGCTTGGATAATGACAAATGTCACTGCTGAGCTCCAGGCTACAAGATTAGTCACTTTGCAGAACAGGATGGTGCTAGACGTTATCCTTGCAGATCGGGGAGGGGCCTGCCGCGTCATAGGCAACAGCTGTTGTGTTTACATACCTGATAGCGCTCCCAATGCTATACAGAAATTACATAGGATATCGGCTGAGATACACCAAGAAGCAGGTACTTGGACACTGTCGGGGTGGTTGTCGAACATGTTAATATCTTGGGGTTGGAAGATCCTCACTTTCTTGGCTGTGGTTGCCGGTATTTTCTTTACCTGTTGCCTCTTTATACACTGTCTCCCAGCTTGTTACACTCATTGCGTCAATGTTCTCATCCCCAAACAGAAAATATCAGTTCATGATACTAATGCCACGATTATGCTAGAAAAGGATATTGATGATTTGATGCAGATTTTGAAGGTATTTTTGAGACTTACTGAATATATGAACTACTCCTCATTGTGATGTTTCTTGTCCTTGGAAATGTTATACTTTCATTGATAACAACATAACATGATTAGCTCATGCTAAAAGGAGGGGCTGTTAGAATGAAAATGTTTTCGCTATGTTGATTATGTATTGTTCTATGTAAGTTAACATTCGTGGGACCATTTTATGTTTGCCCGCCATTTTGAACCATGATCGAAACTAATCTTTCCCTTCCTGGAAAAACAGCTTTTGGTAAGTCTCGTTTCTCCAAGGTTGGGCTCTGCTTTTTCTCTATGAATACACTGTTCTTATTAGCACTTACCTTTCCCACTAGATAGAGGCCGTCTCCCACTAGTCTAGCAGTGGGCACGGACGGAGCGACCTTGAGTAGAAGATAGTGTGTGCCCGGCCTCAGGATCAAAACTTATCCTTCTGTAATTCTCTGTGTAGCTGCATCTGCCTGGAAAATTCCAATGTGGGCGTGCCTTCATTGGTTCTGAATCATACATAATGTATCACCATGTTTGCTGATGTCAGTCCCCCTGCAGCAATCCTAAGAGACTGGGCTCCCCTCAAGTGTATCTGAATAAATGTATTGGTTTGTACTGTCTGACCGACTCTTTATTTGTATGGAAGGCTGAGAGGTGGTCGTGAGTGACCCGGGTGACCCTAATCGGGTCACTTCCTTCAGAGAATTACACCTAACTTCAATTGATCGCTTCATCCTAACATGTTTACACCTTTCTTGGCCACATGCAAGTTGATTTGAGCCACTCTCCATTAGAACTTTAATTCCACAGACTCAAAACCCACAATATCAATGGCAAATACTTCAAAACTCTCAGCTATAATGTCTGATTTGTTTAGTCTGCTCATGTCCAATATATCACAGAATTTCTCCCACAAATAGTCCTTGGTGATAATGGTCTATTGAGAACCAGAGTCAGCCATAAGTTCCAACTCAACATTCAAAATCTTAACAACACACTTAGGTGGGCTTTTATCTTTCAGGGCAACATCACCCTTACTAAAATTCCTGATGGACAATGCTATACCATTACTGTATCCTTATGTTTATAACAACCACACTTCCTGTTTTACCCCTTGCCATCTCCCACACAAGACACTTACCCTTTTTGGGGTGTGGCACTTTTCTTAAGATCCTTACAAACCCAAGCAAAATGTCCCACACTGCCATTTGTTTTCCAACAGCAGGTCACTGAGCAAACTAAGGAATATGATTGGCACTGCCACATATATAGCACCCAGTAGTTCTCTTTTCTCTTTTACTGGAACTATAGTTGTAAGACCAAACCCCACTAACACTACACACTCCAGAATCAGAACAGTTTACAATACACACTTCATCTCCCCCACTGGTATTTTTGTTCATCACAGAAGACATCCACCTCTCAAACTGTTATAATACTTTTGCCGTGACAATAGCATCTTGCAATTTGGCGGTTACCCATGACCGGTAATTGTTCTTTTATCCTCTTACTCTTTACATGTACCACAATCTGATCCCTACTCATTTCGTCAGACATGAGCCCAAAATTGAATGTCATAGAAAGTGCTCTTAAAGTTGTAAGAAATTTATAAAAGGAGTCCCCATCCTTCTGAGATCTAGAATAAAACTTAAACTTGTTCATTTCTATACTAGTAGTAAGTTTAAATCTGTGTTCCATTCTTAACAAAGCTTCTTCGTACACAGGAATGTCTCCTTATCCATTCTGTGATGCAACTTGTAGTAATGTTCAAAAATCTACTTGACCCTCTGATACCAAGCACTGCAGCAAAATACTATTTTGCCTTTTTGTACTCATGTTCTCCAGCAATGGCTTTCATGTATATAATGAATACTTTCTTCCACCTCATCCATGGAATAAGGAGTTCCACTTTGTTCAGGAAAAACTTAACTAGAGTCTTGTGGATTTGGTGGAATGTTTGTGTTACATCATTCCTACTTCCCATTCTCTTTCCCTGTCATCATCTGAAGAACGTAGGGAGTTTGGGGACAACGGTTGCAAGGAACGGAACTTGTGAAGGATTGCTCTCCTCTCAGCTACGGGTTGGGGTTGCTAATAGATACCAGACTTACGACTTATGCTTCCACTTGTCATCATTACACGGTTCAATTTGCATGCTGTTTTGCCTACACATCCTCTATAAGGTGCCAAAATAAGTAATATATATAAGATATTCAGAGAACAAAATAAAAACGTTGTCCAATGTTAGGAAATCCGCAAGAAACAACTTGTACAGATCAGATAGGTAATGGTTTCTCCGAAATACGATCAGATCCACAAGCTTTGAGAGCTTCCATGAAGACAACAAATCCAGAAGAAGGCACATGATACCAGCGTGTATAACATGTACCAATAGGTGTTTGCGGTGTGAAGAAACCAATGGCTGTAGCCTAACAGTATACCAATCCAAGGCACATTACTGCAACCAGTCATGAGGCTCGTTTAAATCAAGCAGACATCCCCAAGGTCCACGAGAGAATGGCGCATGCACTAATGAATATCCAGCAGCTCGAGAGTGTCAATTTAAAAGATACGGTAAGCAGGTACCGAGAGAGAATCTTGTGCACAATCCTAAAGTTAAGATAGAACTCGAGGGTCACGCAGGGAGCCCCAAAGCATCGCTGAGATTGCTGGGAGGGTTGGGTCTCCGACCGCTGTAGAGTGGAGGTGCCCACGCCACGCCCCAGATGCTAAAGGGGAGAGAGGGGGAAAGACATGTCCACTTCCTGATCCCGCCGTTGAATCCCCGTTGTTTAAAGGTGCGATCAGCGCTCAGGTGAGTATACTCTCCTATGTAAATGCCCAGGCGGATGGACTTGGCAGCAGGCCAAAGGTGCTGGCAAGCAGTGCACTAACATTGGTGCGGATGCAATCCCACTGCACGAACTAGCAGCCGATCACCTCGTGCCTTTTCCGGGTTAGCAGCTTTCCACAGGGTGTCCATGTCTCCGGAAGTTCTACGTCTCCTAGATCGCCTCTCTTTGGGGCCCAATCCAGGCCCAGCACCACGCCTCTCCCCCTAGGGAGTCCCTCAGGTCCCACCTCGCTCAATGTAGACTCATTCTCCCAGCGGTGAATGATGCCGTTCTATGGGGCGATGACTGTTATGGCCCCTATCTGGAGGAGTGCTGCCTCGCTAGGATCAGCAGTTTTTAGATGGGCCTTCAGGGCGGTCCAGAGAGTACCCAGATGCTGATTCCAGACAGCAGGCGGGGTGGTTTTAATTGGCAATGTCCGCTCCCGTGGGTGTCTATGTGCGCAGCGGGGCCAGTTACGATACTAATGGCTGCCTAGGCCTCCCCTATGCTGCAGTTCTCCTACCTCGCTTTTAGCAGTCGCCGGGCCAGGCACCTCCCCCACGTCAGGCCCGCTGGCTTGCCATCAACAGGTACTCACTCATAGGCACGGGAATCACCCTCTGTCGCAGCCTCCGCCTCTCGCCCCACAGCAGTCCCATGGAGGCAGGCCCCTCACCCTGTACAAGGCCGCCTTCAGGCCCCGGGATCACGGGCCGGAAGTCGTTTGTCTCTGCTACGGAGGCACTATGTTCTCTCAGGAGCCCCTCTGCCACTGGTGGTGATGCGGCCTAAGTTGTTCTGCCTCTCGCAGCCCGCCACTGCAAAGCTATCCGCCCGCTCAGTGGCGCCGCTACAGATCTCAAAATGGCGGCCGCAGTTCGGTGGCTAACTCCGTCTTGGAAGACCACTGGGGAGCTTGATCGGGGAATGATACGTCCCAAGGCTGCCCACTGCCTCCTCAAGTGTGCAAGGAGCCCTTGAGAGGGGCGCCCGGGCGTCCTGATGCTGGAGATATGCCTTTAAAAGGCAGCGGGGACACGGAGACCTCCTGGATCATATCCTACTCCATGCGCTGCTAAACGTGTTCCAGCTTTTAAGATCCATCACTCAGATTGATTCTTCTCTATGTTGGTTATTCTTAAAGTCAGATTTGACTAATCTTGTATTAGAGACAGAGGAACATTTGAGGTATACATTCCTTAGATATTTTGGGAGGTTCCCCTCAAAGATTCTATAAACATTTCAATGGAGATATTAAACTTTTGACCAACCGGAGCCAGTAGGATTCTTTCTAGGATGGTGGCGTTGTGTTTCAACCAACCATGTTTCTGTATAGGTTTTCAAGGCTCCACAGCATCAATTATGTTCCCCTGCCCATCTACAATAATATCAGTGCCTAAAGCATCCTCATGTCATACTGAATCCTCTTAGTGACCACTGCAATCTACTGCATGAAGAATAAGTTATTGTCGATGAAGATGTTTAGGTTCTGAGGCCATGAGAAAGCATCCACTGAAGGGTTTGCTGATGACCGTGAGCTCTGCTTTGGAATAATCTGTCCACAGAAAGTTCTCTTTTATCTATTCTTAGATGTACTCTAAGCCTTTAGTGGTTTTGTTCTGGAAATGATATGGGCACTTGTTTGTTTCAAGTCACTGCAAATCTCTATGCATTTGGATTCGTATTAGTTATATATTTACATTTTGTAGACTTGATATTGTTTAAGCACAAAACATGCAAACTTGCTAAAGTTTACTATTGTGTACCTTATTTTTAGAAAACATTTTTATATTTTGTATCATGTTTATGGCATCAATAGCATAAACAAAAACCGTTCTTTTCCTCATGCCATTGTATACTCGAAAACATACAATAAAGCAAATAAAATGCACTAGGCCATTAAACAAACGCCTGACATGCACGCTTTTCAAGTTGCTTAAATAAGGGCTAAGGTGCCTAAAAACGGATGAAGGTCAATTTCCCTGTTTAGACTCATTTATAGAGAGTTAAACACAAAAAGAATGCAAACAAGGAAGTACTGCAATTATATGTTTGCGTACAAACCAGGGGAATTTCCATTCACATCATTTATTATCTCATAACACATTTCACTTCCTACTTGCTCACTTTTCTACCCTGTAAACCATTAAACTGAGCTGTTTGTGGTAGGCAGTGTAATTCCAACACAGTTCGCACCTTGGGTAATCACCTTGAATATCTGTTACATGACATCGAAGAGTGACATAATCTGGTTCTGTTTCAAAGCGCTCTAATGCTTTCATTCTTTATAGAAATGCAAGAAGAATCTATGTAGAAGTCAGGTTTCAAGTGGTTGCCACTGGATGGAGTTGGGGGACATGTAGTTTATTGCACACTGAACTAATATTTGCTATGTAAAAATAAGTATACAGCATTAGTTAAACAAAACGAATTATTTGGAAGCCATACATACAATAATATACCATCTAAAAGTTACATGAGGAAAATCTATTGAACTGGATTGACCAGATAACTAGAAAGCTGGCTCCATGCTGCTACTGCAAGTCGTTGCCAGTAGTACATACTTATAGGTGGCCAAATTGAATTCCTACCACGGTGGGGAGAAGTGTGGCTCAATGGTGGAGAAGTGTGGCTCAATGGTTAGAGCGGCAGACCCTGATGCAGAGGTCTGGCCTGGACCAGGGTTCAATTCCCGCCTCGGCGGGTCTTGGGCTCAATTTCCCCGGACCCGATAATTCTCGCCTCGGTGCCTATTCTAATCATGGATCTCACTCTGCAACTCTGGGCAATAGCTTGCTTAATCTCCACAACGGCCCCAAAAGCGCTAGGATGCCTGGCTATCACCTTGGGGGTGCCCAGGAGTGGGCACTTCACAGGGAAAGGCCAGGAAGGGTTCCACAGCTGTATGTGCACAGCATCTGAGAGACCCTTTCGGGGGTGTGCGGAGTGCTATATAAATGCACTACATTTGCATTTACGGTCAGGATGTACTAAAGTGTGTACTGAATTGACCCAGGTGAATCATTAGCACACTCGAGTGAGAATAAAGGGTAGGTTTTGTGCGACACTGGTTAGATACATGAACCAGCAAGACATTTGGCAGGCATTCTCGGTCGGTATAACCAGTGCTTAATTTTTAAAAGAATGAGTGCTATTTCCCAAAAGCTCTGCTCAGAAGCCCACGGCCAGTGCTTTTAAATGTCTGTACACCAAATGGGTAGTCTTGAATCCAGAAACCTCAAAATTGATAAGTAGAGTGCACTCCTTTTCATCCTTTTGCTTAATTTCATCCGTTTAAACTGTATGTTGCGTGCATCCCGGGAATGCAGTCCGCCCTACAACCATGTGCGACAAAATCCAACATAAGGTTTTGGGAACATAGTATCGCTCCTGTACCGGGAGCACTGCTGCGTCGCTGTATCGCACAAAAGATGCCACCATTTTATCAGTTTTATGAATTTATTCTAATTATTCCATTTCATCCGTCACATGAAAAACCATTTTGTATTCAATTCTGATGCAATAGATATGCCCATCCGGGCCTTTTTCTAAGGCAGGAAACATACATGATTCATCCTCAGTATTGTCTTATTCCCAATACATTTCGGGCTGTTTCATTGCCCTTCGTCAGGGGTTCAATTATTCATCCTCAGTAGTGTCTTATTCCCAATACATTTCGGGCTGTTTCATTGCCCTTCGTCAGGGGTTCACTGTAATCTGTTAATCTGTTTCATTAGTTTGTGCCTCCTGCCTCAAGTCTTGAATCCAGCTCATGCTTATTAATCCACTACCAGGCACTCCCTGCCCCTTTATCTCACTCTTTCAGTTTCCTGCTTTCTCCCTTTGCAGTGGTTTTTCTGTTTTTCTCTTCCTCCATCTTTCCTCTTTGTGTGTTTTCCATCACTTGCTCTCTGTAAATATCTAACGAGGAAACATAAGTGCCAGTCCTCAGAAATGAGTACTGGTGGCCCCCACCGGCAACCACAGACTCAAATTAAGCACTGGATAGCTCACTGCTGATCTGTTACATAATCAGAATGGGTTTCAACTGCATCCAAATTCGAACCACTCTGACACCTATAAATGTTATTTATCCACTTTCTGTGATGTCATCACTGTGGAACACTATGTGTTGGTTCTTTGTGTGAAGTCATCATGGTTAGAAGTCCTGTGATGTCACCTGCTACTAAAAGGGCTTGTGATGTCTCTTCTGATGCCCTTGTAAATTTGATGAAATTATGCTGGGGTTGGTGTGTGTGGATTGGGCAGGAAACTGCGTTACTTTCTGAAGAAAGGACTAGACTGCATAGTGGCGAGAAATGTGAAAATGAAAATGTGAAATATCCACAGGAGCTGCTTTAATCTTTGCTGTCCCACTCTGAGTAACTCTTCTATTTTCATGTAAGTCAGAATCAAAGTCAAGAAACCACAAAGATACAAACTTAAAGCACAACAAACCCAACTTGTAACACACCTCTCTAAGAACAATCCCTATTCAGCTTGTGTGAACCATTCAGGAACATTTAAAAATATGCAACCAAAATTGACAACTGAATGAATTTGCTTGTCCTTTGTTGTGACTTGTGACATTCATGATCCAGGGGGAATTCTGCATGAATCTGAGAGTTTGTAATTTTATAGTATTGTCTGTATCGAGCAACTACCTACTTAACGTTATGACAAATGTGGAGATTATTCCTTGACTTGATAAAGGTTCATGCTATGTGTTAAGTATATACAAATCAATAGCAAAATGATTCCCACTAAGAGTCATTGTCTAAAAATGTAGGAATAGTAGATATCCTGAATATCTGCTATGGATCAGGGCCTCGTGGATCAATGCTGGACACCCTTGATAATGCATATTGATGAGTTTGGAGTTCCTTTTTCAAACTGGACTGGCAAACATTTCACAATGACTTTGAAGTAACAGTCAATTAATGTAAAAATGTTTTCATGATTTGCACCCACATTTACTGTATAGCACAAAACATTTCAGTAAATAGTACTTTTTAAATAGTTTTATTATATTTAAACGATTGTATTTATTAAGTTGTCTATATATAGTATAATACTGGCCTGTGAGGAACAGAAACTACAGTAATACAAACAGACGCCGTTTGTAATATCACATAGCGTGTTATACAAATAACGGTGCAATAAAATATAGTGCAATAATATGGCTGAAGAGAATATTGAATGTAATAACTTAGTTTAATGGTTAACAAATTCATATGTCAGCCATCTGCAGAGATGACGTAGGTCAATTTTCATTTATAGACTCTGTGATAAAGAGTTCCAGGTAGAATTTTTAAAACTGGTAAAGTGCTTTGCCTATAGATAATGCAAGTTCCAAGCTTTTCTCCCTTCTTTTTCCTTTTTATCATCTTTTTGTTTGAATATCCAGGCAGGGAGTTGCTAAAATATTATTTTATTAACAGGTCAAGCAGACTTGAATGGTTCATAACTTCTATCTCCATTGATATACCAACAACAAACACTAAACAAAGTATATAATGGAGCACATTGCTGAATTTATTTATTGAATACATTTGTACAGTGCTAGTTGCAACATAGGTCTACTTTGTAGGGCCAAAGGCAAAGATCCTGTAACCCACTTCCTGACAAAGGTGGCGTGTAACCACATTAACTTGGACTGAAACCTATCAACAATATTTTACAAGCATATCTCTCCTTTGCTTATCGAAATGCGCATAGAATATTCATTTATTCTAATTAAAACTACCAGCTTTGTGGATCACCATCTAACCCAAACATTCAAGGACATTCTTCAAAGTTGCTCTGTGGCCACAATGGCCAGAGCGTTCATTAATGAGTCAATGTTGACTGGAGAAATCCTCAGTGAATTAAAACATATTCTATATCAAATTAAGCCTGAAGAAGCTAGAAATACATCTTTAGGATCTTACTAATTACAGATCTATCTTGAATTTACCATTTCGGGGTAAAAGTTGTATTTGTTAAGATGGCAGAATTCCTGGAACAAAACAATGCCCTTCTGCCAAACAAACAACTTTTACTACCTGGGAAATGAAATCGGCATCAATTGCAATTTTTGCTAATGCCAGGAACTCTTTAAAGTCCCCATAATCCTCCTATTTGACCTTCCAGCAGGTTTTGACACTGTGAATTAAGAATCACGCCTTGCTGGGACAGGAATGTCCTCTATTTGCCCCCCCCACCCCCCACCACCACCAGTGAAACATTAGATGTGAAACTGTTATCCTGTCTTTTATTTTGGTGCCAGTGTCATATTAACTGATTGTGGCCACAGAGATCTAGACCTGTCCATGTGAGGTCCAGTGCCCTGGAGGGTGCATAAAGTGTGCCCTCGAAGTTGACTGTGGACTACTGTCCCTGTTCTGGGTACGTCACTTAGAGATATGGTGGCAGCGTACCATATTTGTGATTTGAAGTGTGACCAGTCCCTTCTCTCAGTGTCAGTGAGAGTCTGGTCTACTGACCCCTCTCGCAAAAAGTTCCACTGTTATGTGAAACCCAGAACTAACGCTGACATACTGTGTGTGTGTTATTCTAAATTGTTCTCTGGATGCCACTGTGTGAGTGCCAATAAAATGGCGCTTGAAAAAACGCAACTCTCTTGATGCTGAGGGAGGCGGGACAGCCGCATAGGATGGATCCCACCATTTGAATTTGGGGACAGGGGCACACTGCATTCCCAATGATTCCTCAGGTCTAAAGGGAGCAGCACCTACTGAATGACGTGCTATCACTCCAGTCAGGGAGATAAATGTGAGATGCGACGCATGCGTCGGAGATCCAGAGCAGCAGAGGAAAGCAAAAGTGGGTGCTGAAAGGAGCATTGTAACCTTGATGAAGTAAGTAGATGGGGCTGGCAACATGAGGCATTAGTCATTTAGATTAAGCAATGGGAATTTCTGGTGACGTGAGGCATTAGTCGCTTAGATTGCGCGGTGGGAATTCCTGAAACAATGTAACAGAGCCACATTGTTTTCCAAATTCAGGCACACTTTTATACCAGAGAAAACCGGGAACCTTATAAGCATGCATATGAAGGATATAATTTGACAGCATTAAGTGCAGTAAGTGAGACAAAACATGGGCTTTGAAAGAAACAATAAGCGACCACAACTATGACTTACCTAATTATTTAAACATGAACTATAGTTGGAATGATGTGTGTGAGGAGCCTGTACATGAAATATGTCTTATTGACAAACACATGAATTGTATGTTGTATTTTTTTTTGTCCTATATTACCATGGATGTATCTAAAGCTTTCGGGCTACGAACCTGTCAACCTCCTCTTTCTTAAATGCATCTGCACCCTCATGGCCATTTACATATACTCAGGCTCACAGCCTTGTACTGAAAAAGTATTCAAGGTGTAATCATCGGACCAGCTTGTTCTGCCCATTTCTCCAGTGCTCAACCAGTGACCACTACTTAATCCTAATCAGTTTACAACTTGTCGCATTCTAATAAGTACTTGTCCCTCAAAGAGGCTATCTATTCGGTAATTGTTGGGGGCTCAACTCTTATTCACTTTTTGCATATCTCCCTTCTTGCTTGCAGAACCAGAAAAAAACCTAATTTTCCTCATCATCTTGTTTGATCGGGAGGCCTTCCTCAACCACCATACTAAAGAGGACTAGGGCAGGGCTTACCTTGATCTCATGTTTGAAGATTGCACTCAAAGCCTTCCGAGTGTTTCTCCAGTACGTCACCAACACCGAACACTTGAAAAACAAATGAGTGTCATCTGCTGCTACCAGGCCACATCTCCTACACTTTGTCTCCACTTTGTCTTTAAACTTCAACATCTTGGCTGGAGTCCAGTATCATAAGGACAAGGTAAAAAGAAGATACCTTCTTAAAGTCACAGGCCTGACATTTCCATAAAGCAAACTTAAGCATACTAGCCATATTTCTTCCAGCTCCAACTGTGGCAAGTCCTTCTTCCACACCTCATAAGAGGTTTTATCATCCCCTCTGCAGCTACCACCAGCTACCAGTACCAAGATGATACTTCTTTAATCCATTTAATCCTTGGTTTAGTAGGCTGCAGGTCTAACTCTATCTGACCGGTACTGTACTCAGTCCACTCCTGACTCCATATCCGCGATGAAAGTTGCACACACTTCAGTCTGGAAAAGGTACCTTCTGATTTCTCAAATAACTGCTCCCATGGCAATAGCTTCCCTTCTAGTACAAGATGACCCCAAAATCTGGTCTCCTTTATCCTGATTGGAATACACAGAATATCTTTCAAACACTGTAGCTGCTCATGTGCGTCCCAGATTGGGGCCGTGATGACTCACTCATTGAGATGTACTCAAGCCAAAAAGCAGCCAGGACAACCGCACAGAAAATGCAAACAGAAGGTCAAGCCACCGGCAAAAACAATGAACAATACAGAAGCCGGCACAGCGGAACCCAACAAATCCAAAACCGCCGGACCCAGACCACCCAACAAGGAGATCCAAAGGGAGAAAGAACCATCCAAAAGGCAGCAAAATAGAGTCCAAGTAACAAGAACCATGAACCCCAGCCATGGAAGGCGACAAGCCACAAGGGCACCTCCCAGGACTCCAAGAGGAGAAGGAAGACCAAACTGCTAAAAAACAAGCAGAAGCACAAACCGACCCACCAGCACAATGCGAGTCGAAGGCAGAACCCACGCCATGAGCAGGACCAAGCACACAAACATGAGAGGAGACCTGGAACATCCACCCAGGGGCCAGGAAGAGCAGAACCACCATCCGCTCAGCAAACAAACGAAGTGCCACCAGTCCAGGAGACAGAGCAGAAACAGCACCAGCAAAACCAAAAGACAGGGCCCCACAGACACCAAGGGTGCAATGTGGGAGACCGGAGAGCCCGCAAAACCAGAAGTAAAACCCAAACAGGCACAGGACCAGAGAGACAGGACGGAGATTAGAAACCCCGAAAAATTCCTGGGAACCAGACTGTGCACGACCGCCAGACCACCACAAGGGGACTGGAATCCGGAAAAGCTCTGCCAGGAGGAAACCAGCACTTGAGGCATGGAAACAGAAAGTGCAACCCCATGAGAATGAGCGCATCAAGCCTGAAACAACACCTAGACTGAGCAGAAGAAGAACATGTAGCAACCTTCCGGACACCGTCACAGAAGAGAAAACAGAGGCAGAGAAACCACAACGGGGGATAGAACCAACAGAAACCACCACTCCAGGCCCATAACCATCGCCAGCAGGAGAAGAAACAGACAGAACAGAGCCACCAGAACAACCGGAGCCCCCACCCTCTACACCAGAGTAAGTATAAAGGAGGGAAAGCAAACAGCAGACCCACAGGCTAAAAAACTGCCAGGCGGATGGAATGCAGAGAAACAATGTCCTCGCCACACCAAGACACCATGACATGGCAGAAAACCCAGTACTGTCAGTACACGTAACAAAGCTGGGAAAAAAAGCCCTAGTGGACTAGCAGCTGGCTAGTAACGGGAAGAAAGACATCCTCAGCAGATGAAGAACAGGCAGTAGGGGAGCCATAAACGAGCCAACAACCCGGGGACTGGAACACAGGCTGTACTGCAGGATTAGGAACCAGAAAAGCATGACTCCAAAGCAAACCACAGAACTGCTGAAGACAAGGACAGTCGTGCATGAGCAGAAATGCCACCAGCAGAATGAAAGCAGCCACGAAGACCCCGGGAGACAACAGGGGAAGGCACTGCTGCAAGGACAGAAGCCAACAGATAGCACCCATTCTGGAAGGGACACCAGGTCACCCATAGGCCATGTCCCCACCCGCAAGGCCAGGTCAGGTGCATCGCCCTGGGGAACCCACAACCGGCTACATGTACCAGAACACCAACACACACCTGGCCACTGCCAAAGTCTCAAAAGGCGGCACCAAGGAACAATCAGGCAAGGCTCCATAAGAGGCAGCACGAGCACAAGAGAAGACATGGCGACAGACGTCAGCAGACCACTATCCACCTGCGATCCACATGAACGGAAGGCAAACAACCATCAGGGCTGAATGAGGACCTGCCAAGAAGAGAAGCCAAAATAAAAATAAAACAACAGAAGGTGGCAACAGCATATCCAATGCAGAGGACTGCTGATGAAAGCAGAGAACCTGGCAATGCTCAGACACTCCCCAAGAACCAAACAAACAGGCATGCAATGCATCCATGATGAACAGCCGGGCAAACCAGCCAACATTTCACCAAACAACATAGCACCCCCAGCGGCAACTGAGGAATGAAAATGGACAGCCAAGATCATCCACGAGGTGAAAACCTGAGAATTGACAGGACAAGATATCTGAGGAGGAGGTCACAGACGCCCCAAAAAGAAAGACAGACACATGTGCCAGGAATGCAGCATGGCAAGCTATTCGCACAATGGCATGCAACACACTAACACCCACGGGCACAGCCGCAGCCGGAGAGTCAAAATCCTGCCCCATGTAGCAACCCGGCAATGCCCCATATAAGGCCGCTAAGGGAACAAACCAGAGGCCAGGACATACCCACCCAACATCTACCCAGCATTCCACATGATCTGAAGGCAAAAAGCCTCAGGAAAGAACGAGGAGCAGCCAACAAGAGGGCGCAATCAATCAATCAATAAGGGGGTTTATAAAGTGCACTACTCACCCGTGAGGATCTCAAGGAGCTGGGGGGGGGGGGGGGGGGAGGGGAGCGGCTCCGGATCAGTCAAAGAGCCAGGTCTTGAGGTCCTTCCTGAATGAGTGCAGGGTAGGGGAGCGTCTGATGTTCACGGGGAGCTTGTTCCAGGTCTTGGCTGCCATGTAGGAGAAAGCTCTCCCGTCAGTTCTGTTTTTGCAGATGCGGGGGACCTCTGCCAGGGCGAGGTCAGCTGAGCGGAGGTTCTTCATGGGTACGTGGAAGAATACTCTCTCGTTGAGGTATTTGGGCCCGATGTTGTTGAGGGATTTGTAAGCATGGGTGAGGAGTTTGAAAGTGACCCTCTTCTCGATGGCGTTGTAGATGTTGGGTGATGTGTTTGTGACACGGTGTACGGAGGACGAGTCTGGCTGCGGCATTCTGGATGGTTTGGAGTTTGTGTAGAAGAGTCCTGTTGATTCCGGCATACAGAACAAGAAGGAACAATCAGGCTGGAGAGTGGCAACAGTGCCACCCCTACATCCAACACACAGGGGAAGCAGGAGACAGTGACCAGAGCCACACTAATGAGGGGAGAAATCCACACCACTGAATAGTTACAAGACAGAAATGCAACAGCCCAAACTGTCACCGGTGCACGCAACAGTGACCCTGGCAGTAGTGCAGCTGCCCTCAGGGACATCCACCCCCTATAGTCCCTGCCAAGCAGACAACGTGGAAGCATGATAAGGCAGGCAAAAACGAGACATGAGATTCCACCTGGCATCCACCACAGGTGCCCCGCAGCCCTGAGTTCCCGATGCTAGCCACCCAATCTCGCCACACCGCAAGCAGGAAAAGAGAGGCACCAGAGCATCAGGCCTGTGGAAACAGCGACTTGCCACAGGCACCTCAAGGCATATGATGAGATGCAAACCTGGAAACAGACACAGCACACAGACAGGCCACAAATGTGCTCACCGCCCAGGAAATTACATCCCATGTGGCACGCACATGCAGCATTTTGACCAGCCAGGGCGACTCAGGGCAAGGGAGGAAGCAGAGGCCAAAGTCCCACGGCAGAGCCAGAGACACATCAGGGTCAGCAACACAGACTAAAGGAAGGCAAAGTCAGCGAAAGAGAGCAGGGAACAACACACAGACCAGCGACAGACATCGTCCAGAAAGCAACAAAAAAAAGGCTGGAGAAGCACTGGCTGTACAACAAGGAGACCACCCCACACACATATCCATCCAGAGACATGATGACAGTACAACAGGACTGCAAAACAACAACAAAGGACCGCCAAACAACATCCTTGCCCGGCATACCGGAGAGGACACGGGAGAGCATTACAAAACAAAGAGATTTGTAGACACCCCATACAAAACTTATCACAGGGCAGCAAGAGGAGATCCAAACACCAGAGCCCAAGGAACAGCCGGCGGCTCACCCAGCCATCAACCCCAGAGTGCCCATCAGGACAAGCAGTGGGTTGCCGAGGAGAACCACAACTGCGGCAACCCAGACGAAAGCAGAGCCAAGACACAGCAGAAAAGGCACAAATGAAGAACATTAAGTGCAGCCAGTAACTGCATGCACATCCAAATGAACGCATCAGGCAGTGGCACAATAAAGTAAGCAGTCACTCCAAGAAGTAGACTGTCGAGCCAGAAGGGCAGAGCCTGGAGACTCAGGCTGTGGGTGCAGGAACATGCCCAGAACCACCAGAAACGCTTGTCTCCGAAGCGGCTACAGTCCACGACAACCAAGACACGCCTCTCCAAGCCAGCTGGAGGCAAGCACAACAGACCTCCAGCCCAGGCATACAAGAAAGTAGGGAGGAGGTTGAATGGAGGGCGTGCAGACACTGCCACACCGTAGACAGTCGCACCACCCTTAACCACAGCAAACCAGCCAGATTCCACATTCATCCACGCTGCCCAAACAGTTAAACATGACTGCGCGGCCTCACACACGGAACACAATCAGGAGCCGAACACGTCATACAAAAACATGGAGGCAAACAAAACTGCGGTAAAACCTTAAAGGATGATCTGCGACATATTGCATGAGTGGTGGGATACGAACCCTTGTATTACTGGGGCCTCTGACACCAAATGCACATGGCATTGCCTCTGAGCTACACCCGCTGGCTTTCCAGAATAGTACCTGTCCACAAGTCACCTGACACTGCAGCTGCCCCCCACCACTGGAGGTGGGACCAGCCGCTAGACAATCGCAGAAGAGAAGCAGTCACTTTGTCAGCAAGGGCACGTCTGCCTAGCCGGCCAGCAGGCGAGCACCACAGACCTCCGACCTGGATGCAGCCATGTGTGCATGGGGAGAGCACTGACCTGCTGCAATGCACGCAGAAACTCTCCCTCCACTCACTGGAATCGTCGGCCCCAACTGCATGCCGCACATTCAGCGCACCGCTCAACTGGAACATACTGCCCACCAAGGAACTTAGTGCCAATGTCAGCAACACTCACCATCCCCCACAACAGCAATCTCAGAGAAATAACCAGACAAGACACCTTCTTTGTGGGGAGACGCGCGAGCGCGCGAAACAAGATGGCCGCCGTGTAGAGAGCTCCGGCGTTTTTTCGCCCGTTTTTCGTTAAAAACGACGATTCCTGTCAGTTTTTTACCGCAAATGAGGTCGCTTGGATGCTGAGCATCTTACCTGTCGATTGCTGAGTTTTTCTTGGAATTTGGGCGCTGTCTGAGGCGTTTTCCAGTGTCCAGCCTCTGCCTCCAGCTCTCCCTTCAGGTATTCCCAGCTTTGTCTGTCAGGGGGCGGAGCAAGCATTCAGGAAAGGGCCTGGCTTGGGCCTAGCCACTCCCATAGCCTGTTATAGCTGCTGCACCAGCTTTAATAAGGATATTCTTACTGCTGCAGTATTCTTTTCCTTCATTTTTTCTGCGTTGTTGCTGTTATTTTTGCAATTTTGATATTTTATTTTATTGTTATTATTATTATCCTACTTTTGCTACCAAATCAACATGGATAATAAAAATATTCATCCTAAAAGAAAGCAGCAGGTTTCACCTCCGCCAATTAAATCAAAGGCGGTAGAGTCAACAGAACCTTCATTATCCTTAATTTTGGAGGAAATTCAAGCGCTTCGTGTTAACACAGATGCTATTGCCTCAGAGATTAAAAATGTTCGAAAGGAAATGGCGAGTATGTCAATGAAAATATCTGATAATGCAATTAAAATACACGATAATAAGGCTAAGCTTGAGACTTTCACTCCTCTTGTAGCTAAAATATCTCCTTTGTCTACCCGGCTCCTAGAGATGGAGAATCGTAACAGACAATACAATTTACGCATTTTTAATTTACCAGAGGATGTGGAGAGTGGCAACTGTAGGTTGTATTTGGAAAATTTGATTCCTGGGCTTCTACAAATTAAATTTCCAGAAAAATTTGAGATTGACAAGGCCCATAGAATCCCTTCACATCGCAATCCTCAACATACCAAACCTCGTCAAATGATTTTCAAAGTCCTCAGACATCATCATTTGGTTTTGATTCGAAAGGCAGCACGAGAGATTCCTTCCTTAATGGTCAATGGGAATAAAATTTTTATTCATCAAGACTTTGCCAAGGAAACAGTCTCAATCCGCAAGGAATTTTCTACTCTTCGGCCTCAACTGCGAGGTCTTGGATTCAAATATGGTCTTTTTGACCCTTCAACAATGCGTATCTGGAAAGACAATCTGTCAAAATCTTTTCAACGTCCTGAGGACTTGCGTCAGTTTTTGGATCAACGTTCACAGCAATCCATGGATACTCATGACTCTAATACCTGATTATAGCTAATTTCCTTTTTGTTTTCTGACAGGTTAATGAACCATTACTACATTGGGCTCCAACGGTTAGGTCATGCTTGTTGAGCGTATGTGCGTCTCATCTTTGATATTTTTGTACCCTGTTTGTCATTTTCTCCTTTTTTTAATTTTTTCACCTCCTTTTACTTGTTCTGGAGCTACTATTTTCTCTCATTATCGTTCTCCTTCTTTTCTTTTTCTCCTCTTCTTGATTTTTTCTTCTTTCTCTCTTCATTATGGCTAATATCCACAATATTAAAGTTGTTTCACTAAATGTTAAAGGTTTACGTCATCCAGTTAAGCGTACAAAAATCTTAGATTATTTAGGTAGTTGTAAGGCAGATATTTGTTTTCTTCAAGAGACTCATATAGATGACAACATCTTAAATTATATGAAAAAGAAATGGGTAGATACTATTGTTTCATCACCTGCAATTGGTAAAAAAAATGGGGTGGCTATTTTTGTTGCGAAAAAATTGCATTGCCAAGTCTTAAGCAAAATTTCGGATGCAGATGGAAGATTTATTATAGCTAAAATTAAAATTCATGATTCAGTCATATTTTTGCTCAATGTTTATGGTCCTACTGCGGATGACCCTCTTTTTTGGTCTAATATTACCACTGAGGTTCTAAAGTTGGGTAAAGTTCCTTTAATTGTTGGAGGTGACTTTAATGTTATTGCTGACCCATTATTGGATAGATTATCTAGTACTAAATTTCGCCCTCCTAAGGTTTTTCATGCTTTTAAGTCATTTATTCATAACACCAAATTAGTTGACATTTGGCGTTTGCACTTTCCCACAGAAAAATGTTTTAAATTTTTCTCTAATCCACATAATTCGCATTCTAGAATTGATTATTTTTTAGTCTCCACACAATTAGTCCAATCTGTTAAGACTCCTAAGATTGGTAATATTGATATCTCAGATCATGCCTTGATTTCTTTTGTTCTGAATTTAACTTCAACTTTTGCAAACCAAACTAGATGGCGTATGAATACTGGAATTGTTCTTAATGAACATAATAAGCCTAAAATCTTAAATGCTATTCAGGACTATTTTTTACTCAATCCTGAAGGTTCCACTTCCATGGTCAATAGATGGGACGCCTTTAAAGCTTACATTAGGGGTGTAACTATTTCAATTATGGCCTATGAAAATAAAACATTCAACGCACGTATCAGGTGTTTGGAAAAACAAATTGCGAAATTTGAAAGGCTTTTTATTTCATCAAATGATCCTCAATTTAAAGTCAAGCTACAAAAGCTTCGATATGAATTTAACTCAATCCTTAGTACTAGAGCGGGCATCCAAATTTCTAATTCTAAGGCTAAGTTCCGTTTTAATGCCAACAGATCTGGGAAGCTTTTAGCTAATTATTTACGTATAAAAAAAGATAGAACGCAAATTACCTCAATTCATGGCCCTAATGGTAACATTGCAATATCTCATAATGATATTGTTAAGGAATTTTTGGATTTTTACTCTACTTTATATAATAAGCCTGATCCTCATGATCCTTCCATACTGGACTCTTTTTTAGATACATGTGATTTGCCCAAAATCTCACACTCGGACAGGCTTAGGCTAGATTTACCCATTACTACTGAGGAAATTTTAGCTGCTATTAAATCCATAAAAAAAAAAAAATCCCCTGGCCCAGATGGTATCCCAGCTGAGTTTTATAAAGAGTTCCAGTCCCAACTTTTGCCTTATTTATTTCAACTTTTTACTTTTTTTGGTTCTTCAGGAACGATCTCAGGTTCCTTTACTGATGCTTTAATTATTGTACTTCCTAAACCAGATAAAGACCCCACTCTTGTTTCAAATTATCGCCCTATTTCCTTAATTAATCAAGATTGTAAATTGTATGCTAAAATACTTGCTTCTAGACTGTCCCCTATATTGGATTCTATTATACATCTTGATCAATCTGGTTTTATGAAGAATAGATATTCTACAAATAACACAAGAACCTTATTACACATTATTGAACAGAGTTCCACTTTAAGTTCCCCCGCAGGAATTTTGGCTTTAGATGCAGAGAAAGCTTTCGACAAAATCCATTGGCAATTTTTATTTCAAACCTTATTATCATTTAATTTTGGTGCTTCGTTTATACGCATGATTTCTGCTCTGTATTATGCCCCTACTGCTCGTTTATTTATTAATGGTCAAGTATCTAGTCAGTTTTCTCTTTTTAGAGGCACAAGACAAGGTTGTCCCCTCTCTCCACTTTTATTTCTCATTGGAATTGAACCTTTCCTTACTCATATAAGAAATTGTGTTAATATCAAAGGTATTCAGATTAAGGAGATTAATATCAAAACTTTAGCCTATGCTGATGATGTGCTGTTATTTATTAGTGAACCTCTATCCTCAATGCCTGCCCTATTAGAAATTATTACAAAATATTCCATGGTTTCTGGTTATAAACTTAATATTAATAAAACTGAATTCTTCCCTTTAAACATTTTTTGTACTCCTGATATGTTACCCATGGCTGATATTGTGTGGCAAAAAGATAAATTAAAATATCTTGGGATTCTATTTGCGTCCTCCGTAAAAGCAACATTAACATTAAATAGTAATTTTATTCTGAATTATATTAAAGATAAAACGTCTAAATGGTCTTCACTTCACCTCTCTTGGTGGGGTAGAATGGACTCCATTAAAATGACTATTGCTCCTAAAATTTTTTATACACTTGCTATGATTCCTATTCAATTTCCTTTACAATTCTATAAAAACATTGATACGCTTCTCTCCAAATTTCTCTGGAATAATAAATCAACTCGTATTGGTTATAAAAAATTAAAAGTACCTAAATGCAATGCTGGATTTGGCTTGCCTGACTTTTTTCTATATCACAAAGCATTTATACTGAAACAAAGTTCCATATGGTTTTCTCCTTCCTCTTTAAAGAACCAACCTACATGGTTTCATATAGAGCAGTCTCTTGTGGATCCTTTTCCATTGACCACCTTGCTAACAATGTCCAATAGGTCAATATATGTGCATAAATCGGTTATTATTAAATCCACTAAACTCATTTTTAATGACCTGGATTCAATCTTTTTGATCCCTATGACTCATACTGAAGATATGTCATTGTGGCATAGTAATGTGATTAAATTGAATAGAAATGTTACTTTTTGGAATGCTTGGATTAAAGCTGGTATCTTTTATCTTAAAGATATCTATTTTGACAATGTTTTTATTTCTTTTGAAGCTTTACAAATGAAATTTAATTGACCTCAATCTGATTTTATTAATTATGAATCGTTATGTAATTCAATTTTAGACTCCTTCCCTCATGGTATCCCATTTAATGTTAAAGCAGATTTAGCACTATATATTCGAACTATCTCTACGTCATCACATACTGTCTCTATTTTATATAAAAAATTATCTAATTCTATAGGAAACAATCTAAATATTATTTCAACATTTTGGAATGATGAGCTTTCCCTTTCTTTGTCCAACGATACATGGACGACTGTTTGGCTTAATAGTATTTCAGGATGGCTGCCTGTTTCACTTTACCAAACCAATTCTTATATTTTATTTAATTGTTTATGGACCCCAGTGCGTTTATTTCGTGCTAAGCTGATGCAAGACGACATTTGTTGGCATTGTAAATTACTCCCTGGTTCACTACGACATATGCTTTTTGAATGTCCATTAATTTTTAAATTTTGGTCTGATGTTTGGGATATTATTCAACAAATATTTCATATTCATGATGTTATTTCTTACAAAATATTAATATGTAAAGCTGTTGATCTTACGCATAACTTAACTGAATTAGAAGGTAAACTGTTTAACTTCCTAATATCAGCTGCTTTAAAGTCCATTACATTTTGCTGGAAGGATATTTCGTCTTTATCGGTTCATGCTTGGTGGTCATGGGTCATTTTTACAAGAAGAGGTGCTCAATTATCCCTGAAAGGGATCAATCACAATTCTAGTTTGTTTCACTCGTTTTGGTTACCCATAGATGTATACTTATCTTTATAATTGTATATTTATACTTGATTCACCGTTTTACAGTCATTCTATTTAACGCCTTATATGATGAATGTAGCTCCTTTTTTCTAATAAGTTGACAATGCAATTCTTCATGGCTCCCTCCCTGCCCTTCTTTTTAGTTTATCTCCCCTCCTTCTAATTGATTATATATACATCTTTAACTATTGTATTTAGAATTGCTTTTAGAAATGTTTTATTTTTTATAGGTATTTTCGCTTGTGATAAATTTTTTCTGTATTGTCTGTATTTGTTGATTCTTATGGAAAATCTAATAAAACATTTTGAACTCAAAAAGACACCTTCTTTGTGGAAAGAAATATTGCTGCAGGTTTATTAACATTACAACGATGCCAAGATTGATGGGTTAGCTTATGGGCGATCCCAAGGCAGGCAGCCCCTCGCTGCCTGCCACCTGATGAGCCAAATTACACCGGGGCCTTGCCCAACGGTGTTTGCCATATTTTGTGGGAGGGAAGACACCTCCCACCAGTGGGCCAACAGCCCACCCCTTTTGCTCACGCCCCATAGGGGGGCGGAGCCTGCCAGGCAACCCCCGGCTGCTCAGGTCCACAACCGCCCGTTGGACTAACGAGGCGCCGTCGCTCCTCCAGGGTCCAATCAGAGGACCTCCATGTGGATATTTGGCCTTTGCACCCTTGTTGTGCTCCTGCAGAGGGTACCCATATGTACCTTACAGCCTCTGGATCGCCCTGTAACTCCACCTGCAACACAAAAGAATAAATTAGCCAAAAAAAAAAACACCCACACCCTGCTTACATGCCGGGTATGCGGTAGGGTGGGAAACGGCGTCAGGGGTAGTGGGCAAAGAGGATGCCCAGTGGACAGGGGAAGGTATAACCCCCTCTCCCCGGAAGTGACGTGAACTACCAGACCCCTGAGGGTCCCAATCACTGGGAGGCTGCCTCCTGTGGCTTCTTGTGGCACTAAGGCGGCTGCCCTCTTAGCGGGTCTCCTGCGTGGACCCCGGGCAACTGACATAGTGCCAATATCGGCAGCACTCACCATCCCCCCCAACAGCAGTCTCAGAGAAATAACCAGACAAGACACCTTCTTTGTGGAAAGAAATATTGCTGCAGGTTTATTAGCATTACAACAATGCCAAGATTGGTGGGTTAGCTTACGGGCGATCCCAAGGCAGGCAGCCCCTCGCCACCTGCCCAAGGTGTTTGACATATTTTGGGGGAGGGAAGACACCTCCCACCAGTGGGCCTTGCCCAACGGTGTTTGCCATATTTTGTGGGAGGGAAGACACCTCCCACCAGTGGGCCAACAGCCCACCCCTTTTGCTCATGCCCCATAGGGGGGCAGAGCCTGCCAGGCAACCCCCGGTTGCTCAGGTCCACAACCACCCATGGGTCTAACGGGGCGCCGTCACTCCTCCAGGGTCCAACTGGAGGACCTCCCTGTAGATATTTGGCCTTTGCACCCTTGTTGTGCTCCTGCAGAGGGTACCCATATGTACCTTACAGACTCTGGACCGCTCTGTAACTCCGCCACAGCTCTGGGTGTGGCCACCGTCACCCCAGAGCCCCCCACCATATAGCCTTACTTACTTACACCCTGCTGCCCCTAAGGCCTCCTCCAAATCAAGTAAGAACAGGTCCATGCCAACTCTGGACAAGTGTACCCCATCATCCTCCCAACATCCTGTGGCCTTAGTGTGCAGTAACCCATGACGGATTAAACCAAACCCCCTTTGCCCGGTGAATCTCCTCACGGCGCTGTTGACCTTCCTGCAAGAGACCTCCATGGTTTCCCTTGACCGTGCTCCCTGCCACACTAGCCGGGGTGTTATCTCAGACCACCATATCTCACAGGTCCCCAGCAGACTGCTCAACTTACACATGGTGACAGTAATTTCATGGAGTAGTGCCCTCCTACCCACAGATGCCAGGTCGTTCCCTCCCAGGTGTATCACCAACACATTAGGAGGGGGAATCCCCCCGCCCCAGTCTCTGCTGCAGCTTCTCCAGTAAGCAGGTCCAGGGTATCCTAGCCAGATAATGTCTGTGGCCGTGAGACCGTGTCTCCATTTCCTGTTCTCGGCCCACCGTGCCAATAGCAAAACGCCCAAATGGCCAATCACTCAGACCATAGTCCCTGGCAATTAAAGAGATGAAAGTTTACAAGATTTTATTGACTCAATTAACATGTGCAAATTAAAATGTACATATTGCACTTCACTGCAAGCCACCGGCATCTGGTGCCGCAAAACTGTTCTTTATGTCCATCAATTGTTCACGCCAAACATTATATAGTCTCACTGAACTTTTTTAATAATTACGTGTACTTATTAAATCACCCTGCACACCACCGGCATCAGTTGCCGCAAAATATTCATGATGTCCCAACGCTTGTCAGTATGAACCCCTTCCCTTCAGGAACGGATGTATTTTTTGTAACACTGGGACTCCCAACGCCCCACTTGCTTGATGCGTTCAGCTGACAGTCCTGCCCTAAATGCTGTGGTAGCTGCTCCTATGCGGAATGAATGGCTGCAGAAACGTTTACCCTGTACCTTGTTTCCTGACAACGCTAAACATGCCTGCATGATGCTCTGTACTTGGAACTTGGTGCGGGGGGTACTGTCTTCATGTATCAATAGGTAACCTTCAGTTGCTGGGCGCAGCGCTAGGTAGGCAGACACCAGGCGCACTGGGCAGTATCTGGCAGTTTCAAGCTGATGCAGCACAATCACCCTCCCCTCCCCGGCTTGGCCCATTTTTGACCTCCTTAACCATATTGTGAGGGCGTCTCCCACCAGGCTGGCATCTTGCCTGCTCAATGCTACACCAGATTTGTCCTGCTTGGACCTCGCTACCAACTCGCCTACTCTTAGGGCCCCAAAAAAGGCCAGGCTGAAAGTGGCCGAGAACAGTGCTGCTTCAAACAGTGAATTTGTAGCCTTGTGCACCCAGTCTAGCATCCCCTGCAGTGTTTCAAAATCAATAGGGGACCTAGTGCCTGGCAGTCGTGGTTCACACCTGGCCCAGTCCTTAAGCGCTGCCCTGATTAAGAAAGATTTTGTTGGATCCTCCTGCCCCAGTAATCTTGCATGATGGCTTATTGCTGACAAATGGCCCGCTATCCAAAGGTGGCTCTTCCCCTCGTCCCTGGCTCAAATAACAAACTTCTGCACCCTGCACTGTAGTGATGCTTTCCCTTCGTCCCAGGCTCCTGTCACTGTACAAAAATTTGCAATACAAGCTCTGTAACGCTTACTGGTCCTTGGCGCCAGGGACAGCTCGCCCAGCTCCCTCAGTCGCCTTTCAGATTCAGCAGGAACCAGAGGTGAGGCGGGAAAGGTGTCATGTCCTCTCTCGCTCTCGGCCACTCCTCCCGGAACTGGCACCACTGAAAACGAGAGAGAGCGTCAGCTGCTATGTTCTGTACCCCTTGGATGTGTCGCGCCCTGCATTCTACATTGTTGACTAGGCAAGTTCGTACCAGTTCCTTCAACAAACATAAGACTAGGGGACAAGTCTCCGACTGTGAATTGATGGCCTGAACCACAGCCATGTTGTCCGACCAGAACACCACCCTTCTTGCTGATAGTACTGCCAGCCAAAGGTGCAGAGCTAACACTATAGGGAACAATTCCAGGACTGTAATGCAGGCCGTGATTTTCTTCTTGTGCCAAGCATTGGGCCATTTCTGCGCGCACCACTCCCTGTTCAGGATCACCCAAAAAACTTCTCTACCTGACGCGTCTGTATAAAGTGCAAGTTCTGTACTCTCCACCCAGGGTGCCCTCCATATAACTGAGCCGTTGAAACTCTCCAGAAAAGTAGCCCACATGGAAAGGTCCACCTTCATACCTTTGCTTAGCTTCACCATGTGGTGTTTCTTCTTTACCTTTGCCGTTGCCCTGGCTAGCCTACGTGCAAACACCCTCCCGGCTGGTATTACCCTAGCTGCAAAGTTGAGTTTCCCCAGCAGGCTTTGAATGCAACCCAGGAAGACCTTGTCCAGACCTGATAATGACTGAATCTGGTTTGCTAAGTCCGGGACCTTGTCAGCTGGCAGTCTGGACTCTCCTTTTATGGTGTCAAGTTCGATCCCCAGGAAAGTTAATACCTACGCCGAACCCTCGGTTTTCCCTGGCACGAGTAGAACACCCAGATGATGAGCCAACTCTTCAAAGTTCTCCAGGGCCTCCCTGCAATCCTGAGTGCCCTCTCCTCCTATAAAGAGGAAGTTGTCGAGGTAGAGCGTGACGCCTACCACCCCGTAACTTGCTTGCAGGACCCACTGGAGGAAAGTACGGAACGCCTCAAAATAGGCACAGGAAACTGCGCAACTCATGGGCATGCATCTGTCGTAAAAGTACCTGTCGTCCAGCCTGAAACCCAGCAGGTGTTGGCTGCTCGGGTGGACTGGCAGCAAGCGAAACGCCAATTCGATGTCTGCTTTTGCCAACCAAGCCCCCTTGCCCGCCCTCCTGACTAGGTCCACTGCTACATCCAGCGTACAATACGTGACTGAGCAAGATCCCTCCTCCAGCCCGTGGTTGACAGATTCTCCCTCAGGGTAGGGCAAGTGATGGATTAGTCTGAAAGACCCTGACTCCTTCTTGGGCACCACCTCCAGAGGGGAGACAACAAAATTGTCCAACGGGGGCCGCTGAAAAGGTCCCGCCACCCTTCCCAGAGCCCTCTCCTTTTCCACCTTTGCTCTGACTACTGCTGGTTGTTCCCTTGCTGACTTAAGATTGTCTGCCTCCCGACTCCCCAGCGTGCCCACATAGGGAATCCTGAAACCTTCCTTGAAACCCTACAGCAGTAGAAAGCCGTCCTGCTTATTTGGGTACCGTCTAAGGAGAGGCATGAGGTTGGCCAGGCTGACTGATGAGGGGCCCTTGACTGCCTGGCTGGTATCTGGGGTGACGTCCAGAGAGAGAGGGGGTACTGCTGGTGTTGACAGATGCTGACTTTGAGACAAATGGGTGCTGCTACTGTGAGGGGGGAGGATTGTGACATGGTGTTTGGTTGTGCATTTGTCCTCAACTATCCTGCTTGCCTTTGCCGGCAGGCTGTTTCTCCTGTTGAGCGTGACACTTTACCGCAGGGTGTGATCCACCACACAAGTCGCATGCATGTAGGAACTTGCACGTTTTGCCCCATGAGCATGAACCTTTGTTGAACAATCGGCAATCGGAAAACCTCCTAAAGCCCCCTCTCTGGCCACCCTTTCTGAACCCACCGCGAAATGTCTGTTTAAAACCATGTGATTCCCACCGAAAAGAGCCTTTGCCGGTCCCCCGCCCTGCCTTGCCTTGAGTTTCTGTGGTTTGCTGTGCTTGGGAACCCATGTGGTCCAACCATAGCTGGACCTCCTTCTGGTCCCACGCCATCTCAGGACGCATAGACATATTTTTCCTGAACTCTCTGTCATAGTTCAACCATCCACTTCCACCCCACTTCATCGCCTCCTTGTGGATTAACCTGCCATATTGCAAAAGCCCCTGCGCTACCTCACAGTTGTTTTTCTATGATGACGGCAGACAAAATAGAGAAAGCTTCAAGCCAATTTTCTATGCTCTTCTCAGGTCAGGTCTGAAACTTTACCTTTTTGTCTTCTTCTTTTACACCCGCTTTCCTGGCATCTATGCCATCCTGGCTAAGTAATAGCAGGGAGAAAATGTCTATCAGTTCGCGACTCCCAATGGCTTCCTTGGCCACCTGGGACACCTGCCACGCCAGTGAGCAATGGCCAGATAGCAGTGGCGCTGCTGTAACTAACTGTATGGGCGCGGGAGGCTTGCACAACTGTTGGGGAGTTACAATTGCGGGCACCGGACTAGGTAGTGGCCCTGCTGCGAGGTCTCTAGTTCCAGAAAGGGGACTAACACTAGCGGCGCTGGTGGACGGTAGCGGCACCACCCTTGCGGCCGGCGTGTCCGTGCCTGTGCTTGCTGTCTTCGGGAGTGGCTGGCTGACTGTCGTGGGCGCACTTACTTCTCCCACCAATGCCCTAGCCGAATTAGAAGTAACTTGATTGGTCACCCTTGTTAAAACCAGAGAAACAATTGCAGTGACCGCTTGTTGTGCTTGATGACCGCAACCCTGGTTCCCCCAGGCCGCTGCAGCCACACGTGCGGTGAGCTGGGCCCAGGATGACCTGCTCTGACCTCTGCCGTAAAGTCCCTTATCGTGTCCAAGATCTTACCCAGGTCTTCCTGGTTGGCGAATTTTGCTGCGGCCGCCACGCTGTCCGGGGGGATAGACTAACCCACGGGCGGGGAAACGATCGGCTGGGAACCGGTATCTCTAGGTGCAGGCAGTGCCCTGGTCTTGGGGGGTGGCGGATCTGCCGGGAAATCCTTAGTCGTAGGCCTGCATACCCGCTTGGGCCTAGTTGAACCCGACTCCTAACTGTGCTCCTGCTCTGGGATAGGGGCGTTGACGACAATCCCCGAATCTTCCAGGTCCCCTGCATTCAAGAGAGCCGTGGCCCTTGCCAAACCTTTGGTATTGGCCATCATGATAAATGCTGCCCACTGAGCCTCCTGGGACGTTTCGGGCAGGGAGTCTTCAACCTCAGACGTGTGCGAAAATAGGGGGGTAGATCCCTGGCCTTCCATGCTGCCTCGCTGGCCCGACCGCCAAAACAATCTGAGGAGACAAAATAGGAGTCAGCACAAACCCCCACTGCATTCCCCCTGTTCTCCGTTGGACCTACAAGGCCTTATCCGCCAGCTGTTCATGTCCCTTCCCCTCCTAATACTCACATGTTCTGAATTGTCCGGTGGACCTTATTCCGTGTGCCCCTATTTCGGATTCCGTGTGTGCTCTGCGTGCAGAGATGAAGTAAAGCAAGTTAAAATTTGCCCCCGGGTTCGGACCGGAGTCATGCCCCCCCAGGTGACCTGTCCCCTTGCAGTAGTCAAACCCAAACTTCAATCACAGGTCTGCCTGCCTGTCTCCCCCTTCGGTGTGCGCCCTATCCATACCTGCTCCTGTTCCCTGTCAACGCTTCCTTGCGTTGTGACTGTCTTTTGCTCCGGCGAGACCTGAAATTATAAAATAAACATTAAAAACACTCTATGAATTCTTGCATCCAGCTCCTTGCGACCCTGTCCGGCTTGCACTTAGACCCCATTGACCAAGTTCCTGATCCTTGGCCTGTCGTTGCCGTGACGTTTGGCGTCATGCTTGTTGCTCTTGTGAAAGCCCTGAAAGGAAAACCAACAGGAGTTAACATATCCCCCCCACCTGTTAGTTAACCCGTTCCATGGCAGTGTCCCCTGAAGCAAGCTAAAATGCTGTACACCCTTGTCCCCAGTCTATGCATACAATTATTATGATTTTTTTTTATTTATATCCCATGGTGGCCCTCTAATCTGACCCCCTGCTGCCCTTTGCCGGATGTCCTTTGTGGCGCAGCGTGTGCCTTGCCTTCCTGCCCCAATCCTCTGCCCTGGATACGAGCCGCTACCGCTGCGGCGGACCTCCTACAACCCCTGGGCATGGGAAATACCACGGTAGCAGCGCTGCTGATGCAGAACCCACCGTGCCGCCATGTATACACAGACTTGCGGGGCTGCGTAAATCGGCGGAATCTGGGCACAGGTGAGGCGCCGAAGCACAAGCAGTCTTGAATGCCCATGAAAACAATGTTACACCCAGTCGCAGGTTAAAACGAATTAATTTCAACTAATTATAGCGCAAGCGCAAATAGCCCTGAAGCCCGACTGCCCGTCGCAAACTGCTGGCTGCCAGCAGACGGACGGGGTCCTGTTAAACGGAGACTTCCCCGACGATGGGAAGGGGAGTAGTGCTCTCCTGCATGCGACACTCTAAACCCCTTAGAAAAATGTGCGAGAAATGCGCATGCGCGGGTGGCCAGGCATGCGCATTTGTGAGGAAGAAGTCGGCGATAGAGCAGGAAGAGGGAGCCCCGGGACGCCGCAGCTCAGGTAAGTCATTTTAATTACTTTTAACATGCTCTTAAACATTGTAAGGGATTTTAAAAGAGGGCGGGAGGGAGGCGGGTGGCGGGCAACTCTGGCGTGTGTGTAGCCTGCCTGCTACGCCTACTTTGTGGACCACGAAGTAGGCAGCACTACGCACACTCCGCGGGCGGTGCAGAGCACTACGCCCACGCTTATCAATAACCCAGACTTGATGTCATGGATTGAGGACGCGTCCCCAAGGAGGATGCCTGGAAAATCGAAAGTTAGTAGCACTTGGGACCCCTTCCACGTGCACATAGTCGAATGGAAAAGAAGTGGGCATCACAGTAGTACCTATGATGGGGTTCCAATCAATCTAAGTGCGGATCTGGCAGTGTGGGAGCTACCCCTTGCACTGGTATGGCCCACAGCACTGTTACATTCCGCTCTGATGAGACACAGCGTTCAGATGGCCACCCTCCCCTCCGAGTCCTTCATGCATGTTTACAGCTAGCAGCTTTAATTCCTGTCAATTGGTCTCTGCAAGCATTCCCACAAGTCCCAGCGTGGACCAACATTTCCTGCTCAGGAATGGTGACTAATTTAGGAGACCC
Organism: Triturus cristatus; assembly: GCF_964204655.1. Classification (NCBI taxonomy): domain Eukaryota; kingdom Metazoa; phylum Chordata; class Amphibia; order Caudata; family Salamandridae; genus Triturus; species Triturus cristatus. The sequence goes on along the minus strand of NC_140593.1, from coordinate 608,824,530 downwards.
CACAGTACTGCTTTTCATTAAGCATTTCTCACAAATGAATACTCCTATTTCCTCATGCCCTGTGCAGTACTGCTGCTTATATATTATGGCCACACAGCATTTGTCCTGAATTATACCCCGTTTCTCTGCACTCTTATTACTTATCATTCCTAATCGCATTTGTTCGCTTCACGTCTGATAGCTTTGCTTTAGACTTTCTTACCTACCGCCCCCATTGCGCCTCCTTTTGTTCTTTCTTTTTTATAACTTTTTAGGAGGATCTGGTAGTTGCAATTTGCTACCATGTTGCTTATTTGTCTAGATGTGATTTACGGCATTTGAATATATCTATCTATCTATCTATCTATCTATCTATCTATCTATCTATCTATCTATCTATCTATCTATCTATCTATCTATCTATCTATCTATCTATCTATCTATCTATCTATCTATCTATCTATCTATCTATCTATCTATCTATCTATCTATCTATCTGCCATTCTGTTTGTTTGTCTATCTATCTATCTATCTATCTATCTATCTATCTATCTATCTATCTATCTATCTATCTATCTATCTATCTATCTATCTATCTATCTATCTATCTATCTATCTATCTATCTATCTATCTATCTATCTATCTATCTATCATTCTGCTGGTGCAGATAGTTTGGGCATTTTGCTGATGCTGCTCAGCATCACCAACAATATATTTTATTCGTTTTTTGCAGATGCTGTTAAGTACCTGCAAAAAGCGTTGGCAAGGCCAACACCTCAGCTAATGCTCTTTAAAGGCAAGACCTATTGGCTTTGCCACTGCTTGTTTAAGCTTAACTATTCTGCTTAGGGCACCTCATGTGCCAGGGACAAGAAGTTCCTGTGCAGTAACGGAACCACTAGCCTTGTGCCAGTTCCTACTCTCTTGCTGACTTGTTTCTAAGCTTTCTTTCGATGTCCCACAAGTGTAGGGTACTCATCTTTTAACTTGCACAATTCCTCCAGGGCGGGTCCTCCAGCTGCTGTGGCAGTGACCCAGACTCTAACACCTAGTCTGCTTTGGATGTTACACACTCCTCTCCCTCTGTTGCAAGGGGAGATAGGGACCATGACCTGAGCATTGTCAGTCTGTCCAGATCCACTCACTTGCTTTTTCTGGTCCAAATTGGGATGATATCATTCGCTTCCTGAAACTGATGTGCAGCCTCTGTTCTGGACAGCAAAGTTGATGTGGTCCAAGCAGTCTAGGCTTCTAGTTCTGGAACTAAACCATGGGCAATGCAATCATTGCGCAAGAGATTCCAGGACTTTGCTTCTCTCTCATCCTTAGATTGGCCATGTCCGACTTGCCATTAATTTCCATCTCACATCAGACAATCGGATACTGCATGTTATTCCACAGGCTGTGAAACCTGTGTCTTAGGCACCAGCGAGAATACCCTTTGGGTTTGAGATACTTCCTCTCAACCATAATTATGTAATGCAGACAGCATCCTGCCTTCCACACTAGCTTGAACACAAACCGCTTGTAGTTCACTAGAATCTTGGTCCCTTTCTCAAATGTCCACTACTCAACTGTCCACTGCTACTAGGTTGATGCTACAGGGGTCTCTCGGGTCCCTTCACCAACAGTCAGCACACTTGCTATGATGGGTGCATCTGGTACAGTTTCTTTCAACTGAAAGTCTCTTTTAGGGTGCCCCTCCAAGTGACACAATTAACAAGTATTCACTTTCACCTTCGAAGAACCCTGCCTGTCCTCCCCTCTTTTTGTGTTCGTGATTTGGAACCCAATTCCATTTTGCCTATGTCCTCCCTTGGACCTTTGTGAATTGCCCTGGCCCTGGTCCTTCCCCTCTGGTTTGAAGCCAGTCTGTTAGAAATGGGGTTTCGGGTTAGCTAGGGTATGCACATAAGCCAGGCAGAACCCACCACTCTAGTCATTGTAACGGAGTTACACTCACACGATAACCCCTGCTCACCCCCTTGGTAGCTTGGCAGAGCAGTCAGGCATATCCTAGAGGCAATGGGAAAAGCGTTTGTGCAACACACACACACACACACACTCCAGTGACTCACTAGGCACACCACAAAAAGAGACTCCACACAAGGTTATATAAAAGTAGTCTTTGTATTGTACATAAAACATATTAGACCACAATCACATAAATCACTTCGCCAACCAGGCGATTGCCATTACCTCACATAGGTCATAAATCACTTTGCCACTAGGCAATTGTTATCATAATGCATAAATCATAAATCATTTTGCCAACTAGGCAATTGTCCTGAAACCACAGGTAGTGCACTCAAGTAAATCCTTATATGTTGCACTTCTCATAAACCCACCATTACTGCACATATGGCGAATCCTGAAGTATTGCCTGTTATGCTGACAAATGCAAGGCATACACAACATAAATCAGCACATCAGGGCATTAGTATGAAGCAGTAGTTTAGAAGAAGAGCAGAAATCAGGCAACATTACCATGCACACGCATGGTGCAGCTTCCCTGCACTCCTATAACACTTTCTACTGTAATTCCTTATATGACCCTGGGGCCTCTGCGCTCCTTTTAGTTACTTTACGGTGCATTCTAAATGCTTTCATCCTGCATCTGTTCCAGGTTCATTGGTTCTCTTGTCTTTTACATCCCTCTGCAGAGTATCCATGCATGTGTTGTTTTTGTCTCGTGTGGCTATTTGAGTGATTCCACTCTGCTCATCACATTGACTTTAGACAGTAGGTTCCCCTGTTTGGACCTTATTTCTCTGTTGGGGGTGAGAGATGGCCATCTACCCTTTTGGCTACCATTGTCCTGTGCTTTGCTGGGCGTATGGTTAGCTATGGTGGTTCCAAATCTTTTCTACCAGAGATGGGTCAGGTTTTTGGGGTGCATGCTGGAGGGGTAGCTCAATGAGCTCAACTTTCACTGCTGCGACAAAGCGGTAATTGTCCAGTCAGAAGCTTGACTCCCTCAATGCTGACTCAGCCTTCCATCCTCCAAAAGTCAGTAAATTGAGTAGCAGAACCAGAAGTAACAGAACCATCTGCACCTTACAGCCTCTAGAAATGGTAGAAATGTGGTCAGAAGCGCTATATATATATACTTTTCACACTTTCTTTGACACCTAAATTCACACAATCTAATGCTTTGGTGTACCGCCCCCCTGGCCATGCAGGAAATTGGTACACCTCTTTTCTGGATTTAATAGCTCCACACATTTTAAAAACGGCCAATTTTACAATATTGGGTGATATTAATCTCCACCTGGACGATCCCAAATGCACCCAGAGTTCAACTTTTATTGAGGATCTTGGAGTCCTCAATTTGAAGTTGTGTAACTTTACCCCCATGCATGTTGCAAGAAATCTTTTGGACCCGGTGTTTTCCAATATGCCGGACTTGGTCACTGCTCCCCCCTTGTCCCCTACTCCAGTCTGACCATTTTTCTGTGCCTTTCTCAGTGAGAACTGCATCCTCTTGTGTACCCGTTCATTCTGCCTCTATTGCTAAAACAAGGACCTCGCCCAAGTTGAACATTCCGGCTTTTAATTATCTACTTAATTGTACCAGATTGGACATTAAATGGTCTAGGATCATGATCCAAGTGATCCCCCGCATAAGGCATCCAAATCAACCCCACCGCTGCAAGGAGTGTAGCAGGCTCAGGCCCGCCACACAAAACACGATGATGAAAGACCGGCACCCGGCTGCACGGAGCTCAATGCGGTCCTGCCAGCAACCCAACAACCAAAGCAAGGCAGTGGAACTCAGCACTCCATCTTACCCTGCCCCCCCCCCCCGGATTGACAAATCCGCTTTCACCATTGAGCAGGATTTATCACTACTATTCCAAACCTACCAAACATGGCCACGCTATGCCTTTTATACAGAAATTATCACTGAAACACAAATTAGGAAATTCACAATGAAAACCTATGAGAGGAGCAGCCTCACAGCAGGGAGAAACCAAATAGGTTGTTTGTCACTTCCATGACATGCCAAACAACAAAGGCACATGTCCTACCTTTTACCTACACCACACCCTGTCCGTAGGGCTACCTATGGCCTACCTTAGGGGTGACCTATATGTAGTAAAAGGGGAGTTTCACACACAGAAAACATTTAAATGTCATGTCACTCCGGCATGAAACCGCGTGCTGGTCCTGCAGCGGCAGAGGCCTGAGACAGGTATGAAAGGCTACTTCAGTGAGTGCCGCAAGAAGCGCTGAAGGCCCACTAGTAGCATTTAATTTACAGGGTTTATGAGATATCACTGTAGAAGGGACTTACAGGTAAATTAAATATGCCAAACAGGTGTAGACCAATCGGCAAAAAGGGCCAGGTTCTACACAGTCCGTTGAGAGTTCTTCCTTAACTTTGGATTGGAGCCCTTCATTAACACTGTAAGCTAAACACTTGTCAGTCAATGCTTCTCTGAATCCCTTCCTTTCTGCCTAAGAGGTATTGCCTTAGTAGGGGAGAGAAGTCGCTCTTGCGTCGCTCTGTGGCCAATAACTTTTTAAGGAACTGAAAATTCTTGGCCTCCATCCCCCTCACTCAATCATTGTAGTCACACAATAAATGTAAGTGTAAAATGAAACACCACATGCTCTCTTTCTTTCTATTTCCTATAGAAAATCATAATACCAGTAATTCATGGGCCACATATCTTTAAAGATTTTCTATATGCCTTGAGAATATTGCATAATGTTGGTGATGGTGAATGAAATGTGCATGAATGTTGCACATAATGCCCATGTTTAAGACGGGAATTAAGAAGCACCTATAATAACGTACAACAGTTACTGGCACAATTATAACATCGACCTTTGCAGGCACACTTAACATATGCCAGAATGTTTTCAGTTCTAAAGGTACCATCATGCATCTGATTTTGAAACTCCAAGATGAGCAAGATGAGGCAGTGGGCAGATGTGGGTTATGCTGACACTCATCCTGAAACACATTCCGCGTCATTGCATTCAGCTGCCATCTTGTCTAGGGAGGCTGGAGGCTCCGAAGGGAGCACATGAAAGTCTTTAGGACTACTCAAAAGCCTCTACAGCTGCACTGGAAGTGTTACCACATATATGAGATTCACGGGCTCGACAACTTCAGGAGGCAAGATCTGCACTGCATCACAGAATATAAATATGGTGTGATATGAGAGCAAGGCAACACCAATGGGTCTGTTGAATGCAGGCAGGCACTGCAAACAGGCATGTACCTAATCATGCAGTTGCAGCAGTCATAGAATGTAAAAGGCAGGGGACACATAGCTTTTTGGGACACATTACACCATTTAGCCCAGAATCAGCTTGACTGTAGAACAGTAATCCAGTTGCACAGCTGTGTGATTGCAAGATTGGAACGGTAAACATTGTTTGCCACGAAACCGGAACACTGCATGCCATTACAACGCGGTTGTTACAACGACCGCGTTGTTACATCGCATGCTATTACTCCGCAAGCCGGAACAACAACTTGCTCAAGGGGTCAGAAGGTGTTGGATTTAAAATCCAACACCTTCCCTACTGTTGCCCAGACTGGAGTTGGAATAGTAAATTATACAATTACAACATCCAGTGCCCCCCCTAGAGCAAGTCGTTGTTCCGACTTGCGTTGTAATGGCATGCGTTGTTACAACACGTTCGTTGTAATTACCGCGTTATAATGGCATGTGTTAAAAAAGCATTCGTGGTAACGTGGCATATTCGATTGGAACACATTGTTGTCCGTCAAATCGCTCCCTGCCCAGGTCACTGAACACAGTGGCACAATCCTTTCTCCACCTAGTTACCAGACAGTTTCTCCTCTGAGGCCACGTGGTTGGTCTTACTGGGCCTACAGAGCATCCTGCAAAGAAAATCAAAGATTAAAATACCCTTTCAACATTAACATTTCTTATTTCCACAACTTGTGCAATGCATGGATGGGATGGATAAGTTAGCAGAGGTTGTGTCTACGAAAATTAAAGATCGAGCTTCCCTTTCAACATTAACGTTTCTTATTTACACCACTTGTGAAATGCATGGGCGGAAGGGTTAGCAGAGATTCTGTCTGCATTGTTGTTTTGGGATGGGAGGTTTATTTAGTATTGGATGGCACTATTAGTATTTTGTGATTAACAAATATTCAGCATTATCCGTAGGTAACAGCATAATTAAAACAAGCATTGGCATACCCAATAGGTCTCGCTTTTGTGACCTTATAAGTATTTAGTTTTGCAGCACTATATCCTTGGGGCAACAACTTCAGCTGTTGCATGGCTAAACCTTGTACCTTATAAGTGTTTAGCCATGCAACAGTTGATGTTGTTGCACCAAGGCTATTGTGCTGCATAACTAAATACTTATAAGGTCCCAAAAGCGAGACCTATTGGCAATGCCAATGCTTTTTTTCTGAAGCTCTTTAGGGGGTTAAAATATTGCAAGGGTTCTCACCCAGAGTTTTGACTCACAAAGTGCTACCAAATGTAGGCAAACGGCTTTCGGGAAGAACAATCGCCAGGGTCCTTTCTCGTGATTTTGCTGCAATGACACCCTTCAAAAAAAGGAGTATGCTATATAGACTGGTGAAGATTTTATTTTTAGGCAGACATCTGCGCACTCATGACCCACACAAATCTCCTCCCTCTGTTTTACTTAAGGAATGAGTACATTTATTTCAAGCACCCTCTGAAGGGAGTCAGAGTGCTCTGTGGAAGTTATCAGCTGTTCCCCTAGTGATGTAACGAACAGAGGATACTGCTCCGAGACACTGGCCAATATCCCAAATGTATGGTATCAGGAGCCACTTTGAAACCGAGAGCAGCCATGGTCTTGCCGGGGCTGCCAGCCTACTTGCTTTGTCATAGCTTGTGTTAGGTTTCCTGTAAAACGTAATTGTTTCCCTAAAAACAGCTTTTTGTTCTCAAAAAAGCACGCGGACCCAGTATTCTCGGACACCGAAAGGAGCTACCACTGTGCAGATGTGTTCCTGCAGTCGAAAGGAAGGGAGGTGAAAAAGTAACAGGAAAAGGATGGTTGGATGGTAGGGTGAAAGAAAGTACCAACGCAAAGGCGACAGGATCAAGGGGCGCATGGAAAGGTGAAAGGATCAATGGAATGATCGAGTGGTGGGAGACTGGATGGGTGCATGAAAGAACAGATGGATGAAGGGGGGGAACTAATCGATGAGTGAACAGATGGATGAGCGAAAGGATGGATGAACAGTCTGAAGGGTGTATGGATGAAAGGACTGATGAATGGAATGTTGAAAGGGAACCGGGATAAATGAAAGGAATGACAGGACAGATAAAGGATGGATGAATGACTAGATAAAGGATAAACTGGTAGAAAAAGGTGTTTTGGGGAAGGGTTGGCTACTTCCTGGAAAGAGTTCCTGGTCAGTCATAATTCACTTTGTAAAAGTTAGCATTGTTCCCACCGACAATTTGTCTACTGCGGCCCCGGGGGAAGGAAGGTCGGCAGATTAGTCTTCCCCCGGGGTGTTCACGCAGGGGAAGGACAGGGAAGTGAGGGGTGAGATAAGGGGTGGGGTTTAGGAGGGGATAAAGGGGACTGGGAGAGAAAGTCCTTCCTCTTTCTTTCCCCAGCGCCTCAGGGTGGGAGGTAGCTTGTTTTTGGCCGCCCGCCCACCCTACAGTTCGGTGGGAACGATCGGGTGGAATTTTTCTGTAAGCGTGCCAGTTTAGGACGGGTTGTGAGTGAGTGTGGCGGATTTGGGAGGGGGGGGACTCCATGACGGGCATACTCACCCTTCCGGGGACGGGGATACTGGTGAAAGGTGGGGGTGCGTCATACCAGATTACGATGGATGGAGATGATGGAGGAGGTTGGAAGAGAAGTGAGGAAGCGAATGGGATAAGTGAGGTGGTTGCTGTGTGAGGTGGGATGGAGTATTTGGAGTATGGGAGAGAATGGAGAGATGAGAGATATGTCGTTGGGGATTGTTGGGGGTTTGTTTGATGTTTGGTACGGTTGTTCAGCCCTGTCCTAATAAATGTCCTTTTACGCTAATAACTTGCGTGGAGTGGTTATTGCGCGAAGAGCAATGTTCATTCACAGAATATACAGCATATATAAACGTGCATGACTGGGCCCACTGTGAGAGGACAGGGCATATTTCCACTAAAGGGACTGCTGGACCCTAAGAGATAGTGTTTTTAGAAGCAGACATGCACATTAAGGTTTATTACTGCAATGTAGTAGACTATATTGTACAAAATACCACAGCAAGACTCCTAGAGAAAAAAACACATACACCGTGACTGCAAAAGCGTGTCAGGAGCCACGTAATTAAAGAGTGCTCCGGTTAATGAGGAAGAAAACGTGGAAGCACGGAGAAGTAAAGCGCGTGTGCCGCGATTATAGCAAAAGTAAAGAAATAGAAAAAAACAACTATTTCTTTACTTTTGCTACAATCGCGGCACCCGCGCTTAACTTTTAACATTGAAGCGCGGGTGCCGCGATTATAGGAAAAGTAAAGAAAGAGATGTTTTTTTCTCTTTCTTTACTTTTGCTATAATAGCGGCACCCACGCTTTACTTTTAAGGTTATGACGTACTCTGTTAAGGCAGCTGCATTGGCATCAATACGATGGTGGTCATGATGATACTAGTCGTTATCATCGGGGTCTGGAATGACATCATCACCATCATCAGGTACGTGGATTAATCGTCTTTGTACAATGTTATGGAGAAAACAGACACCTTTTCATGTGAATATGCAAATGCACAATCACTTCTAAGTAAATTAATAAAATGGCCTTTAAAAGCCCAAAGGTATGCTCACTAGTGTTTCTAGTACAGCTGTGTCCTATAATATAAGCTTGTTGAGCATGTCTTAACGGTCTTGCAAAAGAGTTATGAACCATGGGGCAGATTTACAAGCCCCGTGCGCCACTTTTGTGCCGCCGTTGCGTCACTTTTGTGATGCAGCGGCGGCGCAAAGCAAGCGCCATGCTGCGCCAGATTTACAACGTGACGCATCTAGGGAGATGCCTCACGTTGTAAAGCCCTGCGCCACATTAAACCTGCGTCAGGTTTAATGTATGCAGGGTGGGCGTTACGTCAGAAAATGCCTTGGAAAAGTGACACAGTGAAATCTACAAGATTTCACGCAGTCACTTTCCCGACGCTAGTGCGTCAAATCCTTACGCCTGCTTCAAGCAGGCGTAAGGCGTGACGCACCATGTTAGGGATAGGGTAGGTTGGAACAGTGCTGAAGTTGCGTCGCGCTTGCGTCACAACTTCAGCACTGCGCCAACCTTACGCCGGCAGATGCGTCACGCATCTGCTTGTGCTTGCCACGATGCACTGCATTGTAAATGCGGCGCATCTGCGGTGGCGCAAGGGCAAACTTGCGTGACGCATCTTCCCTGGCGCATCCCTGCTGAATTGCAGGGATGCGCCAGGGAATATAAATCTGCCCCCATGTCCTTAATGGATAACCTAAGTCACCGATGTTAATCCGAAACATGATTTTGTATAATATTGAAATCAAACAGATATGTACACAGTTCTCAGAGATACAAATAATAATGCTTCTGGATGTTATATTTCATAATTTCTGTACATGTACTGATCTAAAAGTTATTGTATATGTTTTTAGAAATGGGTAATTATTTTTATTGATTTGCAGCTTCATATTTTAGTCCTAGCATTTCTGCTTCCATAGTATGGCATTATATGAGCTGTAGTCACTAATACTGGATTGTGTTATGTTATTTTAAACTTACCTAGGAGCAATGCTCTTTCTTTATGCCATCTCTTCTATGTTATTGGAAGTATGAACCATCTATAGATCATTGATTTATGTGTAGATCCAGAGAAACAGGAAAAGCAATGTCCTGTTATGAGATCTGTAACCAACACTAACTGACACCAACTCATCCACATGGGCATCGTTAGATCCCAAAAGATCCCTACAGCTGTGGAGTCCCCTTGGCTTCCACATGATCCCCTGGCATTTTCAGCCTCTACATGCAGCCACTTGGGTCTCTTCATACACGTAACAGCAACAAAATTCACTCATATGCTGACAATACTCAATTTGCCTGACAGTCTTCTCTGCTCCAGATATCCAATGCCTCAAACACTGCCTGCACTTCATCTAGATGTCCAGAGTATACTTGAAGCTCAACGCCACCAAGTCAGAATTTCTGTTGTTTGCCCAGAACAAGATGCAAGAAATAGTACAAATGTCACTGAATGACGTGAGCCTTGAAAGCTTCGAGCCTCAACTTTCACGGAATGCCAAGGAACTTGGATTCATCCTGGACACCAACTTCAGCCTTGAGGAACACATTGCCAAAAAACAAAGATGTCCTTGAACGCTTTTCTTCTACAAAGAAATGTCAGAACTGCTGTTCAAGCCCTCATATTCTTGACTCTGGATGGGGATAACACCCTGCTCCATGGCCTTCCAGACTGCCCTTAAGCACATTCTACGTGCAACAGCACGTCATCCTTGGCCGGAACAAATATGATCACATCACCCGGATCCTGATAGAACTCAGTAGACTCCCCTTGCCAGCCCACACCATTTTCAAAACTAATTGCATCATTTACAAAGCCATCGTGACCAGCACCACACCTTATCTTACAGACAAGCTTACCATCGCTGGTGCCTCTTGGCATACTTGCATCCAGAACACTATCAGTTGAGAGACTAAGGCCCTCATTATGAGTCAGATGCAGCGGTATATTCGGGTGGGATACTGCCCTACCTGACCATGACTGGGCCAGTGTTCCTGCCTCTGGTTTGTCTGGGTGATGGTCACCAGAACTGATTTTACCAGCTGGTAATTTCAGCTTGCAAAATTACACAGGACATTGGCTACATCCTTAGCCAAGCATTTTTTCAACAAGGAGGGATTTCCAGGCCCCCTTTTCCTTGTCCTATTCAATACACTACCCACTCACCACCCTCCACCTCCGCCCAGCACCTTCCCCAGATCACCTTTACCAGCTGCTCAGAACAGGTGGGAAATAAGAGTGTTAATCAAATGGAAAAGAATGCAGAATTCCACCTGGAAAAGCAAGATCCCCCATTCTGGGGGTAGTAACTCGTGGCTGCATGGTACCACTGACGCTTGGCTAGGTTTGTTGTATACAAATGCCACATTCACACATACATACATCTGCATCACACACCATTTAGAATGTGTCCCTGTTTCCAGTTGCAAAATACCTGTTCAGAGAATCAGGGTGTTAATAATACTATATGGGCACAGTGAAAGTACCTTTGACATCATAGAGCCCGCCCATTCCATAAAAAAATGTTAGCAGAGGTTCTGTCTGCATTGTTGTTTTGGGATGGGAGGTTTTTTTAGTATTGGATGGCACTATTAGTATTTTGGGATTAACACATATTCAGCATTATCCGTAGGTTACAGCATAATTAAAACAAGCATTGGCATAGCCAATAGGTCTCGCTTTTGGGACCTTATAAGTATTTAGTTTTGCAGCACAATATCCTTGGTGCAACAACATCAGCTGTTGCATGGCTAAACCTTGTACCTTATAAGTGTTTAGCCATGCAACAGTTGATGTTGTTGCACCAAGGCTATTGTGCTGCATAACTGAATACTTATAAGGTCCCAAAAGCGAGACCTATTGGCTATGCCAATGCTTTTTTTTCTGAAGCTCTTTAGGGGGTTAAAATATAGCAAGGGTTCTCGCCCAGAGTTTTGACTCACAAAGTTCTACCAAATGTAGGCAAACGGCTTTCAGGAAGAACAATCGCCAGGGTCCTTTCTCGTGATTTTGCTGCAATGACACCCTACAAAGAAAGGAGTATGCTATATAGACTGGTGAAGATTTTAGGCAGACATCTGCGCACTCATGACCCACACAAATCTCCTCCCTCTGTTTTAATTAAGGAATGAGTACAACATTTATTTCAAGCACCCTCTGAAGGGAGTCAGAGTGCTCTGTGGAAGTTATCAACTGTTCCCCTAGTGATGTAACGAACAGAGGATACTGCTCCGAGACACTGGCCAATATCCCAAATGTATGGTATCAGGAGCCACTTTGAAACCGAGAGCAGCCACGGTCTTGCCGGGGCTGCCAGCCTACTTGCTTTGTCATAGCTTGTGTTAGGTTTCCTGTAAAACGTAATTGTTTCCCTAAAAACAGCTTTTTGTTCTCAAAAAAGCACACGGACCCAGTATTTTCGGACACCGAAAGGAGCTACTACTGTGCAGATGTGTTCCTGCAGTCGAAAGGAAGGGAGGTGAAAAAGTAACAGGAAAAGGATGGTTGGATGGCAGGGTGAAAGAAAGTACCAACGCAAAGGCGACAGGATCAATGGGCGCATGGAAAGGTGAAAGGATGGGTAAATCAATTGAATGATCGAGTGGTGGGAGACTGGATGGGTGCATGAAAGAATAGATGGATGAAGGGGGGGAACTAATCGATGAGTGAACAAATGGATGGGCGAAAGGATGGATGAACAGTCTGAAGGGTGTATGGAGGAAAGGACTAATGAATGGAATGTTGAAAGGGAACCGGGATAAATGAAAGGAATGACAGGACAGATAAAGGATGGATGAATGACTAGATAAAGGATAAACTGGTAGAAAAAGGTGTTTTGGGGGAGGGTTGGCTACTTCCTGAAAAGAGTTCCTGGTCAGTCATAATTCACTTTGTAAAAGTTAGCATTGTTCCCACCGACAATTTGTCTACTGCGGCCCCGGGGGAAGGAAGGTCGGCAGATTAGTCTTCCCCCGGGGTGTTCACGCAGGGGAAGGACAGGGAAGTGAGGGGTGAGATAAGGGGTGGGGTTTAGGAGGGGATAAAGGGCACTGGGAGAGAAAGTCCTTCCTCTTTCTTTCCCCAGCGCCTCAGGGTGGGAGGTAGCTTGTTTTTGGCCGCCCGCCCACCCTACAGTTCGGTGGGAACGATCGGGTGGAATTTTTCTGTAAGCGTGCCCGTTTAGGACGGGTTGTGAGTGAGTGTGGCGGATTTGGGAGGGGGGGGGACTCCATGACGGGCATACTCACCCTTCCGGGGAGGGGGATACTGGTGAAAGGTGGGGGTGCGTCATACCAGATTACGATGGATGGAGATGATGGAGGAGGTTGGAAGAGAAGTGAGGAAGCGAATGGGATAAGTGAGGTGGTTGCTGTGTGAGGTGGGATGGAGTATTTGGAGTATGGGAGAGAATGGAGAGATGAGAGATATGTCGTTGGGGATTGTTGGGGGTTTGTTTGATGTTTGGTATGGTTGTTCAGCCCTGTCCTAATAAATGGCCTTTTACGCTAATAACTTGCGTGGAGTGGTTATTGCGCGAAGAGCAATGTTCATTCACAGAATATACAGCATATATAAACGTGCATGACTGGGCCCACTGTGAGAGGACAGGGCATATTTCCACTAAAGGGACTGCTGGACCCTAAGAGATAGTGTTTTTAGAAGCAGACATGCACATTAAGGTTTATTACTGCAATGTAGTAGACTATATTGTACAAAATACCACAGCAAGACTCCTAGAGAAAAAAACACATACACCGTGACTGCAAAAGCGTGTCAGGAGCCACGTAATTAAAGAGTGCTCCGGTTAATGAGGAAGAAAACGTGGAAGCACGGAGATGTAAAGCGCGTGTGCCGCGATTATAGCAAAAGTAAAGAAATAGAAAAAAACAACTATTTCTTTACTTTTGCTACAATCGCGGCACCCGCGCTTAACTTTTAACATTGAAGCGCGGGTGCCGCGATTATAGGAAAAGTAAAGAAAGAGATGTTTTTTTCTCTTTCTTTACTTTTGCTATAATAGCGGCACCCACGCTTTACTTTTAAGGTTATGACGTACTCTGTTAAGGCAGCTGCATTGGCATCAATACGATGGTGGTCATGATGATACTAGTCGTTATCATCGGGGTCTGGAATGACATCATCACCATCATCAGGTACGTGGATTAATCGTCTTTGTACAATGTTATGGAGAAAACAGACACCTTTTCATGTGAATATGCAAATGCACAATCACTTCTAAGTAAATTAATAAAATGGCCTTTAAAAGCCCAAAGGTATGCTCACTAGTGTTTCTAGTACAGCTGTGTCCTATAATATAAGCTTGTTGAGCATGTCTTAACGGTCTTGCAAAAGAGTTATGAACCATGGGGCAGATTTACAAGCCCTTTGCGCCACTTTTGCGCCGCCGTTGCGTCACTTTTGTGATGCAGCGGCGGCGCAAAGCAAGCGCCATGCTGCGCCAGATTTACAACGTGACGCATCTAGGGAGATGCCTCACGTTGTAAAGCCCTGCGCCACATTAAACCTGCGTCAGGTTTAATGTATGCAGGGTGGGCGTTACGTCAGAAAATGCCTCGGAAAAGTGACACAGTGAAATCTACAAGATTTCACGCAGTCACTTTCCCGACGCTGGTGCGTCAAATCCTTACGCCTGCTTCAAGCAGGCGTAAGGCGTGACGCACCATGTTAGGGATAGGGTAGGTTGGAACAGTGCTGAAGTTGCGTCGCGCTTGCATCACAACTTCAGCACTGCGCCAACCTTACGCCGGCAGATGCGTCACGCATCTGCTTGTGCTTGCCACGATGCACTGCATTGTAAATGCGGCGCATCTGCGGTGGCGCAAGGGCAAACTTGCGTGACGCATCTTCCCTGGCGCATCCCTGCTGAATTGCAGGGATGCGCCAGGGAATATAAATCTGCCCCCATGTCCTTAATGGATAACCTAAGTCACCGATGTTAATCCGAAACATGATTTTGTATAATATTGAAATCAAACAGATATGTACACAGTTCTCAGAGATACAAATAATAATGCTTCTGGATGTTATATTTCATAATTTCTGTACATGTACTGATCTAAAAGTTATTGTATATGTTTTTAGAAATGGGTAATTATTTTTATTGATTTGCAGCTTCATATTTTAGTCCTAGCATTTCTGCTTCCATAGTATGGCATTATATGAGCTGTAGTCACTAATACTGGATTGTGTTATGTTATTTTAAACTTACCTAGGAGCAATGCTCTTTCTTTATGCCATCTCTTCTATGTTATTGGAAGTATGAACCATCTATAGATCATTGATTTATGTGTAGATCCAGAGAAACAGGAAAAGCAATGTCCTGTTATGAGATCTGTAACCAACACTAACTGACACCAACTCATCCACATGGGCATCGTTAGATCCCAAAAGATCCCTACAGCTGTGGAGTCCCCTTGGCTTCCACATGATCCCCTGGCATTTTCAGCCTCTACATGCAGCCACTTGGGTCTCTTCATACACGTAACAGCAACAAAATTCACTCATATGCTGACAATACTCAATTTGCCTGACAGTCTTCTCTGCTCCAGATATCCAATGCCTCAAACACTGCCTGCACTTCATCTAGATGTCCAGAGTATACTTGAAGCTCAACGCCACCAAGTCAGAATTTCTGTTGTTTGCCCAGAACAAGATGCAAGAAATAGTACAAATGTCACTGAATGACGTGAGCCTTGAAAGCTTCGAGCCTCAACTTTCACGGAATGCCAAGGAACTTGGATTCATCCTGGACACCAACTTCAGCCTTGAGGAACACATTGCCAAAAAACAAAGATGTCCTTGAACGCTTTTCTTCTACAAAGAAATGTCAGAACTGCTGTTCAAGCCCTCATATTCTTGACTCTGGATGGGGATAACACCCTGCTCCATGGCCTTCCAGACTGCCCTTAAGCACATTCTACATGCAACAGCACGTCATCCTTGGCCGGAACAAATATGATCACATCACCCGGATCCTGATAGAACTCAGTAGACTCCCCTTGCCAGCCCACACCATTTTCAAAACTAATTGCATCATTTACAAAGCCATCGTGACCAGCACCACACCTTATCTTACAGACAAGCTTACCATCGCTGGTGTCTCTTGGCATACTTGCATCCAGAACACTATCAGTTGAGAGACTAAGGCCCTCATTATGAGTCAGATGCAGCGGTATATTCGGGTGGGATACTGCCCTACCTGACCATGACTGGGCCAGTGTTCCTGCCTCTGGTTTGTCTGGGTGATGGTCACCAGAACTGATTTTACCAGCTGGTAATTTCAGCTTGCAAAATTACACAGGACATTGGCTACATCCTTGGCCAAGCATTTTTTCAACAAGGAGGGATTTCCAGGGCACCCTTTTCCTTGTCCTATTCACTACACTACCCACTCACCACCCTCCACTTCCACCCAGCGCCTTCCCCAGATCACCTTTACCAGCTGCTCAGAACAAGTGGGAAATGAGAGTGTTAATCCAATGGAAAAGAATGCAGAATTCCCCCTGGAAAAGCCAGATCCCCCATTTTGGGGGTAGTAACTCGTGGCTGCATGGTACCAGTGGGGTGGTGCCTCAAGATACTGGTTGTTATAGGTGCTGAAATTACACCCTTCCACTGCCATGCTACTGTACTGGCTGGGTCTAAGAAGTATAAAAACTAAAAAACAAGGCAGCAGGCATTTCCATCTTTGCCCCCAGGATCTGGAACAGCATTCCAGTATCCCTGAGGACCTCCTTAATGCTCCTCCAATTTTGGAAAAATTTGAAGGCACAGCTCTGTAAAGAGCACAGAACCCATGTACCTCTCCTAGTACTCGTCGACTTCATGCTTGCTTTTGACCCTGTACAGCACTCCACTGACGCTTGGCTAGGTTTGTTGTATACAAATGCCACATTCACACATGCATACATCTGCATCACACACCATTTATAATGTGCCCCTGTTTCCACTTGCAAAATACCTGTTCTGAGAATCAGGGTGTTAATAATACTATATGGGCACAGTGAAAGTACCTTTGACATCATCGAGCCCGCCCATTCCATAAAAAATTTTTTTTCACGCTTTTCACTGTCGGTGGATCATTGTGGAATATAATATATTGTGGCAGCTCAAGAACTTTACTAATTGTGGGCTGGGCTATAGCATGCAGGCTGCCCAATGGTGCTTGGAATCCACCTATTGCTTGGAAATGAAGCAAAGACAGTAATTTAATCAGAGATCAGATAATTAGTGCGACTCCCATTGCATTCAGCCGGTGCCGTATAAGATCCATATCCAGGCCATTTGGTGTCTGGATATCGCCTGAGGTCATGTTAAAAGGTTTAATCATGGTCCTGATAAGTTTGGGTAGTCGCCTTCTGCAATGTTGCAGAGATTGCCACAAAGCCGCTTCCTCCTCTTGTTTACGTACAATCTCTATATGAGCCTACCTGGATCTGCATTGAATTCAGCACGATGTCCTGGCCAACTGCTACCTGCATGGTGTTTGGTGCAAGTGTGAGGAAGGTAAGTTTGAGAGGGCTGTGTGCAGCTGAGCATGTGGGAATTTATTAATTGCTTGAGTGTCTTATTAAGTGTTTTATATATATGTATGCACATGTGTGTGTCTATATATATGTCTATATATATATATAAAATTCACTGAAAAAACCATAGGTTTCACACATGTTATAGTTAGCGGAAATTTTACTGATAAAAAACCAATGAAATTGCCCCGTTATAGTTAGTGCTGGCAACTATAACTCACGCGACCGCAATCCTCTGCTGATGCTAATACTGTATTTAGACACTTATTTGCCCATGTCTTCTTCCATACATTTTTAGCTATACATATATTACAAATATTTTTTTTTATGAAGACACATATGTCATCAGCAGAAGATTGCGGTCGCGTGAGTTATAGTTGCCAGCACTAACTATAACGGGGCAATTTCATTGGTTTTTTATCAGTAAAATTTCCGCTAACTATAACATGTGTGAAACCTATGGTTTTTTCAGTGAATTTGCAAGGTTTTTTAAATGCTAATTCCTAACTATAACGTGTGTGAAACCTATGGTTTTTTCAGTGAATTTGTACGGTTTTTTAAATGCTAAGTTACTTTACGCCATTCGAGGCGTGCGCGCCCACTTAACGCAGTTCGTTCCGTGCACGGTTTTTATCAACTTTAAGAAGCCCTGTACATTTGGTGGCCTTCGGCCACCAAAAGCACAGGGGGTGGGGTCAATGTGGATAGTGTTTTTTTTATTTCGATTTTATAATTTCATGTTGCCAAAATTTAGTTTTTTTTCTTTTGTAATAAGCCCTGTACATTTGGTGGCCTGCGGCCACAAAAAGCACTGGGGGTGGGGTAAGTGTGGATAGTGTTTTATTTTTTTATATTTTTTTACCGTACGCGTACGGTAAGCGTACGGTAAGCGTACTCGGCGAAATTGCCGAAAAAAAAATAAAACCGTTTTTGCTCTTGGGGGATGTTTGGGGACTCCCTCAACATGACTATGTGGGAGGGAGTTGTCAAAACAGCCCCGTAACATGTTTTTGGGCATCATGTTTGATAAATAACACTCAGTGCGAGAGACAAAATGGCGGACGCCGCTTCCTGGTTTCGGCCGATTCGAATGTTTACTAAGATCTAAGAGCCAATCAGAATCGCGCTCGCGCACGCCACCGTACGCGTACGGTAAGCGTACGGTAAGCGTACCGTAAGCGGGCTCAGATATATATATTGATTTAAAGGCTATTTTCTCAGAATCTACTGAACAGATTTACACCAAACCTACAAAAGGCACTTCCTTGACCTAGGGACTACCTCTCTGCCAAATTTCTAGTAATTCTGTTCAGCCGTTCGGGCTGTAGCTCTGTCTAAAGGTCCTATGGAAAAATGCATGGGAAAAACGTGTTTTGGGACCCCCCTTTTATCTCAGCCCCCGCTTGACGAATCCCCCCGAGACTTTCAGGGTAGGAGCGTAGCGTAGCGCCCCACCTATTTTGAGAAATACGCGAGGATTCATCGACCGGCGCCAAAGTTATTCAAAATAGAATGTTGAGGATTTCCTATGGAAAAGGGGTCCTAACTATAACTACCTACTGGCGACCGCCAGTAGGTAATATATATATATATATATATATATATATATATATATATATATATATATATATATATATATATATATATTCATTTTTATTACATTTTATGACCTTTTTTAATTGTTTTCATTTGCAATTTTATATTAACATAGGCAATATTTAAGTGTGTTTAAAAATATTTCAAATATTGACAAAACGTACTACCTGATCGGAAAATGCGTAACCTTTCCTTTCATCCGTAACAGGATTTTTATTTTTGGACTGGATTTAACACACCCTGTATTACGGGGAATGGTAATTTCGGGTGCCGATTTTTCCCGAGTGTGATATTTCCACACGTGGAACATCAGATACACTGTGAGTTAATGCCCCATGTTACCAGGTTTGTTAAGTACAGGTGCAATGTTATATCGATTCACATTAATAGTGTGTACAAAATATTGAGTGCCAAAACATTGAAAGGCAAGTGCCTGCAGGGAAGTATAGATTTTCTATTTTTTACTTCACATCTTTGTACCCTGAATATATATATTTAGATATATTTATCACCATCATCATGATAAATAAATATGGACTTTTGTATAGAAAATCTATACATACTCACATAGTGATATTTTGGCCCTCGATTTGCACTCTACGATATTAGTGGCCAGCTATGTTCTGTAGTCCATATTCAGGACCCACACTAGTAAAAAGCAATCAAACTTGTTTTTTTCCTAAAGTATGACTTTATGGACCATAAGGCAACATGTCCCCTACGTGCATTGGCATACAACAGTCGTATTACCACTTTGGATGATTTGCCAGCTCGGGGATACACAAATAAAGCTTCTAGGCTGCCTACGCTCCCGTGGTGTCGTCTGCAGAATGATGCTCCTTGTTAGACACATTAAATGCCAGTTCACGACCTTTCTTTGGTAAGAGTCTTATCGTTGTGAGGTTGTGTGGACATTATTGCAAGATTTTATTATATCTCTGCTGGACATAGTGCGCATAGTAGCGCCCTAATATTATAGTCAGTATTTACATGCGCGCTTTGCCTGTATTTACCCTCTCCATGTTCTTATGACTCTTCCCAGATTAAATTGATTTCTCATGTGTGGGCGGTCAGTGTTCCTGAGTTGGACTCCCACAATTCAGGCAGTGTTGGACGGGGATTTGGGGAAGTCAGGCAATATAGCACTGCCAGATGGGCTGGCTTGACAGTGCCAGTGTGTGGGCTGGTTTTTTTGGTGGCCCGTGATGCCTCCAAAAAACAGCCCACACACTTGCCCTTTCAAGCGGGCACATTTGGCAGTGCCAAGCAATTGCGAGATGCCTCTGCAGTTAGGGTAGTATTGTCAGCTTTATTTTCCGACTGGGTGCGTTATTCCAGATTAGGAATTTAAGACATTGTTGGCCACAAGCTGCTCAATGTTTGGTTTTGAGTTAACTGTTATTTTTTTGTTTGAGCCACTGCAAGCAAATCCTGGTCTTTGAGGGTCCATGTGATATGGGAAAAATTCTGTTGAAACAGAGTCTTGGTCGTTATGTAATTCCTTGAGTTGTGAAATCTCTTTATTTGAGGCCCCGACATATATTGCCGTCAACAACAACAAGGCTCTGGTCAATTGCTGCAAGAAGTCAAAATCAAAAATTTCCCTTTGGGTGCAAAAAGATGTAAACACTTTTTCGGTGTGTTTTTAAAGTAGAATATAAACTCGACAGAATATAGAAACCTATATATAAGCATGCTTTGCACATCCTTATTGCTATATTGAATGCGTTTTAAAGAAATCTTCCAGTTTTTAAAAAAAATAAAAGTGTCCTAATTGTATACTATTCATACAGTTTCAGAGTGCTACTTGGTGATATTGGACTCAAATGGATGAATGGTTGTTTTGTTTGTAGCCAGCACAGTTTAGTATTCGAGTGTTTAAATCCTTTTACACCCAAAGGGAAATCTTTAATTTTGAATTATTCATTTTGGCGCCCTGTCCCTTTGGTGCAAGGGGGCCCCTTTCCTGTTTATTTTTTTACTACAGTTGCACCAAGAGACAGAAGTTGCTGTTGTTTAACTATTCCTGTGACTGGATGGTCAAATAATACATCAGTGTGAAGATATACTCTGAAGTACTTTAGTTCTAGGAAACTATTCAAATTGCTCCTGGTTTATCTGAACAGCTGGACGAAAGACTGTCCCATGAAGGATTGCCAACTCTGGATTTTGTCATTTTTGAACCATTGTGCTATATGTAACTTTCTTTTATCCAGTGGCAAATGTGTTTCAGGCAGGAGGTACTGTTTTCACTGTTGTCTTTCAGGCTTATCACCCGCATATATGGTGGCAGATGTCAACTGCCTGGACTGTAGCTGAAGGGAGTTATGGCATATAACCTGGGCTAGTGGTTTCATGCAGATATTGAGTAACAGTGGAGATAAGAATGATCCCTGTTCCACAATCGATGAGGGCAATCCATTTCTGATTTGTCTCTTACTTTTTGCAAAGAACAGAGGCATTGGAGGGCCAATTCTGTAAAGATTTGTGACCATTGTGTCATAAGCAGCAGGCAGGTCAAGTACTATTAGGATCTCAGATTGACCAGAGTCAAGTGGAGATAGCATATCGTTCCTGGTGTCCAATAGTAGACAAGTGAATAACACGCGCAGTAGCATAGCAAAGATGTAGGGGCCCTGGTGCAAGCAAGGAGAATAGCTTGTTTGACTGCTGTTGGCCAGTAAAATATAGCAATCACCAGGGTTCATTGGGACCCTGAGGGCTCTGGGCCCTGCTACCACTGCACCTGCTAGCCCCAGAAGTAGCGTTGAACTTGCTACTGGGAAGAATCACTAGTAGTCATGTCATTGTCTTATCATTCTATGCAGTACCAGTTCTTTCCAGTCCCTATTTAATCCCTTGCTACCCAAACTGCAACATTTTAGTATGCTCATGTGACTTTTCTTTGTTTTCAATGTGGCCGTGTGTGACATTTGCATGTCTTGTGTGTGGCACTTTCAGTCATACTTTCTAGCAATCAGTTGAACAAAGAAAATGCAAAGCCCCCTAATCCAGTTTTTGAATTTGAATTTGAGTACCTGCGGTTAGGTGTTTATAATGAAAAAAAAAGCAATGGTAAAGCCAATAGGTCTGGCATTGGCCGCCTCCCTTTTCACATTTTAAATACTTCTTTTGATTTTTAGTGGTTTTTGTAAAACTTCATTTTTGTGGGAAGTGTGAGGTCATGGCCAATATAAAAAAAAACATTGGCTGATAGCTAAAAAAAAAAAAATCTAAAAAAACACAAATTGCCCAGTAGCCCACGGCACGGAAGGAATTACTTTTTGGGGCGATGTTCTCCTTGTGAAAGAGCAGTGAAAGTAGGTAATGGCTGAAGTGGGCTAACCCATTCCCCCATGCTGTATGCTGTAGTAGGCCTAGGAAAAATGTCAATAACACAGCAACAGGCCAATGCAAGAAGAAGGCTGGCTGAAAGCCCGAATAACTATAGTCTAAAAGTAATTTTTGTTGTAAAATCAAATCTCTTGGCTAACTCAATTCCCAAAAATGCCTAAATAAGTGAGATGCTTGTTGAGAAGGTAAGTTTCTTTGAAGTTTATGTTTTCAGACCCACGACGACGAGCTCCCTATCCAGTCCAGAGCGGCAGCCAACTGATCTAGCCTAAATGCCTTAGCACTGAATGAGCACTCACAACCAAGAGCAACAATACAGTTTCAAACAGAGAGAACACTTCAAACATATTCACTGCACAAGCAGTGACGAATAAGCTTGAAACAAAATTAATAAATCAATGTACATGAATACAACATCACCCCCTTTCTCATACACAAACAAATCAAGTAAGAATATAGTCACTAAAATTTGAGGGTTAGTTGATTGAACGCTGGCTACGAGAAACCGTGCCATCATGGCCGATGTAATCTTGAAGCCCTGGAAGTTCTTTGCTATTACCACCGACTTGAGAATAGATCACAGCACCATCTCGACTAGCACTATCAGTGCTGCTTGGTTTTTGGGCTACATGCTCAGACAAAATTTTGACACCATAGCTCAGAGTAGAGTCCTCAACCACTTCTCTGTCAACATAAACATGCTTAAAAATTAAGGGCGGGCGAAGAACTCTGCTCCACCAGCGGAGTGTGCAGAGATTTGCAGACTCCGCGTTCCGCGGAGAACGCGCAGTCTAGGGCAAAACTCCCAGTCTGCAGCGGAGCGGTGTTGGGCAGCCACTGCCTCCACCACCCCTAAAAAAATATGTACAAATTAATGTAAAAAGAAATAAAAAGACTCTTACCTGTACTGCAGCGTCCCCAGGCTGCCCTCCTTTTCCTCACCATCTCTCTCCTACTTCGGACGTACATCTTGTGAGAACTGCACATGCGCATTTCTAACAAGACGTCTTGCAAGAACTGCGCATGCATGTGTGCACGCGTGTATGTGCAGTTTTTGCAAGATGTACGTCCAAACGCAGGAGAGAAACATCGAGCAGGAGGGCAGCCCGGGGACCCCACAGTACAGGTAAGGGTGTTTTTATTTCTTTTTACAATAATTTGTACATATTTTTTATTAGGGGGGTGGAGGCGGGTGGCAGAGCGGAGTTCCACTAAGTTTGTTCCCAGCTCCAGGGATTTCTGCGTAGTCGCGCTCCGCCAGCTCCGCCCAGCCTTATTTAAAATATCCACTTGCTCTTCCATTTAAGCAGACTACATTATCCTTATTTCATCATCCTCTCCGATTGAGCAAGACAGAAGGCTTGCTGACTCTGACAATACGCAGAGGAAGTGGTAATCTGGACTGCCCTTTGCTGACTTTATACGTTTTTTTAATAAGCACCCAATCATTAATAGCAAAATGTGTGTCTTTGAATTTGGACCTTCCATTGTACAATAATTTCTGTGCTAGCTGTCTGGATGCCACCCTGTTCCTGATGAGTTGGGCATCCTCCTCCTCAGTTCTTCTCTTAGCTAGATCTAATCCAGCAAAAAATTAAGGAACCAGTCTGGCAGGAGTTTAGATCTGGCTTCCCTTTCTCTGTGTGCTTTGAACATAGTAACCAAATGTATGATTTAAATTCTTCAACTGCCCATACTATGGCCAACGTCTCTCTTTCAATGGTGCTATAGTTTCTCTCTGCACCCGACAATGCTCTAGAGGCAAATGCTATGATGTTTTCTTGCCCATCCACCCATTGAC
The DNA here is from genome assembly GCF_964204655.1 of Triturus cristatus. Classification (NCBI taxonomy): domain Eukaryota; kingdom Metazoa; phylum Chordata; class Amphibia; order Caudata; family Salamandridae; genus Triturus; species Triturus cristatus. The sequence continues at coordinate 608,800,485 of NC_140593.1, read as the reverse complement.
CAAAAACTGCCCGAAGCTCCTTGAGGCTGGCATCAACTGTGATAAAGGATTTTCCTGTAGATACAAAAGGTTGCAGAGTGGGAGTATTCACCACCAAATGTTTGACTTCTTCAAACACAGCATTGACCATATCGTTCTACTCAAACGTAGTACCTTTCTTGAGCAGTGATCTTAATGGTTGCACTGTCAGGGCATACCCTGGTACAAATCTGGCATAATATTCACAAAACCCCAGGAAAGAACGCAACTCATCCCTATCCATAGGAGCCGGAGAACTCTTAATGGCCTCCACATTGCAAAGCAAAGGTTTGATCCCTTTATCTGAAATGAGGTGCCCTAAATATTCAATTTTCTTCCCTAGAAGCTTCCACTTACTAGGTTTCATAGTCATACCTCAAGTCTGAAGAGTGCTCAACACTTTATGCAAAGCCAGTACATGTTCTTCCTCAGTATGCGTGTGAATGAGTACATCATCTTGAAATGCCTGCACATGCAGCATATCTCCAAACAGGCCATCCATAAATTTTTGAAAAACACTCGCCGCTGATGCAAGTCCAGAAGGCAGCCTCAAGAATTTGAAAGCACCAAATGGTCTCACAAAGGCAGTGAGTGACTGAGATTCCTACGAGAGCTGAATTTGGTGATATGCCGGAATGCAAGTCAATGATCGAAAAAAACTTAGAGGAACCAACAGGAGCTAGCATTTGTTGGATGTATGGAAGAGAATGACAATCAACCACAATATTCTGGTTGAGCGATCGCATGTCCACACATAACCTGAGATACCCAGTTCTCTTGTAATAAATAAATATAGTCTCTAACCCGTGCCCTGGTAGCCATTTGCCGACCCTGCTGATTGCCTGTGCTATTTCGTCTTGATTCCACCTCAAGCACCTTTCTTACAGTGTGTACTTCGTGGCTCTTTATTTTGTTCTTCCATAATTTTTCATCCTTGCTTTTTCCCTTTATCCCTCTTTCTTATCTTTTTCTTCTCCCTTCTTTGTCCCTTTTCGGCTTTACTCTTACTCTGCATCAAATTCTGCCGATGAAAAAATTAAGGCATCGTCCCCAAAAAGGAGAGCTGGTGTCCCCCTCTGACAATCACCTGTGGAAATTAAGCAGTGCACGCATGCCTGGGAAAACAAGCATTGGCATAGCCAATAGGTCTCGCCTTTGGGACCTTACAAGTGTTTAGCCATGCAACAGTTAATGTTGTTGCAGTATGGATATTGTGCTGCATAACTAAATACTTATAAGGTCCCAAAGGCGAGACCTATTGGCTATGCCAATGCTTGTTCTGTATGGCAGTTCTAACTTCGTTATGTTCGATGCGTATTGTCAACGGTGACAGCCTTCTATGCCAAGTTCTCCTCCTTTTTTCTAGTATGAATGACTGAACCAGCTATTAAGTGTTAAAATATTGCAATTCTGCTAGAATTTCCTCTTTATCACCCATTGATGCTACCGCATCATCTAGTGCCTACATGCGGTCATCGGAAATCATTCATAATTATCATCTTTTTTTTGTGCTCACCTACTTGAATTCTGACATCCAGGGATTTAAGTGTGCTGGTGCCTGCTAAGTCTCAGACTTGGCGGTAATTAATAACTGTGTTTGAAATGAGTCCCTAATGGGCTCTATAGTCATGTCCTTAACTTTACTGGCAAAGGAACACATTGATAGATCAACAAATCCTCAAAGTAATCCATGTTAGCGATGCACTCCCTGTTTCCATTTCAGACGTTTTACTTCATCATGCATTCCCTAAGAGTATTTGCTTTTTGCAGATGTTGTGTTTCTGTGGTCTTCTTAGGCAACATATGACTCTAGCGCACACTGAGAACTGAGTTGCCTCCAGGGATCTGGGTGAGTTCAGGTTGTGGGTGGGTGTTAATGATGGTGGACGATTGAGTACTCTGGAGTTGAGACTGAACATAGTTTGTGTTTCTCAAAGTGCAGTCAATGGGTAATAAAGGTTTTCGAACCAAATTCACTCCCATCCCTTGGTGTTCCTGCAGAGCACACAGACTGATGGTCATATATGTGCCAATTGTAATTTTACTTCTAATGTGTGCATAGGACATACACAGCTGTCGAACTATGGAGAAAATCAAGGTGAAAATGCAGCATTTGTTTGTGGGGGTATGGTGAAGTGGAGGAGGTGAAAGAAAGTATGTACAGGAGGAGAGAGTGAAAATACTCAAGAGGACAGATGTAATGTATGTATAGCACCTGCAGATGGATGTTTTCAAAACAATATAAGGGGAAAAGGGGACTAAATGTCTTAAGTGAGAGGTTGCAGAGAAAAGTGGTATGATGGGGAGAGCGGGAATGATTGCGGCACTCAGAGGATGTCCTCCCATTTCAAAGACCTTAGTAATGTTTAGTTCAGCCTTTTCAAAATGACATTTTCAATTCAAATTATTCACAACAAAGTCATTTCATTATTCATTTATTTCACACTACTAAGAAGCAATGGTAAAGTCAATAGGTCTGACTTGTGTTAAGTTTATTGTGTTGTATGTCTAAATCAGTGCTTCCTAAACATTTTAGAACCACAACTCAATTTTTAGAATGTAAAACTTTCACAACTCACTCACTGGGAGGAATTATTTTTATTAACTTTGCATCATACAGGTTGTATGGGTAATGTATTCATTATTCAGTTTTTTTACATAACAGAGTGACAATAGGGATAGGGAAACATCAGCAAAACTGCATTACATTTAGTGTTACTAAATTTCCTACACCTCCCAGGCAAACAATCAAAATATGAAGAACCTATGTGGCCCCCTAGACTCGCCATCCCCCTGTTATTACTTGATCTCCAGAACGCTCTAAACTCCCTCCAAGCCCCCCCTTACTTTTCCTACTTTCTTGGGCATTCCCACCTCAAATATACCACATGCTCTGTATTTTGATACCATTTCATACCTTACATCCACTCTGCCACTGTTGGAGATTCTAGCTTGCCCCATGTCCGGGCTATGTTTCTCTTGGCCACTACTGCCGCTCGAGTCGCCCAAATGTTCTGATACCTAGGTCTAGGTTCTGTACCTGATACATTCAACAGTTGTTCTTTGGCATTCATTGAGACCGTACTGGATGTAACTCGAGCAAACACCTCCGTGATTTATGCCCAGAATGACTGTCCATAGAATATGAAAGAATTTAGCTTCCCGACCACAACCTTGCAGACACAGCGGGGACAGTACTTTGAAAAGGAGGGTTCTGGATTAATAAACTCTATGTAGAATATGCAATTGAATCAGGCGAAATCTGATCCTGATAGCTATTTTCCCAGGACTTTGTAGAGCTTCAGCCCACTTCTCATCGTCAATATCACCTAGGTCCTCTGTCCACTTATGATGTAGGTGGAGCAGTACGTCTGGGGAGGTATTTAATAATTTCCTGTAGACCAGTGAGATACCCTTGCTTGGCATGGGGTCTGCCATCAGTCGGTCTTCCAAGGGAGATGATTCTGGCCCTTCCTCTCCCTCCTGTATGTGGCGACTTACCACATGGCCCAGTTGTAAGTCTCTGTAGCATTAAGTGTCGGCCACGTCGTATTCCATGCCTAAGGTCAGCAAAACTTCAGAGCCTGCCATCTCCAGAAATCCCCCAAATGCTCTATCCCAAGCAGTGCCCACCTTGAGAAGCCTTCAAGGCCTCCTACCTCTTGTAATAAGTTACTGCACCATAGTGGGGTCTGTTGTGTTAGTCTACTTTGCCAACCCAGGTTGCGCGATGCTTCCCTCCAGGCCCTGATAACTGAACGTGTGTGTGGAGGCACGGTACGCTCACTCCGGTGCTGATAAAGAAAAGCTTCATAATTCCCCTGGCCCATCACATATCTGTCCACCCGGTAAGCAGGTTCTTGCTGATATGTGGAAACCCAGTCATTGATCAAAATTAATTGTGTCGCCCAGTAGTAAAGCTGGGCATCGGGGACACCCAAACATCCCACATACACTCCGCTCTGTAATTTACGCAGTGCAATCCGAGGTGGAGAATTCTGCAATAGCAGCGTTCGTATTTCCTGATCTATCTTTTGAAATGTCGTTGTCAGGATGTAAAATGGTGTATTTTGCCATATGTACAATAAGTGTGTTAGGGTCATCATCTTGTGAAGTAACGCCCTCCGCATCAATGAGAGAGGTGTGTTTCGCCAGTCGGCCACGTCACCTCGTAGTCTCTCTAGCTGGAGAAGCGCATTAAGTCGGAGAATGTCCTGTGGATCTTGAGTAATATGAATGCCCAGGTACTTGAACCCATCCTGCACAATCGGTGCCTCGCAAACTGACGGAAGGTAGGGTATTCCCCCCGCAAGCGGGAAGAACACTGACTTGGACCAATTTATTCGGTAACCCAAGTGATCGCAGAATTCCTCAAATATTTGGAGCAACCGGCTGACAGAGCGTTACGGGTAGGTCACATAAAGGCGAACATCATCCACATCTAGCAATATTTGTTCCTCTCATCCACTGACCTTCAACAATCCTCTAATCAGAGGGTCACTGCGTATCCTTGCCACCAACGGCTCCACGGCCAGTGCAAAATCATTTGTGACAGGGGGTAACCCAGCCATGTCCCCCTGCCCAGGGAAAACTCCTGGGATGTTACTCCATTGTTTCTTACCCACACAATGTGACACCAATATAGCAGCCTAACCCATTCACAGAAGTTTGGGCCAAGGCCCAACCTTGGTAGTACTGCAGAAATATAGTTCCATAATATGCTGTCAAAAGCCATCCTAGCGTTGAGGGCCAATACAGCAGCCTTCTTCGAGAAGGGCGGCTCAGTCTGGCTTAGCACCCCGTATAGGCATCGGTGGTTAAGACAAGTACTGCGGGGGGTATGAAGCTAGATTGATCCGGATGCACTAGGGTCTTAACTACCTCTCTTAGTCTAGTCGCCAGTACCCTTACATGTACTTTTCCTTCCAAATTGAGGAGGGAGATTGGTCTAAAGGAGCTGCACAAGAATGGTGGTTTGCCTGCCTTTTGGAGGACAATGATTGTTACAAGTCGCTGGTCCCTCGGTAGGTACTTGTCCTCTCGAGCTTTCTGGAACATGTCCAACATAGACTTGGCCACCCCTGCTCCGCAGATCTTAAGTAGATCCACTGGTAAGCCATTTGGGCCTGCCGACTTCCCAGATTGATATGCCCTAATGGTACCCGCCACCTCTTCCTCCGTCAGATCGCCTCCAAGCCCTCTCTGTCTTCCTGTGTGAGCGTCTGTAGGCCAATTGTCCGCAAGAGGGTGGTGCTCTCTACCTCAGTCTTGGGCTCCGGGAGGAGTATATACTTTCAAAATACATGGTGAACGTCTCAGCTATGTCTACATTGGTCCTCCGCATCACCCCAGCAACGTCCAGCACCTGCTCCAGCACCCAAGTCCTGTCACAGTCCTCGTGATCGAAACAGACCAAGAGTTTGGCAGCCTTGTTGCCTACGTCATAGAGGCAACGCTGTGTCGCCAGGGCATAGTGTCTGGACCTATGCTCCGCATTGGCATGAAGGACATCTTGTTTTAGCCTAAGCTGATGGCCCAGCCCTTCCAACCTGTCTATCGCTGCTTTCTCCTCCAGACCCAATATCTATTTTTCAAATGGCCTTGAATTCAAGTTTATGTTCCTTCTTTTTCCCCCTATAAGAGCAAGGACCTGGTCACAGAGCACTGTTTTAGAGGCTTCCCAAAGAATACAGGGGGAGACCACTGATCCCTGATTCTCTTCAAAGTATTGGGTTGTCCTACTTTTTATTTTTTTCTTCATTTCCCTATCATGAAGGTACCAAGTGTCAATTCTGGGGAACAATAGGGTGGTCTTTGAGGGTCCCTGTAAGTGTACCACTACGGGTGAATGGTCTGAGATACCCCTTGCTTATATTGTCACAATCTGAAATAGCCCAGCCAATAGAATATGCATGAAGAAATAGTCCTGGCGGGAGTAACTAGTTTGTGCAGAAGAAAAGTGTGTATAACTGCGAGCAGAGGGAGTATGCTGTCTCCACAAGTCTAACAGCCCCATCGCTTCTACAAATGATGGCAGCGCCCCCCCTGCCCCCACTCAACACCGTACCGCTAACCCTGTCAAAAGCGTCATCCATTACGTCATTGATATCTCCCCCAGCACTAATGTTCAAGTTGGCAGGGCCAAGAGTAGCACAACCACATCCAGCAGAGTCCCTACATAAAGGCGCGGAGGGATCAATATGGAGCAAAGATTTACTGTCCCACCCTACCATGTTCAAGTTACTGCAACACATCTCCCTGTGGGTCATTCCAAGTATGATGTGCTGCAAAGGGAATAGCTTTTCTGAGTAATATACCCACTCCTCTCGAATCTGTTGTGTGACCTGAGTGATCTGTCAGTGTCTAACCAAAACTATCAAGGACCTTGTAGCATTAGCCCTTAAGATTTGTCTCTTGGAGTAAAACAAGTCCGGAGCCTGTCTCCATAAATACTGAAGGACCAGTCCGTTAACATTCCATGACCATATATTTAAGTCTCTGTGCATGTGTTATTCTAGAACAAGGAACGTAGGAATGGAAACATGCCTTCGACAGGGACAACTCTGTTCTGCCTCAGGCAACCGACACCTCAAGACACCTCCGCTTTACCAAGCCCACCCGCCACAGTGAGTCTGTAGGGATGCATCAACAAAATGAACAAAAAACCAAACAAATATAACATGCCTTGATAGACCCCCTAACACCACCCTCCCTGCTACCCTGCCTTGTGAGCTAAAACATGCCAACCACCAACTTGCAGAGTGCATGCCGCCCGGTACATTACATAAGTAAATAGGGGCGGGCAGCACACGCCATTGTGAAATGAATAAACTACAATAAATGGGCATCCCCCTTCAAAGGATCGTGTTTCAGTAATCTGGTGTGAGCGCCCGACTTTAGAGTATTGTCCAGCTAAGGTACATTATAGTTCATTTTACCAGCCCACAAGGGCCCCAGAGGTCAGTCAGACACCAGTAAACCAATGAACCTGTCAAGACAAAGTGAACATATCAACAAGCATAAGCCTCCAGGATTATACTCACATGTACACCAACTGATTCACAGATTGACAGTCCTCTGGGGATTCCCTCTGATGTGATGCAGTCTCTGCTGGGTAGAGCATCATGTATTTGATGTCTTTATCACGTAAGGCTCGTTTCACTGCCTCAAAGCTCTATCTCTATCTCTGGACTTGCAAGGTGAAGTCTGGGAAGAATCTAATTGTCGCATTTTCGATACATAGGTCTCCATGGGCACTTCCATCTTCAGAATTGCGTCTCAATTCTTATAGTTAAATATTCGGTCATTTGTCGTATGTGGTGTGGAGCCCAGTTTTGGTTGAGGGCTCAGTGTGCTCGCTCTATAGAAATTAATTTAGAAAGTCTTTACGGGCAGGGTGTGTTAAGTATCAACTTTTTCATGAATAGGTCCACACTTAGCCCTTCGGATTCTTCAGGGACCCCCACCACTGTGATATTGTTGCGCCTGGAACTGCCTTCTTAATCGGTGATTTGGGCTGTAAGTATTCCATTGTTTTTTGTGAGGGTCTGGACCTGCTCCTCCAAACTCTTTGTCATAGACTGGAGACAGTTAATTTGAGATTCCGCCATTTTCACCTTGTCCAAAATGTTCCTGGCATCCGCCCTGAGTAGGTTCACATCAGTCATGACTGTGTCTAATTTAGGTTCCAATGTCCCTGACAGATCCCATATTGCCACCATTATTTCATGTAGAGTAGGTTCCTTGCCATTCTAGGGGAGGGGCCAGCCACAGTCCCTGCATTTTGGGTGGATTCCCCCTGGGTGAACCTTAGAACAGCGTACTTGTCGAGTTTATTAGATTGCAAGGGTTAAGCCCCACGATTTTTGACCATTGCCCCACCAAGTCAGGAGACAGGTAGGGCATCTTGCCACTTTCCAGGGGCTCCTCACTTCTGTAACATCCACTGAGCAGAAGCCTGTCACAGCTCTGGGGGCCTGAAAAGTCTATAATACCTCAGGCCCTTCTGCACGGCTTACTAACCCCCAGGGGTCCTGACAGACCCAGCTAACTTCAGGCTCTGGCATCGTCTAGCCAGTATGTTAATTCTCACTGTACCCACCTCACCGGGGGGGGGGGGGGGAGTGGGACCCATGCTTATTCAGTGTGATACTCCGGGCCCAGTTTGTTATGTATTTCTAACCACTGCAGATATTGTGGTTGTCATCTGCCTACGAGGACTGACTGCTGCTTTAATCTCCAGACTTCATGCCCCCCAGGTAGCCTCTCAATTTGTAGTGCACCGTCGCAGGACAGTGGCACTTGATCCTCCCCTCTAGGGGGCCACAGGCAATCAGTAGTTGATTTGGGAACCTGGAGGGGTTGATTATAGCAGGGTTACTGGCTTTGGGGGACAGATCTGTGTAAGAGGTGCACTTCCTACACTATGAACTACCAAGCCACGTTCCCCAGATACGTTTATGATTAGGGAGGTGCATCATTTGGAACCTCTTACTTTGCAGTAAAAAAAAAAGTAGTGTGAAGGGAGTGTGAAAACAACAAAGTGACATAGGTCTCCCAACCCCCACGCCTGCGTGAACCCTGCCAATTTCCCTATTGTCGCTTTGCCCTCTGTTTTAACTCTCATCCTGTCCTCTCCAACCAAGGCGCAAATCTGTGAGGAACAAGCAAAGACGGTGCTAGAGGTCAGTCAGTGCAGCAATGTCCTTGAAAACAACAAATGGCGCATGTTGGCTTTGAAAGAGAAGAACTGCGGAACCTACAGTGCTGGAACTGAGCTGGATCATGAGGAGGAGCAGCTGCCGGTTGTCACATCAATGACAGAGGAGCATATTGACTTCCAAGCATTGATCCGGCAGAACTGTCAGTAAGATATGCACATGAAGGAATGCATGGTGATATGGGGACAGGGCAAGCTAAGACACTACTTTAGGGATCCTGGTTGGGAGTGTGACCAGAGACAACTGATACTGTCTTGAAAGACCCAGAGACGGTAAATGTGGGCATGCACTTGGCAGCAAGACCGAGGTCAGATAGTGCCACTCCTGCCGCTCGAGTCGCCCAAATGTTCTGATACCTAGGCCTAGGTTCTGTACCTGATACATTCAACAGTTGTTCTTTGGCATTCATTGAGACCGTACTGGATGTAACTCGAGCAAACACCTCCGTGATTTATGCCCAGAATGACTGTCCATAGAATATGAAAGAATTTAGCTTCCCGACCACAACCTTGCAGACACAGCGGGGACAGTACTTTGAAAAGGAGGGTTCTGGATTAATAAACTCTATGTAGAATATGCAATTGAATCAGGCGAAATCTGATCCTGATAGCTATTTTCCCAGGACTTTGTAGAGCTTCAGCCCACTTCTCATCGTCAATATCACCTAGGTCCTCTGTCCACTTATGATGTAGGTGGAGCAGTACGTCTGGGGAGGTATTTAATATTTTCCTGTAGACCAGTGAGATACCCTTGCTTGGCATGGGGTCTGCCATCAGTCGGTCTTCCAAGGGAGATGATTCTGGCCCTTCCTCTCCCTCCTGTATGTGGCGACTTACCACATGGCCCAGTTGTAAGTCTCTGTAGCATTAAGTGTCGGCCATGTCGTATTCCATGCCTAAGGTCAGCAAAACTTCAGAGCCTGCCATCTCCAGAAATCCCCCAAATGCTCTATCCCAAGCAGTGCCCACCTTGAGAAGCCTTCAAGGCCCCCTACCTCTTGTAATAAGTTACTGCACCATAGTGGGGTCTGTTGTGTTAGTCTACTTTGCCAACCCAGGTTGCGCAATGCTTCCCGCCAGGCCCTGATAACTGAACGTGTGTGTGGAGGCACGGTACGCTCACTCCGGTGCTGATAAAGAAAAGCTTCATAATTCCCCTGGCCCATCACATATCTGTCCACCCGGTAAGCAGGTTCTTGCTGATATGTGGAAACCCAGTCATTGATCAAAATTAATTGTGTCGCCCAGTAGTAAAGCTGGGCATCGGGGACACCCAAACATCCCACATACACTCCCCTCTGTAATTTACGCAGTGCAATCCAAGGTGGAGAATTCTGCAATAGCAGCGTTCGTATTTCCTGATCTATCTTTTGAAATGTCGTTGTCAGGATGTAAAATGGTGTATTTTGCCATATGTACAATAAGTGTGTTAGGGTCATCATCTTGTGAAGTAACGCCCTCCGCATCAATGAGAGAGGTGTCTTTCGCCAGTCGGCCACGTCACCTCGTAGTCTCTCTAGCTAGAGAAGCGCATTAAGTCGGAGAAGGTCCTGCGGATCTTGAGTAATATGAATGCCCAGGTACTTGAACCCATCCTGCACAATCGGTGCCTCGCAAACTGACGGAAGGTAGAGTATTCCCCCCGCAAGCGGGAAGAACACTGACTTGGACCAATTTATTCGGTAACCCAAGTGATCGCAGAATTCCTCAAATATTTGGAGCAACCGGCTGACAGAGCGTTACGGGTAGGTCACATAAAGGCGAACATCATCCACATCTAGCAATATTTGTTCCTCTCATCCACTGACCTTCAACAATCCTCTAATCAGAGGGTCACTGCGTATCCTTGCCACCAACGGCTCCACGGCCAGTGCAAAATCATTCGTGACAGGGGGTAACCCAGCCATGTCCCCCTGCCCAGGGAAAACTCCTGGGATGTTACTCCATTGTTCCTTACCCACACAATGTGACACCAATATAGCAGCCTAACCCATTCACAGAAGTTTGGGCCAAGGCCCAACCTTGGTAGTACTGCAGAAATATAGTTCCATAATATGCTGTCAAAAGCCATCCTAGCGTTGAGGGCCAATACAGCAGCCTTCTTCGAGAAGGGCGGCTCAGTCTGGCTTAGCACCCCGTATAGGCATCGGCGGTTAAGACAAGTACTGCGGGGGGTATGAAGCTAGATTGATCCGGATGCACTAGGGTCTTAACTACCTCTCTTAGTCTAGTCGCCAGTACCCTTACATGTACTTTTCCTTCCAAATTGAGGAGGGAGATTGGTCTAAAGGAGCTGCACAAGAATGGTGGTTTGCCTGCCTTTTGGAGGACAATGATTGTTACAAGTCGCTGGTCCCTTGGTAGGTACTTGTCCTCTCGAGCTTTCTGGAACATGTCCAACATAGACTTGGCCACCCCTGCCCCGCAGATCTTAAGTAGCTCCACTGGTAAGCCATTTGGGCCTGCCGACTTCCCAGATTGATATGCCCTAATGGTACCCGCCACCTCTTCCTCCGTCAGATCGCCTCCAAGCCCTCTCTGTCTTCCTGTGTGAGCGTCTGTAGGCCAATTGTCCGCAAGAGGGTTGTGCTCTCTACCTCAGTCTTGGGCTCTGGGAGGAGTATATACTTTCAAAATACATGGTGAACGTCTCAGCTATGTCTACATTGGTCCTCCGCATCACCCCAGCAACGTCCAGCACCTGCTCCAGCACCCAAGTCCTGTCACAATCCTCGTGATCGAAACAGACCAAGAGTTTGGCAGCCTTGTTGCCTACGTCATAGAGGCAACGCTGTGTCACCAGGGCATAGTGTCTGGACCTATGCTCCGCATTGGCATGAAGGACATCTTGTTTTAGCCTAAGCTGATGGCCCAGCCCTTCCAGCCTTTCTATCGCAGCTTTCTCCTCCAGACCCAATATCTATTTTTCAAATGGCCTTAAATTCAAGTTTATGTTCCTTCTTTTTCCCCCTATAAGAGCAAGGACCTGATCACAGAGCACTGTTTTATGGGCTTCCCAAAGAATACAGGGGGAGACCACTGATCCCTGATTCTCTTCAAAGTATTGGGTTGTCCTACTTTTTATTTTTTTCTTCATTTCCCTATCATGAAGGTACCAAGTGTCAATTCTGGGGAACAATAGGGTGGTCTTTGAGGGTCCCTGTAAGTGTACCACTACGGGTGAATGGTCTGAGATACCCCTTGCTTATATTGTCACAATCTGAAATAGCCCAGCCAATAGAATATGCATGAAGAAATAGTCCTGGCGGGAGTAACTAGTTTGTGCAGAAGAAAAGTGTGTATAACTGCGAGCAGAGGGAGTATGCTGTCTCCACAAGTCTAACAGCCCCATCGCTTCTACAAATGATGGCAGCGCCCCCCCTGCCCCCACTCAACACCGTACCGCTAACCCTGTCAAAAGCGTCATCCATTACGTCATTGATATCTCCCCCAGCACTAATGTTCAAGTTGGCAGGGCCAAGAGTAGCACAACCACATCCAGCAGAGTCCCTACATAAAGGCGCGGAGGGATCAATATGGAGCAAAGATTTACTGTCCCACCCTACCATGTTCAAGTTACTGCAACACATCTCCCTGTGGGTCATTCCAAGTATGATGTGCTGCAAAGGGAATAGCTTTTCTGAGTAATATACCCACTCCTCTCGAATCTGTTGTGTGACCTGAGTGATCTGTCAGTGTCTAACCAAAACTATCAAGGACCTTGTAGCATTAGCCCTTAAGATTTGTCTCTTGGAGTAAAACAAGTCCGGAGCCTGTCTCCATAAATACTGAAGGACCAGTCCGTTCACATTCCATGACCATATATTTAAGTCTCTGTGCATGTGTTATTCTAGAACAAGGAACGTAGGAATGGAATCATGCCTTCGACAGGGACAACTCTGTTCTGCCTCAGGCAACCGACACCTCAAGACACCTCCGCTTTACCAAGCCCACCCGCCACAGTGAGTCTGTAGGGATGCATCAACAAAATGAACAAAAAACCAAACAAATATAACATGCCTTGATAGACCCCCTAACACCACCCTCCCTGCTACCCTGCCTTGTGAGCTAAAACATGCCCACCACCAACTTGCAGAGTGTATGCCGCCCGGTACATTACATAAGTAAATAGGGGCGGGCAGCACACGCCATTGTGAAATGAATAAACTACAATAAATGGGCATTCCCCTTCAAAGGATCGTGTTTCAGTAATCTGGTGTGAGCGCCCGACTTCAGAGTATTGTCCAGCTAAGGTACATTATAGTTCATTTTACCAGCCCTCAAGGGCCCCAGAGGTCAGTCAGACACCAGTAAACCAATAAACCTGTCAAGACAAAGTGAACATATCAACAAGCATAAGCCTCCGGGATTATACTCACATGTACACCAACTGATTCACAGATTGACAGTCCTCTGGGGATTCCCTCTGATGTGATGCAGTCTCTGCTGGGTAGAGCATCATGTATTTGATGTCTTTATCACGTAAGGCTCGTTTCACTGCCTCAAAGCTCTATCTCTATCTCTGGACTTGCAAGGGGAAGTCTGGGAAGAATCTAATTGTCGCATTTTCGATACATAGGTCTCCATGGGCACTTCCATCTTCAGAATTGCGTCTCAATTCTTATAGTTAAACATTCTGTCATTTGTCGTATGTGGTGTGGAGCCCAGTTTTGGTTGAGGGCTCTGTGTGCTCGCTCTATAGAAACTAATTTAGAAAGTCTTTACGGGCAGGGTGTGTTAAGTATCAACTTTTTCATGAACAGGTCCACACTTAGCCCTTCGGATTCTTCAGGGACCCCCACCACTGTGATATTGTTGCGCCTGGAACTGCCTTCTTAATCGGTGATTTGGGCTGTAAGTATTCCATTGTTTTTTGTGAGGGTCTGGACCTGCTCCTCCAAACTCTTTGTCATAGACTGGAGACAGTTAATTTGAGATTCCGCCATTTTCACCTTGTCCAAAATGTTCCTGGCATCCGCCCTGAGTAGGTTCACATCAGTCATGACTGTGTCTAATTTAGGTTCCAATGTCCCTGACAGATCCCATATTGCCACCATTATTTCATGTAGAGTAGGTTCCTTGTCATTCTAGGGGAGGGGCCAGCAACGTTCCCTGCATTTTAGGTGGATTCCCCCTGGGTGAACCTTAGAACAGCGTACTTGTCGAGTTTATTAGATTGCAAGGGTTAAGCCCCACGATTTTTGACCATTGCCCCACCAAGTCAGGAGACAGGTAGGGCATCTTGCCACTTTCCAGGGGCTCCTCACTTCTGTAACATCCACTGAGCAGAAGCCTGTCACAGCTCTGGGGGCCTGAAAAGTCTATAATACCTCAGGCCCTTCTGCACGGCTTACTAACCCCCAGGGGTCCTGACAGACCCAGCTAACTTCAGACTCTGGCATCGTTTAGCCAGTATGTTAATTCTCACTGTACCCGCCTCATTGGGGGGGGGGGGGGGGAAGTGGGAGCCATGCTTATTCAGTGTGATACTCCGGGCCCAGTTTGTTATGTATTTCTAACCACTGCAGATATTGTGGTTGTCATCTGCCTACGAGGACTGACTGCTGTTTTAATCTCCAGACTTCATGCCCCCCAGGTAGCCTCTCTATTTGTAGTGCACCGTCGCAGGACAGTGGCACTTGATCCTCCCCTCTAGGGGGCCACAGGCAATCAGTAGTTGATTTGGGAACCTGGAGGGGTCGATTATAGCAGGGTTACTGGCTTTGGGGGACAGATCTGTGTAAGAGGTGCACTTCCTACACTATGAACTACCAAGCCACGTTCCCCAGATACGTTTATGATTAGGGAGGTGCATCATTTGGAACCTCTTACTTTGCAGTAAAAAAAAAAGTAGTGTGAAGGGAGTGTGAAAACAACAAAGTGACATAGGTCTCCCAACCCCCACGCCTGCGTGAACCCTGCCAATTTCCCTATTGTCGCTTTGCCCTCTGTTTTAACTCTCATCCTGTCCTCTCCAACCAAGGCGCAAATCTGTGAGGAACAAGCAAAGACGGTGCTAGAGGTCAGTCAGTGCAGCAATGTCCTTGAAAACAACAAATGGCGCATGTTGGCTTCGAAAGAGAAGAACTGCGGATCCTACAGAGCTGGAACTGACCTGGATCATGAGGAGGAGCAGCTGCCGGTTGTCACATCAATGACAGAGGAGCATATTGACTTCCAAGCATTGATCCGGCAGAACTGTCAGTAAGATATGCACATGAAGGAATGCATGGTGATATGGGGACAGGGCAAGCTAAGACACTACTTTGGGGATCCTGGTTGGGAGTGTGACCAGAGACAGCTGATACTGTCTTGAAAGACCCAGAGACGGTAAATGTGGGCATGCACTTGGCAGCAAGACCGAGGTCAGATAGTGACACTCCCTTGCAGGAGACATTGCAGAGTTAGCTCATTTATTTGGCTCAGAACCACCTATACTGTGAATTCAGGGGTTGGTCAGTTCTGGGGCCACAGCACAGTAAGGTAAGGTGGGCGGAGTTATAAGGGGAAGCTATGGCATGCACATACAAGGAGACCCAGGCACGGCCAGCAGTCATGTCCCTACATTCCTGGGTACCGGGGGGAGGGAAGTCAGGATCGATGCCACAGGCACCACGCTTGGCATTTTTTATGTGGAACGTGAATAACCTGCCGAATACAATTTAGAGGGGCCTTACCTAAGGCACTCTTCAGATATAAAGCAGGCATAATTGTCCTACAGGAGATGCACATGATAGATGAACAACATGGGTGCATTGGTAGGGGCTGCTTTAGAGTCGCCTGTCATGCACAATACATGTCCGGATTCAGGGAGGTGGTGATCCTGATTAAAAAATGCCTGGCATTCCATCTTACCTGCACATGGTCAGACTCGCTGGACTGTTACACCACACCTCAGGGATAATGGAAGGGAGAAACAATTACACTTGTGAATGTCATTGCCCCACTTGGGCTTCAGACGGTTGTCCTCTGAACTCTAGCGCACCTCCTGAAAGAACTCCCCCATGCCCTCACGATTCTTGAAGGTGACTTCAGCCTAGTGTTGAACACCCACATGGACAGGATGAAAGTTAAAACAGAGCAATTCGACACTAGGGAAATTGTTAGGGTTCACGCAGGCGGTGGAGGTTCGGAGACATATGGTGCACACTACACAGCCAGGAACGGGGTTAATCATCCTACTACAGCATCCATGATATGATTTCCCAGCTAGATAGTTTTTTAATCCCACTTGCGACAATGCATAGATTCATGGAGCCCAAAACATCACAGACTACTCCCCTTCTCCTAACAATGCACACGGCCAGATATGCAGGGAGTGGAGGACGACGACTTGGCACCTCATAAATGCCAAAGCATGAAACGTCTGAACAAAGCCACACAACTTTAAAGAAAATGAGGGGTTGGTAAAGAGGTCACATACACTATAGGATGCCTACAAAGCCACAATCAGAGGCATGATTATCTCGGGTGAAATGGGGTAGAGGAGGGAGAAACTTAAGCACCTTCACACATTAGGGAATAAACTCTCACAATTGGAGACCGCGAATGGTGCTTCCTCATCGTCTCGGCTAAATAAACATGTTGACCTTAAAAGGGAAGAACACAGGTGTAAGATAAGGTAAAATGCCAAGCAAAAACGAATCTATGAGGCTTGGGGTCAAGCAGTGAAGCTATTGGCATGGCTGGGGAGCCGAGTACAGGAGGGAATGCATGTAAGAGAGATTGTGATGGAGAATGGGGATCAGAGCTAGTGAGAGCAGCATGATTGTTAAGGCCTTTTTGCTATGCTAAACAGCGTTTACCACGAAACCGGAACACCGCATGCCAATACAACGCATGCCATTACTCTGCAAGTCAGAACAACGACTTGCTCTAGGGGTCAGAAGGTGTTGGATTAAAAATACAACACCTTCCCTACTGTTGCACAGACTGGAGTTGGAATAGTAAATTATACTATTCCAACATCCAGCGCCCCCCCTAGAGCAAGTCGTTGTTCCGACTTGTGGAGTAATGGCATGTGTTGGTACAATGTGGTCGTTGTAAGGACCGCGTTGTAATGGCATGCATTAAAAAAGCATGCACAGTAACGTGGCATATTTATTGGTCTATATGATGGCTTCATATAAATCTAGACTGACTGTTCCCATATTTGTGCAGGACTGTCCTGTAAAGAAACTGAGTCTTACTAGGAGGCAGAAATCGGATGCAGACTTCTACCGGAAGAGGTCACAATGGCATTCTCGCACATGCATACAGAAAAAGCACTGTGCCCAAATGGGTTCCCGGTAGACTTCCAGAAATTGGCAAGAGCAGTGGTGGCTCCATTACATGCAATGTATCTAGAGGCGTATTGCCCTGGGGAAATGGCCTCAGAACTCCGCGTGGCCACTATAGTCCTCATCCCGGGAACAGAGAAAGCCCTGAGAAAAATGTATTCATATAGCCCGATATCCCTGCTAAACGCAGACATTAAGATTGTGGCCAAAGTGCTGACAAATAGGCTAAGTGTGGTGACTAACCCAGACCAGACAGGATTTATGCCGTACCAGTCGACCAGGCTAAATCTGCGGAGGGTTCACAATAACCTTGCCACTGCTGGGTGATCGATGGAGCCGTGGACCATCATTTTGCTAGATGTCAATAATGCTTTCAGCTCGGTAGAATAGCCCTTCCTGTTCGCAATGCTGGAGAGGATGTTGTTTGGGCCCAGATATATATGGCCGATGAGATTACTCTGCACAAGACCTAGAGCAAGGGTGAAGATTAATGGATGTCTGTCCCCTTAACTCCACATACAGAGCAGAACGAGACAAGAATTCCCCTTGTCACCAATGCTCTTTGCCTTAGTGGTAAATGTATTAGCCAGATGGGTGATAATAGACACTCCAGTATGGAGCTGGAAAGGGGTCAGAAGTTGGGAAGAGCACATTTTGCTCTATGAAGATGATATCCTGTTATACTTAGCTAATACAGACCAAACCCTGCCTATATTACAGGATACCTTTCAGATATATGGATGGTACTCCGGCTTTACCATCAACTGGAAGAAATCATTGATATTCCCGATGGGTGGGTGGAAACAGAACAGAGATCTGCCCTTACCACTGAGGTTAGAACACCACAGGTTTAAATATTTGGATATATGGATGCGCTAGGGAAACTGAGTCTCATTATGAGGCAAATCTGACACTGCTGGTTACCACCTTGGAAAGCGATGTGAAGCATTGGAGCACACTGCCTCCCTCATTATTGGGAAGAGGGTCGATGTTTAAAATGATTGCACTACCCAGGCTACTTTATATTATGCAAAACATCCCTTATAGAATTTCGGACCCCTTTTTTACCAAACTAGACACAAAATTGAGGACACTGTTGTGGGTGGGGGGACCTCCGCAGGTGGCATGGGCGGTGCTGCAGCACTCCAAATATGAAGGTGGAATAGCCCTGCTGAATGTCAGGAAATACTACAAGACATCCCAGGTCAGTGTAGGTAATTACTGGGCATACGCGGGCTGGGACGGCCCAGCTTTCCAGATGGATAGACTGGGCATGGCCAACAGAAGCTATCAGCATGCTCTACATGGGTGAAGCCTGGGCCCTTTGGCGAGGCCGGTGACATTGACAGTGATGGCTTTGTGGTAGCGGAAAAATATCAATCAATAAGTGGGTTTGTGAAGCGCAGCTACCCACCCGAAAGGGTTTCAAGGCACTGAGGGGGGAGCTCACTGCTCCTGGATGTTCACTGTGATTCATCAAAGAGCCAGGTCTTGAGGTCCTTCAAGAACTTGGAGAGTGTGAGTTTCTGTCGGAGGTGGAGAGGGAGGGTGCTCCATGCCTTGGCCGTGAGGAGGGAGAAGGAGCTTCCTCCTGTTCTGGTCTTCTTGATGCGTGGTACCGTTGCAAGAGAGAGCTGGGCTGAGCTGAGGGATCTTTTGGGTGCGTGGAATGAGAGGCAGTGGTTCATGTAGGCGGGTCCGGTGTTGTGGTGGGCTTTGTGGGTGTGGGTGAGAAGCTTAAAGGTGATTCCCTTCTCGACAGGGAGCCGGTGTAGTGACCGTAGAAGTTAGCTGATGTGGCAGTGCCTCGGTAGGTTGAGTACTAGTCTGGTGGCAGCATTCTGGAGTTTGCGGGTGAGTTTCTTGTTGATCCCGGCACAGAGTGCGTTGCCGTAGTCCAGTCTGCTGATGATGAGGGCGTGGGTGATAGTTTTCCTGTGTTCGCGGCGAATCCAGTTGAAGGTCTTTCAGAGTAGGCGGAGGGTGTGGTAGCAGAAAAAGGTGACATTGTTGATCTCGCGGTCCATTTTGAGTGTAGAGTCCAGGAAAATTCTGAGGTTGTGTGCATGGTCCATGGGGGAGGGAGGGTTCCAGAGGGCGGGGGGCCACCAGGTGTTGTTCCAGGCATCAGGATGTGGGTCCATGATGAGTACTTTGGTTTTGTCCATGTTGAGTTGTAGGCAGCTGTTCTTCATCCAGCTGGCGACTGCTTCCATTCCTTCTTGAAAATTGTTTTTGGAGATCTTGGGTTTGTTGGATAGGAAGAGGATGAGTTGGGCTGTCATCTGTGTACGATGCGATGGTGAGTCTGTGGGACATGGAGATGGATGCGAGCGGGCCATGTAGACGTTGAACAGGGTGGTGCTGATGGAGGATCCCCGGGGGACTCCGCAGGTGGTCGGTGTGGGTTCTGAGAGGAAAGGAGGGAGTCTGACTTGCTGCATTCTGCCAGAGAGGCATGAGCGGATCCAGTCAAGGGCCTTGTTCCAGACTCCTGCGTCATGGAGTCTGCGGGCTAGGGTGCGATCTGAGACTGTGTCGAAGGCCGCGGAGAGGTCCAGGAGGATGATGGCCACAGTCTCTCCCCTCTGTTGAGGAGGTAGCGGATGTCATCTGTCGCGGCAAGAAGGGCAGTTTCGGTGCTGTGATTTATTTCTGAAGCCTGATTGGGAGGAGTCGAGGATGCTGTTTTCTTCTATGAAGGAGGCAAGTTGACTGTTGACGGCTTTTTCCATGACTTTCGCCGGATACGGTAGTAAGGAGATCGGTCTGAAATTCTTGAAGTCGGTGGGGTCCGCCCAGGAGAGGGTTGATCTCAGCGTGTTTCCTGTCATTGGGGAAGGAGACGGTCTCGAAGGAGCAGTTGATGATTAGTTCAAGCTCGTGGCGATGATGTCTGCGGCTCTGTGGTAAATGTGGTGGGGGCAGGGGTCCGCGGGGGCCCCGGAGTGGGTTGTCTTCATAGTCTTTAGGGTGTATTCGATGCTGAGGGGGTCCAGCTGTCCAGTGTCAGCCGCGTGGTGTAGAGAACTGAGGGTGTGGGGTCCTTCTGAAGGTTGCTGTTGTCCAAGTTGTCATAGATGGTCTTGATTTTGTGATGGAAGAAGGCGCTGAGTCTGTTGCAGAGGGCCTGGGAGGGTGTGATGTCGATAGTCTCACTGTTGGGTTGGGCGAACTCTTTGATGATGCCGAAGAGTTCCTTGCTGTTGTGTGCGTGGGTGGAGATTCTGTCCTGGAGTACTTTCTTTCTTGAGTATCTGATGAGTTTGTGGTGGGCAGTGGTGGCTGCTTTGAAGTTGTCGAGGTCTGCTGGGGTTTTGGAAT
This sequence comes from Triturus cristatus, assembly GCF_964204655.1. NCBI lineage: Eukaryota > Metazoa > Chordata > Amphibia > Caudata > Salamandridae > Triturus > Triturus cristatus. The sequence continues at coordinate 608,780,145 of NC_140593.1, read as the reverse complement.
TTCTCCATAGCTTTTTGAGGCATCTGCAGGTTTGTCTAGAGTCTCTGAGTTCGGTAGAGAACCATCTGGCTTTCTTGGCGTGTAGGTTGGATGTTTTCTTGAGGGGGGATGGTGTTGGCGCAGTCGGTAATCCAGTTGTGTAGGGTAGGGTCGGCGGTTGTAGGGTCGTTGTCTGTGGCGGTGGAGCTGCTGAGGGAGGCAGCGAGCTGGTCGTCGTAGATCTTGTTCCAATTCCTGCACTGGAGCTAGTGAGGACATCTGCGGGAGATGTTTGTTTTGAAGGTGAAGTGGACGCATCGGTGATCCATCCATGGGAGATCGGAGGTGTGGCTGAAGGTGATGGACTTTCTTGCTGTGAAGATGGGGTCGAGGGTGTGTCCAGCTGTGTGCGTTGGTTCTGGCATGAGCTGTTTGAGTCCGATGTTGTAGAGGTATTCCAGGGGAGAGGTTGAGTTGGGGTCTTGGCGGTTGTTGAGGTGGAAGTTGAGGTCTCCCAGCAATGTGTAGTCGGTGGTGTTGATGGCTGGTGGGGTGATGATGTCAGGGATGGAGGCGGAGAAAGGTGCACTGGATCCGGGGGGGTCTGTAGATGAGGGTGCCTTGGAGGGTGGTGGATGGTTTGGTCTGTATCTAGAAGTGGAGGTGTTCCATCAGGTCTGTGGGTCCGTTCGTGTAGGTGCTCAGACGGAGGTTGAATTTGTGAGCGATGGCGATGCCTCCCACAGAGTGGATAGGCGCAGGCAGGCTCGCCTTTGGCGTGCCAGCGGCGCAGCCACTGCATTAAGTAGGGGTGGGGGGAGGGCAGGACAGCTGGGAGGCAGGAACACGTGGGAGCGGGTGGGGCCACGGGGCAGCAGCGGCAGGGAAAACGGCTGAAAGGAGGCAGCAATCAGCGAGAGGAGAAAGAATTAAATGCAAATAAGTAAGGAAATAAAACTAACTGAAGGCAGTAAATAAATAAGAAAATAAAATTGAAAGATGGCAGACAAGGTTAGAGGAAAAAGCAGAGGCATAGGGTCTTGAACCACGGTCAGCGGCGGTGAAAGGCACTACCTAGGAGTGCTGTTGGAGGAGCTGTGCGCTGGGAGGGCAGTATCCCGAGGGGTCTTGCTTGTCTCAGCATGCAGCAGCTGTCACTAAGTAGGGATCATGTGGAGGGTGGGACAGGTGGGAGGCGGGAGCGGAAACACACTGGAGGAGCCACAGGGGCAGCATCAGAAGGGAAAATGGCTGAAAGGAGGCAGCAAGCGGCGAGAGGAGGAAGAATGAAATAAAAATAAGTAAAGAAATACAATTAAATGACGGCAGTAAGGAAATAAGAAAATGAAGTTGAAAGATGGCAGGTAAGAGTTGAAGAAAAAGCGTAGGAGACCGAGGGCAAGGCACAGGGCCTCGAACCTCGGTCAGTGACAGTTGAAAGGCAGAGGCACTGCCTAGGAATGCTGTTGAAGGAGCTGTGCGCTGAGAGACCAGTCTCCTGAGGGGTCTTGCCGGTCTCAGTGCGCAGCGGGCATCAATAAGTAGGAGTCGGGGGAGGGCAGGAGAGGTGGGAGGTGGGAACACGCGGGAGGGGCCGCGGTTGCAGCAGCAGGGGGAAAATGGCTGAAAGGAGGCAACAAGGGGCAAGAGGAGAAATAATTAAAAAAAAAAAAAAAATACAATTAAATGAAGCCAGTAAGGAAATAAGAAAATAAAGTTGAAAGATGGCAGGCAAGTATAGGACAAAGCGGAGCAGTCTGAGGGGGAGGCATAGGGCCTCGAAATGCGGTCAGCGGCGGTGAAAGGCAGAGACCTAGGAGCGCTGTTAGCGGAGCTGTGTGCTGGGGGTGAGCAGTATCCAGAAAGGTCTTGTTTGAGAAATGAAGTGGGACAAGAGTCTGACCCCAAAGGCAATACTATGGGAGGGGACCAGATTGGGGCTTACAGAAACCCTACGGGGATTCCAGAGGTCGTATTACATTGGTATCACCACATCGAGATATGAACAAGATAGTCTTGTTTGATCATTTGCGGAAGGAATACTAGATGTCTATGACACAATGGCATAGGTACAGGCTGTTGTGAAATGCGCTACAGAGTCACACACCTAGGGAGGATGAGACCCAAGACGAGTCACCACTGGAAATGAGGTTACTTGATGGTCATGTCTGGTGAAAGGCAATTTCAGTGACATATGGGACGCTCATGAGGAACACATAGGGGGCGTTGGGTAGGCTGCTGGAGAGGGGAGCAGGATTTGGGAGAACTGGTTGATGAGAATTGGAGTAAGGCACTGGGATTTCCTTCAGAGGTGGCGATTAAGGCATTGTATTGGCTGATTCAGCTGAAAATCCTGCATAGAACATACTATACGAGAACATTACTGTATAGAATTGGAAGGGTTGCAGATACGCAGTGCAACCGCAAATACGGGATGAAGGGCTCCTTTCTGCCCACTCTGTGGAGCTGCCTGAGTGAAGGGATTGGCGGCAGAGTCGAATTGCAGACCAAGCTTCGCTCCTGGGGAATTGGGACTCTATGGATGCGACCAGACATGAGAAAATCCTAGTGAATATCAGATGCACAGTTGCTAAATGAGACATAGCTCTGAAATGGGGCAGTGAGGCAATGCCTAGGGCGCAAGAGTGGAAGAAAGGGATGGATAGATGCTTGCAGATGGTAAGAAAGGTGTATAAGGGCAGAGGATGCGCATGGAAAATTGAGAAAATATAGGGGGTTTGGGAGTCAGATAGTGGCCTTTAAGGTATCACACAAAGGGACTGGGACACTTAAGAGAAGTGGGGCGAGTGGACATGGGGGACACTTTGACCTCGTGGGGTCGTGGGGTCATGAGAGGCACACTCACTTGCCCAGAGACCAAAGAGATGAACGTGTCTCCCAGTCCGAAGCCATGATACGGGTATGGGGCATTGATGGCTTGAGTTCTGTAGATGACTTGCTGGCTGTCAGGACTGGTGGGCGGCCGGAGGACCTGGGGACAGGGAAAATCTCTGTTGGAAGTGTCATTGAAAGCAGCGAAAGAAAGTGCAATTTATTGCTGGTGCGTAATCAAAGCGTTTTCTATTTTAGGTCTGGCTTGGCAGCGCAGCTGTTAACTGACCTTTGGTTATCATCAAAAAAGATCTATAAGAAGAGCTACTGAGAGAGGCTTAGACTCCGCCCATATGTTGATCATCTCTAAAAGCTTTCAATTGGGCAATAGATGTGTGATTACACTTATCAAAAAGTTCTATTGCAGTGAATTCACTTTCATATGTCAACAAACTGCTTTAAAATTCTAGTGTTATGAAATATGCTAATTTCAATAAAAAAACAATTAATGAAATTGATGCTTGTGTATGACTTTTCATGCTTTGGTATGGACGGCTGGGTGCGGCATGATTCGCTGTATACATGGCCGACTAAGCTTAATGAACATAGGCTGCAAGTATTATGTAGACTAAGGCTTAGGTTCTGCCCGTCAGGCTAATCTTCTTTTCATTCAAGATCACTAGAAAATGTCAGCATCCTTACATACCAGCCTTATTAGCAGGCTGCGTCTGTCCGTCCATTTTACCCATCTCAGTTCTTTTCAGCCCATAGCCCAGATCTTAATGGGTGTGTGTGGCTCAGCATAGTCAGCCTTGCACAGATACAGAGGGGCATTAACCAGATATATGGCAGCTTTTTACTGCCAGGGAACCGAGCTTGATTTTCCTGTGCTGCATGTGCTCTCCCATAAGCCTGAGCGCCCCCCTCATGCTGGCCCTGCACATAGCACTGACAGCTGCCTGGCAACACCTTGTATGTTTTTGCAATGGGCAACTCCTGGCTGTTAGTCAGTGCTCTGCTGCCAATGCCATCAATATGAGTTTCGGGGCTCTGTGGTGGCGCAACTCACCGTATTGATGATTCAATCCAGGTGAAGCCTTTGCTGTAGATTATGGGGAGGGTATTGGGCTTTCTGTGTTATGGGGCTGGGCATCTCTCAGGAGTTTCACCTCCATAGGATAGGGGGACATCCTCAAACAGTTGGAGGGCGAGGAGCCGATGAGGAGTGAAGCAGGTGTATTCCAATTTGCAGAAGTGATCAATCAATTGCTGCCAGATGCGAGTGAATTTGGATTCTGTATGTTTCACGTGGCATGATAGGAGTTCAATTGCCATGAAATGCCAGAGGCGTGTGAACCATCGAGTGATAGATGGTGCGGAGGGTTTTTTCTAGTGAAGAGCAAGTAATTGTTTGGCTGCACCTAACATATGCGCAATAAGGTGCAGTCGCAATGGGTCATAGCAGTAAATGCTGGGGGCCGGACACCCAGAATGGCCATGATGTGTGAGTTCTGTAGGGAGAGTCTGTGAGGTGGCTCAGGACTTCCTTCCAGTATAAGGCAAATATGAATGAAATCGCCAATCGCCAGCACCAACAGCAGGGAGAAGTGTCGAGGAACATTTTCTGTAAGTGTGACGGGGTGTAATACCACCTGGTCATGAGTTTATAGGCATTTTCACGTTGGGGTATGCTCCTGAATATCTTAGGGATATCGTGCCATAGCTGTTCCCATTGTTTCGGGGAGATTTCCTCCGTAGAGTTTGTGTGCCATTGTGTTTGGTAAGTGTGAGGTTGGGGAGGGGTGGTGTGTTGTAGCACCTGATATGTGTGAGATTTCAAACCCCGCGTGCCGTCAAAAGAGCGTACCATTGTATCAAAGAGGGTGAGCGGCCGAATTGCCCCTTGCGCGGTAAGTGGTGTAAGCAGCCAGTGTAGCAGATGGTAATATTGGAGTCTGGAAGCGTCCATAAGGCGAAAGTCTCTCTTGCATTTGTCGAAGGTTTTGAGCACATCCCCCTCAAAGAGGTCTTGAATCGTACGGCATTCAACCTATCGTCAGGCTGAGAACGATTGCGTCTGTGAGGCAGGAGGAAAATCAGGGTTACGGGCAAGAGGAGTCTTGGGAGAAGAGAAAGAAGTAAGACCCCTCGAGATTGAAACCTTGTCCCAGATGTCGATGACGTTTTCGTGGGGGTGGCTATATAGGCGCTACGGGGTTGGATATGCCTTGGGACCTAATCCCATAGGGGCCTGCAGGCTACAGCTTGATCCATATGGAACCAGTGATTTACGCTTTTGCAGGCGACCCATTCCGAGATATATCGGAGGTGCGACACCCATTAGTACTCCAAGAGGTTGGGACACACCAGGCCCCCTCTGTGACTAGGCAGCCTGAAAAGTTTATTAGAGAATCTCGGGCGTCTCCCAGCCCAGACAAAGGTAGTCAGGTCGCGTTGGAGGCGTAGGATAGCAGCCTGGGGAATTGGAGTAGGCAGTGTTTGGAATAAATACATGACTTTTGGCAGAATGGTCATCTTGACCGCATTGAGACGGCCAAGGCTAGACATAGGAAGCGGTCTCCAGGCTTTGAGGTCTTCTGGAACAGATTTTCATCACTCCGACCAGTTAGCTTGGGTCCATGTTGACAGGGACAGAAGTAATTGAAGCCTAGGTAGTGGATCAAGTGCAAAACCCATTGGAAGGGAGCAAGTGACTGTAAATCGGGAATATCTTGTGTGGGGATCGATAGATTCAATGCCTGGGATTTGGCCATGTCAATTTTGAATCCCGAGAGTCCCTCAAAGGATTGAAGAAGAGGAACTAATGTAGTCAGAGAGGTCCTAGGATCAGTCAATGTGAGTAAGCGGTCATCTGCAAATAAAGCAACCTTGTTTTCTAGGCTGCCAAAGGGGATACCCTTGATGTCTGCAGCATGGCGTATGTCAATCGCCTGTGATTCGACCACTAGAGCGAAAAATAGAGGTAACAGTGGGCAGCCCGGCCTAGTGCCCCTTTATATGTGTATTAGTGGGGAAAGCCGACCGTTGACCCGAATCTGTGCTATGGGAGAGGTATAAGATGCAATGATCCAAGATATCCTAGTCTGGCCCAAGCATATTTTCCACAGGACTGCATGTAAGAAGACCCAACCAACACGGTCAAATGCTTTTTCAGCATCTAAAGGGAGTAGACATGCTGGGATGTCCCTGCGATGGACCTTCCCAACTAAATGGGATACCAGACATATGTTATCATCTGTGTCAACCAGGCCGGGTAAATATGGTTCCTGGCGATTCGCCAGGATTCTAGTATAACTCTTGGCATTTGTGATTAGCAGGGCAATAGGGCGATAAGATGTGTCGAAGAGGGATCCTTCCATGGTTTAGGGATGAGAGCTATTTCGGCCATCAACATAGTGGGGGTGAGGCCCGTGGTTCAGAAAACAAATTAAAAAGATGTAGCAAGTGGTCCTGGAGCTGGGGCAAGAACATGCGATAAAATATGACCTGGAGGCCATCTGCGCCAGGGGTTTTGCCGTCTAGAAAACCTTTGAGAGCCTGTTGCAGTTTGTCCAAGGTAATCAGAGCCTCTAGAAGTTGTGCATGAGTAGTATTGAGGGTTGTCCACGGGCAGAAGGTCAAGAAAGAATTAATGTCATCTTGGCAGGTGCTTTCCTTCTCTTTGAGAGTAGTGTAGAAAGAGTGAAATGCTAATCTCGTTCTGAAGTAGCCCATGTACCGTCTGCATGTTTGATCTTGGAGATATGGGCCCATGCCGCCTGCTGACGGAGATGACGGGCAAGAACGGATCCCACTTTATCGCCTCCCTCATAGCATCTCTGTTTCAATGCCAGTAGTGATCGTTCCACCTTGTTTGTCTGGTGTACTCTCAGTTGGCCCCTAAGTAGAACCAGCTGCTTCTTATGAAGCCTAGTGGGCGCTGAGTGGTCCAGACTTTCCAGGGCTTTGATATCTCCGGTTATGCCGGTTTCCACTAGTCTAGCCTCCTGACCGCGAGCAATCACGATTGAGGTAATGACGTTCCGAGTTGTCGCCTTAAAGGTATCCCATAGGATAAACCTTGGAGTCTCGGGTAAGTCATTTGATTCAAAGCAAGCTGAGATTTCCAGCTGTATCTCATCAACATTGACCGGGTCGCGTAAGATATGGGGGGGAAGTCACCAGTGGGGGCAGGACCATGTTGTGGTGCTTTGGCATCGCAGCACCATCTCCAGATGAGCAGGGTCAGAGATGGAGATGTCTGAGATGAGGGCCAACTCCAGGTCCAGCGTTAACGAGTACGAGAGAAACAAATAGTTAATACCTGTATATGAGTGGTGGACATGTGAGTAGAAGAAATAGTCCTGAGTGTCTTGGAACTTGCAAAGCCAGGCATCTGGAAGGCCCAAGTCTGCGTAATCCCTCTTCAACTCGACAGATATCGCCCCGTGCCCTGGAAGGAAGCAGCACGGCGGTCCTGCTCAGGGTTCCAGACAAAACTGAAATCCCCTCCCATAATGAAGTGGTCCCCTTCCTCTGATATCAGCTCCTTAATTAAGGTTCTAAGGTATGTGCCCTCTGACTCGCTAGGTGCGTAAACAATGAACAAAGTGAGAGGCTGTGCATTGTGCTGGACCACGATTTTTATAAAACGACCTTCTCTGTCCCTCACCACCTGCGAACCCTGAGAGCAGAACCCCGCCTTACATAAGATTGCAACCCCAGCAGTCTTGGCTGGAGAGGGCGCCCAGTGTTGAGTCTGGTATTTTGGGTGGGCCATTCGATGTATATCAGATTGTAAAAGATGAGTTTCTGGTAAGGAAATTACGTCTGGATCCTGTATAAGTAGGGAGCACCAGATCTGACGTCTCTTGTTAGGAGCATTAAGTCCCCTCACATTGAGAAAAAGAAATTTGATGTGAGATGCATCAACCATTGTCTATAGCTAGAGGATCAGCTGCTATAGCAGGGCAAGTAGCGAATGGTGTCCACCCCAGGTATTGAAGGATCCAATTCCAAGAGCATTGAAGGGCATGTGTGGTGATCCAGGAAATTGCTACCCGTGCCAGAGAGGGAAGAAGGAAGCAATGAAAGGCGAGGTCAAGAGGCTGTGTCCGAGTTCATAGTAGATAATAACCCTCCCATAGAGCCGGGCAGATATAGGAAGTTGCCCAATAAATCCCCACCTCCAACCCGAGACCCCCCCAAGAATAAGATATAGAGAAGGGGAGAGAGAGAAGAAGCAACATAAAAAGTAAGAGGCCAACAGGGCCAAAAAATTCTATTCAAGTCCTCGAATTGCCCACTAGTCTGGGCACAGGCCATTGTGGAGTTGTCACTCTCCAAGGGGACGAATTGAGTGGGGGGGGGAGTGTGGTAGAAGTCCCTGAATCGTCTAGTCTCCAGCCTCCACAGCAAGTGGTCATCAGAACGAAGGATTGCCCCACTGTGAAGCCAGAGTCAGTGACAGAAGAAGAGCCCCAGGAGAGCTCCACTACAGTGGTCCAATTGGCAAGCGGTAGAGGAAGAAGTGGGGGAGAGTATTACAACATGTAGCCAACAGTCCTTGGGTGCATGGCTCATCAGCATGGCCCTGCCATGTAAGTAGGCTTCAGGGCAGCATTATGTCAGCAGCTGGAGCTTAGTAACACCAGGGAAACAGTCCGGGCCCCATCCAAGGGAGGGACATGCCTGGATTCACTAAGAGGCCACATTAGATCGGGCTGGGGAATGTGCACCATTCATGAAGCGGAGGTGTTGGATGATGTCTTTCTTAGCTTGAGAGGAGGATTGTTCCTTATCATGTGCTCTGTGTTTAGCACAGTTTACCGTGGACCACTCAGGGCGTATGGCTTCTCAGGATGACATAGCAGGAGCAGATGGGCTAGTCTTGCGGAGGCTTCTTGAGATGCAAAGGTTGTTTAATGTCCCGTAGAGAGCGGAACACCTGGCATCTGCCCTCCCAAATAAAGATCAAAGCGAAGGGGTGACCCCACTGGTATTTAATGTTAAGGTTGTGTAGTTTGTCCGTAACAGGCTTGAAATCTCTGCAACGCCATAATGCCACCAGAGCAATGTCTTGAAATATTCAAATAGTGTGTCGCTTATGGACCAGTTCCACATTACCTCATGAGGCCTGCAGCATAGCTTCCTTTTCAGTGAAGAAGTGCACTCATGTGAGTATATCAGGCACGAAGTTAGAATGGCCCGGGGCCATGGCAACTCGCTGAGCTCTCTCTAAGGACGGTGGAGAGGCCTCCTCATTGCCTCTAATTGTCTAGGGTAGATCTGCAGTGAACACCATAATATCTGAGCCTTCAGCCCCTCTGGGTACCCCTCTAACGTGGAGGTTGTGTCTTGTGCTTCTGTTTTCCAAATCCTCCTGTTTCAGCTGGAGGTCAATGTGCTGCTCCTCGAGACTGGCCATCCTGCGCTATAAGTTCGCCTGATCTTCCGAGCATGCATCCACTGTACATTCCAGGTCGTCAAACCCTCCCCCCCAATCTTGTGATATCACGTTGAAGATCGTGAAGACAAGCCTTGAATTTGGTCTTGAGGGAACCAATTTCAAATGTTATTCCCTGGAGGAAGTTGTTCAGATGGGCCTGTGTTAGGGGGATGGCCGTAGGTTTGCCGGTCGTGGCTGCCTTGGGGGCATCAGTGGGAGCCAGTACCAGGGGGCCTGATTTGAGCCACATGAAGGTGACCGGGTTATCCCTAGGGAGGCTGGTCGGAATGTCTTTGCCAGGTTTGTTGCATGGCATGATCAGGAGATGATACCTCCAGTTGCCTGTGTCCACTGATTGGTGTGGGTGAATGCTTTGGTGGGTGCGGTGGCTGGGCCTTCGTGATGTGAACCCTGTATTGGCTAAAGATCCACTAGAACAAGACACAGTCCTTCGCTACCAGGCGTGGTGTCTGAGAGGCTAAAAAGAGGATGTAGTGTAGCTCCACAGCCGATACCAGATTCATAGAGTCCCAGCCACGAGGTGGGCATCTCGGGTCCTCCCGGCACCAGTTGGGGCACGGGCTACCTTGTAGATGAGTGCACAAATGGGATCCCACAGGGTGAAGAGTCCCCTCAGACCCAGCAAGACCGGGGCCTCGCTCAAGCACACCGGCCCCGGAGAAGAGAGCCGACCTATGGATCACAGGGTAGGCTCCAAAGTCAGGGCACAAACACCGCAGTGGGGTCAGCAGGGGAGGCGGTGGTGAGTAGAATGTCCCTAGATAGTGTTAGGTTTGAGCCAAAGCGTAGGGTCAGTGGGGCCCAGAGGCGCAGCTAGTGGACGTGGAATAAGAACATCATACCAAAGAGGTAGGTGCTATGCCCGAGGAGGGGCGCCAGGATGTATACCAGTCAGAGCTTTGTGGAAACCAGGGATGTAATGATGTCGCATAGGCAGGATCAGGGCAGCAGCCCAAAGGATGGGGCTGGAGAAGAAGTCCACTGCATGATATCACAGCTGATTGCTCGTACCTCTGTGTGGAGACACAGTGTCCAGCAGGGCCATGCCGGCTCAGGGATCCTTGCTAGAACTGGTATAGCAGCGATGGCCAGCTCCAATCAGGCCTTAGATGTAATTTCCCCATCAATGGTTCCATTGCCAGTAGGGGGCCACTGTCACACCCTCTCAGCTGTGTATAGGCTGCCAGGGTGTGCTGTAATGGCGGGCAGACTATCCCACGAGGACCACCTATCTTGACCAATGCCGTCTTTGCAGGCCGAGAAGTGGCAGGTCGGAATGTGTGCCGCAGTAGTCTTAAACAGCACTGTAGGAGGGCAGTAGAATTTGAACTTGATAGTTCTGCAGCGGGGGAGCAAGACGATGCCAATATCTCAGGCCACAGAAGACAAACCCCACAGAGCCCCCAGGGGATATCAGTGGCGCCACCACGGTCCCCAAGCCAGCGACACGGGCAGTCCGGGCGCCCCAGCAGTAGTCTTCAGAGCCCCAGTAGAGCTGCAGTCCCCACCGCCTCTCCCTCACCGCTCAAAGGCCGCAGTGGTGTGCCACAGTGCTGGATGGACTACCCTATAGGGGCCAAGCGGCAGGGTACAATCTTCAGGGGATGATAGGTGGCTCTGGTGCAGGCTTTAAGATGGCGGGTCATGCTGTGCAAAGCAATCAACGGTCTAATGGAGCAGTAATGGAGGACGTCCGGCTCAGTGCCTCAAGAGAAGGCAGCGATATGGTACTCGGGGTATCCGCAGCAGTGAACTTGTTGGCCCAGATGCTGAAAGATCACTTTAGGATGCTGCGGAGGAGAGGAGACACAGCGAGACACGTCTCACTCCATCGGTAGCTTCGCCACACCTCCACAAGCAAATATTAGCTAACACCTGGGCCTGCCCCCTTCCTTTCTTTCCCCAGTCAGACAGACACCAAACCCAGTGGGAGGAGATCTGTTTCCAGAACTGGTTTGTAGTGACCACACCACTTGGTTGGACACACAGACTCTGCACAAGGGGAGAAGAGTTTTACCATTTTGGATTTTGGGAGTGAGAAGGACTTTGGGATTACTGGTGCAGTAGGGCAGACAGCTACAGTTGCAAAAGTAGATTCGGTTACTACTGAGATCTTTTACCCCATTGGATAAGAAGAGGCCAGGAGTCACCTTCATCTACAAGCTAATGCCAGGCATAAATGCGGCATCCTTGCACCCTCCTCAGAAAACGACTGGACCTGAGGAAGATCAGAAGAGGACTGAACCTGCTGCCTGAGAGGACGTTGCTGTTGGCCTTTAGTGGAGGGAGGCTTGACCACCAACTGATGGTCCTGAGGTCCTGGAACACTTGGCGGCACCTCTACCACCCCCGAAAACAAGGGACATAGACATTTTTTCAACTTGAAGACCTCTGGAGGACCGTAACAATCTGACAAGTTGATTTGCCCAAGGTCTGTTGCCACTGGGATGACAATCCAGGTTTAACCTGCTCTATGCTTCTATGCAGCAGCAAATCTGATTTATCAGGATCTTGTGGAGGAGGTATCCAGTCTCATGGCACCCTCTTCTGCTACAGTCAGAAGCCTTGTCCCTCTGAAGGATCTGAGTTTGATAAAAGGGAATAAGGGCGAACGTAGAAATCTTGACCAGGCAAAGGTGCCAAGAGGACTTCCCCGGAAGCGAAATTCAAATTTCTCCTGCTTGGAGCTTTTTTATCAAAAACCAACAGGTTGACCAACACCTCATCCAACAGCTATTCAGGCTCATGTAGCCCTCTTTCCCTACTACATGTTGCCTTGCTCGCTGAGGATTTTTGATTCCATTTTTGAGACTAAGTTCCAAACTAACACCCCAAAGGGATCAATACGGTTTCTCTATCCGACCCAGGCTGGCCTCAGATCATTCCTAGGTCTCGGTCTACACAACCAGTTGGCTACAGTGGTTCTTAACATGTTTTGGCTCAGTTTTTACTCAAAACTTTAAAAATCAATTTCTTCTGGGTCCCTGTTTGGAATTTTGTTATTTTATTTATTGAGATTCACTCCATTTGTTTGGGATTTTTATTTTGGTGTGTTTTGCCTTTATTACTGCTTTGGTACTGCAAAAATACTTTACACATTTTCCTAAATTAAGCCTGTATGTTCCGTTCCATAGCAACCATGAGGTTGATTCAGGTTAATTCAGTGACTTTAAGAGTGCATCCTGGCAAGGACTGTGATTTTTCCTTGAGGTGCGTAGTCACTCAAACCAATTAATAACCCAATTTCTCACAAATATGAACAATAATTAGCAGATTCTGGTTATGGTCCTCCAGAGTTTGAAAAACGTCTAAGTCTCTACTTTTTCTTTCTGGAGTAGCTCCTCCGTGTGGCTTTTAGGGCTCCCAGGACCACACGGACATCATCAAGAGACTAGAACTCAGTCCAGCCCAGGCAGCAGCAGGGTGAAGACAAGGCTCATACCTGATTAACTAGGCACTTCCAAAAAAAGGACTCTTAACGTTTTTGATTTCCCTGTAGCTGCACAGGTAGCTAGCTGACCCTTGGAGTCCACTTCTCAGTTCTGGGTACAACTCTGAGCAGGCCCAGCTCTTCATGTCCCCTCACAGGTCATAAACAGCAGACTTCCTCTTCTTTTCATTCATAAATCGTAAGGTGTATTGAGGAGCTGGAGGTTGTTTGTCACTTTTACACAGTGCACTAGCCAGTGGGTGGAGAGGACTCACTATCATTGAGGGAAAAGTTCCCAAAGGTAAATGTCCTCCTGTTACAGCATGTCCTGCAATGAATATCCTTACTGCTAATGAAACCATAGTGTACAACTGTCAGTGAAAATCAACACAACAACCATTATCCCCCTGGAGAAGGCTTGTGGCCCACAAAGGGATGTTTTCATGGCAACAAACAGTCCCCTCCTACCTAAAAAAAAAACAAAAAAAAATTGGGACCAGACTCAATGCCACTGTGAATAGAACCAGGAAAGCTAGAGTGTAGCCTTGGATCAAAAGGTCTTCTCCCTCAGATCGCACGTAACATTAAAGTATGAAGCGCCAAGCCCCCCCCCCCCCCAGTGCCCTTCAAGTTAATGAAGCTCCTGGACCTCCCCCCCACCCCAATATGGCCTTCCTGATCTAAGTGGAGCAGTTTACCAGACATCCAGTCCATTGTGCCTAAAGGCACCAGCTGTTGTTTCTGCTCTGGGAGTAGTTTCACAGTTACTCAGGGAAGGAAGAACTGAAAGAAAGGGAAGCCCACATAGGTTAATGCTAATTAGTCTTGTAGAGCTGCAGGCAGTAACAGTATAATTTTCTAAAAGTCACTTTTTCTCTGCATTTATCAAAACGTAATTTACTCCATTGAATTGTTTTTTTTTTATAAATAACAAAAGACGTGGTTGAATGAACTCTATAGCTTTATGTAAGCCAAAGTTACAAAAATTGCATTTTTGTTGTACTTAGCTTTTTCATTGAAAGCCCCACAACACCTATCCTATGGAAATAGCTCTTGAAAGTTATTCACAGTAGAAACATGTCAACCTTTAATTTCTACATGTTCCACTATTAAAAAATGGGCATCCTGCATTCTGGGCTTTATGGCCTACTTGGGGTGTGACTCATTTAATATTCAAAGTAGGTTATCCATCTTGACAAAATGTTTATGTTAACAGATCTGCCTGCAGGTAATTTAGCTGCTGCATTCGGTCAGCAAAGAAAAAAAGATGATTCTTCAAGCAGTCAGGCTTGATGCCATGCTTTCCTGGCCATCCGAGTGGATCGCATATACATGCTGCAGTCCACAGGTGGGATTTAACTTCCATGTCATTGGTGTATTTCCTGTACTACAGTGGCATTACTGGAATGTTAAGTATACGAAATAAGGTTTAGTCAATAAAACTATATTATTTTAGGTCAGAGCACAGCCACTATGGACTGGACAGCAGTGCTCTCATGCGCAGAGTATAAAAAGGCAAAAGTCCAAAAAGGATTACGGTGACCATGCAAAAAGTAGCACTTTCTCAAACTGGCCTCTTTTAACTGAAAGGTGAGGAGCAATTAAGCCAATTCCTTAGCATATCTCATTGTCTAAGTTGGAGAACCAGGAAAGGCCGCCTGTATTGGTGTGGTCAGTTTTAGGTCTATGTTCAACCGTAAAGTCCATTCCCTGTAGTGAGATAGACCACCTCATCCATTTTCCCTTTTATTTTTATCTGCCATCTGAGAGGTCCATGGTAAGACTAAACTCTGAAATAAGTTCCAAATATATAAGATCCCAGTTTCTTCATGGACCAAAGCAAAGGCCTCTCTCTCAATGGCATTCCAATGCTGCTTTTGAGTGATAAGGCACCTACTGGTAGGTATTGACCCTCATCTTTCAGCTGCTAGAGTACTCCCGCTATGTCATGATCTGAAGCGTCTGCTCTCACAACAAACCCCTTGCTGAAGTCAGGTGCCTTGAGGACTTGTGCAGTGCACCGTGCCTATTCAGTCTTCAGACACTAATCTTTCCGGATTACTTTTCTGGGGCAGCTATTAGAAAGTTTGCTCGTTTATGGGGCTGCTATAGCACTCTGCCCCTTGACAAGACTCTTGCAATAACCAGTCAAGCTCAGGAATGCTCTCACTTAAGTTTAGGTCTTTGGGGACTCCTAGCCAATGGTGGTCTGGAGAGGTTGTACATGTCCTTCTCCAACTTGGTGCTGAAGTACTTTACAGATCACTGCCTTATCGGGCAATTACTAGTTTAAATAATTAGGTCTATATGAAACAATTCTCTGAGGTGGGTCAAGTGTTTCTGCCAGGTAGATCTATAGACAGCAATCTCATCAGATAGGCTGCACTAAAATTTCAAACCCAGACATTACTCTGTTGACCAACCTCTGGAATTTGCCAGAGACATTTGTCTACCCAAAGTGCATCACTTTAAACTCAAAGTGGCCTTGAAAGGTGGAAATGCAGCATTATTCCTAGTCACCAACACCTTTCCTGACACTGTGGGCCTCATCACTCCCTCAGGCGCTGCTGAGGAAGATGCAGGAAAATTGCCACTGCAGCTAACTCCTTCTCATATGCGTCAGCAACTCCTCTGACTCTGCGAGTGGGTCGCCCTTCATGGGTGCTTCCGGGACCAATGCAAGGAACGGCCATGGGTCTCTCACTTGCGGGGGCCCCATATAGGATGGCCGGCGAGCAGGCTGATGAGGTGGGAGGCCTCTCACATGGTCACAACACCTCTTCCCACCGGCTGACCACTCTATGGGATCAGGTGAGTGGTAATGGAGCCTAGAAACATTTCCGGTGAAACAGCTACTCCGTCCTAACTTCGCCCTCGTACTCCTTGCACTGGCAATACTGCTTCTAGCCCTCAGTCCAATCTGGTCACCATCCCGCCTTGACAGTTTTGTGAGGCATATTGAGTGTGCCTAAAGGGGATAGTTCTGCCCCTCAGCAGGCTGGCAATGTCCAGGTGCCTAGTGCGTGAACGGCACGCTGAAGTCTCACACTAAAGCTTTGCTTGTGGCCCTCACTCATCTTGAGGGGCCAAGCCGTAGTTCAGGTTACTCTCTTCCGCTTCGCTGCGGGCACCTGGGGGAAATCTCCTCTCCCCACCCGGGCACTTCAGATGCGGGTATGTCGAACCTCACACATTGGTGGCACCCTCTATCTGCTGCTGCACTCTGCACCCTTTCACGGGTCACTATCCTGCCCGGCTCATGAAGTTTAAACCTGTGGGCATACATCACACCCAGCGGATCATTGGGCAATTTTCCTGGTCCGCAACTGCCTCACTGCGGTTGCAGCAGGCAATAAATTCGGCCAGCTCACCCTCCTTGCTTTAGGGGACACCACTAGCCGGTGTGTGGAGCTGATTCACGGCAGGCAGCTGCTACAGGGTCATGCGGTTGCGGGCATCATCTTCCTCATCCCCCGGATGCAGCGTATTGGCAGGGGTGCCTTCAGCACAGGCTATACTTCCCCCTCGCCAAACTTCAGGGCTGCGGCACGCTCACACGTGGGTACAACCCGCTCGTTACCATTGTAATGTTTAGTGCCTGATGCCCTCATGCAGCCATACAAATGGCACAGTCACTCAGTTATGGTAACTGGAAATGACACAGGACACATGCGCCCGGCCCCTTTTATTAGCAGGGTCTCTGTCCTGGTGACACCTGTGATGGATGGGTGTGGGGGTGAGTGTAGAGGCCTCCCTCTGGGAGTGGCTGATTACATAGGGCATATGCTGGAACACTAGAACATGTCCAGCAGATCACTACAGGGGAGTTCCCCCAGTACAACAGTTATTTATGTTCTTTTAGGGCTGCTCACCTCAACACCCAATACTTTGCCATCTTTTTTAAACTTTCATTTTATTGTCTGATCAAACTGTACTATGACACCCTCTGTTGCATTGCATTCAGGGAATTGTTCAGCAGTATGGATTACACACTACAAAAACCTACCCACAAGTCTATTTTTTGTATATGCATTGATAAAGTCGACTCCATTGCATAATACCTATGAAGACACTTTTCCATGGAACTGTTTCCCTTAGTTAAACATTTGGCCTACACACTTCCTGTATGAAAACATCTGCCCAGTACAGAGCAATCTCTGAGTGAAATAGTTATTCAAATTCACTAAAAGCAGAGACTTATGTGTGGCTTCGGTGAGCAATGCGTGTATTCCATGTGATATTGTCCATTAAATAGTGCATACTATTGTCAGTCCGTTGCACTCTCAGTTTTTGTTGAAACCGTCTCTTAAGTAAAGAATGTATATGTAATACATCTGCAGAAATAATAAAGTGCAGTGCCAATATATCTACAGGTGTGCTCAGAAGACAAATATCATAACAGGATAATTAGTAGGGGATTTTTATTGTAATGGTGGTTTCCAAAGTAAAGGTTTCAATGTATATGAAAGCTTAACACATCTAAACTGATGGGGCTGAGTCATGAATAATTTTGACTGGCTTAAATGTCAATCATATAGGCCCAGATTTTCAAACATTTTGGCTCAGGTTTCCATTGTTTTTTTTAACACAAACCCAACCTAAAGTGCTGTGGTGGGATTTACATTCCAACAGAAATTGTGATTTACATTTGATTGCACCCTAACGTAAACCACAGCTGTGCAATGTGCTGCCTTGTTTTTCTTTGCGTCAAGGATGCGTTCCATCAGTGGGGCCTGGGGGGTCCCATGCAATCACCAATGGGTTTTGACAAAAATCTCTATTTGTAAACAGGGATTAGTGTCAAAATCCTGTGCTAAACAGTGGGAAAGCATAGTTTTTGTACTGGAGAGAACCCTTCCAGTAAAAGGACCTATGCTTCCCACAATGCGGACACCCTTGTGCTATGGCGCAAGGGTGTCTGTGATGGTAATGGCAGCCAAAAGTGCGTCAGCGCAGGAAGAGACCAGAACAGCACAACATCTTAGTAGATATGGCGCTTAGAAGAAATGTTCTGCTCTCTCCAGTTCACACAACACATGACTTCTATTTTAATCTGGGCCACAAAGTTGAACAAAAACAAGCGTGCATTGCTGGAAGAAAGTTTAGTTTAGTTTAATATTCCTAATGTGTAACAGCACAAATCAAAATAAGCTTCAAGAGGTAGTCATCTAAAAAGACAAACTTTATATACATGCAACATTATAGAAAGGGATTCTCTAACTATTAGCCTAAGAGACAATAAAATAGCCATACACATTTCTGCATTCATACATATTTCTACTCGTTGAATTTGACCTGCAGTCAACATGTGCAAACAATGATGGAAGAGACATAGCAGTACTCAATAATATGAGTTAAAATGCCATGGAATTCAAGTGTCTTTGCAACAAACCAAGCAGGCAAACCTAAAAAATTGCAGCCAGTCTGTGAAAAGAGCAAACTTTAAAAAAAACTGTAATCTCAACATAATATACACCACTATTAAACCAATTTTTCTGCATTATCTTTAATACAAAATATGTAGATCGATATAGACTATCATTCTAAATTATATTTTTTGGGGAAAACGTAGAATTTCAACCTACGTTTTAAAATGGTGAGCACAGATTTGCCTCTTAAGTCTTTCGGAAGATCATTCTATAACTTTGAGCCAGCTTTGTCTATCTCTTCATTTAATTTTATAGTACAAACGAATGCATCCATATGAGTTAGCATGCATGTGTTAGGTGAACTCAGTAGTATTCATAAACAAATGTGTGTCAACAAAAATTGTCAATATTAATTGGTCTAAACTCCTACAAATTTCGATCATTGCAGAACATGTCATATCAACACCTTTTATCCACATATGTTTAGAAAACATCTGATTAGAGCGAGACTTGGTTATTAGATTCAGACATGTAGAACTACTAAGCATTTTCGCAAATAATCATAAGCTGTTGCATTATGTAATAAGAGAGGCTACCAGTCATACACAACGTTCTCTTGCTGTGCAATACATTCACACTTCTGGGAAGATTTATCAAGAAAATATGCTGGTGCTATCAAACAAAGTGATGCAAACCACGGAAAAGTCTTGATTTTTTTTTTAACAAAATTGTATTTGGTAAGTTGTCCTAACAGTAACACAAATAGTTCTATGTACCACTTTGCATTATTTTACATTAAGGGGGCATCCCATGTATGGTACATAATCTGGAGTCATATTGTTGTAATTTGATTTCTTTTTTATCCTGGAAAAAAAATATTCCGTAACACATAATAAACTTGTTTAGTATGGTATAAACTCATTTTTTTAATCAAAGTTAGAGGTGTAAATGTATATTTTTCGTGGTATAAAGTCAATGATTTACCTGGTATAATTTTTTGGTTTAACCTTATTTTTCTGGGTTTTACTTTGTTGTACTACTAGAAACCTATTTTTTAACCTATAAAGATTCTAAAGTGGTGTAAACATATTTATTCCCCTAATATGATCTGTTTAATCTGGTATCAATTAATAAAGTTTCTTCAATCAATAGCATGATCATTTACATCAACAAAATCACAAACAGTACAATAATTCATTACAGCATAAAAAGACAACATTTACAACATTTACAATAAAATCAAATTTCGCATCCCATACGTCAATTATAAAAATGTATAAAATTATATAATTTCATATGAAATTAAAAAAGGATATTTCCAATTGCGTGGAGCAGAGATAGTGCCTATTCACAAAAAAGGATGCTCATTGCAACCTTCGAATTATAGGTCCATAAGCCTGATCGACACTACCCAAAAGCTGCTTGGACGCATAGTCCTGGATAGAATTCAGACTTGGGTGGTGGATAATAACATATTGAGTATCCTGCAGGCGGGTTTTAGAAAGGGCACTTCAACTATTGACCAGTTATTCCGAATCCAGGTCCTCTACTGGAAAACCGTGAGTGTGGAGGGTGGCAGCCTCTACCTCATTTTTGTTGACCTGAAGTCCGCATTTGACCTGGTGCCACGAGAAAATCTATGGAGAGTTCTCCAGGAACTCGACGTCCCTCCGTATCTTCTGGATATCCTGAGAAGGCTCCATACAGAAAATTTTGCCCAGGTTAGATGTGGGAAATATGGAGAGTTGTCTGCACGTTTCCCAGTGAACAGAGGCGTTCGCCAGGGATGCGTGCTGGCGCCCACCCTGTTCTGTTTGTATATTAATGGGCTTATTAAACATCTTGAAGGCATTAAGGACACTGATGTCCCAAGACTTGCTACGGGTAGGGTACCGACATTGATGTTCGCCGACGACACTTTGTTGCTGTCCCGGACATCTGCCGGCATCTAGCGTATTTTAGACGGCTTTGTGGACTTCTGTGTGGAAAGGGGTGTGGAGATTAATGTAGCAAAAACGAAGTTTATGATCCTCAATCCCCCTAAGCACACACGCCCGAATCCAGTTCTGAATGGCACTCCGCTTGAGCGAGTTAAGACGTTCGGATACCTTGGGATCACTCTTCAAGAACATCTCAGGTGGGAGCCTCAAGTCGTAAACTCAGCATTAAAACTGACCCAAATTGTAGGAGGATTGTCCAAGTTGCTTAGAGATTTGGGGGCAGATTTATGTTTCCTGGCGCATCCCTGCAAATCAGCAAGGATGCGCCAGGAATGATGCATCACGCAAGTTTACCCTTGCGCCACACATGATGCGCCGCATTTACAATGCGGCGCATCATGGCGCAGGAATAAACAGATGCGTGACGCATCCGATGGCGTAAGGTTGGCGCAGTGCTTCAGTTGCGTCGCAAGAGCGACGCAACTCCAGCACTGTTCCAACCTACCCTATCCCTAACATGGT
The DNA here is from genome assembly GCF_964204655.1 of Triturus cristatus. NCBI lineage: Eukaryota > Metazoa > Chordata > Amphibia > Caudata > Salamandridae > Triturus > Triturus cristatus. Next base: position 608,759,604 of record NC_140593.1, on the reverse strand, counting down.
GCGTCAAGCCTTACGCCTGCTTCAAGCAGGCGCAGGGTTTTGGCGCATCAGCGTTGGGAAAGTGACTCAGTCAAATCTTATAGATTTGACTGAGTCACTTTTCAGGGGCGTTCCTGCGACGGAACGCCCCCCCCTCTGTCGACACGCCCACGTGAAACCTGACACAGGTTTTACGTGGCGCAGGGCTTTACATCGTGACGCATCTCCATAGATGCGTCACGATGTAAATATGGCGCAAAGTGGCGCAGGGTTTACACCGCCGCTGCATCACAAAAGTGACGCAACAGCGTCGTAAAAGTGGCGCATCTCCAATATAGATCCGCCCCTTGATCTTCAAGCCTGCTGTGCCAGTGGTAGAAATTTATAAGACACAAGCTAGAGCAGCGTCCATTTATGGAGCAGAATTATGGGGACACTGTAGGCCTCCAAGCCTAACTAGGATTGAACATTCCTTTCTGAGAAATCTGTTAGGCTTTCCTCCAACCACCCCGTTGATTCCCATTAGGTTTGACCTAGGGTTGCTACCTGTGGAGGAGGAGGTGGCGTTGCGGCCTGTGACATATTGGAAGAGACTTTGGTCTACCCCGGAGTTGGGCTCTTTTCGAGAAGAATTTAAGGGGGTTTGGCCCCTAATTAAAAATAAGAAAATTCCCTGGTTAATCCATATCAGGGATACTTGTGACAAGATTGGTCTTTCTGAATTATGGGGTTCCCCGGAGGATTCATGTATGGTACTCTCAAGGGCAAACCTGGTAGACCAGTATAGGCACTATAATCTTATGAGCCTTCATGTGAATTCTGGTGTTGGCAGACTGACTGCTCAGTTTCCCCAAATTAAAGATGACTACAGGAGGGAGGAATTTCTTGATCTGATCTTCCCAGCTGTTGCTAGGAAGTTGTATTTCCAGCTGAAAATAGGCAGCTTACCGCTCAGGTCTTTTACCTCCAAATGGGAGCTGAATAAAAATACCGACTGCCCTGCCTGTGGTTATCGAATGGAAAATGAAAAACATGTTTTTTTCTTTTGCCCAGTGTACCATCGGTTACGTAATCGATGGGTAAAACCAATCTGTAAAAACCTGGGTTTCAGAGACTGTGAAAACGCCATAAGAGTATTGAAATATGATACCCACCCCCGATTGTCTTCGCAGTTTCCCGTTTTTTAAATGGTATGTGGATCAAACGCAGAATCTTCTGTAATTAAGCAATAAGTTTAAACGTATTCCACATACTTTATTGTATTTTTTGTATAATCTTTTTTTGTTTGTTTTTATTATGTTGTCCTTCTATTTAATTTATTTATTGTATAATGATGAACTGTATGTTATTATAACTCACAGGGTTTTTTTTTTTTTTTAGATTTGTATCTGCTTTATTAATTGTAATTTGTACTTTTATGGCCTTTTTGGCCAAAATAAAGACCTTGATGATGATGATTTCCAATTTTGCCTCAAAACTGAGCAATGACAATTCAAACTTTCCTAGCCCCAATATTCCATCAGCAAGCCTATGGCCGGCTTGCTTGCATGATCAGTTATCTTTCACAGAGTATTCTTTTGTCATTTTTGATCTCAACCACCAAGCATGAAGAAAGTATCTAGAAATTGTAAATACGAGCCATCTTGTAGTGTCGGACCTAAATATGCGTAAGGCATCAGAGGGGCGCGAGAAAGAAAGCAAACGACAGGCAGGTATTATCCAGGTTTTCCTAATATTTACATAAGTGGGACAAAAAAAGACAAAGTGTTCTAAGGTCTCTGGAGAAGAGTGACAGGACGGGCACAGGGATGATACAGAAGCATTTGCCCAAGTACTTTTCTTATAATTTAGAGGGAGAACCCCATACCTAAAATGAATATAAAGTACTCGTGCCTGTGGGGGTTCAACATCATCCATGAGCAAATCAAAAGCAAACCAACCCGTGACATTCAAAACGCTGGAAGTTAAAGTGCCAAGTGCATTAACATCAGTGCAGAGTGAATCAACATACTCCCAGTACCTTTTTTTAGCAGGGGTACCATTTTTTTGTGATAGACTTTGGGTCCAACCACATGAACCCCAACCCCAGTTTAATAAACCAATCCTTCACCTTTATTGAACCAAACCAGGCGTCCTGATTGTTTTTGTAGTATTAATAATTCTTCCAGTGCATCCTTTAACAGGATCTAGGTACTACTGGACCATAATCTTACCCAAAACAGAAGTACATTAAGAATAGCAAAATAGTTAATGTGTTTAAGACCAAGCTCAAGACGTACTGGCAATAGGGGTCTGATCAATGGTAGTTTAAGGATCGCCCCTAAACATTTGTTCTCAGTGAGCTCTAATTGCTTTAAGCTCTCCAGCCCCCACAGCTCGGCCCTGTATATGGCAGCGCCTAGCCCTTTTGCCCGATGTAATTCCAAAATTGGAGAAGTGGGACGAAAAGCAGAACCCCTTACCCTCCCCGCGATTGCACAGTCGACATGTTGAAGGATTAAAACACTTTTTTCTATTTGGGGTGTCCAAACTAAACTATCACTGATTTAGACTCCCAAGTATTCAAACACCTTGACCTGTTCTAGGAATTGAGAGCCCAACATCAGTTTATCCTTGGTGGATTTATAGGGATTAAAGGCCATAAATTTAGTTTTGGAGCAATTTATTTCTAAGCCCCTATCTTTACATGCTTTTGCAAATTTGTTGAGAACATTCTGGATACCCATTGGCGTTTTTGATGTAAGCAGCGTATCGTCTGCAAATAGCAGGGAGGGTACAGGGCTACCTGCTAATTTCAGAGTATCCCCTCCACAATCAAACAATTCACCTATAAGCCCGTTTATATACAGGGTAAACAGGGTTGGGGCGAGAACCCAGCCCTGTTGTACCCCCTTAGAGGCTGGAATGTCATTGGTTAGACTACCATCTGAGTTCCACCTGACTTTGGCATAATTATCCTGATGCAGGTGAACCGGGATTAATCTGGTATGAATTCATTTCATAATCAATTTAGCATTTGTTTTCTGTGGTTTAAACTTCTATTTTGTATTGGTATAAACTCATTTTTCTACCTGGTATTAGATTTTCATAATTGGTTGTAAATTCACTTTTATTTGGGCTGACTATTTTTATTCTGTCTTTAACACATTTTTCTAGCCTGAAAATAAATGGATTTACCTGGTTTAAACTCATGTTGTATTCTGGTACGATCTGGTTATCCTTGCGTCACTCCATTATCATTCTTATAAACAAGACAATCCTAGCATAACATTATTTTGTTTTGCCTGGCTTGATTTTGTTAATATGATGTAAAAGGCTTTGCCTTCCTGGTGTGTTCCTTTTTTTCCTTATATATCCCATTTTGTGAACCTGGTACAATTTCTTTTAACCACATATTAACTCAGTTTGTATCCATGTTCAACATTTTTAACCTGGAATAATCTTCTTTCAATCAGGCATGATCTTCTTTTGTATTGTCGTATAAATTATATTTTTAACCTGGTACAAACCTTTTAATTAGTATCAAGGTATAGATTTCTACTAACTTCTTATCTGGGTTTATTCTCATTTTTATCATTGTGTAATTTTTCATCCTGGTACAAATGTATTGTTATCCTGATATAAACTCAATTGTTCATATGGTAGAAATGTATTTTACCTCTTCAAAACTCTTTTTTAATTTGGATTACAATTTTTGTATATTGCTATAAACATATTTAACCAGTTAGACAGATTAATAAATTGGTATGAACTAATTTAGTATTTGGATATGATCTGTGTATCTATGAGGAAGTCATTTATTTTGTATTTCATACCCAAATAACATCGTATACAGGAAAAGATATCATCAGATCAGATTGCTACAATTCTAATAAAAAGGAGCACCACATATAAACTAATCCAAAATATGAACAATAGCTAAAATGACATTTATACAGTTTTGGAATTAAAGAGTTAAAACCCGGCTCAAAAAAACATTGCAATTCATTCTTACAGCCTAATTCTAGTGGGGTTGTGCAAGAATACAAATACCTCGCTTAGGAAGAAAAGCACCACTAATGAACTGATCCAGTATAAGAGCGATTACTGTAACCGTTTGAAACTAGAAGGTTAAAACCATACAAGAAAACATTGCAATTCAATCTTATTGGGCATAAGACCCTTGCAACCCTATTCTTCCAACATAACAGAAGCATATAGATGGAAAAGCCTGCCATCACCACTCTTGATCCCCTACTCCCTTGTTAACATCCCCTGGCTTCTCTGCTCCATTCTGAAACATATGCCCAGATTTCCCCCCCACAAATTCTGGCCTGCCTGCTCCTGCATGCATACACAGACATCTCTTGATTATATATTCCAAAAAGCCTAGCTAGTCACATCTGGAATGAATGAATGAATGAAATATTATTTATAATGCGCAACTATGCCCAGTGGGCGTCAAGGCGCCTAAACCAAAATATAGAGCTGATAGCAGACAGAAACAGAACCTACTGGTATGCCTTAATAAAGAGCCAAGTTTTCAAGGACTTCCTAAAGAGGTCAAGGGAAGGAAGTCGTTTGATGTCAAGGGGGAGTGAATTCCACATTAGAGGTGCCAATATGGAAAAAGCTTTGGACCCCCATCTAACCTTCTTGGCTCTGGGGATTACCAGTTGGTGTTGCTCGCTGGAACGTAAATATCTACTCGGAACATATCTGGTAAGTAATGAACCAAGAGCATCAGCCGAGCCTGCAGTTAGAGCCTTAAATGTAAGGCAAAGAAGTTTGAAAGTGATCCTTGACGGAATGGGGAGCCAATGGAGGTTCTTCCTCGCTAAGGTCATTGATGACAACCAGGGCAAAGCGAGGGCAAACCGCGCTGCAGCGTTCTGTATGACCTGTAGACGCTGGAGCAAGCCCTTGTTGGCCCCGGCGTACACAGAGTTACAGTAATCGAGCCTTGAGCCAACAAGGGCAGTCACCACCTGTTTCCGCGCCTGAGGGGACAAATAATTCACAATCCTTTTTAGGGTCTTGATGACACCCCAACAGGTCGCCACCGTTCTATTCACCTGTAGCTCCATGGAGAGCTGGGTGTCAAAGATGACACCTAGGTTTCTAGCAGATTTGGTAGGTATAGGGCAGCTGCCTAAAGAGGGGGGCCACCAGTCATCTGACCATATGTCCTGGTCCTTGCCAAAGACCAGGACCTCTGTCTTGTCCCCGTTCAACTTTAGGGAGTTGGAGACCATCCAATCCGCAACAAGTTGCATGCAGGCCCTAAAGTTAGAGGCAGTTTTACTGACAGAGTGGGTCAGGGATACCATAATCTGCGTGTCGTCCGCATACGACACTACCTCCATCCCCTGAGATCTTACAAGTCTTGCAAGGGGGGCCACATAGATGTGCCTCTACATCCTTCCATCTAGCAGCTAGCATTATCCTAAATATTGCTGTTCCCACAAATATACAGTATTCCTGTGCGGTATTAAGCCCCAAAGAGCTATCATATCCCAGAAGTAGCAGGGTAGGGGTCAATTTAATCCTAGAGCCAAACAGACTTTCCCAGAAGCTAGGCAACCCATCGTTTAAAAGGGACAGTTTATCACAATCGTAAAACATATGGGCCAGTGTAGCCGGTCCGACCCCACATCTAGGGCAATTATCATCTGCCCTTTTTCCCCAATTAATTAATTTAGAAGGTGTAAAATATAAATTAAATACAGTTTTATACAATTGTGCCTTTAAGCTAGTGGATAAAAGTATTTTCGCAGTTGAAGATAAAGTCATATACATATCCACATCCGGGTTGTTCAGCTTCCTTGCCCAGGCTGTCTCAGTCTTTTCTAAATCATCTGGTAATTCATCTAATAATAGGCTATAAATATTCCTAATTGTACTCGTTTTCCTAATAATAACTTCCATCAATGGTATCCTTTCTAGTTTAACCATTAGTCTACCTGAAGTAAGGATACTCCTAATCTGCACATATTTAAAATAATGATTATTTGGAATCCTTAACTCCTGCTACAGCCTGGAAAAATTGGAAACTTGCTCTTCAACATAGAGTTCTCCAATTGTAACCACACCTAGCTCTTTCCATAATTTCCCCATAGCATCGTGAAACAGGGGTGGGAAGAGCGAGGAGTGCCACAAGGAAGTATAACGACAAATCTTCGGTATCGCCACAAATTTTGACACTCTTTTCCATATCTTCCATGCACCATATACTACCTTGAAGCAAAACTTGTTATGATAGCTCTGCTCCATTTGTCTCAGCAGCAACCCGTGATCTTCCTTCCCTATGGCGAGCTCATATACCGTAGGTATTTTCACAACCCATTCAGTCTTCTTGTCTCTATCTACTACAAACAAGGAGATCATCTGATGGAGAAGAGACGCCTAGTAGTATAATGTAATATTAGGAACTGAAAGTCCCCCTCTATACTGTGGGAGAGTTAAATACTTTAGTGACCTTTTCACTTTCCCATATTGCCAGATAAAATTAGAGAAGATAGATTCCGAGGTCTTCAATAAGTGGTCATCCACCGCAAGAGGAATTGAGTGAAATAAATACAAGATTTTGGGCAGCATAGTCATTTAAAAAAAAATCCCTTTCCCGATTATAGATAGATGCAGCTCATTTACTCTTTTTAAATCCGCGGCTATAGGGGCAGATTTACAAGCCCCTTGCGCCACTTTGGCATCACTTTTAACATGGGAAAAGTGACGCAAAAGTGGTGCAAGGGGCTTGTAAATCTGCCCCATAGTCTTTACCAGGGGGTCAAAGTTAATTTTCACAATCTCGTCCACCTTGGAACTAATGCGGACCCCGAGGTAAACTGCCGATTCTTCTCGTCGAGAATCATTAAAAGTGATATTATCTGTGCAAATAACAACTGTCTGCTCTTTATTCAATGCATACCCTGATAGATTCCCATATTCCTCAGCTATTTAGATAATCTCCCTAATTGCCTCTGTTGGATATGTGGTTAACACTACAACATCATCGGCATAAGCAAATACCTTGCTCTCATAACCCCTGGTTATCACTGGTTTGATCTCCTGACTCTGCAGTAACCTTACCACCAAGGGGTTTATATATAGAACAAATAAGATGGGGGAAAAAGGGCACCCTTGTCTGGTTCCTCTAGATATTAATATATTACCTGATTCCTTCCCCATCAATTGTATTCGGGCACTTGGGTCGAAATACATAGCTTTAATTGCCTTTATAATTTGCGGTCCAAAACCTTTTAACTCCAGTATCCCCCACAGAGACCTCCAGGATACCTGTTCAAATGCCTTCTAGGCATCGAGGACGCTCCTAGCCATCTTGGCCCCTGTCCGGGCCATGATGTCAAATAGCGATAGAGCCCTCCGGATATGATCCGTTGTTTCTTTTCCTGGGGTAAACCCATGTTGCCAGGGGGAGACCAGATGTCCAATAACCCTCCCTAACCGATTAGCCAATATCTTCGAATAGATGTTCGTATCCGAATTAATTAAAGATATCAGCCGATATGAGGCTGGATTATCTATAGGTTTTCCTTTCTTTGGAAAGATGATGATATCCGTCTCTTTCCAGAATTCTGGAGGGTTTCCCCTATACTGAACACCCCTGAAAAGATCAAGTTAAAGAGGTACTATCAAAGTTCTCAAAATCCTATACACCTCCAGGGGTATCTTATCAGGGCCAGCAGCCTTCCCTGAAGCCATTTCTTGCAATGCTACCTGAACCTCCTCTAGTGAGATATGCTTTTCTAGATCGTCTTTAGTTAAACTATCCAACACCTCGCCAAGGTCAGCATTAGTTAACATTCGGGATATATCCTGTAGTGTTCCGGCTGTACCCGTATTATCCTGGTACAGCAGTTGGTAATAATCCTGAAACACGCTTAATACATTATCTGTGTAGGTATACGTTTGACCGTTTTTTTAATAGAAGATAATAAATTCAGAGCTGTTTTCTGCAGGGTGCGAAGGGCTAGTCTTCTCCCAACTAGTTCACCATTTTCATAAGAATTATTCCACTGGGACTGATACTCTTCTGCTGATCTCTGCGTAAGCTAGCTATTTATTTCCGCCTTAAGGGCAATTATTCGATGCTGGGTTTGAACCACCTCGCGGTCCAGTGCTATTAGTAGGACATGCTCTTCTTCTGCCTCTGCTAAATTACGCATCAATTGTTCATTCTTGGCCTCTCTCTGTTTCCTTGCCCTAGCAACAAAGCTAATCGTTTCACCCCTAAGGCCAGCCTTAAAAGAATCCCACCCCCCCCCCCCCCTTGCCGGCACGATATCTATTTATGTCAAAAACTTATTGTGACCATTTCTTGATGTGCTCAATATAAACCTTATTTACAAGAAGTTTCCTATCAAAGGAACATTTGCTTCGAGTTCTTTTGAATCTTTTGACTTCAAGCTCCAACATGAATGGATTGTGATCAGAGATCACCTTAGGGAATTTCCTAATACCAGCTCCGCTAAGTAAATCCCTTGTACCTAGAAAATAATCAATCCTGACATATTTCCAATGGGGCAGGAATGTTACACATACCCCGGGTTGTTAAGGTGCTTTATAGCCCAAATATCAAGCAAGCCATGACTGCTCATAAGAGATGATAAAGCCCTACATACCCTTGGCTTCCGTCCATGGTATGCCCCTTGATTTAACTGCCCTTGACGAGGATTTAGGGAGAAATTAAAATCTTAGCACAAAGTAATGGACAAGGCCATGCCGCAAGCTCCAACTTAAGATCTTCAAAGATCTGTGGGTCGTCCTGATTTGATCCATATATCGCACACATTGTAAGCCCTGCCTCTAACTCTACCATTGCGCACCTCCCCAGTGCGTCCGCAGCTCTGCATTTAGCCTGTCCTAAGGCAATCTTTGCTAAGATTGCCACTTCTCGAATATTTGAGCTTTGAGACATACATACGAGCATATTATAGCCTCCAATACCCATCAAACCCTTTTCCCCCCACAGGATATGGGTCTCCTGCAGACACACCACGTCAAAGGCATTCGTCCTCACAAACTCAGCCAACCTTAACCTTTTCCCTCTATCATTCAATCCTGCCACATTCAATGAGCAGATAGTTAGCCTCCTCATATGAATTTAAACCCGTGCCCACCTGGAGGGCCTCTGTTCATTTCTTTCCCCTCCATTAGTACAATGATCTTTTTTTCTCCTTTTTTTTAACATATACACATTTCTTTCTCATGTCTGGGTATGTTTTTTCTTTAGTTTTCCTCCTCACCCCCCTACCAACCTCCTTCCCCCAGCCCTCCCCTCCTCCCATCATCCCCTCCTCCCTCCCCCCTACCCAACACCACCCTCGAGAGGCACTCAGACTGTGGTCTGTGCACGATAGATGCGACGCACAAAACCGAGAGCCCTAAAATTCTCACCCTTATGTTCCCAAATGCATGCTACCTTAAAACCAAAGCAAAACCCCCACTTATTCACCCCACCCGTTTTCCCTTATTTTTATTTTTTTTACTTTTATAAAGTCTCCTGTGTTCAATTCCTTTCTTTCTGAATTAGTTTAAACTAATCATTTCTATCCTGTAAGGCCGCTATCCAGATATTCTTTAGCTTTGATTTCTGACACAAAAAATCGCGTTTGCCCCCCCAGGTCACTTTTAGCCGAGCTGGATTATTCAAGAAGGCTTGTGCGTTTTTGTCCTGGTATGGTTTGATCAATTGCCGCAGCCGCCATCGCCTTTCGATGGTAGTGTGGCAGAAATCCGGTCGAACGAAAAAAGAGACTACGCCCCTTGTCCTCCTTGGTTCTGGTGTAGCCTTTTCAAAGATAGCTTGACGCAGTAGAAAGTTACTGAAGTATAATAGAATGGCCCATGGTAATGCCCCTTCCCTCACATGCTGTTTTTGTATAAACTGGATCCGATGGGTGCGTTGCACCTCTTGGGCCCCGTTCCAGTCTGTTAACTCCGGAAGCGCATCGCTTAATAAATCCACGACATACAAGCAGACATCTGCCCCCTCGACCTCCTCGGGAACCCCGAGCACCCGCAAGTTGTTGCGCCTCTGGCGCTTCTTGTGTTCCTCCAGCTTCCATTGTATGTCAACTTACTGGGCCTCATGAGACTTAGTTAGCACTTGGGTAGTTGTAAGGTCGGAATCTGTGGTAACAATCCTAGACTCAAGATAAGTCAGCCGCTCCCCGATGACACTACAGGTTTTGGTCAGCTTCCTTACCACCCCCTGCACCTTTAGCATAGCTGACTGGGTCTTACGTCCATCTTGACGTGTCTCATCACGATGCATCGATATGGCCTCAAAGATGGCTTCCAGCATTGGAGGGGTTGGTCCATTCAGATCTGAGACTGGTTGCCCACTAGGCAAGAGACCGGTAAGTTGGTTTGTAGGAGTGTAATCCTTGGTAAGATCTCTCTCTACTGGCTTTCTTTTTTTCTTCTGCACAGTTCTGGCCTTAGCTCCATCAACCTCATCCATATCACTATTACTAATATTGGTAGAGGTGCCCGAGCCATCTTCTGACCACTCACCCCCATCTGACACAGAAAGAAAATAGTCACTTGGCTCCTTGTCCAGATCCTTATCCAGGTCCTTCTCCTAGTTTGTCCTGTCAACCATGCCAACCCCCTGAGATCCCTCTATCAAGGTTAAACATCTGTCGCGTAGTAAGTCTTCCGGCCTGTAGTCTGCCAATGCCTGAGATGGGGAGCTAAATCGGCCTCGAGGAAAGCACCCTCACCCCCACCCAGATTTGCCTCAAATAGGCTAGCTTCCTGATTATCTGGGCTTAATATGTCAGTGCCGCTTTCCCCCCCTCCCCTGTTAGCTGTCAGTGGGAAGGGGGGTTATCCGCTCTTGGCATACCTTCCTTCCCTGCAGAGTTCAGATCCTGGCTGCCTTCATACATTGCAGGAGAGCAAACTACCTCTTGCACCTTCTCCAAGCCTTGCACAGGGCTGCTCTTACATTGACCTGTCTCACCGAGAGTCTGAGCCGTCTTCACCGTGGGGCCTCTCATCAGCACAACCACTGTAGAGCTGGCTGGGTGTAGTTTCCCTGCGGTCCGCCTCTTCCTCTCTTCTCCAGGGCTTGTTCATGTTGCTCGCGTAGCTCTGCTTGCTGACCTCGGCGTTCCTGCCTGTGCGGGTGAAGCAGCCGCAGCCGCGTCTTCAACATTCAGTTCTCCTGCCTCCAGATGGCCCTTAGGTACGGGACGAGTAGCCCTTGATTTTACCGCTCATCCGGCTGGCTTTGGTCCCATGTCTTCTACTAATGTGGAAGCCGATGTGTCAAACAGGTAAGATTCACCAAACTGTGGTTCCAGCACCACTCTGATCAACCTGTTAATATGCCTCAGAACCGCCAGTCCAATTATTGTTCCAATCAGGTGCATGTAGCTCCAAAAGTTCTTCGGGGGACCTTGTGTCACTTCACTTCGCATTTCAGGGGTCATCTCCGCGTATCTCTTTACTTCAGCATGTAAAATCTTTTAAGGGCTCGCTACAGGTCTGCGCGCTGCTACGGTCTCAGGTGACCGCCATCTTGCCTCTCACCATGATGGCTCCCAGGGAAGTAATTTTGTATGCTGGTTACAAATGTTTACCCTGATCTAACAATCACTCTTGTGCCGGTATAAACTCATTTTCTACCTGGTTTTTATCTAGGTTAATCTAGTTTTTATTTTTGTATAAACAAGTAATTCTAACATGGTACACAATTCTCTAACCTGTACCCTTTTTTATTCTGTTTAGCCTTGTTTGGCCACATTTTTATCCCATGAAACTGATTTATCTGATTTACCACGGAATACATTTTATTCTGGCATGATTTTGTTTTGTTAATTTGGTATAAACTGATTTTTTATTCCTGGTATGATCTTTTTTCCTGGTGTGAACTATTGTGTGAACCGGGTACAAACATTTTTATACTGGTATAAATTCATTTTTTATCCAGGTTAAACTTTTTAACCGGGTGTCCACATGTTTAAAATTGATATAAACTTTTTTCTGTCCTGGTACTTATTAAAGGGTTTTTTATGTGCCAATTTGGGTGACATATTATTTGTGGGAATTGGTGATTTTAATGATGTACATGGTCGTAACAGATGTACGAATGAAAATGCACTGGAAATGACTTCATAAGGTGGGCTAAACTTGTCATTATTAATGTAACGTAGTTATGCCACATTTTTGTGGGAGACTCCATTTTAATAGGATTGGTGACATTTCAAATGTTCTGCTCATCTTACTCCTGCTCATTTCTCACAGTTTCTGTGGAGCACCTTCTGCTGCAAAATAATAGCTGATTGTATTTGAAAGCTTGTATTGTGATTACATTTTCCACCATGTACCCAGTGGATCATTTTAAAGGATTCCTGCTGGAAGTGTCAATGTAGGCATGCCGAAGAACATAATTCTATGAGCTATTGTTTGAGCAATGTTTCATAATATATTGTACATCTCCGAAGTGCAGCAGCTGAGGAAGCAAGCTGAAGATTTTCTTTTACCTTAAGAAAGGGGTTAGCGTTAAGAGTTTCAATTATTACAAATTTGCTATTGAGATTCCAAGGCGTCCAAACCATGATCGTACCATGCTGAATCTGCATTTTGCTAATTGTTTATGCATAAAATGTGTATAAATAACTCTAGTTTTGTAGGTTCTGGAGTGACTTCTCATTTTCCTCCTGAGACTATTTTGAGACTTTCTCCTTATCCCTTGGGATGTTTTCAGTACTGTTTATAAGTTTCACACTTAGAATCTGGAAAAATTTGATAGGGATTTTACTATGATTTTATGATTCTGTGTTCTGTGCCTGAGGCTTCATGGCAAACTACACATTTTTCAGTACAATTTTTATTAAAGATTCTGTAATAAACCTTTAAAACTCAATTTTGATATGCACCTCTGTTACTGAGAGGTCCCAGTTTCTATTTTGTATTTGACCCTGCTAATTATTGGGTTTAATGTTGGGGAGGGGAGTCTCTTGTACTAGATCAATGAGAAATCACGGAGCCGAATTACCTTAGTAAAAAACGGACTGCTCAAAATATTGGGGTCCGGCTCCCACACAGACTCATTTTTGAACCTGCTAAAAACATTTTTAAACTTTGTATTACCTAATTTTTATGCAGGTTAAACTTTTTTATCCTAGCATGAACTCATTTTGTAACTTGGTAAAACATTTTCAGCCTGGAATAAAGCATTTTGTATCCAGGTTAAAGTTGTTTAACTTGTTGTAATCTTCATTCAATGTGGTGTTAAGTTTTTTTTTATCATGGTTGAGATTCATTTTAATCATTTAATCATTTTAATCCGGAATAATCTATTTACATTTTTATGTTTTCACAAATCTCTAATGGAAATCTACCAAAAATCATGTATTTTTGAAACTACTCCTAACCTTCTACTCCTGAAGTAAGTAGGGCTGAAATGTTTAAAAGAACACCTTTTTCGTTTCATTCTTTTTTTTCTTCATGGAGAAAACTATTTTTCAATTTTCTTCGTTGAGAACTTACTTTTTTCATACATTCGTTTTCAAGACCCTATTCACTTATGTGCGTGTAATAAGACTTTCTTGTTCAAAATAGGAGGTCAGATTTAGTGAAGTAGCAAGGGTATCAAAGACTGGGTATCAAACTGGGGAAATAGGCCTTGATCTACTGGGTTGGTAGTAAAAATAAAAACAGCTAGAAAAGGGGCTGTGGCGCCTCATACCTCTTGGCCCCGGTGTCACTGCACCTGCTGCACTATTGATAGGTATTCCCCTGGTCTGGTCTTGCGGTGCAAGGGTCTAATGTGAATCAGGATCAGGCAACTTTCACCTGCAGATCAGTTTCTGTACATTTTTCTGTGCATGTACATTTCACTTCCATGAGCAAAAACGTAAATTTGGAATAAAATAGATCAGAATCTAGCTTTCTGATCTTCACTTGCTAACCAGTGGCGTGCCATTCGTCGCGTGAAGCGATCCTCACAGTCTCTACCTATACTCTTAGGCAGGAAAGTCAATTCCCACTAGTGTAAATTCTTTGGATGAGAGGACGAGGATTGTGATGTACATTTGGGAACATAGCGTAGGTCTTAAAATTAACTCATAAGGGCAGATAATTATTTTTTTGTGAGTTCAAAATGAGTAACTTCAGGGTCTCCACCGGTGCAGGGGAAAATATGTGCGTGATCAGGATTCAGACACCGGACTCTGGTTTGGTTTTGTGTTGTACTACGAAATCATAAAGCAAACTGCTTTTCCGAGCAACAGGCAGCAGATGGCGCAACGCATCTTACTGCCAAGGATGGTAGCCTCAAGCTTCTCTCATGCTTGCTCACAAGATGCAACTTGAGTCACAGCCCAATAACGTGGCTTGTTGCAAATTAGTGTAATTTCCTACCCACTTACTCTGAAATGCTTTTCAAATGCGGTAGTCTTTATGAGGTGAATTTCTACATTCTCTACAAAGATGCTCCGATTTGTAGCTATTTCTATTCCTGATTTCGAAACAGTTGTCCCCTCTTTTTAGGAGCCTTCCTGGCAGTGTTACGTCATAGTAAATGTCGAAAATATTTCCAGTCCTTCCTTCACATAATTCATGTGCAAGGCTGGCTGCATGCTCCAATGAAAGTTTGACTTCGAGTACGTTCTACGCTTTATGTGTCGTGCTAAAATGTGTGCCTAAGTGATGGGACAACATTTCACCTCCGAGTGCAGTAGTCCCTTTAACATCCCTGCCTCTCTTGTCTTCCCGACTTTCCATGCTGGCATAGCTGATGCCCTAAATACCCCTGCTGCCCCCCTTATAATTTGTCACACACCCACACCTCCTGGGCCTCAGGGTCTTACAAGTGACCTTAGTCTAGCCTGCATGGATACATTTTGCGCCATGTACAGCTATGCCGCTATGCTGCTGAAACTGTATGGTCAGACGGCTTAATACAGATTTCTTCACTCAAGTGCTGCATATCTTTTATCTACACAAAAAGAACAGATGATGGACTGAATGCTGCGCCAATCAAACATTCCTGGAGTTGCATAGGGAGCAAAAACACGATGAGTTTAGGCCCAGGTCTTTGTACTGGGTGAATGTATGACATTGTTCAACATTATGTCCATCAATTGTTCTTTTTACATTTGTTACCCCGAGTGGGATGGGTATACCCAGACGTGGGTCCCGTGCTCTCCATGCCACTGGAGTCAAGCTAACGTGGCTGATGAGGGTTGAAACCCCGAAACCGGTGCCAGGATGTTTGTTTCCAGTCCAGGGAGACCTGGCCTGGCAGTTCGGGCTGGACTGTTCCCATTGGGCGCAGGGTCAGGACTGATTTGTAAATGGCTGGGTTTAAACTGTAATGGCATGGGGAGCAAAAAAACGATGGATTGAGGCCCAGACCTTTGTACTGGAGTGCATTGTTCAACATTCTGTCCATCAATTGTTCTTTTTGCATTTATCTTTTATCTATGGCAACTTGTCCCCACATTCACATTTGCCCAGGCCATACCCAACAGCATTTGTTTGTTGAAATAGGTTGTGCATGGGTACATTGTGTGTTAAACTTCATTGGTTCTCTGCCTGCATCATACGTTTTGCACCAGAGTGTATTGAAAGTTCACAGAGCATACAGTGAAGTTATAGTGCATGCTCTCTGTTAGATGGGGCATCCTTGAGTGGGCCTGCAGCACTGATTGTGCCACCCACTTAAGAAGCCCTTTAAACATGTCTCAGGCCTGCCATTACAGAGCCTGTGTGTGCAGTTTTAAACTGCCATTTCAACCTGGCAAAATAAAACTTTTACAGGCCCAAACCTTCTTTTTTAAGACATATAAGTCACCCTTAGGGTAGGCTCTGGACAGCCCCAAGGGCAGGGTGTAGTGTATCTAAAATGTTGAACATGTACTTTTAAGCTTAACATGTCATGGTAGTGAAAAACTCTTAAATTAGTTTTTCAGTACTACAAGGTCCAGCTCTCCCATAGGATGACATTGGAGTGGCCTTATTACATTTTATAAGTGTAATTTCCGTATAGGAAGAAATAACTGGTTTATGTTTGGTGTCTCTGGAATCCTAATTTAAAATCCTAATTTATGGTGAAGTCGGATTTAAATTTACACTCTGAAAATGCCACTTTTGGAGTGTTGGTATTTTCTTGCCTTAGCTATTTGGTGCCTCCAGCCTGTCTCTGGTCACATGACTGGGTGTAGTTGACAGTTAGGCCTTGTGTATTCTTCCTAGACAGCCACACACAATGGGAGCTTAGGTGTGGCTGGATGGGCCATCACTCGCAGGATGGGAGGGAGGAGCTGGGGTCAGCCTCACTTACACCTGTATAGGCTGTATCATGTCTCCACACAACGGGCTTAACAACTCTGCATTGCCACTTTATCCGGCTTGGAGCCAGAGCAAGGTGCAGTAGGGAATTCCCTGCACTTCAAGGACACTGTCTAGGAGCTTCTCCAACCTTACAGAACCAGGGCACTAGTGAATAAAAGAAGTACCTCAGACATCATACACCTCAGTACACTTCTGAACCTGTGGATGCTCTGCCAGGAAGGAGTGCTGTGCTGATGAAAGGACTGCCACTCTGCTGGACTGTTTCTCTGAAGGAGCTGCTGCCTTTCTGACTTGCTGTCTACTGTCCTATTGCTTGGGGAAGTAGAACTGAACCTGCAACTCCATCTTGAACTGATTCAAAGGGCTAGTGTGCTGGCCTCCTGATCTGAGTCTCAGAGATATAACAGGCTCCCCACCAGCTCCTGGACCTGTCTTCAGCGAGTTCCTGACTCCCAAAAGGTGTCCCTGAGGTCCTAGACCATTGGTGTGGCTCAGCAGGCTTTTAATTCAAGCTTTTGAGCTGTTCGCAACAGCAAACAGGCCTATTCTCACCCAAACTGTGGTACTCGCATGGAAAATCAGCACTTTTCGCCACAAGTCTGTTTTTTCGCACAGCAAGTGTTGATCGTCGCGGAGAACCCAACATGAAAAACCAACCCGCCCATCAACGACTACTGTCCTGCTTCAAGTACCATGCTGACCACCTCCAGCGACTCTCTCCTTGCTGCTCGTGACCCTCTCCGATCGTGAACAGATTCTTGGCACAAAACTTGAAAAGGTAAACTGCTGGACTTATCTGGGACTGTATCCGACCTATGCTCCATTGTGATCGGCCTGAACTTTTGACTTTGCGCTTTATGCTTTTAGGTACTATATTACAATTTATTCTTTAAAAATGCATAACTCCGGTTCTTCCAATTCGATTTTTATTGTTTTGGTCTTGTTTTATTTATAGTACTTTGCTCTGTTTTTCTAACTTGGGCTACTATTTTTATGGTGTTTCCACTGTTTTCCTGTTTGGAGTGTTGCACAAATACTTTACCTTACTATGCTTCTGAGTTAAGCCTGACTTCTCTGTGCCAAACAACCAGGGGGGTTGAGCACAGGTTAATTTGGGGTTTGCTTGTGCCTTACCCTGACTAGGATTGTGGTTGGGGCCTGACAAGGGCTCACACCCCAGTCAACCAGTAACACAATTTTCAACACTCCCCCCTCACACATTGTCTTTAAACTATCACAGACCCTATACTGAAGAGGACATTTTGCTACTTACCCGAGTAGTGTACTTATAAATGTACCATTTGTCATTAAATTGACCACAACAATTTTTTTGGAGAGCACCCCAAAACCCTTTAAGGCAGTCTTTATATCCTACAAGGGATCGACCAAAGGTGTATGTCAAGATAGCAAACACAAATATATTGTTTTCCAGAAGTATTGTATCCAGTATACCGATCACCAAAATATTCTGAAGGTAAATATATGTAGATATGCATTAATTTACTATTCTTAGCATTACTCCTACTTGCTGCTACTGCTACGCATCTTTGTATTTTGAATATATATATATATATATGTATATATATATTACCTACTGGCGGTCGCCAGTAGGTAGTTATAGTTAGGACCCTGTTTCCATAGGAAAACCGCAACATTCTATTTGGAATAACTTTGGCGCCGGTTGACGAATCCTCGCGAAATTTTCAAAACTAATGGGGCGCTACGCTCCGCTCCTTCCCTGAAAGTCTCGGGGGGATTCGTCAAGCGGGGGCCGAGATAAAAGGGGGGTCCCAAAACGCGTTTTTCCCATGCATTTTTCCTTAGGACCTTTAGACACAGCTACAGCCCGAACGGCTGAACAGAGTTCCTTGAAATTTGGCAGAGAGGTAGTCTACAGGTCAAGGAAGTGCCTTTTGTAGGTTTGTTGTAAATCTGTTCAGTAGATTCTGAGAAAATAGCCTTTAAATCAATATATATATTTGAGCCAGCTTACGGTGCGCTTACGGTGCGCTTACCGTACGCGTACGGTGACGTGCGCGAGCGCGATTCTGATTGGCTGTTAGATCTTAGTAAACATTCGAATCGGTCGAAACCAGGAAGCGGCGGCCGCCATTTTGTGTGTTTCACTGAGAAAATAAAGGGTGATAACTTGAAAAGGGGGCAAGGAAGAGAGTTACAGACCCCCTAACATTTGAAAGGGGGTCAAAGAAGGACAGAAAAGTACAAAAAAAACATTTATTAATTTTAAAAAAAATCGCGGGGTACGCGTACGGTAAGCTCACCGTACGCGTACGGTAAAAAAAAAAAAATGAAATGAAATGCATATTTAAGTGTTTAGATATTAGGGGGCTCTAAAAAGAGCCGTTGTGTTTATTAAGTGATTTTTTAGTGGTACCTACAAGTAAGTACCGATGCAGAGTCTAAGGTTCAAGAGGAAGACTCTGTTCCCTTCATCATTGAAGTGTACACCATCTCCTCTATAAATGTCTTGCATGTCGTAACGCAAGTTGTTGTGGTAAATGGAACCCATGCCATAGTCACGGAGGAAAGCAGAAACAGATTTGTTGACGTGCTTTCTTGCTTTGTCAATCTGTGGACAAAAATGATTGGACCAGTTCCATTTTTGCCTTTGGCATATGTTAGAAAACACAAAGGCAGTTTTAGGGAAAAGTGAAAACAGTTGTGCAAAGGTCTCCTTCATAAGCATTTCCAGACCTACCCCAGTCAAAGTGCCTAGGTCATTGCCACCACAGTGCGCTATTATGAGGTCAGGGTGTTGGATTTGCATGAAGGATTTCACCAATGGCATCAATTGGTGCCACTTTAACCCTCTCTGACCAATCCATTTAATGTCTACATTTGGCAAAGCAAGGTCTCTCACCATACCTGTTTTCTCTGCATACTTTTCACTCCAGAAGACATAGCTGTGCCCTACAATCCACACTGTGAACATCTTCCAAGGAGATCTGGATGCACTCAGGAGGTGTAATTCAGTAGAATGGTAAAAAGAAATGTAAGACAGTTTGGAAATGGAGGCATACATATTTTTTTTAAATAAAAAGAACTGATTGGCTGTTTCATACCATTCTACACTAAAAACTAGGCTGTGTGTGTCAATTTATAGAAGCATGATTAGTATTGGTAAAGAAAAATGTGTTACCACAGAACAGTACTATGGATTTGCTGTTAGGTTTGAAAAGTCAAGCACTCTTGCACTTTGAAAATGAAACATTGTCTGCTGAACTTCTGACCTGACTCCACACAGCAGTGTTCCATGAGCTGTTGCTATGGTAGCAGGCAGAAGTCAAGTTGGGGGAAGGGTACTAGGCAGAAGTCAAGTTGGGGGAAGGGTACTTTTTGAAAAGGGTTGGTTTTCAACCAATAGAAATGTGTGATTACATTTGAAAAAAAGGGGGAAGCACTGAGATTTGAAACTAACATGTATATGTGTGGAAAAAGAGAGGGAAACATTGCCATTATCTGGTTCTGCTGAGAGGAGAGAGGTGTACAGAACAGAGATCCTGGCTCTGATAATCTGCTGTTTGAGTGCCACATTTCTTTCACAACTAACTAATTTTAAAGGTGAGTTAAGAGTTTGAGAGGGGATGTATATGGTAAATTAAGAAATGAATAATAGCATTGGAATTCCTTTTGTTGAAGTTGTGTTTATCATTTTGTGTTTTGGGAGAAATTTAAATGTGAGGAACATGTAAAATAATATGGACTATGTTTTCACCATAAATTAAGGTGTACTGGTATAAATAAGGAATACTTTTAGGGTTTGAGGTTCCAGTCAGTAATGGAAATACATTCAGCATCACTAAGGCTGGTTGCCCTTGCTGGAGTGTAGTCAGTCACCCAGGTTACAGATGTTGCTGGTCTCAGAAAGCTGTTTGGTATTGCTCTGGTGATTTTACATTTGCATTAGATTGAAAGGGGGAGCTATTTTTTTATGCAGAAGCAGACTCTTAGCACACAGCCAGCTGCTTATCCTGTGGAATCGTGCACAGTATTCACAACCGAGTGGAGTTTGAGGTTGCAGTCAGTAATGCAAATACATTCAGCATCACTAAGGCTGGTTGCCCTTGTTAGAGTGTAGTCAGTCACCCAGGTTACACATGTTGCTGGTCTGAAAAAGCTGTTTGGACATGTGCTTTTTTAAGAATATGAAAAGTGGATTGAAGAAGTGTCAGACTGTAAAAGTACTTATCACTTGCCCAAAAAAAGAGTAGTAAGTGTGCTTTCAAAATGGCAAAGAAATTTCGTTTTCTGACTAATAAGAAAACATGACTCTGTGTGCAAAGAGGAATTACAGGCAGAGATTTATTGTGTATTGCTCTGGTAATTTTACAGTTGCATTAGATGGAAAGGGGGAGCTATTTTTTTTATGCAGAAGCAGACTCTTAGCACACAGCCAGCTGCTTATCCTGTGGAATCATGCACAGTATTCACAACCGAGTGGGGTTTGAGGTTGCAGTCAGTAATGCAAATACATTCAGCATCACTAAGGCTGGTTGCCCTTGCTGAAGTGTAGTCAGTCACCCAGGTTACACATGTTGCTGGACTCAAAAAGCTGTTTGGACATGTGCTTTTTTGAGAATATGAAAAGTGGATTCAAAATGTGTCAGACTGTAAAAGTACTTATCACTTGCCAAAAAAAAGAGTAGTAAGTGTGCTTTCAAAATGGCAAAGAAATTTCGTTTTCTGACTAATATGAAAACATGACTCTGTGTGCAAAGAGGAATTACAGGCAGAGATTTATTGCTTATTGCTCTGGTAATTTTACAGTTGCATTAGTAGGAAAGGGGGAACTATTTTTTTTGTGCAGAAGCAGACTCTTAGCACACAGCCAGCTGCTTATCCTGTGGAATCATGCACAGTATTCACAACCGAGTGGGGTTTGAGGTTGCAGTCAGTAATGCAAATACATTCAGCATTAGTAAGGCTGGTTGCCCTTGCTGGAGTGTAGTCAGTCACCCAGGTTACACATGTTGCTGGTCTCAGAAAGCTGTTTGGTATTGCTCTGGTAATTTTACAGTTGCATTAGATGGAAAGGGGGAGCTATTTTTTTCATGCAGAAGCAGACTCTTAGCACACAGCCAGCTGCTTATCCTGTGGAATCATGCACAGTATTCACAACCGAGTGGGGTTTGAGGTTGCAGTCAGTAATGCAAATACATTCAGCATCACTAAGGCTGGTTGCCCTTGCTGAAGTGTAGTCAGTCACCCAGGTTACATATGTTGCTGGTCTCAAAAAGCTGTTTGGACATGTGCTTTTTTGAGAATATGAAAAGTGGATTAGAAATGTGTCAGACTGTAAAAGTACTTATCACTTGCCAAAAAAAGAGTAGTAAGTGTGCTTTCAAATTGGCAAAGAAATTTCGTTTTCTGACTAATATGAAAACATGACTCTGTGTGCAAAGAGGAATTACAGGCAGAGATTTATTGCGTATTGCTCTGGTAATTTTACAGTTGCATTAGATGGAAAGGGGGAGCTATTTTTTTTATGCAGAAGCAGACTCTTAGCACACAGCCAGCTGCTTATCCTGTGGAATCATGCACAGTATTCACAACCAAGTGGGGTTTGAGGTTGCAGTCAGTAATGCAAATACATTCAGCATCACTAAGGCTGGTTGCCCTTGCTGAAGTGTAGTCAGTCACCCAGGTTACACATGTTGCTGGTCTCAAAAAGCTGTTTGGACATGCGCTTTTTTGAGAATATGAAAAGTGGATTCAAAATGTGTCAGACTGTAAAAGTACTTATCACTTGCCAAAAAAAAGAGTAGTAAGTGTGCTTTCAAAATGGCAAAGAAATTTCGTTTTCTGACTAATATGAAAACATGACTCTGTGTGCAAAGAGGAATTACAGGCAGAGATTTATTGCGTATTGCTCTGGTAATTTTACAGTTGCATTAGTAGGAAAGGGGGAACTATTTTTTTTGTGCAGAAGCAGACTCTTAGCACACAGCCAGCTGCTTATCCTGTGGAATCATGCACAGTATTCACAACCGAGTGGGGTTTGAGATTGCAGTCAGTAATGCAAATACATTCAGCATCACTAAGGCTGGTTGCCCTTGCTGGAGTGTAGTCAGTCACCCAGGTTACAGATTTTTCTGGTCTGAAAAAGCTGTTTGGACATGTGCTTTTTTAAGAATATGAAAAGTGGATTCAAAATGTGTCAGACTGTAAAAGTACTTATCACTTGGCAAAAAAAAGAGTAGTAAGTGTGCTTTCAAATTGGCAAAGAAATTTCGTTTTCTGACTAATATGAAAACATGACTCTGTGTGCAAAGAGGAATTACAGGCAGAGATTTATTGCGTATTGCTCTGGTAATTTTACAGTTGCATTAGTAGGAAAGGGGGAGCTATTTTTTTGTGCAGAAGCAGACTCTTAGCACACAGCCAGCTGCTTATCCTGTGGAATCATGCACAGTATTCACAACCGAGTGGGGTTTGAGGTTGCAGTCAGTAATGCAAATACATTCAGAATTACTAAGGCTGGTTGCCCTTGCTGGAGTGTAGTCAGTCACCCAGGTTACACATGTTGCTGGTCTCAAAAAGCTGTTTGGACATGTGCTTTTTTGAGAATCTGAAAAGTGGATTAGAAATGTGTCAGATTGTAAAAGTACTTATCACTTGCCAAAAAAAAGAGTAGTAAGTGTGCTTTCAAATTGGCAAAGAAATTTCGTTTTCTGACTAATATGAAAACATGACTGCGTGCAAAGAGGAATTACAGGCAGAGATTTATTGCGTATTGCACTGGTAATTTTACAGTTGCATTAGTAGGAAAGGGGGAGCTATTTTTTTTGTGCAGAAGCAGACTCTTAGCACACAGCCAGCTGCTTATCCTGTGGAATCATGCACAGTATTCACAACCGAGTGGGGTTTGAGGTTGCAGTTAGTAATGCAAATACATTCAGCATCACTAAGGCTGGTTGCCCTTGCTGGAGTGTAGTCAGTCACCCAGGTTATAGATGTTTCTGGTCTGAAAAAGCTGTTTGGACATGTGCTTTTTTGAGAATCTGAAAAGTGGATTAGAAATGTGTCAGATTGTAAAAGTACTTATCACTTGCCAAAAAAGCAGTAGGAAGTGTGCTTTCCAATTGGCAAAGAAATTTCGTTTTTTGCCTAATTTCAAACCATGACTCTGTGTGCACACAGGAATTGTTTTTAGAAATTTAATTTGTGAAGGTGTTATTGTGATTTTCACTTGTAGGAAAGGGGTACTTAGTATTTTAAGATTTGAAAAGATCATAAAAAATGTAGTAATATATTTAAATAAAATAAAGAATTCTTTTTTTAGTTTTTTTCAGGTAGTGCTGAAGAGCAGTGAACAAAATTTAACATGCCTACAAAATCCAGGCAAAGGAAAAACCACAAAAAAAATCTATATTTGAAGACAACTGGAGGACCTAAGTTAGCTGGAGATGCTCATGTTGGGAAAAAGAGAAAGTCTTCTGGTAAGCAGACAAAAGATTTTTTAAAGAACATCTTCAAAAAAAGGAAAAATGTACAAAATGTCTGTACTGGAAAGAATGTTTTAAATAGAAAAGAACAGGAAAAAATTGAGCATTTAGTTAATGCAAATATACCTTCAGAAACAATAAAGATTAATTTAAACAAAAAAACAGCGTTTAAAGAGATACGTAGAAAAATGTTTCAGAGAAGAGTTATGTCCAATTTGATAAAGGATGTGAAGAAATATAAGCAAAAGGCTAAATTTTATAGGAGAAAAAAAGAAATTGAAGCCATTGCAGCTAAGGCATTAGAATTAAAAAGGAAACTATTCATTTTAATTTTGAATAGGATGCGTACATTAGATAAAATGGTTAATGTACTGAAATCACAAACCAAAAGGAAAAGAGAAGTGAAAAGAACAAACTTTTGCAAAGTGTTTTTAGGAGAATGGATGCATAGTTCAAGTAGTGAACCTTTTTTTAATGAAGAGAGTTATTTTCAAAGTAATACTTTGCTGCATGCAGTTGACACCAGAGGTCGTGCTTACGAAGTGAAAAATGGTTGTATAATGGAGAAGGAGAAAATGGTTCCAAGAGATGAGGTACAAGTGATGGCGGATGAGGCTATGGGGAGACGTCCTAAAGCCCCAGTGTACACTTGGAATTGTAGTAGTATTTGCACTGTGCGTCAGGAATCTATTGATAAATTTCGTGAGTTTCTAAGAGAATATAGTAAAAAAAGTGTAAAACAGAAGATTAAGGTGCTTCAAAGTCTAGATCCATGCAGAGTGAGAGAGAATACTGGTTTGCAGGGTCATTCTCTGGCTTGTCTATCTAGAAAAGTGTGTAAAAGTGTTTTTCAACATTTTAGGATGCTGCCTGTTCATCATACTGAAATGAGAAAGTTTGTGAGACGGTTGTATTTTGCTAAAAGTCCAGCAATAAAGTTAGATGAATTGAATAGGGCTCTGTTCCGTGGAACAGTATCAGATGTAGAGAAGGTTATTGATGAAATTCAGTTTTGTTACTTTGGTCCAGAACAAGAAAGTGCAGAAAAGGACACAGTAAATGAGGAAGAAGTGGAAGAGAATGTAGAACCCTCTGTAAGTAAGACATTTAATGATCACATAACAAAATTTGCAATAATCTCTAATGAAAGACCAAATATTACTTGTATTTGTTGCCGCAGAACTCATTATAGAAAACAAACCAGGAATGTTGATCTCTACAGAAAAAGTGAAAATGAAGATAATTATAAGTGGAAGGATTTTGCCACATATATATTTCTTGAATATTGTTTTCAATTGGGTGAAGATCAGCGTATTTGTAAATACTGTTACAACAAGTTAGAAGAAAATAGAATGCCGACCAGAGCTGTACATAATAATTTAGAATTGGATGTTATTCCTGCCGAACTTTCTGAATTAAATACATATGAGTCTATACTTATTCAATGTGTTCATCCGTTCCAGACCATAGTACGTATGGAGCTCAAAACTGGTAAATTACCTCCTTCTGATTTACTGAGAGGTTTAAAAGGTAGAGTGGTGTATTTGCCCTTGGATTTGAAAAAAAATATGGAAACTATTGATGCAGATACTTTGGAAACTGAACCATTAGTTATTCTGGTTAATGGTGTACCTACAAAGAATAAGAAGATTTGGCAGGAGCTGGTAGATGTACGGAAAGTTCAAAGAGCAAATTTGTATTTGAAAAGGAATAACAAATGGTATGAATCAATTTATATAGAAGAAGAAGAAGAAGATTTACAAGAAGACATCAGAAACACCAACTGGACAAATTGAAAAAGTGGACAAGTCAAAGGAAGAAGAAATTTATGAACATTTTAGCATACATCCTCTTCATTCAAAAGAAGTTATGGGAGACAATATTGATCTGTTTCAGATGAGGAAAGCAAAAGGAACTCCCGTGAGTGTATGGGAGGAGAGCTTGGAAGCTCGATGTTTTCCCCAGCTGTTTCCTACAGGAAAAGGAGGACGATACGATGAACGTCCAGAACAGATTCCAGCTTCTGAGTATCGGACTACAAGACTATATGCAGAAGATCCAAGATTTCGACAAAGTATTCCTTATTTATCCCATCTTTTATTTGAAAGCGACTTGTCTGCATTATCATATGCAGTAAATCACATTTTAAAAAGTGGAGTACATTTACAAAATGTGTCTGCTAAGGATTTTATGGAGAAAGTGCAGCACCGAGATGATCATTTGGAAACACAACTCATCAATCTGATGGCTTGTCAGCGTGGGACAAATGAATATTGGTACCGACGCCATGGTGAATTAAAATGCATGTTACGAAATTTAGGAACACCAACATGGTTCCTTACCCTAAGCTGTGCTGAGTACGCTTGGGGTGATTTACTGGATTTTCTACGAGAGGCAAATTCAAACATTAAAAACATCGAATACAAGACAGCTGGAGAACTGTGCTCATTGGATCCGGTTAATGTTTGCAGATATTTCAATCATAGATTTGAGGCTATGATGTCCTTCATCTGCAATAAAAAAAATCCACCTCTTGGAGAAGTAGAGAATTTCTTTTGGAGAAAAGAGTACCAGGCAAGAGGTGCTCCTCATATTCATATGCTGTTGTGGATCAAGGATGCCCCAAAGTTTGGAACAGATACTGATGAAGCAGTATTATCTTTCATTGAAGAATATGCAACATGTGCTATACCAAAAAGCACAGAAGAGAAAAAGCTAAAGGAGCAAGTTTTACGTTTCCAAAGTCATCGGTGTGGAAAATACTGTCGACGGAAATACAAGAGCAAAGATAAATACTACACTAAATGTCGATTTGGATTTCCTAGACCTGTTCTTTCAAATGGAAGAGTAAACAGTTTTATGTCATCTGTGAGACATACTATCACAAGAAAATCACCTAAGAATACCTACAACCTTAAAAGAAAAGAAGAATCAAAAAGTATAAATGACTACAACCCAGTCATTTTATCCATGTGGAATGCTAACATGGATATACAGTATGTAGCTGACAATTCCATTGCTGTTGCTCGATATGTAACGTCTTACATTACTAAATCAGAAAAAACTGAATTGAAGGAAATGTGGGAAGAGATTTCTCACGAGAAGACTGTCAGTAAGAAGCTGTACAGTTTCAGTTTAAAGATGTTATCACATCGAGAAATTGGATCCTACGAATGTTCAGATAGGTTATCTTCTGCAAGTCTCTACTCGACATCAAGAAGAATAATTTGGGCAAGTTTAGGCCTTGCAGCAATGAGAAATCGGGTACTGAAATCTGTTGGAGAAATTGAATATTTGGCCAAGAATGACCCAGAAAGTACAGATATTTTGAAATCAAACATGTTGGACACATATTATCCCAAGAGAAGTCATCATCCAGAGAACATGTGTCTCTATGAAGTGCTGCAGAACTACATTTATTCACGGAAAGCTGCAGAAGACATCAACAATGGAAAATATAAAGTCATTGGTGAGGAAGGATGTTTGGTGAAGCAAACAAAAGGAAGTTTGATAAATCACAGGAAGCTGAGTTGTGACACTACTGACAAAAAGGAATTTTACTACTTGGCTCTTTTACAGCTATTTAAACCATGGCGTACAGAGGATGAACTACTGGGAGAATTTCAAAGCTATGAAGATTCATTTAATGCTTGCAAAGACAGCATACAATGCAGTACATTCACAACTTATGTGCAAATGTTAAATGAAGAAATTGAACAGGAAACTACAATTGCAGCTGAAGTAGCTAGAGACAGTTCTCAAGACAGCCAAAGTTCAGGAACACTCAGTCAAGATCCCCTAGGACAACCAATCGTTGAAAATGAAGCTGCAATAGCCATGAATGAAGTGGAAACAGCTATGAATCAAGCTCAAGAAGAATTTATAGACTTACCAAATTTGGAAAGACAACTGAATGAAGAGCAGCAACAAATTTATGAAGAAATCAGAAACAAAATTGATCACGGATTACTACATGAAAAAAAAGAGTGCTCATGCACATCATTTCATCCAATCAGGATGTATGTAAGCGGACAAGCTGGAACTGGAAAAAGTTTCCTAATAAAAGTCATCAGAAGCTACCTACAGCAAAAAACGGATTCTACTTTGTCTTGTGTGGTTACTCTCCAACTGGGTTAGCAGCATATAACATAAAAGGAATCACCTTACATCGTTTGCTAATGTTACCAGTGGAGCATGAGAACAAAATACAATACCACAAGCTAACTGGAGAAGCATGCTTGGAAGTTTCAAGAGTATTGAAGAAGATGCAAGTTCTCGTTATTGATGAGGTGAGCATGGTATGAAACTTAATGCTTGCCTTTGTGCATTTAAGAATGCAGCAAACTCTAAGGACAGATTATGACGTGTTATTTGGTGGAAAACATGTCATAGTTTTTGGGGATCTTCTACAGCTTACTCCAGTTAAAGGACAACCAGTGTTTAATACTGTGACACATGAAGATACAAAGAAGTCATTGGGAAGCATCGGTAATGCAAATATTTGGTCCTTCTTTGAGTACAAGGAACTTACTACTAATATGAGGCAAGCAAACGATGAAGAATATGGAAGTATTCTGAAAGATATCAGGATTGGACTACTCACAGAAGTTGGCAAAAAAGCATTACAGAGTCGGCTGCTACATAATTTATTTCCAAAGGAAGAAATAGTTGCAGAGAAGATATACAAGAACATTGCAGAAAAGAAAAGTGTCATCTGCTTAATGCCAACTCTACGTGAATGCTCAATATTCAATGAGGAGCTTTTGAAATTGGAAAAGGAAGATATCAGGAAATTGGAAGCAGTGGACAAAATTCAGGATGGAAGAATTACTATCACATTAACAGGCAAACTGAAAAATAAATTGGATTCACTAGAGAAGAACATTTCCAAAACTGCTGGATTAGAAAAAAATCTATATGTTTGCATGAACTGTAGAGTATTTTTAAGGAGAAATTTGGATGTTGAAAAAGGTTTAGTTAATCGAGTTATGGGAAGAGTTGTGGGTTTTATTAATTATCAGAAAAAAGATGGAATTGAATGTTTAAAAATAAAATTTGATCAGATAGAAGAAGTTATAGACATTTGTCGTTGTACAGTTCGTTTTATGCTTGTGAAAGACTTATATGTACAAAGGAAACAGTTTCCGTTTTCTCTAGCATATGCTGTAACTATTCACAAGTCTCAAGGATTGACTGTAGATTGTGCATTTGTAAACATTGGTTCATCTGTGTTCAAAGAAGGTATGGCTTATGTAGCTTTGTCACGAGTGAAAACATTATCTGGTTTATTCATGATAGACTTTGATGATTCAAAAGTTAGTGCTGATGCAAATTGTGTAAAGGAGTACAATAGATTAAGAAGAACCTATGCTCCTCATTTAGGTCAGTATCCTGTGTTAGAGAAACGTGTAGTTTCTCGTAAAAGGAGAAATGAGAATATCTGTAATGAGGATGTAGAGAGGAGGAAAAAAAAGAGGAGTGATGTAATTGCAAGCAAAAAGAAAAAGGAAAATGAAGAAGAGGTTGTAGGATGTCATTTTGAAAATAGCTCTGGTGTCAACTGCTACGCTAATGTAGTGCTGAATGTTGCATTTTATCTGGAAAGTTTGCAAGAGCAGATAATAGTAAATCAGAGAAAAAGATTCTGTTCTGAGTTGAGTCTCCTTTTTCAAAAGCTGAGTAATGATAAAACTCAAATAGAAAGTGCTACTGAAATTAGAAAACTTTTAGATGTATGTTCAGGATGTACACAGTTTTCTCAAAATGTACAGCAAGACGCACAGGAATTCTTGTTGTATTTTCTTCAGGTACTGGAAGAAGAAGGTGTACACATTGAAAATTTGTTTGGTCTGTCTTATAAATGGGAACATAGTTGTGAAAACTGTTTTAATACATGTGGCTCTTTTTTTTTAATTTTTTTTTTTTATTGAGTTGACAGATGTTATACACAGAAAATCAACAAGACAGTAAAATTAATTATTCATCAAATGCCTTAATAAACTTTTAACCTGTAAGTGCAGAAAAGGAAATAATTAAATGAACGGCTGCTAACGGTTTCTCCAGCTGGTTAATGGAGCCCAGATGGCCCGCCCCTTATCCCTTACTGCGGGACTTTTTAAATCAAATAAACAAGATTCTATATTATGAATCCCAAGCAACCTTGCCAGCCACATTTGAAATGTAGGAGGAGAAGAATCCTTCCAGCCTGCAGAAATAATAATGCGAAGGACAGCTATACAAATAAAGACCAGAGCTTCCGCATTATTACATAATTTCATACTTCTATCTACTCCCATTACCATCAATGTGGGAGAGATAATAATTTTACATTTTAAAAGCCCCTCCAAAAAGGTTGATAATTCTTTCAATATGATAGATAACTTTTCACACTGGTAGAACATGTGTATTAAATCCGCTGGGCTTTTATCACATCTAGGGCAACTATCCTTCGTCACCAAACCCCACGCCGCAAGTTTTGCCGGCGTAAAATACAAATTAAAAATTGTTTTATAGTGCTGTGCCCTCAGGTTAGATGAACGAAATAATTTCCTATTTAACATTAAAGCAAGGTCTAGGTCCACATCAGGATCGCCTGTTTTGACTGCTAATGAGGACTCAACTTTCTCTAGATCGTCATGTATTCCCTCCAACAGATGGCTATATATAATTTTGATTTTACTACCCCCGTTCCCAATATAGTCTACCAGAGGAAAACTAGTGGATGTTGTGATTCTTGGTCTAAAAGCTGTCGCTGTTTTTACTATCTGACCATACAAGAACCAGTGATTAGAAGAGATCCCGAATTTCAACTGAAGTGCTTCAAAGCTTAAGAATTCCTCCCCCTCCAACAAATCGCCTACGAATCTAATACCATTTTCGCTCCAAAGAGGATTACTCAAATTCATACCCAAAAACGGAAATAGATTAGAATTCCAGAGAAGGAGATGAGGGTTGTACTTCGGGATTACCAACAACTTTTGGACTGCTTTCCAAGTCCCCCAAATCCCATTCGCTACCTTCAGTCTAGGCTTTTTATAAAATCTCCTATCAACCTCCCTTAAGAGTAGCCCTATAGCACTTTTCCCAAAAAGGAGCTCAAAAATAGAGGGGGGGGCTGATGACTTCCCTGGGCCACTACTAGACTAGAATCACGGTGAAAGAGTATTGACATATGAGCAAGTAGACAAGATAGATGATATAACCGAAGGTTAGGAAGAGCCAAACCACCTCTATCAGGCGGGAGTGACATAAGATTCATCGAGCGTCTGGTTTTCCCGTATTGCCAAATGAACCTATTGAAGAGGCCTTCGAGATTTTTTAAGATTTTTTCCTCCAATAATAACGGAATAGCTCGAAACAAATAAAGAATCTTAGGAAAAAAAGACATTTTTTGTACATTTACCCTTCCCACCAGGGAGAGGTGTAAAACATCAAGCCTTTTTAGCTCTGCTTCCATTACAGTCATGAGAGGGCTATAATTTTCCATGATGATTTTATCGACGTCCACATTAATATTAACCCCAAGATAGACTGCTGAGTCTAAATATCTATTATCTAATCTCGTAATATTCTTCGTACAGATGATCTGGGTCTTCTCTTCATTCAGCAGGTAGCCAGACCTACTCCCAAATTCCTTGGCCAGCTCCACTAATGCGGGCATTGCCTGATGTGGGTCACTAGTAAAAATCGCCAGGTCATCCGCATACGCCAACAGCTTAGTTGTATAACCATTAGAGATGACGGGGCAAATCCGGTGGCAGCCCAATATCTTTAGGATCAAGGGGTCAATATAAAGTGCAAATAAGATCGGGGAGCAGGGGCACCCCTGCCGCGTGCCTCTTTTGATCAAAATCTTCTCCGACTTCTCGCCCATTACCGACACCCTGGCCACAGGGTCTAAATACATAGCTCGCAGAGCTTTGATGATCTTGGGACCGAAGCCCCTGAGAGCGAGAACATGCCATAAAAAGTTCCAGACTACGCGGTCAAAGGCTTTCTCTGCGTCGAGGAGGATCATGGCCATCTCCCTCCCCGCAGCAGCATGGGCATCAAAAAGAGTTATGGCCCGACGAGTGTGGTCCGTGGTGCCCCGCCCGGGCACAAACCCATGCTGCCATGGGGAAACAAGACCTCCAATGACCCTTTCCAGCCTTTTAGCCCAAATTTTTGAGTATAGTTTAGTGTCTGCATTAATAAGTGAGATAGGCCGGTAAGATCCCGGTTTCTCTTTGGGCTTACCTTTTTTATGAAAGATAATGATATTGGTCTCCTTCCAGGAGTCTGGAATCAAACCTGAACACAAAATGCCATTAAAAAGATCCAGCAAAATGGGAAGTAACTCATTTCCCAAGGTTTTATACACCTCCATAGGGATTCCATCGGGACCCACTGCTTTCCCGACAGCTAATTCTCGGAGGGCATCTTTAATCTCAATTATCGTTAGATCCCTATCAAGCTCCTCTCTTAAGGCTGTATCAAGTAACGGGCCTGTATTCCCATTCTCTAAACTATGGCAGTCATACTGTTCACTTTGAAGGTTCTCATCGTCATATAGTTTTTGATAAAACTTTTTAAAGACATTTAATATGTCTTTGGTCTCCGAGTAATTTTTTCCCTCATCCTGTATACTTAAGATAGCACTCTTTGATCTATCCTGTCTAATGCGTAATGCCAGAATCCTACCCGCCTGTTCCCCGGTCTCATATCGCTTCGTCTTTGAAGCCTGGTACTCCCCCACCGCCTTCTGTGTAACCAATTTCTGCAAATCCGCTTTAATAACCGCCATTTTCCTAAAGCACTCCAACCCATCCGATCCCCTGCCTATTTGTTCGCTGTGCTGTAACTCC
This sequence comes from Triturus cristatus, assembly GCF_964204655.1. Lineage (NCBI taxonomy): Eukaryota > Metazoa > Chordata > Amphibia > Caudata > Salamandridae > Triturus > Triturus cristatus. The sequence goes on along the minus strand of NC_140593.1, from coordinate 608,727,002 downwards.
GCTTTTGCCAAATCAACCATAAGTTCATCAACCATTGCCTTATCCTCCTTCCTTAACCTAGCCGAGCAACTAATAGTTTCCCCCCTAAAAGCAGCCTTATAAGCTTCCCAAACCCCATTCCTAGAGGCACTGTATCTGTTTGCATCAAAAAACTCCCCAGACCACTTTTTAATATGTTCGATATACATCCGATCTGATAATAATTTTCTTTCGAAAGTCCAATTCGAGTGCTTTTTGCCCAAACCATCAGCCCTATATGACAAAACAAGAGGATTGTGATCAGAAATTAATCTGGGGAGTTTCTCGATAGTAACCTTATTTACTTCCGATTGAGAAATAAAGAAATAATCTAATTTAGAGAATTTTTGGAACGGGTTTGAAAAATATGTGAACCCTGGGTCCTGAGGTTCCTTTTCGCCCCAGACATCTTTAAGCCCATGTGTAGAAATAAGGGAGGACAGTGCTCGATACACCCTAGGTTTCCTTCCTCGATATTCGGCCGAATTATGCCAAGCTGCAGAGATATTTAAGTCCCCACAGAGTATAAGAGGTGTTGGCCAAACTGCCAGCTCTTCTTCCAAATAATCAAAGATATCTGGGTCATCGCAGTTTGAACCATAAATAGAGCAAATTGTGACTCCTATAGCTAACTCTGCAATGACCCAGCGGCCTACCCTGTCACTTTTAACCCTCTTCACACCCCCTAGAAAAAGTTCTGGCCAGCACTGCCACACCCCTAATCGTAGAAGTCTGTGACGAGCAGGCGATCAACTCATACCCTCTTATATTCATCAGATTACGTTTGGCCCAGGGGAGGTGGGTCTCCTGTAAACAAATTAAATCTAGCCTATTTTGTTTAACTAAAAACTCCAGCCCTTGACGCTTCTTCCAGTCATTCAAACCACAAACATTAATAGTGCCAATTTTAATACTCATGCTCATATTGATAGGAGTTTTCTACACAACCTAGCCAAAAAGCCAAAGCAAAAGCCCTATAGAAAATAGCATTACCTAGACAGGCATTTCGTATGTCAGCAATAGAGCAAATTTCAAAGCTATAAATCATTCTACAACACCTAATCAACTGATTTTTTTTTTTTTAAGCCCCCTAATCTGAGCCAACCCCCCTGAACCCCCCCCACCCCAACCCTCCCAAGCGCCCCTCCCCCTCCCCAAGCCCCTTAGATGAGGCGCTCAGACCTAGTCTGAGCATGTGATGTGTGCAGAGGTCGCAAACGAGGAATAAAGAGAAGAATTCCCACATATAGATCCAACAGATCGAAAAAAAAAAAAAAAAAAAACACCATATAGATTAAACCTGGAGGGAGAAAAGAAGAACCACTAAGGGCAATGCCCCCGCATAAATAAACCATAGTACCTAATTGTCCAGAGAGTCGAGAAACTCCTTCGCCTTGATCTCAGAGGTGAAATAAAACGATTTCCCTTCCTTGATAATTTTTAACTGGGCCGGGTTTATCAGATATGCTTGTAGCTTCTTGTCCTGGAAAGGTTTTATAAGCTGCCTTAACCTCCATCTCCTTTCGACCGTGGCATGGGAAAAATCCGGGCGAACAAAAAAAGACACTCCTTCGGCAGTCCTCTTTGCATCAGGTCTAGCTTTCTCCGCAACTAGTTGCCTTAAAGTGAAATTGCCAAAGAAAATCAGGATTGCCCTCGGCTTGTCCCCAACTCTGGAATTTGTGCGAACTTTAAAGGGGGTACGGTGAGCCCTCTGAATCTCGGACTGCCAATTCCAAGAGGCAAGCTCCGGGAATGCTAGAGCAAACAGTTTAAGGATAAAGGCTCTGATATCCGACCCTTCAGCCCCCTCTGGAACCCCCAGGACCCTGAGATTATTCCGTCTTTGCCTGTTCTCCAAGTCCTCCAATTTCCATTGAATATCCGACACCTGTGAACACTGGGCATCGGCTTTGCTTACAGCATCCGCGGCCTGAGCTTCTGAGGACACAATCCTCTCCTCCAGATTTGATACTCTGTCACCCAATGAGGCGCTAACCTTTGACAGCCTCCTCACAGCCCCCTGCAATTTCCTTATTGCGGCTTGTGTCTTCTTACTGTCTTGGCGTGTATCCTCTCGATGAGAAATAATTTCCTGGTGAATTGATTCCAGTAGGGCCACCTGAGAGGTGACCCCAGAAGGGCTTGCTTGTGATGACATGGCCAGCGGGTGAGCCCAGCTATTATCATGGTTGGTTTGCTCCTTTAGGATTGCACCTTGCCGGACCACGGTAATGGGAGGCTCCTGCTCAATATCGCTATCCGTATCATGTGTGCTGCCATCTGAGGAAGAGCGATGTTCATCATCATCTGACCACTCGGACACTGAGAAAAAACATTCGCTAGAGACTTTTTCCAGTGCACTCGACTCTGAGTCCCCAGGGGCAGGGGCAGTCCCAAGAGTGCCTGAGGGGGCACTGCCTGTCTCATGCGAGAGCTCCTTCCCAAGCTGTACTCCTCCACTAAGCTGATGGCCCATCTTAGGACTCCCTACAGTTAAGGAGATCTCACCTATATCATCCGGAGGCTTCCCAGTAGGGGTAGCGATAGTCGTCGTTGAAGCAGCAGCCTGCATATTCCCTCCATCAGAAAACGAGGTAACTGGAGCTCCCCCCAGCACATTAATGCTACAGTCTTTAGAAACAGCCAGCGTAATCCCTCCATCAGAGATAGAGGTAACTGAAACCTCAGGACTCCCTACAGTTAAGCACACCTCAACTGTATCATCAGGAGGCTTCCCAGTGGGGGTAACAATAGTCGTCGTTGAAGCAGCGGCCTGCGTGTTCCCTCATTCAGAAAAAGAGGTAACTGATGCTCCCCCCACATTAATACTACAATCTTTAGTAGAAGGATATTGCCTTACGTGTGTTCCCTCACCAGGATCCAAAAGCAAAGTACTTTTAGCTCCCTTCTCCTTGCCGGATTTGAGAAACATACTAACAATAGAGGGAGCTGTGATAGCTGTGGTAGCAGGGGCAGCAGTGCACTGGCGGGTCTTACCGGCTAGCTGTTGCTTCCTGACGGAGGAGGGATGAATCTCAACCGGATTGTTAGCCTGCTCCTGCGACGCCGTTCCACCATCCGTTCCGCCCTTCTTTTTAACCCCGGCCGCTCTAGAGTTGCTTCCTTTGGGGGGCATGATATCGGTATCGGTATTTGACCGTCGGGTGTCAGGTCTTGACGAGGGGGGGCACAAGCTGCCTGGATTTTCCTCACCGTCCGCACCACCAAAATCCCGTGACCCCTCCAGAGGGCAGCCGGCTCCGTCCCGCTGCTTCCGCGTTCTCCGCTGCCTTCGCAACCACCACTGTCTCCGCCCACAGCCGGCCACAAGTCTCCACCGGTAGAAGGAACGCAGAGCCGAAGCCGCCAATGCAGGAAGTATGCCACTGCCTGAACCACAGCCACAGTCACAACGAAATAAAAGAATCATCCCAAGCTCGGTTCTCCTCCAGTCCGTAATAACACCGTCCCGTTTTCTCCAAGGTGATCTCAGATTTCGATCTTCATCCTCCTTGCGACCTGCTGCTAACGACCGCAACTACGCGGCCGCCATCTTGCCTCCACTTACCATACTCTATTTTTTTTTTATCCCTCAATACATGTGGCTCTAATGTTGATTCTGAAAGGTTTATTTATTTAACATTGCCAGAGAGTAAAACAGTCACTTTTGCTAAATTAGTTAAAGATGCTAATCATAGCATGCAATGCGGTGAGTGTAAATCTGACATGTTTTCAACGTTAATTTTAAAGGAATACGGACAGTATGTAATTTTAATGATGCAACGATGTAGAGCTGATGGTTCAAAATTGGATACTTTAATAAAGAAGTTTACAGGACAGCAATTATCAATTTCAGGATAAACTTTTGTAACAGTTGCAATAATTTTCCATGAAGGACCTACTGTTACTTCTGGACATTACACAGTTTATCTTAAATGTGAAAAAGGCTGGACACTGTGTAATGATTCAAAATTGATTTTCTCGCAACGTTTGCCTTTTGATTTAGCAAATTCCTATCTAATCTTTCTGAAACCTAAATTTTAGAGAGACTTGGCAAGATCTGTACAAAACAATTTTACCATTTTTTTGGATTACCATTGGAATTTTCAAATTTAAAGATTTTTAAAATTATCATTTGGCCTAAAGGAAAGGTAACCAATTGTATTGTGGACTTATATAATTCTTAATTAATGTTTCAGAAAACAACATTTTACAGAGAATCGGTAACATCTGTACAATTTAAATTTTTGTATTTTATTGGATTACCGTTGGAAATGTAATCAAAAAAGATTTTTAAAATTACCATTTGGCCTAAAGGAAAGGTATCCAATTGTATTGTGGACTTAATTAAATCCTAATTAATCTTTCGGAAACCAAAATTTTAGAGAGAATCGGTAACATCTGTACAATTTAAATTTTGAAATTTTATTGGATTATCGTTGGAAATTTAATCAAAAAATAATTTCAAAAATTAACATTTGGCCTAAAAGAAAGGAAACTAGATGTATTGTGGATTTATTTGAGATATATTTTTTTTGAGATTATGCTTCTGTAAGAAAATTGTCAGACGGTATTTTTTAGAAATAGTTTTTGTTATTAGATGATATTTTTAATGAATAATATTTTGCATTTCGATAATGTTATGTTTAACTGAGAAGAGATTCTGGGCTTTTTTTAAACAATCTTTGAGATTGTCATTTTTTTTTTGCCCGCTGTTAAGTGATGAATGCAATTGCTTTCACGATTTATAGTGAAATGCAATATATTCTGAAAACAGCAAAAAAAGGCAAAAAATTGTTTTTTGAAAATATGTAAATATGTGTACTGTATTATAAAATGTTTTATTAAATATTAATACTTTTTTCGTTTTTTTCAGATTGAGAAAGAAAATTTTCGAAAACTTGAACCATTTTTATAGCAATTTAAATTAAATTTTAATTAATAAATAATTTTTTGAGTGGGTACGGTAAGTCAGAAATTTCATGGTCCCTTTTTTCCACTTCTCCACAATCACATTTTCAGTTTTTCATTGTAATGTCTCAAGGACCTTGTTATGTGATAATTGATTTTTAGTGTTTTAAAAAAAAAAAAAAAAATTACGCGTACCGTACGCGTACGGTAAAAAAAAAAAAAAAAAAAAAGTTTAAAAAAATATATTAAAAAAAGTTGAAAGGTAAGGTTGGCTCTTAAAAGAGCCGTTGTGTTCGTACAGGGACAGAGGAAAGAAAGAATGGGAATATTAGTCGGTAGGACAAATGTGCTGGTCTATTTTATTGTTAACTAGGGCAACACTGGTCTCCCTATGACAAATTAGACCATGACAAGTGGCGCACCGCATTGTAACCCTCGCAAACCGATGGTTAGTTTCCAGAGGACCAGAAAAAGGAGATGCTCCCCCCACAGATGAAGGGCTCAGCTGACCTGCCGAAGATGGACTCGGCCCTGCAGATGATGGACCAGGCTGAGCTGCTGTGGATGTGCTTGGTTGACTTACTGAAGGGTTTCCTCCAGTATGTCGAGCATATGTCCTACCGTGTACATCATGAAGGTGTCTCAACATAGTGTGATTCCAGAAGGAATACTTCTTGTTAGGATTCCCTCTTGAAAGTACACGGTCACAAAGCTTACAAGTCACTAAAGGTGCATTTACTTTTTTCTTGCCCTCTGGAAAAGAAAAATACTCCCATATGAAAGAGCTCTTTTGTTTCCTCCTTCTCTGCCTCAAGGTAGTGCTGCTAGCCTCACTCTCTGAAGAGGTCTGCTGTTCTGCCATCGTATCACAAAGACAACTCAGCTCCTTCTCCAAAGGGATCACAAGCAGAAATGAGGGGAATGGGTGTGGTGTAGGAGAGTTCTAGAACTGAAAGTAGTAAAAACCAATCAAAAGTGTTGTTTCTTGATCACATGACCCAACGTGCGCGTACGTTACGCTTACGGTGCGCTTACGGAGCGCTTACGGTAAAAGTACGCATGCGCGTAAAAAAGACACGCGCACGCGCGCATGCGCAAAACAGGCACGCCCCTTCACTTCCGCGTAACATGCGCGTGCAGCGTACGCGTTACGCGCCGCGTGCGCGTGACGCACGTCTACGCAAATTGCGTAACTGTACGCAAACAGCGTAGAAATCTAACGTACTAAAAGCAAGACGTGCGCGTACGGTAAGCGCACGTTAAAAAAATACAAAAAAAAAAAAAAGAAAAGGGAAAAAAGATTCACTATGTTATACTACTAAATCTTACCTGCTTAGTTTAAAAAAAAGGTAAAAATAAAAAATAAATTGTAGAATTTTTAAAATTTAACCATAGTCTTTAAAGAGGATATAAATTTAAAATAAAAATATGTAAAAAACATTGCAAAAAAAAAAAAAAGGAAAATATAAGAATTAGCATTTAAAAAACCTTGCAAATTCACTGAAAAAACCATGGGTTTCACACACGTTATAGTTAGGAATTAGCATTTAAAAAACCTTAGAAATTCAATGAAAAAACCAAAGGTTTCACACATGTTATAGTTAGCTGGACATTTCACTCGTAAAAAACCAATGAAATTCCCCCGTTATAGTTAGTTCAGCTAACTATAACTCGCGCGCCCGCAATGCACTGCTGATGACGTCACATATTACATCACTCATGACATGGTCAGTGACATCACTCATGACATCACTGATGACATCTCAAATGACATCACTGATGACATCACTGATGACATCATCCAGTGAATGTGTGTTTTTCTGACAATTAAGTATGTTTTATATATGTATATCTCAAGGTCGATGGAAGAATAAATGGGTATATAAGTGTCTAAATGGATGATTTGTTTTTGAAAAATTGATTGTGTAACTGACTGATTAAGTGTATCATAGTGAATACATGGCTTAGTGAGTAATGTTTTAATATGTAAATATCTGTATCAGTCTCTCACTTTGTGTATAAGTGGCTGCATGGGTTGGTGAGTAGCTACATGGGTGTCTATATAGGTTATTAGTTGGTTTTATGAGTATCAGTCTGAGTGTCTGCATGGTTCGGTGGGGGTATTACGTAGTGCATAGGTGCATGAATGAGTGACTCACTCTTTGTATGTGTTGAAGACAGCATGTGTGCAGGACTCTATGGGTTGATGAGTGAGTGTATGGGTGTGTTAGTGAGTGAATGACTGTCTCAATAGTGTCTTTATGAGTAACTACATATGTTTTAAACTAGTATATGTGACTATTGGTGTATATAAGCGAGTATATGTGAGAGTGAGAGATTGAAAGAGTTCCTCTATGAATAAGTATGTGTTTCTATAAGTGATTGTTTAAAAGACTAAGTATGTGTAAGTTTCCGTAGAAGTAAGTGTGGTGGTGTGTGTATAACTGTATATGCAAGTAAATGTATGTTTGATTCTTTATTAGCATGAGTGACTATGTGTGTGAGTAACTCTATGGATGAGTGGCATTGTGTAACAGGATGTATAGGTGTATGAGTACATATGATGAGTGAGTACATGTATGAGTGACTGTATAGGACTGTTGGTGAATGAGTGGATATGTATGTGGATCTTAGAATTACTGAAGAGGTTGTTGTAACTGGTATTGGTATGTCCATTGTTTTGAAAATTTTAGTCTCTATTTTTGAATGTGTGTATCAAAGGTTATATTAGGGTGAGAGGAGGTCTGCCACTCTATCACAAGGATGATGTCATCAGTGATGTCATCAGTGATGTCATTTGAGATGTCATCAGTGATGTCATGAGTGATGTCACTGACCATGTCATGAGTGATGTAATATGTGACGTCATCAGCAGTGCATTGCGGGCGCGCGAGTTATAGTTAGCTGAACTAACTATAACAGGGGAATTTCATTGGTTTTTTACGAGTGAAATGTCCAGCTAACTATAACATGTGTGAAACCTTTGGTTTTTTCATTGAATTTCTAAGGTTTTTTAAATGCTAATTCCTAACTATAACGTGTGTGAAACCCATGGTTTTTTCAGTGAATATATATATATATATATATATATATATATATTATATATATATATTTTTTTTTTTTTTCACTGAAAAACCAAAGGTTACATGGACGTTATACTTAGGAATTAGCATGTAAAAAACCTTAGAAATTCACTGAAAAAACCTAAGGTTACAGGGACGTTATAGTTAGGCTCAGGATTCACTTGTACAAAACCAGTGAAATTCAGCCATTATAGTTAGTGAGCTAACTATAGCTCATGCCCCCGCAATGCACTGCTTATGACTTCACATATTACATCACTCATGACATGGTCAGTGACATCACTAATGACATCTCATCACTGATGACATCATCCACAGAATGACTGATGCACCCACTCACACCCCATATAACCTTTCATACACCCACTCCAACTTCAACACTACCATTATCAAACCCATTCATTCACCTATACCAGTACTTACACACCCACTGATTCATAGGTCTAAACACACATCCACTCACTCACCCATACAGCCCCTCACAAATGCACTCACTAACCTAAACAGCCACTGACTCACCCACTCACTTATCCATACAGGCAGTCACACACACCCTCACCCTCCCACACAGACACTCAGGCACCCATACAGGTACTCAGACAACCAATCACCCATCCATATAGCCACTCACATATCCATTCACACACCCATTCAGCCACTTACACACCAACTGACAGACTGATACAGACATTCACACAACCAGTCGCTCACCCATGCATTCACTGAGACACCTAATCACTCACTTATACAGTCAGTCACGCACCCGCTGAATCACCCATATAGGCACTCATACACCCACTGATTCACCAATTCCCCATGGTATATATATTTAACATAAGCTTTTTTAAAACACTCACAGTCACTGGATGATGTCATCAGTGATGTCATTTGAGATGTCATCAGTGATGTCACTGACCATGTCATGAGTGATGTAATATGTGAGATCATAAGCAGTGCATTGCGGGAGCGCGAGTTATAGTTAGCTCACTAACTATAAAGGCTGAGTTTCAGTGAATTTCTAAGGTTTTTTCAATGCTAATTCCTAACTGTAACGCCCCTGTAACCTTTGAATTTCTATGTTTTTTTTAAAGTAGTAGTTGCATTTGCAGAGTGGTGGAGAAAGGGAATGGGACACCGACCAGCTATCAGGACTCCCGCTGTGAGGTACATACTGGAGGTAACAGGAGGGCTTCTGGGTCCCCAAGAACACTCAGCATCCAAGAGGACTTCATCCCCCAACCAGTAGTGTGCCAGGAGCCGCGTTTGCAGAGTGGCTGTGGCCTCCAAAGACCTCTCAGCAATCCTGCTGTGTGGGACTTACTGGATATAACAGGAGGGCTTGTTGGCCCCCAAGTACCCTCTGGAGTCAAGGGGATTTCATCCCCAAATCAGCAGCACGCCAGGAGACTCGTTTGCAGAGTGGTGGCAAAAGGGGGCGTAGCCTCCAAAGACCTCTCAGCAATCTCACTGTGTGGTACTTACTAGAGGTAACAGGAGCGCTTGTTGCCTCCCCCAAGGACCCTCTGGAGCCACAGTACTTCATCCCCCCAACCAGCAGTGCACAAGGAGGCATGTTTGCAGAGTGGTGGAGAAAGGGGTGGGGGCCTCCGGTGAGTTGCTAGGTGTTTTCATTTTTTTATTTTATTTTCTTAGGAAGGGGGATGCCTAGCCACCCTTTGCTGGGCCGATTTCGATTGGGCCAGGCCATTTTTTCATAAATAAAGGGAGGAGGGCCACGGGGCCCCCTCCCAGGCCCACCCAGACACTTTGTTGGTGACCGCAGGGGGAGCCTGAAGGTCCCCACATCCTTTAGTAACCGGCATTGCTTTTAGACAGAGAGAGCTGCTGAAGATGCAGCTCCCTCTGTCCAAAAGCAATTGTGCTCCGCCTTCAGCAAGCATGAAAATTTTTAATGCTCTTTCTTGCTGAAAGCGGAGCAGCGTTTGCTATGACTTGGTAGGAGCGGTAATACTCCCGCCAAGCCATAGCAAACTGCAGTGTCCCGGGAGTGGGCACCCGAGACTTGCAGCAGCCAGCCCTGGGGTTGGCGGTCCCCAAGGCCATTACTGGCTCCAGAAGGGGTCAGCGCGCCCCCTCCTTTCTTTGATTTTGCCCTGGGTAGGTGGTGGTACCCGGGGCTATGAGGGGCCAACGTGGCCCCCCATTGTTTAAACATAAATCCCTGGGAAGTGGCGGTCCCCGGGTTGGGGGGCCAAAGAGGCTCCCTTATTAATTCAAATTAAAACACCAGGGAGCTGGTAGCCCCTGGGGTGTGGGGGGGGCTACAGGCCCCCCAATTGTTTAAATTTAAAGCCCCAGCGAGGTGGTGGTCCCCAGGGCATTTATAAGCCCCAGGAGAGGGGACCCATGCGCCCCCCTCTTTTTTTTTTTCTTACTGCCTCTGGCACCTGGCCCACTCATTGGCCAATTACAAACAAAGTGCGGGAGACAGAGCTTGGTTTATTTTATTTTTCGCCTGGAGTCGCGGATCCTGAACGACTCCAGACAAAAACATTTGTAATGCTTTATTTGGGCCTACGGGATCCAGAGGGACTTCAGATGCATGTCTAGTGTCTGGGGGGTAAGGGTATTCCTACTCTGTACCCTTTTTCTTTTTATATTACTTTTTTTTCTGGGACTGGGCTGCAAGCTGAGTCCCAAGATGACTACCAACACTTCCTGGTTGAAGTGTTGGCAGTCAATCACATTTCACCATGGGGACTGTTAGATCATTGGAGGATCCGCACCCTTATATTTTTTTATATTTGGATTTTTTATAATATTCCAACCACTACTGACCTGATTTACACCAAATCACAAACATACACTTCCCTGGACCAACACCTACCTTCCTGCCAAATTTGGTGTAATTCCATTCAGCAGTTCGGGCTGTAGCCGCGTCTAAAGGTTAATATAGGAATTAACATGGAGAAAACAGGCTTTTGGTCACCCCCTGGTTCCCGGAACCCGCTTGACAGATCACCCCGAAATTTCAAGATAGTAGCTGAAGTGAGCTTCATATTAGTTCTGAAAATTTCATGAAGATGTGTCGCACCGCCCCAAAAGTTATTGGCAAATGAAAAAAACGCTCTTCCTATGGAAATTAGGTCCTAACTATAACTACGTACTGGCGACCCCAGTAGGTAATATATATATACACTGGTGCATCGTGGGATCTGTAGTAGTGTGACATCAAACCACGTGGGTTAATGGACACAAGCACCTCCCTGTGTTGCAATTCTACTCATCTGTGATCAAGGCTTTATTAAGCTGAAACGCGTAAGGAAATGAGTTTGCAGTCACTTTTCATTATGAAAATAAATGCATGGTTTTTCATCCGGAATCAGGCTCTGCACTTCTTTTGTTGGATTAATGTCCCAGGATCTTCATTCCTGTTCGCAGCAGTCGCCCTGCAAGGTTGGGGGTCCCCTTTCATGGAGTGTTTTGTTGGTATATGGTGACATATCTATGGGGGCATGACCTGCTTGCTTCGTGCCAGACGTAATTGGATTTGCCGAGGAATTTCTGGACACAAGGTGAGAAAGGGAGAAGAGAGAGGTAACAACCTCTCTTGGACAATTTCGGATTTTATTATCATGACTATGTGCTTTGGCCATTTTATCAACACACACGTGAGCACTTTATTTAAAGCAGACAAGATGCACTGATAACATTACAAACCTAAATATGTTGTTTTGGACGCTATGCAGTTTAATTAAATATCGCACCATATACTTGGACTATTATTACAACACTGATGCATCTTGGGATCTGTAGTAGTGTGACATCAAACCACGTGGGTTAATGGACACAAGCACCTCCCTGTGTTGCAATTCTACTCACCTGTGATCAACGCTTTATGAAGCTGAAACTCGTAAGGAAATGAGTTTGCAGTCACTTTTCATTATGAAAATAAATGCATGTTTTTTCATCTGGAATCAGGCTCTGCACTTCTTTTGTTGTATGTATATATATATATATATATATATACACACACAGTCTCTCTCTCTCTCTCTCTCTCTCTCTCTCTCTCTCTCTCTGTACACGTATGTCAGACTAAGTATAGTAAACTTATACTTAACTATATAAATTTACCTTCACAATATTTTTGTAATCGACATTCTAGCTATGATGTTTTTGTGGCGTGCAATTTAAAACTCAGTATTCTGGTACCATACCTCAACCAATGTTACAATGAGCTAATGTGCACACAAATCCACCACTTACAGCTGCATTTGCCCCCAACTTGTCCAGCTCCCTCCCATAGTGCGTTTGGTCCTCCACCATTCTGTGGAGTACCAGGACTTCTTCCGCAGTTTTCTCCCTCCTAATAGAGGTACATAACATTTCTGTGTATAGATGTTGTCAATAAGATAATTTTTTCAAATCGCTCTTGCATAAATACATTCTTTTTAAAGTTCCTACAGCAGGTGCATGCACTCAGGGTCATAGTTACTAGTGACGCAGTAGGCACAATGCAATGCACTGGTCCCTGGCGGGCTGGAAGGGGGCACCAAGAAAGTAGCACCTTAGGCGCTGAGATGGCATCCACTAGGAACACAGAAGCTTGATGTTTGCTCTCTCTGATCCCCTCAGCTGTAGGAGTCAGACACCAAGAGGCAGATGAAAGAGGAACACGCAGAGTGATGGTGAGATAAGCACATGTGAACAGATTGTGAGAGAGACAGACAAAGACAGGCTGTCATATAGGCACATAACGATAGGTTGTGAGAGTGGCACAGTAAGCGATGTGTATGAGAGAGTGACACTAAAGACATTCTCCGATGCACACATAGACAGGCTATGGGAGAGATACAGAAAGTGAGAGACAGCTTATGATAGAAGCAAGTATAGATGGATTGCAAGAGAAGCTCTAAAAACAGATAGCAACATATTTATGAAAGGGGTTGTGTCCCTTTTGCACCAGGCAACGTGGTGCATGCAAGACACAACCCCTAAATTCAACTGATCAAGCCATGCAAGGCCACTTTGCATGGCCCTGAGTAGCTTGATGAATCAGGAGTAACGCAACACAGTGCAAATCGCTGCATTGAGTTACTCTGCCCTGGGGTGACGTTCGATGGGTGTTGCATGAGTGTTCCCACACAACTCTGATGGATTTTGATGCATTGCCAGATTTACCATTGCTGGTAGACCTGGGAATGCACCAAAATGCTACGCCATCCCAGGTGAGGCATAACAAGGTGAAACATCTGAATTTCTCCTTGTTACTTCCTCTTTCTATGTGTACTGTATTCTGTAGCACACATAGATAGAGGAATATGCCTCAGGGGATTGTTATTATGCAGGAAGGAGCCCATTCCTGCACAAAAACAATCCTGCATGCAATGCAGGCACCCTTGCACCATGGTGCAAGGGTGCCTGCGTTGGCACTAGGCAGCCCATTGTGTGCCAACACTGGGGAAAAGGCCAGAAATGTGCCGTATTGTAATAAATTTGGCACATTCCTTCCATTTCCCTGTAACAAAGCACAACAAGGTGACTTGCTACGCTGTGCTGTGTTACTTTTTCATAAGTATGGGCCAGATAGTGAGGCTGGCATATGCAAACATTAAACGAGAAGGTCACGCACACGGACAGTCTGTGTGAGAGGCACGGGGTTGTTAGGAATGGGATTTTTGGTCGGCTAGGGCATGTGCCAAAGTCGGGCAGAAACCACCACTCTAGTCAGGATAAGGGAGTTACACTCCTAAAATAACCCCTGCTCACCCCCTTGGTAGCTTGGCACGAGCAGTCAGGCTTATCTTAGAGGCAATGTGTAAAGCATTTGCACATAACCAACAGTAATACAGTGTAAGCACTACAAAAGGACACCACACCAGTTTAGAAAAATAGTCAATATTTTTATATACTTAAGACAAGACCAAAAACGATAAAAATCCACAATGCAGTGCTTAAAAAATCTTCGGTTATCAAAACATGCTTAAAAAACAGTTCCTTGATGTCGATACCTTCGTCCGGGGCTATCACGGCGTCGTGAGCAAAAAAATCCAAACAGTTCTAGCTGACCGCAGTGTCGCGGGCCACCTATGGTGTCGGGAAGACCCGTAAACAGTACCTTTTAGAAATGCAGGGCGTCGGCGACCTCTCGTTGAGCTTCCGAAAGCACGGCGTCCGCAGGCGTCGGTCCCGGAGGTCGGTGCAGGAGTCGTTGGGGCCCTCGAAGTCACACCCGTTGCAGATCAAATTCCTCTCTGTTGGAGTCAGGAGCGCTGGCGTCGGCAGGCATCGGGTGCTGTGGTGCGAAGTGCAGTGGTGCGTTGCCCTCAGGTCGCGGTGCGAGCAGCGGCTCGGTGGCGGTGTCAGATGGCGTTGTCGGTGAAACCAGGGTTGTGGTGCGAAGTGAATGCGGTGCTTGTCGTGGTGCGGGCAGGTCGCGGTGCAAGCAGCGTTGTTGTCGTTGCTGAAGCGCTGTTGTCAGCTGATGAACTGGAGTCAATGGCGCCGGAGTCGGTAGGTCAAGGCTGCTGTGTGGGATGAGAGTGGTGCGTTGTGTAACTTTATGAGCGGTGCACTCGAACCACGGTGCAAGAAGCAGCGTAGATTGCGGCATGGAGCTTCATCGTCAGGGATACCAAGGTGTCATCATGAAGCGAGGCGGTGCGGAGTGCGATGCCCACAGGTCGTGGTGCGAGCAGCGGCTCTGTGGCGGCGTCAGCAGGCATCGTCGGTGAGACCATGGTCGCGGTGCTGCATTGCGGCGGTGCCCTCTGCGGTGTCTTCAGGACACTGAGTCGGCAGAGGTGTTGTAGACGTCATCGGGTTGCTTTTCTTCTATTGCAGCACAAAACACAAAGTCCCCAGTGCTGAGGGCAGAAGAGCTTGAAGTCTTTGCTGTTCCTGATACTTCTTGAACAGGGGGGCAAGCTCTACCTCAAGCCCTTGGAGAAACTCACAAAAGTAGATTGCAGAAAGTTCAGTCCAGTCCTTTCACTGCCCAAGACAGAAGCAGCCACTGCAGGCCAACACAGCAAAGCACACAGCAATGTGGTAGTTCCTCCTCACAGCTTCTCCAGCTCTTCTTCTTGGCAGTCTTCTTGGTCCAAAAGAGTTCTAAAGTTCAGGGGTTTGAGCCCCAGTATTTATATCCCAAAATCCTTTGATCTCTTAGGCAGAGAGTGTTGGTGCCCAGCCAGAACCAGTTCTGCCTTCTCTGGTGTGACTTCCTGGCAGGAGGTGGAGACGGCATGGTCAGAGGCAGACCAGGCCCTTTATGGTGCAAGGAAATCTCCTCCCCCTTCCCCAATTGCAGGCCAGGTCTATTCAGCCCTTTCCTGACCCACCTAGACTATCTGGAGCCACTCCTGCTCCCCAGCCTTCTGTCATCCAAAACCCAGACAGGCAATACACATTCCAGCAGAGGCACACGGAATGACTGAGCAAGAAAATGCCTACTTTCTAAAAGTGGTATTTTCAAACGCAGAACGTAAAAATCACCATCACTAAAAGATGCATCTTTAGATTCTGAGCTCAAGCATACTCAGCTTTATTTTCCTACCTAATTCCCCGGGCCAGTTATGTTTATAAGATGTTATAAACAAACTCCCCATTCTGTCCTATAGGGAACAGGTAGCCTTGCAATAGCGAAAAACAAAATTGGCCGTAATTCACTATCAGGGCATGCCACACACCAGGGCATGTCATACCTTTCACATACACTGCACCCGGCCCACAGGGGTACCTTGGGTCTACCTTAGGGGTGGCTGACATGTAAGAAAAGTGAAGGTGAGGGACTGGCAAGTGTGTGCACTGGCCAAATCGACATGGCAGTTTTAAACTGTGCGCAGACTCCGCAACGGCGGGTCTGAGTTACCTTTTCAGGGCTACTCACGTGGGTGGCACAATCAGTGCTGCAGGCCCGCTAGTAGTATTTGATTCACAGGCTCTGGCACACTCAGTGCACTTTACTAGGGATTAACAGGTAAATCAAATATCCAATCATGGAAACACCAATCCATAACACAATTTACCACAGGAGCACTTGCACTTTACCACTGATCAGCAGTGAGAAAAGTGCGCAGAAACACTACGCCTGCAAAAACAGAGTCAAAACCGGTAGGGAAAAAAGCAAAAACTCTGGGGAAACACGGCAAAAATGCCAAGTCTAATATGGATGCTATGAGAGGGCCATACAAACTGCTATTAAAGGGATGGGGCAACCAAACGGAATGTGAGAAGGGTCAACACAGAAATAAAATTGACACTGAGTTTGGGGGGAAAAAGTGCTAGCAAGGACATGCTGTGATTGAGAGTTACAGAGACAGATTGCACAAAAGTACACTGCGAGAGACACTCACAGACAAACTCACACAAAAGAAAAATATGGAAAAGGTATGCACGTGCATACATAAAACACACACACACACAGAACCAGGCTGTGAGATACATATGCAAACACACGGTGAGAGGCAGATTATGGTCAGGGGAGTAGCTACCATTGGTGCAGGAGGTGCAGGGGCACCGGCCCATTCAACCCTGACAATTGCTGTATTCACTACCAGAACAGCAGTCAAAGGGGCCACCATTTTCCTTGCTTGCACCATGGCCCAAGCCTATGCTGGACAGACAGTGGTTTGTAGTGCGGTGTTTCTTCATCTCAGGTCTCCAGAGACTAATGATGTGATCGGCAGAGACCATCACCAACTACATGATAAAAAGCAATGTACGATCAAGGTCATTTTTTTATAAAAACATTTACAATGCAGTGTCAATCAATCAATGAAAAACTGTATTCGATTATTGACTTAATAATCATAAAAGTAGAGACAATAATGCATTGAAATACATCTAAAAAAAATTAAAACTGTAGTGCAATATCTTTGGAAAATAAATAGTCGTATGTATGTACAAAGCTTCTAGATTATGTATGTCAGAGATATAGTACATGCTTACATCAAACATAGTTAAAGATACTTGCATGGCATTTTTACCATGCAGTAGAGGCACCAAAGAAAATTAAAGAACCAGCTTTTTCATTAGTGTTTCTGGTGATACAACCTAGAAGTTCCAGATTCTGCTCCCTCTTAATATCATCTCTCTCTGTAGTTTCCCATCCTTCAATAAAATTTGTTGTAACAATTCCTTCACCAGTCAAGGTCGTACCTTTTCTCCTACCTGCAGCCAACGTACCCAACTCCTACTTTAACCGTTATTAGACCTCGGAATTAGACATACAGTTGTTGTGCGTCCACTATAAACAACCAAACAGTACGTAATATAACACATTGTTAGCAAACATTAAAAGTTGTAAAATGATGGTAAAATATTTAAAATAGTTGGGTCTGTTATCTCAGTGAACTAATTCTTCCATTTCTGGGGTCTGTGTTCACCTCATCGCCCCGACTCAAATCTCAGCCTTTCATCCTTCCAAAGTCAATAAAATGAGTACCCTTGAGTTGGATGACAATTACCATCTATTATTTCAGTACCAAGATACCCTTCTGAATGTGAGCTTTACAAACACGTTATGTTACCTGGAATGCAGGAGCGTGGACCCCACAGTGAGAGGTATGGATATCCAATTACCAAAATGCAGGGGTTGCTGAAGTGACATAATGCACACTGACCCTGAACTTTGGACACCCTAAATGTTACCTCATTTGGTTTTCCTACAGATTATTGGATCGGAGATGATGGTAAACCTCAATTGTTTGAGTCAGTGTGTTAAGTCAACTCACTGTACATCAATCTAGTAGAGTAAAACAATAAAAGCAAGCATTGAAAATGCAATAGGTCTCGCCTTTGATTAAGTTAAAGACATTTGCTTTGCTAATGATATTGTATAGCAAAGCAAATGGCTTTAACTTAATAAAAGGCGAGACATATTGCATTTTCAATGCTTGTTTTCACATCCAGGGCTCTCCGAGTAGAAGTGGACGGATTTTACTAAATTCGCACGCACGAAACTGGAGCCCGGTCCAGGGCACAGACAGCGTCCTCTGGCATTGATTGACAATCCTGGGGGAGTAAGAGAAGATTTAGTAAAGAGCGGCTGTATGTCCATCTAAAGTCACAGGAGTGTAGTGCTAGTAACAGGAACTGGTCATCAGAGAGCTGTCTCTGTTATATTACCTTAGAGCATTAGTAACACATTCTGCTGTTGACATTTTAAACATACCTAAGACAGATGCTACATTTGCACAGATGATTATAGTAATGTACATTTACAATGCAGTTTACAACACCAGATATATTCTAATCACAATTTCGAATCGTTAAATTTTTTGTTTCGTTCTTTTTATTGCTGTTTTATATAGCACAAAATCGACCCGAAGTAAACAGAGCGCTTTGCACGAGCACCAGTTGCATTACAGACGGACACATTCATTTTTTTTGGTAGGCAGTGGGAGATTAAGTGATCTTCCCAGAATCACAGGATGTTTAAGCCTCCCACCAGACTCGAACCTGCTTCCCTAGCTTCTAAGTCGGCCGCTCTAGCCGTTAAGCTACACTCTCGGATGTCCTGATGGGCACTTGGGCAGTTCAGATACCAGCACATTAATTACCTTTCTTAGGATGCCAAAGTCGGGCTGATTTAGCTTACTTTTATGTGAAACCTATTTCCGAGCAACTTGAGGCAGGCAAAAATGCCCAATTTGTGCTGCTGCAAAAAGCACACTATTCACAAGCAAGCGAGTGGCAGGTTTCTGCGAAAGCAAATCGAGCAATGGTAACCGGTTCTTCACTTTCTGCAGAGTGGAGGAGAAGCTCCATACCTAGGCGGAACAGACAAACAACCCAGTCATATGCAAAGCCATTGTGTTGAAGGAAAGACAAATCAAAGCAAACGATTTTCTCCTTAATGTACTAACTTCAAATCACAAACAGGAGCACAGCACAATAAACAGTCAGTTTTCAGAGAAAACTGTTAACATGATTCCGAAGTAACTGGCTGGAATAATAGAAAGGTATGATAATGGCACGAAAGAGGAGTAGGCAAACACACTTACTAATACAGTTTGTCGGAAAGTATAGAAAAATATATTGTTTAAAACCTGTCACAGGGCAACACGGACAGAAGCAGGAAGTCATACGCACTGGGGTATAGAGACATGGCACTTGGACAGGAAGGCACAAACACAGTAACAGGGTATCACAGACACTGGGGCAGGGACTGAGCGATGGAGAAAATGTGCTTTAACGTGCGGCGTGTGCTCGCGCTGTAAGGAATGCAGCTTCCACGTCACGGGAACAAAGATGGCGTCGCCCTGTCCACATGGGCCGTCCTAAAAGTGGACAAGGCGGTAACCGAGAAGCCCGCTTTCCAATCACGAGCCATCATTTAACATAAACGATGACGCGCGCCTATGGAAAGAGAGGCGGGGCTCCAAGTATACTTCTGGAATCGTATCGACTCCAAAAGGCACTTGCAGCGCATGCGCGCTGCTACCGCCAGGAGAGACCTAAAAATAAAGAGCAACACTCAATAACTGAGTTTAAAATCAATAAAAATTTAAAGGGTTTTATAACAAATTCGAAAATAGGCTATGCAGACTAAATGCCAAAAGAGAATTATACAGAGTAAGCAAAATCAGAAATAACTTTTTGTCCCAAATAAGCAGCAAAATCGTTGAATTGTTGAGCAACATGAATAAGAAAGTCTTTTGGCTCACCCCCATGGCAAGGGGTTTTTATATCCAATTCTTGCATAAAATATTAGCAGTTCAGCACATTCATCATGGTGTGAGCAAAATTATTCAACACCCTGTATACTAATTTCACCTGGAGATGTTCGAACAAATATGAACCATTTAACAATAATACTTTCCCTGGATGAATATGGCCATAGAAGGAATGGAAAACATGAGGACTTGTTGCAATTTCACATTCGCACCATAGAACATTTAGCACTACCAGAGCAACTACTGCAGTGGTAATAAAAACTTATGTCATTAGCCTGACTGTGGTCTGTGGAGCCTGTGTGAAGAGGTTATGCGCAGGGAGGAGAGAGGAAGCAGGAGTGAGTGACAGGTGGTAGCCATCTTATTCAAAATGGAGTTTTATACAGACATGTGACTTTACTAAAACACATTAATAAATTCAATCCTCTAAATTAATACAATTTTTTCAATTATAATTAGGATAATCCGTCTAAATATGTAGAATCATGTGTTAAAATGCATATTAGACGTTATTCTGATGCACATAAATATAAACCTGAAAAAAATTCTACACCCCTTACCACCCTATTTGATTCCAATAGGTGAGAGGAATGGCAAGGAGTGGAAATCATAGAGATCACAAAGAATTTTTAGAACTCTGATTACTTTCTGTTTCTGCCACTTACTACAAGCTCTGAGAACAGAGGTAGCAACGATAGTGCCAAGGGTATCAAAGAGCAATCGAGGGGGAGTGACTGCTATCACAGACTAACCGTAACTGATGTCCACGCTGCAAGACTCCTAGTGCTTTTCTAAATTTTTGGGATTTTGCCGGCTCTTGTCAAAGGAGCCTAACCACAATGGCAACATTTTTTTAACTCTCTTCATAGACCTGGTCCTTGCTGAAGAAGAGAGGAGCCTGATTATTGCCCTGCATTCCTTAAACCTATTTTCACTCACCGTCGCCATATTTTTCTGCAGCACTTCACTTCGCAATAATTTGACTTTTTGGATTGTCAACGTTTGTGTGACATCACTTCCTGTAATATCTTGGACTATGCTTTTTAGTTGTCAGTCCTACGAATCCTTAAATTTTGAGAGCTCTGTGGTGTATTGACCCTGGTGAATTTGCTCTTAGTCTGAAATTTGATTAAGACAAATTCCATGTTAAGAGGGAGACTGTGTTAAATAGGGCTATTTATCAAGAAAAATTTATCACATTCGTGAACACATCGGTTGGAACACGCAGTGTTTCCCTAAATCATCCGACACAATTCCAAAAGGGAACAGCTTCCACTTTTCAAATCTGTTACTACCATTCCTTGAGAGGTGGTAACTTTTCGATGGTTTGTAACTGCAATTGAGGTTCCAAGTCATTGATACATTTTATTGTTACATTATATGTATTTGTAAAGTACACTATCACCTACAAGGGCATCCTGACACTGAGCAGACGTGTTTGACTAGCCCGGCGTGTGCACATAATTAATTGTGGAATTCAAGAAGAGAGGAGAAGGCTCTGATGCGAAGTGGGAGATTGTTCAATGCTTTAGGAGTGATGTACGAGAAGGTCTGCCCTCCTGATCTGGTTCTGTGTATGTAAGGAATGTGTGTGAGTAGGAGTCATACTGAGTGTAGGTGTCTGGGTGGTTGGTGGAAGAAGATGCGACTATTCAGGTAGGTGAGGCGTGAGTTGTGTAGTTCCTTGAACCTGTATGTGAGGAGTTTGAAATTAGTGCATTTGTGTATCGGGAGCCAGTGTTGCTCCCTGAGGTGTGGTGTGATGTGAATTCTGCATGGGAGGTTTAGCATGAGTCTTTATGCTGAGTTCTGGATGAAACTCACAAAGAAAGGAGGAAAGTGCCTCTTTCATGTTTTCTGCTGTTTATGAATACGAGAGGCTTGCAAACCTGTGTTGAGTCAGAAACACTTTTCTGAATCTTAAAATGGGTATTCTAAAATTTTAGAGGCGGTTTGTGTGTGTATGTACTAGTAGCCTGTATGTAACACAAACATAATGGGGATCAACTAAGTGCTGTATTTATAAGTATGCTATATAAGAGCTATGTGGGCTATTTGAAGTAGGCGGACAAGAACTCCACCACAAATGTGATTGAGTACCCTGTCTTCTAAATATATGGCCTGCCAGCTCTATTTAAAACTGGAGAACCTGTGTGCTGGTGGAAAACTTAGACCGATGGCTTGACGGACTTCAGGTCATAAGTCTAAGTACCTCTTAGCACTATCCACTATCTAGGACAGATGTTGTGTTTTTTCCCTGCTTACGAACACCAGAAAAGCCTTGTCACCCGGAACAGAAAAAAACATATGCCCTCACCTTGGTATTAAACTCTCAGGGTGTCAGAGCCATTAGCGGTTGATTTTTAAAGGTCAGAAATGTTGAGCGGCCATAGGAAACATGGTAGCCGCTCTGTAAACTTTCAGAGCCTTCTAAGAATCCAACGTGGCAGCAGCTCCTCTGAAGGCACAGAGATCACACCAGCCACATAGAGAACTATAAATAAGCAGGTTGTAATCGGCCAACGCAGGGGAGCATATTCCTCCCCTGCTTTGGCGGAATCGAGTACAACTCTAAATAACCCCTTTTTTCTGGAAAAGGTACACATTGAGAGATTATGTATAAAAGTAGGAAAGGAAGGGGAGATGAAAATGTAACCTATTGCAGAGGGTTGAGGGCTCATGCTTGCTCCGTAGCCATGTTTGAATTGGTGGCCCCTTTAAGAGGGTGTTTAGCTTGTCTGTGAATTGCAGGAGTCGGTGTGCATGCCCGATTGATGTGTGGAAGCATGTTATTCCAGATGCATAGTGTACAGAGGTGGTTGGCTTGCCTTGCTTTTATATTTTTAAATATTGTATTGGTCAACCCGGACTTTACCTTTAGCTGCTTGTGTTAATTAAACTACTTCGGTTGATATTTTCTGCCAGGTTTGCGAGTGCCCCAGTTCTAGCTGCCTTGTCGATTATGCAACAAGTTTTGAAGCTGATGAATGAAGGCTTGAAATGAGTCCACATCGACTCTCCCTCAAGACCTCTGCCAAAATGTGCGCCATTTAGAATTTTTTTAAAAAAAATATATGCGAAAAAGTGTGTTTCTAGATGGACTTATTTCACCTCTGTTCCTCTGTAATATGCCCAAACCAGTGCTTTAAATGGGCAGGTACTCACCGGTACTGAGTACCGGCACGTCTAAATTTTCGGCGCTTGAGTACCGGAACTTCTCTTTGTCCAAAGAGAGTACCGGTACTCATGGGCCAAGCTAAGTGATATTGGCCTTTACAAAAAAGAAGAGCAATACAGCTGACAACCAGTGGGTACGTTTTCCTGAAGCACTCTAATCGAGTGCTAATCTCCCCTTTCAATGTGCTATTTGAGCCGCGGCCCGTAGGCATTTATTCAGAGTTGGCAGGAAGTTTGGGAGGGGCCAGACTCACACTGTAATTGCAGTGTCCACCTGGCAGTGATGACCGTGAGATAATCTGCTAAGTGGCACCGCTGTCTCGAGAGCCGTGCTTGTTGTGCCTTTTAAAGACATGCAGCACCTGCTCTCAGACTCACGCTGTGTGGGACACAAACTTCAGGGATCCCTCACGACAGGGGCTAAAAAGGCTGGAAGTGTTGTGGTCAGGAGGTGACAGTCCGAACACCGGTCTCAGTAAGGTTGCATTTCCATGTAAAATTTTAAGAACTTTGATCTAAGAGAAACTTGAGAAATGTGTACTAACAGCCGCTGTGTTAAAAAAAATGACATACAAAAAAATGCCGTTGTGTTCTTCCCAGGAGGGTATTCGAAAATGAATGTCCATTAAGACAAAACATGGACTTAGAATATAATTCCTAGGTGAAAGCACAGCAAACTGCTTTTACCGTTTAATAAACAGCAGTGTATTAAAGCCATAATTCTCAGGTATAATGCAATACCTGTAAATTGCAGAAGTGACTTACGTGTAAAAGAAGATTTGACCAGAATTTCAAGAAAAATCTGCTTTTTTATTAACTTGTAAAACTGGGCCACAAACACTGCACAAATGGTGAACTTGAGAAATGTCTAGATTTGGCAGTTAATGCATATTGTGTGGCTATCCCTGGAAAAATGGGGTCCAGGGCGAACCAGACGAGCTGCTCGTAATGCCCCTTAACTGGGCAGTTTGTGTAGTCTGTGTGGGTCTGATTTTATTAGAGAAAACCACATGAACTGCCCGACGGTCATTTCTCAGTGCTTAGGCCTCTTTCTGCGTGGTTGGTGGAATTGAATTTCACAGAATTTCGCCAAACTTTACTTCCCTGTTATGAGGAATAAAAAAATACAAATTCACCCGGTGCTAGCGGCAGCATGTCAAGTTCAAGAATTATGGATTTCAAGCAAAGGAAAGTCTAAACATAATGGCCGATTTGTGACACAGTGAGGCAAGGTACTCCCCAATAAAGTCTGAATTCACAATCGAGGCCTCTGTGCAGAGAGTGGAGACAGCAAGCACAGATTCTATACGTGTGAAGTACGCCTGGCCCTCCATGCATTAGTAGTATTGTGCGTGGGCTCAGGTGAGCCTTGTGGGTGCAGTGACCAGTGCCTGCTCATCTCAGGTGCTGCTGTGCCTACGTCACCAAGGGTAGCAAATTGGCATGTATATGTCCTAAGGAGCTCATATTTGTCAGTACAACACCATTCTGGGATGTCATCTGTGGGATGGGGTTTGCAAATTACACTGCAACGCCTTCCTCTGCTGTATTAATGCGGAAAAGAGAAATCAAAGGTGCAGCAGAGCATTCCTTTCTGATGGGCAGATGATAAGATTGTTCAGTGGACTAATGCAACCACTGCAGAGATCTTTGTGTCACCTGAAAATCTTATGTTCGAATTTCAACGGGTCCACTCTGCTTTTTACCCTACTGAGCTCAACAAAATGAGTAAAATTGAGTTGGGTAACACCTGTTATCAGCTCCTAGAGTCCAGGCAAATTATAGTTTACTACAGAAGTGTCATAATTATTCTTAATGAAGGATGTTCTTTCATGTGTTCTTGTTACACGAGTAGGCATGTCCTCACATGCAAAATGTTTGCCTGGCAAGGAGTGCATATGCTAATCCGGCCTTGCAACCTATTTTCTGAACTTCCAAATGTTCTTTGGGAATCTGTACGTGATCAAAACGCACCTATACGCAGGGATACTGGAATTATGCGATAGGGGATGGCTACATTATGTGGCAGGGTTGAGTTAATTATGCAGCTAGATACAGCATATTATTAGGCATAATGTGGCACATTTTGAGATAGTATTACTTTATTATTTTGTCATATTTACACTTCTTAAGAGTCTGGCCATTGGTTGCACCTCATTAGTACCAGTTTAACACCCAAATATAGCAATGAGAAACAGAAAGCTGGCCAGTCAACCTTTGCAAAGGGCCTTTCACTGCGCTGCAACACATGTTGATGCAATTTTAGTAACTTTTTAACCGTTTGAGCTAGAAACATCCTTTTCGTTAAAATCTGCAGATTATACAGCAGAGTATGAATTATGTGGCACATGCATCAAATCTACAACTAGGCGTAAAACGCCACAGCTGCACAATCACATAATACCAGTGGCCCTGCCTATAAGGAGAAGGATTTTGTGAGCCTGGACCAATGTTTCTTTATGTGTAAAAAACAAAGGCTGCCTTGTTGTTTGTCATCTTGTGACCTGAAACCATTGAGGGTGTTATAGAACAATAAAACATCACTTTGAGACCAAGTTTGGTTTATAATGTAGGCTTAAAATTCACTGTAGAGGAGAGGGCAGAGGTCTTCATCTTCTCTAAAAGGCTAAGCAACAGAATTTGTACCTCTCCTTGCACATCCTCTCCATCACTTCACTATCCTGTTCTCTGGGCACCCAGTACATGGGATTTTGAAAGCATTATATTCAAAACAGGACTGCTTGCTGATCATCTGATCCAAACCACCCATTGTCACTTCTTTTGTGTTACAGCATTACTACTACCTATTTTAATGGTCCTCAACTCACAGGCCTCAGAAGCATTAAAAGCTGAGTTTGACTTGCCGAGATACGAACTTGTGAGCTGTAGATCGCAGGACATATCAGAGACCAGTGCTGAACACATTTAGCCTTTTCATTTAGCATCAGGGCTACAACATTATGTGGATATAATCTGCACACACATATGTCCTCTTGAAAGCACCCGGAGTTCTACCGCGAACAACATCCACATGTGTTGTATTTACATTAACCTGATCTGTAGTCTCTGTCGTGCTTTCCATGCTTTGAAGGACAAGTTTCAAGAAGCAACAAACACTATCCTATTCCTCCTCTGATGTGCCCCTGTAATTGAATATCCTGAAAATCTTCCAAGAATCTGTCCCTACTGGACTTATGTTTGAAACAGAGGGACCGATTTATCATTGAATCGCATTTTTCTTGTGTCACGCTAGATGTCGCAAGGGCAACGCAATACTAAAGTCAGATTTACCAAGCATGGAAGGTCACCTTACGTGGCCACGTGTTGCTTTGTAAAAGACAAGAGGGTTAACCACAGTTAAACCTTTTCAAAAAATGTTAAGGAAAATATCTTATGCGAGTCATATGTGATCTAGGTGTTGCACCGTGAGAAGTTCACTTTAATAATAAATGTACTGTTTTGTATGTATAAGGGAAATGGAATAATCAAAATATACCAGAAATGATTTTGTAGCAGTATGCACATCTGCACACCAATTAAATCTCAATCACATTAAATGTGTGCCCCTGGCTGGATCCCTTTGGACTGCCAATAGCCCCACCCCTAACCCCGCCCCTAACCACGCCCAAAACCCCGCCCCCTAGCTAACATCTAAATTTGTTGAGTACCTGCACTTAATATTTCTATTTAAAGCACTGGCCAAACAACAGTATGCCATGTGGCACGTGCCAAAGTGTTCCACGAACAAAAAAGTCAAATCTCGTCACGCATTAACACCGACAGGACGTAACGCAGAGCCCTGCAGCCCCTACGGAGGAGGGGGCCTCCACGCTTCAGGGGAGTATAAAGTCTATGGTTACTGGTGATATGTGAGGCCCCTCGTCATCTTCAGCAGGGGCGGGGGTGTCCCATCATTTTGTGTAGCGCTACTGCTGGTGTTGTGTTTAACGTCACTCTGTTTTGATGTTAAAGTGCGTTCTACCAGTGTGAAGCTCTATGCAAAAAAATAGAATTACTGAGTCAATAGATGATAAAAGGAAAGTCCTGTGATATCATTGTCCATGAATATTGTCAGTGAATTAAGCCTTCCTCCTCGCTGAATGAGGTTAATTTAGGCTACGACAACACTAGGGTGCTGTGCCAAGAACCACGTGCTGGCTCAAACCACGCTACTCACAGGACATTCTGTTCCCAACCTTATGAAAAACATTTTTGAGGGAGTGGCGTGTTTTGAGAAATCTTGCCAACAGAATATTTTCGTAATAGCTTGTCAAATGGTAGAGCAGCCTCCGTTTTTAGGTCTCGCCTGAGACAGCGCTTTAGCGCTGCTCTCGCGAGAGCTTTTGTAAAAGGGGGATCTGGAAGTGCAAACTAGTGCTTTTCAGGCCTCCAAATACAGTGCATGTGCGCCAGGCGCGCGCACCATTTGGCAGCCTGAAAGCACTAGTTTGCACTTTGAAATCCCTTGTTTACAAAAGCTCATTTCGCGGCCGCTTTGATGAGAACATCAAAGCGGCCGGAAAGTGCTCACCATTTGCCACCCCCTCCCTTATCCCACTTCCCTCACAATGGGGACAGCTTGTTAGAGTTTTGTTCCTATTTAAACCTGCAGACTACTAAAAGAAAATAATTCCTTTTTTTACTGTTGGATGAAGCCAGATTTACAAGAGCGATAGTTCATTGCTGTTTAACCAGGTAAGGAAAATTTTCGGTGAATGTACTTTATATGACATTTGTATTATTATAAAAAATCCCACTTTGCATCACTATTTTCATATGTACTATCTCTCGTGATACTGCATAAACACGCAGCAATTATATGTACAAACTTTGCTTTTTCAATGCCTCTGCCTAACTTTCCTTATTGCTAGGAATTTCTAACTGATTTATTTGTGGCCGCAAGGTGTTTGCCGTTCCTACCTTCACAATTTTCAAACTAACAAACGCAATAAAGCTGTTAAAAATGTTACACTGTGGGATTTTTAAAAATTAAATGCTAGTAAGCACTGTTTAAAACTTGTTGGTGTAACCCACTGCTCCCCCGCTCAGACACTTTGCTGCAGCGGCTCCCGCTTACTATGCTAATTGTTCTATGGAGCCTGTACTTGTCCCTGCCACTCGCCTGTATGTTATCCTTCTCCCTCACTGCCTCATAATTGTTGCTCCATACAAACACGTTTCTTGGCGGCCGCAACGTGTCTGCGTCCTCCCTGAGCACCTTACAAACACTTACCTGCAGTGGCTCATGCTTACTACAGTTATTGTCTGCTGAAGCCTCTATTCGTCCATGACGCTTGCCAGCATTTTATTATCCTCCTTAACCGTCTCACCACTGAGACAGCAGCGCTACATTCTAAGATATCACAACTAATGTGCAAGAACTAACACAGCAAGGCTTTCACTCGTGCTATCTTATATAAATGTACTGCTTAAATGGACAAAGTTTGTTATGCTGTCTTAGTCACAGCTTATACCTTTATTTTAGCCCGTTTTTAAAATTATATTTTATCGTGCTGTTGTTTTAAAGGCAATCGCGTTATATCAATAAATTATGTTAATATACTGCCATATGTTTTAGCCTTAATATACACACAGTGCTCTGCAAAGACACAGATAGCAGCGCTATCCCTCCAAATACCACAACTAATGTACAAAAACTGAGACAGCAGCGCTATCTCTCAAACGTTACAGCCCCTGTTAATAGTATGCCTTCCAGACAGAAACACACTGTACCTCCTACTCACACATACACATAGTTGTAATCAACAGTACAATTTATTTTTGGCCATAGCTGGTGCCAGCATTTTATCCTTCTTCTTAACCGTCTCACCACTAAGACAGCAGCACGATGTTTTCAGATACCACAACTAATGTGCAAAGTCTAACACAGCAGAGCTATCACTCCTGATACTACAAAATACACATAAAATACTTTACAAGTATAAAGACAGCAGCACTATCCCTAAAAATAAAACACCTGATGTGCGATAACTAAAACAGCAGCGCTATCACTCGTGCTATTTTATATATACGTAGTGCTTACATGAATAATGTTTGTTTTTTTGTCGTAGCCACAGCTTGGACTTTCTTTTTGGCTGTTTTTACAATTGTATTTAATTGTGCTGTGTTGTTTTAAGCCAATCACGTTATATTAATAAGTACTTACACAGCGCGGCGCGCACCACGCATTGTACATAAAATAAGATCTCTTATTTATAACACACACGTTTAATCTGCAGGCGCAGGGCTGCTATGCCCCCTCACCCTTAAGGTCAGGTTTACATCGCCACAATTTAAGATCTAATTTTAAAATCACGAGTGCCAGCTACTGCAAAGCACCTATGGGCCTCTCATTTCCCTAGGTATGCTGCTGCAGTCTACCACAAGCGCTGTGTAAAGGATTAATATAGCAGTGCTATCACTCAAAATACCATGCTATTCTCACACGCATAGTAATGTATAACTAAGCACAAAGATAGCAGCACTATCTTTTTAAATGACAAGTAATGTACATGGACTGAAACAGCAGCGCTATTCATCCAAAGTTACAGCCCATGCTAATAGTACTCCTTCTTGGGAAAAACACACAGTGCCATAGTACTGTTTAGTAAACGTTATCTTAACACACGGGTCAGTGCGTCACTGTTTTACCAGGAAGGGCGCAGCTCGCTCTAAGACACAGCTCTCTCTCTGCTCTCAGCACTCTGGCCCTGCGCGAAGAAGGGGGGTAGCGTTATTGCTTAAAAAACCCTTGTCTGTTCTCACAATTATGGTAACTTACTTTACACAGCGCGCAGCACACCACGCATTGCAAATAAAATACCATCTCTTATACTTTATAACACAAGCACATTTAATCTACAGGCACAAGTTTGCTCTGTCTCGTCATCCTTAAGGTCAGGTTTACATCTGCACCATCTACTGCACAATCCACTGAGAGAGCAGCAGATGTTTTCAGATAACACAACTAATATGCAAGGATTAACACAGTAGGGCTAACACTCGTGCTACCTCAAAATACACATAAAGTACTTTAAAAGTATAAAGACAGCAGCAGTATCCCTCAAAGTAACACAACTAATGTGCGAAGCCTGAGAAAGCAGCGCTATCACTCGTGCTATCTTATAAATACGTAGGGGCAGATTTATGAGCCCCTTGCGCCTCTTTTGCGTCACTTTTCCCATGTTAAAAGTGACGCAAAAGTGGCGCAAGGGGCTCATAAATCTGCCCCGTAGTACTCAAATAAACAATGTTTTGTTGTCTTAGCCACAGCTTGTACTTTCCTTTGGGCTGTTATTAAAATGGAACTTTTTCCTACTGTGTTGTTTTTAAGACAATCCATTATATTAATAATTAATTGTAAGATACTGCAAAATGTTTGAGCCTCAATACACGCACAGTGCTCTCCAAA
Source organism: Triturus cristatus (assembly GCF_964204655.1). Taxonomy (NCBI): domain Eukaryota; kingdom Metazoa; phylum Chordata; class Amphibia; order Caudata; family Salamandridae; genus Triturus; species Triturus cristatus. The sequence continues at coordinate 608,696,757 of NC_140593.1, read as the reverse complement.
GACACACACAGCAGTGGTATCCTTACAAATACCAAATTTGATATACGAGCACTGAGACAGCGAATATCTCTCCAAGGTTACAGCCCGTGCTAATAGTATGCTTCCTAAGAACAAGCATTTGCAATGCAATAGGTCTCGCAGTTACACGAGTTAAAGCTATTGGCATTGTAAATGACAATGCCAATAGGCATTGTTATTTGCAATGTCAATAGCTCAAACTCGCGTAAATGCGAGACCTAATGCATTGCAAATGCTTGTTTAGTGTGAGAACGAACATAAACAAGACTGGCTGGTGTTGGCTGCAGGGACCAATGAATGCAAGCAGCAAGTAGAAGATTGTGACGTTGCAGCCAGCCACGTGACCCGCGCCTGGGTAGTGTTACACTGAAGTGTAGGCCCTGCAATATAACCTGTGCTTCTTACTGTAGCCGAGCTGCATTTGGAAGAAATTCAACACTGGCGCGCCTCGACTGCCTGTTAGGACGAGAGGAATTGTTTATCCAAGTGGTTAATCAAAATAAAATTACTTGGAAACAAACTGTGGCATTTCAGGGCAACGTTTAAAAAAACGGATGCACACGTGATTTTTGTAGTGCAGTTGGCCAAGACTTATACGAAATGCTATGGTAAGAGACAGCTGTGGCAGCCAGGAGAATAATAAACAGCTCGTGCCTGCTGCTGCTACAACCAGAGGCGACTGGTGAACTTTGAAAGTGGAGGCGCGTAAATAACAACCCTAGCCTAACTCCCTTTGGTTTCTCCCAGCTAACTTTTTGGGGAGAAAATTGGTGTGCTTTTTTACAGCTCGATTTTCACATACACTCGGTTACATTGCATATTCGTAAGGGGCTTTAATGCATTATTAAAACACTTTTGTAGCGTCCTGGCAAGCGTCACCTCCCCAGATGTGTTGGGACTCTCACCCGCCCCAAGAAAACTTTTTTTTAAAAACAGTGGATTTTTCAAAACACTATGCTTTAAAAGCTGTATGTTATATGTATTACAGGCTGCTTAGAAGCTGTGTTTATGCAGGAAGATGAGAATACCCAAATATATTGTGCGTGCATCGCGTAAACCGCCTGTCCGAGGCCTTTACTGGAGTGCTGTTATGTGTGCAAACTCCATCTATTAAACTGCGCGCATTTCTCATCCATTTGATCCAAAAAAGAAAATGTCCAATTCAATCTCGAAACAGGTAAGGGATTAACTCTTCAAGGGGTGACATTAATAAACTATTACATGGAATGCCTCTGGGTGTTATATAGGGTTTGGGCCGCCTCACACAGCCTTCATTGTTTGCACAGCCATTCATAGGTGAGGTCTGCCTGACCCCATAGGCTGGTAGGATGAGGGAAGAGTCCGTCACATTCAATTTGCCACATAAATATCAAGTAAATGCAGATAAGTCACCTGGTAAGCTCTGCCCCACTCAAACAGCCTGGTATGGCTGGGGCAGACCGAGTCAGCCACTTGGCAGACTTAACATCTTAATAGGCTGGTAAAGTTGTAAGGAAGTCATTCATGAACGGCAAGATACAAGCAGCAGTCAGCCCCCTGCCAGGTGTCTACAACAAAATCCAGCAGTAAAGTCAGTGATGTGCCAGGCGAGCCGCAGAAAGTCCAGCAGGACTAATAATGTCTCCCGCCATCTAAACCACTGCTTTCATGTTGTTTGTATTAGCGAACAGCATGACCGCAGCACCCAGATTGGAGAGGGCAAGCAGACATGGCGCTCACATAAGGACCAGGGGGTTTTGAGAGGGAGGGGGACAAGCCAAACTGAGCCAATTTTTGTGTGTGTAAAAGGCCACTTTATTGAAACAGGTGCATATCACAATTATCAACACTGGCAACTGCCTTTCAAAGCTAAAACGTCACTACACATAAATTACCTGACCCCCTGTCCCCCCCCCACCCCTACGATCCCCAAATCAAATCCCCCACTCTGCCGATAATAAAATAACATTACATAACAACCATATTAAACAATATTACACAATACTGCATTTACAAATCCTGCCCACCAATGACCCAAACCCCTACCTGCCTTTGTGCAACTGTAACTACCAAACATTTATTCTAAACTTAGCCTACCTGCTTACCCTTCCCCTGCCCCCAAACTACCAACACTTAACTAAAAACTTCAGCCAATCTTGGCCAACTTTTAACAACCCCGCCA